>NC_136757.1:15036053-16451053 GCF_936440315.1 Barbus barbus | reverse complement strand
GACTGATCCTGGCTGCGGCTGATAACATCATGCTGATGCCGTCAGCATCGCACATGCACGGTGATGCTTTCAGTACTAACAGACACAAACATTAGGAGAATTAGGAGGCTGATTTTAACTCATTTAGCATAAGTAATTGTCAGCTTTCTGGTTGAGATCTTTAAATAGACAAGTGTAGTGTGTGTGTGTTTGTATGTGTATACCCTGTCTGTCCATTGAGTGGTAAAGGTTTTGTTGACTCTGTCGTATCGCCGCAGTCAGAGGAAGCTCTGCATGCATCGCCCACTCTTGGTTGCCGTTGACGACAGTTTCTGTGGGCATGGCCAGCGAGTGTCGCTTAGGAACATCCTTAGTGAGAGTAGCCAGAGACTGTTTTGCCTGGAACACATAAACAGATTTAATTCAATACGGTCCACTTCCTTGTCCAGAGAGTGTGTTGTAAACAAATGTAAAACGTGTGAAAATGAAAGTGTACTGCCCAGAACAACCGCTCTAAACACTTCACAGTATTCTGGAGCTAAAGTCAAGTTATTTATAGGCCCACACAGAATCTGCACTCAGAGGATTCGGCGGGAAAATATTACATATGTCTACATATGAACCATCAAAATTTGACATGCCTTGTTCCCCCCTTATGTGTTCATTCTCAGTGTTCATTACATTTCTATTTGTATATTTTCTATATATGAGCATAAGAGGCTATACACAACACTGCCATTCAAAAGTTTGGGATCAGTAAAAATTATGTGTTTTAATGGAGTCTCTTATGCTCATCAAGGCTGTATTTATTTGATCAATACAGAAAAAACAATAATATTGTGAAATATTATTTTTAATTTTTATTTACTATTTTAATATACTTTAAAATATAATTTATTTATTTGATGCTGCACTGAATTTTCATCAGCCATTACTCCAGGCCTCCTTGTCACATGATCCTTCAGAAATCCTTCTAATATATTGATTTGTAATCAATGTTGGAAACTGTTGTGCAGCTTAATATTTTTTTGGAACCTGTTATATAAGTCTTTACTATCACTTTTACTCATTTAACACATCCTTGCTGAATAAAAGTATTTATTTCTTAAAAAAAAAAAACTGACCCCAAACTTTTGAATAGTAGTCTAAATTTTCTATTTTAAATAAACACTGTTGTTTTTACCTTTTTATTTATCAAAGAATAAATGATCATTTTAAAGTGTATAAAAATAGAAAACATATTTGAAATTGCAATGATATTTCACAAAATTACATTTTTTTCTGTGTTTTTGATCAAATAGATGCAGCCTTGATAAGCATACGAAGCTTCTTTAAAAAAAAATTAAACATCTTACTGATCACAATCTTTTGAACAGCATTGTATATACGCAATCGGTGCAGAAAATGCTGAAAAACTGCAGATTCCATGTTGGGCCTAGTTCAAAATCATTTCAAGCCACAGTCATGCCAGAAAATAAGCCAAAAAGAGCTCCACCACCACCACATTATCCATTATCATTGGTTTAGAATGGCTCCCAAGCTCCTAAACATTCTACAAAACGAGCATGCAGAGAAGTACATTCACGTTCACAGTGAAGGAACAGAACCGCACATGCTTTTTCCATTCCATATACACAATGAGTTTGTTCTCAGAACAAAATACACGTGCAACCAATCAAGTTGTGCATATCAGATGGGGAGTCAACACTGCAGGCCAATCAAAGAGGGACTTGGGTTTGAGTGACAGGCCTGGCTGATCTTACCGACACTGTTTTGGGTGAGGCTGGTCTTTCTGGAGATCGAACAAACACGCGACTCTCTAGTTTCTGAGCCATAAAGCTACTCATCTGTTAAAGAAACACACACATAAACAAAAGCACACACGCACACACAAACAACTCAACACTGACATTTTTGAGCTACTCAGTTGACAGATCGTTTGCAGACACATGAAGACATTCTAAACAAGACAAAAACTTCAAATATCTCTAGACTCACTCATCCACTTAGAAGACAAAAAGTAGGATACCCTGCTTTTCTAAACTCTGTGTATCTCACCATAGTCAGTTCAGCCTCTAGCTCCTTGATCCTGCTCTCTTTCAGGTCCAGTGCAGATCGGAGTGCACTTGCATGTTCTGAGGCCTCTTTGGTTTGTCGGCGTAGGTCCCATTTCTCCCGTTCTAACAAGTCTTTTTCCCTTGCCAGAACTCTCACTGCATCCTCACTCTCCTGCAACAAATAAATAAGAATTGTGTGTTTGAATACTGAAGCATGTGTGTATGTGAGAATTTATGCATGTTTAAAGCTGTTGTGCTAGTATGAACGCATGAGATATGCATGTAAAATACTTTTCGGTGTTGCTCATAGTTGCGTATGAAATCTCGTAACTGCTCCTCACGGCTCTCCAGTGTTGTGTAGAGCTGCTGCATCTGATTCACCAGATCAGTTCTCTCCAACCTCAAACGCTTCCTGTCTGCCTTCATTGCTAGGGGAAAAGAGAGAAAGAAACAGACACATTGTAGATGAAAATTGCTGTAAAAATTATATATATTCTTGAGCATGTAATCAACATATTGGAATGATTTCTGAAGGTTCGTGTGACACTAAAGACTGGAGTAATGAAAATTCAGCTTTATTGTCACAGGAATAAAGTACACATTCAAATATATTAAAACAGAAGTAATTTACTTTAAATTGTAATATTTCACAATATCACTGTATTTTTAATCAAATAAATGTAGCCTTGGTGAGCAAAGAGACTTCTTTTAAAAACATTAAAACATCTTAACCAACCCCAAACATTTGAAAGGTAGTGTACTTCCTCAAGCCACATGATTATAGGTATCATTTATGTCCATAGCACAAAAGTTTAATACATAGATTTATGGGTTTATAACAAACCATAACCTTGAGTAGAAGTAACACCAATCTTTAGCTGATACTTAGCAAGCACCAATAATTAAAGAAAACATACCAAAATAAAAAAAAGAGAAAATGAAATAAGCAATTATTCTCTCTACGGAAAATGAAAATACTCATTTTAACTTTGCAATGTGTTTTACAGTCTAAAATGCTGTTTTATAAAGGTTCTGTGCTCTTCTATTTGCCCTGACAATCAACCTTCTGCTCTGCTTTAAATGGTACGAATTAAAATCCAATTCATAAAGACCTTACAGAGATTCACCTGTCAGTGCAGTTATATGTAATAGTAATATTACACCTTAAAAATGTTCTGCATTTGAAATCCTTTTCATGTGCTATTCAGATTGTGGTCTCCATCAATTTAAATACATAATACGGTTTAATTTGCATGTAACCATTCCCATTTACACATTACTATCATTCTCTTGATGTCCAAGATGTCCATTTTCACACACCAATCCCTCTCTCTCTCTGTCGCTCCCTCTTTTTCCTCTTCCAGGGTGTCTCTCTCTCCAGCTGTCTGTGGTTAATACTGTGTGATAACAGAGGCAGTAATTGACTGTTTTAGGTTGATTGTAGCCTCTGCTCTGACTTGCAAATTGCAGCTCGTCTTTTCCAAGGACATTAAGTCCATTCACCCACCACTTAAAGACTCATTATAAAGGAGCCAAACGGCACACACAAAAAGCCTTTTACACACTCATGCACACATACACACAGGAGCACCTGGTAGGAGGTGGAGAGAGATTGTGAATAGCAGTGAACATTCAGATCAGTAAATCCTGGAAGATCAAGAGCTCTTCAATTCCCCCCAAACTGTGCTTAAATACTGGATGTTCCTTTTCCATTAGCACACACAAATCAAATTATTAGTTTAAATTATTTAAATTAAATTATATAAATTATTTAAATCTAATAATTAAATTATTAGAGTTTTCGTTATCCTTCCATCTTTTACCGAAATTAATTTCTATAGCAGAAATGTACAATGGTTGTTTCAAAATTACTATTTTCATCAGTGATTTCAGTAGGCCTTTGCCGAATACTGCAGAGGGTGTTATAAGGCTGCTTTTTTTGAACGCACATATACTGTATATACACACAAAGTAACTGGGGTAAAGTTACTCTTCAAATGAGCACAGAAGAAAGAACCCACAACACAAAGCTGTTTAGGTGTAAATGATGCTCAGGATAACAGTTTAGCTCTCCCTGATCTAGCAAGTGAAACACAAACATCTATTCCAGCGTTACTCTAACACTGGGTATTGAGGGTCACAGGAGAAAGTAGATTTCAAGACAAAGTCAGATCAAGGAGAGCAGAATCCCTCGACACCTAAACATGGAGAATATTACGCCAGTTTTGTGGTCAGTGCTGTTCTGATTACTCTAGAGCTGAAAAATGAGCCACAGGACAAAACAAAGGAGGAGGAGAGATGAGATCCAAATCATTTTGAGGAATCTCAGTCTCGGCAGATTTAAAATGGTGCAGTCAAAACACCTTCAGGTCCTCAAAAGTGTTCATGATACTGGATCAAATGACTTATCTGAGATTCATTTAAACATATAATATAGGTATATAATATAGTAAGTCGATTGTAAATGACAGTACAATGTGCCAAAAATAAATCATTAATAAATTAATGAAATCAATAAATTAATCAAGCACTCTTTCTATAATATTTATTTAACACCGTATTTGTTTTCACTGAGCACAGGGTTTGGGCTTGTAAGTCTGTTGTTTATTTCAAAATGACAGGTCTAGCTTTGGCTGAGAGCTGAGGGTAAAAGGTCAGGCTCATAGTATTCATTTCCTACCTTGCAATGCCTCCTTTGCTCTGTCCAGCTCCTGCTCTTTCTGTGTTAGCTGCACGCGGAGCTGTGAGACAGACAGCAGCTCCACAGAGCAGCCTCCTCCTGTCTCCTCCAGCTCACGATTCAACATCTCCCTGACCTGCTTCAGCACTGACACCTCCTCCTGCAGACGCACCACCTCCTCATGCAACAGCACTACAGAGACAGGGACAAAGAGAGAGAATAATTTAACATTATAATGCATCACTGCGATGTTTTCCTGATTTATTTTGCTATTGAACAGTTGAATGTATCTTATTAAAATTATTTACTATTATTGTTATCAGAAGTGGCAAGAGCCAAGTGGATTTTAAACGCAACTGCAAAATAAATAAATAAACAAACATACTAAAAGTTTAGTGTTTTTTCTGTCGTTGTTTTGTTTAAAAGAAATTAATACTTTTATACAGCAAGGATGAATTAAATTAATTTGTGACAAACACACACATCGATCAGATCAACAATCTAATAAATATTCACATCACGGTTGGCTCTGAATGTGGGATTCGAAACAGGTGAAGAATCCTGAACACCTGGTGTTCCTCCTTGTCAGAACAGACTGAAGTCTTGACACAGGCATCTAATGCAGCTCTAGAATCTGCTTTAGTTTACTTTCAGACAGCAGATACAAGACAACGCTGCAGATCTGGCAGGCTGTATTATACAGATTAGAGCTGTAAGACCTCTGCATCAACTAATGCAAAAATGAGCCTCTAGAATGCAGATGCGACTCTAGATTAGCTGGGTTCAGTGGAGGGTTACGGTTAGCCTGAAGTTTCTTGTCCAGACAGGAAATTTTTATTGTTCAATATTATATAAGTGCATGGTATGAGTTTTCACCTGGACTCTTTGTGTCTTTAAAAACAGGATATCAGAGCCAATTCAAACAAGCGTAAACGAGGCCTGATCATGCATGCTCTGCATATTATAGTGGCCCAAAAAATGCAAACACTTAAACCATGTTCATTGCATTAGAGAAAAAAAAAACTTATCAAACCAATTGGGACACTAGACCTTTATTCAGAATATTTTTTTTTTACAGTCAGTTCCACTTAAGGTCTTTAAAATAAATGCCACTTGGTTTAATGATTTGTTAACCAAGGCAATGACATTAATAAATTTTTTGACAAAGAAATAAAAAAGGAAAACACAGCGAGAGAAACAGAGAGAGGCATGTGAGGGCTTCTATGCTATGTTTTCATTGTCTTGAGTGTTTTGGCCTTTGAGGACATTACAGAAAAGGGCAGCGATGTGATAGCCACATTCTGAAGAGTTTAATTCTATTAGTGTAGTCAACCACAAAATTAAACTGTGAGCCTTAGGGAGAAGAATAGAGAAGGAATGATCATTGACTTAAAATCTCTCACAGCACCACAAACAGCATTTCAAAAAATAACAGAGATTGTCCGCAGTAAAAGTTGCCTTTCTTCTATCAGATGAACGTTTGCATCATACACATGAAGTTCTTCTATCAGATGAACGTTTGCATCATACACATGAAGTTTGGACTTTATAGCCTATAAAGAGATTGCTGGCTTGTGATGTATGTGTGTTTGTGTGTGTTTGAATGTAAACACGCTTGATGATGTAACGGTCCATTCTGATGCCTCATTGCATTTACAACAACAAACTTTGAAAACCACTTGAATCACATCAGCCTATACATCATCTGAACACACACATGAACCCTCTCCCAGTGAAACCAGTCATGCAGCTACAAAGAAACTTTTGCTGCTCTCTGTTTCTCTCTAGCCTGAGGGGAAACGCTCACGATCAGTCGTGTACTCACCCGCATTCACCGCTCATCCCTCACTGTCGTCTACACCAAGTCAAATGCTCCAGACTACAAAAGAACCTCAGCTATCATCTCCTGCACTGAATCCAACAGCATGCCAAATTCAAAAGCTCAATCTCCCTCTTCACCTGCCATGAGCGACTCCCACTGGTTTACAGATATTAACTGTCCTCAGACCTCCCTCTTTTAAATGCTTAAAAAGGAGGAGCTACAACTGACACCACACACACACACACACACACCGGGCAAAAGGAAAGGAAGGATCTAGGGTCAAGGTGCAGAATTTCAAGCAGGTAATGACTCTCTTTTCAAATACATCCATACACACACACACACACACACACACACAGCACTCTCACTTGCCAAATTCCGGTAAGAGGAAACCACACACACACACACACACTTAAGTTAACAATCAACAACTAACACACGGTTCTCAGAATAACTATGAGGAAACCCCTGGTATTGCAATGTCTTCATTCAGTTGTTTTTCTCAATCAGTTTAGATCCAGGTATCTCCGTTTGTGTGTGTGTGTCAGTTCACAGTAACAGATTAAATTGAAAGTTGACACTTATACAGCACATACTGTCAAGCATCACTTTTTTGCCCGGGAAGTTTCACTGTTAGAAATTTTATAATAAAAACAGTTGCTGAAATACAAAAACAACAAAAAAATGTCAAATAGTAATTCGGTATCACTTTACAAAAACATCCCATTAGTTAAAGTTAGTTAATGCATTAACTAACAATGAGAAATATTTTTCCTACAGTATATATTTAGCATTGTTGGTTTATTTTCTCTCAAGTCCATTAAATAATATTATTACATAAAACTTTTGATTTTAATAATGTATAATATTAATAAATGCTCATCAGTTCATGTTAACTGTATGTAAGTTAACAAATGTTAACAAATTGAACCTTATTTTAAAGTGTTAAAATATTTATCTTCTGATAAAACTAGTCATATCATGCGTTACAATCAGCCCTGTAATAAACTATTTTTAAATAAATTATTATTATATTTAACATCATAAGCCTAATTATTGTACAGTTGCTTTTTCTTGCACACACTACCATTTAACAGTTAAGGGTCTGTAAGTGTGTGTGTGTGTGTTTCAAAGAAGTCTCCTAGGCTCACTACAGCTGCATTTTTTTTTTATCAACAATACAGTAAAAATGACAATATTGTGAAATATTGCTACAAGACATTTCTATTATCAATGATAAAAACAGCTGATCAATTTAATGTATTTGTGCTGAATAAAAAAAATTATTTAAAATCTTACTGAACCCAAATGCTAGTTTATAAATTTCTCTTTCCAAAAAAGGCAGGCAGATTTGTAGTAGTCTGTGAATTATGAAAAAAAAATTGCCAGCAAATTTTTAAATGACTTTTTTTAATTCACAGGGGATCAAACCCACGATCTTGTTGTGGGCAACATCATTCTGTATCAGTTGAGCTGCCTGTACAAATGGCTGTCTCTCAAAAGTGCGCAAGGGACCCAGTCCCAAATTGCATTTTTGGCCATGAAATACCCCAAATGCAGTAAAGCAGTGTTAATTTTGGCAGGCATTTTTGATTTAGTCTTAGTCTTTATCTTGAGACGAAAATGCTTAATAGTCTTAGTCACATTTTAGTCATTTGAGTCTTTCATAGTTTTAGTCGACGAAAAGTCATTGCATTGTCAACTTTTAACCATTACTTAGTCAAACTGCAGTTACCAACATTTATTTTGGTAGCTATTTTATATGTAGTATTCAAACAAAAATAGTCATCAATTCTTCTCTCTTTAGACCAAATCAATTAAGCTTAGTTATGAGAAATTTGAATCAAGGATTGAATTTGGAAAAACTGGAATAAATTTTCATTTTTTGGTAGAGATATAAATTAAACTCATTTTTCAGATACAGTAGGTTTACTTAACAAGTATACATTTATTTAACATCTTTTGTTGGTTAACATTTATGACAGATAATTAGGAATGCTGTCCATTTAAGACGGAAGGTATGCATGTAATAGCCTACTGACATACATTCAGTTTTCACCCACCCGTTTAAGCTCACTTAAACCATAACGGACTGTATTTCCATGAGATACTCTACATGAGAGACATTTGGACTGCTGCATGTGTATTTGAGCACTGAGAACTGATCGCGCGCTGTATGAGAACTGAAGAAGTGGAGCGTGCGCGAGAGAGAGTACTTCTATCAGCGCGTTTCCGCCTATCGCACCTTCACTGACTTTAAGTTAATCGACAATGAATTGTGACTCCCGGGAAAAACGGGACGTCTAGTTACCCACTCCCTAACCCTTCGGGTGCTGAGGCCATTGTTTCAGATCGCTAGTTCGCGTTTTGGTAGCCTATCCGTCCACTGCGGCTGCCATACTGAAACTAGATATGCAAACGCCCCTTATCTAATGACAGAGACGCACATTTTGAAAGACAAGACAGTTCATTTAGCCTATAGGATGTATTTTGAATGTCCGGTAGTCCTCAAATAACATTTCAGTCCCGTCTCGTCTTGTTAATGAAGACGCATAAATTTCGTCATAGTTTTTATCATCAGATATTAGTTTTAGCTCGTCAACGTTTCGTCTTAGTCACAGAAAAAAGGTTCGTTGACGAATATTTTTCGTCGTCGTCTTCGTCGACGAAATTAACACTGCTGTAAAGCTCACTGTGTCACATGTACACACACACTCACATTCACTCAGGTATTCACAAACCAAAACTGATACACACACAACATCTGTGTGCCTGATTGCAGCTGTGCTGCTTTTCAACACTAGGCTAAATTTTACAGATCCCTCAGGATGGTTTGTCAACACACACACACATTACACCTGTCAACAGAGTTCACATACACATACAAGCATACAATCCCACTTGCACAAAGGAATGTAAAGTGTGACTAACTGCTGTGTCAAGCACACCGTAGCCAAAGACAAACAAATGCAGGCAGGCATCACCTTCTTGACAGTTGATTATTCTAGTCTTTGAGTCACAGAAACAGCATTTACACTATATGAAGTATAATAAACAAACTCACAGGTGCCAACATAAGCTGATGAACCATGAACCAAATAAAAAAAAACAGAGAATAAATGAGTGATAAAAGAGTTTTGTTTAAGAACTGCAGCCACAGTCATTCCCTCTGTGGAGATGATAAATCAACTGGTTCATAATTTATAAACCTTGATTCATAAAAGCCAGTGATCAGAGAACCTGAATCAAATGAGCCTCCAAGAGTCAACCTGCAGTCAGGCCAAGAAAACACTGTAAGATAATACGGTAGTCTCTCTACCACTCCATCTCTCTTTATTCTCCCTGTATGATAGGAAAAGAAAAATAACCAACGGCAAAGAGGATGAAGGGCTGCTGACATGTTCAGTAGAGAGTGAACGTGCAGTCTTGCATAGCCAGAGTGGACCACTAGCATAATGCCTGGTCCACATTGCATCTTATTCTGGCCAAGAACCATTTAAATAGGTATAAAGTCGCCAACCACACTTTTTAGTTGATTTTACATGATGTAAAGCTGAAAAACCACAATAACAAGGCATCAGAGCTGTGCCGCGCTCAGGCTGAAGAAGAGTTGTCAGCTCACAGGGAATTGGGTTCAATCTGGGTCATGTCATGTACTTTCCACTGTCATGTAAAAATAAGGCAAAAAGTCCCTCCAACCCCTTCAAAAAACAAACAAACAAGCTCCCAAGAAAACAAACTGGCAGCTCATTCAAATGCACAGCAGTTCTCTTAAAAGTTGTATAGACAATGGTGAAATTAAT
Organism: Barbus barbus; assembly: GCF_936440315.1. Taxonomy (NCBI): domain Eukaryota; kingdom Metazoa; phylum Chordata; class Actinopteri; order Cypriniformes; family Cyprinidae; genus Barbus; species Barbus barbus. The sequence continues at coordinate 16,440,712 of NC_136757.1, read as the reverse complement.
AGAAAATCTCATAGCTCACAATTTCAGTAACCAGTTGTTTAGCTGAAGCGCACATTGCTATGAAGAGGTAACAAGTAAAGCGTTTCCTAGTAAATATGCACTACCTTTCAAAAGTTTGGGCTTTTTTATTTTAAAGAAATGCTGTTCTTTTAAACTTTCTATTTATCAAAGAATTCTGAGAAAATCTAACAAGATGAAGAAATGTGCCAAATCAACATATTATAATGATTTATAAAGGATCACTGAAGACTGAAATAATGGCTGCTGAATAAACAGCTTCATCTTTACAGGAATAATTACATTTTAAAATATATTAAATGAGATTTCACAATAATACTGTTTTTACTGTGTTTTTGATCAAACAAATGCAGCCTTGGTGTTCAAAAAAAAAAATCTTACGGAACAGTATTGTAAAAAATGTGTATTCCAATTCCCAGACAAAGCCAAGCAATCAGATCGGAGCTTATGATTTTGCAAAAACCTCCGTGATGTTGAGTGTGATTGTGTGTGTGTGTTCGTTCATCTTCTGGCTCAGAAAAATTCTCCACTCTCTATCTCTCAGGCAAAACCTCATAGATCACTCTGATTTTCAATCTGACACACACACACACATTTTCATTCCATTAGTCAGTGGTGCATTTTAGGGTATTTGAGCTTATCTGGACTTCCTTACATGCTTTTCAGCATGTACACTATTCTTACCTTTATCTAATGACGTCTCCTGAAGAACAACGTCACCTTTTTGACCAAGCTCTGTCAAAGCTTTCTGTCTTTGCACCAGTGCATCTGAAAGAGAAACACAGACAGATAACATTAGAATTGATCAACATTATGTGTTTGAGAAGTATTCACTCTTCTGGTTTCATCCCGATCGCTTCATATGGTTGGAAATTCACATTTTAGTGGAATAAATGTCTAGAGTTCAGCTTGAATGACCTCTGGTAGCAGCAGCAGTATATCTCACCTCTGATCCGGCTGAAATATCACACCACTCACTGCAGAAGGAACTGGAAGCATTTAACACACAAATCAATGCCAGAATAGAGGCTCAGCTACTGGATGCTTCTTATAACACCTTCAGGATAGATTTCAATGCTTAGAAAGCTTCTTTACCTAATTACAGTGAGCGTAATCTTATAAAACTAAATCAGCGGCTTTATTCTCTCTCTCTCTCAAGTGATGTTTTCACTTGTGTCCTCTGATCACCCATCACTCAATTTTAATTTCAGCACCGACGGAGAACCTGTTCAGCAGGTGCCACAGCGTCAAATATTAACATCCTTCAGATGAGCGTGATAAGATTCTTCTTAAAGCACTTACACACATGTACACATGCACTTGAAAAATACTGATTTCATGATTGTGAGTGACATAAAATCACTAAAGTGCTAAGTGCTAAGAGGTCTAGATTCCTTTTTTATCATTCGCTCTTCGGGTTTTAGCTGTAGAAGCATTATAGCAGACCGAGTGGGGTCAAAGTCTGAGACCACTAGGGGAAAAAATGCTTCTTTTTGTAATTTAATACAATGTTTTTGGTACAAATTATGTTCTCAGCAATGCATTTAGAGTGAAAAATGTGTCCTGTCTCTGGGTCTGTCTTGCATGCCGAGTTTAACAGATCGATGTTGAATGGATGAAATGTGTTGTTCCCCAGACAGAGAGACAAAAACAAGATAAAAGAGAGTGAGGGGGAGGAATGACATTTATAACTAAGAACAAAATGCAGCAGAAGGAAAATATCTTTGTCAAAACTTCAAACACAGCTAAGGCATTTTAAATATAGAATATGAACCGTTTTGTTCCTGGTGTTCTTGTAAATCCTTGAAAAGACCAATTGGGATGACTAGAGAGAAGTTAAATTAATACAATCGGTTCACCAACCAGATTTGACATTGCTTTTGTGTGCTCTGAGGATATGAAGTTTGAAATGTCTCATTCAGGGGTCAGAACTCCTCTGTCTCTCTTTGACAGAACGTCTGGAGCCAAGTCAGGACATGACCAGGGGTTGCTAAGCAACTGATGCCAAGGTAACAGCGCCCAAAACTCATATACCCATTTCAGGCAGAAGGTCATCAGAGGGGCCTAAATTTGGAAACAGGGGACACTAGTGGTGCCAAATACTTTTCCAGGTTACGTCAATTGAAACGGCAACCGATTTACAATTTAAAAACTGTCCTGTTATGGTATTAAAAAAAAAAAAAAAAAAAAAAAAACAATACCATCAATATGATGACAATGTTTCAGGTATTGTTGTGTATTTTTATGCAAGTTAATATTTATAATGTAGATCTATGTATATTTTACAAACATCATTTACAATGTTTATATACATACCAGTCTACTTGAACTAGTAAAATGTGCTTTTTACCTCAAAATGTACTACTAACCACCAAATACATGTGGTAAAATAAGAAAACATAATATAACGAACTAGAGGTCACTGTAATTTGCCTAAAACATGGCCAATACTCTTATATGGTGGACAGGGTAATACACAGAAAAGCCCTATTCAGACGGTAATTATTTCTCATGGGGACGCAAGTTATTTTCACCATTTACAGGGGGTAGTCTGTGATTTTATTGCCATCTGAATCCAGAATGTTAGTGTTTATCTCACTCTCACCATCCATGTACAAATCCCCAGCCGAGCTGAATTAGCTACTGTTTTTGGACAAACACCAAGGTCGTGTGGTAATTTAATTGCCATCTGAATCCACATCTCTGTTTTCCAGAAGAAATCATTTCAAAATTCAATGTTTAAATCACTGCCAATCACCGTATGGTAACTGTTGTACTTCGCTGTAATTTGCATATATATTTATTTCTGATATTCTGGAAAATGTTTACAAGAACAATATTTCATAACTGCTCCACCACATCGAATGGGAGCAGAAGAAAAGCATGTAAACATTCAAAATGGGTCTTTATTATGGCTGCCGGAGGTCTGCGATACAATTAAAAATGTGTCATATACAGTACTGAACATACCTATATCACGTAGAATTCATTTTATTTTCAGCAGACAATCATGTAAGTGGCCACGTGAGCAGCGCGTTCGCAGGTCTGTAGGATCACAGAACTCGCTTCTCCACTGTGAATAAGCTGCCATTCGAATCCACGAGTTCTCTCACTGTAAATGTATTTTTACAGATGTCCACATGAGAAAAAATCTGAATAGGGCTAAAGACTAAACACCAACACATGGCACTAAAAAAAATGCAATATGCAACACAAAACACCCTAATTTACATTATGCTGGGTACACACCACAAGATAATCAGGCTGATTTTGGGCCGAACTCCCCCCTTTCCGACAATGCTAGGTAATGTCCCGATTATCTTGGTGGATCTTATCAGATTTTCCTGTGGTGTGAGATGTGTTAAGAGTGACTGAATCTGCTCGGAAGAACGTCGGAGGCGCCCTGATCGTGAATCAGAAATCCTGATGTGTGGGGCAACCCTCGAGGATGAACATGCACTCGATCTGCAGATTATCACGTGAAACGAAACAATATCCAATCAGAAAGCGAGCTGACAGAAGCACAAAAGGATTTGGACACTATTAATCACAATTTCTTTCTGCCATTACCAAAGACTGTGACTTTAACGCCTTAAATCTATTCTTTGAATAATTACATACTTGTTTACTGAAATGTAATTTTCTTATTACTTTTCCTTTTTTATTTTATTTATAGTTTCTTGTTTATTGTTGTATTTGATGTAATTTATATGTTATTGCCCTTGTATATTCTTTGGTCTAAAATTGCAAAAAAAAAGAAAAAAAAAAAGAAATTGTTTATTCTCAAGTCTCCAGAGATTTTGCGAGATTTCCTGTGTTCACAGTCGGGACTCTGGTTGAAAATCTGTTGGTGTGTGGTGTGCTGTCTTTGTGTGCAGCACACCACACACTATAGGAGCAAAACGGTTAAATCTAGGATTTTTTTTGTCCTCATGTATGTGGTCTATCACACTTTGAAGATCTTTTAAGATTTTAAAAATCTCTTAGTGTGTACCAAGCATTATTGATAAAGACTTGAAAACAAAATTAGGCCAGCCGGGACTTCTGAGAATGCCTTTTGCCCCGTTTTCACCATAAATTTTACAGTAATTCTTAGTTTTTACATACAAAAACCATACATTTACATTTACAGTTTTTCACCATATATGGCAAGATAACAAATGTAGAAACATTGTTACATGGCGAACGAGACGTGAGGCGTGCGGATCCATGTGCAAACTTTTAATTATAAATACAGTCAGTGTCAAACACCGGCAAACAGAAATGGCACGGGCAAGACACGAGAGATCAAAACACAGAATGGCTCGGTAAGGCAGCTAACACTTGGAGAGGGTTATATGCAGAACCAGACTCAGAGCTAGACATACACAGAGAAGGGTTAACAGAATACGCAGAACAATACTCGGCAGAGAGGATGAGGAAGTCCATGGTTTAAGTAGGGTGTGTGATTGTGTGATAGTTCTCAGGTGTGAGCGAGATTAGTGCAATCAGCTGTATATGTGTCGTCAGTGCAATGGATGATGGGAATTGTAGTTCGTGGGTGAAGTGACACAGTGGTGTGGTGTAAGAGTCAATGTGATGGAGGAGTGACCTCTGGTGGCGAGTAAACAGAAGTCCACAGACCAGATTCGTGACAAACATGGAGCTCCTACTTTTTTTTTTCCAAGCAAATGCATGAATTCTTAAATGCAAAAACAAAAATAATAATAATAATCTTGCTTGCTTTAGGCTATTTGCTTGTTCAAAACAACAAAACAACAAAAAAGGCTTAAAATTAAGAGGCACTTGAATGAAATAAGTTTGGCCTCAGAATGGGATTAAGCAGAAATTGAGTACCTACAATAAGTGACAAACCACGACACTATTCCATTCAGTTTTTACCATGACGTTATTCATCACAGTTAAATTTGAGTGCACCACTTACAAAACTAAAAACTTTGAGAGATTATTAATGCAAATTATAAGAAATGAAAAAGCTTGGCAGTGCCGAATTAAACCCATGCACTGAATGAGATGTTCATGAGACACAAACAAGTTAATAACACTAAAAGAGAGATCTGTTTAAAGCGATCAGCTGAAGCTGTGCTGATGGCCTTGTACATTCCCTGAATGACAAGCGATCAATGTTGCTCTCACAGGCGTCTCTTCAGGCCTTCATCAAGCTGCTATGTGCTGAATTTGATTGCGCTGCTGATTTTAAAGTGTAGAGAGACCACCGTGAAAACTGTCAGTGCTTTTAATAAAGCCTTTAGCCTTTTTAACTTCCTAGCTTTAATGCCACAACTCTGCCAGCCCAAATCTTCTCATTGATCAGTACGCATGCATGTGCAGAGCTTTTTCCATCATGAATCCCAGTAAAATAATGTCCAGATGGCACAGCACTGATAAACACCTCTGGTTTAACAGCCTAAATATTGGAAAATTGATTTTGGTCCAGGACATCAAATAAGAAGTTGGGTTTGAATTAAAGTCTGTAACTGCAGAGTATAATGTCTGTGATCCAAAATACACATAAAACCCTTACTAAAAAATTCCAGTTTGTCCAGACAGAATTTGACATCTAGCTGTAACCTCCCAAACCTCATTGGTAGGCAGGGTACAGGGTTTATTTCAGAAGCATATCATCTTTGAGTGCTGCAAATAGCAAATACACACACACACTTTCTCTCTCTCTCTCTTTTTGGCTGGTAACCCCATCCAGTCGTTCTGATGCCAAACAGTAAACAGATATAAGCTCGCTCTCGACATCTGTGTTTAACATTATAGTGAACACTGGCAAACACCAACACATACAAACTGCACCCTCACAACTCAAACATTAACACAAAACGTTTGATTCACCTACTTAACATACTGTGATGATACCCTTTTAAAAATAATCCACAAATGTAATATTCAAAACTACACACATAGATGCTACAAACTGTAACCCAAAGTGCTATGTTACATACTATAAAACAACCACAACTGCATTCTTTTACAACAAAGCAAAAAATGTAACTGAAACCCTATCACAAGTCACATAAACCTTTAAATATGGCTGCACATTCAAATTTGGCTGATCAGATTACATACCAAGAGCAAAACTCACATGCTCCATGGCTTAATGACTGTCACAGTGTGAATGACAACAAATGCATTTGCTCTTTGTCACAGACAAAGAAGCTACTCACTTTTTTCCTCTGTTTTGTAGCCCCACAGAAGTAAAAGAGAGAGAGAGCGAGAGGCAAAACTGTCCTCTCAGCTCCTCTAGATCTTCCATACTAACAGAGCAGGTGGAATATGACACTCTCTGAAGTGTGTGTGTGTGTGTGTGTGTGAGGGCATAAGAGTGAAGTGAGTTCATTGAGAAGTTTAAAGCTATGCTGTGCAAAGGTTGATGCAGACTGCCCCTTTACACCCTCTCCCACACACACACTTTCACATAGATTCAACCCAATGTGTTATACTGTAACTGTGATAAATGAGATGTCAGCTTATGGATGTGCTGCATAAGGGATTCAAAATTAACACTCGACAAGCAATGAATGCAAGTGGAAATGAAAAACATTTTGAGGCCAGCTGAATAGTACATTTATTAGGAGCTGCACATAAATATCGAAGTGTTAGACTATTAGTCTGCCTTTCTTGGATCTATTCTCTTAATTAAATCAAAAGAGAAACAATTTCGACCAGCACCGGCTCATTGGTAAAATATGCAAAAACTTTTGCTAAACTCCAAAAACCTATTCACTGCAGTTTCCATTTGAAATGGACACTAGTGCCAGTAAAACACAAACAGCTTATTTCTTTTCAAACATATTATGATTACAGGCGCATCTGCGCAGATTATCCATTAAGAAAATCTTATTTTTACTTGGTTCCTTGCACAACATTAAGTTAAGACCTTAAAACACCTACCATACATTCTAAAAAATGCTGGGTTGTTCCAACCCAACTTTGGGTTGATTATGGACTAACCCAACTTTTAGGTTAAAAATTTAATTAAAAAAATGTTACCCAACAGTTGGGTTAGCCCATATTTGACCAAAATTCAGGTTAAACCAACCCAGCATTTTTAGGGCCAATTTTACTAACAGCTTGCGCCAGCGCAAACGGTCTTTTGCTGTTAAAATAGTACTGTCAGGTTTTACTAAAGACGCGCAGTGAAATTTATGGGAGGAGAGTATTCAAATGAATCACGCAACGAGATTTAATAATGTTTGCACTCGTCAAATTACTGGAATTTGCACCATTATTTAGCGCCCCAAAAAAGCAGTGGTAGAAGGGAAAGGATTTTTCCACATGTAGCTTATTAATTTATTTGAAAAGAACACATTATCCGAATACATGTTTGCCAAGCTATGTTATTTTTAATTTGCTTCAGGAAATAAAAGACGACTTGGGAACCCTCATCTAGGAGTCACGCAAAACCAATTCTATCAAAACTGTTGCAACCCTTCATTTTTTGGCCTCAGGTGCTTTTCAATGTACTGTGGCTTATTTATTTCTTTATTGTTTATTCACGACTACATTAATTTACACTGCGCTTGGTATATTGAGTTGGCCGATATGTAAATTAGATATTGCGTGAATTTGCATGTGTGTTCTTTAATTTGTGCGTTGTTAGTAAATCACCCGCAGACATTTCCATGCACATCGGCGCCATTTTGGAATTGCGCTCTTGCGCTAATTTGCCCTGTTTAGTAAAACTGGCCCTTAGAGTGTAGTGCATGATTTGTAAACTAATTCATTTTGATGTTTGCATCACATATGTATGGCTTTTTATGACATGGTAAATATGCTCAGCAGCTCACCTGGTACAACACTTACACTTGTGATGTGGGGCACGTCGTGATAAAAGAGTTACAATAAAAGAGCACAAACTAAAATGCCATGCTGGCACACCAAATGCATTTTTATCTCATGTTTGCTTTTGTTAACACTATTGGTTACATTTAGGGTTTAACGTGATATGGCACGTTAACAGTATAGCTCTCCATTTTACTCCCCCAAAAAAGTGTGTTTTTCTGTTAATGTAATGCCACATACAGATTCATGGCACATAAAAAACAACAACAACAAAAAAAACATTAATGACCGGTAAATACTTATATCATCCTTGGCAGGTGTGGAAAAAAATAAATAAAAATATTTTTGGATTTTGAGTACATTCATGATTTATTGGTCTGGTTTCACAGACAGGGCTTAGGTTAAACCAGGATTATACAATAGTTCAGTCAGGACATTTAAGTAGTTTTTTTAATCATGCCTTAGAAAAAAACAATACTGGTGTGCATCTTCAGACCAAATAAATGCACTGACATATTTTAAGCTTAGTTAGTGCAAGTTTCTTTCAGTTGAAACAGCTCAGAATTACATTTTAGTCTGGGATTAGGCTAAACCTTGTTTGTGAAACCGGAGGTATGTGTTTAAATACAGCAACACACGTTCATGCAAAGTGACTCATTCAGAGATCAGACAAACTGTAATGTTCTTGAGGAGTAAATAGCTTCAATCAAGGGCATTGGAGCAGCAGCAGTACGTGCAGCTGTCAGGTGACCTGAACACCTTCAGAACGGTGATAGTCAAACATATCACCAGCAGTAAAGATTTATGAGTACAGCATTCATCAGTTCAGCATGCACGGGGGTACCTGTAGAAAAAAAAAAGAAAGAAAAAAGGAGAAAACAGAGGGATAGAGAGAAAGAAAGAAAAGGATGAAGGGAAAAAATGTGGTATTGGACCCGCATGTCTGAAATTCTTATTACTCAATGGATGCCTACGGCAGAGTGCGTTGCAGCAAAAGATAAAATTTTCTCAATTTGTGGTCTCATGACAGGCTGTAGCTTCCACAAAACTGATCTTTAAAAACACCAGATTCTAAGTGTTCTATAATGCAGTGTGTGGATACGTTTAAAATCCTTCATATCAAACCAGCAACAAGCAATAATATTCTAGGTAGCCGTTGACCGAAATAACTTCTTGAATAGCTGACGCCGATATCTAGAGAGCAGGGTAGCTATTTACTGATAATAATAATGAATATGATAACTGAAAATCATGATTATGCGTCATTCACAAGTTTCATTCACAAGCATTTCTCATTATTATCAATGTTGAAAAAAGTTGCGCTGCTTTTTATGGAAACCATAATATTTAGAATTCTTTGATAAATAGAAATTCCAAAAGAAGAGCATTTCTTTGAAATAGAAATGACATTTTTACTGTCAATTTTGATCAACCGTCTAAAAAAGGCCAAATACCAGTTGATTCACCTACCTGGCCAATTATATTTTTCACTAATTATGGCATCACTAGCAATTCTGCCCTTTGAAATCATGAATCGGCCTGATACATCACAAAGGTCTATGACTATTTTGTGTCTCAAGAGTGGCAAATCAGCAAAACAGCTAGCTACAGCAAAAAGCAATAAAAAACACTCACTGTTCTGGTCAATAGTAGGAGGGCAAGACCAATTTTTTGACTGATTATTTAATAATGACTGTCAAAAAACAAGTGAACCAGACTTTTCAAAGCAATGAAAAAGCGAGTCAGTCATATTCTCATAAGCATACTATCGGACTGTGTTTTGTTGTTTTATGGTGTGAAAATAAGTGTGTCACAATCATTGGTGAGGTAAGAGGGAGTGAACATCAACAAGACTGACACCACATCATCAGAAGACAGAGTAAGGCACAATTATCAGTAAAAAAATAAATAAATAAATGAATCTGCATTATTCAAGAGAATAAAGGTTAAAGTCGGAATTAAATGAAATTTCACTCTTTCTATTTTCTAAATGCATGCTATAGATTTATTGGGAACAATTCATCTCTTCATGTTTAATTTTTTAATTGACTCCAGGACATTTCTAATCATTTAGACCACTTAATACCCACCTCTGCAAGGTTGTATTCATACAATTTTGAGTGCAATGCCCACATCTCAAAACCCAAGCAGCAAACGATGCATAGAACCAGTCTTTTTTTTGTAGAATTTATAAAAAAAAAATTATTTAAAAGGCAAACTGTACAATAAAAGAAACAAAAAATAACATGCATGAATACAAAAACAACAATGGACTGCATGATTGTACGAGGAGAAAAGAGCAAACAACTGAAGCAGAAACAACAATTATCAGTTAGGATCAAGGAGAATTACTTTCCATAAAGGGATGTACTGGCAATTCTGTCAGCATTATCACCAGTTCTGTCTAAAATGGAAATACACTTCAAACAGTTATCAAAACACCTTTAGTTCCATTGTCAGTCGCAGCAAAAGAGACCACCTCGCAATACCCATTATTGCATCCATGAACATAATCCATCCACAAATGAGTTTTCTGGATCAAAGCAATGTCAACCTTTTTTCGTTGCAGTAGTTGTAAAAAACAAAACTTGCACGTTTATGGGGGCAGCTTAAACCATTGACATTACAACTTATATTAATTTTGGTCATTACTATCAAACAAAAAAAGTGAACTGAACAAATGAGAGAAAGTTATACCACTGCAAATGAATTAACTCAAGTCTGCCTTTAAAAACCCATTAACATAAAGAAATCCCACCCCATAAAACTTTTACAGACTGGGGTGAAAACCCCAGTCTGCAGCCTTCCCCTGTCTTAATCAGTGACCGTAACATGACAGCCAGTACCATTCTTTAGAACACCGCCATTAGCCCTATTATAAGAGAACAGAATAACTTTGAATTCACACGAGTAATAAAGTGGGGTTTAAAAAAAAAAAAAAAAAAGTATGTATACTTTCCATAACGAGGAAACAAACATAAATTATTGTATCATGTACATTGAAAACTGTACATTAGTGATACCAAGTTTCCTTGCTTACATGAAGAACTGCCAGTAGTGATTGTCACATGAAGTTCTAGATCAGTAAATCAGAATTCGAGTCACTCTGTATTATCAAACCCTTATGCCACATCCATCCCAGGAGAATGAGGAGCGGGAATGGAGCTGGATACAGAAGAAAGGTCTGCAGACCTGCCTCTTTCAATTCCTTCCGTATAGCACTGAAGGAGCTCCGCTTCTTTGCCGTCACGGGAGAGAAGTCGGGGAAGAAGCTCAACATCGCATCATCACCCGCTTTCACAGGACCGCGGCGTCTTGCTTCATTAAGAATCCAATTCCTGCCGTTGTAGCGTAACAGTTTGAAGAGAAACTCACGCGGTTTGGAGAGATCCGTTGAAGCTTTGGAGTAAACTCAATACGCGCCTTCGAGCTCGATATCTCTGCCCGCAAGTGATGGGATCCAGATCGGCAGTGACTGTTTCAGAAAGCCGATCGGGTCACCCTTCTTGGCCCCTTCAGGTAGTCCCAGCAGGCGGAGATTACTGCGTCTGTTGTGGTCTTGTAAATCAGTCACCTGCTGCTCGAGGGATACCAGACAGGCAGTGTGTTTGCCGATCACTTTTTTCTGCTCTCTCTGTTCCCCGATTAAAAAGTCAACTTTAGAGCATATATTCTGGATTGTAGTCATATGAGAGGCGAATTCGGTGCGCATTGCTGCTAATTCAGCCTTCAAAATGTCCTCAAATCGCTTTATAGTGACCGCCATGTTGTTTTCAATGTCGGCTCTGCCCGCTGCGGCTGTTGGTTTTGTTTTCTTCTTAATTGGCAAAGATGATGGTGAAAGATAAGCGAGTTTCCGACTGTGTGACATCTCCAGACCAACGACAAACGAAAAAACTACCCCAAATGTAAAAAAAGACGACGAACAACAGTAAAAGACGGTAATATATACAGAGCTCAGCTAATGTGCCTTGGCTCATGAAAGCGTCACATGATCCCCCGCATAGAACCAGTCTTAATGCTACATTATTTCTTTTCCAATAATCCGTTTACATTCGGATGTACCTCATAAAATGTTGATACTTCCGTTTCATCTTCACTTTAAATTACCATCATTTCAAAGAAAGGAGCCGGAATCACAGGCCAGGTGAAACATCCGTCAGCACCATCAGGAATTTGAGCAGGATCAAATAAAGTGAGAGAATTAGGTATCATGGATTAGTCGAGAGCACATCCTACTCATATGTCTAATAATATTAGATTAAAACTGAGCCCGGAACTGTCTCTAACTTGATGGTGGTGATTTAGCCTGACCCTTAATGCTGCTTTAGTGCCATTTAAAGCCTTACATCTTAAATTATGGTGATTCCTTTTGATCCGAGTGTGGAAATGGTCTTTATGAGCGAGCTGAGCTCTTGACTGCTTCAATCCAGAGGCTTGATGTGGATATATGTCGAGATGTTTCATCTTTTGCCTTGCATTTAAATTAGGCAGTTCACACATCTGAGGGATCGGGATCAGGACTGCTTTCAGCCGGCTCCCATCACAGCACGCTCATGTACATTTACATAACACCTGTCTATTGCTGAGATACAAACAACTGGATTTATTTAGCATTTTAATAATAGACAGACAAGCACATGGACAAACACACTTATGAAAATATAATCACTTTTATACAACGCAACAATCGAAATCTGAAGAGCTAATGACCGGCTTAATAGCTCATTAATGTCAGTAGGATAAACTAAAAGCATTGATCACCTAGAGTGTGTCTGAGCGTATATGGAGAGAAAGGAGAAAAGCTTTTAGCTGGATTATCAGTCCTCCCCTTTGTGATGTCATAATGAGAGAAGATTGCCTAGCAACCCACACTGCTGCCTAGAGACAGATAGATAGGGAATTCGAACTTGAACAGCCCCTATGACATAATCTAAGATGAACACAAGCTCACCTGTATGGAGCCAACCTTCTGTTGGCATTGTCTCTCAAGATTAACTAAAGCGCAATTACTTGGTTAGTGATTTATCATAACTAAATAGCTCATTCTCCACCGTATATAAGCAAGTGTAATTCCCATAAACAGAAATAGCCAGATTTTTTACATGCGTGGCAGCCGACAGCTGTTACGTCAAAACAATTATGCAGCCAAGCCATTAAGGCAATTTAGAAACATCAATATCACATAAGTCAGATATATGGCCAAGTGCACTTAGACCCATTCTCTTTTGGCTATAGTGTGGAAACGCTACAAACACATCATCTTTAAGCAAATAAAATAACTCAGAATCTCATAAAAACCCATAGTTAATGTAGATACAATGCCATAATTGGAAAATTAACTACAAGCAGACAAGACTGTGTATGTGCGCGTGTTTATTTGTATGCGTTTAGTGTCTCATTCATTAGCAGCAGGTCTTTGTAGGACCATCTGCACTGCTACTCTCTTCCAAGAGATAAATAAGCACTGTTCTCATTTACACCGGCAGGCCCATGTCTGGACGCATGTGTCCGTGTGATTTTCCATCTTGATAAATCATTATTTTGTCAATACACACATCCTGCATTCTGACATGTGGCAAAATGCAACAACAAAGTCCCTGATTAGCTGAAAACAGCTTGGCTAGGCTGAAATACTGTAGCTTAACTGGCGCTAACAACGTCAAGGTCATAGGTTTGATTCCCTGGGAATACATGTAATGATAAAATATATAGCCTGAATGCTTTCTAAACCGCTTTGGATAAAAGTGCTTTCCAAATGCATAAATGAACACATAAATAAATTGCATCAAGTGACATGGCAAGCCAAACTCAAGGGAGAAAAGGGCCTTTCCTGGAGTGGATGTGGGACATTAGACAAGATCTCAATCTGCTGAGCTCTCAATGAAGTGCTGAATGAAATCAGAGAGAGCTGCAGGCAAGAGCCTCACAGTGATCATCGGAGTGTCAGGATTCATCTCCAGTTACAAGATGGATTTCTACTGACAAATGATGAGGAATGGAAATATTATTGTTCTTTTTCTATGCTTTTATAAGTTATTATATAGCAACAATTAGGGATGTGACGAGATCTCGTAGCAAGAGATCTAGCGAGATCGTGACGATATCCTCGCAAAATATTTTGCAATGTTTACATTAGAGCTGCACCATTAATCATTAAATATTGCGCTTGCGATCTTGATTCAAACACCCACGCGATCTTATTCCTGAATGACAACAATTCAGCTATGTCTATTAAGTGTCTGTGGAGCGCGAGATGTTGATGAATCAGAGGGTCGACCATCATCACGCTTCCGATGTGAACGCTGTCAGACAAAACACACACTAATTTTGTGAGAGAATCTTGATCTCCAATTTATAAAAATAAAAAAATGTGATTCTCAATTTATTCAGAATTGTGCAGCTCTAGTTTACATGTTGTTTATTACTGCATATACTAATTAAACTTTTATTTGAATGAATTATAAGTTGATTTCAAAATGCACCTACATTTTTTGCATTTTGTGTTTTTCAGTTGGATAAGATTATTTTTCCCTATATATTTCATAATTCAGTTTTTTTTTATTAAAAGTCTAAAAATAAATAAATAAACAGATATAAAATAATTTCTTGGCATACACAATGGTCAAATATACAGTTTAGAAATCAATATGCAAAATGAACACCACAAATGACCAATCAAGTAGCCCTATAATAAGAGAACACTGTAAAAAAGATCCTGTTAAATTTAAGCAAAAATACAGCAGCTGTGGTTGCCAGACATTCAATGTTAAAAACACAGTAAAAATTTCAATTACAGTATGGCATATTTGTGCCGGTATATTTCACAAATAATAACCATTTTAATTACTCTTTAAATATAATATAATCATATATGATGTGCCGTGCACTGGGAATGTACATTTCATTGTTTTGTATCATAATATATAGAGAAATGTATAGTTTTTACTTTCAAAAAACACAAATTTAACAGTATTTTACAGTAAAATGACGTGATATCAAACCATTTATAGTTTTACAGCCACGTACAGTTAGTCAATTAACAGGTTTTGACTGTCTTTTTGATGACAAATCCATAGACTAACCTTGATTGTCTAAGTATAGAAGTGTAAATTGATGGCAGCATGTTTCTAAGGTGAAGCAAAGCTTCACTGTCACTTCAGAGCACATCTAGTTCATCAGTAATTATCTGAGATTGTTCAGTAATTATGTTAATCACAATCATGATTCATCATCGTGCCCTTAAGCAAGGCACACAACCCCAGGGCGGCTCTGGCATACAGTAGGTTGCTTTGGATAAAAGGCATCTGTTAAATGTTATGACCCAAAACCAGCCCAGGGTGTCCACTCCACCGAGTGAAGCGCAGGTGGATCAGAAACAGAGACTCACTCTGATCACCCAAGAGACTCAAACAGAAGCCTACACCACACAGCTTAGAGACAATCATGAGCCTGACCAATCAATCAATGGTGGCTACAACAGCACAGAACAGCAGGAGAGCCTTTCTATAGTGTGGTACACTTAGTCTGACAGCATTAATGGAAAATGAAATGAAGGGCCATTTCCTGAAACAAGAGCTGTGCTCGATTACATTACTTGGGTTGTCAGTAAAACTGTTTCTCTTGTGGAAATAGTCTTGCTTAAGCAAGGGAAAGATCTAAAAGTGCGAAAAATGCAGATATGTTCACAACATTTGTGGCTAGATTTGCCCTGCAGTGAATTTTTGGTATTGGTTATATAACATTTCATAATATTACCTACAAATGGGTTTTGGCACTGTAACATTCCAATTAACTAAATTAATTGTTGGAAAAAATGCCATCAAAAAGGTCAAACATTTCAGTGGGGGAAATAGCCTGTGTCTTACAATAACAAAAAGTTGATCTCTGATACTGATCTAAAGCATGCTAATGAATATAAACAATCATTCTGATGTGTTCACACAAAACATACTAAAACTGTTCTGGAACACCAGCAGTGGAAACTGAAGAAAAAAAGAGTCACCGTTCTAACCAGTAGAATTAATCGGAGGAAGAGTGAGTTTGTATCTGTTCTGCCATTCACTCGAAGGTCACACAGGTAAGCGATATGAGCGGTCACTGACTCACAGGTGCGGTTTCTTACCGTGATGGTTCTGTTGTTGCTGCGGTTCGCCCGGTTCTTCCAGCTCGCCGAGTTCCGCCAGTCTGTGGCCGGTGGCTGTCAGCTCCGCGTGCAGGTTCACCACCTCCTGCTTCGCGCACTGGATCGCGCCATCGATCCGCTGCGCGAGCTGCTTGTTCTCGTCCATCATTCTCCGGATCTTCGCCTGCGGGGAGAATCCACGGAACCCACGGAGCGAGTCATATCGCCTGCAGCATCATAAGCGCACTAAAATCCCATTCTGACAGTGTCCTCTATTTTATAAGCGCAGAAATCCCCCAAAATCCACAAGGCGAGAAAATATATTTAGAGTCCCATACTATCTAATGTTCGGATGTGGCTGTCATAAAGAACGACAGACAGTGAGAGACAGAGTCTATAAAGACAGAATAAAACAGCGTGCTTCACTAAACGATTCTTTCTGCCTCGCGATCTAGTGGAAAGAGTTCAACGCACTAGAGACTCCGAGCGGCTCTTTAAACGGACTGTACCATCTGAGAAAGAAAAGAGGAGGGCACCTATCGAAAGGAACGTGCCATTTGAATATTAAACGTATTCATTTAAAAACTTTATTTTAAAGGTATATATATATATATATTTGCAATTTATATATATATATAAATTAATTAATTTATTTATTTTAATAAGAAAATGTACAAATTAAAAAAACACTCTTAATAGTTTTAACTTTTTACCAATAATTTGCTTTTTCACTCTCTTTTTTTCAGTTCACAAATCAATTCGTTTTTTTCAATATCATCTTTGATAGGCTTATATTATTTTTATTTAATTTATATATCATATTTATTTTAAAGGTCTATTCGACTGCATTATATGCATATTTTTCTGTGTGTGCATGTACAGGTTTGTCTACATTTCTAAAGGCCACATTTTGAAAATGTCCTCTTAAATATCTTAAAACATTTAGAAATTCTACTTGTGAGGACATTTGAAGTGTTCTTTGGTGTTTGAAAGGTTCATAAATCTGCCAAATGATGCTTTGCCTTAAATCGAATAAGGTGAGCAGGTGTCTGTGAGGGTTAAAGAGTAAGATATGGTATATAGCATTATCTTAATGTAAACAAATATTGTGTCTGTGATACACAGTCGAGACCGTAATATAGCTTCTAAGGTTTTTATGTCTTGTGTGAGACTCATCCTCACTCATTCATCTCTTAACTTCCTACTTCTCCCACAAACATAGATTTTTATTTTATTATTATTATGTATGAATTAATAGACTGTATCTATGAAGAAGAAGAGATGATGTTGACAGATTCAAAGTTTTTGTGAGACATATTAAATTCCGCATCAGTTATAAAATATTAATACATACTTTTAAGGCCATTAATGGTTAAGCTCCTGCATACCTTACATACTCTTCTATTACACTCCCTAAGGTCGTGAAACTCTGGACTCTTGGTAGTGCATAGGATAGCAAAGTCCACTAAAGGAGGAAGAGCTTTTTCACATTTGGCTCCCAAACTCTGGAATAGCAATTCTTGGTTGAAACAGCAGCTATGCTAATGTTGTCTATTTTTGTTTCTCTGTTCCTGCCACAGGATTGGCATCCCGAGATAACTAGGAATTACAGAAGCTTCAGTCTGGATCCAACTCTTACAAAGACCTGAGATGAATGAACACCTGAGAAGAGATGATGCCAACCTCTCAGAGGACCTCAGAGGATGCCAACCCCGAAACAACCTACAAAACTACCAAATTTTGCTATAAGTTTGATCACAACATTGCTGTTAATAGTGTTCACCGTCTGTTTGATTACGTCATTAACTATCTGCATGATTTTTACTGTAAATTTCTGCCATATGGACATCAACTTGACAGTCACCACTGATAAGCTACTACTAATAATTTAGAAACTTAAATTTTCTGTAAAGCTGTATTGTGAAAAGTGCTGTACAAATAAACGTGATTTGAATTGAATTGAACATAGGCTACAGTACACATGCGAAAGGAAAAGAAAAAGCATATGTGTTGTTCCAATGTACCCACTCAAATTCTTCACCTCAATCATCTCTGAGTTGGCAGAATAGTGTGGTTTTGGGAGAATGGTATGAATGTGTGTGTGTGTGCGTGGGTAAGGAGGACGTTCAAGAGCTTTTATTGTGAACCAGGACCAAAGACTCATTTCAAAAATCCCCTTTACACTACTTTCTGCTAAACAGAAAAACAACTTCTTCATTCCTCCGTATAAACAAAACTGATTCCACTTTAATGTGAGTTTCCTGACTGCGGTCAGTCCTGTCATATCTGGGTGGAATCACAATAGATCATCTGCTCATTCTCTCTTTTATGTTAATCGTGTATGTTGTAATGTTAAACTCTGTGAGACTTGGCTTAAAAGATTATTGACCACACCCAAAGACAGAAACCATCTGACAACGTCCTCTTAACATACATCACTCTCTTACAGCTATTCCAGTGGGAGTATAGCTGTTCAATATTACCTGCTTTTAGTGAAAGGCTGACTTTTAAACATAGCTGCCATTGAATTGGCTTTGTTCTTGTGACCTTGACTATGTTCAATATAGAATGTCTGCATACTATTCTTACTGTTTTACAACAGCTTTGCTTTGAAAGTGACTTCTGTGTGAGCTGTGCTTCATGCATCACTACTCTGTTGACAATAGACAATGGACCTTTTTGCCCACAAAATTTTGCTGATATTTTGCTAATGTGGCTGCATCTTAATGTGTTCCATTGAACAAAAAATAGTAGCACGTATACTGTGTGATATTCAGTATAAGCAATCCAGGTCCATTTTTTTCTGGGTTAATTTAGTCCCATGTTCCTGACCAATGCCCTCACTGACCACACCCCTCTCAGGCTGCATGATGCTGACCACCAACTGTAAGTAACTGCTGCTCACATTGATGAATTCATAAATCAAGCAGAAAAACACCAGCATTAAAGAGAAAGACAGTAACATGTAACTGCAGGTGAGCAACATACTGTGTGAAATATAGCACATGCATTCGGCTTGTATTCTAGAGCGGATGACAACACCTCCCTCGGTTTATGACATCACTTCCTCCAGGCTGCTGTCGGAGTGGTGTGCGAGGGTGACATTCAGCTGTCTCCCTCGATGTGTTTATTGTCAGTCACAAACAGCACCGAACATCCCTTGTGGAGGGACTGTTTCCATTGACCTCTTCAGTACTTGAACAACTGCAACACTTAAAGGAACAGTTAACCAAATAATGAACAATCTGTCATCATTTACTCACCCTCATGTTGTTCCAAACCTGTAAGACTTTCTTAATTCTGAGGAACACAAAACAAGATATTTTGAAGAATGCTTTTAATATTTTCTAATTCTGTGTTCCTCATAAAGTCGGGTTTGGTACTACATGAGGGTAGGTAAATGATGACAAAATGTTAATTTTTGAGGAAACTATCCCTTTAAATACTTTCATATCCCACAGCCAGACCTTCAGGATCTCTCACCCAGCAGCTATTTTATAGATATGAAGGATCTTCACTATTTGAGAAACTGAGTTTTTCATCATGCTAATTTTAATTACTACTTTCCGGCTTTGCTGTAATGAGATTTAAGAGAAAGAATGAGATCCCATTTTTCTTTTTTGCACTTTTTGTCTAATCTCCTCTGGTTTTCTTTTGTCTTCTTCTCTTTATGCCCCTCTGAATCTTCCTCTCCCTTGTCCTTTGCCCTCTCCCTTTCTCTCCATCTCCCTCTCTCCGCTCTGCTGAGCAGGAAAATGAGGAGAGGAGAGACAATTAATGTAGCTCTTGCACATCCAGACACAATAGCCCAGCCAGGCCCTCACGCACACACCTATCGAGACACTAACTAAGCATCTTGTCCGATCCCAAACTGACTCTTAAACACAAACCTCACACATATGCATGCAACCACTAAAACAATTTGTTGTTGAGTTTAAATCACTCATCTGAGCTGGGCTTATCACCATGGTAACAGCCGGCCCTCTAATGTCAGTCAGGTGTTTCTTTGGTGACCACGTATTTCTGATTGGTTGGAGGCCTTCTGGGATATCGGAAGCAGATGGCATTATGGGATATGTTAGTCATTTGTGACATGTGCCCTCTGAGAACCAGCTGGGCCTGAGCAAACTGACCAGAGTGTGTGTGTGTGTGTGTGTGTGTGTGTGTGTGTGGTGAGTTAGGCTTGATGAGGAATAGTAAATTGACTCTTGTAGACCTTCTCAGTCCCCTAGGGACTCACTGGCGAGATTAGTCTGGACCCTGCTAGGTCCCGTCTAGCCCTGTTTCGTACTGAGGATCATTAATGTGTAGCGTGAGGCTTGAATCGACATGGTTTTTAATCATTAAGTTACGATAAACCTTGTAACTCTATTAAAATCTCACTCGAAATAAATGTGTTTATGTGTGAGGGAACGGCGTGAGATGTGAGCGTGTGCTTCAGGTTATTAAAAATTGCAGGAGGAAGATAGGAAGATGGCAGCAACATTATCATTTCTAGCCCCCCCCCCAGGCCTTGAGTGGCAGGTTGGCTGATGGATCTCTGAGGGTGGGGGGTTTTGCTCATCGGGGTTTGATTCGGCCAGGAGGAGCAGATGGGATAGGGAAATTGTCCAACCACAAGCATACTCACACTGGAACACTTTAACACTGACCAAAACAACATTCTCCTGTGCATTTTTTGAGAATAATATATATAAATAAATATAAACAACTTTTTTTCAGGATTCTTTGACATTTCTTAGACATAAAATTCATGATTCTTTTAATTTTATTTGAAATGTATTTCTTTTGTAATATTTGTAAATTATTAGTGCTGTCAAACGATTAATAATGATTAATCACATCCAAAATAAAAGTTTTTGTTTACATAATGTAGCCTGTGTTTATTTATTATGTAAAGACACAAACATACAGCATGTTTTGAAAATATTTACATGTATATATTTATATTCATATAATTTAGATTATATAAAAAATATTTAATATATAAACGTAACATATTTTTCTTAAATATATACAGTATGTCCTGTGTTTTTCCTCCCTCTTGTTTCCTCATGCCCTTATTTGGTCTTCCTGTTCCTGTCCTCGTTTGGTGTCATCATTAGTTCATTAGTCTCCGTCTGTGTTTGATTACTCCTCACCTGTTTCAGTTCTTCCTTGTTTGATTTCCCAGTGTTCTTAAGCCTTGTGTTCCCCCGTGTCTTATGCCTGGTATTGTTCGTCTAACCCCCGTGATCCATGTTTCCCTGTGATTTTGCGCCATTAAAGAAAGGTGTTGGTTGTTCTCCTTGCTTCTTTGTCCCAGAGCAAGTGACAATATACATGCATGTGTTTGTATTTATATATACATAATAAATATACACAGTACACTCACATATACTGTACTATGTAAACAAAAATTTTATTTTGGATGTGATTAATCGTGATTAATCATTATAAATTTCTGTTTGCTTCTGATGAAATTGACATAAAGGAACATGATTGGCTGTACCTGTACACTGAGTTGCTGGTGTGTCATGAGTGCCATGGCTCTCTGAAGTGCTTCTCTTTTGATAAGCAGTGATGCCTGCTCTTCATCTTCCAGATTCTTTCTCCACTCATACAAAGGACGCTGACCCTCTGCAGGAGCACAAGCATACATGTACATTCATACACAGTCAAAGCTTATAAAGAGAAGCCACAATATATTGAATGGCAGTATTAACACTGACTGTCCCTGAGCGATCACTGTTTTCCATTTAGACTGAGTTGACGTTAATTAGGATTTAATTTCTGTTTAATTTAATGAGTTTTTAATTAAGTTATGCTTTAATGGGCAGCACATCTAGGCCAGTAGCAGAATCTCCTTGTCACAAGGAGATTGTGAAAATTAAAGGGACAGTTCAGCCCCCAAAATAAATTCTGTCATTATTTACTCTCATCTTAGTCTCATCTTGTTCCAAATGCTAAAGGCTTTATGTGGAAAACAAAATGTGAATTACCAAAAGAGTATATATATATATATATATATATATATATATATGTGTGTGTGTGTGGATAAATAAGATTTCCATTGATGTATGGTTTGTTAGGATAAGACAATATTTGGCTGAGACTATTTGAAAATCTTGAATTTGAGGGTGCAAAAAAAAAAAAAAAAAAAAAAAATCAAAATATTGAGATAATTGCCTTTAAAGTTGTCCAAATTAAGTTCTTAGCCATTAAGTTTTGATATATTTACAAAATATATTCATGGAACATGATCTTTACTTCATGTCCTAATGATTTTTGGCATAAAAGAAAAATCCATACTTTTGACCCATACAATGTATTTTTGGTTATTGCTATAAATATAAACACTGACTATATATATAGTCAACGTTTTGGACTTGTTTTTCCTTGTTTTACCCCTGTCTTAGTTCATGATTTTCAATATATGGTCATTTTCCTGTTCTTGTTTAGTTTGATTACTGTTTGTAATTATCCTGTGTTTATTAGTGCCTGTCTGTTCCTCAGTTCTTTGTCCGGTCTACTTTGTTACTGCATGTTGTGGTTGCATTCTCTTATGCTGGAGTTCCCCTGCGGTTTGATTATTAAAGTATATAAAGCTTATTCCTGGACTCCTGCGTTCTCCTTGTAACAATGGATTGTGACTTGTGTATATATAATGGAAGTATCTGATTTTGATTCATGATTCAAATATCAGAATTTTGTGGAATGGATTTAAACATTATAGTCAAATGACAATGTTTCTGAAATACTAAAATGTTTCATATATACTAAAACTAGACTGCGCACCACTGAATAGCAATGAACCAAAGAACAAATTCACACACAACGACAGGCGGTAATGTTTCCCAGCATATAAATTATAAAGAAAAACTATGATATAAACATAAATTGTACAACTGTAGGAGCTGCTCACTGGTCAGGATTTATCACACATCTTCTGAATCACTGAAAGATCAGTTCATAAATATACAGACAGACATTATTGCCTTTGGAGTCATCTTTCTCTACCACAACCCATCACTGTCATCCTCTCAGTTTTTTTATAGTCTCAAATTGGATCTGAACCTGAACAAACCCAAACACACACAAAGACAAAGACAAAGAGGGAGAAAATCTTTCTCTTTCAAGACCAATTTAAAAGATAATTTTTAAAGCAGTATCTATTTTTTTTCTCATGTCTGTATGAGGGTTACAAACCACTACAGCTCTAGGCATTTCATTAGCTGATGGCAGATGCTTGAGTGAAATTATACCACTTATCTTTTAGAGAGCTTTAATAGATGCATGTTAATTAATCTAAACAATGCTGACAGCGAGGAGGACGACATAAATGTCACTGAATGCTCTGTCAAAGAGATTATAAACAAGAAGAACATTGGTTCAGAGCAAAGTTTCTTAATATTAGATGTGTGACTCTGCTGAAATAGGCATGTGTGAGAGCCAAGACTGACTTCTGCTGTCAGTCCTAATCTTGAAGCACATCTCTCATTTTCAGCTGCAACAACATGAATGTGTGCGTACTTCACCATCACTGAAAAACAGATCAAATACTGCTACTGAGTCATGATACACTCTTTGTGTAATAATAAAAAAAAACTAAATCAGTTGATGAAGGAAAGTAGATCTTGGGCTAATGCAGAAATGCTTTGAATGAAATAACTAGGCTCTATAAGTATTATGAGACTAAGTGATATGCATTTTCACATGGAAATGTGTTTGCAATGTTCCTCAGTGATAAAAATGGGCGTCTCGTGTGTCTGTATAGGTTACACTGAGGATCTATGTCGCCCTCTAATGGTCATGTAACTAAACAAGAGCGAAACGAGCAAAGAGCAAAAAAAAAAAACACCCATCATACAGGATTCTTGAGGCAGTCAGGAAAAGCGAAATAAAATAACAATACACACAACCATACAGAAAAGATAGTTCTGAAGAAAAGATGGCCTACTCCAGTTCAACACACAGTTTATTCTATCTTTTTATATTGGCATCTTGAAACCTGAATTTAAAATATGATGTTGTAACGCTAAAACAAAAATAAAAAAATAAAATTCTCTCTCACATTTAATTCCTGCTGAAATATTGTCATTTAACACTCACCGCTAGCTTCAAGAAAGATTTTTATTCAGTATTCTGTGGGATTCCAAACAGCAGTGAAGAGATGTACAAGATATTCTGAACAATTATTAAGACTAGTGATAGACTTCTCACACAACACAGATGCTTTAAGTAGAATAAAATTCCCCTGTAAAAACATCTTTGTCAGGTTCCTTAACCTTACTGGTTTGCTACTTTTAGCTGGTTTAAGGCTTAAAGAGGCTTAAAAGAATAGGTCACAAAAAATTTGAACTTTCATTCTGACGGCACCCATTCACTGCAGAGGATACACTGATGAGCAAGTGATGTAATGTAAATTTCTCCAAATTCATTCTGATGAAGAAACAAACTCATACACATCTTGAGTAAATATTCAGCAAATTTTCATTTTCATAGGTGAACTGTTCTAATATAGTATCCAGACTTTATTTATTTAAAAAAAAAAAAAAAAATGTAATATTGCTGTATTAAACAATATAGACTAGATTACACCATCAGAAATTATATTATTACACATATTAAGTAGAAATGGTGTTTTGCAGCATTTGATACCATCCTTTTCTTGGTAAAATTAAATAAATCTTTCTGTGCTTAAGTGTAAGATAGTAACACAAAGGTGTCAGGCAGACTAAATAAAGCTTTTGATATAATGAGAGCTGACACCAAAGGTCAGAGAACTGAAGCATCTCTCTCCCTATCTCTCTGTTCTTTGGAGATTCACAAATAATCCACTGCAGTGATGTCAAAACGTCCTGTTGTGTTGCATTTAAATGATCTGAAGTGAAGTGAGGGTCCTTGCGATACGTCATGTTTAACTGCTGCCCTTTGGTCACTGCGCTGCTGGGTGCTCGAGTACATCTGGACAGAAGGCCCTGTCATTGCAGCAAAAAATGTATCCAAGAGGCTTCTGCTGAAGTGTTCCTACAGCGCTCAGGGGTAAAAGCCCGCAGGGTAAATGAGAGGAGCGAATGCAGCCAGGCGAATGAGTGTGCTGACATCTAACATCTACAGAAAGTACAGAAACTGCAGCCTCGGAAAGACAAAGTGTGTGTGTGTGTGTGTGTGTGTGTGTGTGTAATAATCTGCCTCATCATTTGTAATCACAAAAGTCGAAGAAGTCCACAGAAAAGCTGAGAAAGGTGAAAAATTAACATTCTGCAGTTTTTCTTTTGCCTCACTCACCCACACACAAGAAATCAAATAAAACAGCCTCTCTCTCTCTCTCTTTCTCACCGTTTCTATTTCTTTCTTTTTCTCAGGCTAATTTGACAGTATCCTTGAAGGCTTAAGGTCATGCTCTAAAGTAAAAATCACCATGTCCAAAAAGCATCTCAATTAGACAATAAATCCAACAACTTGACCATTGTGAATTTAGATATGAAAACAATAGTATATTTAAAATGCAATCATAAACAAGACTAATAAGCTATTTATTACATGTTCACGCTCTCTAATTTTAATAACTAATGTAACAAAAAAAGTATAGAAAGTAAAATAAAGATACAGTATAATACCTGGTATAATATTTTATTGCTATTTATCAACTAACAATATATAAATAAAAAATAGGAAATGGAATTTATAGAATTACAGTATACCAATAAATTAAAAATAAGTATAAAATAGACCAAATATATGAATAAACAAACAGAACTACAGTAAACAAGTACAACCGAACAGACGTTTTTGACATCACTACAAATAATGTTTGAATGAAAATAATAAAGATTATCATAGAATAAGGTTGCTCCTGTAACTACACAAATTAGCCACTAGATGGAAGCATAAAATGGCAGCATTCACACCCAACAAATGCCTCACAGGCCATTTCAAACTTTTTAACGGTTGAAAATAATTTGGTGTCAAGTATTTTTCTTGCTCCAATTCCTCAGAATCATAAACTGATGTGATGGAGGATTTTGCATCCGGCCTCGTGGCAGTAGAGAACTCTCATTTTCAAACGTAAAACAAGCAATCTGTCCATAATAACAGCCTAAATGCACAAATTCCCATAATCTAATAGACCTTAATCAGGGTGTGCGCCATATTTAATTTTACACAATTACTACACAACGTGGCTATGAAGGACAGACATAACTGTTACAGTTTGTACAATAGGCTGTACTTTCTTAAGTCATATCTAATTTTCGATTTTTTCAGCCAAAAAAATAAAATAAAAAAAATACACTAAACCATTGATCAGACTGTCTAGCAATCACAGCCGTGTTTATATTCACATAAAATTAAATATAGCATATCTAACCTGTTCCATAAGATTATTATTTATTTATTTTTGATAAAAAGAAATGCAATGGTCAAAGTAAAAAGAAAGAAATATAAAAAGGTGATATTGAAGCTGTTTTCAGGTTTATATAGCAAGAGAGAGAGAGAGAGAGAGAGAGAGAGAGCAAGACAGATATACAGAGACTTACTTTAAGGCATAAGGGGCAGGACCACCTAATGCCAATGCCCAGCCCCCTCACCCTCTGAAGACACACTAAAGCACATTTACTCTCTCTCACTCTGGCTCTTAGTGCCTCTGTCCAGACTGCTGCTTCAGACCTCTTTCCATTCAATCCAACTTTAAGCCACACTTCTGAGCGTGTGAGCCAGCATTTCATCCACAGTCTACTGTGCACTTCCAGGAGCCTCTTAATCTGTTAAAGTTTCAGCTGGAGAAAAGTGACCAACAGTGACCATGAGGATCATACTGCTGCTGCTGGTCACCCTGACAGGGCCTTTCTGTACCTTTACTCAAGCAAGTAAGTAAATACAACTACAGGGTGCTCTACTTTTTCAAACACTCTGGCCATTCTCTGTTTCTGACCATATCCTTCATTCATTCAGTTCATTTTTGCTATGATTACATGTCCACTAAATGATGTTTGTTCTCTTCTGAGGTGTGTTTTGGCTTTAAGTTTCAGTATATAAAGGAAAAAAGGTGTGTTTTAATGTTTACATTTTTTACATGATTTTATTTTTCATTTGCTTATTTAGATCATTAATTTATTGTAATATTTTAGTGATCAGCTACAAATACACTGTTTTGAGTGCAAGAAACCGAACATGCAGTTTTGAAGTAGAAAGACTTTTATTTACCTTTGAAAAATTATTTTTACAGTATGATACATCTATGATGTTTCAGTGGCCTCTGTTCACAATCAACATTATCCATACATCTAGGCATGTGCTGATACAGTGTTTCTTTCATGTGGACCTGATGCTGGGAAGATGATGTAATGTTGCAATGATTGTTATAACCGTTCTAAGTTAGTCAGCACTGATCTATTTCTCTGTTTCACCCTGTTTCTTTCACTCTGGGCAGGGTTACACATGTATTAATAGAGCCGACTCTATATTTAAGGGTAGCATTTGAACATTTAGTACACAGGCTGGTTACATCAGAGGGCAGAGCAGGCCTGAGAAAGAGAGAAAGAGAGACACCCCATATGCGCTTATTTTGTAGGTCTTTCTCACCCTCTCCTCACCCCCCTTTGCTTGTAACCATCTTTGGCGGGGTCTCAAGCTTTCACCCCTCTCAGAGGTGGGTTGGAGGGGCATGTGCGTTATTTTTAAACTGCAGCGCCTCTGACTCACTGCTCAGGGTCGGTTACAGTCCTCTAAACATCGCATTAAAATGCTCAGCAAGTTTCAAACTTTGGAAAATTTAACTCCCTGCTATCAGAGGAGAGCATCAACGCACTTCCTCTCCAGACTTCCTTTTGTCACTCTCATTCTTTCTCCTGCTGCCATTTGTTTCCCTTTCTTCCCGTTCTCCCAGTCTGTTGGTGCCACTCCCTGTTCTAAAAGAGGGCTTCATTAGACAGTTAAATGTTTCTACTCTGTACTCTATTTTTTTTTTAGTATTGCAGCATTGTTTATACAATTATTTTGGAGGAATAGATTAATGTTTGTGTTGTTCTGTGAACTTTTTACCTTTTCAGATCTCTAAGTCAGCCTGTTATGTGTTGTGTGTGTTATGAATAGAGTAATGGTAAACTGACACGTGAGAGCACATCGAGGTATTGGGTGTACTGACTGTTAATTTAGCTACACGAACCCTGAAACTCTCTCAGGGTCTCTACCACAAACTCAGCCCAATGTATTTACAGAGCTCAATCAACTTCATATTCAACTTCAGAGTGCATACACATTTTTGATAAATCTGAATTAATTTGTTCTGCTTAATCTTTAGCTCAAAATTAAATGAAATCCAGTCCTCATTCTGAATAGAATCAACTCTTTAAAGTGCTGTCTGATAGGGATTAACCTGAACTGACTTTATTATGCTGTATTTTAATTAATTACATACAACACAATGTAACTTATCTTCATAATCGAAATTCACTCTTTCACAATATTGTTATTGAACAGCTACAGCTACAAATAGCTGGAAGCGGATGACGCAGGAAGCCAGGAAGCCAGACACTGAAGTAGCCTACTAAAATTACTAAAACTTAAAAATAAAAACTAATAAAAAGGAAAAAGCTCATTATTAAATTGTAGCTTTAACTAAAATTAAAACTGAAAATATTAAAACAAAAGCTAATTTAAAAGCTATTTCAGATCCTCAATCCAAATAAACTCATCAGAGTTCTGTCTGAGGGATTTCAATCTGAATTTTATTGTGCTGATACCTCTACACAATTTAAAGTAAGTAAACTCCATAATTGGAAACCCAGATCTGTCTAACAGACTAAAATCCAAATGAACATTAATTTCTCTGTTAGAATGAATCCCTCATTTCTGAATTTGAACTGAACTCTTCAGAACTCACAATCAACAGCTTAGTGTTAAATATAAGTCAACTTCACAAGAACCTAGATTTGTGTCGAAATGTGTCTAGGACTCCTATGTGTTGAATTTAGATTAGGATGTGTGTTAGTCTGAGATATGTTGTTCCCTGGAGATTGTGAGCGTGAGAGGCTAAGCATGTGTATGTGTGCTGTTCTAGTGATAAGAGTGATTTATCACTTGCTATGTCGTCTACTGCCCACTCATGCCATTCCATGTGATGTGTGTGTATGTGTGAAGGAGGGAATTTGCCTTTATGAGATGTTCTTCACTTGTGCTTCCTGAACTAAAACATTCCAGCATCTCACTCCCTCACAAGACGCACACACACACACACACACACACACATACATGCTGAAGCAGTAGATTGATATTAATCTGATAGACTAAGAGTAATTAATTAGCTGTAACAATCTGTCTGTAATCCAGGAAAACAATTCTGCCTCCCTGTTTAACAGACACCCTATACTGGCCTCTTGTGCTCTATTTCCCTTGTTCTCCGCTCTTTTCCTCTATATTTCTCTCCCCTTTTCCTTGTCTTTCCCTTTTATGGTTTTAGTTTTGTCAGGAAACTGTTTCAGGCTTGGTCATAGATTTGAATTTGATCATCTAATGGGTGGATTTTCACTGACACACACATACTTGCTCTATTTTGTGGGTTTTGACTCATTGTAGTGTACTAGCTGAAGTTTCTTAATCGAGGCATTTAGTGGTCTAATATCACTTATTTATCACTGCTAATCCACCCTACACAGGACAAGTGGTTTGGAGAATGGATGGATGGACTGCCGCCAATGGCCATGTTGTATCTACCTTATTTTTCAATGCAGTAGTAAGGTATTTCCCGTGAATGTGCGAGACTTCCGATTAATTAGCCACAACGGGTAAATAACTACAGTTGTGTCCACCTTATTTTTCCAATGCAAAAGTAAGGTATTTCCTGTGAATGTGTGAGACTTCCAATTCATTATCCACAACAGGTAAATAATTCCAAGAATAACAAAGTGAAGTAAACAGTAAAACAATTTGCGCTAGTGTGTATATGATTACGATAATACATTTAAATTATATGACAACAAATTCCAGTTTGGCCATATCAGCAGCATAAAATAACCAGACTCACACCAGAAGCCTTGCATGGTTAAGGTAAAAATGGTTGTGCTTTCTCTTCTTAACTGAACTGGCACTACTGTCTCTCTTAACACAGACTCGATTTCGCTTTCATACAAACACAAATTGGCGCCATCTTGTGTATCAGTTGTCGAATGTAGTGAAAATTATTTCAAAAGTATCAATATTACTGTAATATTGTTGTAGTGGTTGTCAATTAACATAAAGAATGCCCATTATCAGTAAATCGCCGCTGTTCCCCAATAATGAGGGACTGACAGTACATCATGCTTTAAATAACTACAATAGCTGGCCATGCTGCTGTGTAAAACTTGAAGAAAGAGAGGGAGAGAACAGCTGGCTCTTTCTCCATACTCTGCTCCTCCCATTACATCGTGTGTATTTATGTCAGTGTGTGTGGTAGTGGTTGAAGGGGAAGAGAGCCATACTTAGAACTAATTGTTGGGGTCTCAAACATAATGAGCTGATTGTTAGCAGCAGTCAACAAGAACATTAATATAAACACACAAACTGACACTTACACACATACACACAGGACATTGTGATCTCTGACCGCACCCCACACTTGCATATGTTTCTTAACAGGACTGTTTTGTTTGATTGTGGCACTATGAAAAGTAACAGTGACAGATTTTTCTGTCTGTCTTTCTTTCTTTTTTCTTTTTTTTTGACGGCCACTTATAATTAAATAATTTTCTCCTCTCACGTAAAAGTTCTTAACTTGTTTTAATGTTTTATTTTGGGAGTCCAGTTAATTCGGTTATATAAATATGGGTTTAAAATAACAAATTTTGTGGAAACCTATTATTAAAGGGATAGTTCATCCAAAAATGAACATTCTGTCATTTACTCACCTCATGTCATTTCAAAGTTGTATAACTCTCTTTGCTGGTTGCTCTTTCAATGCAGTTACAATGAAGGAGACACTTCAAAAAGAACTCAAAAGTACCATAAACTTATCATAAAAGTACACTAAAAAAATTTGGTGTAGAAGCAATTTTTACTCAGAAATTTCTAGTACTGTAATTTTCACAAAGAATTAGAAAGAAACAACAAATATATGGCTATTTGTGTGATATTGCTAACATATATATAAAATATATTGAAGTTTGTCATATTTTTTTAATTATAAAAAAGGCCAAGATATTCTTCAGCAATTTCCTTTTAGGGTTCTACAGAGGAAAGACAGTCATATGGGAAACTGCTCACCCTCATGAATACAATGACACATTTTCATGTGGGCGAAGAACTCTTTTAATTCCAAACTGCTGAGAGTGTCTGGGTCACATAATCATCAGTATTATATAAACTGCTTCATAAAACTATTACTAAAGAACCGAAACAACAATTTGCTATTCACCCAGAGCTGATGTGCAATGCATGCTGAGTTTGATATTTTAAAGTGTGTAGTTCAGCAGTTGAGGTGGTGTTATTGTAAAGGGA
The DNA here is from genome assembly GCF_936440315.1 of Barbus barbus. NCBI lineage: Eukaryota > Metazoa > Chordata > Actinopteri > Cypriniformes > Cyprinidae > Barbus > Barbus barbus. The sequence continues at coordinate 16,409,322 of NC_136757.1, read as the reverse complement.
GTTTCCCCTCAGATCGTCAAGAGAAAGTTTCTCATGTGGAGACCATCTGGCTCAGACACTAGCACAGATTTGAGATCAGTTTCTGCAGTGTCTCTAATGGTTGCTGAGGTCATTGTGAGTGATGCAGAAATATCTAAGATCAGCCCCTGAGGAAAAATGCCATTTTTGCCATGTGTTCTATTTCTCCAGTGCTTCATTTCCTTCTGTGCATATTGCCAGCTCCACCCAGGAAGTGAGACAATTAGTCTGGCTGAAGGTGTGACGTAGAAAGGAAGTGATCTCATTAGTGTGGAGCTGAATAGTCAGGACATGACTTTTCCCTATTGGGGGAGTGGCAGAATGTTTTTGTATGTAAATGTCTAAGTGAATGTGTAAGTGTGTGTTTACTGGGTTGATGGAGAAGGCTGGAATGTTCTCGCTATTAATGGCAGGCCATGAGAACATTCTGGCTTACCCATCCAAAACAACCATTGGAGAACCAAAACACACAGCAAACAGCGTCAGTGTCAGTGGAATTTCTCCATTTTCATCCAACTCTCTCCTCTGATGTTGAAATGTAACATCTAAGGGTTTCTAGTAGAAGATTTTTATGAACCTTTTTGTTGTTCTTGTACCAGGTACTCTGGTGGTGCCAACAACTCCAGAATCAAATTCTGTATCAGCTCCGCCTGCTTCCACAGACAAAACAGAGGAACCAGCTCCTCAAGATGCTGTTTCAACGTCAGAGCCTGCTCCTGAGGCTACAAAAGCAGCTGCCTCGACAGAAGAAGTGCCAGTGGTTTCCACAGCAGCAACAGTGGTACAATCAGAAGCCCCTTTAGAAACAACAGTCCCAACAGATACAACACAATCAACAGAAGCTGGACCTAAAGAGACAGATGGCCCTGAAGTCACTACTGTCAATGCAGAGGCAACAACAGAAGACACTGAGACAACTGAAGTGACTGTATCTACACAAGTAGATGTGGAGGATGAAGGTTAGATATACAGCATACTCACAGATATACAATGTAAATATTGTCAGAGTAAAGGCCTGTTCACACCAAGAACGATAACAGTCAATGTTTTTATCATTCATCACCTGGAAGTTATTGTAATAATATAGTTTCTCTCTGTCGTTATCCGTATAGTTGAGGTGTGGACTATTATTTTGCATTTATACATTTTTTTTTTACATTTAGAACATCCTTTATTGTTATAGTATATTTAATGGTGTGAACAGGAATTCAGAATGTGTGCGAGTGAGGATGAGCAGTCATTGTCATGATACCTGGTGATTTTCCTCATTCCAGGTATGGGCACAGGACAGTTGGTGGGGATTGTAATCGGTGCATTGATCTTAGTGATTGTTGTCATTGCTGTAATCATCTTGGTGGCCAGAAGAATGGGCCAATACTCGTAAGTACTTATATTATTATGAACAAGAAATTAAATAACATATTTAAGGTAAATGTATTTTTTTTTTTACAATTATTAATTCATAATTATCATTAAGAGTTAGTTCACCCAAAAAATTTTAATAAATTGTCAATATTTTCTCGCCCTCATTCTATTCCAAACCTCATTCTATGATTTTCTTAGCATTTTCAATATTTTGAAAAATGTGTTTTCTGCCCATACAATGAAAGTCAATGAAGTCCAATGTTGTATTGATAATAATGTTTAACAGATGTTGCTGGCTGCTTTAGGAACATATTCTCTATATACGATTGTGGTGAAAGTTTGCATGCTAACAGTAAATGATTTCTATGTTGTAGGACTGCAAAGAAACGAAAGCCTCAAAAACAAGAGAGCATCTTAAGCTCTGTAACTGCCTTATACTGTTTCATTGATAACCCGGATTAATTAGCGTAACCCAGTTGCTCATAAAATGTAAACCATGTTAGAGCTTGACAAAACTATGTTGCTACTCCAAAAAGTCCTCTACCAGTTTCCAACCAAACTGCAAATATTGTAGAAATACACCACTGAACCGTTCAAGGATCAGAAAGCTGAACAGCGAAATGATAACATTATGGAATCCTATGTACCAGCCAAACAGAATGTTCAGCTGTGGAATAAAAAACGAGTGGTTACCATCGCTCCTCACCATCAGAGAAAATCATACTGCAAATGTACTGTTTAAAATAGTGTAGCAACAAAGTGCTGTTCATGCTATATTATTTGTCGTACTAACATGGTGTGACCCCCCCCAAAAAAAATAATCAATTGAATTAAATTTATATATAAAAAAAACTTTCCAGATATTGTAAGTATGTCTGGATCATTACTGAATTAAATTTATGAATGAAACTCATAAATGCAACTGAAATACCATATTAATTTATATTGTCATGTAATATAATTTATCTGTAAGTTTATCTTTGTCTATGTTACATGGATTGTGTATGATTCTGGTGTATTTGTGCTAAACTGCTTTTCCTCTTTCCTTCTTTCCCAGCCCCTGAAAAGAAAGGCACGACAGGAAGAGAAGAAGAAGAAATCCAGGAAGTTCTGAACTATTGTTCTGATATTAAAAACAACACAAGCAGCACTCTCACCATCCATCCATCAAGGACTACAAGGGGAGCAGGAGAGTGTCCCATCCCCTTTCACATTGAAAAAGATGCCCTCTCACAAAAACACCTTCCTAATGCCCACAAGTCCCTTTATTTAGCCTGAATAGCCTCATTTATCCCAACAGTGGGAGGTCACAGGAAGTTACAGTATCTTTTTTTTAATGCATATAACAGGAGATTAATGAATGTTGAATTTGTAAAGGGCCTAATAAACAAAAACAAACAAACAGCTGCCCATGCAAACAAAAGCTTGTGTGTTTTTATTCCACTGAGTGAATCCAAAATCATTATTTCTACAGATGTGTCCAACAGGACTATGCCGCATTATAAACTGGCATAAGCAGATGCTGAGGACACATTCTGTTTTCAAGATGTGTAAGCGGCATTAACTAATACATTTTTAGAAAAATGATTAGTTAAGGGGAGTAGCACGCAATAAGTGCTTGAGATTTACTCCTTTGAAGTGCATTAATATGGAGTGACTTGACTGTGTTGTTCTTAAATGTCACCCATTCCAAAAGTGACATCACTTCCTCTGGAACGCATCATTTATTGTGTGTTCCAATCCGCTTAGCTCCAGTGCACAGCTGCTATTGGCATGTATCTCTAAAATCCTGATGTTCCTCAGCCTGGACTACATCATTTTAACAGCATACAGACATTTTGCATGGTATAGTTGAGTTGTTAGCGTTTCTTTTTGTCAGTGTTGGGGTTTGTGTTTCTTTCTGAAGTTCGAGAGCGCTGCTATCCTGGGCTTTGCTTTAAGAAATCAGTATTAGGTGCACCGAATGATGAAGAATAAATGTTTAATATTGAGAAGACACTGCAGTTGTTTGCAACGATATTTTGTGTTTTTTGCTTGCCAGATTCTTCTTTATTTCCCGTTACTCCATGATCTCATTTTCCCATTTGATGTCAGAATCCAGTTAAAGCCGAGAGTTTGTCTTTGTATTTTGGGGGTGTTTTTTTTTTTTTGTTCTTATTGTTCAATCAGTTTAAATAAAAAAAGTTCCAAAGTATGTTGCGCTGGCATATTGTGTTGTTTTGGATCCCAGATAACATTATCTGTTTATCTGTGTTTCATTTTCAGCCCCTTTTCTAGCTTTTCACACACATTTAAGCCCATGCTCTGTCTCTTTCTCACACAAACACACACCCACACATTCCCTTTCTCTGTCTCTCTAATCCCTTAGGTTATAAAGACTGTAAGAGACAAGGGAGAGAGAGGAAGAGATATGCAGAGTCAATGAATAAAGGCATCTTTGTAAATATGACTATGTACTTAAGTGACCTCTCTGGTTAAGTAGAGTAAATAACAAGTCCCAAACAGCTGCCCCCAAAACGTATTTAGACATTGACTTTCATTTGGAAGTGGACCATAACATTTTTTTCCATTCATTTTTCAAGTATCTGTACTTTATCAGAAAGGCATTCTCATTACTTTTCCATTTTAGATTCCAAAGATGTCTAACGTTTTACTTCACTAATAATTAACACGTTTTTATTAAAGTCAGCATGAAATAAAAATTCACCATATATTTTGTAAACAAACTTTGTACTTAGATCTTTTCCATATCGATATATTTAATTTTATTTTTGACCTTATAATGTTTAATTTAAATGTCAGATCTCAATCTTCCTATGAAAATTGCCAAATATTAGGGGAACATGTTATTATTTAATATGCCTTACACCAATGTTGTAGTAAATTGTAGTTTGCTTATTTTGGTCTTGAGATAGTCCTCCAATATTAATAATTATATATATATTTTTTAACAAATACCTTATTCTCTCCTTATTAATCAGAAATCCCTCTAATCAAGTTAAGACAGTCACTTGTGCGTGTGTGTTTAAGTGGGTGAGCATATATGTATGAGGCTGAATGTGGTTTTAGGCAGTAGCCCAGCTACTCTCTCTCTCTCTCTAGCTATAAACAATGGACTCTTTTAGTGGAAGACCCACTCTGACGTTCTGCTCACAGTCTATCTATCTATCTATCTATCTATCTATCTATCTATCTATCTATCTATCTATCTATCTATCTATCTATCTATCTATCTATCTATCTATCTATCTATCTATCTATCTATCTATCTATCTATCTATCTATCTATCTATCTATCTATCTATCTATCCTCAACATGCATACAAACCAAGTCAGAAAGTCAACTTTATTTCTAAAGTGCTTTATAAAATATAGATTGTTTCACTGCAGCTTCACAATAGTATCAAATTCACATTCTGCAGTAAAATATATATTTTAGTATGTGGCTAATTATTTTAGAAGAGTTAAAACAGTTTTCAAAGAAGTGTTTGCTTTTTGCAAGATATGTGTGACGTTTTGTATGTTGTGTGGTTTTGTGTGAAGAGTTTTGAGAAATGGAGCCATAGTTTCAAAAACTGTGTGTAAGCATTTTGAAAAAAACTATAATACTTCTTGAGTTACAGGCATGAAAACTTGAGACAAAAACACGAGAAATGCTTTATGCGATTTCTGAACTATCACCGTTGGCATAATGAAACTAAGATTGCTACATTAAACCGATTGAACTAATAGAGCTACCAATCTCTGTGTAAAAAAAAACATAATGATGCTTCCATCTTTCTAAAGTCATTTTGACCCCTCACCCTAAAAAATAGTGGATTACTAAATAAATATAAACATGTGACATTTAATATTTTGGCTTTCATCACTATTTATGTTTCTCTTTCTACAGAAAAAAAATGGTTGATTTGACATGGAATGACCCATATGTGTATATGTGTAAATTCAACATGTGTGTGTGTAAATGTAATCATTCACAATAAAAGATTCTAGATTCATACGTGTGTGTGTGTGTGTGTGTGTGTGTGTGTGTTAAATGCCATCTAAAAGTACAGTACATGAGAAGCTGATGTCAGGAGCCAGGCTGACATTTGAATTTATTGGACAGCTGAATGCTGGGTGTGTGTGGATGTGTTAGCATGTTTGTGTGTGTCTTGGGTGGGTGTCAGGATGGAGGCTGTTTAGTTCACATCTGGTGTTCTGTGATATGTAAGTCTCTCTCCCTCTCTTTTGTTAAGCTGTTCTTTGTGTCATGTGGACGGAACATGCATTGTGTGATACTAATGGCAGCTCAGAAGTGCCCATTGTTTAGTGCGTCTGTGTATGTGTGTGTGGCAATGGTCAGTAGTTGGCACAGACATGCTATCTACAGCATAGGTAAGTGTCCTGTAAATTGTTTTGCATTCATGTTTGCATTTTCAGCACGTTTTTGCTCTTGTTTGAGACAGACCCTTTAGCCATGCACAAAACCATGTAGCACACCACAATGTGTATCCTGTGAGTCTTTGCAAAAAAAAAAAATTTAATCAATAAAAGGTTAATTAATCTAATGGAGAACACTTCATTTATGCAAAATGTATTTATATATACTGTATAAAATACCATGTTATAAGTCATGGCAAGTCTTCCTCTTGTTTTTCTGGAGATAATTTACAAAACATCCAGGATAACTAGTTTTGTAAAGAAAAAAAAGAACAGTTGGAAGCAGTTGTTATTTTTGTAATTCCCTTTGGTGCCACAATAATCTTACAATCTCTGTTCAGATCTAGGATGCAGTCATTATCTTGTAAATGAATCAGCGCTGTGTATCTCCGCACACAAGATTTCTCACAGCTTCACTTCTATGTTGGAAATCAATGCAGATGGAGTTTGACTGAAATACCGTTTCACATTCAAGAAATATCTCACTTTATTCCACACAGTTTTGAGTATCGAATAAATAAATAAATGAATGAATATGGTGAGTAATGAAGTAACCTCAAAAGTGAGTATACAGATTATTTGATGGGTAATTATGAGGTTTCATGAGAGAATTGTGGGATTATGAGTAATTGCTAGTGCTCATAGGTAATAGTGAGAAAATGGTGAACACTCAGTTCTCAGATTCTCACTCTAATGAAATTGTTTTGAGCATTTACCTTTTATTTGATTAATGTTTAAAGAAATGTACTTTCATTGGGTTGCATGTGTGTGAGAGACACACAGACAGGGACTTTGAAGCAACTTGTAGATTGTATTAAAATGAGCAGTATCTATAATAGATTAATCATTCGGTTTAACTTTACATAACTCAAGCTTCTACATAAAGAAACTCTAGATGAAGAACTAAAATCTACTGCACTTTCGTAAGGAATTGGTATTATCTCAAGAGCAATTAAATATAATTAAAGTGACAGGGGGCAGATTTTTAGCTGAACAGTATCCATAGCCATATAATATACTGATCCGGGGCACTGAGGTCACACATGATCTCACTCATTAACATACGAGAGAATATGCATGGCATATTCACATTCATAAACACATTCTAACATAAGAGAATATAGAGTACGATGGTGAGAGCGTGAGGGCGGAAGGCAGATGATGGAATAAGAGTGGGACAACCCGCAGATGAAGGATGAGTAGGTGAAGATTAATGCAGAGTAATGTGACAGTTCTATAATGGGTGATTGTTGAATAGAACAGAAGCTCGCTGACCACAGATACCAAAAGCAGGCCTATACATTCCACACATGGCCCGTGTGCTCGTATAAGACCTGTGTTTTCACAATACACACTGCACACTGATGTTTCCCACTCCTCTTTAGACAAAAATGTGGCCCAGGGTCCTACTTGTTGACACAGAAAAAATTACATGTGTAAACGTACACCAACACACACATCAGATGTCAGTTTGAGGAATAATCCACTGGCTTCTCTTATATCTCTCATAATAGCCTCTCAAACATATTGTAGTGAGCATATCCCAAGTTATGGAGACAATAACGCGAGCTCTCAGCACATAATCTCTCATCAGTACAAATTGGGACACAGCGACCTCTAGTGGTCACTCATTATAACGATAAGAAAGTGGTTTTTGGAACTGGACAGACTGCATCCATCGTATTATGGATATTTAGGCATAGGATAAGGCACTGAATTAAATTATTATTTAATTTTTTCTCACAATGTCTATACATAAACATGAACACCATCTTCTCAAAACAGTAGTACAAAAACATTATTTATATTGTATTATTATTAATTGTATGCATTATTTATAGCATAGAAATATTTTTGTTCTTGTTTCTGAGAACAGTCAAGAGTAACACTCCCACAATGTTTGCAAAACGATCAAATCGAATGATCCTTTAACATTTGCATAAGCAGAGATAAACCTTCTGTAAAAAAAATAAAGTAAATAAATAAATAGGTTATGAATTTTGCAAAACGTTCTAAGAACATATTTTTGTTAGCAGGAAGTGTGCTTGTTTCTGCCGTAATCTGACCTACTCTCTATTACAGTGAGGCTGTCAGTGGATGATGAAAACACACCAGCAAATCGTGGGTGTTGTATAATTTGGAATGCATTTGCACAATTTGCATAAAAGATTTCCTATTGTGTAGATGCCATTTTTACTGTTTATATAAAAGAATGACACAATATAAATTTATATACAAACAAGCAAATGGTCTATACACTGTATAAAATGTGTAATTATAGCCTATTAATTATATAACATTAAAAAATATATATTAATGACAATCTATTAGATTCAATACCTGGATAATATCGATGAGTTTGTTGTTTCTCGTTGAGGGAATATACTAATATAAAAGTTTCGTTTTCGTGCATTTACATGTATAGCCTAAGTGAAAATGTTAACAGAATTACCTTATCATACAACAGCAAGTATTCCAAACAAAACATAGTTTCTAGATCTCTGGTCAATAAAACATCCTTCCTGAAAATATTTGAGTGCATGCAGTTAAAGCAAAACGGTAATCTGCTGTCCATGTGCTTGTAATATTTCATGTAACTATACAGGTGCATGAGATCTCGCACATGCGCCTTGTCATCAGTGCAGTCTGCAGTAGCGAGCGTCCTGCGCGTGCCCACCAGACTCGAGCAGCGAGGCGTCAAAACAAAGCTGGTAAGCAGGTATAGCCAATTTAATGCAGAGACCAAAGGGCATACCTAATCAAAATCATGTGCCGTAAAATGGCTCGCCGAAGCTTCGCGATTTCAGTCTTGTTTATTTTGTCTGAGAGTTAGCACTAAGACTAACCATGTGTGATTTTTTAAAATTATTTTCGTATGTAATTACGCCGTAAAAACCCAGCGATATACAGGCGCACTAACTAAATGGATGTCGAAGCACTTTAGCGTGAAGCGTGTGTCTCTGCCTGTGACCTTCTCGTCTGCGCTTAGCGACAGTGCCAAACGGGGTTTGTCTTATTTAAAGGGCTGTCAGACACCCGCAACATGTGCGCCCTGACTGTACAACAGACATGTTTGCACGATTATACCCGCTTTTAACAGTTTAATCTATTCGATGATAACATGTACTAATGTTGTGTAAGTGTGCAATTATGTGCGCACATGCATAAATCTAAAAAGGCCTGACATTATGAACAGCCGCTGCATGGTAAATCGATTCCCCGCATATATACAGCGGGAATGCGGCAGTTATGGGTGCATTACGTTATTTCTTGCGCATCGCAGACAATGACTCGTTCCTGGTGCTGTTGCTATTGTGTTGATAAGTTGTCAGTTTACAGCATTAGGACTCCATGTGACCCTAAGAGACGTCTGTAAAATTAGATTATTTATTATTATTATTAGCTTAGGTAAATTTATCTGACCCCACGCACACCTTCACAGTGTTACAGGTGGACTGCAAATGAACCGCAGAAGCCCACTTTCTTTTGTGTTTAATCTTCAAATGTTTATTCCAGAGTGGTTGTAACACTAATTGAAAACATGGATGTTTTATTTTAGATCCATTAACATGATCAAATCATAAATCAAGACGTCTATTAACCTCGTGATGACAGTGGACATTTAGTCATTTCACCCTAGCTCGTTTTAATTTGGTTAAACTGATAGTGTTAATCATCAGTTTTCCAAATGTAAATGTAAATGTACCAAATGTAAATGTACCAAATGTGTACAAATTTAAATGTGTTTCTTTTGTATGAATATGTTTACATTATTGATCATTTTATGTTAAAGGACAGAGTAAGTGTTCTTGGGAGACGTATGTTGTTTTATTTTTATTATTACCATTATAATATAATAATAATAATAATAATAATTATTATTATTATTATTATGTATTATATATATATATATATTATAAAACCTGATTTATTTGAACCTTATTAATGTAACCTTATATTAATTAATTAACCATTGTTTACTTTCAGACATGAAAATAAGTCATTTGATTGCATCTATGTGTATGGGTTTGTCCTGGGTTAGTTAAAATATCAGATGAGAGTGACATTACAGCATGCCATAAATGAGCAACTGCACTCTGTCACCCAATTGGTTAATTATTTTGCACACAAACATAACTTCTGATAAACAAACGGTGTATTTTTTACCAAGATATCACTTATGCTTTGCTATTTTTAATTATTGTTGTCTTTTAGTGCTTGATTACTTTCCTTTCCCTTACTTAATTTCCTCTCAGCAAACAGGTGGCCTCTTTTACATACCCCAGAAAAAAACATTAGAGAGAGCAGTTAAGAGATGAGGAGATCAAATGACAGTAAGTTCATTTTTTTCTTCATTTTGTACATTTAGAAATGTACTTCACATATGTTGGACAATATTTCACACATAGTAGATATATTACTACACTTATTTATTATTTCAGCAAATAAAAATTCTTCATTGTGTCACAGGCATGCTCATATGTTTCAGTTGTGGAAGAGGAGAGGCCTAGCATGCCATCAGAGGTTTTTCTCCAGCAGCCCGAGGTTCAAGATGCCTACTCTGATGAAACTGCATCTCATAACATCTCGGATCCAGAAGGGCAAGAGATAGAAAAAGGGATAGAAGTAAGAACAGATGTGAAGATGGACTGCAAAGACAAACAGAATGCATGCCAGCCTGTGTCCCAAAATCTAGCTAATCAAACCTGTCAGACAAGTGAGACTGAGTATATTGGAATGATAAAACAGGATTATGGGACTGAGTTGCCTTTAAATGAGACTAAGGGTGACCTTGACCCTGGTAGTAAACCCCAGCGTGAACCCTGTCCTCGCTGTAAGAGAAGGTTTGTGAGTAGTCAAGGCCTGCAGCGTCACATACAAACACATGCTCTTTCAACCTGCCACACACAGCGTTTTAAATGCAGTCGCTGCAGAAGGAGTTTCAGTACATTGTTTAGTCGTCGGAGGCATGAAAAAAGACATGAAAATAGAAACAGGAAAACGGATGATCTCACAGATGCCCCTTGCACTGCCAGTCAGAATGTGCATGGCAGTGCAGAACCTCTGAAAACGGCATCACAGAACCCAGAGCCAAACAAAAGCATTAATGCAGGTGATAGTGAACAAAAGGAGGATAAAAGCAGTGATGTCAAAGTCTCGCATGTCTGCAAGTACTGCAAAAAAGCATTTAGGACTCATACTATTTTAAGGAGACATCAGCGCAGGATCCATGAGCGCCATCTTCTTCCTAGAGGAGTTTATAAGAAGGTCAAAATCATTCAAGAACCTGAAGGACAGCAGCTTGTTGAGACCGCACAGGACAACCATACTGCTAACTCACAGTGTGTAGAGGACATTGACCAGGAAAGGGAGTACATGGTTGACATCTCCAGTAACATTTCAGAGAATCTCAGTTTTTACATAGATGGGAAAATTGTCTCGACAAGTGCTGTAAGTAACTGTGAGGCGATTGAGATGAACTCTAGTGGCTCTGCTGTGATTGGATTAAATGCTGTTGTAATCAGTCCAGTTCAAATTTCACAAGCTCTTAAATTAGAAACCAGTATCAGTAGTTTTACCTCTGACTTGTCTGGGCAGTCCTCAACTAGACGTAGGACATCTACCCCACCTTTACTCCCACAAATAAAAACAGAATTAGAGTCTGAATCCATCTTGAGTACCTCCTCATCTTCCTTGTCATCCTTGACACTGTCCTCTACGTCCAGAGCTCCACTGTTCACTGCTCATTTAACTCAATGCATTGAGACAGTTGCCTTTAACAAGGAAAAAACTGTCTATCTGTCTCCAAAACTCAAGAAGATCCTTCAGAATCAAGATGGCAGTAAATCGGCATTTGCACTGATTGCTGATGGCCAAAAACTGGGTCCTCCCTTATCCCTGGCTGTTTTACCTGCAACAACAACAAGATTTAAGAGAAGGACCGCCTCCCCTCCCAGCTCACCACAGCAAACCCCTGATGTGAATATAGAAAAGCAAGAGCAGGATTCTACAAAAGCAAAGAAGTCAAAGTTGGAGAGCCACGGGATGGGCAATGAAGAACCTGAGCCTTTGAATTCACCCATAAACAGCTCTGATGGAGCTCCAGTGCTGCAACAAATCTTGCCGTTGGACTGCTCTGTATCAAGAACAGGTGGAAACTCCTGTAATCAACAGCCACTGGACCTCTCAAATTCTGTGGTTAAGCGAGAGAGCAGCGATGCCTTAGCAGATTCCATTCTGGACTTAAGTATTAGTGGAAAGAGTTTAGACTGTGACTCAGCGGAAGTCTATCTCACTCAACCTGCTTTAAGGAAGAGTAAACCTAACTCTAGTATGCTTCAGAAGGTGCTTATGAATGAGTATGGTGGGGTAGATGTTCCTTCTGTTGAAGCTCCAGCTGCTGCAGGTGTCCTCAGTGTCCCTGAGATAACAAACCTTGCAGTTGTGGCAGTGTCTGATGCAGGTCCACCAAAACCTGAAAATATTTTGTTTGAGTTGGCTCTTCCTCCTGCTTCAATCAATTCAAGCCCTCCACTGCTTGCTCCAGTCAGTATCCATCCAGCTACCCCAGTCCCTCCACCTCAATGTTCACCTTCTTCATCTCCAACTTTTGTATCCTTTCTATCGACTCCCACAGTGGAACCCAGTCAGGACATTCAAACTCTTCATTCAGCCTTTGTGGTATCTGACAATGTAGCATTCACAGGGTCTGTAAAAGACTGCACTGATAATCCTGTACATCTTTCACAGGGTGATATGAAAATGACAATCCCTGACTGGGGGTCCTCTGCTCCTGGAGGTCTGGAAACCCTTATACCTGTGGTCCCTTCACTGAGTTTACAAAGCCCTCACTGGGTTGCTAATCCTGCTGTATGCGAATTAGCTCAAAGAACATTGGTTGTAGACTCTGTATTAGCTTCTGATGCACAGATATTTTCGCCATCTCTGCCTGTTAACCAGTCCAACGTCACGCCCTTGGCTTTTCCTCCAAACACTGTTGTTATTGAGTATACAGTTGCAGTGCAATCTACAGAAAATATTCTTCCAGCTCTCCAACATAATTCTCTTCAATGTCTCTCAGATAAAATTCCTGTCGATGCATTACAGCAAGAACCTCATGTCTCACCTGAGCCACAACCTCTGAGTCCTGACACCACCCTTTTGCCTGAAACCTCCACACAGTCGGCACCAACAGAGCAGTCAACAAGCTCTACAGATGGTACATTGACCCTCACTGCTTCCACCAGTCTTGTTGAAGCAGAGAGAAATGAGAATGGACAGGAAAATGTCCAGTCCTCTGATTGTTCTAAGCAGGAAAACAAAGTTGAAGAAGAGTTACCTCCCTTGCATCCTTTTTGCAAGAACTTTATGTGCAATGTTTGTGAACAGCCCTTCCAGTCCATGAAGATTCTTAGTCAACATGTTGGTGAGCACTCAAAAGAATGGCCCTATAAATGTGAATTTTGTGTGCAGTTGTTCGAGAGTGACACATGTTTGCTGGAGCACCGTTCCAGTTATCATGGCATTGGTAAAATTTATGTTTGTAAAACATGTTCTAAGGAATTTGCTTTTCTCTGCAACTTGGAACAGCATCAGCGAGATCTCCATCCTGGTCAAGAGTGCTCACACACCGAAGCAGTACATGGCAAGTTAAGACCTGAAAACCACAACAATCCCAAAATCGACATGGCTGACCCAGGTCTTCCAATTACAGAAATTAAGCAAGAATCTGACAACACAACCTCAAAAGCAGACAAGGATTCCTTGGAAAACACTTCTGAGGAACTGTTCACAACAATAAAAATCATGGCATCTGGAGGGGTCAAATCAAAAGGCCCAGATGTACGATTAGGCATTAACCAGCATTACCCAAGTTTCAAACCACCTCCTTTTCCATACCACAATCGGACACCAACTGGAACGACGGCAGCATCGGCCACCAACTTTACCACCCACAACATCCCTCAGACCTTCAGCACAGCCATTCGTTGCACCAAATGTGGTAAGAGCTTTGACAACATGCCTGAACTGCACAAGCACATCTTAGCTTGTGCGAATGCAAGCGACAAGAAGCGATACACTCCTAAAAAGAACCCTATACCACTTAAGCAGTTTGCAAAAGCGCAAAATGGGGTGTTATCACCTGCAAGGATTGTTAATAGTAAGCAGAATTTCTCGCAAAAGGTCGGCCAACCAAAAAAACTGAACTTTCATGAATCGCCAGTTAGGATAAAAATGAGTATCCTGAATAAGAAGAAATCTCAGCTGGTGCAAAGGGGCAGACCTGCTGGGGGAAGAAAGGCCTTTGCTCAGGATGATCTGGGTGTTTTTGCATGTCCTCACTGTAGGAGAGAGTTTACATACAATGCTAGTTTAAAGAAACACGTAGCTTTTAGCTGTCCCATGAGACCGGTCAGTAGAAACTCCAAAAAAAGAACACTCAGCATTGTTTCAGCCCAGGAGAACAACGGGAGCCTTCGCAGGGAAATTGCAAATATGAGCACAAAGCCACAAGGATCAGACCACGGGCCAAAAACAATAACAAAGAATCAGATCATTAAGCAAAATGCAGCAGTTGATACCACTCAGGATTTTAGGCTTAAAAGATCTACCATTCTGTCAACATCTGTGGTTCAATCTAGTAAAAAAGGCAAGCCTATGGAGCTAAAGAGCGGCTTTATGCCACAGCTGGCTTCAAAGCAGATAGTCCTCTCTTCTGTCACTCAGGTTAACTCTCAGGAGCCAGGTGTTCGAGTACATGTTTTAAGTAGAAAAATGGAGCAGAGAGTGGGTGACATAAAGATACAGCCCAGAAGAGAGGATCGTTTGTCTCTGAGGTTGAGAGAGAGAGTAGGAGGACCTATTACTCGCAGTGTGCAGCAGGCCAGCACCACAACAACAGTCCTTAAACAGCCAGACAGTCACAACATCATCATGCACCCTGCTGTTCTCCAAGTCAAGAAAAGAGACTTGTGAAATAATAATAATAAAAAAAAAAAGGTTGATGTCAATTATCTGTTTTCTTAAAAGGCTATCTGTAAATACGATCCATCTAAATATTGGAAACTATTTCAACTTAAAATGATTTTAATTTACAGTCTCAATCTTTTTAATTCACAGCAGAGTATAATTTATACATTCTAAGCATTATGAAATCCAATTATGGTCTATTCACATAATAACACATCAACATATCAACTTCTCATTTGTAAATATATTTGCTGGCTGGAAAAATGTTAATGTGCTAATACAGGTGGCTATATTCCTGGATATCTGTATTTAGCTCCTATACTCTGCTCTAACACACCTGTGTGTGGTTTTCAAATGACCTTGATAAGCTGGTTTAGGTGTGTTAAATTAAACCCTGAACTCATGCACTTTATGCTGTAGTTCGTATTTACCTGGTTTTAAATGCATTGCAAAACAATGAATCCATTACTACTAATCATTTATTAACGTAAGTATTCTGTGTTTAAAAGTAGATGTGTTCAGTGGGGTTCACTGGAGCACAGGTATTATTGTAATGGTTACTCACTTCTATTTTTGTAGATTGTGTTAGTTGTGTTTTATTTATTGAATAGACTCTTCATGCATGCCAGAGATTTCATGTTTGAGTGATAGTGTGAGTGTTTATATATCAGATTCTGTACTGTAACAAATGAAGCAGGAGAGGAAAAAGAAGGGTCAGATCATGCTGCATACTTGACAACATCTGCACCTCAAGGAGCAGGAGAAAATTATATTCTGCTCACAAATAATATTTATGAATATATGTCAAAAGTCTCTGTCTGTCTTTCACCTTTACTTTTTTGTGCAATCCTCCTACTGCTAATATTTGCTTAGTGGTCAGTTGAGTCATCATATTTAATAGGCCTCATTTTTTTGATGCACATGTTGGGGAAGTATTGGTAAAGATATTTATTTGTGAAATAAGAAAGCATTAGCTTTTGGCAAATAGCCAGTAGCCTTGAGGGCAGCACGCTGACATATAGCTGTTGTGCTACAGGCGTCCTGACTTTGAATCCCTGACCCCCAACCCACTTTGCTTCCTGTCACTTCTACACTATCCTATACTAATAAAGTCAGAAAATGACAAAAATCAATCTTTTAAAAAGAGAGAAGAAAGCATTTATCATCAGGTTTTGAAATGTAGCCCTAAAGACTAATTTGTTTCCTGCTGAGTGAACATTCTGATGGTAAACATGGTATTATACTAAACAAAAGGCCTGGAAGGGTCAATGATTTATAAATCATTATGAAGAATAGATGCAATATTACACAATATTTATTTTAATTAGAAGATTTGTTATTTTAATTAGGTCAATTGTAATATTTCAGAACAAGTGGTCAAAAGTTAATTAATGCTAATATGAACACTGAATTGTTTACACTATGATTGATTGTTGTGACTGAAAATGTTACCAAAGCATGCCCGTTTGAGACGGTTACAGTACTAATATCAGAACGCGTCCTCTGGAGAGAAATCTGAGCTCTATTTAGTCATTAACCATCTCACATCTCCATTGCTTTGTGGCATTCATATTCTTGACCCAAAATAGGTTTGCAGGCTTGAAGGGTTTCAGAAGTTTCTTTAATGTGAAATGTTTGTGCAGTCTGGGAAATGGTAAAATAATGTTCAACATTTCTAGGGTTGAGCTGAATATGTATACTTTAGAAACCTTGTTCTTGAATGACTGAATAAATTGCTCTGTTTTAAAGTTCATTTGATGAATGTGTGTTTCGTTTTCCATTGCCTAATTGCAAGATGTTACAAAAAAGAAAGAAGAAATAAATGACAGCAAACCAAACAACTTGAACAACAGACACTATATGATAAGCATATAAAACATATCAGTATTTTTTGTTTATCCTACTAAAACAATTATGCATCATGAAAGTGAAGGATGTCATTGACATTTCAGATGCATTCCAACAGCTCTCACAAGCCTCAAAAACACTAATAGAAAGTTAGGACAATACATGTTATATGTCTGAATATTATTAAAAACAATTTTGTCTTTCTTACTCATAACGGGCCATATATGAAGACAGATATGCAAAACCAGAACTGTGACTTAAGTATCCTCTCAGTTACTGGTTCTGTCCACCATTACTCAAAATATCTGGGACTGAAATTCATAAACTTTCAGTTAGCATGTCAGATTTTAAGTGCTACTCTAACCACCCTAAATAAAGGTTTATTATCATATGCAGTTTAATAGATTAAATGAATAAACAGATGTGAGATGAAAAAAGAGGGGTAGAGTTTTTATTTAAATGTATTTTGTAAATTGGAGTGTTTATTTTTTACTTAGAAGAATTAAGAAAAAAATCCAACATTTATATTTATTATGCTATTTATTTTACGTAAGAATGTTATGCTGATCAAAGCGTCTTGCCAGTGGTGCAAAGCATGTGTTATACTAATAATAACCACTGGGTGGCAGCATCGACCCGCCTCACGATCACATCACATCTCCGTCGCTCACATCACTGTCTTCTAATTTTCATTTGTGTAGAAGCAATGTATTTGCGATGCATTTGCTTAAGGAAATGTTTAATTTGTCCATCATATTGAAGTACTTTGGTTAAATGAGAGGGTCGTAGTTTTATGTCGTCAGTTTCGAATAAATAAATATCGAGTATCACGCCATAAATGTTCCGCCCTGAAAACATTTCTTGAAAGATGATTGGCTAAGAAATTTGGCGCTGGGGTTTGATGGACGTGTTAGGTCGAGATAAAGGCGGGACCAACAGTCCATTAGGCTGAAAAGAGGATTTACTGCATCTTCTTATTTCTGTGAACGTTACAGATCACATTTCACAGCGAATTGAAGACAGATTCATTTCAGAGAAGGCTCTCTCTCTCTTTTTTTTTTGGAAAACCCTTTATTTACTTGCATGTTCAATAATGCCTGTATCTAAAGCCTGTTCTCTCTTCCTCCCCTCGCCCCTCCCTCTCTGGGTGCATGAGAATAGTAAAGGTTCCGCATCCCTGACGCATCACGTGAAGAGCCGATGTATTCGGCATTAAAACCACAAAAGAAATTAAACAAAGCTATGAACGTTGCTCTGGGGCATAGTGGTAACGTTATAATGACTCAAATTTCCAGACTGACGACTGACAAGCTATTCATATCCGACATCTGCCTTTCCAAGAAAATAATCTTCAGTGTTTTGTTGTTATGTGGTTGCCACGACACTAAAGAAAACGCTGGTTGTGCTACACAAAAGGGCAAGGATGCGCTCGCTCTCCCCATCTCCTCCGGGTGGGGGATTCTTCTCTCAGCCGTTTTTTTTTTTTTTTGACCGTTTCAACACGTAGCATGAGCGGGAGGCGTTGGTATCCAAACTAAACCAAACCAAACCTCCCCGCGCCCGGTCTAAACCGGTTCTGGGGCAGTGCGCGCTCTTGGACACTCCCTCCCCTCTCGCTCGCTGAAATTCCTGCCACGCGCTCACATTAAAACAAAAAAACCTCAGCAGCGAGGGTACGCGCACGCGCGCGCGCCCTAGCATCTCCCATTGGCTCCTGCGTCCACCTCG
This sequence comes from Barbus barbus, assembly GCF_936440315.1. Lineage (NCBI taxonomy): Eukaryota > Metazoa > Chordata > Actinopteri > Cypriniformes > Cyprinidae > Barbus > Barbus barbus. Next base: position 16,390,971 of record NC_136757.1, on the reverse strand, counting down.
AGCCTCCTGTTGTAATCGCTTCTTATTGGTTAGTGGTGAGGACTCTGTCCTGTTATTGGTCGATGTGAGTGCGAGCCCTTCTCGCTCATTGGCTGGTGCGGGCCGTGCATGAGCGCGAGGGAAAGAGTTGTAAACGCAAAGCGCGTGCTGGAAAAGCCGAGGCTTAGGGCTGAGAGCAGCGCGAGGCGCGAGCGCCGGAGATCAGCAGCAGGGGCATCACTCGTCACAACATCCAGCCTCTCATTCACCCTTTTTCCATTTTGTCGCGATTTTTCGTTTTTATCGTTGAAGTCTGAATCGTAGGGAGCGATAGGACACGAGTTCCGCAGCGAGGCTTTTGTTAGCCCGTGTTGGGGGCAGTTACTGTTGCGCCTCAGTGGGGGAGCGCGTTAACATCTTTCGGTTATTTGGGAGGCAAAACCGCATCCTCTCACCGCGTGTTCGTTAAAAATCGATTTTAGGTGTGTTGTTGTGTGATTTTGGATCAGGTTATACCGGATTACCTCAGATTTTTTAAAAAGCAGTGCCGCAGCTCTTTGTGTGGCTTCGGCTTCGTGTCCCCGTTGCTACCCGAAGATCCGCACTCCGACCTCCAAAACATGTGCTCCCGGGTGTGGTTTATCACAGACCGGCGGATCAGCCAGGAGTACCCGCAGGTCCAGATCCTGCGAGCTCTGAAGGAGCGCTGCGCCGAGGACGATGTTGAATTCCGCTATCTTCTCATGGATGAGATCGTCCTGACCATCACGGATGGGCAGCTCGGTAAAAACCGCACACACACATGTAACGTACACACATACGCATTCCTTCTATAAGTTAACGTTACGTGCACGGAAATTGCTTTTGTGTTTAAACTGTTGAGTTGGCTAAATAACTGGTCAATGTGGATGCTTAGCGCGCTCGCATTGAGCGGATGTTCATCACCTTGTGAGTGTGTTTTGTGTAGATGTAACGGAAAGCAGAAGGGATGCTCGACTGGCCCCTGAGATCTTACATATGTCTCCTGCAGGAGGAGAAATGGGGTTACGTGTGGGTGACCGCCTAACCCATTTTCAGCCAGTCAGCCACCACCGCCTAGCCGATGGCTGGGGGGCCCTTTAAAATCGTTGAGAAATTGTTGTAGTCTTATACCGAATATTTGATATTTAAATACTGACGTGAATGTGTTCATATCAGCGTTTATTGTTGCACCATGTGCGCGCGAATGAGCGCACAGTCACGAGTGTGCGGCGCGAGCGCGTTCATTATCAACACAAACCCTCGAGCGCAGATGGCGCGACGTTCACAAAGACCCGTTATATTAAGGTGCGACACTCTTGATAATTTAGTTTATTTTATTTTTTGGTGTTTATATTAAATGCGCAAGCTTTGGTCCAATAAATGAAACTGAAATGTTATGACGCATTCGCGCGAGGTTCCACATACAAAGGGCTTGAATCGTAATAATCGATTCGTCACGTGCAAACCTCGGTTGAAATACGATTTTAAAAACGTTTAATCAATCGGAGGATGTTTGTACCGTCGTTTAGACTGTTATTGATGTAATAACATTACGGTTTGGTAGCCATACTGAAGATACAGATATTGTCTAATGTAACTTTATGCTTAAAGATACAACTATATCGAATCCTGTTAGTCATGGATTAATCTATCTTGTTTTACCAGTTTAGCTTTATAGCCACTTATATACTTAACCACTTGAACATCTGAGAGAGACAGCGATGGTTTCTATACCAAAGATGATTTCAGGTCACTTTAAGGCAAAGTGTGTGAATTTGGAGCATGCAGGACCCACTAGAATATGAATAAAAGTCTGTGGTGGTCATACTGTTTAAATTAAATGGATAGTTCACAAAAACATCTTTCATTTAATCACCAATATGTTGTTCCAAGCTGATTTTCAAATGGCCTACCAAAGGAGATGTTGGGCAGAATGTTAGAGGCTGGCAGCCTGAGTCACCATTCACTTTAATTGCATCTTTCTTTCCATGCAAAGCAAGTGAATGGTGACCGAGTCGGTCATTTTGCTTAACGTCTTCTTGGAAGGAAGAAACAGGGGTTTGGAACAACATGAGGGTGAGTAAATGACAGTGATGTTTTCATTTTCATCTTAACTGTCCCTTTAATAACCACATGACAGCGAGTTGCAAAGTGTTTCATAAGACAATGGTCTGAGTCATTGACACCAGTGTTGCCATTGTGGGTGGGTGGGGCTGTTTTGCTTTGAGGTGACCGCATTTCTTTTAGGGGCGGCAGATGGGGACTGGGACATTTTGCATGGACCTGAGGTAAAGGGAGTGGCTATGCACCAATGCAGCTATGCTTTGAATCAGCTACTTTAAGTTTAGTGGTGTGTCTTCGCAACATGAAGGAAAGCCAGTCTAACAGGAAGACCCGAAGAGACAAGATAAATGAAGGAAAGAGGAACTGAGACCATATTGACCTACTTTAATGCAAAGGTAGAAGGCTGTCTGGAGAGCATGACAGCAGCACAACTGGTGCAGGTTGTTGGCATGTCATATTTGTGTGTGTGTGTGTATGTTTGTTTAATCTGCTGGCCTGGATCCTTTCTTGGTCCGATTAAGACGTGGTTGACAGTTGGCCAGCTTTGGGATTTAAACCCCCAGAGATCCTGACATTCTGTTGAGTTACATCATCAGCGTGAGACTCATGGAACAGAGTAAGTCAACACTTGATCATGATCTCTCGTGCCAGTAAAAACACTGCAGTTAAAGACCAGCGTCTTAAGTCAAAATTCCTGAACATGTGAAAGATGGTGCCAATCTATTAGTGAACCTGTTGACAGGTGCTGCAAGAGTGTATAGTTATCTTATCACCTGCTGTGTGTGTTGCGCCACATGCGGAAATCAAACAATGGGTAATTGGGGTTCAAGAATTGTGACTGTGATTTTTTTGTTTTTGTTTTGTTTTTATAATTTTTTTTTTTTTTTGCTTTGTTGGTGTGAACGAAGTCTGTGCGTGTTACTTTTTGATGTCAAGTGTCCATTCCTCTAAGAGATGAGAAATCTAACACCAATTTAAAGTCTCACACATGCACAAACAAAAATACAAAAACATGCTGATAATGCACATGTGACTGTATTGCACTGTGGTTGGTGCCAAGTACAATTTCAGACTGGAGTGATTTAATCAACCACTTCCCAAGATGTTTCATTATATAAATAAAATCCTTGGGAGGATTTTATAGATATAGAGGAAGATGGAGAGGTTTAGTGTTTAAATGTCATTGGGATCTGTTGTGCATTAAGATTGAGGTAGTTCCTCTTGATCATATCAACTAGGAAAAAGCAAAATGCACATTCATAAACAAATGCGGAAGGCAGTTTACTTGGGTCAGGAATCCTCAGTGTTGGATGACGCTACTGTGAATTCACTGGCTTTCGGGACTGAATATAGGGTATCTGTGGTGTACTAGAGTAATCATATATGAATGAATGCCAGTTCTAGCCCTTAATGCACACAGATTGGGTTGTATGTGCTAATATGCAAGTTGTTTATGGTGGTCTTGTTTATGAATGAAAGGCCTTGGCTTTTTTGTGATTTGATTGTGGTTGAAAACGGGATGGCTTTAAATATGGTGATGGGGGGCAATCAAGTAAAACAAATTGAGTTATACTGTTCAGAAGTTTGGAGTCATTAAAATATTAATACTTTTATTCATCGAGGATGATTCCAATTGACCAGATTTGACATTAATAATGTTCCGCAAGATTTTTATTTCAGAAAATGCCATACATTTTGAACTTTCTATTCATTAGAATCTTAAAAGTGTCACTTTTTTGCAAAAAAATATTAAGCAGCACAACTGTTTTTAACACTGATAATAATAAGAAATGTTTGTTGAGCATCAAGTCAGCATATTAGAATGATTTCTGAAGGATCATGGGATATTGAAGACTTAAATAATTCAGCTTTGCCATAACAGGAATAAATTGAATTTTAAAATATTCAAACCGCAAACAGTTCCTTAAAATTATAGTATTTCAAATGATGTACACTCTTTTATAGCAAACACATGCAGTCTTGGGGAGTATGTGGTGTCGTTCAAAAGCATTAAATTGTACCAACCCCGCATTTTTGAACAGAGGTTAATATTGAGAAATTGTGTAGTATTGTCTAGACCCTGTGCGATTAGCTCTGGTGTCAGTTAAATGGGGTTACTTGTCTTATGTTTGTTTTGTCTGTTTATCTACCTGTATCTAATACCAGAACACCTCTGAAGTAGGTTAAACCGGTGTCTATACTGTGCTTAACACAGTAGGTTACCCTGAAATTCTCTCTTGCTCTGGATTTGGTGTGAGTGTCAGTCGTGCTTCTTAACCCAGAGCTGCCGCAGAATTGACAGAAGGGGAAGTTAAGGGGGTAGGTGGCATGTGTGCTATGAATTCTGAGTCTGTGGATGCATTTACTTATTGAGCCTCAGGCAGGAAAAAACTTGATTGTCTTGTATTAATACATGTAAGATAAACAAGTAAAAATGTGTACACTTACAAGTGCTTGAGGGCTGATTTATTGTTGTCGCAGTGTATGACTCTCATTTCCTCCGGAAATTAGTCAGACTGGTATGAACGCCTGATCTGTGTACCTTTTTGGTTACAGTTGGCCTATCTATAATGTACAGCTGTCTTTTTTTGTTTTTTTCAGGTTGAGGTTAAAAAATTTGTAAGTCAATAAATCAGCATGATTGATACCAATGAAAAAATAATTGTGCTGCCATGTTAATCACTGTTTTGAAATACGAATTATGTGCCGTTTCAAAACCTAGTGAGCCACTGACAACATCCAAGATGGTGGACATGGTAAGAGAAATGTAAATTATATGCCACCGTTCAGAAGTTTTAACTAAAGATGTGCAAAGTTGATCTAAAGTAACTTTTAAATTACAAAGTTTTTATTTTTTTAATGCTGTTGTTTTTAACTTTGTTCATAAAAGAATCCTGAAAAACACATACCATGGTTTACAAAAATATTTAGCAGCACAACTGTATTCAACATTAGTAAGAAATGTTTCTTGAGCACCGAATCAATCTATTAGAATGATTTCTGAAGGATCATGTGACACTGAAGTAATGCCTGCTGAAAATTCAGCTTCGCATCACAAGAATAATTTATATTTTATAATATATTAAAATGAGAATTTTATTTTAAATTGTATAACATTTCACTCAATTATTGTGTAAATATTTCTGTATTTGATAACGACTTGGTGCACCCAATATTTGTGTGTTCTTTGTAGTATTCTTTTTACAGCAATACGGTTTTAGTTTAGTAGAATGCTAAATAAAATACAAATTCTATTAAAATCAATCATGATGCATTGCAAGTTTCGTGCTATTTGTGTAGCGTGCAGAGTAACTTGTGAGGTTTTATGACATTGACATCGAGGATACTGCCTTTGTAAGGAACTCTAGGTTTTAGAACGGAGCAAAAAGATATAGAAAATTCCAAGCAGTCTATTCAGTCAATATACTGTAAATAATGTTGTATATTTAAACTTCTTGGGAATCAATAATATCGGTCTCTTTATGCCTGTATAGTCCCGTCTTACTCTTTAACTGCATGCATTCATGTCCCATATGCTTTGATCCATGAGAGGAAGAGGGAGTGCTGATGTAGCAGTTGCTAGTGAAGATGCTGAGTCGTGGTTTGTGTGTGTTGCTCCATCCTAAGATGGCGGAGAAGCTGGAGAGATTAGAAATTCTGTGACGCATTCATGTTTTGTCTCTCTCTTGTTCTCTCATGGCTCCTTTTATATCCTCTGTTTTACAATTCCTGTTATCTCCTGAATGCTCAAACATGTACTTGCTTTTATGTAATCTCTGAAATCCTTTCTCATCGTCATCTGCTGTTTAGTGTGTTCTGTTCCGTCCAAATAACAAAATGACGTTTGTCATTTTTATGAAAGTTTGATTGCTCTTGTATTCATAATCGGAGTCAACACGCATGATTTGTGGAGTCAAATCCAATGAGTGCCAGTTTTAAAACTGATTTTAGATTTTATTAAGTGAAGGCTGGTGTTAAGTGAGCATAAAACCTAACTGGCATCTTAATTAAAAGCAGAAAGCAGTGCAAACTGGGTTAGTGGGTCAGCGTGAACGTCACACAACCCTTTTCCACCAAGGCAGTTCCAGTGCTGTTTCGGAGCCAGAGTCTAGTTTCAAACCGATTCTTTGTTTTTCGACACCCAAAGCACCAGCTCCGAACCAGGAAAAGCGGTTCGTAAGTAGCACCAAAACATTGCTGGGCTAGAAGGAAGAACCGCTTGCGTCAGGAGCTGGGGGCGGGGTTACTGTGACCAACAAGACGAACAGAAACTTGGACCGCCATATTTGAAATAGCAGCTAAACGCTAACACGTTTGATTCGCCGTGTTTGGATGCCGATGTAGGTTCGTAAAGCCATGAACATCAATAGCAACTCAATGTCCGCCATTGCTGATAGTTTGTTTAGGCTTGTCCGGGATAGATCGGCGCTGCGCGGACCGTTCGGTGCGAGGCATATCGGGGTGCTGTGGGAGCGACTGGAAAGCAGACGGCTCTTTATGCTTTTGGATCGCTCTCGCGGTGCTTTAGTGTGTTGTGTGCCGATCGATCGATCTGCGTGGCGCTGATGCACCTCGAACAAGCCTGTTGTGCCGCGCTAGTGAACCGAAACATGAAACGTATTCAGTGACATAAGCCCTGGCTCTGTATTGGCTCTCTAGCCTGTGGAAAAGCAATGGGTTCTTAAAGGGCTCGCCAGTCGAACCGGCTATAGCACTTGCTCTGAACTAGCACCTGGAACTGCTTTGGTGGAAAAGGGGTAGCAGTAGTAAAGCAAGCGAGCGACCTTCTGCAGTGTTGTGTAATAGCTCTCAGAAGGAGATCAGTTATTTAGTATTGCAGAGATGCTGTCATGTCTGGTGTTTGGTAAACCAGGGCCAGCTCATCTGTAGGGTTGGGAATCGAAAATCGAATAAAAATTTACATTCCGCTTATCTATTCCTATGCGCCTTTTATTTTCTTCATCTGTGAGGACCGGACCTAGCGATCTGCCAGGACCTTGCTCGCTATTCTAAGCGCTCCAAAGTAGGGGTCGACCGATATGTGTTTTTCAGGGCCGATGCCGATACCGATTATTACAGACCAAGTAGACCAATAACCGATATATTGAACCGATATATATGTCTAGTGTAAAAATGAAAATGAATGTCAAAATTAAGAATAACAAGGGCTCTGACAAAAACGGCCTTCCCTAGTGTTGGTTGCACTTCTTACTCTTGTCTTCCCCCATGCATCCATCTACAATAAGGGTAATATATAAAGAGAGAGTTAAAAGTGGGGCCACTGCATGTTTCATGATTAAGCCTATGAATACTAAATACCAAAGCTAAACAGCTTGGGAAAATGTAAGTATTTGGCTTCAATAATTTACATGTTAGAAATGTATGTGTAATAGCATAACCTCTCATAATTCTTCATTAATTATTTTCGGTTGACTAAATCATAACCTACAAGAGGTGACTATTCAATTCATCATCTAATGCACATCAGTTGATTAATTTAAAAAGCGCAATATATATAATACGTGTAAATAATTTAATTGTCTTCATAGCTCCATTGAAGTTGCGAAGAAGACCGCAACTATTTTAATGAAACTATAACACTAATAGCCTGTTATAGGCTCACTTGGTTCAATAGCCTATTGAAATGTCCCAGTTTCCGTCATCATAATCTTGGCCTATGTGACAGTAACTTAGTCTTGGCCTATGTGACAGTAATTTCCATTAGTTTTCATTTACAGAACAGTGCAAATGAAGGCATAAAACATGAATTTAATTTATCTTTTAATCAAATGAGAGTTGAACTCTATTTTTTGGCAAACAAATGGGTTTACTATTAAAATTAAAACATGTAAGAAATAGCGTATTGTGTGATTGTTCTTTTAAACAAAAGTTGTAATAATTGTAGTAGCATTAGTAAATAAACCGAACTTTTATTTTGACGGGTTGCCGTCAGGACCTCTTAAGTTTCTGTAGCCTATTTATGATATGACGATCGTTTTACTCAAACGAAACAGTCAAATGCTCATGAAGTAACTCTCAGAGCAGTTCTGGGGATGATGTTCATGTATTTATGTCCTCATTTAGTGACACGGCAGATGTGGAATACACCGCGAGCGTCGCGCACTCCAGTGTGTGTGTGCGTGTGTGTGTGCGTGTGTGTGTGTGTGTGTGTCAAAACCGCGCGTCTGTGCCATTCACATATACAGAGACACGCCGAACATGCAGAATTCATATTTAAATAGTCTTTTAGCAGCTTAATGTTTACAGATAGTCCATATCATGAGTCGATTTAAGTGTACTGACCTACTTTTGATTAATTCATCCAAACTTTGACTAATTCCGTGACTCCGCGTTATACAGTAAATTCCATTTATATGACTGGATTCCGCGAATCCCCCTGCGTTTCCCCCATCTCGGAAACCATAAATAGATAATATTGAGGTTTTTACAACTTCAGTGTAGTGGATTGTAATTTATTGCAACTTGAGCAACGTCTGCTGCTGCCTTTGAGAGATAACTGATGCGTGATGAAGCAGCACCAGTTAGCAAGCGCTCTCGGTGTGAGAGCGCCTTTAGTCTTCCACGTTGATTGGTCGGACTCCTGACTCTCAACAAATCAGATGCGCGGTGGGCGGAGACTGCTCTAGGCCACAGAGTGGTGAGTTCCGACAGGCTGCATCAGAGCCAAATAGCGCGTTTCATAATTAAATAATTTTATCGGCACATCGGTTTTGAAAATGACCGATGCCGATTATTATAAAAATGCTTAATATCGGTGCCAATAATCGGCCAGGTCGATAATCGGTCGACCCCTACTCCAAAGTATGGCTACATTTGCGATCAGAAGCCAGAAAAGTGATAGCTAAACATGTTGCAAGAGAGGTGTCACCACCAACATGACTTTAATTTAATAGATCGTTAAAGATCGCGAACACGATTTGAACACCAACATGATTCTATTCCTAAATTACAATGTCTGTTTCATTCCTCAACCTTTGACGTGTGCGATCAATGTTGTGATCTCTTGGTTCATCCGTGCAGCATACGATCACATCAGTCAGTGTGATTTGAACATTTAAGCTGTGTTCGCGCTGCCGCTGACCTGAAGAGAGCAGCTGTCATGAATGAAAACAGTCTTTTCAACCACACAGTATCATTATTTCTGTTACAAACATTCAAATCACAGAAGTAGCCTACTTGGATAAAAGTTTGTAGTTCAGATATAAACTCTGATGTTTACGGTAGTGATTAAAATAGAGTAAATCACCTTTTGAAAGTAATTTGACACTTCAAATGAAGATTCATCTATTACATTGTTACGCCAGTAGGTGGCAAAAAGGGCCTGTTAAAATGTATTTGTCTTTGAATCATACAAGAGATTTGTTCAAGAACGCTGATTCATCCAGTAATGAAAGGGTACATCTTGAGTGAGTCATTGAATCATTCCTTCATAAATTACATGTGATTTTGTTTAGTTGTCTGTTTTTTTTTTTTCTTCAGAATCATGAGAGAACCACAACTTCCATTGGGAAAAAAAAAAGAATAGAAAAAACAAATCAATTTATCCAGGTCTATTTTATACATAACTCTTTAAGAGTCCAGTTTTTATGTTTGCAAAAAAGAGACAGGATAAATGTTCGATATCATTATTTAATCACATTGGAATCGAAACTGGGAATCTAAAAGAATCGGAATCGATAAAATTCAAACGATACTAGGGCTGTGTAATGGCAAGAATCTGGCGATACGATACGTATCACGATACAGGGGTTGTGATACCATATATTGCGATTACTGTAAGCAAGGCGATATATTGGGATTTCTTATTTTAGGAATAGGATATATATTTTTTAGGAAAGCTATCATTAAGAACACACCACCATATGCAAACCTTAGCAAAAAATAAATAAATAAAAATAGTTTAACCAGAACACACTGCAGAACACACTGGGATCTGCATTTGCAATAATCAGTCCCTATAACGTTCAACATTATTGAACCACTTTTTGTGCAGTACGAGTAAAGGGGGAAATATTCAAGTGCTTGCACGATTCTTTAGTTAAATGCATGTATAAAATGTATTTTATAAAAAGATAAAAATATATTTATAGACTCTACTTTAAAGGTTAACAGTTTAAGTTTACAATTGTGACATACAATCTCATAACATTTGATCTGAACAAAAAGTTACATCTGCTTAGTATCAATGAAAAATAAAGTGCTTGCAGGATTCCTAAAGAAAACAAAACAATTGTAAAACAATCAAATAAATACAGATGTTAAACATTCTCAGAACTTTTCAACTTGGATTTCACAGGTTTTTCAGTTTGTATTTATGTTCTGCATGGAATCGCTGCGCGAGCACCGCCCCAACTGCACAAAACACCCCCAACACGAGAGAAAGCTGCAGCTGCATGGCGACTCTACCGCCCGCTGCGCCCCAAAGGCTCTTCAACACGGGACGCGGCAACCGGCAGAACCGAGGTTGCGCTCGTGCCGCGGTCCCGGGGCGGACATTACCACAAAAGCCCAAATGGCGCCACACTTCAGCTTTGTACATCGAAACGAGAGCTGGAACAATTCTTTCATCCTCCGTTACTGGCAGCGAACTATATTAACGCTAACATTAATGGAGTGCCCTGATGCTAGTATTTCCTGTCACTGTTTAAGTTCAGAGATGAAGACTAGCGGTCGGGATATGAACTCAAAACGAAACAACTGCCATGAATCTTGTATGATTTTTTTTATTTTTATATCGATATTCTGTTTTGGAGAATCGATACAGTATCGCCAAACAAATATCGCGATACTCATGTGTATCGATATTTTCTTACACCCCTAAACGATACCCAACCCTACTCATTTGTCATACTGAGTGTTTGTGTGTGATAGAGAGAAAGGGGCGACACATCCAAATGAAAGTCTGGCTCTCATTGGTTGCCCGGATACATAAGTGTAATCCCTTCACACAATACTGTGCCGGCCAAAACACAGACTGCACCGACTGTACTGCAGCATTGTGATTTATCTTCCTTTCCTTTCTCTCTCTTTCAGGTCTGCGGGTTGGGCAGGAAATAGTTACCTCATACCCACAAGTTGCCGTGGTGCGCGTTCCGACCCCATGGGTCCAGTCGGACAGTGACATCACCGTTCTGCGTCACCTGGAGAAGATGGGCTGTCGTCTGGTCAACCGGCCTCAGGCCATCCTCAACTGTGTCAACAAGTTCTGGACCTTCCAAGAGCTCGCCGGGCATGGAGTGCCTCTGCCAGACACGTACTCCTACGGTGAGAGCATCTTTGTCTGAAATCTGTAATAAAAAAAAAAAAAATAATAATAATAAAGAAATGGTTTTCTTGTTTTACACAAAGATACACTGATATTGAAATTCTTGCCAGTACGGATAACAAAAAAAAATATATTTTAAAATGCACTACTGTTGAGAAGTTAGGGGCAGTAATTATTTTTTAAAAGAAACAAATATTTTTATTCATCAAGGATGTATTAAATTGATTAAAAGTCTCAGGAAAAACACAAAAATAGCATTATTTAACATGTATTTTTTAATAGCATTTTTACTTTATTTAAAATGGAAAACGGATGTTTTAAATTGTAGTAATATTTCACAGTATTATTGTTTTTTTTCAGTATTTTTCATCAAATAAATGCAGCTTTTGGTGAGCATGAGATCCTTTTTTTCTTCTCCAGAATGTTTTCAAAAATCATATCGACCCCAAACTTTTGAACAGTAGCGTATGTGTCCTGTATTTGTCATTCATTCATACAGACAACAACCGTTTGTGACAGTCTCCTGCTTAAAGAATGAAAGGGGAAGCCCTCATGACTAGCTAAAGAAAACCAAAATGAAAAACCAGAGAAAGGGAGAGGGTGAAAAGGGGAGGGGGTGTATAACGGCAGTTACAGCTGCTGTAGTGACGTGTTCCTGGCAGAGCCGGCCTGACATACTCTGCATTTTCTCTCTTTCACCCCCTTTAAATGCTAATTCATCTGCTCAGTTCAAACCAGCCAAACACATTCTGCATCCCAAAGAATCTTCTCTTCAAAAGCATGAAGAATATTTATATTTCAGCATGTAGGGTCTACAGAAACATCCAGCAGTTATACTTACTGCGGTTTGGGTTTGAGCTTAAATTATATTTCCACCCACTCCTTCACATTTTCTTTCTCCTCTCCCTATACTCTTTCCATACGCTTCTGCTTGTTTAATCTTGGACATGTTTCCTTAAATTAAAATAGTTTGTCATTTACGAAGTGTATGTTGTCTAGCATTTTAAATATAAATACAAGGTAGAAAACCATTAAACCTATATATTTTTACTTTAGCTTGTAGCCTGTTTTGTTCAGATTAAGTCTTTCAAGTCATAGACTTGAAAAATTAAATGGCTTTAAAGCACAAATAACACTTACTGAACTCTGGCTATGAACTGTCATTTGTCAATTAATGAAAATGTTACTATTTACTGTACCGAGATATCAAATTTATTTTTAAAAGGGGAAATTAAAATTAATTTAAAGTATAAAGCTAGATAATGAGGGACGTTTTTATGAAGTGTTACAATGTTAAAGACATGTGGCTGTCATGTTTCTCCTAAAACATCTTCAGGCCATTAAACTTGAAAAACTGGGCACGTAGTTGGACAGAATGCTGTCCAGGAAATGGGAAATGTTGTGAGAGGCAAAAAATCTGTCAGTCTTGCAGTCCTTCTCATGTGGATATTGAATGTCTCAGTGTTGCTTGTTTCATTAGAGCTGTTTGCATCTTGCTCAGGAATCTCTCACTCAAATTAAATCTCACTTTTAATTACATTCATTACGTATTCACTAACCAACATCTGTGTGTGTGTCTCCAGGAGGACACGACAACTTCCGCAAGATGATCGATGAAGCCGAGCCGCTGGGTTACCCCGTGGTGGTGAAGAACGCTCGTGGACACCGAGGTAAATCACTGATTCTAGGACAGCCGTGCGTATAATGGGTCCTTCAGGAGCCCTGAGAACTTCTCAAAGTTATGCAGCACGCTGGATAAAGAAATCAGGCAGCTTAGAAACATCATCTCTTTTACCTTAAAAACAAAGGTTGTCTTTCTTTCTCTCTCCCAGTGCACATAAGGCATCTTTGTCCTGCACTGTTTTTTCAAGCACATTTGAAGTGTGTGTGCTGAAAGCATTTTCTTTTCAGCTGCTGTTTTAATGGTAGTTGCTGCAATCTTGCAGAATTACACAAACGGCTCTGAATTAACTCTCACGGTCAGACTAGAACTTGGTTTTATGCCAAGACCAGCAGCCACACCTGAAGAAAATTATTAAACTATGTCATTACCTTATGATGTAATATACTGTATTTATATTTTATTTTTGTGCTGAAAATGTCTCCCAGATCAGCCCAACCAACCTGTGCGCGCAGGTTCAGAATGCTGCAGGTTCTTTATGTCTGCAGGTTCATGCATGTCGATCTGTGGAGTTGTTGTGAAATGGTGTATTGCGTCATGTTGTGCAGGTTTTGTCAAAAAATGAAAACGTGTGAAACTTGAAAATTGTTGTTAAATACAATTACAATGGTATTTATTGTTCTGTTAATTTACAATAGAATACTAATTTACCATTTTGATACAATCTATTAATATAAAATTCAAAGGGTACTTTTGTTAATTTACAATGGAATATTCACCATTCACATTCAAATCTATTAATAGTAAAAACAATTCTAGTTATACTCAATTCTTAAAAACATCGATAGGCTAGAAATCTCTTTTCCTGTCTCTCTCTTTTTTAATCATTATCTAGTAGTGACCATAAACTGAGAAAGTCATGGAAATTAGTGGTTAAAGGTATGGGAACACTGGTTATGTAAAGCAGGGCTTGTGTGCACACATTTCAGTCAAACCTTTGTTAGAAAGGGTATCGGGTCGATGAACTATAGATGAAAATAAAACATTGCACACAATTTGACCTTTGTCAGGCTGTGACATGTTTTAAAAGGTTTCCCCTGACCCATGGGGAATTGGGTGGGGTGGCGGTAGCCGAATGGTTAAACATCTGGAGAGTTCACAGCCCTGCTGTATCACCTTTTTAGCCTTGAGCTAGACACTTAACCCCTTAATCCAAAGGTTGCTCTAGGGAGCCTCTCCCTGCAATTAGTGCCTTACGCATCTCCTTTGATCATTAGATGACAAACGTATAATTGTCTTTTCTTTTCCCCTTCTTCTCTTACTCCTTTTGTTCATTGAAAACAAGTAGGACATTCTGCATGTGTCCAAATACGTGCTGCTACACCTGGCTGTGTATTTGTTGTGTGAAAGGGATGAATTTGACACTAATTCATGTGATTGTCATCACCTGATGCTTCATGCATTTAACCCTTGACTGTTACAGGTTGCTCCTGTTCTATTTGGTTGCTATGCAGAGAAATCAATCATCAATTAAGCCTTTGGCAATGACACTTTGAAACTTACATATTGCATAACTTTTTGAAGTAGCAGAAGACACATTTTGTTTAGGTAGTTCCTAAAATTAATTCTGAGAAGTGTAGAGCAAGTCAAGGCACTTTTTTTTCACCCTGGTAAAACCACACTATTGATAAATTTGCACTTGGTCTTTAATGGTGTCACATTTTTGATCTGTACAGGTAAAGCTGTGTTCCTGGCCCGGGATAAGCACCACCTCTCAGACCTGTGTCATCTGATTCGACATGACGCCCCGTACCTGTTTCAGGAGTATGTGAAGGAGAGCCATGGGCGGGATGTGCGAGTGGTCCTGGTTGGAGGGAGAGTGATCGGATCTATGCTGCGCTGCTCTACCGACGGACGGATGCAGAGCAACTGCTCACTTGGTACACAATAGCACACTCACCTAGCCTAAAATATTTGACTTGTGATGTAAAATTTCCTGGTATAATATGTAGAATTTTTGTGGTTATTTTACTACTTTGCAGTGTTTCCCACAGCCTTACACTATTTGTGGTGGCCCGACAGCATATATATATTATGCAAATTCATTCCCGGCCAGCAGGAGGCGCTTTTAGAGTGCAAGAAATAGGTTTCCCCGGTAACGCTGTACACAAAGCAGTGCTCTGCTCACAAATGCTGCTTTATCAGGCATTACATGCAAGATAAAATGCAAATGACATCGAAAATTTTCTGAAGACAGTCGGATTTCTTCTAAAATACAGTGATATAAAAACACCCGTGCTGGATTTTGATTTTTAAACGTGCAGTGCTCGTTTATTCAACAAAAACAAAACACTGTATTGTATACAATTTATATGCTGCAATAATAATACAAAAAAATATATTAAATTAGCTCTTTTTATATTACAATTTTTCTTTTATTTGTGATTTTTTTTCCTATTAGTTTCAGTAATTTAACTTTTTTTTTATCTAATATTTCAGCTTCATTTCAGTTTACCTCCCTTCTCATGATTTCACTCTTTTTTCTAGGTGGGGTGGGAATGATGTGCCCCCTCAGTGAGCAGGGGAAGCAGCTGGCAGTGCAGGTGTGCAATATTTTGGGGATGGACGTCTGCGGAATCGACCTGCTGCAGCTAAACGACGGTTCTTTTTTAGTGTGCGAGGCCAATGCCAACGTGGGCTTCATCGCATTCGACCAGGCTTGCGGGATGGACGTAGCGGGCATCGTGGCCGACTACGCCCTCTCCCTCCTACCAAGCCGCCTCAGCAGGAAGATGTCGCTTCTCTCGGTGTTCTCCAGCACCAGCGAAACCAGCAGCGAGCCTGAGGTCTGTATCCCGACCGAGGTGATAATCCCCACAGAGGTGTGTATTCCCAATGAGATCTGCCCACCCGGCGCTACCTGTACCATCCCTGACGGCGTCTCCACCATGAGCACAAGCTCCACCTCCAGTGAGAGTGAGGCAGATCTAAACGAAACAGGCCCTGCTACCATCACTGCAGATCCCGCCTACAATATCAACTCCCTTCTTGCGAGTGAGATAAAACTGTTGACTGAGTGAGCTGGAATTACAGCCACACACACACACACACACACACACACACACACATACACACAAACATCAAAGAGCGACACATACTGAAGTGGACATTATACATTCAGATGCACACGTGTAATCATACTAACCCTCCCTGTAAACACCCATCTGAGGCTGCTCCCCTGATGTTTCTTCTCTATTGACAGACTATAGAAATATACAAGTGTACAGTGCAGTTGGAAGTGCACTAGATGGTGTACGATCCAGCCTGGCTGTAGTGCACCAGCTGAATACTGTAATTTGAGGGTGCATGCACTGTAGAGTGGTTTTACGGGGACGTGATTCCCAAATGTAACCTTTCAGATACCATCAACTGGATTCTGATGTACATACTGTGGGCTAGGGTGCACACATACTGAAATACACTTAAGGACATACTAAAGTCTGTATTATAGAGAGAGAACGAATTAATTTTGTCTGTTACAAACCTTGTGGTAAAGCCTGGCTGAAGGTATCCAAATGGACCCAAATTTCAACTGCCCACCAGGATACAAAGGCACATACCTCCCTGCCCTCAAAAAGCCCACACAGACAGACACCTAGAGGGACAGCAAGAACAAAAACTGGAAAGCTGTGAATATTCTCATCCATCCCAACTCTTTTAAAAAGCATGATTGAGTATGAGTTCTTTTAGTCTGTTGCAGTGGCTGCCTGTAGTAAATGAATTACTGCTGATCAGACAAGCGTAAAGTTTCATTTGCTTTGCCGGTGTCAGTAAAATTGAATGACTGATGTGGGACCCGTTTTGAATTACCTTCCTTAATGTGTAAGTGAGGATTTGGCCCATAGGAACTTAATTCTCACAGGCATCTTTTGTCTGGTAATTCTGTGAATGAGGCGGCCATTTTAGAAATCCACCATTTTGAACTGGTTAAAGCACTCGGTTTACGGATCAATAGTATGGAAGATATTGTTAATGGAAAAACTTGCTGAGCATCTTTTTCCAGTGTCTACTACGCAAATCTGCTAATGACCACATGCCGATTTGCATGTCTGCCACCCCAAAAGCAATTTCCCATATATTAGAGTCTGAACAGTGAGTTGCATAGAAATAGAGCAAGTAGACTTTTAAATGTTTTTTACTTTTAAACTAATGTTTTTACCACAAGGGCTGAACAGTTTGCCAACACTATGCGCTGACGATGAATAAGCTATTTGTCTTCAACGATTTGTTTGTACTGCAACAATAAAACTGAAGTGTCAACTCAAATGGGTGCTACAACTGTTCTTAATTCAGCCCAGT
Organism: Barbus barbus; assembly: GCF_936440315.1. NCBI lineage: Eukaryota > Metazoa > Chordata > Actinopteri > Cypriniformes > Cyprinidae > Barbus > Barbus barbus. The sequence goes on along the minus strand of NC_136757.1, from coordinate 16,373,641 downwards.
GGTCTAAAAGCCAATGCTAACCTGAAAGAATACAATTCCTGGTTTTGATTTGCGCTAAATTTACATGTATTTGTTGTACTCTGAGTTATATCTGTACACCACACATTTCTCATAAGTCTAATTCTTCTATTTAAACTTAAGCAACTCTATTCATGTCCCTTTTTCTATCTGGACGTTTCTCAAACTCCATAAAAATCTTAATTTCAACACATTTGCGAAATTCACATTGAGTCTTAAAGATTCCATACAGCAAACCTAAAGTGGACCAAGCTCACAATCCAAACCAGCTCCGAATGGTTTACAATGTTAGACGTCATAGAGTTTAGATCAATTAAATGTGAGTCCGGACTTTAGATGAAAAGTCGTTTACATTAAGATGCAATATAGATTTGAAATTTAGAGTCAACTCAGGGAAGCAGCCTTGATCAAATTCCTCTCCTTGGAAACGTGACACATTCATGCTAGACAGCCCTGCCTATGTGTATCAAACAAAAGGACAAAGAGTTATAAAATATTAAGAAACGGATTCTGTTAGACCTGATGGTTACATGCACTCTTTTCTTGTTTGTTTTTATAAAATTTGGTGTTCTGTCGTTTTTCGTTTTCCTAATTTATTTCTTTTTTTGAGAAAAAAGAAACTGGTTTATATGCGATAATCTTGCTTGGGAAAGACTGAAGCGTGACTAAGGGTTTTGGTGTGAGTTTGACTGAACAGCCATTGACCACCTGAGACGCGCACACACTCTTCTCACCGCCTCCTCAAGCGTTGTGATTTGCCGTCTTGTGTGTGTGATGTGGTCCATCATTCCATGCAACCAGAGACTTGCACCCGCCACCTCTTCCCACACAAGAACAAGTGTCCCTGTGAACTCTTTCGGTGTTTGCGATAACGCACCATATGTTTGTCAAACTCTTACAAGCTCTGCATCCACTCCACACAACAGGAAGTCTTTTCTCCCCTTATGTTAAGTATCAAACCTGTGTGACTCCAAATCGTAACGCTTAATAAAATGCAAATTCAGAATGGAGAGGTCAAACTCCCATGACAGCAGTTCAAAAACTGGCATCTGAACTGAGAGCTACAATAGCATTATCAGATCTGCCACTTGTCAATATGAAGTAATCTGATTGTTAAGGTACCACTATACCCCTCCGACTTGTCGAGTTTGCAATTAACTTAGCGCCATATAACTAAAAATGAAAAACAACAGTTGCTGCTAATGAACACTTAGCTCTCTGGTATGGAAAAGGGAAATGTTTTGAGACTCCATGTGTTCATTTCATTGCCTCTTTTTTTAAGTGGGAACCTAAATGCCAAAAACCAAGCAATGTTATATAATTTAAAACAAGAAATTACTAGTGATAGAACGCTAACATTGATGTTATGTGTTATTACATAATAATACCAATAAAGACATTTTAAAAATGTCCAGAACGTGAAACTGTGTCAGCTTGTCTATTTATCTCACATCACAGTTGACGGGCCTTTTTCACTGATTTTTGCCTCACTAAAAAGTGTGGTCACATTTACTGTTATTCTGCGAATTTTCACAAGCTGAATCCAGTCATTTTAATTGAAATCCACTCGTTTGGCGAGAGATTTCCTTGCAGATGGTTGAGTTGGTCACAAATTCAATGCATTGACCAACAGAAAGCTGCTTGGTTTTAAAGTTCACCTGAGCTCTGCTTCATACATCACTATTGAGCTAGACAATGGACGAAATTTCGCAAATGTGACTTCACCTTAATTATACATCAGAAACTCCCAATATCCATCGATTGATTGAATGAATGAATATGAACACCGTACAGTGTAAAGACACTTGTTGTGCTGTGTATTGTGATCCTTTTTGATTTTTTTTGTTTTTGGTGTGTAGGTTAGTGGCCAGTCTCATTCCAAGTGTTTTTCAGCATGTTGTAGTATATTATGAATCGACTCTCTCAGTGTGTTTTGCTCACTTAAACCCTGGATCAACACCTCAACCTTCTTCCCATACTCCAAAGCCTATATACACCAAAAACAAAAAAGACAATCTAGTTTGTAAACACAGAAAGAGAGCGGAACAATATCACCTATTTAATATGATATTGTGGCAAGTTTTTCATTTAGGGAGTATAGTGTAGTTGAATGAATAATGGGATGTTAACAGTTTGATATAAGAGCCGAGGAGCTGTGAAATGATAAATCAGGGAGTTTCACTGTAGTTTGATATGAGAGCTGGGAGGTTGAACAAGTTTGCGATAAGAACTGAGGATTTAAGCTGTAGTCTGACATGTAGGAGGCATCCTAAAAGAGAATCCCATTACAACCAGAATAGCAGTGGAACAGGCTTGACTGTCAATTTCCATCATGGCTTTAGTCTTTAGTGTTAATCTGCACTAAAGTCAAAAGCATTTACACATGTTCACAGCACAACATCCATCCAAGTCAATGGAATTCAAATGTTCCATCTCGGCACTTTCAATTTAATTAGACATTTGGTTAAGGTTTGGTTATTTACTATGATTTGGTTATGCAGGGCACTGTTGAGGAGATGAGTTTTGAATTCAGGAGCATGCTGTAAATTTATCTCATGAAGTGTCTGAATGGAATACTTTAATTAGTCGATCTTTGTTGTTTACCTTGGTGTAGTTGTTGCATAGTAACCATAGCATAGCCAGAGAATGAGCCAACATGGCTGACTGGTCAGGGCGAGGCTTCACACACTGTTCCTCAAACTCTAAGATACATCTCAACATCTGATCGGCCTCATGTACTCACAAAAGAGCAAGACCAATGTCAGCTATAATAGTCACAGGTGAGTGAAGCAGTTTGATTCTGAGAAACCAGATCTATCTGTGAAAGAGGCTGAATGATGAATTCTGTTGAATAATATATTCAGAAACGTGATCTACCATCTAGTGTTTTGAAACGTATCCCTTATAGGGAGTTGCTCCCATCTGTTATCGTTTGCCAGGCTGATAAATTAGCCAATATTTGACCACTTTGAGATTATCCGAATCGGCTGATAATCACGTTAGTAGCTCGGTCCATTAAGACAAGCATTAACACTCCCCGGTGCCAGTTTAGAAATCTACCAACAACCACATCTATGAATAATTTGTTTACAACTAATGTTTATATTGCATAAAAATGTTTCATCATATTTACACTACTGTTCAGAAGATTTTTGTTCAGTGAGATTTTTTTTAAAAGAAACATTTATTTGCATGTAACAGTTCAAAAGTGACAGGGAAGACAATGTAAGAAAAAAAAAATTATATATAAAAATATATATATATATATATTTTAAACCTTCTATCCTGTAAAAATGTATCAAGGTTTCCAGAAAAACAACAGTTTTGAACATTGAAAAGAATTGTATCTTGAGCTGCAAATCAGCATATTAGAATGATTTCTGAAGGATTATGTGACACTGGAGTAATGACTTCTGAAAATTCAACTTTGCCATCACAAAAAAAAAAAAAAAATCATTTGTAGAATATATTCATATAGAAAACAGTTGTTTTAAATTGTAATAATATTAATATAATTTATAAGTATTAGCTTATATCATTAGTTTGAGTTATTCTCCAACATTAAAGTTGATGTATTCCGAACAAAAATAAATGCAAAATGAACAATAGTTTTATTATAAATTAGCACTACACTGATTTAACATTAAATGCATTCATTTATAAACAAAGTTAGAGTAAACAGTAGAGCATGGCACTAGCAACGACAAGGTCATGGGTTCGATTCCCAGGGAAAGCAAGAGCTGATAAAATGTAAAAACTGTAACTTGAATGCAAATGTAAGTCGCTTTGGATAAAAGCGTCTGCTAAATGCATAAATGTAATGTAAATGTAAGAGTAATTATGCTGATACCTATTGCATGACTAAACGTGAGCAAATTAAACTATTTTGTGAGTTGCATGACTGAACAGTGAGCATAGTTTGATGTTGGGCTTCACTGACCACTGACATGATATGACTGTCTGCCCTACAGAGACAAAAAGAATAAAACTGTCTAGTCTGTGTCCCTGATTCATACCAGGTCATGCTTGTTGTTGTAGCTTTGTGCAGTCACATCCACTAGGACATACAGAGCAAGGCCGGCTGAGCTGTTTCCTGCTATAGAGTCATCTGGTCAGAAGTTATAATATGATGTGGTCAGAGGGCGGAACCGGCGCCAGTCTACTGACCTCGGGTCAGTCAGTATGAGGCCAGAGAGCAGGAAGGGTCAAGTGTTCTGACCATTGCCTCGCTGAGCAAACCAGTCACGTCACTGTAAGACTTAGCCAAAACGCCGCTGAGGTTAATAGGCTTAGAGAGAGAACTAGAGCAGGAGCGCCACACGTGCTCGCGGCTGTGTCATGTTTGATCTCATTTATCAGTGGAACAAACTAGGTTTTGCTCTAGGACACAACCTCATGGCTCAAAATATAACGCTATCCTCATACGAACTACAAACAATACACAAACACATGACATACATGTCGGTACAGAAGCTTATGATAAATGAAATACACACCATACAGATGTGACATTTCATGCTATCATAAGTAGTGAGTTGTCAGATTTCCGACAAATCATGGGAGCCTGTTTAACAGGAGCGTCTGTAAACTTAACGGCCCAATTGTTTGGTGTTTTAGGAACACCAGTCTTTATGATTATGAATGCATACACAAAGCATGACAAGACATCATTAGAGAAGAAGAACAATGGGCAGAAACAGAAAGTGAATGATAGGGACTGTCAACATTAAGAAGGTCTGTTTCAAAACAACATAGAACTACTTCTGCAAAGTGACAGCAAACCTCAATATCCACCTTGTGTCTGCAAAAATTGACCGCAGAGTCAAAGTCTATTTATAAAGCACTTTTTTTAAAACAACAAGTGTTTATCAAAGTGCTGTACATGCAAGTAGTAATAAAAAAATGATACAACCAGTGACACTAAAAAACACTAAGAGACAATAAAACAATAAAAAGAAGCAGCTCTCACATAGCGTTAAATGCCAAACTATAAAAATACGTTTTTAGGCTAGATTTAAAGACAACAAGTGTTTGAGCCTGTCTAATGTAGAGGGGCAAGCTGTTCCAGAGCTTCGGTGCCGCCACTGCAAAAGCCCGGTCACCCCTGCTCTTCAGCCTTGCCAGCGGGACAACCAAAAGCAAATGGTCAGCAGACCTAAGTGCTCTTAATGGAACATGGCTTAATCAAATCGGACAGATATGTACACTCAAAAAAATTACTCTTTGAATGAACATAAAAAAATCATGGAAAGGATTTCCACATGATTAACTTGCTTTATTTCAGCATTATGCAATTCTGTTATTCCAATTGAATGTACTTACGTTGGGTCAACTTAATTTATTAAGTTTGATTCAACTTATTTACTATGGTTGGGCACAGCTTAATTTAATAGTGTCAGCCCAACTAATTAGCAATGTTTTGGACCAACTAATTTATTTAAGTTAGCCTAACAAAAGTGCTTAATGCTGAAAGAAAGCCATTTAATCACATGGAAATCCTTTCCATGATTTAATTACATTACTTCAAAGAATAGCTTTTGAGTTGAATAAATTAAAACCTTTTTAACAAACTCTAATGGTGGAAACAACACACAACAAATGAGAAAAGGTGCAATCAAATTGTATTTCCAAAATTATAATGCACATTGTTTTACACAGTTGAGTTGCTTGTTGATAACACAAGGAAATATATCTCAAGTTTGTTATGAGAATACAGGGAAATGGGCCCTCTCACTCGCATCCCACTTAATCTACTCTTAACATTTGCACTTTGTACATCTTGCACCTGTGGTTTTATGTGATGGTGAACTCACACAGAAGTTAATAAAAAATATTTACCAAAGTTAGAACATGTTTTGTATAAATATATATTTAAATTTTTTACATTGAAACGTAGGGACATTTTTTAAACAAGTTTCAACAATGTCTACAGCATGGTTGGCATCAAGGGTAAAAACAAGACAAATGGAGATCTTACAATAAAGTTTAACTACCGAAATTTGTAAATGTTTAAACTTAAAAAAAATTAAACATAGCTTAGTCTTAAAGGGATAGGCCGAACTATCCCTTAAATTTTTTATGAGAAACTGAAAAAATAATTCAGCATACAGCTTTCCTTAAGTGCCAATAGACTGGACCTTGCATCAGAGAGAACATTTTTTAATAAAAACAGAGCACAAAAAACCTCCAGATGAACTGAACACTGATATACAGGTCCTTTTCAAAAAATTAGCATATTGTGATAAAGTTCATTATTTTCTGTAATGTACTGATAAACATTAGACTTTCATATATTTTAGATTCATTACAACACAACTGAAGTAGTTCAAGCCTTTTGTTGTTTTAATATTGATGATTTTGGCATACAGCTCATGAAAACCCAAAATTCCTATCTCAAAAAATTAGCATATTTCATCCAACCAATAAAAGAAAAGTGTTTTTAATACAAAAAAAGTCAACCTTCAAATAATTATGTTCAGTTATGCACTCAATACTTGGTCGGGAATCCTTTTGCAGAAATGACTGCTTCAATGCGGCGTGGCATGGAGGCAATCAGCCTGTGGCACTGCTGAGGTGTTATGGAGGCCCAGGATGCTTCGATAGCGGCCTTAAGCTCATCCAGAGTGTTGGGTCTTGCGTCTCTCAACTTTCTCTTCACAATATCCCACAGATTCTCTATGGGGTTCATGTCAGGAGAGTTGGCAGGCCAATTGAGCACAGTAATACCATGGTCAGTAAACCATTTACCAGTGGTTTTGGCACTGTGAGCAGGTGCCAGGTCGTGCTGAAAAATGAAATCTTCATCTCCATAAAGCTTTTCAGCAGATGGAAGCATGAAGTGCTCCAAAATCTCCTGATAGCTAGCTGCATTGACCCTGCCCTTGATAAAACACCGTGGACCAACACCAGCATCACTGACTGTGGGTACTTGACACTGGACTTCAGGCATTTTGGCATTTCCCTCTCCCCAGTCTTCCTCCAGACTCTGGCACCTTGATTTCCGAATGACATGCAAAATTTGCTTTCATCCGAAAAAAGTACTTTGGACCACTGAGCAACAGTCCAGTGCTGCTTCTCTGTAGCCAGCCCAGGTCAGGCGCTTCTGCCGCTGTTTCTGGTTCAAAAGTGGCTTGACCTGGGGAATGCGGCACCTGTAGCCCATTTCCTGCACACGCCTGTACACGGTGGCTCTGGATGTTTCTACTCCAGACTCAGTCCACTGCTTCCGCAGGTCCCCCAAGGTCTGGAATTGGTCCTTCTCCACAATCTTCCTCAGGGTCCGGTCACCTCTTCTCGTTGTGCTGCGTTTTCTGCCACACTTTTTCCTTCCCACAGACTTCCCACTGAGGTGCCTTGATACAGCACTCTGGGAACAGCCTATTCGTTCAGAAATTTCTTTCTGTGTCTTACCCTCTTGCTTGAGGGTGTCAATGATGGCCTTCTGGACAGCAGTCAGGTCGGCAGTCTTACCCATGATTGTGGTTTTGAGTAATGAACCAGGCTGGGAGTTTTTAAAAGCCTCAGGAATCTTTTGCAGGTGTTTAGAGTTAATTAGTTGATTCAGATGATTAGGTTAATAGCTCGTTTAGAGAACCTTTTCATGACATGCTAATTTTTTGAGATAGGAATTTTGGGTTTTCATGAGCTGTATGCCAAAATCATCAATATTAAAACAATAAAAGGCTTGAACTACTTCAGTTGTGTGTAATGAATCTAAAATATATGAAAGTCTAATGTTTATCAGTACATTACAGAAAATAATGAACTATCACAATATGCTAATTTTTTGAAAAGGACCTGTACTGGGAAATGGGGCCCTGCCTTTATACTCACATTCCCCTTCAAGATTTGCACTTACACCTGTAGTTTAATGTGCTGGAGTACCTAAACAACAAAACAGAAGGTACAACTTTTCTGGTGTAGCTTTTGCTATGGCGATGTTTCTTAACGGGAAAGCAGTGTTTTGAGAACTTGTCCTTTGTTGGATAGTTTGTTTCCATCCAATTCCATAATGATCTTCTGCAGAACCTCAAAAGTGTACTTGAGCTCCTGGGGGTAGCTCAGGTTTAGCGCGTAGACAAGCCCCAGCAACATCACCACAGCAAAAGCTACATTGCCCAACTCACTCATCACTTCCACCCCCTCCAGGACAATACCAACATCCGCGGGGTCATCGCCAGGCTCTGCGCCTTCTTGTCGAATGACAAAGATTCCAAATACTGTCTCCGCTATGGCCATTTGAGTGTTTTCATCGACATCCTGTGACAAAAAATAAAATGAACAAGGACAAAGATTTTTTTACTGATGTGCATTACATGCATATTTATAGCACACAATCTTTACAGTATTACTGTAAAACAGCTATCACTAACTTGATCCATATTCATAATAATGCAAATGTAATCAAATAACCAATTGACATTAAAATTGTTTAGCTGAGTCGGTGAAATACTTCAACTAAGCCATACCAAGGGCCTGTCTGTTGTAATCATGAGTTCAGTGTTAGTTATTCCATTCGAATAAAGGTATATTGTCTTATTAAAGGAAAAAAAAAAGTATGGGGTGTGTGTGTGTGTGTGTGTTATTGTCTGAGAGAAAGACAAGGAGAGAGGCTCCCAAACCGGCCCGGTTATTTCCAAAAAGATCAGTAATAAGTTACTTTACCGCAAACAGACATTTGATACACTGTTTTTGTTCATGTATAGAAGAATTACATGATGAAAAAAAACAGGCCAAATAATTTGTATGTGGTAGTGAGTTTTTATTTAAAGGATAATTCTGGTATTTAGCACTTTGAGTCTCTTTTCTGGTTTATGGATGAACTAGAGTAGTGGACACAGAAATGTTGACGATGGGTCCTGTCTCGACTATTTGACTCGTTTAGATTCGCCTTTGACCGCTTCAGGGGCTGGCTACGAGCATTCACAAACATGTCCTTAAAACAACCCTTAACGTTCGTGTTCAAAACTGTGCAACTCACCGAGTGGTTAGTGGTGTTCGTTGATTATTAAAAACAAATAGCGTAGCGAAATGCAGTTTCTGTCGTGTTTTATTTGGCATTTTGTAAAATCCCATTGATTTCTGTTGGAGGACTCAGTGCTCGTTGATATTACTGCGCTTCAGACTCAAATATCGAGCGGAAGTTTATACGCAGTTGTGAGGTAACGTTATCTGAAAAAATAGTTCCACTATAGCAAATAACACGGATTGAAATCATACATTGCGCCGATATATTTGTTTTTAATCATCAACGAACACCACTAGCCACTCAGTGAGTTGCACAGTTTTGAACACGAACGTTAAGGGTTGTTTTAAGGACATGTTTGTGAATGCTCGTAGCCAGCCACTGAAGCGGTCAAAGGCGAATCTAAACGAGTCAAAAAGTCGAGACAGGACCCATCGTCAACATTTCTGTGTCCACTACTCTAGTTCATCCATAAACCAGAAAAGAGACTCAAAGTGCTAAATACCGGAATTATCCTTTAACTGCGAGCCAACTATCGTCACGTATGTAAGCATGAATGTGCCAGCATGACATTAACGGCCTGAGTACAAAAATAACAAACAAGCATAACCAAATATTGCTGAAAATGATGGACAGTCTGCTGATGATTTTATACACATCGTTTTGTAGATGGATGAAAACAGATTTTATCTTACCTTTTCCAAATGAACTCCAGGCACGCCAGGCAAGTTCTTCATGTGATAATCTCGTTATTTTCCGAAGCACGCGGTTTGTCATCTCGCGTGATCTCGCTAATCCATTTTCGGTGCAAGATCAGTCTGACTATATTGAATCACGTTATCTCAACATGACTGAATTTAACAAATGTTAATTTGTTGAATTTCATGCTTATCCTACATTATTTTATCACGTTCACCTTTGAAACATGAAATAATTTTGTTAAAATTACACGTTACGCTTGTTTTAATGTAATAACCAGCTAATTTCCTTTTTTTGAGTGTAGGTGCTACCCCATTAAGAGCTTTAAAAACAAAAAACAGAATCTTAAAAATAATCCTAAAACGGACAGGTAACCAGTGAAGGGAAGCCAGAACAGGGGAGATATGTTCCATCTTTCGTGTACCAGTCAGCAGACGAGCTGCCACATTCTGAACCATCTGTAGTCTAGAAAGAGAGGCCTGACTAATGCCTATATAAGGCCATTGCAGTAATCCAAACGAGTTGAAACAAAAATATGTAAAATTCTTTGAAAGTCTTTAGGAGACAGAAAAGATTTTACCTTGGTAAGTTGTCTCAACTGGAAAAAACTAGATTTAACTACAGAGTTAATCTGTTTATCCAATTTAAAATCACTATCCAAGATAACTCCTAAATTTTTAACATAAGGCTTCACAAATGGATTCAATTCACCAAGGTCCAAACCAACTGAATCACAGATACCTCCCGGAGTAAACAGCATAACTTCTGTTTTGTTTTCATTAAAATTAAGGAAATTTAGTGCCATCCAGGCCTTAATTTCCTGTAGGCACTGCATTAGAGGCACTAGAGAACTGATATCTTCTCGTTTCAACGGCAGATAAATTTGCGTGTCATCTGCATAACAATGAAAGGAAATACCAAACTTCCTAAAAATCTGTCCTAAAGGAAGCATATACAAGGAAAACAAAATAGGCCCCAAAATGGAGCCCTGGGGGACCCCACATGTGAAAGAAGCAGTTGAGGAGACAAACTCTCCAAACCGAACTAAAAAAGTTATTTCATGCAAATAGGATCTAAACCATCCCAACGCAGTACCCTTAATTCCAACACACTGTTCTAAACGTGTAATCAAAATATTATGGTCCACAGTATCAAATGCAGCCGTGAGGTCCAGTAAGATCAAAATCGCATAATCCCCTGAATCAGTAGCAAGTAATAAATCATTAAAAACCTTCAACAGTGCAGTTTCTGTACTATGAAGAGATTTAAAACCGGACTGAAACATTTCATGAATACCATGTAAATCTAGAAATGAATACAGTTGTCCAAACACAACCTTCTCCAGTAGTTTGGAAAGAAATGAAAGTTTCGAGATGGGTCTGAAATTAGCAAAAACGGATGAATCCAGATTAGATTTTTTGATTACTGGTTCCACCACTGCATGTTTAAAAAACTTAGGAAAATCTCCAGAAACCAGGCTACTATTAATAATTGCAAGAATTTTTGGCCCAATAGTTTCAAAAGAATCTTTTAAAAGACAGGGAGGAACAATATCCATGCCGCCTGAGGATGATCTCATTTTAACAATGATCTCTCTCAATGAGGCAAGAGACACCGGCTCAAACTAATTAAAAATGGCCGAGCACTCAGTGGAAATAGGTAAAAACATTGATGGGGCATTAATATTAGCTCTAACAGCCTCAATCTTATCAATAAAAAAAAGTGTAAAAAGTCCTCACACATGTCAACAGAGGGCACTAAACAAGTAGCTTGGGGAGTATTCAATACAGCATTAATAGTACTGAACAACACAGCTGGCTTATGAGAATTATTACAGATAACATTAGAGAGGTACTTAGATTTTTCGGATCTAACAGTTTTTTGATATTTAGACAAGTTCTCCTTTAAAATATTAAAAGAAATCTGCAATTTATCCTTCTTCCAGCGGCGTTCCGCCCTTCTGCACTCAAGCCTTACAGCTCGAGTAGTAGCATTCAGCCACGGTTGAACTCTAATTTTTTCTCGAACTGTCCTAAACGGGGCCACTATGTCCAAAATACTTTGACAGGTTGAAAAGAACAATGAGGTTAAATCATCGGTGTTAAGGCCATGTGTGGACATTAAGTATTCATCGGAAAACAACTGAGCAGTTAAAGGGTTAATCGTCCGACGGCGACGGATTACAGAAGTCACTTTAGGATCATAAGAAATACATATCTCAAATACAACAGGCAAATGATCAGAAAAGGTGGCATCACAGACTTCAATATTACCAATAGATAAGCCATATGATAGAACCAAGTCTAAAATGTGTCCACACATATGTGTATGACTTGACACAGACTGAGTTAAATTAAATGAGTCCACAAGATTTAAAAAAGCTTTGGCCAAAGGTTTTGTGGGGCAGCACACATGAATATTAAAGTCCCCAACAATTAAGACCCGATCATAATTTAGCATAATTCCAGCCAAAAAGTCAGAAAAGTCATCAATAAAATCCTTGTTATATTTAGGTGGACGATAAACAACAGCGCACAACACAGGATAACCCAAACCTAGTTCAAAAGCACTGAGTTCAAAACTGGAATATGAGTAAGATGGCAGGCGCCGGTGTAGTGCCGAATTCTGACCCCCGCCAGATTATTACCCCCCTAGTATTGGTAGGTTTAGGGTTAGGTGTGGGGGAGGGGTTAGGATTAGGGGTGGGGTTAGGATTAGGCAATCAGGTAGCGATTTCAACGAGGGGGGTAATAATTTGGCAGGGAGTCGAAAATAGGCACAACACCGGCAGTTAAAATGTTCTTTAAAAATAGTTGCTACTCCACCTCCTCGACCCGTAAGCCGTGGAGAATTAAAATATGTACAGTTAAATGGTAGAACTTCAGAGAAGACACTCGACTCACCAACACCAATCCAGGTCTCAGTTACACACAACATGTCCAGGTCCTTAGACGTAAAAAAGTCATTCAAAATGAAGGACTTCTTAGCTAGTGACCTAGCATTCACCAAGGCTATCCTCACTGGAGTTGAGTCTTTCGCCGACAGAGATTCACGGTCAAAAGGCCAGAGGATCCACACCACCTCGTTTAAGACCGATGAATATCGACCGGAGGCTCCATATCCACACCTGTTACAGGTACAGGTACCAGCCACTTATACGCGGATTCCCAAGAACGGCGAGGCACATACCGACGACAATCCACGTCAAGACCCGATAAAATCCACCGAGGATCAGCATTTGGGAACAAGGCCATTCGAGTCTTCACTTTCACCAACAGACCACCTCGTTTACCACGGCGTCTGGATCGCTTATTCCTCCCGAGAGAGCACAAGGTCCGACAGAGATAGACAGGTAATCCACGCAGAGAACTTCACACAGTCAGCATTCATGAAAAAAGCTGCAGTTGCTAAAACTTTATTAATAGACACCAATGCTAAAATGCAAAAAAAAAAAAAAAAATGCTGTCATGATCTTAAAACCTGGACAATTAGAGCACCAGGATGAATTTCAACATCTGCCCTGGCCAGCTCGATCACCTGACCTGAATATCATCAGAACATTATGGACAGTTTTGGAGAGAAGAGTGAAAAGCTGACTTCCTACATGGCTCCATTTTTTTAAATATTACTGGAATTTAAAATAACTGTTTTCTATTTGAATATATTCTAAATCTAATCTATTACTGTGACGGCAAAGCTGAATTTTCAGCAAATCATTCTAATTTGATTCTAATACGATTTGGTGCGCAAGAAACATTTCTTATTATTATCAATGTTTAACAGACATGTGCTGCTTAGTATTTTGGTGGAAACTGATACATTTTTTCAGGGTTCTTTGATGAATAGAAAATGTTAAAAACAGCATCCATTTGACAAAAATATTTTGTAATATTATACATTTTACTATAAATGATCAATTTAATGCATCTTTGGACAATAAAAGTATTGATTTCTTAAAACTCAAACTTATGAACAGTATACATATTAATATTTCACTAGAAAATGTATATGCTGATTGGGTGAATAATGTTTGTGTAGGTTTACTGTCTTTATCCCACTCACCAAAACACTCCTCTGGTTGAGAGCCGCTCTGACTGATACCATCCACCAGCTTACACAAGTGAGCGTGCCATGAATTTGCCACCTGTACACACGCACGCAATGCGATGAGAGACATTGCACAGAGACAGATGTCTCAATGTGTGCTGCTGGTTGGTGTGCCTACCTCTGTGTAGAGCAAATGGGCAATGTCACACTTGTTTTGCTTCAGAAACACATCAGCCATAAGTAAATATCCTCCAGACGTCACAGTACTGTCCAAACCAAACATCTCACTGGCATAGTACACCTACACACTGAATTTTTTTTTACATTAGTCAGTTATGTACAGTTAATACACACATGAATATGTTATTTAAAAAATTGACATAAAATACAAACTTTTTGTTACAATTATACCACACAAACACGCATCAGCAATAAGTCATAGCAGATAATTATGTACATGCAATCCAATAACAGTGTTCCACATGTTTTAGGACTCACGTCATTGGCAAAGTGAGTGAGAGCAGATGCGTATTTTCCCGTGGCAGCATGCAGGCGGCCCAGGGCTCTGTGTAGCTGATGAAAGACAGTGTGACTGCAGCCTGGTATTTTCATTACTGTCCACTCGGCCTTAGACAGATACTCATGTGCCTGGGAGAGAGAACCCAAACCTAAACTCACACAAACAACATACATTATGAACAAAAGGTCCTTGATGCCTCTTGAATTTAAGAGAGCCTGGCTATTAGAGGGTCTTTCTGCTCAATCCAATCATCTTTGATGTTTCTGTTGGAATAGACTTCCAATGTTTTAAAGATTCATGCCTGGTTTGCTCATCTGTCAAACAGAAGATGAAAGCAGCCACTGTGAATTCTCAGCATACAAAGCATCGCATCTATCCATATAGACAATAGTTTAATTATCAGGGGTGTGGCTCAATCCGCTCCCTAGTTCAACAGTGCACTGCCCAGGGAGTTGGCCATTCCTAGGGCCATTCTCATCATCAAAACCATTCCATGTTCACTCCCAAGAAATCCACCATAAAATCAAGTGAGCATCAGCTGCTCACTATATTCACTTACTGGAAATGTCGTCATGTCTGCAGTCTCTCTAGTTGTGAGAAGATGAGCGCAAGTGTAAATCCACGAAGACAAACCTATATTTCTGTCTTTAAAACATTTTATTCCTAATATGCACAGAAGGAAAACAACCCTGCAAAGTTTTAATGACTATAAGAGATTTAAGGGTTTTTATAAAATTAATTTTAATATATTATAATATAATTAAAATTAAAATATAATTTATTTTAATTAAAACTTTATGTATGTTCAGCAGTTTTGTCATAAATGTATCTGTGGTCTAAGATTTTTTAAAAGAAGTCAAATGATCACCAAGGCTGCATTTATTTGATTAAAAATAAAGTAGAAAAGTACTGAAATACTATGACAACAACTGTTTTATGTTTTAAAAATGTATTTATTTAAAAAAATCATTGATTCCTGTCCAGTCTTTAGTGTTGCAAGATCCTTCAGAAATCATTCTAATATCTTGATTTGATGCTCAAGAAACATTTATTATTATGATCATTATTGTACTGCTTAGTATTTTTGTGAAAACCATGATTCTTGGTCAGGATTCTTTGATGAAAAGAAAGTTAAGAGAACAGCATTTATTTGAGAAGGAAATCTTTTGTAATATAAATGCCTTTACTCTCATTTTTGTACAATTTAGTGTATCCTTGCTGAATAAAAGTATTCATTCGTATAACATTTTTTTACAGATTTTTTGATTTAGAGTATATTGTAAGCATTTTGTTCCTTGCCTAATTAGCTTACTGTCTGAATCTTATGTTTGCACATTACCTGTTTTACATAAAAACAATTCAGGACAAGCATATTTTATAAAAGCTGTAATGCAGATGCACTATACGTGTTATACAGAGAGGTTGTTTATTAATACCAGATGCATTTTAATGAGCAGTTTCTCGTCACAGAAATGGAGATGCAGCTCATGTCGAAGAGCTTTCAGTGCAAGAGTTTTTCATTCAGACAGTACACATCTGCATGCCTAGTCTGCCACATCCTGAATTACATAACAAGTGTCTCTTTTTGCAGTTCATGTTCAAGCACCGCCCTTGAGCCCACCAATAGACCGTCACACAGGAAGTAAACAGAGCTCTTTGCCAGCCTCAGATTTTAGCATACGTTTGTTTCCATTCTCTCCTGAAGTGGAAGTTATTGGCTGTCAGCCACCAGAGAGCTTCAGAAAGTGAAGCAAACTGTGAAGTCTACCAGTGGCTTTCAGTCTATTGGACCTTAGAGAGATTTTAAATTAGTACAACTCTGTGTTGGTTTTTGCAGATAGGTTTCTATGCGTGTCTCACCTATATTAGCCTGTGCGAGTAGTAGATAAGCTGGTACCAGTTCAACAGCACAGGATCCATACACCCGCATGGCCCAGTGCAGGAATAGGAGAGCGGCCGGTAACACATCCTGGAACCTCTTCATGGACACCCACCTCTGTGCCTCTAAATGAGCAATTTCTACTAGATGTTTCTAGAGTCAAAAACACGCAAAACACAGACTAATTAGATATCTGCCCTGCTTGCATCCCATTTGCCCCAATTGATGTGTTGGAGTGCATACAAACCTGTTTCTTCAGTGTTTCTTTGTGGTGGTGCTCTCGGTCCGACTGCAGTGTGCCGAATGGTGCATGTGCGTGGATAGATAGTAGCAACAGACAGACTTTTTCATGAACACTGGTCCAGTCAGTTTGCAGGTGGTCAGAGTTACTGCACACACACACACACACACGTTCCAGAGACTTTAAATGTTTTCATATAAAGCTAGTTATAAAAACCATTACCAAACTCAAATAGAAAACTTTATGCAATTTTACAATTCAAAAAGTTATTTACTTATTAAAATACTGTTTTTCAAAACTTGGACATTTCCAAAAGGGGGTTTTGGGAGGTTTTGTTAGCTCATTTCTAGGTACAAATGTGTCCTCAAGATATAAGTAGGTACATCTGTACGCACACACATGTTGGTATGGTTTACGCGACTCTCCATAGGTTTAATGATTTTTATACTGTACAACTATTTTCTATCCACTACCCTGACCAGGAAGTGTCCTCGTAAACCATGTTCACATTGTTATACCTATGTCATTATACACATTTGTGCCTCATAAACATATAAACCTTTACTCACTCACACACAAACACAAACGTGTTCCAACTTGTTATACAATCTCCTTTTGTGAAACAGACAAAAAATAAAGCAAGGATTGAAACTAAATGGCAGAGTAAATAAAGACAGCATTTTCATATTTCATTTACAGGTACATCTCAGAAAATTAGAATATGGTGAAAAAGTTAATTTTTTCTTGTAACTTATTTCAAAAAGTGAAACTTTCATATATTTCAGATTCATTACATGTAAAGTAAAACTTTTGATGATTAGAGCTTACAGCTCATGAAAGTCAAAAATCAGTATCGCAAAATATTCGAATATTTCCTAAGATCAATTACAAAAAGAATTTGCAAAACAGAAAAGTTCAAGTTCTTTAAAGTATGTTAATTTCTGCACTCAATACTTGGTCAGGGCTCCTTTAGCACAAACTCCAGCATCAGTGAGGAATGGCATGGAAGCGATCAGTCTGTGTGGCACTACTGAGGCACTATTGAGCCTTCAGCTCGTCTGGATTGTTGGATTGCCTGTTTCTTATCTTTCTCTTGAAAATATCCCATAGATTCCATATGGGGTTCAGGTCAAATCATCAAATCAAAATTAATCATCTCTAATCATCAAAATTAAAACAAAAAAACTTTTGAAATGTTTTACTTTACATGTAATGAATCTAAAATATATGAAAGTTTCACTTTTTGAAATAAGTTACAAGAAAAAATGAACAAATTTTCTGAGATGCACCTGTAACTATCGCTTTAAGAGCTGCCCGTCAACGAACATTCTGTTTCTGTCCAAGATATATAGTATGTATTTGCATGCAGACGCTGTGAGACCGTAGAGGGTTGTGAGGATTGTGGCGTCTTTAAAAACAGCAAGTGAAAACTCCACGCATGCACGCAAAACACATACATTTTCCAGTCATATTTCTTTCTCTTTTTTTCCTGGTTGGCTTTAAGCACGCACGGCTGGCTATTCTCTTCCCTCTGCACATAATTTCTCTTCCAGCTGTTTGAACTCGTTCAACCTTTCCATCTCCGCAGTAACGCGGCCAAGAAGAATGTGCGCATGTTTGTCTACAGTGCCATCTGCTGTCTGTATACGCAATTACACGATGGAGCATTACGTAGAACTAATTTAAAGGCCGGTGTTGTGCTAAATTCCGACCCCCGCCAGATTACTACCCCCCTAGCATTGGTAGGTTTAGGGTTAGGTGTGGGGGAGGGGTTAGGATTAGGCAATCAGGTAGCGATTTCAACGAGAGGCGGTAATAATTTGGCAGGGGTCGAAAATGGCCACAACACCTGAACACAAGTTGGTTGGTTAACATAAAAACCAAAACACACACACACCAGAACAGACTCACCAGTAAAATGTGACCAGGCATGTTTTGCAGGTTTCTGGCAAAGTTCGCACAGCTTCTTCACTCCTTTAGGATTTGCTAGTGGGTTGATGGTGGCCGATATCCCAAATAAATTTACTCGCAGCTGTTTCAGCCTTCAAAATGTGTTTAAATCAATACAAAAACTTTTATTTTCCTTTCTGACCACAAGCTGTTTAAAGAGTTTTCCAATAACAACTCACCTCACGCAATAATTCTTCCTCTCTGTCTGATCTAGTAGTGTTTTTCAAATTGGTTCCCATGGAGACGACCTCGGGGCAGCTGATGACGATTCGTCTGCTCCTGCGATTTTAATGTTTATACACGATTTATAGTTTTGTATTTTACAATAGCGTTTCAATAGATATTTTACATACTTGTAGTTAAAACGCTTCATTTGCAAAATCTTATTGACTCGAAATACAGGTAAAACAGGATCTGCAAGTTTATAGCCACCTGGTGGTGAAGTTATAATTTACATTTAGTCATTTAGTAGACGCTTTTATCCAAAGCGATTTACAAATGAGGACATTAGAAGCAATCAAATCCAACAAAAGAGCAAAATATAATTATAGTATCTATTCCCGTGTTGATAAAACGTCACTTAATGATAAATCATTAATCTAACTGTAGTATAATTTTCCTTTCTTGACCACTATATTTGAGAGACCGGGGCTAGTTGTCACAAGGGTTATTTGACAGCAACTTTTAAGTTTTCAGTCAAACGTCCAAATAAAATGTAAAAAGTGATTTTGTTTTTCATATATATCCATCTGAAGGTAACCCAAAGACTGAACAGTTTTCAGGCATGCTAGGGCAAGTTGTCAAACATTATAAATATTCAAAGTTTACAGTTATTCAGATGCTTTACTCAAAGCAACTTGCAAATGAGAATATAAGCGGATTCAATTAATTTAAGGAAGTAAACAATATTATAAACAGTGATACCATAAAAAAATCCATAAATACTAGAAACATACTACAGTTCAGTGGCCTTTATGTTTTCATAATTGCGGTATTAATAAAGTTTAGCTGAAAGGTTTATTTCCACATTTTAATGTGACAATTTGCCCCATGTAGTGACAACATGCCTCATTACCATTAGGCATGCATTTTTCCCCCCTGGGAAATAATGGTGAAAATATAGAATAACGTCCTGTAAGACTTAAAGGTACATGTCTACATAGAAACTGACTTCAGTGAATTTTTTATCAGAATAGGTTTTTATAGTAAAAAAAAAAATATATATATATATATATATATATAGTCAGCCCCATCATGGTGCACACAGCCTAAATTATTATTTTATCAGAATTGATATATTTCACTCACAGTAATAACTCATTTCCAATTTTAAAAAAAGTTTATTGATTTGCTCATCCACACAAAAAACATCAAAACATACAACATTTCACACGTGATTGTTTAAAATACAATTATTTTTTCCTTCGCCCTGAATACCTCATGCCAGACTCTACCCACTCTTCTAAATTAATCATGAAATCGTGAGTTTGCATGGAATCTCTGTGCACAAACACACACACAAATACAAACACTTCCTACCCCTGTCTCTCTTCACCTCAGTCAATTGTCTTTCTGACAGGAGACATTTGAAAAGTAAGCTGGTTAAGTGTTACTTCTGTTATATCAACCCAAAATTAAAAGCGGGAATACAACTATGGAAAAATTTGAAGAGAAGAGTAAAAAGGCTTTACCCTTTACAATGCATTTTCTCAGGGTGGTCCATTTTCTCTATAAAGCAGTATTTTCCTTCACACAAATAAGAAATCCACCTGCACACACATTAGAGTGGAGTTTAGACAGCTCTGATCCTGTAAACAGAAGTGGAGTCAGAGCAGCAATACTGATCTTATTTGAGATACTGAAAACAAGTCGTTAACACTGCTCCGATTCCCTTTCTGCTTTTTGTCTCACAGCTGCTATTATTCAGGCGAGCTCTGAGATTACATTACCAGAGAACTGTGTACAAGCGCACATCCCTCAGGACCCACACTGATACATCTCTACTCAGGGAAAAAAAGAAAAGAAAAAGAAATTACACCATGAACTCGAGAGTATGAATTTCACCTTAAATGAACCTACTTAAAGTGCACGATACAAAAATTACCACCTGCTGACTAAACAAGGACACGAGAACAGATTTACTACTTTGCTGAAACAAAAGTTTCTAAAAATAAAATACTACACAGAAACCACATATCTGATTCACCCGCTATTTGACTGCATTGCCGCAATGAATCCCAGCAGCAAGCAGGTGGTGGTGTTTCCTCCCTTTGCTTCAATGTTTTCACCTGAAATTGACTCGCTCTAGAGAGGCAAAACTGTCACTGATATGTTTGAGATCTGCTAAATCTGGTTCTTTTCGCAGACCTGAGAGTCATGTTGTTTTTCACATGTTTAGCGAATCTAAAAAGCAGAAGGAATAAAATGGCTTGAGAATATTCCTTCACCCATTTCAGTTTGTAAAAAAAAAAAAAGAGCATCTTAGTGAGTGCAGGTTAATACTAGCAGAACTTGAAATGAAATTGTCTTTATTTCTAGCAAACACAAACTCAGTACCGTGTTTGTTGCTGGCTCAGTTTAAAATTAAGCACTCTACTCTTCCTTAATATGACACAAAAAGCTAATTAATATTAGACTATCAAATTAAAAGCACTACACACCCTCTTGACATTGCAAAAAGCTCTGTAAAAAAGGGTCAGGAGTTAGTATTGTTACACGTATGGCTGTTAAATACAAATAAAACCTGTATGTAGATAGAAAGGCACCTAATCAAGGCACAGGTTCTGTTGGCAACCATAATTAAAACAGTTTCTAGACATTTAAAAACAACGTGGTCAAAAAAGCAAGTGAACACTTGTAAAAGGATCCCCTATTTAAATGTACCCTTGTGAAACTCATCTTTTTCATTAGTGCTGAATGAAACAAAAATGCTGAAGCACATCTCTTTTCATGTGAAGTGAGAACTGCCTCAGATGAAAACAAGACCTTTGCAATATTGTGTCTGCAGTAGTTCATATAAATGGTAACCACAGAAATCTTCATGGTTACAGTACAGAGAGTAAAGAGTTTGATAACCAATGTGAGATCATGAGATCACCAGAGCAGGAAGCAGCCTGTCAAAAATACATTAAACTGCACTTGGAAACAAACCGTTAATTCTTCTGCCATGCAAAGGCAAAACACAGTAATTAAACATTTTGGCCCATTTCATGAGTGAATTTGAGTCCAGTGACAGAAGGGATTTACTAAATGTTCAGAGCACAATAGCTGATATCAAATCAATACAAAAACTGTCAGTCTTGACATAATTTCTGAATTTTGCCTTTATATGGCAGTCTAGCAATGCCTGGCACTATTTTCTAGCAGCCAACCAGAACAGGGAAGATTACATACACATACTAAACAAAAAAACTTCAAGCTCAACTTAAAAAAAAAAAAAGGAAAAAAAGAAGTATCCTACATATAATAATGACCTTTAGTCAAAAAAACGCTATATTTCTAAGATGGAAGAGTGAAATATTTCTTCTTCCATGTCTTGAGCTGACAAATTCTGTGTGTATGTTACCTTAAATGTCACACATCATAATTCTCATTAAAAATGTTGAAATGTGCCTTTTGTGGTTTCATTTAAAGGTATAAACTGCATTATTCTGGAGTCAAAAACTAGGAATGCTCTCATAATGGTTATAATATACACCAAAAAAAAGGTGAATTGTGGCATTAAGGAACGGAGACACTCCTGTAACATTTGAGATGTGTGTGGGATTGCATAAAGGAGAATTTCTTGGCATCGTAGTCCTTTGTGCTGTTTTATACACTTGCTGAATCATTAAGTGATGCATTAGAAGTCATTTTGGACGGTCAAAACTGGAAGACACGGATTTGTTGGTGTGTGTGCGCATAATATAGTTTTCTCCATTTGGCAATGTTAGCTCATGCATCCCATGCGTCTCCATCCACCTCCTTTGCCTTCTCGATCAGGGCATTGTCTACGTCCGTCTCTGCATCCTTCTCTTCCTGTTTAGCTCTTCTCTCCTCCTCCCTCTTCTCTTTGTCCACCAGATGGTAGTTGATTCCCATTCCCACAAACAAGAATATGCTGGCAATCACCAGGATGATTCCACAACTCTGATATGTGTATTTATAATCACCATAATCATCATTGAGTTTTCCTGCAAGAGAAGAAATGGAAAAACAGGTTTCTCAGTCTCTTTTACACACTAACTGGAACAGAATGTGCTATAATGTTCAGTGATTTATGTAATTAATGCTGAAAAATCCATTCCCAATCTCACACAATTGGTTGAGCTAATGACATGACAAACTGGTCAGGATTCTCAAACAAACAGCGACGTTTAGATGGGAGAACATGTAAAACATGTAAAAGATTACGTGGAGAACATGTAAAATTTAACCAAATATTCAAGCATTTTACATGTTACTTATTATAAATGAATGAATTAATATTACTTTTTAAACTATATTATTTTTAAATTGTTATATTTAAATGTATATTCACATTTTTATAAAAAAAGGATAAAATGTATCCTTAAAATGGTCATGTTGAACTAAAATGTTACTAATTAAAATGAATGAATTTATTAATCATAATACAATTAGACAGAACATTCAAGCACTTTATATATTAATTTAAATGTGTGTCAACATTTAATAAAAATAAATGTTAAAGGGATGGTTCACCCAAAAAATAAAAATGTACCCTTCATGTCAATCCAAACATGAATGAATTACTTTTTTTCTGTGGAACACATTCTTAAATCTTATTCCACAGAAGAAAACGTGTCACTGATTTGGAATGGCATGAGGGTGTGTAAATTGCCATTTCTGTGTGGACTTTTAAGTGGAAAGGATTCCCACTCAGCCTTACCCAGTATCGGAGGCCCCAGCAGCACAGGCCCACACTCCACGATGGTCACCAACCCCACAGCACTGGAGAACCTCTGAGCACCCACCAGGTCCATGAGAGTCTCAAACAGCACGGAACTCAGCCAGCCGAATGCCACACCGAAAAACACTGCATAAATGGCAAAACCCATGTAATCTGTGGAGAATGGAGCCAACAAGTGGCAGACGCCATTATACAGCACAGATGCGGCGAAGAAGTACTGGATACGTGGACGGACCCAGCGAGTGTTGGCCAGCAGGCCCATGGACGGCCGAGCGATCATGTCGGTAAAGGCCAGGATGGACAACAAGAACGCAGCCTTATCCTTGGAAATCTCTTTACTCTTCGCATAGTTACTGAGGAACACAAGAGGTGCGAAGAGGCCGAAGAACATGATGACGTTTCCGAGCAGGTACAGCAGGAAGCCTCGGTGAGTGAACAGGGTCAGATCCAGGAAGCTGTTGACAGTCTGCAGGCATGTCTTTTTCTCTTGACGTTTGGGGTCGCCATCCTCTTTTGGACTGAC
The DNA here is from genome assembly GCF_936440315.1 of Barbus barbus. Taxonomy (NCBI): domain Eukaryota; kingdom Metazoa; phylum Chordata; class Actinopteri; order Cypriniformes; family Cyprinidae; genus Barbus; species Barbus barbus. The sequence continues at coordinate 16,349,890 of NC_136757.1, read as the reverse complement.
GGGTTGTGGTTTTGGTCCAATCGGCCGCATTAGCGACCCCGCAACGCAGCAGTTCAGCAAAGCTCCGCCCAAAATGAGGAAGCTGCCCCTCCACCCAAATTGATCAAACAGCCAGCTGTTCAACGGGGCAAGGGTGGACAAGAACACTGGGCTGCCCGCCATCGCGATGCCATTAGCTATTGGCCGGCGCTTGTAGAAGTATTTGCCAATCATGGTCAATGCTGGATTCAGATTAAAAGCCAAACCCAGGCCTAGAAACAGATGAGAGAAGGAGAAAACTGATTTGTGAAATTTTGATTATTTAATTGTACTCACTCGGTCTTTAGGTCTCTGAATAGTTATGATCAGTGTCATTCAGTGTACGTACCACCTATAACTCCCACACAGAAGTACAGACCCTCCACTGTGCTACAGAAGGATGCGGCGACTAACCCTGCGCCAGACAGACAGCCCCCAGCCATCATGATTGGCCGACTACCAAACTTATTTACCAGAATACTGCTGATTGGTCCTGTTGAGAGAAAATAAATAAATAGTTTATACATTGTAATGTTGATGTTTAATATTTTTTTAAAATAGCTAAAATAAACAAAATATTACATAAAAATAAAGAAAATATAAAATAATAAAAATAAAATCATTTTGTAATTGTTGTTTTATATTCTATTCTTCTGTTGAGGTTTACAAAACTTAAACCTAAGAGAAAACAGGTGGGTTTAAAAAAAAAAGGAAAAAACTAAAACCTACACTGGCTAAATTTGTAACCGTTACCTATTGTGAGATTTGTTTTATAAAATATCAATTTAATTCATGTTTACCTAATGTTTAAAAAGCAGCAAAATAAATGGAATAAAATATATAAAAAAACATCAGAATGTGTAACAATTTTGTAATTGTTTTATATTCTGCTCATTTGATATGTAGTTTTTCAAAACTCGTCAACTTGAGTGAAAACAGTTGGATTAAACAGAGTAAAAACAAAAAGCTAAACCTATAAAAAATTATAAATTAAATAATTATAATTTGTACATTTTAAAAAAGTTTTTAACAAAATAAAAAAACAAACAAATGGAAAAGGCAAAACCACACATACAGAAACACACGCCACACAGGGTCTCTTAATCAAATAACTAGAATAAAAACAGCTCATATAACATTTATTTTGTCCTCCTGATGCTGACAATCAAAATTTGTTGAAAAAGAAAAATCTCTTTCAGTCCTTATACAATTTAACGATGGTTTTAGGACAAATAAAACGAAAAAACATGTTTACTATAGTTAAAACCATAGTAACCATGTTTTAGCTAAACTAACAATGGTTTAACCATGGTATTTGTGGTAAAACTGTGGTTATACAATTGGTAAAAAAAAACATGGTCATTTCACTTTTACTATAATAAAACCATGGTTCATTTTCGTAAGGGAGGCTGCATTTCGTACTCTTTTAATGTTGCAATCATACAGTTCCACCACAAGATGGTATCAGAACAGCAGTCATTCACACCACTTGGACTTCAGGAATCAGAGGAAGGAAACTGTGATACCATATGCACACACTTCACTACATGACATGTGATCAACTGAGGTGCTGTGAAGGAGAAAATCTTAATCAGCAGATTGAAGCTGACCTCCAGAAACCAGAACAGGAACTTGCTATTTCTGTGTGTCTCAGTGTGTGGCAGACCAGTGTTCATTTCAGTTAACTCAGCTCCTACATTATGCAAATCAGACCAAACGAGCAGCCTTATATGACCTTCCTTTACTCAACAGAATTACTGGAAGTTCCCTCACAAATACACAACCACAAGCTATACTAATTAAATACTTAAATATAGTATTTATTCATTCCTGAGCTGCATTGTGGCAGTAATAAATGTAGGTATACTTCTTGGTGAATAAATAAACTGCTTGGTCAGTGCTCTGCTTTCTTGTGAAAGGCCCCATTTAGAGCAGCGTCACAGTCAAATAACTTCACTTACAAGGCAAGACACCACAGCCTTTAAAAAGTGGTTGTTTGTTCAAGATGGTAACTAAAACTTTTAAGTGATAAACACAGAAAAGACGCAGTGATGTTTGGCACGGTTCCTATAATAACCAAACCTATATTAGACAAATCTATCACAGTGTTATTGAGAGAATCTGAAACAAAGTGCAGAAGAATCTAGTGCAAACTCCATAAAAACATTATAGCAAATAGTACTGTATACAACCCCAGCTAATGCTAATGTCAGGTAGCTTTAAAAAAGGCTTGATGAATAGTGTACAGAAATGTATAGTACAAAATGAAATATCTACAAACTCTGCACATGCCGGTTCACAATAAAAGCTAATCTATCATCAGGAGGAGGAACGCTCTTGTATGTTTCGCGCAGCCAATCAGAGTTCAAAGCAATTTGTCCGTCCCCCAGTCACATTCCTCAAATTAATTTATTCTGACAGGCTTTGTGTAGCACCAAACGGGCCATCCTTTCCAGCCCCCAAAAAAGAGACAAAGACAGCAGTGATTCAAATACACACATACACGATTATATAAACTGGTTCAGAGAGACGTGAGAGTCAGCAGAGGATAGGTTTTAGATATTCAGTCTGAGAGCTGCTTGTACTTTTACGAAGAGAATTTAAAATGCACAACTTACAGGAGAAGCAGTGTGAGTCCCTAACACTGGAGAAAAATCAAACGTTTTGTAAGGCTGAAAACAGCCAGGGATGTGGGCACAGATCACATGGAGATATTATATGGCATAACTTCAAATCAGTGCTGACATGAGCCAAGAGAAAAAGGACTAAAGGGCCACAACACTAAATTCAAATCACGTTCATTCATTCATATTCAAATGCATATAGAACATGCTTACTGAGGTTTATTAGGAAAGGCCAGGGGGTTTGTGAGTTTATGAAAAGCAAATCATAAAATTATAAAAGTGTACAGTTAAAATAAATTAAAATATTTATTAAAAATAATAAAGCCTGCAAGTCATGTGACTGTGAACAACAATGAAATGTAAACATGCGAATATGTTGTAACATTTAAATATGAACTTGGGGAGTAAAGTATATTTTAGGCCATATTTTAAAAGTTTGGGAATCCCTGGTATTGACTCATCCCTGGTATTGATCTCATTTTGCTGAGTACTAAAGATCATGTTTGGTGAACTCTCACCTGCGAATTCTACAGCAACAAAGTGTTTGACCAATAAAGGGTCTAAAGGTCACAGATTGACCTCTTGGTCAAATGAAAGATGTAATTAATTCATTTTTGACAGTTTCACGTTACTACAAAAAAATTTAAAAACTTGTTAGAAGCTGCATGGTTTGCAGTGTCAATGCAGTGTATTTGAAATGTTTAATTAATATGAAAAATGTTAATAAAAAGGCAGACAATATATACTACCGTTCAAAAGTTTGGGGTCGGAAGTCTCTTATGTTCACCAAGACTACATTTCAATCAAAAATAAATTGTAAATAGTAATGTTGTGAAATACTATTACAATTTAAAATGACTCTAATATGATTAAAATTGTAATTTATAAGCGCCGGCAAAGCTGAATTTTCAGCAGCCATTACTCCAGTCTTCAATGTCACATGATCTTTCAGAAATCATTGTGCGGATTTGGTGCTCAAGAAATATTCAGTATTATCAAAGTTCAAAAGAACAACATTTATTGGAAATATAATTATTCAAAGACACTATAAATGTCTTTGCTATCACTTTTGATCAATTTAATGCATCCTTGCTGGATAAAAACTGAATCTAAACTTTATAGAAGTAAAATCATATCCTGTTATCGTATCCTGTTGTTCATATTCTTGCAAAAGAAAGAGAAAAGGATTAATTAATTCACCAGGTTAAAGCACATGCACATTTGCCTAACATTTACTACACTTTTCCTTTCAAAGATATGCACATTTACACCAACTGGCGCAAAAAAGGAGAAAAAAAACCTCTCGGGTTATAGGTGACTGGAAGAGCCTCTTGTTGAGTTCAGGCTACGTGCAAAGCCACATGAACATAATGGAAGTCAGTATATGGAAACCACAGACACGTTCTCTTTCAGGAAGTGACATCATCAGGCAACACCGTCCTCACCCAAATGTTCTTACGTGGTAGCTTACGTGGTAGCAAATATTAGTCATACTAGAACTAGATGTTCGTGTTTGTATCCTTCCCTAGTGTGGCATCAAGTGACACAGGAACTCTTCAAACCAAAAACTCTTCCCAGCAGACATAGCATTCTGGGTGATTACCTGGAAGAACATCAGGTTAGAAAGCCAGTTTAAACATGCCTCTACCTAACCAGCTTAATTAAAGGAAGACTTGTAGAAATTCAAGCAAACAAACAGATGCACAGCAATAGCAAAAAGTGTGTCAGGGTTTAAACACACAGCTGTGTTTCAGTTCTAACCTTATTTCACTCAACCGGAACACAACCACAACACAAATTAAACATCTACAGAGAGAGTGGTAGCCAAATATAGAATTTAACAATTCACAGTTTTCAGTCTTGTGACTGGCACGGAGACCCAGAGGGCACAACATCTATTGAACTGCAGCACAGGCCTATCAATTTTCCATCCATTTCAAACCATAAATATTTAGATAATCTCTTAAAAGAAATATACGTGAAATTAAATGAGATATGCTTAAAGTGGCATAATGTACTAAGGCCACACAGCATACACTTTACTGATGATGCATACTCTATACAGTACAGGCAAGCAGATGACCCCAGAATATGAATGTAATGCACTAAATTGCTAATTAATTCTTTGTTATGGTTTTCTATTTGAAAATGCTTAACATTAAATGTTTGCTCATTGCGTTCATCAGCTTTTTTGTACTGTACATAGTATGTTTTATTAATAAGCAATGTATTGTATTTTGTACAAAACCTTGTTTTGCCCTCCAGGTGGGCATAAGGATAAGGATGTGACAAGAAAATTGCATAATACAATTAGTAAATCAAAGTTTTTGAGACAAAAATACGTTATTAAATATGCATGATTAAGTAGATATTATTTAAGAGAGTTTTTATAAACTAAAAATAATCTTATCTACCCCAAACTTTTAAACTTATTTTTTCCTACTTCTCCAAACAATGATTATCATTGTAATAAAATATCCCATAGGGTAGGATAGCATGTTTATGAAATAAAAAGTAAAATTCTCAATTTAATACTCACAGAGAAATAAATAAGTACAGTAAGTACCAGGATGGACAGAAGTGACAGTAGTAAATGGAACTGACCTCCTGCATACATGACAGCCAGCATAATCGATGAGATCCATGACACTTGGCTGCTGGTAGCATCGAAGATCACCTCGATCTCTTTGAAGAACACCGTGATGGACTTGGGGAAGGCATAGGAGAAGCCAATGCTGATAAAGGCCCCTACCACCACTGCCCAGCCCCAGCCTCCCTCTGGAGGAGTGTAGCCCACCGGCCCTCCTGTCGCTGGTGGCATCTTCACACGCACACGCTGATGACGACGAAGAGGAGAAGGATCAGCTGAGCTTCAAGCACACTGGATCAGTCTGTGAGAAGAAACAGAAAAGAATTTAGAGCAGAACGCACACAAGCACAGACTGAAAAAGAAGATTCACACAGTAGTTCTCAACCCTGTGAACTGTGTCAGATACTAGTCCACACTGGACGAGATCCAATTCAGGGAGAGTTATCCATGTGGACAGAGCAAGCGCACAGCATGTGAATGAACAAAGTGTGAACACAAACACTGTGTAAATAGCTTGTAGTTTGAATGTAACTGCTTTAGTCAGTTACTATTTAACTGAGCTGATGTCAAAATACACAAACATACAAGACCTGGACACATCAAATGTCCTTTCCCCCACAAGTAATATAGAGAATAGGCTCAGATGCCTTCACACACAGCCTTTAATTCCAGTGAACAGAGTCCCTTAGGCTCCAGAGCACAGAAAACATTCATTTGAGCGTGAAAGTCATGTTCTCAGGCTGGTATGTGTGCTTGGGAAGGTGGAGGCTAAATCACTCCAAGTGCCTCAGAGAGGAGAAAGGGTAATATATCTGAAAGGATAAAACAGATGGGGGTAACGGCTCCAATTTTAATTAAGTCCTCTCACTGTTGCTTCAGGCAGAACTTACCTGAGCACTGCAATAGCTGTGCATTCATACTAAATGTATTTAGACTACTGTTATTCATACAAATACCTAATTACATTTTTACCATGGTATTGAGGTGCTATGTGCGTGTTTTATAACTCTGGTCATCGTGATCTAAATGTATGATACTATGGAAGACCAACAGTTAATTTTAATAAAACTTATATTTCACCATATAAAAATTAGATTGTTCAAATTTGTACAGATGTTACTGTATTTGGTAATGTAAATTTATGTTCATCTGCATCCTAAGCCAAGCTACTACTAACATTAGGCCTGTCGTGATAATTAAATAACCGTCTAATCGCAATTATTTGATCTAAACAACCGCGATTATTGTGCTTTTTATACGGCACAAGAGGGAGTCATACACCAAAAGAAACAAAAGAGCACCAGTTTGGTTTTCATGTGAGGGACAGAATTACATTTACATTATTAAATTTAAGTTTACAGAAACTCATCTTCCTTCTGCTGCATCTGTCAGCCGTTCTCCGTTCAGCATTCAAACAGCACGTTATGACAGTCAGAATGGTAAAACTCTCTCCAAGATGATATATTCCCATTATAATACTTGATGTGTAGATAAAGGTCTGGGGATTCGCATGAAATGACTATATCTCGCCGGAGTTCATTGCTCTCTCTGTGTTTGTACCGTGTGGAGTGCAGCGGCAGCACGCTGACTTATGTTGCACCCTGCGTCTGCATAAGAGCTTTGTGCCGCTTTGTTTGAAGTGTTTCACATGATCAAAGTTTTGCACACAGAAAGACTATGCTGATTTAGTTGCCAAAAGTTCAAGAGAGATGAACTGAGACTAACCCTGTTACTGCATGTTAAGCCAGTACAAATATGAGAGAAAGCAAGTAAAGATACATCTATATTTGAAAAATGATCGGCACATTTGGTTCTAGTAGAGAGCACAGCTTTTGTTATGCCACAGACACAGCTAGAACCTCTAGAGTCAGACCACCTGACTGACATCAAAATTGACCAACTACTCTAAGGGCACATAATATTCTTAGAAGAGCATCAATGTGATGTTTTACACAGCCAAAATATTGGAGAGTTGCACAGAGAACAATGATTTATGAGATGCTGAAATATCTAAGCAGCTGTTCACTCTTCAAGCATTAGGACACATATTACATCACTGCCAACACTGAAATCCTGAACACTCATGTTCTGAGAAAGAAAGTCCCGCGGAACTCAACAATAGAGAGCAGCTCTTGTGACCATATCAATCCAGTATGTGATGTCATCCTCTTGTATTTATGCTGTCTAATATACAAACATCTGCAGTCAGATGAGCTCATAGACACTAGCTGGATTGTTCTGGGAACAAACCGAGAATCGAGACTTGAGTGTGGTGATACCAGGCTCTCCAACTTCCCTGTCATGTTTTATTAATGACTACTGATGAACCTCTATTTGGTGCATTATTTTGATGCATTAACCCCTCCTCTTAATCCTAACTGGTATGCAAATCTGCCAGTCACCTTCACAAGTTGCTGATTTTTTGGTGATTTCATTTGGATACCGTTACACAAACTAATAAAACCAATGAGTTCCAATGATCCGCAGACTTGAGGACTTTAAAATGCTGATCTGTTTCCTAACACACTTCGGACTGAAACCCTAGCAGAATACCAGATCAGCTGGAGCCAGATCAACACACGCATAAAACTGGTGCATTCCTACCTGCTGTTCTTTTAATGCTGCAGAAACGTATGCATTTAATCTTACTGAAATCTGAGACAGGAAAAACTAAGGTTTGTGTGTGTGTGTTAAGACCTAAAATAAGCGTTTTTGTTTTCCACTGACTATGCAAATGCCCTCACAAGGGCAGTGTAGCTTAACTAGCGTGCAGTTATTTATAAATCATTAATAAAATGTATGATAGCCTTGCAAAAACATAAGCAAAGATTAATGCTTCTGGTTACCGACGAACCGCCATGTAATATGCAAAAGTCAGAAATGCATTTAAAAGCAGCAAAATGTTACTGTAACATTTATATGATGTACGTGTCCATATTTATGTATAAATCAGCTTGTTTTAATCTCTCTGAAATGGGTAATGGGTTCCTTTTATAGAAAGTGAATACCAGGCTAATATTAAATAGTTTGTAAATCTCCCAGCATGCTTCAGTATGGCCCAATTAAGCCATGAAGAGGCTCTTTCCTCCAGAGACAGCAGTATTGGACAGGCTGCTGGTTCAGTGGTCTCCTGAGAGTCTGTGGATGTCCTGAACTGCTCTCCATTGTGGACTCTCAGCAGCAAAGGTTACGGCCTAATATTTCTCCACTGGGAGCTGCAAGATGCTGACTAGTCATAGGTTGAGAGGTGACAGTCTTGTGCTTTTGACAAGAGACAAGAGATCAGCACTAAAAGTGAGCAAATGTCCATTAAGACTTAACCACTCAGTGTAGGTCAGGTATTGTGTTTAAGTCTCAAGTAGGGAGAGGTCAGGATGGTCATCCAGTCAGTCAACTGATGGTCCATCATCAGCCAGCATTAATTAAACTACATTAAACCTGGATCATTTCACATGCATGCTGCTTTATATCAAAGAGAAATGTTATTAGGTACTAAAGTAACAGTTTCTTTTCACATTTTTAAAGGATTTTCACCTTGTTTTCAGAAACTGAAAAGCAATTTTATGCCATTTTTTCTCCATAGATTTTGTATTGGGTTCAGGTCTGGAGACTGGCTAGGCCACTCCAGGACCTTGCAATGCTTCTTACGGAGCTACTCCTTAGTTGCCCTTGCTGTGTGTTCGGGGTCATTGTCATGCTGGAAGACCCAGCCACGACCCATCTTCAATGCTCTTACAGAGGGAAGGAGGTTGTTGCCCAAAATCTCGCGATACATGGCTCCATCCATCCTCCCCTCAATACGGTGCAGTCGTCCTGTCCCCTTTGCAGAAAAGCACCCCCAAAGCATGATGTTTCCACCCCCATGCTTCACGGTTGGGATGGTGTTCTTGGGATTGTACTCATCCTTCTTCCTCCAAACACGGCGAGTGGAGTTTATACCAAAAAGTTCTATTTTGGTCTCATCTGACCACATGACCTTCTCCCATGCCTCCTCTGGATCATCCAGATCGTCTTTGGCAAACTTCAGACGGGCCTGGACATGTGCTGGCTTGAGCAGGGGGACCTTGCTCAGGGACCTTACCCTGAGCCAGAATTCTTGCTGGTTGGTAGGTGATCAAATACTTATTTCATGCCATAAAATGGAAGTTAATTATTTAAAATCATACAATGTAATTTTCTGGATTTTTTTTTTTAGATTCGGTCTCTCACAGTTGAGGTGTACCTACGATGAAAATTACAGATCTCTCCATTCTTTGTAAGTGGGAAAACTTGAAAAATCAGCAGTGTATCAAATACTTATTTGCCCCACTGTATATGAAAATAATGTATAGAATATAATTATATAGGAAAAAAACGACCAGAACATTAATTAAATTTCTCTTTTGGTGCTCCACAGTAGAAAGGAAAGCATAAGGAAGAATATGCAATGAAAACATGAGTAATTACTTACATATTTTCATATCTGGAATATTTTTGCAACAACCCTGAAGAAATCTTGACACCATTTCCTCTTCTCCAGAAATCTGACAGAGAACGCCTAACTTCTATGTAATATAACAAGTGAATCAAGCATGAAATCAATTCATTGCTACATAATGTGTGGCCTTTGATCAGAAACCAGACTTACACTTACAAAGTTTTGCTAACATTCATTTTGAATAGTGTGAACTACAGGTTTTACAGTTCACTGAAGCCAAAGGCCTTGTAAATTCTGTCAGACTGATACCATTTTTCACAGTCCCTCTTCTCTCATTCTCAGCAAAGAAGTAAGGATGGTATTGAATGACTTTATTCATTCATACACACAACCAAAGTACACACACACACACACACACATTCAAACCAGGCTATTTTCTTCTAAAAACAGTTAACCGCTCTATATAACACCTGATGGAAATCTAAAAGTGGGCCCACAATTACTCAATTCACAGAGAACCATTCTTATGACCCTGATCAATTATTAACAGTGAAACAAGTAACACACACAGTAACAAATAAGGAATAACCACAAACAACTATTAAAAAGTCCCTTACACATACACAAAGACATTAACATCACTTGCCTTCTCAAAGTCTTGAGGCCTGAGAGGTGGGTTTAAACACGCCCCCATCATTCATTGGTTTCTGACTTCACTGTCAGAAACCAATGTCTCTGTCTCCTAAGGGCTTTAACGAGGAAACATTTGACTAATGCACACTAAACGTTTACATGTGAGTAGAGGCTGTAAGTTAAAGCTATATTTTAACCCAAATAAAATTACTTTGACAATGATAATAAATGGGACTGAAGCTATAAACTTCAAATAAAAAATGCTACAAAGACTTTCATTAAAGTACTCCCTGATATATTTTAAGTTTTCTTGAGCCATACAATAGGTTTGTGTGAGGAACAGAATGAAAATATTTAAGTTTCTCTTCATTGAAATTACATGTAAAAATGCAATGAAAAAATTAGGTAACACTTTATTTTAATGTGTCCTTGTTACATATGTTACATGTACTAACTATACAATAAATTAGGGGTGCTCCGATTCATCGGCTACCGATCACTATCGGCCGATAATTGCTTGGGGAAGTTTTATCGGCGGTCTCTAAAAAGGCCGATCTCTAGCTGATGACGTGCCTGCTGTGAGAGATTTGGCACGACATGCAGCACACCTTCTCGGCCTTTGCCCGGCGCGGGTGAAATAATTATAATCCTGAAGGTGAGGTACAATTCATATTTCTTCATTAAATAACTTATAAAGTAATTTGAAAACCTTATGTGAGACGTAATTTCACAAACAGCTTGAGTGAATCACCGCGCGCTCTCTCTCTTTCTCTCTCAAAATGCGCAAACGGCTTCAAATCAAATCGCCTCTGCACTATAAGTGAGCTGCACGCTGAACAGTTGACAGGAACTGTCACTTGCACAATCGAGGCAGGGTCGCGTCATCACTATAGTTTATAAATTGCATTTCTTTTTAATTCTTGCCAGTGTTTAAACTATTCAGCGCTCATGCACACTCGCAGCGCGCGCACACACAAACACACACACACACACACACACAACACCAGGTTCACATCCGTTTGCAGTGCGTATACGGTACGTATTTTTTCCACGCTCATAACTAATTAGAGCATTCACACTGCACACGGCTGCGGTCCGGTGGTGCGTTCCAGGTGCGGTGCGTCTGCAGCAGTGCAGAGATAGTTTCCACTGCACGCGCTGAATTAAAGTAACATCTCATTGTTTGCCGTAAATATGAACATGGATTGACACGAAAATGTAGTAATAACACCATAAATGCATATAATTAAAGTCTACTGTGTTTCACAGTCAACATAGGGCTTTTTGGCTAGGTTTAAAAGGAAAGAGCACTTTTAGATAAACAAGGCAATAATAAATGGTACTCGTGGAGGTAGAAAAACAAAATTCTTTATGAACTGCAGGATTGCTTGTAATAAAGATTTAAATGCAAAAGGAAAGGCAGTAGAGCTGACTGTTTCTGTCAATGGTAAGTTTGTGATAACGTAAGAAAAGTAGTTTAAGGCCCGGTTTCACGGACAGGGCTTAGACTAAGCCAGGATTAGGCCATAGTTCAATTAGGACATTTAAGTAATTTTTATAAACTTGCTTAGAAAAAAACAAACAAATATTTATTACGTACCGCACATGGACTGCATACACACTGAAAACGGAGTGTGTGAACCTGGCATAAAAGGCCAACTCATATACAGCTCACAAAATCAGGCTTGTGCTGTGTGCAAGCTATTGCACAATTGTAAAAATAAAAATGCACTGTATGATAAAACATTTAGGTGAGATAAATATATATTTTTGAGAAATGCAAAAAAAAATCATCAAATTAAAAAATTCTCCTCTCACAAGAGTCACATAAGGGGGAATTCATTCTCAAAAATGAAATTCAGGCCCTGAATAAATGTCTAAAAATCCTGATTGGCGTATCACTATAAATAATTCTATGTAATAAAAAGAAGGCTTTAAAAAGATTGGTATCGGTGATAGGGATGCATCGATCTGATACTCAGGATCGGTATCGGTTCCGATACGGTCATATTCAGCGGATCAGATATCGGTCAGACGAGACCAATCCAAATCGGATATTGTGGGTATAGGGGAGAGCGGGGTATGTTGTCACACTTTTCACACGGTCTAACATTTACTGAGCACCATACATCACAATGGTATATATGTCATACCAAATGAAAGAAGGAAGTCTTGGGCACATACGTTGTATTCATTACATTTTCATATCTTATCTCATTACGGAGTTGTAGACTGTTGAATAGAGAATGTGCACTTGTGACATCGGCGGGTAAGTTGTCACACTAGATTATCTAAAAATAAGAACACAACTACTTAATTGTGAATATAGATGGTATTGTGAATATTATATATAGATTGAATATAGATTGAAACCAGAACTCTAAATATAAACAATCATGCCTAGAGAATTTGGAAAAACAATTATTTCAATCCAAACAATACACATTTCAGTCAAAACACATTAAGTGGCAAGACCACTATACTTTGAACTTTAAACTCAAATATTCTCTGGCTTGCACATAGATCCATGATAACTGAATGGAATGCTGCAGATAACTCGCTTAACTTAACATGTTTAACTCTGAACAAAGCAGATGCCCTGTATCTGACTAATGAGACTCATCTTCAGAGTCACAATTCTGGCACACATAAATTGTGGTCTGGCCTGAGGTGCAAGCATCATGGGCCCATTTGTTGCATTTTACACATTTTACCCAGGTCTCTTTTGGACGACTGTTTGAAAATGGCTCCACACATAGTGTTCCCCCCCTCGCTTCCTTTTCTTTTGAAACAGCTTTTTGCTAGATTCAGCCTTATTATTTTCTATTTCTAGTTGCTGCTTCACTGGCGTGTCAGTAAGAATTGCTGATTTGCGTCGTTTTCTTCCTTTGCTAGCTGGTTTTCGGGGGCCAGCTTTTGGATATGGACGGATGTCATCTGGAGTTGGTAGCCCACTGTCAGCAATAGCATTGCTGGGTAAGGGTGAGCTGGTCGTAGCAGAAGCATAACTAGGCAGAGCAGAGTTGGTGCTGGGGCCTGGCAGGGCAGGGTTCTGAATGGGGCGATCTGTGACGTAAGATGATGCAAACTTGGTTTCCAGAAATACATCACTGTTGTAAGGTTGAAAAAGCCAGCTTGAATGGTCAAGGGGGTTGCAGTTCTATGTGTTTATTTAAGTCGTCTTTACTTATTTGTACTGGGGCAAGTTGTCACATGTGACGACTTGCCCCAAAGTCATCGAGACAACTTGCCCCAAACTGACATGTGTGCTAATGTTGGCTAAATCTCAAGGTTAGCTCAACATAGCACGTCAGCTAAAGTATCAAAAGACACGTTATTGTCTCCTCTATTTTGTGCAAAATAATCATTTTTAACATTCATACCTAACAAAGTTGTATTGTATAAAATTTAAAGCGCAATTTTTTTTACTTTTTAAGCCGAAAAATAAGAAAATTGTGCTAACCTCAGATTAGAGTGCTCTTGACCACATGTGAACAGGAAGTTGACTATAGAAGTCAAACAAAGTGGCAATTTGAGAGCCTCTAGTCTTGGAGTTATGAACAGTGTGACAACTTACCCCGCTCTCCCCTACTATTCTGTGCTATTGTTGAGCCCCACGAAAGGCACAAAAACATTAGAAAGCACCATAAAGTTTTTGTGCACTATATTTCAAGTGTTCTGAAGCTCTTCCATAGTTTAATCTGAGGAACAGATGAATATTTAAGTCTTTAAATTCAAGTTCAGGTAAACTCTTCTCTCCGCCGCGGCTGTCTGTCATCCTCCATTCAGCAATCAAACTGCGTGTTGCGTTCGGTTACTACAGTCAAACTCTCTTCAAGAGCGCACAGTTACTGAGGTTTAAAACTGTTAAAAGAAAAGGCTTAATAAATTTAATACACTACGCATCAATATCTCTTCCCTTTGTACTTTGAACGTTTCTATGCGGACTCAGAGGGGTGCGCGCTGTGACTCCGTGTCGCTTCAAGCGCATCATTCTGCGCACGGGATGTGCATAAGCGCTTTCTGCTGCTCTATATTGGAGCCTTGCTTATTATAATACTTTTGCGCAATGAAAGATTATTTACAGTCTTTCTTGTTCTGTCCTATCTATCATATGTTGTTTTAGATTTAAAAGAAATGTCTTTTAATTTTATAGTAGCCTATATATTTATATATAAAAGCATTTGCTTGTTTTTTCATGAATGTATTTTACAACAATGTGCAATGTGTATAATTTCACCAGATTTAGTCCTACACTTATTCACTTTTATTTGTAAATAAAAATGTTTCACTGGGTTTTATCAAATTATTGTGCACCCATGATTTTCTAGAGTATGTTTTGCTGTATTATAAACCAAGTTTATAATAGTATTTTTGTCATAGATTATGATTATATATTTTTTCATTTGTTATTTTTCATTAAAATTAAGTTATCTATATGTAGTAGATTGTGTTTAACACACAAAAGAGTAACACACAGACACACAGAAGTATAGAACTTCTACATCGAATTAAAAAGAACTGCGCTGGAAATCGGATTGGATCGGTATCGGCAGATACTCACAATTTTCAGGATCCGATCCGATCGGTTCTGAAAAAATTGTATCGTTGCATCCCTAGATTGCAGACACTGCTTTCTGTGATCGGCAATCGGCCTCACAAATCCTGATCGGAGTACCCTTACAATAAATATGTAAACAATAATGTAAAAAAATATTATAAACAACAAATTATGCACAATTACATGCAAGTAACCCTAAACTGAACCCTAATCCTAACCCTAGCCATATAGTAAGTACATGTAGTCAATTAATATTACTCAGTACTTAAATGTAACAAGGACACCTCAAAATAAAGTGTATAAACAATGTGAAAAGTCATGTGGCTTACAAATATTGTTATGGATAGTGGGGGACTTCAAAGTCAAATAGGTTGAGAACCTCTGCTTTAACGATGTTGACAAGTGTGTGTGCGCATCTCAAAAGAAATAGCATTTATCACCAAGAGAACAGTGGAACAGCCAGACAGACCTGCCCCAAGCCATACACACCTTCCTTGCCCTCCATTCTCATTCAAATTTCCTGGCTTTCCATTTCCTTTACTTTCCATTCTCCAACTTGACTTCTCACCCTCTAATTAATCCCTCAAGTATTTCATCACTATCACATATTAAACCACAACCTTTAAGTTACCCAATACACTCACTACCACAGCCAAGACTGAATGTCACAACCATCGATTCAAAGAGTTGACAGTCAAAATCTCTGACATGCAACAGTGAGTTTGCAGCATAGCTATCCAACAATAGAATGACCTTTCTGTCATATTCAATTGCCACCTCATACAAGGACACATAATCATACGCACACACAAACCATTACTGAACACCGCCTGTGACACTATACGTGTAGATCTGCCAAACTATTACAGAACAAAACTATAATTAGTTTGTGGTTGTCTTAGCAACAAACATCACTAAACAATACCGGTAAAGAAATATAATAGCCATAACTGTGTGCTAGATGAAGAGTTTAGCACCTTACACAAATCAATTCAACTGTGCGCTCTTTATCAGTCTTGTGACCCCTTTGAATTGCTGAACCCGTTCCTCTCCCTTCCAAAACCTCAACGTTTGTCCTTGTGTGAATTTTTGATCAATTACAAATCAGACGTGACTGCTGAACTTTACGTCAAATCACGCTGAATGTTACATCAGTGAAATGGACAAACAACACAAAAACACCCCAGTCAAATGGACTTTTAAGCAAACATTACTGCAAAACATTTCATTGATGGGAGATTATCGTCAGGCTCTCAATGGGTTGAAAAAGTTGAACATGAAGTTGCATCAGAATGCTACTACTGATAAGATGTATAAGTTGCTCTTTTGAAAAGTACTGTTTTTCGAAACAGGGTTAGGGGAACTTGTGAGCAACTTATGCCTGAATCCACTTTACATAGACTCAAATTCATATCAGGTTTCTGGCATGCAAATACCTGTATCTTGTACCACACAGAGTCTGAAGTGGCATCAATTGTGCTCCATAACACAGTCTGGCCTCTCTGACATCTCTTTACCAGCCATTGTTCTTCTCCATGCTAGCCCTACGTTGAGTAAGGATCTATGTGATTCAATCTGAGGTGACCTACATTTAACCTTAGCATGATGATGCCAATAAGATCATGACGCAACATCATAAATGTAGAAACTTTCACATGCAATAAAAAGCTGATAAACTAAATCAGATTCTCTTTAAAGGAATCCGTTGTCTATATAAATTTATAGTATTTTAGTTTGGGCGTTTCAGACCCAAATATACAAGTGAAGCGGAGTGGAGTTTGCTTAGAGCTTTTTATTTATTTATTCAAAGTGTTGGTTTCCTCTCACAAATGCAAGATGATCTATAATTTAGCTTAACGCAAGTAGCGGGTCTGAAGCCAGGCCATCAGTGTTTGCCCTTACTCACTTTCCATCTACAAGTTGCTTGGTGAATTGAGTAGGACTGTAGAAATTTTCTCTGAAAAGAAAGCTACTCAATAATGTCTCAAAAAACCTTTTATATGTTTGCCTAGACGGAATTTTAGGGCATCATATACCCTAAAACACTGCACAGGGCTGTGCTGCTAAATATTTTATGTAGGCATCTCATCAGGTTTTGGACCAAACATAATAATTTCCTCATACCTCAGAATAACCCTCAATATTCAAATAATTAATAAAAATGATTCAAAATGATAAAACAACGCATGTTTTTAATAACTATTATACTTTTTTTTTTTAGTTTTACTTTTTTTCTCCAGTATCATCACTCCTTCATTGCGCACGTGAGAGCGTGACACGCGCGCGTAGCGATATTCACAATGGAGATCCGCTTCTTGGTTTTAAGAGAAGGGTCTTTTCCCATGATAGTGGGTTACACACCTCATATTCACCCACCAGTCAGTCTCAAATTGGCACAATGTCTCAATATGCAAGTCTGCGCGTACTGCGACATCGCGAATGATGCAACTAACCCGAAACATTGAGAGGCTTTCACAAAGAGAGTGTTGCTTGCAGCCTCCAGAGTTAGGTTCATTCACTGTATTAAAGCTCAAGACGCGCAGTTAAATGAACCCCCCTCTCTCCAGTAGGACAATGTTGTCCACACAATTCGCTTGCAAATACGCCCATGAAACACATACCTGCTCTTTTCATTCACCGACTCCGGTTGTAAGTTCGCGCTATCCGTCTGCGGTGTGCGTCCCCGGTTCACTGAGCAGCATGGAGAGCTCTGAACGGCTCCGTGGATTCGTGGATGTGTGGTGTGAGTTTTCCATCCGCTCGACTCTGATACAATCACTGCTGCACATGCGCAAAGCTGCTGCACGGCCACACGAGCGCTATGTGGTGCAATAGTCTCCAGTTACAAGGACACAAGGAGTTAGGACTTTGACCGTGATGTTAAAACCTCACCGGGACCTTCTAAAGCTTAAGCTATATATTATTTGCAATTTTATTGTAATTTAAATGATATATAAGGGGGGAAAACTAGACAGTAAGTAACTTGAACTTTTAAAGTTGTGTTCAACACTCAAACATATCTAAACATTCTTAGAAGAAAATATATTAAATTGAGAAGGAAAAAAATAAGATACTAAGTAAATATTTAAGATGAATGTACTTTTGACTTTAACTCAAGTATTAGGCCTATGTATGTATCAGCTACAACTTTTAATTGAGTAATATTTTGACATAGTATCTGTACTTTAACTTAAGTACAGTTTCTTCATACTTTTACATCCTTCATATTAAGACGTTTTTATTTTTTAATGTAAGTTTGCTGGTTAAGTAAACTGAAAAAAAAATGTTTAGATGTATTTAATATCTGTTCCTTGTACTCACCAATATTC
This sequence comes from Barbus barbus, assembly GCF_936440315.1. Classification (NCBI taxonomy): domain Eukaryota; kingdom Metazoa; phylum Chordata; class Actinopteri; order Cypriniformes; family Cyprinidae; genus Barbus; species Barbus barbus. Next base: position 16,331,718 of record NC_136757.1, on the reverse strand, counting down.
TGCGGTCTCCCTTTCTTTCATTTCCAGTTGACAGCATGTGAAACTGCTGTGCTGCACCAGCAGAGATTCATTAGTCTTTTGTTAATAAGCATGGGCTCCAGTCACGGCAGTAAAGAGAACAAATCCCTTCATACTGAATCAGAGATTGCCATTTGAAAGAACACTGAAATGAAAGAATAATAGGAAAATAAGTCTTGGTAAACCACTTGTTCTGTTTATATGAATATTTCTGGTGTGCACAAGCATGCAAACACAGATAGTGGCCACAAATCCTTAACCAATGAAGCTCTTAATCTGTTTGTATAAACAGCATAACACATTAATTACTTGAGATTCCAAACTTTGCACATTTATGGGAAGTTGTGGCCTAATGGTTAGGGAGTCGGCCTCGTAATCCAAAAGTTGCGGGTTCGAGTCTCGGGCCGGCAGGAATTGTAGGTGGGGGGAGTGAATGTCCAGCGCTCTCTCCACCCTCAATACCACGACTGAGGTGCCCTTGAGCAAGGCACCGAACCCCCAACTGCTCCCTGGGCGCCGCAGCATAAATGGCTGCCCACTGCTCCGGGTGTGTGTTCACTGTGTGTGTGTTCACTGCTGTGAGTGTGTGCACGTTGGATGGGTTAAATGCAGAGCACGAATTCCGAGTATTCCGAATTCACTTCACTTCATTTAGATGAATTAAAAGTTCAATTTGCAGAAACTGAATTTCACCAGAGAATTCCAAACTGTATATTGTGAAATAACCGAACCATTTGTGTGACCTGCAGTTTACAAAGGTTACATAAAGTTTATATGCTATATAGCAAGGATCAGGATTTGTTACAGGATCTGATATCACACCCTGAGATCAGTTTTGATGAAACATTCTTAAGGAAAGCACCTACCAAACATCTAGATGTGATTGTTTATTTACATTCCATTTTTGAGTGTCTGAAGAATGCAACAGAACAGATGGAAAACCTGAAATTCCAGGAAACTCCCCTCTAAAGCATTCCAACTTTAAACATGAGTGGAAATCAATACAAATGGAATCTCTCAAATCTCTAGTCATGCGCTACAGGTATTTATGAAAACAATATTTGATACCATGATCCACGTGCAAATAAATTTGATTCAAAGGTGAAATAACATTTTAAACACTACTCTTATAGTAAGTTGGAGAGTTAGCACAGCTCAAAATAAGCACTTCCAGTATTCATTCATGCATATATAAATTATTAATATGCTAACCTTTCTCTTTTTCTTGTATTCTCTCTTTCGAAACAGATACTGGCATCATTTATATCCTGCTTTCATAATCTTTCAGGGTTCAAAGATCATGAGCACAGCTTTATCAGAATCAGACACACAAATGAGACTTCACAGGTGAATTATTTCTTGGCAAAAATATTAATTATTTGATGAGTCAAAGTCAAGAATTGCCAGAACCACATAGTGCTAACATAATTTGTGTAAGTCTTTGGTTAGTGCTACATACTATAGTAGGTTTAAGGTGCAGTCAGATTTACTGTTGTTTGGCGGTAAATTTTTGTGGGCGTATTCCAGTCATTTCAATAGAAATCCATGCAATTGACCCTTCGCAAAAACCCACCGTCCTTAGTTACTGTTGCTATGTCCGACAAGCCATGCCGCTCTCACACTGTACAGCATGTTCTCACGCAGTAATAAATACATTGCAGAGCAAAGAGGAAACTGACCACACCCTGACAGACAAGACAAAGCAGGTTACTTCTACTTTGAAACAAGGATTCAGCTTTAATAAAAAAAAAAAAGAAGAAATTAAAAAAATAAATACCGTTTTGTGGCTCTTTAATGTGTCGTGATAAAATAATTCAAGCGGCACACATGAACTGATCATCTTTTCATATTTACTTAAAGCACAAAATAAACATGAATGAACATCATACTGTTTTTTATTTAAACTGCAGAAAGAGATCAGTACAAATAATTTTTCACGTTTAAATCCACCAAATTTAATCTACTCTCCTGTCCTGTCTGATTTGTTTGTCGGGAAAGATAGCGGATTTGGCTTTTTGATTGGTCAGATCACCTGTCAATCAAGCTCTTTGCGAACAGTCAATTGGGAATTTCGAGTGAAAGTCAAAAGATTTCCACACAGATTTAGTAATGGGTTTAATTTTGTCATGTGTATTTGTGGCATTGACCAACAGAAAGCTGTTTGGTTTTATAGTGACTTCTGTGTGAGCTATGCTATTCACAATGAGCAATGCCCCAAAAAATATTAACATAAATTTGCGAATGTGCACCTTTAAAGATATTTAGATTAGATAGCTTGGAGCTATTTTCATAGACAATTAACTATTTTAAAAAGGGATGTTTTTGATTTTTTTTTACTTCTGTGGAACACAAAAGAAAATTTATTTTTTTGTCCAATCAAAAGTGTAGTGTTATTTTGGTCCTTACTGACATTCATCATATGGACAAAACAGTCCATTTCAACAATTCAAAACTTTTTTTTTATTTATTATTTCACAGAACCAGCATGTTCCCTCACAAATCCTCTCCCTCTATCTGTTATTTTTTCACTACTGCAGATGTAGAATGACCTGTCTCTGTTTGAACAGATCAGAAACTTTAACCCACAACACAAGCAAACTAGTCCACATGCTTGTTTATCCACACTGAACTTCTTCTCTGTACAAGTCCCTCTCAAAACATCCCCTGCAGTTCACGAGGAAAAGCGCCTGTATCTCCTCCTGTTTCAGTACCACTTATGATCAACAGAAGCCTGTTTCTCTGTACACAAACCAAATATTTACAGCAGCGGAGATGGGTGGAGCAGTATTTCATCAGAATTATGTGATTAATACAGAACTGTGGATACGGTCATGGCCATCAATGGGGTGGATGGCTTGCTCTGATATCATTTGCCTTGGCTAAACTTGTATTAGTACATTCTAATATCCCTTCTGCTTATCTAAAAGTAATTTCCAGAATTCGTTAGCAGAAGAACATCGCAATTTGAAAAACCTCTTTTTATCTGGTTGTATTAGAAATTCATTTTCATGTAAGAATTCTGTTGTATGATTCTGATGGTACTGGATGATTCCTCCAAGAGCTGAGGTTTTGATAAGAGGTCACTGCTGTTTAGTTTCGTTCAAACCACCATTGAATACAGATTAAAGGCCCTGATATACTTCAAGTGAAATTGAAGAACGAACTGGTGTTCGAGTTTGTTTGGTGAGTTTGAAACAGCTTGCCAAATTGAGATTGCTCTGGCTGGAAAATACCTTTGCATGGAAATCTTTTCCAGTTCATTGCTTCTGTTCAGTCCATCGAGGTCAGATGCAAGTAAAAACATTAACACAGTAGAGAGCTACTTTATAGTAGAATCATTTAAGCCTTAAAATCACCAACCCGGCATCACAAGACCCTCCGTACAAAAGAAATATCAAGTGCAATACAGTTCGAGAGATCTGCATTTACTACAACAGACAGATAGCCGTCTACAGGACCATACAGTTGGGCAAAAATTCATTAAAAATCCTACAACGTGATTTCCTGCATTCTTTCCCCCCATTCTGTCTCTCATAGTTGAAGTGTACCTATGATGAAAATTACATCTCTCATCTTTTTAAGTGGGAGAACTTGCACAATTGGTGGCTGACTAAATACTTTTTTGCCCAACTGTAACTGTCACCATGACACTGACCAGAGACATGCAGAGAAGTTGTGCTCTTTTTTTCTGTTACTAAGGGGCGACATGTGGAGTGAGAAGCATGTGACATGCTCTAAATTGTACAGAATGTAGTATAACACAACCCATTTAAATGCCTAATTTAGGTGCACACATATTCTCCACCAAATGAAAGAACGTGTTGGCCCCTGATGATGTACTGTGAGTTGAAAGGATATTCTCAGCACTCACACAATGATCAAGGCCAACAATGATCGCTGAATACCCATCAACACGTATACTGAGCACAGTCAATACTGATTGAAAAACAGGTTCTAGCCCCAAATGTGTAATGAGATGTGATATGAGATGAGTGTATCAGCCAGACCTCTGCTTTATGTGCAAAAGTAAAAATGATGTAAAGCAGTGGTTCTTAACCAGTGGTCTTATATTCTAGGGCCTTAAGATGACGAAGTAATTTAACATAAGAAAAAACAAGCTTTAATATAAGCTAAGCCAACTAAAAATCATGCTGTTTCTCATTTTAATTCACCTGCTGAACAATTTTTTGTTTATTTTTTTAATGAAGAACCAAGATTCCTGTGGTCTTGGAAACTGGAGATAGCTTCAGTTTAAAAGTGTGATTTCTATAGACCTGGAAAAGTTACATTAATTAATAAAATCTTAAAATCAATGGGCAGTTTTATATATATATAATATATATATATATATATATATATATATATATATATATATATATATATATATATATATATATATGAAGAGTTTATTTGCAAAAACAGATAACTCCGTTTTTAACAATTTTCAGAAATCATGTTTTTTTCATTGTGCATTCAAATTCATCTTAATCATACTGCAGTCGGGTTATTTTGATTAGCTTAAAAATAACTAACAAATACAGCTAACTAACACAAAACACAATAAAAACATATTAAAAACTATTTTCGAAAAAAAAGAGTTATCTGTTTTTACAAATAAACTCTTCATATATATACATATCAATTATCCTTTAAATCCAGCAAATGTATCCGGTGAATTACTAAAGTCATGTAAATTCATTAGTTTAAAATGGAGGATTTTGAACAACATTCAGCTCTTTAAACTTCTGTAATCCTGAAATGTAATTTTTAATAACAGATGTTATGTTAGGGCAATTACAATTTAATTTATCTAACAATATCTTTCAGGATTTCAACACTATTTCCTGTTACTGCAACACAGACTTACAGTGATATATAACTTTATTTTATGCATGTGACTTTATATCTGATACATTAAACTCACAATGACTTATTTTTTTTTTCTCTGGCCAAAAACAGCCTCCTAGAAACTTCAATTACTTGAGGAGACAAACAGTGCTGTATTTCTAGATCACCGAGTCCCTTAAAGCTGTACTGAGTGATTTCTGCACCCCTAATGGCACTAAATTAAACAGCAAAGGATACGATTGCTTTCAGAAAGATTTCTCAAGCATTCCTTTTGCCTGTCAGACTGCTCAAACACACAGTGACGTTTTAATGTCACTACACATCCACACTATTTACATTTTTTGGATAGCTGACTTATGAATGGCTTACATATTTTGTGATGTTTATTGTGCAGAGACAACTATGACACACTTAAACTTTTATATATCTATACAGTTTGATTTTTTACCTTACATGGTGTATTATACTTTATACCAACTACTTTCCAAGGCACTTTTTCAGAGTTACTGCTCTAAACTACATAAGAGCAGCCTTATCCATCCATGCAGCTGATCCCTGTCATGTGTGTATAGGTGCGCATGTTTGTTATGACTGTCATATGTGTCATATTTACAGCACAGAGGGGCTGTTTCAACTCCACATGCACTCGGTCACCCTTCAGGCTTCTCTGTACAGCGGGAGGTGGAGCCTCTGCTGTGATTGGTGGACAGGAGATGGGTGTGTGGCCATCTGTGTCTGAATTAAGGAAGGGATTTGAAAGTGTAGGCGGGGGGTGGCTTTTCAAAAAGCTTGTGAAGGAAATGAGAGATTTTAGCCGCTGGCTTTGACAATGTGTTTGTGTGTGTGGTTAAACATGGGGAGATAACAGGGGTTTTGAATTGCTTTAGATGTACATGATTCGATCATGGCTTAAATGAGCATTTGGAGACTAACCTCTGTCAAGACTACCATGTTAAGACTTCTTGTCACCTTCAGAACTGTATATATGTATATATATATTGTAGATGCATACGTGTTATTTAGTGTCTGTAATGAATTTGTGTTTGAGTGTTTATGCTTGACTGTTACTCCTGGTGTGGGAAGTTTCAACCAGAACCAACAGGCTGGAGTCGGTTTCACTATGTGTGTGTGAGGTGTTGTGTCTGTAGTCCTGATGGAACAGTGCGTGACATAGTGAGCGAGATTCTAATATACTAATTATAGCAACAGTGCTGCAGATTTTCCAATGCGTTGACAAGCGCAATCAGCTTGAGAACATGAGAATCAGTTTGTCATTCAGTAACACTCTGTTTTACCCAATGTGACTCTCTTCTCCTTCTTCGTGTCCTACGATCTTATATTACATCTTTCCAGTTTGGGATGCACCACCACGTGGCGCGTCCTGGAAACTCTGACTAAAACTCAGAGGCCAATCTCTATACAACCTACGACTACAAGTTACACCCAATGTAACTAAAATAATTGTATGGAGTGAATGAAAGATGCTTTTCATGAAGTTCATAGTGACTTAATTTTTCAAGGACAAAAATACAATTAAAGCACCATCGAAGTAGCTTTATCTTCCCTTTATGATCTACAATCTGAACCCTCTAAAGTCTTCTGTATCATATTTGATACACACATTTTTAAGGCCTCTAAATTATCAACTAGATCAACATTTTGGCTAAAAGCCTGTTGTGCACAATCAGTTGTCTGATTTATAGTTCATATTTTGTTAGAAAGTAAAAGGAATTTTTAGTATCATTCTAAGAATGTCCACCTTCAGGCCAGGGTTCATCTGTCATTTTGCTGTGAAATCTTTACTTAATTTTATTAAGTATAACTTCAAGAATAATTTATATATCGCTAGTGATGTTTCAAGTTGAACATTTACTGGACAAAGCAACAAAGGGTTACTTGATTAGCCATACAATTAAATAATTAATCAATTAATTAATTAGTTTATTTTTAAAAGAAAAGTAATGTTAAAATGTGAATATAAAATATGATTTATCAGTCTATCAAAAAAGCATTTAGACATCATATCATCTTACTAACACATTAGTATTATTGGAAGATATAGTGTAACAGCTTATATTTCTGTGCATTTTATGTATGCAAGTAGTTTGAAGATTGCATTGATTTACATCACAAGTTATTATCAGAATGTCATCCTAATTTTTGGCCATATAAATATCAGCAGATGCCTCAAATTGCATATTAGTGCACAGTTTGGGCCTCTGAATAAAACAGGTGTTTTTTTCCTCCACAAATATGTGCACACACACACACACACACAAGATTTTTAAAGATGCAGGAAAAAAACTAAAACGGTAACAATTTATTTTAAGGTGTCTATAATACAGAGTAATTACCTAGTTAAGTACTTAGTAGTAGCCTTTGTACTCACATGAAGCAAAATGTACTTACCATGTAACTAAGTTATGGAACAACCTGTACTAACAGTTTATAATTATGTAGATGTGATAGGCAGCTACTGTTACACGTAACAGACCGAGTCTGTTACACAACTACTTATGTAACCAAAAGATTGTTACATATGTGTTGCAGACTTTATGCGACGTAATTATAAATGTAAGTACACAGGCATAAGCTACTTAAAATACACCTTATCCAGCTGCACCTTAGTTTGATTTAACCCACCAGTACACATCTTAAATACATGTAATACCTTTCAAATTACATTAAAATAACAGAATATTACACAGACATAAACTACTTAAAATAAAGTGTATCAAGATTGTACTTAAGTGTACAAGTAGTTGTGGAACAGACTCTACGTATGTGTAACAGTAGCTGCCTAGTGCATCTACATAATTACAAACGATAATTACAGGCTGTTCCATAACTTAGTTACATACAGTAGTAAGTACATTTTGTTTCATGTAAGTACAACGGCTACTACTAAGTACTTCATTAGGTAATTACTCTGTATTATGACACCTTAAAATAAAGTGTTACCAAAATAAACTTTCATTTTGGTCTTTACCTCTTCCAGGCAAATGACCTCAGAAGACCGAGGTCATGCACAAATCATATGAAACACTTTTGTAGTCCATTTTTGTTTCAGAGAAAAAGGAATAGCAGCAATACTATACTTAAGCACCTTGTTCAAGGTCATTATTGTGATAAAGCAGGACTCTGATATCGCCAGTTCATAGGCCACCATATTTACATGTCTGTAAATGGTTAAATGACCTTCCAAACTCCACATGAGCAACTGACAAGAATCAACACCTGAATAAACAGCTGTTCCACTAGTACAGCCTCAACCCTTAAATATATAAGCCTTATTTAACCCTTATAATACTGAGTGAATAATGAGTTAATGTGAATTTATTGAATTAAAGTTACTGTGCTCTAATGGAATCAGAGTTTACACAGTATTGGAAGAGATGTAGCAGGATGCTGGAGAACTGTGATCCAAGAATGGTCTGTTCCAATAGAAAAAAAAAAAAACGGACTAAGCAGTGCCAGAGCACCACACCTGTGGTTTATGTTAGCATGGTGACATCTAGTGGAGATCAGGAGTGTCACAGACGCTTGGAGGCTGTAAAAGAACTTGATGTTCAAATGTATGGCCAGTGCTAAACTGTAGCATGCAAGTGATTACAAATGACATGATAAAAATAACATTCCACATGAGCGGATGAAAAGCTAATAATTAAATCATTAAAATGTGAAATTGAAATTAATAAATTAAATTATTAAATTTTTTTACAATTGAAATATTTTGTTTTCCTGCATGTCAATGTGACCATTAATCGGTATCAGAGGTCTTTGAATGTGAATTTGCTGTTACATTTTATTTTATTTTTATTTACTTTTTTAATATTGACTTCAAAGGGGTTTGACTGACAAAAACGTTTAGGAATCACTGCATCATGTGAACATTAATAAACATGAAAACAGCAATGATCTGGTCAAAGTCCTCCAGGTTATAAATATTTTTGTCAGTTATACATCAGCTTTAACTTGTGTAATTATCTGTCTCATACATGGTATAATTGACTGAGAGGTGCTTTTGTCTCCAAATTCAGAAGCATGGAATGCAAATGAATTTACATGACATTTACATAAAGATAATTTACTGCAATTGTGTGATTGTAATCATTTGATCTATAAAAAGTAACTGTAATCTAATCATCAGCATTTTTAAATGTAATAGCCTACTACATTTTTGGAATCTGATTATTTATTCCAGATATAATAATTTACCCAGCACTCAGAACAACACATTTCAAATATAAAAATAAATTAGTCTATGCTATTTTTAAAATCTCTCACTGTTTAGTTGCTATAGCATGAATGATACAATGATAGCAAGCAAACAGATGTTTAGATTCTGACGCAGTTTTTCTGTCAGCTCTGGATATTGCTCGAATTGTCGGTTAGCCGCTGGATTTCTTCCTGTCCGACTGGCAGCTTCATGCTCATTACTCGGCATCAGATGTTCACACCAGGTGCAACTCAGAGAAATGATGATTCATTTTTCAACTAAACAACACTGACTCTCTCTCTAATTTGGTACATGCAAAAATTAGGAGGTTTCAAAATTTACCATTCGAAATTCTTTCCTAAAGATTTAATGAGTAGGACTAAATTTCCAGGCATTTGACACCATAAACAAAAACATGGTCTTGAAAGTGTACTTAAAGTACACTTAAGTGGGAATTCATTTCATTAATATATATTTACAGTTTTATTTTTTTTATTATTATTTTTTTAAGTATAGCCTACTTTAAAGATTCGAAAAACACTACACATGTATGTTCAATACAATTATGCACACTTGTTTTGTTTTTTTACAAGGGAATATGTGAAGATAAACCTCTTTGAATTATCAAATGTAAAACAATTGTCTATCCACACTATTTCTAAGTATGTTTTTATGCATAAAGTGGGGGAACTATGACGTCACTCTGTAGGCGGATCGGCTGTTAGCATGAAACTGGTTTCTCGACAAAAAGCCTCTATGCAGGCTTTTGGATTATCGCAAAAAAAATAAACTCTGTGTTCAATCGTAGTCTTTGAAATTTGCAAGTTTTGTCCATCAAGATAATCTTCACAAAAAATATAACTTTGACGAATTTTGAAGCCTAACGTTAAATAAAAGCGCCAGAACTGAAAAGCTAAACTTAGGCTATAAACAAACTAGCCTACACCACCGCGGTCTCTCGCCTTCAACTTTTTCAAACTTATTTTTAACATGTTCAGTGAAAAGGATTTACTCTGTATATGCATTTTAATCCACGCGACATGAACCTTTTCATATAAACTGGAATAAATACAAAACTAGAGCTAAACTGAAACTGAAATGAGACATTAGTAAATGAAATAATCTTAACTAAAGGACATTTAAAACGTATTTCTGTAGGATACATTTCGAAATAAGGTGCATTAAAAGTAAATAAATCCTTGATTAATGTGAATATTTTAATTAAAATGTATCGCCGGGTATTTAATCTTTTAAAAAACAGCAGAGTGAGCCAATTTTTGGATTATTTTAGTGAACAAAGTACAACATTTCAGCTCTCATTTTGTTAGGGTGGTTACACAAAATGTTATTTTATCATTGCTTCTAGGAAATCCGCTTTCTAACTGCTTCATGTGGCCGTAAACATTTAATGTTAAGTGGCTTTAAGCACTATTAAAGTTTCACTTTCACCGCGTAATGCCGGTAAATGTGGTGTTTACATGTAATAATCGTAATATGAGTTTACCTTACAGTGCGAACCAGAGTATCCGCTTTAGCGATAAAACGAGCATCCGAAGACGTGTCGCATTTTGGGGCAAAGCTAAAAAAAAAAAAAAAAATTGTCGAACAACAATATAAAATACGGGAAACTATTCGTTGGTTATTCTACAATTAATTGAATTACAAATTATACTACAATAGGAAAATACTGTAAATTGATAACTGTTCGGAGCGATGACGTTAAATGTCTACGACAGCGCCTGTAGTCCCATTTAGCAACTTGTTAGCAACCGTATTTTTTAAGAAACGTAACATCTTAAAAAAGCACTAGTGTGGTGTCGTAGAATAAAACGTGAAAGTATCTTAAGCTTGTGTGAACCACAGACCTTATTTAAGGGATTTAACCAAAATCCCATTCAAAAACCCATGGGCTGTATCCGAAATCGCCCTCTATACCCTCACATAGTGCACTATTTGAGGGGACAGCCATTTTGACTGGTGTTCGAAACCATAGTGGATGTTCTCGAGTGCACTCATTCAATCCCACAATGCACCGCAAAAACGAGTGTACAACCGATGTACACTCAACTAGGGATGCACTTTTTTCCAGGGGTTTCAGAACAGCGTAATCGAAAATGCATCATCAGGTAGGTGTGGCCTATCTGAGAATCTGCATAGGTCTGCCATCAGTCTCATGTGTGAACCGTATACCGCCCTGAAGTGACCCGCATGCGCAGAAGAAGACGTGACATCAGACGCAGCGCACTGTGTTTGCGGAAATAAAAATGGATGCTGCTCGTGTTAGCGTGTGTTTAGCAATTTTTAAGTTAATGTGCGATAGGAGCCTAAATAACAAAGTCTGCCATTGTGATTTTAATCTTCCCACCTCCTCCAGCGCAGAATTGTGACGTCTGTCACATTTCAATGACGTAAAAATTGCATGAAATGCGACATGGCCATTCAGACTGAAGTCTCATTGCAAAACATCGGATATGTATCCGATTTAGGACCACATATGAAAGTGGCCTGGGCCTGATTTTAAAAAATCGGATTTGTGCTGTTCAGACTGTCATAAAAAAAATCAGATATAGGTCACACAATAAAATTGGGATTTGGGCCACTTTAGCCTGCAGTGTGAACTACAGGTGCATCTCAATAAATTAGAATGTTGTGAAAAAGTTCATTTTTTCTTGTAAGTTATATTAAAGTGAAACTTTCATATATTTTAGATTCATTGCATGTAAAGTAAAACATTTCAAAAGTTTTTTTGTTTTAATTTTGATGATTAGAGCTTACAGCTAATGAAAGTCAAAAATCAGTATCGCAAAATATTAGAATATTTACATTTGAGTTTCAATTAATGACCATCCCTACAGTATAAATTCTGGGTATCTCTTGTTCTCTTAAACCACAATAATGGAGAAGACTGCTGACTTGGTAATGATCCAGAAGATGAACATCGACGCCCTCCACAAAGAGGGTAAGTCACAGAGGGTCATTACTGAAAGGTGTGGCTGTTTACAGAGTGCTGTATCAAAGCATATTAAATGCAAAGTTGACTGGAAGGAAGAATTTGTGTAGGAAAAGGTGCACAAGCAACAGGGATGACCGCAAGCTTGAGAATACTGTCAAGCAAAGCGGATTCAAACACTATTGTGAGCTTCACAAGGAGTGGACTGAAGCTGGTGTCAATGCATAAAGAATCACTACACTCAGACATCTTCAGGAAAAGGTCTATCAAGCCACTTCTGAACCAGAGACAACGTCAGAAGCTTCTTACCTGGGCTGTGGAGAAAAAGAACTGGACTGTTTGCTCAGTGGTCCAAAGTCCTCTTTTCAGATGAAAGTAAATTTTGCCTTTCATTTGGAAATCAAGGTCCCAGAGTCTGGAGGAAGAGTGGAGAGGCACAGAATCCATGTTGCTTGAAGTCCAGTGTGAAGTTTCCACAGTCTGTGATGATTTGGGCTGCCATGTCATCTGCTGGTGTTGGTCCACTCCACTTTTCTGAAGTCCACAGTCAACGCAGCCATCTACCAGGTAATTTTAGAGCACTTCATGCTTCGTTCTGCTGACAAGGTTTATGGAGATGCTGATTTCATTTTCCAGCAGGACTTGGCACCTGCCCACACTGCCAAAGGTACCAAAAGCTGGTTCAGTGACCATGGTGTTACTGTGCTTGATTGGCCAGCAAACTTGTCTGACCTGAACCCCATAGAGAATCTATGGAGTATTGTCAAGAGGAAGATGAGAGACACCAGACCCAACAATGCAGATGACCTGAAGGCCGCTATCAAAGCAACCTTGGCTTCCATACCACCTCAGCGGTGCCACAAACTGATCAACTCCATGCCACGCCGAATTGAGGCAGTAATTAAAGCAAACGGAGCCCCTACCAAGTATTGAGTACATATACAGTAAATGAACATACTTTCCAGAAGGCCAACAATTCACTAAAAATATTTTTTTTTATTGGTCTTATGAAGTATTCTAATTTGTTGAGATAGTGAATTGGTGGGTTTTTGTTAAACGTGAGCCTAAATCATCACAATTAAAAGAACCAAAGACTTAAACTACTTCAGTCCGTGTGCATTGAATTTATTTAATACACAAGTTTCACAATTTGAGTTTAATTACTGAAATAAATGAACGTTTCCACGACATTCTAATTTATTGAGATGCACCTGTAAGCCATAGTTCCACCACTCTATTGACACTGACAATCAACCCAGACTTCAACAGCCGAATCAACCTGTTAGCAACCAGCTCCCTCTATAGTGGACAAGTGAGATAAAAGTTGCCAGGTAGGATTTGAGTAAAAATAACAGGGCAGATTATATCATTTTGGGCACAAAATATTGATAATAGAGACTTGCTCTCATACTCTGTATATAACAGATTTAATACATTAATATATTTCATACCAATACTTCCATAAAAAAATATCCATAAAACAGATTCAGTGAAACCAAAGAAAACAATCACATAAGCAAATACTTTATATCTCTAATGAACTATGAACATACAAAGATGTCCCAAAACATATTTGAACACATTTAGAAACGTACAATTGTCATTACATGTGATACAATATATTTAATCAAATTAACTATGAACATGTTCCACAAATATTTGACAATAAGAAACTTTTATTTTTTAAAATTTGAACAATATTTTTATTTATTAAATTATATAAATTATATATTTTTAATTCATTTAATTTAAAATTGTATTAATTTAATTACTTCTACATTTTTTTTATTTTTCAGCTGTTCACATTCCTTCTGAGGTTACCATATATATGAAATAGAATCTAATTTTAAATTTATATGAAACTTATAACGATCTTACATATAACTAACTCTGTTTCTATACAGGTTTCAGTGTAATTCAGTCATATTGACATATCTGACATTCTGAGCTGATTTTATACACTTAAACATTAGCCCCCCCCCCCCCCCCCCCTCAAAAAAAAAAAAAAAAAACATGTGCATTTGGGCCAAAAACAATAAGATCTGCAGTCTCCCACAAAATCAATAGTTACACCAGATAGAAAAAATAGAACACCTTGCAGAAAGTCAAATTCCTTTGAGTGCTGATTTTGGCTTTCCCATAATACAACAACTAGATGACTGAGAAAACTACTTCCAGTGAAAGCTGGTTAAGGTCAGACAGGGTCAGCGTTTTGACTGTAGATTTGCAGGATTAGATTAGAATGGATTAGATTAGATTAGATTAGAAGGATTAGTGCAGAAAGTCTTGTCAGATGGATATTGAGTCCCAAAAAGCCAAAGAACAATAAATCATCAACATATTCTGCCTTCAAGATTATAAGATCAGGGATTCAATATTTTAACACACTAACACTGATGGCCATTTTTGGATGCAACTTTACAATTAAATTATTTTTTTAAATTTGGAACTTTAAAACATTCAGTTTTAGTTTAAATGATTTTCAAATAAAGTTTTAAAGCTGTCAGAGCCAGTAAGACTTCTTATACAGGCAGACAGAGACAGAAAGAGTGAGAGAGAGAATGATCTTCTCTTCGACAGTGGTCCTGACAGACACCGAGTCCATCCTGATGAGGAGATTAAAGGTCCCAAATTCAATAAATGCAACACACAATTGCACCTGAGTGCACGCACACACATATAAACTCACAAACACACTCCTCACTGTCACACAGATACGCTCACTGACACGTAATTAAGATAAGTGGACAGGGGCGTTATTGCAGCCCCACAGAGACAGACAGGTGAGAGCAGGAAATTAACCCCTGTGTGTGAGACAGAAAGGGAGAGGGAGATCACTGGGCTAAAAAGAGACAGCTAAATTGACCTTTGAAAGAGAGGGAAAGTGCATGTAATTGAATAAAAAAAAAAAAGAGAAAAGAAAAGCATGCATGAGGGTTTCTGTCTGACACTGATAAAATGGCTTCTCATGACTCAAAAACATATTTCAGAGATAATGAATAATAATGGATGCCATTTTATTTAAGGGAAGCTCTCAGTTGGAGTGTTCTGCTCAACTGCTAGGTGTTTAAATTCATAATAAACCATGGCTGCATGTGTGTAACTTTGTGACCGTTTCTACATCCGAGCCAAACTTACACCATAAGTGTATAATCCATCCGCCATAATCCATCTACAGCTTCTTTTTTTCCATTTTCAGTTACTAAACAAAAAAGTAAAAAAAAAAAAATCAACATTTTGAATATTCTATGCAATGAATTTTAAGTTTAATTTTTTTCAAAATATTATTTTATTTTCAGTATTTTAAAGTAAAATAAAATAAAGTTAACAAGACAAATATAATAATATAAAATGAAATAAAACCTAAATAATCAAAATAAAAGCAAATATAAAATAAAATTTGTACTATATTAATTTGGTTTTGTCAGATTTGTCAGACTCATTTTACAGTTATGCAGTGGATTCGTACATGATATACAGTAAGAGCATAATCATGATAACAAAGGATTTCTGTCTTTATCGCACCCTTCGTTCTCTAGTTTTCTCCTTCTCTGTCTTGTGTGTTTCTCTGACAGTGTCCTATGTGTGAGAGTGATGTGTGGGGAGGTCTCGGATGTCAGGCCGTTGTTTAAAGTGCTATCTGTGGCCTCAGAGGTCTGCAGTATTAAGTACTCCACTCATTTCTGTCTTTATAATAGTGTCATCAGAAAGAAATGATGGATAATGTTTTAACAGCATATAGCCTAGACATTTTGTTTTGTATGCAGATATGTGTGTATTTATTAAACATTAAACAAATTTCATATTCAAACTCTAAAAAAAAGGAAATATTTTCACTCTTTCATTTAATTACATATTATATAAAAGTAGTACCCAGAAGCTCTGTGGGGACAGCTTCTATCAACCAACCAACCAACCAATCAATCAATCAATCAATCAATCAATCAATCAATCAATCAATAAATCCTTAATTTTCAATTTAGTTTGTACTGTATATGTTGATTAATTCACTATGTCTAATGAAGATCCACTAATTTTTTAGGTATGTGACAGATTTAAAATAAAAAAGAATCACATAGATCTCACAGAAAACAAACAAACAAAAAAAACAGCAACAAATAAATACATAAAATTAAATATTGAAGTAAGAAAGAAATGGTTAGGGTTATGTTAAATCTGTAGTAATTAGAATTAGTTTTATATAAAAGCAATACATGTCCTAAGCAGGGACGGATTATGATGCAGAGGTGCCCTGGGCACGGACTGATTCTAGGCCCCCCTCAGTTGAAATTGCAGTCATTTTTCTTAGAATCCATTGCTATTTGAATTTATCTACACTAAGTGAAAATAGCAGTATTTTTAACGATATGTTATTTACACTAAGTGCAAATAGCTATAGAGTATATTTACACTATGTTAAAATAGCAGGATTTTCTGCTATTTATACTACTTGTTGCAAAATAGTGGCAATTGCACTTCAGTATTGTATTACATTATAAAACAGTATGCAATAATAACATATTGAGTGTAAATTATAATTTTAATTCAGATTATTAAATGGATGCCACCTTATTGATACAATAAAGCCCTCCCGACACCTACCCTAACCATACCCGATACTTAATTTTCAACTTTTTGGTTATTTCTTTAATTTTTATTAAAGATAAATGCCTTTACGATGTGATATGAGATTTGAAAAGAGAGAAAAAAAAAAGTTCGGTAAAAGGCAGGTTTGAAACCAAGTCAATCGCATCAAAGATACAACAGAACCCGCTTTACCATCTGTGCCACTGAGGCGGTTGGTTTCCCACACGGAAATAACCTATATAAACATATATGTTTTAATATAGGTTTTGATATATGTTTTTAATATATGTGACATATATAAAATTGGCCGTTTTCCTATAATATATGTACATATATGTACATATATGCACATATATGTACACATATATGTACACATATATGCATACATATATGTACACATATACGTGCATACATGTACCTATATAGGTACATATATGCATGTATATATATATGTGTACATATATGCACCTATATGTTTACCTATATATTAGTAAAATTATTAAAATCCATAGCTGCTAGACAACATAAATAAAAGCCCAAAATGTCGAAATTTACATTTACATGTACATATAGGGCTTATATGTGGATATAAAGAAGCAATACAGGAGACCTATATGGCCTTTATATGCACATATATGCACCTCAATTTTGCCTATATGTGGCATATATACGCATATATGCAGCATATATGTTATCATATATGTGCATATATACTGCATATAGGTTTCATATATGCGCATATATCCTCATATAGGTTCTTTCCATGTGGGTTATAGCAGCTTTTTATAATCTTGATAGTCCCAATCACATGTTGGTGGGTGGAATTAGTGTAAATAGCCTCTGCCAAAAGGTGGGCTATTTGCACTAAGTGTAAATAGACACTCCATTTACATTATCAAAGAACATTTTCATTGACTTAGCCAGAATTAAAGCACTCTCAAAAACTCCCATTAATCACTGAAGTTGCTTACATTGTGAAATTAATATCTTGCTTACATCGTACGCACTTCTGCACTTTGTTGTTTCTGATGAGAGAAATCGGCAGAGAGCAGAATTCATTCAGGGAGCGCGTGCTCTGTACAAAACAGTTGTTTCAGCGATGATTCATCTGAACGCCTCTTATTGGCCATTGTACTCATAAACTCAACAGAATCATGTGTGATTGGTTATAATGCGCAGTGCTGTAGAAAAACATGGCTGTCTCTGGTTCCGTGCCAGCCAGCGAAATGAGCGAACGCAGATTTTAATTTAGCAGCTGACGATGTGCCACACTGAATGATCTAATCACACCAGTGTGGTTGTTTATTAAATATAAAAAATATTCTTTGGCTATTTTTTTTTTGTCTTTTGTAAGCTGCATTCAAAATCCACTTGCCTCAAAAATCTGAGGAGGCACGGTTAAAATCGCGTTCTGGGAGTAGCGGTATTTCGGCTGGGCCCCCCTCTGGTCCAGTGCCCTGGGCACGTGCCCAGTAGGCCCGTGCGTTAATCCGTCCCTGGTCCTAAGGTGTGTCCTGTTTTGGATTGCTAAGTAAACACTTGTGTTGTGTGTGTCTTAAAGACTCCTCTGTGACTGACTGAGTAAACGTCTGCCTCTAAACTGTTCTGCATCTGTTCCTGCTTAAGTGAGTTAGCATGACAGCAGGACAAC
The DNA here is from genome assembly GCF_936440315.1 of Barbus barbus. Lineage (NCBI taxonomy): Eukaryota > Metazoa > Chordata > Actinopteri > Cypriniformes > Cyprinidae > Barbus > Barbus barbus. The sequence continues at coordinate 16,313,445 of NC_136757.1, read as the reverse complement.
CCCATCACTGTGATGCTAAAGTGCAGCAGAGGAGGATTTCAAAGTTGTGAAACACAGAGACGGGATATACGAGTTGATTACTGGCACATTCCAAACAGAGACATTTTAAAGCTACAATCTCAGGAAGAACAAAAGATGATGGGATGCATCTAAACTAAGATTCCCTTTGTAAACACCAACAGTTTCAGTGATTAGGGTGCGAGGACCCTCGTGGAATCGCTCTGTTTATTTCAGACTGTGATTTAAAACAGAAAGCTAATGGAAATGGGGGACATGGTTGGCTGTAAACGCAAATAGTGGACATTTTCTCAGATTGTCGGAAGGCCGCAAGCGAAGGCTCGTTAGCTAGCGGAGGTTAGCGCGGGCTCATTAGCTTGTGCGGGTTAGTGAGGGCTACTTAGCTCACTCTGTGGGGGGTCTCTCAAGTCTGTTGGCTAATTACTCCCCATTCATCTCTCCTTAACAGTCAATTAAATAATTAATGTTTGATAAAGGTGCGATGTCAGGCTGATCTGGCCTGTGAAATATTAATTAGATCAGGAAAGTAATTTATGAGAGTAGATTAGCAGAGTAATTTTCCTCACCCATGAGAGAAAGAGTCGAATTCTAGAAATAGAGACACAGAGAGAAAAGGAAGAAGAGAACTGAATATTCGTCCTGAAGTCTTATCTGTGAACAACTTCATATTGACCACTACAATTCTGTCAAAGAAACCTGAAACAGGTTATATTTGAAGTTTTATTCAATTTAAATGTGTTATTGATCAGTTATTTCAGCTGTAAAGTTATTATCAGCTGTAAAGTTTTAAAACTTTATTTACATTTTTTCTTAATGTTCACTACTAAAATTAGTTGAACCACTGCTCTAGAGTAAGACACTGCTGAAGAGTCAAGTTTCCTATTGTCCCAAATAAAGTAAAATTAAATTAATTACATTTTTATCAGTAGTCTATTTCTGTAGATATTAAAGCATAATTCTCTTGGTGATGGTACCACTTCAAAGCTTTCTAGTAAGCCTCAACCATCTCTTAAAATAGCTAGGATGTGCTGTACTCTTTTATTTATTATTATTATTATTTTATTTTAATTTTCTTTTTTAATACATAAAAACAACAACAACAACAAAAAAACACTCCAAATCTTTAAACAATCCCCCAGCTGGACTCTAAGGAGCCACCCTTCACTGTTCAAGGTAGCTCTGATTGGTGGATTTAAACTGACATCTGGCAACCACAGCCATGAATGCTTGTGGAGGCAAGTTTATTTATATAGCACATTTCATACACAGTGGTAATTCAAAGTGCTTTACATAAAAAGAAGTAAAATAGTCATAAAAAAATAATCACAACAACAAAAAAAATATTACGGAGAATAAAAACAACAATAAAAAAAATTTGAATCCACGTTACTTTAAATGCTAATGACCTCTGCTGACCCCGCCCCTCTCTTCCGTGGGGTGACACGCAGTACTGTTTACTTTAGCCGCGAAACTGGCTAACTAGCACGTTATTAGGAAAGGCGATTTGCAAAGATTCATAAAAAATCCTTATACTCACTTCTTCTGTAGATGAAGCTGGATCACGAATGATTTGTGCGAACATAGATGCATTTAGGCAGATTGGGGATCTGCGCATACCACTCAAAACGAAAGTAACATTAATCCTCTGCGTCTTCAGCAGCTCAGATGTCGGGAGTAAATGACGACTATGTTCATTATTGCATCCAACAACAAAACACCTCAATCGCTTAATCGGAGACATCTTGTCTACCCCTGCACCGGTGAATTTTGCATCCGATGACCCCTTTAATAGATTGAGAGAAAATCATGATCACATTAAAATATTATTCATCATGCAGTGCTATCTTGAGATAAATAATGACACTATTGTCTTTTAGAGCTGCTTTACAGCAGAATCCGAACAGTTTCCATAATTGATTATATGTTTTTTTCCCCCGTTTATCATTGTGAAGTTGTTTTGACACAATTTGTATTGTATGAAGCACTATAGAATTAATGGTGACTTGACTTGGCTTAAAGTAGAATGATCTGGCAGAATGAGTACCATTTGTGTTCATAACAACACAAAAAAATTATAAAATGGTTTAGAGACTCAAAAAGATCAATTCAAAATTAATAATAAAACTTATTTTATTAAAAAACAATTTCACGATGATCAGATAATTTCTGATATCTTTTTTAAAATAATTATTAAGAATTGCATTTTTCATGTCATATAGCAGCCACAGAAAATCATATTTTATATGTATCTAATAAATAAACAGTAAAACCAAAACACCATGATAAATGTATACTAGTTTTCCCATTCATAATCTCAGTCTAATGCATTTAAAAACATAATTTAATTTCTCTAATATTAAAGCTTGAAATGAAAATGACAACGTTTCAACTTTCAGAAATGTACTTTCCAAAAAAAAAAAAAAAAAGAAGGCAAAAAGAATCAGCTTTCCAAAATCTAAAATGCTCAATTTTGATAGAATGGAGCAGAGATGTTCACAAGTCTTTCACTTGGAGTCTGAGTCAAGTCTCAAATCTTTGGGCACGAGTCTGAATTGAGTCACAAGTCATTTTGCTATGCTCATTTTTTCGCTATGAGTCATTTTTTTGGCTCACTAAAAAAAATCCCATTCATAATCCTCATGTATTGAAAAATTCCTATTTATGAAGCTGTTTTATAGGCTATAGACAAAATATATGGTCTATGATCTGCTTTGTAAAAAAAAAAGTGTTAAGATGTAAGGTTAATATACACCCAGCATGTTACTTATATTTTAATCTATTACCACACTGTTAAAAAAAAAAAGTTGAGCCAACTTAAAATTTTAAAGCAACCAGCTTTTTGCAGATTTTTGAGTTCTCTCAACTTATTTTTGTAGGAGATTCTCAACTTTTTGTTGTATAAACTTAAACTTCTCAACTTAAAAGTTGAGAAAACTCAAAAATCTGCTGAAGTTTGTTGCCTTAAAATTTTAAGTTGGCTCAACTTTCTTTTTTTACAGTGCATGTTCAAAACAGTTTTTCTGTAATCAAAGTCTATAAAAAGAGTCTGATCTACACTGAAAAAAATGATACTAATTTTTTTTAAGGTAAGTGGTTGCAATCAATCTATTTTAGCTACATTTAAATGATTAAATATTACAAATTTAGTTGACTAATTTTCAGCTAAATTTGTTTATTTAAATGTAGCTAAAATAAACTGAGTGCAACCACTTACCTTAAAAAAATTGTAAATTAAATGTATCATTTTTTTCAGTGTACCATGACGCATAAGGAAATAGTCTGTGACACAGATATTACAAAACCATACAAAGTTTTTCTTTATGATATAAGTCAGGGGTATTCAATTAAAGTTCCAATAAGAGCGGCCTCTATATTTTCTCCAGGTCCAGACAAAAAATAAAAAATAAAATAAAATAAAATAAAAGTACATTTTTACATGTATTGTATTTATAAATTTAGATAAATGCGAGGGCATGTGACAGAAAAAAATCTGTTCAGGGTTTTCCTCCTGAAATCTATACTATTTTAATATTTTACTTGAAAGCATTATCTACTAAAAACAATGTAGCTACAATAATCAAAACGTTCTCATCTTGACCAGAAAAGAAAAATAACTAGCAGTTTCAAAGATTAAGTTCTATCCTAGCCATCTAAAAACAATTTTCCCAATTATAATTACATGATTCTTTTGAAATGCTCTTAGCCTACAGATTTATAGCTAAATGTAGATCAGAAACGTCTTGTCACATCTGGTTGGAGCAGTCAGAGTCATAGGTTATTGATAGATAAATAGATAGTAAGACAAATAACTATATTTGTAGCATTGTTTTTTGCTGCTGTGTTCACCGTGTTTCTGTTGTTGTTAAAATAACCGCCTCATCTGAACCGGCGCGCGCCCGAAGATAGAGAGCGAAAACGCACAGAGCTGAAAGGGCTGGAATAATTTTAGATAAAAATACTACAGGATATAACGCTGAACGATATTTGCCATAAACGACCCTGAGCGCTTGTTATGTGATCTGCTCCGCTGTTTTGAGCGCTACTCATGTAAAATGGTGCTGCTGTTATGGCTCGCGGTCCGGATGGATGCCGGGGTGCGGATGCGGTCCTCCTTTTGAATATCAGTTATTTAAGTATTTAAGGATAAACGACTCAAGTCGACTCAAGTCTGGAGTCATTTCAGGTTGAGTCTGAGTCAAGTCTAAAGTCTATAAAAATGCGAGTCACTAACTGGAGTGCCCATCTCTGGAATGGAATATTATAATTGGATGTTGATAGTAGAACAGCATGTGAGGACAGGCAAAGTGTCACCACACCCTTCACTATCAAACACACAGTCACTTAAACACCAACACTTGTTCTCTGATTCTGGGAAAGGATAATATCAGCAGGAAGTGGTGGTAAGGGCCTCAGATCAATGTTCTCCTAATAACAGCACAGCACAGATCAGGACCTCAGAGCACCGTTAACTCACACACAGCTCTGCTGGGCAAATGAGAGAGAGCGATTGGGGAGTTTATAGACTGTGTGCTGATACACAGTAAGTTTGGGCCCAAAACTTGCTCCAGGCTGTGAGTTGAGAATAATACCAAGGCAACAAACGGCTGTATGTGAATGCGTTTCAATTGCTATGGAAACGCATCTCTATCCTCCCATCTCTGTGGGCAACAGGCACCCTCAGAGAGTTATTGGATTAGAATAAAAGCTTCTTTCAAAATAAAAAGCACTTTTATTGCTCTGATCGTTTTATTTTCTAATTAAGTTATGGCCAGTGGGAAATCTCTGACCCGACCCTGCATGGCCTGCTCATCTACTTTGGCTCTTTCTTTTCATCAAGAAATTCAAGAGTCCTCTCACATAAGACAGCCAAAGTTTAATTAAAGGTTGAGCCACCATATATCTCAGCACAAATACTCTTGAACATTGGTGAGACAGCTTTGAAAGTAGACCGATAGACAGACAAGCAGATTGTAGGGGTGTATCTCCACAGCGTACCGAAAAATTGTGGTTTATTACACAGGTGTACCGAACAAATACAGCACTGCTTTAACTACTGCATGTCTGGAACTCCTAGTTAAAACTCCTTGTTGTATATATTCATTTTAACGATTCGATATAGATTTTTAAATCCCAAGATAATTTTTTTAGTCTATGCTGTTTCAGTTAATGAGTGAATAAAACTTCTCTAGACATTCTATAGTGTGCTTCCTGTACAATAATAGAAATAAGATTTTTGTTACTTTTGACAAGAAACAAAGAGTATGTTTATAGAACACAGATGTAATAAAAATTATAGAACTTTTCTTTGTGTTTTTGAAAAGTTTAGTATAGACGACAACATTGATAAAACAATGTTTACACAGATCTGTGAAAATGACTGAAAATACTGTATTATGCACACCAGGCAAGTAGTTGTCGATATCTCTTTGTGAAATCAGTATTCTACTACATGTTTGCACACATACCTATTGACTGAACATGTAATACGCATAATGTTAGCATTTCCACAAATTCACGTTTTTGTAGTTTACACTGAGACAATAATGGTATAGTTTTCAAAAACATGGACTTAGAAACCTGTTAGCGTACATTTATATGTTTTTAGTTGAATATGGTGTTGTGTAAATTCCCTCAAAGTCTCATCCTTAAAATTCTGTCAATTTTTTATCAGGAAATTCAAACAGTTATTGCTCTTTTGGCGCTCGTTGATGTGTTGTGACATCACAAGGTCCCTTAGTTCAGTGAGTGAACGCGATAATCTCTTTCTCTTTATTACTAGATACAGCATGAAACAAACATGAATGAACATCACAATTTGTTGAGGAAACTATATATAGGAGTCTCTTTCACACACACAGCGTTTGAGCCACACACACAATATTCTGAGGCTTTATCAGGCTGCTCTGAGATACTGAAAGCCATTCTGTTGTCTCTGAGCTCTGGGGTTCAAACTACATTTTCCTCTAGGTATACTAAACACTAAAGAATGCCACACATTTTGTTTCTTTGAAGAGTTAGTATTATTATGTGTTTGTGAGGTCAGAAGTTCCTGTTAGCTCAGCTGGTCTGTGATGATAACCGAAATCCTGCAGCCTGAAGCTCCTGTGCAGCAGTGAGGATCACATGCACCCCTATGATGTTGCAAACATGCCAAGAAGTCTCTCATGTCTGGAAATCACCTATAGAAGACACCTGCAGGATGTGCTGTTTATAGGATAGTTTCTACCAAAAAGTCTGTGTTTGGTTTGACTTGGTGATTATTCAAATTCTACCTGTGCTGGAATATTTTTCTCTCTCTATATATTTTTAAACCATAAAATGGCAAAACATTTAAACAAAAATCTGTGTGTGTGTGTATGTTTTTTTGGAGGATCAGCTGAGACAGCTGTGAGGATGCCAAAAGCTTCTCTGGCTAAAAAACAAGTTTTGCTCTATACCATGGGGTAGCATTACACAACGAACATCTCCAATCAAAGAAACGATGGACTATTAGGATATTTATAAAGCATCTCTCTTCTCCCCAGAGAGCTAGTTCCACCTGTCTGAGAAATATCTGGAAACAATGAGCACTAACAGCACTGATCTACAGTATGTGCTGTCTGCCCTGATCACTCAGAATTATTCAAAACATTCTCTGTTCTCTGATTTATTTATGGCTGAATGGATTAAAATAAAATCAAAAGTTAAGAATTGTTTTTTATTTGGGCTTAGGTTACAGTCTGAGGAATACATTTGTGAATGATGCTCCACTGACAGCATTTTCTGCTTTGGGACTTATCAAAGACTCCCATTGTGTTTGACTTTCGCGTTTCAGATAGGCAGCAGGGAGTGTGTGTCTGTGTAGAGAGTGAGAGAGTGAGAGAGAGAGAGACACATATCATAGTGTATTTGCTGTTTGCTGTCACTTGATGATGTTCCAAGCTGGATCAATATCCAATCAGACCTGCATTTCTCACCTACCCAGAATTCCCTCTGACTAGATGAGAACGGCTCTGTGTATATGAACAAAATATAAGACAGCTACAAGGACTTGCTTCCAGAGATCAGAAACTATCCCGCTTTATTAAACAACATTTATAGGTTTCTCTTACTGAGATCTGTTCTCCAAGACTTCATGATTGTTTCCATTTACTAAGGGACAGTGTTGGGAAGTAACTAACTAAAAGTACGAACAACTACTTTAGTTGAAAGTCTGATCTTAAATCTTGTCAAAAACAGCTCTGTTCATAGCGACCTGTTTCAGTGCATGTCTCTTTAAATTATAATGAGCTGCTGCTCACCCTGCCCCTCTCTTCCGCTTTTTATGTATTCAACAGCACATTACCATCAAAAACACAACTAATCCACTGCGTCTTCAGTGGCGCTGATGTCGTGAGAAAATTAAGACTCTTATGTTCACTTTTACATCTAAATAAAAAACACCTGCTCTGCTTACAAGACTTTGGCTACATTCACACTGAATACGTTTACATGGACAACAACATTCCGATTTTAACACGATTAAGACAATACTCTGATTAAGAATCTACCATGTAAACAGAGATTTTTGATTACTTTAATCCAGCTAAAGTCATACTCGTAGTAAACACAAATCGAATTAAGACATGTGGGGTATTCCTATTTTAGTCGCATTATTGAAGTGCAGTATAGACATGTACACACCTTAATCACACTATTTTCATCGTGTAGGACTTTTCACCGCATTTTACGACAGGATAAACACACATCAGTGGTCAATCGTTTGACAGCAAACAAAAGAGCATGGCTTCAACAACGTCATCGTCTGTTTGCATATATAGCATGACAAAAAATTAACTGCACTAGTGCACTTGAAGCATTAAGTAAATTTATAATGAGACTCCCAAAACTGTATATGGCATCATAACGAAGACGAACTATATGTTTATACGTGAAATTCTGGAGTCAGATGGCATCATGTGGGGATCTATGCCATTAATCGATCTATGTACTATAACATGTAAAACAGGAACATGAAAGGAATATTTTAAAAGCAACTCATGTTAACACCTTAATCATAATATTGTTTTATTCAGAATAAGGTAAATAATTAGATTACTGATGTCCATGTAAATGTAGTCACTGTCAGTCTTTGGGATTGACAACCGCATTTACTTACAGGTGTGAGTCTCGAAATGCCCCGTTCACACACTTACGAACAGGAGTCAAGCCCCTATTCCGTACCAGTAACCATAGCAACAACAGTGACTGAAGTAATAAAGATGGCGACGTCCATAAAACTGAAAATCTTTCTGACACGACATGAGTCCAATCGAGCCGCGAGTTCATCCATCAAACCTTCATTAACCGACAGCAGCTTTTAAATTTGGGTGGAGAGCGGAGCATTTGAGCCGCGTGCAGAACTCAAAACTCACTTTCACTTTCACTTCCACTTTGTAAATGACCAAAACCACAAATTAAAACATTAGACGCGTGTTTGTGAGGCAGAGTGGCTCTCACAAACTGTATGACATGACGGAAAACTAGTTGGCCAGTCCTGTTCTGTTCACACAGCGCCTGTTTTCCACGAATGCTTGTGAGTCCTGCAAATTTATGGGTGTGAGTTCGGTTACAGAATGCGATTGTCATAAATAACCATACTGGGTGTGAACGAAACCATATTAAGGACTCAAATACAGGATTGACAACCGTATTCTGCTGCCGTGTGAACTTGGCCATAGTTGTAACTACAGCTGCTTGTGCAGGGAGAAAATGGCAAACAGCATACAGCTGGCTGAGGGTGGAAATATGCTAATACGGGACACTCGTGGGCAGGGCCTAAATTCAAAACAGTTTGATAATTGTGACTGTTTTTGTTTAATTGTTTTAGATTTTTTGGGAATTAAAAAAGGAGTGAATGAATATTTATCATTGTAGGGTGGTTGTGTCCACACACTGCTAAGACACATTTATATGCAAACATGTTAAAGTGAATTTTGCATCCAATGTCTCCATTAACTATATTTTGTAAGTAGCTTGTAGTGCAGCTAACTAGCTTTTCCAAAGAGACTGGATATCTGATACTCAAGACAGACAGACAGACAGACAGATAAACAGATAGGAATCAGGTGACATTTAAAGCTCATTGCGCATGAGTTTTAGTAATCAGTGATGTTTCATAAATTGATCACTTATGCATGTGAGATAGCAGTGAGCCATACGCTCAACTGAACACACATCACTCAATGTCCTGCTTATTGCAGCCAGGGGTGGACTGGGAGTAAAAAATGGCCCTGGACTTTTTGGCACAGAGCGGTCCACCACACCATAAACCCATCAGCTTATTGGAGCTATTTTTAACACCACTTACTAACATACAAATATTGCGCAATACAGAAATAAAAATGCTTTAAAAAAAAAGGTATTATCATTAACATTAATGAATGACTGTCATACTTCTTTACATTATAATTTGTCTCCCTGGTGTAGCCTACATGGCAACTTGTAAATAATATTTTCTCTTTTACATAGAGGGACAGTTTAATGTCACTAAAGTTAAATGCGGCAGCCATGCATTCTTCTATTTGATTGGCGAAAACATTTTGACATTGACGAGCGCTTTTGAACCGCTGCGGCTGACTCAAGTGGGCAACACGAGCCATTCGTCTGGGCCGATGGATGGATATAGACTACGTAAATTTAAAATCATCCATTCCTTATATTTACGCGATGGGCCGGCCCACATTGTACATCGGCCCACTGGGAAGACTCCCAGTGCCCCAGATGGCCAGTCCGCCACTGATTGCAGTTGAATGTGACGTCTCATTTAAAATACAAAAGACATGCTGATTATCTCACTTCTTTCCTTTTCTTTCTCTCAATTCCCCCTCCCCTGTGGGGTCGGGTCCTGGGCATCAGATCTGACCTCTTTTGTGGATGCTTTTTAGGGGGGACATGATCGATTAATGAGAAATTCTCAGCAGAATAATGAAGGATGACAGGAACACTAATCACTCTCACTGTGATTGATCTGCATGCTAGAGTGATAAATTAGTAGCTTCACCCTCTTTCTCATTCGGATGTATTCTAATCACTCTCACTAATTAAAAGCTATTGACGAATACAGCGAGGGGCGTAACCGGGCTGCAGCGAAAGAGATGAACTCTCAGTGACACCGCAACTCTGTCTGTACTGTCTGGTGTTTGCCTGTGAAGCGTGTTTTGTAAGTGTAGCTGGGCTTGGTTTCATTCTTTCAGAGTGAAATGTTTATAGGAGAATCACTTAGTCAGACTTTCAGGCTCTAAAGATGATGAAGGGTCATTTTCAAAATATGGTAACAAGCAAGTCGCTTGATTTTTAAAGGGATAGTTCACCCAAAAATGAAAATTCTGTCATTAATTACTCACCCTCACGTCATTCCAAACCCGTAAGACGTTCGTTCATCTTCGGGACACAAATTAAGGTATTTTTGATGAAATCTGAGAGCTTTTTGACCCTGTGTAGGCAGCAATGCAACTGAAATGTTCCCAGGTCCAGAAAGGTATAGTCCATGTGACATCAGTGGTTCAACCGCAATTTTACAAAGCTACGAGAATACTTCTTGTACACAAAAAGAAAACAAAAAACAACGACTTTATTTTAAACTAAGAAAACAAAAATAATGACTTTATTCTACAATTCTTCTCCTCCGAATCACGTCTTCCACCATTATCGGGAGTACCTCTGTAAGTAAACAACGTATGCGCCAAGCTTTGTTTACATGTAGAGGAACACATGCACATGTGTCGTGGTACTCTAGATAAGGAAGAATTTTCTTTGTGCACAAAAAGTATTCTCATAGCTTTGTAAAATTGTAGTTGAACCACTGATGTCACATGGACTGTTTTACCGATGTCCTTACTATGTTTCTGGGCCTGGGAACATTACAGTTGAATTACTGCCTACGCAGGGTCAGAAAGCTCTCAGATTTCATCAAAAATATCTAAATGTGTGTTCCGAAGATGAACGAAGGTCTTATGGGATTGGAACGACAGTAGGGAGTGTAATCAATGACAGAATTTTTGGGTGAACTATCCCTTAAATAATGAAAATGATTTCATATATTTTGTTTTGCATTTTATTTAAATTTTCTAAGTGCTTAAAAAAATTCTATGTCCAATTTTTGTATTTATTTTATGCAGCTGAATTAATTTTTTACTCATTTTATTTTACTAAAGCATTAGTGCAACAAGTGTTTGAAAAGCAAAACAATATAGGCAATTAATAATAATAGGAAGAAAACTGAATCCAAACATTTTGTATGCCACTATATTTTGGGAATGACCCACAAATGAAACAATAAAAGTGTCAAAAAATAAAAACATCACCACTTTTCTATGTTTTCCCTCTCTCTTTTTCTTCCTATGAAGAAAGATAAGTAGGCTATATGTGTGTGTGTGTGTGTGTAAATTCCCAATTCAGTACAGAGGCTCTCTCATTCCATTTACACATGCTGCTCTCACCGGGGAATTTCTGTTAATTAATGCTAGATTGGAAAAATTAATTTAGCTGCAGGGTAGCTAATCAATAATCATGTCCCAAGTCCATTAAACGTCTCTTTCACTCTGTCTTTACCCCCCTCCTCTGTTTCTTTCTGGAGCACAAGGTGATTTTCTCCCTAATTAATCATAAAACTCTAAACCTCTGTTACATCCACTAATGCAGGTCAATCAAATCAATAGACTCATTATTGGACGACACACTCCCGATATTAAAGTCTAACACACCAACAATCTCTCTGTTTCAGGGGTATTTTAGAGGTTGAACGATTGATCGGTTTTGCTGATTAATCGGCACCAATAATCGATTGCTGGAGTTTGTTTTGACACAAGATACAGTGTACTGCACAGAGCGCTTCAGATGTGGATTTAAAACAGATGTCTACAGTATGTTTTCATGTCATTATAAAGCCATTAAGATTCAGATTGTGCTGTAAAGCAGATCTGAAAAAATGTCAATGGCTGGCCAGCTTGAGTATCGGTTATCGGTCAGTGCAGTCCAACCTACAGTGGTTATCGTAATCTGTAAAAAACAAATTTCGATCGACTTCTAAGTGTGGTTATAAAGAAAATATAAAGAGTATCTTTAGCAAAATCTCTACTTTTTAAAATTATATTTCATGTGGTTACAGCTTTGTTATAGTATGATTAAGTTAATTTATCTTTCCTCATTTCATTTTTGTCTAATAAACAACCCTGGTATAAGTGAAAACAGCATTTGAGATGCATGCGAGGAATATTAAACTCTTTGCACTTCAACGACTTTGAATCTCAATCGTTCCTGAGTTCATATTTTACATGCAGGTTCCTCTCTTGAGAGCTGATTTAAACTTAGACATTTAACATTGCAGATATTTTTCAGCTTTAGCTCCACCAGACGAAATCTATAAATATGTATTCTGACATGAATGACTCAACATACATGTTTCAAACATACTTTCACGTCTTTAGAAGATACTGTAAGTATGCCTGGCAAGGAAGTCTATCTGTCTGTCTGTCCATCCGTCCATTCATCGTTTTCTCTAACAAGAGCATGTGTGTTAAAAGAAAACCGACAGGTGTTGACTGAGCTATTTATATAATTCCAGACTATTGTAACTCACTATAACTACAGTGTGCTTCTCCAGATGCATAAATGCTAACAGAATTTAATTAGCTAATCTTTTTCAGTTTCTCAAAACAAATTCATTGTGTTGCTAGTCAACACTTTATTAACACAGAAAACATTTTCTTATTTAAGATTTAAATTGTGTTTTTCCTGAAGTTTCTGAATTTGTCATTTTTTTTTTCCTTGTTTATTGAGTCAAAAGACTACATCTTTGTTGCAAATATGAGCATTAACATGAGAAAAGTAAAAAGCAACAGAATATTTATTAAACACAAAATATAATTACATAATAAAATAAAAAAGCATATAAGAAAATAATAAACGTATAAAATTACACTTTTTATTAGTGAATACAAAAGTAGTGACATTCATAAAGAATATTTTTTCAGCTCTGTCAACCTTTTTTTTTTTTTCTTTGAGCCTGCTGCTGCACACAGCGGGATTACCTATTCCACAAAGGCGGCATGTGATGTTGCTTAAAATTTAGGCAAAAAATAGGTATCTTTCAATTTACTTGCTTCATTTTGAAGCAGCTGTCATATGCTTCATATCAGCTCACATATGGCGGCTAAAATTTAGTCTATATAGGCAGCTTTGAAAAGTTTAAAGTAACATTTCACACCACATTTGAACATCCCTAGGGATGTCATTCCTCAAGGGAACAGCTACTCAGTCGGAGACAGAAAAAAACATTGCAGATTGTTTCTTAAAATTCCACACCCCACTATCACAAACTATAGGTGCAAAAAGATATGATGAAAACAATCTTCTGTGCAGGACTGATTTACTTAAAATTTGATTGGTAAGACGTTTTTGAATCATTGTTCAATGATCTTTTTAATGTAGGTCTACAGTATATACCACCATATGTCTGAGATGCATACTGATGGATTTCTCCATGACAACCTGAAATGATGCCTACCTCTTTGTATGTATATATATATATATGGTTTCAGGTCTTTTGTTTATTGGAAAGTTTTGCTTCTGAAAGTCAACTGAGTTCAAACTAGATATGAGCTTTCCATGCCTGTGTTTATTGCCTTTCCTAGTCTACGATATCTTGTGGTAACTGGTGTGCTTCTCTCATTGGAATTTACAGGATTATTAACTTGTGTATCATTCAGAGCTCTGAATAATCAATACAGCCTCTCACACAGGCAATGCACTAATCTAATCACACAAAGCCTAATATCAATTACAGTTGCATTATCCACACCTGCATCGATCTCGCTCTCACATACAGATCATTACCCAAGATCAATCAAGACCATCATGGGATTTTGCATTTCTGAAAAATCTAAGAATTCATTCACCAAATAATTTATAAATGAGAAAAAAGCATTAATTGAGATTCTCAGTTAACTTAAAATCTCTTTAAAATTAGGGAATCGTGATATATCGGTACCATATTGGTTATCGGCCCAAAACGCAGATTCTTTCATTTAATTTCATTTATTGTGCATGCTAATTTCCCTAATTTTAACATTTATATTACCTTTGCCATCATCTAACGCTGACTTAAAGTTAATCTTTAAAACCAATCCAATCTCATGAGAAAATGAAACAAAATATATTAATGGATGATTCCTTGTGAAATTATGACTTTGGTGAACTGTATTTTGGAAAATTTGTTTAAACTTGTAAATAATAAATAATAATAAAAAATAAAATAAATAAAATAAAATAAATAAATAAAACGTGAAGTTCTGCTGTTACACCTGACTGTCAAAAGGGTGTAAGCGGACCATATGAAAATGTACAAATGAGAATGTATAAATTCATACCAATTTGCCAAAACGCAAGAGAGTTATAATTTGCTATGAAAGTGTCAATTTAAAAATCAATAATTTAATAACATTTTATGTGATCTTTAGCAAAAAATTGAATCTCCATTTTTCATCCAATATAATGCTGATGCTAAATTCATGTATAGCCTTTAACATTTTTTAAGTCATTTGAAAGTAATCTAATTACTTGTTTTTTGTTGCAATGTAAAAAGCATTCACCTGCAACTGTTTATCTTAAAGAGCTATTTTTACTTTATTTGTCCAATACAATTTGGTTTTGTTGGTATAAATAATTTATTTAGATTGATTCAGTGGTATTAAATATTTCTGACAAAAGAGATCTCAGTAAAACTTCTGTGCTCGGATTTGCACAGGAGTCTACAATCAAAAGTCAGAAATTTCAACATCAACGTAAATATTTCTCATCAACTTCTGCCAGTTACCCTGGCTATGCTATTCACACACATTTCATATTGTACGTGTAACAGAGCTGATGAGATGTGAGGCATGAGGATCCATTTGCAGACTTTATTAGAAACGTGGTAAAACACAGGCAGGGTCAAACATCAGTAGACAAAAATGTTGAGGGCAAGACACAAGAGTATACCAAAAGCATGCGTGGGTTGTCGATCGGTGAACAATATCCAAAGGGGCTAGGTGGAGAGATAATCCAGATACACAAGTAATAATCCAAATACGGGTAAACAGGCTAGGCAAGACTAAGACTAAGAAAATATGAAAGGCTCCGTAAGGTAGCTATCAGCAATGACAGTGATAAGTGCTAGACAAAACTTAGCGATCTGTGCAAGGAAGTCCATGGTTTAGTAGACACCCTACCAAGTAGGGTGTGTGATTGTGTAATAGTTTTCAGGTGTGAGTGTGTGATTGGAATCAGCTGTGTGTGTCGTTAGTGTAATGGATGATGGGAACTGTAGTCTGATGGTGAAGTGCAAAAGTAATGTAGTGCAAGAGTCCATGTGGTGAGTGGGTGACCTCTGGTGGCGAGGAAATGGAAGTCCATGGACCTGATTCATGACAGAGCCCCCTCCCCATGGTAAAATCCAGGTGGGTGGTGGAGCGGAGGCGGAACAGGGGGAGGGACGGAGGGCCAGGTCCACGTGGAAGTGGGAAGACTGGGGATTGAGGCAGAGCAGGACACCCAGGCAGAACCAGCGAAGCAGGAAGCCAGGGTGGAGCAGAGAACCAAGGCGGAGCAGAGAACCAAGGCGGAGCAGGGAACCAGAGCAGAGCCGACGGAGCAGGAAACCAGGGCGGAACCGGAGACCAGGACGGAACAGGAGCCCACCAGGGTGGAGCAGACGGAGCAGGAGCCCACCAGGGCGGAGCAGACGAAGCAGGAGCCCACCAGGGCGGAGCAGACGAAGCAGGAGCCCACCAGGGCGGAGCAGACGGAGCAGGAACCCACCAGGGCGGAGCAGACGGAGCAGGAGTCCACCAGGGCGGAGCAGATGGAGCAGGAGTCCACCAGGGCGGAGCAGACGGAGCAGGAGCCCACCAGGGCAGAGCAGAAGATCACCACGACAGAGCAGAAGACCTCTACGGCAGAGCAGGAGCCCACCAGGGAGGAGCAGACAGAGCAGGAGTCCACCAGTACGGAGCAGACAGAGCAGGAGCCCACCAGTGCGGAGCAGGTGGAACTGGAGACCACAGCAGGAAATGGGACCTAGGGAACACTGAGACACACGAGATAGACAGAGCATTTATGGCCCCAAGGGCCAAGGCAGGGAACACAAAAAGTTCATCAGAAGTTTCTCTGGTGACAACTGAATGGGCAGACAGATCAGTGACTGAAGTTAGACAGACAGACAGTTCATAATTAAATGCCTTGGTTGGAATAGGATTGGCAGATAGTTCACAATCAAGGGCATTGACAAAGGCTGTAGTAGACAGTTCATTATTAGTTGTCTTAACTGAAGCTGGACTGGTAGACATTTCAGTGACTGAATCTGGACAGACAGACAATTCATACTTTGATTGCAAAATTTAAACCAACAGACAGTTCGCAATTGGATGCATTGATTGACACTGGATTGGCAGACCGTTCAGTGTTTGAAGCTGGATAGATAGAAGGTTCAACATTAAACTTACTGACTGAAACAAGGTTCAAAATCTGGGTTGTTAACTGAAACCAGATAGGTAGACAGTTCATAATCAGATTCATTGGCAGAAATGGGACAGACAGATAGTTCAGCAGTAAACTCATTGACTCACACAGGATGAATAGGCTGTTCCATTAGTGACCTGTCTTTAGTAACCCTGTCTCCTTGGCAATGACAGGGTTAATAGAGCACACAGAAAGTTAATTTAAGGCTTCCGTGGACATGACAGGCAGGGATGGGAGTTCCAGGACGGCCCTTGTAGCCACAACAGAACAGTCAGGAAGTTCACAGACAGCATCCATAGCCGTGACAGGACTGGACAAGGATTCATATACGACCTCCATAGCCGTGACAGGACAGGACGAGAATTCATAGACGGCCTCCATAGCAGTGACAGGACAGGACAAGGATACATAGACGGCCTCCATAGCCGTGACAGGACAGGACAAGTGTACATAGACGGCCTCCATAGCCGTGACAGGACAAGCATTCGTGGACGGCCTCCATAGCTGTGACAGGACTGGACAAGGATTCATATACGACCTCCATAGCCATGACAGGACAGGATGAGGATTTATAGTGTAAAAATTAGCTCTTATTTTATTATTTTAATTTTAGGGAAATTGAATCGTAAGGATTCAATATTGACATTAATCAAAAACATCTAATTTATACTTCATCAACGATATCTCATTAACGACTTGTCCAGCAAGCATTAAAATCATTATATTTTAACAATTCTGTTTATTTTGTGGCCACGATAATAATACAGAATTGTTTGGGTAAATTTCTGAGCACAGGTAGCAGGCCCTGGGCAAAGGTTTTGACATGAATATTACACAACAGAAGACAGAAGATTTCTTTATAAATGAGAGAGTTTATTTGCTATTCTACTAACCTAGGATACATGAACTAAGCTAAATAAAACCAAACACACACATACACGTTGCAGGCAATGAATTGTTGCGATTCGAAGAGAGTTAAAGGATAGCACTATTTGCTATTTCAAAAGGTCTACCAGAGGTGCCAACCATGAACAGAGAACTTATCTTTACTTTTAAAGATGAATGCAACCCAGGTTCAGCAAGATATGAATGTAGTTGTTTGATTACATGCTTTGAGTTGAGTTTACAGCTGATCTGGTGTTTCCACGTCTTCCCGCGTGGTCCAAGAGAAACCTCCGGGGCTGCTGTTGACGTCGTGCGTGATGTCACTGGGGATGCCCTCTTGTAATTGGCGGTTGCCTTCTCTGTGACTTAATGACGCTCTTAGCAAGTTTGTTTCAGTTCTTTTGGCTTCAGATGTTAAAGTTTCTTTGTTCGTAACTTTGACGAAGTGGTTTCTTGCCAGATGGTATATGGCTGAGAGCGCTTAAAAACGCGATCAGATGAGGAGCCGAAGTTTCAAGTAGGTCAGCGCGTGAGCAAGCCCCTAAGCAAAGCTTTTGTGTCCATTTTCAACGGACTGATTTCAGTACGCCCACTAGAGGCTTCTTCCAATCAGATTGTCCTTGTAGGGCGGAGCCCCACCCCGCATGGCTCATTTTCAGGGCGTACATCATCTGCTTAGTTATTTTAATTCCATGAAGCACATAACGAAAGAAGATTTCTTATACGTGTTGTAATCATACATTATGGTGCTAAAAGTTAACTTTTACCCACACCAACGTCTTGCCAATGAAATCAGCTCTCGTTCAACATCAAACATCAGGTATTTGGCATACACTAAGTACATACCTTAATTTTATATACTACATGGCTAAGGCATAGATTAAACTATCCTAAATTCTGAATAATCACACCAAGCATATGAAACTAAACACTATGATCTGTTTGCAGGGAACAATTATATGTTCAAAGTATTACAAAAATACCATCGGTTCCAATAAAACAGCAAGCTTATAAATTACATAAAATTCAACCTGAATATATATATTGTCTCTCGAGTATATTGCTTTAATAGCAATGGGAATGAATGAATGTCTTTTGGCAGAAAGTCAATAAAAGTTTGGGTGTTCTTTGCATAAGAAGAGAAAAGAACACATTCCTGTGGCATTCCAGGATGAAAGGGGAGCTGTGCGGGGTTATGAGAATGTCACGTTGTGTAGATCTGGTGATTTTCTTAGCTCAGACATCTCGTCGTAAAAAGGTCTTCCCTGTTGATAGCATCATTGAATTTATGTGGTAACGGTCAGGAGATCATGTCCAGATACCGAGGTCTTTGTCCGGTTTCTGGTTGAATTATGTTTAAGTGATAAGAAAGCCACAGTGAAGTCCTGTTCTGGAATACATCCAGATGTTTCCCTCAAATTTCTCCTGGTTTTTAGAGGTCTCCTGAGAGAAGGAGATTTAGGGCAGGAAATCGGCCAGCCAGTCAAATGCAGATGCTGGGAGGGGAAGTATTAATTCCTGCCAAGGAATGTGCTGTCTTAAAATTATTTTGTGTGTCTGTTCAATAAGTTTCTACTCTAGACGGCCTCCATAGCCGTGACAAGACAGGACAAGGATTGATAGACGGCCTCCATAGCCGTGACAGTACAGGACAAGGATTCATAGACGGCCTCCATAGCCGTGACAGGACAGGACAATGATTCATAGATGGATACCACTGACATCTCTGGAGGTTCTGCAGCAGTTGCCGCCACCTCTGGGGCTTCTACAGTGGTAAACTCCAGACACAGGGAGAGTTCAGTAATGGTCTCTTTGACCGCAACACGACAGGCTGAGAGTACATTGCTGGGCGCCACCACCATACAAGGAGCTGAAGGGAGCACCGCCGCTTCAGGAGGTTCTGCAGCATGTGCCACCACCTTTGAAGAAGCTGCAGCATGTGCCATCGCTTCAGAGAGCACAGCAGTGAGTGTCACTACCCCAAGAGGTTCTGCAGCATCAGTCGCCACCTCTGGAGATATCACAGTGGACGTCGCCACCTCGGGCAGTTCTGTGATGGTGTACGCAGCCCAAAGCAACACAAAGCGATCCCCATCATGGGAAGCGATTCGGACAGGAGAATTAGTGCAGGAACAGGAGGGTTAAAGTGAGCTGGTTTGGGGATACTAGCTGCACGTGCAGACACCAGTGGTGCATCCCTCACACTGGATACCAGACTAGTATACTGAAGGACTGACCTTGGATATCTGGGTGTGGCAGACAAAACGTGACAAGACTCTGGATGGTCAGCGTTGACATGAAGAGACTCTGGAAGATCAGCGGAGAGATGAAGAGACTCTGGAAGGTCAGCGGAGACATGACTTGCCTTGTGACGATCAGTTGAGACATGACTTGACTCGTGAAGATTAACTGTGACTGGACTTGACTCGTGAAGATTTGACTCGTGAAGATTAACTGTGACTGGACTTGGCTCGTGAAGATTAACTGTGACTGGACTTGGCTCGTGAAGATTAACTGTGACTTGGCTTGACTCGTGACGATCAACTGTGACTTGGCTGGACTCACTATGATCAATTGTAATTTGACCTGATTCATGAAGATCAACTGTGACTTGATTGAACTCTGGCAGATCATACGAGACATACACAGGCTCTAATGCAGCAGCCGTGATGTTAATGGGTTCTGAGACGGCAGCAATGACATGACGGGGTGTTGTTGTGGCCACCATTTTGTGAGCGTGCTCTAACGCAGCTGCTATTTCGGTCATAGACGCAGTGTCGCATTCTTCCTCCACAACACCCACAGTAAACAAAAAGCCAACAGTCAACAAAGCATAATCCATAAACTGAGCGAGTGATGAGCGCGGACCCTCGCGTCTAAGTTCAAACTGTAAAGGCTTATTTAACCCATCGCAGAAAATCTCAATCAAAATAATATCCAAAGGGGCTAGGCAGAGAGATAATCCAGATACACAGGCAATAATCCAAATACGGGTAAACAGGCTAGGCAAGACTAAGAAAGGCTCCGTAAGGTAGCTATCAGCAATGACAGTGATAAGTGCTAAACAAAACTTAGCGATCTGTGCAAGGAAGTCCATGGTTTAAGTAGGGTGTGTGATTGTGTAATAGTTCTCAGGTGTGAGTGTGTGATTGGAATCAGCTGTGTGTGTCGTCGGTGCAATGGATGATGGGAACTGTAGTCTGATGCTGAAATGCAACAGTAATGTAGTGCAAGAGTCCATGTGGTGAGTGGGTGACCTCTGGTGGCGAGCAAATGGAAGTCCATGGACCTGATTCATGACAGTACCTCTATATTCTTGTATGTCAGCTTTTAATTCTAGTTGTGCCGGTTTATTTCTGTTTTTAGGAGGTACACCTCAGATAAAGAACATACTGTACTTCAATGAAACACAATGACATGCAGAGCTTTGAAAGTGATGTGTACAGTATGAGCAATACAGCTATCATCTGGGTCCCTTACAATTGCTTCTTACCCCTGCTCACAGGGGTTTGTGAACCAAAGTTCAACCTCGTGGTCTAAATCCATTATTTTCGCCACAGGGGAGATTCACTATGTTAAGTCATTTTAGGTTCAGTCATGCCAGTTCTCCTCATACTAATGTTTCTAAATAATCCTGTTTCTGAAAACAGGCTTTAAGTCTTAGCAACCATGGGATGGTAGAACTTAACCACAGAGGCCCTCGTTAAGCTTGTTAATGGACTTTTCAAAGCTGCTAATTATTTACTTTGTGTAGAGCTGCCAAGATGAGAGAAGCCTTAACACACAAAACTCAGCTTCTGTCTGTCTTATCTGTACAACATTAAATGACAAGTTCGCTAAACTGTTTAGTGTGTGGTATTTCAGTGCAAAAAGCTGCATAATTTTGCCTGTAAAAAAATAAATATACAACAAACAAACTGAGTTATAACTGAATGTGCGGTGGAAATCTTCCTCTGTCTCATCGGTCTAATAGGACGTTCTGTTCTCGTATTAGAATTTCATTATGTGTCAGCAAATGAGAGATTTATCATTCTGTTTAGTCATGTTTCTCCATATTCTTTATTTCCGATGGGAACTAAAGTCTGTAATAGCTGGGAAAACCACTTTAAGCCCCCTATACAAGCACTGTTTAATAATGTGACTCTTAGAAAAGTGATTCTTTCTCATTTGGTGCTGAGGATCAGAGGCCGTGTCCTCTCTGCGATTTTACGTTCCACTTCAAGAAATTTACAGCGAAATCAACCATAGAAATAACCCCAGCTTCACCTCTCATACTCTCCCTGAATATGATGAAAAAAGATGCAGAGAAGTGATATAGCAAAGTACAGTACAACTCATTTCAAAGTGCAATCATTGGTAAATGTGTGATATTTATGAAACATTATTATCATGATTATCATTATCATTATATACTCCAGACAGTGAAATGGAGTCATTGATGCACAACCAATAACACAAGATTGTCTCATGCATTCTAAAAATGCTGGGTTATATGTTGGGTAGTTTTTTTGTTACCAGCTGTTATAAGTCCTGTGTCTTGTTTTCCCCTCCTCTCGTGTCTCTATTTGACCTTCCTCGTTCCTGTGATCATTAGTTAATTAGCCCTGAGCCCCGTTTGATTAGTCCTCACCTGTTCCTCGTTGATTTCCTCATGTATATAAGCCCTGTGTTTCCCTGCCTCTGTGTCCGGTCTGATCGTCGTCTATGTTTGTCTCTCCCCAAGTGCCTCATATTTTGATGTGGATCTCAATAAAGGATTGAATTGAAAATCTCCCTGTCTCCTCATTCCTCGTGCCCCGAGAGGGTTCTGACAGCTGTTGGGTTAGTGGCTGGGTCAATCTCACTGACAGCTGAAACGATACACCTCTTACATTTCTATGCTATATTTATTTCTAAAATGCTTGTTTTTCTAGTTTAAATGTATGTAATATTGTTAACTATGTTGTATTCATCAAAATACATTCAATTTGTCTTATATTTTTGTCCATGGGTTTGTCCAACAGATGTACACACTATTATAACTTTTGCCTAGCTGTAGTGATTCGGCGTGCCATTTTGGTTCCACTTTATTTTAAGTGGTCTTAACTATGTACTTACATCAAAAATAAGTACAATGTACTTATTTTGTTCATATTATATTGCAAAACACTTCTGCTGCTACTGAGGTGGGATATGGGGAAGGTTAGGGACAGGTTTGGTGGTATGGGTAGGTTTAAAGGAAGGTTAAGGTGTAAGGGATGGGTCAACAGTGTAATTATAAATGTAATTACAGAAATTAATTACAGATTTAATTACATGCATGTATTTTTGAAATATAAGTACAATGTAAAAACATTTATTGTACCAAATGAGGAATTTAAATTTAGATGCATAGTAGTTAAGGCCACTCAATATAAAGTGGGACAGACATTTCTAATTTCCAACCTATTTTAAGACAGCAGTCTTAATCTTTAAACAACAGATGAGTTAAATAAAACAACCCAGCACGTTGGTTAAAAACTTTTAACCCAACCAGCTGGGACAAAATAACCCAGCAGAATGTGTTCTGTCCAATATTTAAATATTTAACCAGCACTGGGTAGCCAAATAACCCAGAAATGTTTGTTCCCTTTCAGTCGCTCACGTTCGACGTAACGTCGACGTGACGACGTAATTGGGATCACTTCAGAGAGCCCTATCCACTTCGAGTATCTACAGAACAAGCCAATGAACGTTGGCGTGCGTGAACGCGTCATGCGCCCCCGCCCCGCCGCGCGGGTATAAACCGGAAGCGGGCGCACGCACACATTGTCTTTCGCTTCGGAGCCGAGCTTTGCTTCACTCTACAGAAGACTGCCTAAAGAAGAGGACTCTCCTTGGTGTTGGTGTGACGGCGCGGTCAGCGGTGGCCGCGAGCATTGCAGCTCACAACTGCTGTTTTGTGTGTGTGTGTCGGTCCGGTGGGCGTTTCCCCGTGTGTTCATTCACACCGCGGCTACCCCTGGGTGCCTCAGCACTAGAGAGTTATTTTCTATTTTTTGTTTTCACTAAAAGAGCAACACAAGCGTGACCCTGCGTCTTTTTCAAGATGTCATTCCGCTTGTGCGTTTCTGGATGCTGTCGTTCCCTGGCGCCAGCAGATGGCCACAGTAGTTGCCTCTCGTGTTTGGGCCTTCAACACGCTGAGGCAGCTTTTGTGGATAGTTCGTGTTCCCATTGCGGGAATATGACTATCTCAGCGCTTAGATCGAGACTCGCTTCACAGGAAGTCCCCTCGCCTATGCCCCGATCTAGTGTTTATTCTGCCCCGCAGTATAGACCTACTTCGGTGCATGACCAGGGTGATCTGAGGATTACCGTGAGGGCTTCCCCGTCGAGTCAACCTCCGCGGGCCCCTCATGCCTCACAAGCACTGCTGCCACTGGAGTCCCTTGGCAAACGTCTTGGTCCTTCTCCGGAACGACCAGCCGTTTCCTTTGGGGCTCCTCCTGACGACCAGATGTCGATCGCAGCATCGGAGGGGGAGCTTCAGTCCTCTGGAGATGATGACTCGGCTGCGTTACCCCCCTCGGGGCGTGTGGCGTCCGAGCCGGATCCAGAATGGGCGGCTATGCTTTCCCGGGCCGCCGAGAAGGTTGGGCTTGTGTGGAACCCTCCACCACGTCCCGAACCTTCTCGGTTGGACGATTGGTTTCTCGGGGCGGGCCGTGCTGGTTCTCAGTGCGCCGCCCCGGTACCTTTCTTTCCGGAGGTGCATAAGGAGCTTTCGAGGACGTGGAAGGCACCGTATAGTGCCCGAAGCCGTTCTAGTGGCTCCTCCCCCCTCGCCACCCTCAACGGCGGGGCAGCTGAGGGGTACGTGGATATCCCTCCAGTGGAGCGGGCCGTCGCGATGCAACTGTGTCCGGCATCCGCTTCCTCTTGGCGGGGTAATCCGCGCCTCCCGTCCAGGGCCTGTAGGTTCTCGTCCGGTCTAACGACGAGGGCTTACAAGGCCTGTGGACAGGCTGCTTCCGCCCTCCATGCCATGGCGCTCTTGCAGGTCCACCAGGCCCAGGCGCTCATGGACATGAACGAGGGTGGTTCTGACCCAGAGCTCCTTCGGGAGCTCCGTGTGGCAACCGACCTCGCCCTCCGGGCGACGAAGGAAACTGCACGTTCAGTCGGTCAGGCGATGTCCACCTTGGTGGTCCAGGAGCGCCACCTTTGGCTCAACCTGGCGGATATGAGGGACGCCGATAAATATCGGTTCCTGGATGCCCCTCTTTCCCAGGTTGGGTTGTTCGGCGATGCGGTCAAGAGCTTTGCCCAGCAGTTCTCGGCCGCACAGAAGCAGACGGAGGCCATCCGGCACATCCTGCCCCGGCGGACCGCTGCTGCTTCCTTCCGTCCGCCGGCCGCAGATCCTCCGTCTACTCGTCGCCGAGGTCGGCCTTCTGTGGCGTCCTCCGCTCCCGCTAAGCCCCAGCAGCAGCAACCATCCAGGCCTCAGCGCGGAGCAAGCCGTAGGAAGCCGACCCCGCCCGTCCAGGCCGCTGCCAAACCAGGGGGCAAGCGACGGTGCAAACGTCCCTGAGACGGGCGGCCCAGAGGTGGATCAAGTTGCTCTTCAGGAGATGGCGAAGGCGCCACTCCTTCCCCCGGTGGAGGGCCGGGTGGAGAATCTTTTGTTTCTTTTTCCTTTTGTTTGGTACCCACATTCTCAAAGAAAGAGCAATTTCTGAAACCTCTGGGCCCCAAGAGGGCTCGCTTGGCAGTCGACGACGCCACCATGCCTTGTCACTCCCGAGCCCCTCTTTCATCGCCAGCGGGCAGCAGTGGCCGTGTCCTGGACACACTGACGCCTCCGCACACTCTCTCTGTCCTTCGACGGAAGCAGGTATGTGCTGCACCACACACTCAGACCCCACTTCGGGCCGCTGTGCCGTCCGAGTCGGGTCCCTGCATTCCGCCACGCTGCCCCACCCCGGGTACGTCTGTGGTGCCCTTGGTCCCGCTTGCTCGGTCCCTGGGAGCGTGGGTAGCGCTTCCCAGCCCGTCTCGCTGGCTCATCCGTACCATCAGACTCGGCTATGCGATTCAGTTCGCCCGGCGCCCCCCTGCTTTCAGGGGCATTCTGTTCACCCGTGTTCTGGCAGACAGTGCCCCTGTGCTCAAGGCAGAGATCGCAGTCCTACTGGCGAAGGACGCGATCGAGCCGGTCCCTCCAACCGATATGAAGACCGGCTTCTACAGCCCGTACTTCATTGTACCCAAGAAAGGTGGTGGGTTACGGCCAATCTTGGACCTGCGCGTCCTGAACCGGTCCCTGCACAGGCTACCGTTCAAGATGCTTACGCAGAAACGCATTTTCAAATGCATCCGTCCCCAGGATTGGTTTGCAGCGATCGACCTGAAAGACGTGTACTTTCATGTCTCGATTCTCCCTCGACACAGACCCTTTCTTCGTTTTGCGTTCGAGGGACAGGCATATCAGTACAAGGTCTTACCCTTCGGGCTTGCCCTGTCGCCCCGCGTCTTCACGAAAGTCGCGGAGGCGGCCATTGCTCCCTTGTGCGAGCGGGGTGTTCTCGTTCTCAACTACCTCGACGACTGGCTTATTCTAGCCCAGTCGAGAGAGCAGTTGTGCGAACACAGGGACATGGTGCTCAGCCACCTCAGCCACCTAGGGCTTCGGGTCAACTGGGAAAAGAGCAAACTCAACCCCGGGCAGAGGATCTCTTTTCTCGGTATGGAGTTGGACTCGGTCAACATGACAGCGCGCCTCACCGAGGCCCGTGTCCAGTCAGTGTTGAGCTGCGTGAGCACGCTCAGACGCAGAACAGCGGCACCACTGAAACTCTTTCAGAGGCTCCTGGGGCATATGGCATCTGTAGCCGCGGTTACGCTGCTCGGATTGCTTCATATGAGGCCGCTCCATCACTGGCTCCACGATCGAGTCCCGAGATGGGCGTGGCAGAGCGGCTCGTGCCGGGTTCAAGTGACTCCGCACTGTCGCCAAACTCTCAGCTTGTGGTCGGACCCTTCATTCCTCTGTGGCACTCTGTGGTCTCCACGGATGCCTCTGCCACCGGCTGGGGGGCCACGTTCGACGGGCATGCAGCTTCAGGTCTGTGGACTGGACCTCAACTGCATTGGCACATCAACTGCCTCGAGTTGTTAGCAGTACGTCTTGCGCTGAGCCGCTTCAAACCGCTGCTACTAGGCAAGCACGTACTAGTCCGTTCGGACAGCACTGCGACCGTTGCATACATCAACCGCCAAGGTGGTCTACGCTCCCGCCGCATGTCACAACTCGCCCGCCATCTCCTCCTCTGGAGTCAGAAGCATCTGAGGTCGCTTCGTGCCATTTTTATTCCGGGCCTGCTCAACCGTGCAGCCGACGAGCTCTCACGGCAGCAGGTGCTACCGGGAGAATGGCGACTCCATCCCCAGGTGGTCCAGCTGATGTTCAGGCGCTTCGGGACCGCACAGGTAGATCTGTTTGCCACCCCGGACACGTCTCATTGCCAGTTGTTCTATTCTTTGACCGAGGGGACCCTCAGCACGGATGCTCTGGCACACAGCTGGCCCCGGGGCCTATGCAAGTATGCGTTCCCCCCAGTGAGCCTTCTTGCACAGGCCTTGTGCAAAGTCAGGGAGGACGAGGAGCAGGTCTTGCTAGTTGCGCCGTATTGGCCCAACCGGACCTGGTTCCCGGAACTAGTGCTCCTCGCGACAGCCCCTCCCTGGCCCATTCCTCTGAGAGAAGACCTGCTCTCTCAGAGACGGGGCACCCTGTGGCACCCGCGCCCCGACCTCTGGAAACTCCATGTCTGGTCCCTGGACGGGACGCGGAGGTTCTAGATGACCTACCCCTTGCGGTAGTTGACACCATCACTTCCGCTAGAGCCCCCTCTACGAGGCGCCTCTATGCGTTGAAGTGGAACCTGTTCGTTGACTGGTGCTCCTCTCACGAGGAGAACCCCCGATCTTGCTCCATCAGAGCCGTGCTTTCCTTCCTGCAAGAGGGGCTGGAGTGAAGGCTGTCTCCCTCCACCCTTAAAGTGTATGTGGTTGCTGCACATTGCTGCACATCACGATGCGGTTGATGGTAAGTCTCTTGGGAAGCACGACTTGATCGTCAGGTTCCTGAGGGGAGCGAGGAGACTGAATCCTCCTCGCCCACTCTCTATACCCTCTTGGGATTTGTCTCTGGTCCTTTCGGCACTTCAGAGACCACCCTTTGAGCCTCTGCAGTCAGCTGAGTTAAAAATTCTGTCCTGTAAGACAGTACTCCTGGTTGCATTGGCCTCTATCAAGAGGGTAGGGGACCTGCATGCATTTTCGGTCGACGAATCGTGCCTAGAATTCGGCCCGGGTAACTCTCACGTCATCCTGAGACCCCGGCCCGGATACGTGCCCAAGGTTCCTACCACTCCCTTCCGGGACCAGGTAGTGAACCTGCAAGCGCTGCCTTCGGAGGAGGCAGACCCAGCCCTGGCTTTTCTCTGTCCCGTTCACGCTCTGCGTCTGTACGTGGACAGAACGCAAAGCCTCAGGACCTCAGATCAGCTCTTCGTCTGTTACGGAGGCCAGCAGAAAGGGAAGGCTGTCTCCAAGCAGAGGATGGCCCACTGGATAGTGGATGCCATCGCCTTGGCTTACGGAGTCCAAGGCGTGCCCTGCCCACCTGGGTTGAAAGCCCACTCCACTACGGGTGTCGCTTCTTCCTGGGCGCTGGCACACGGCGCCTCTCTGACAGACATCTGTAGAGCTGCGGGCTGGACGACACCTAACACGTTCGCTAAGTTTTATAGCTTACGTGTTGAGCCGGTTTCTTCCTGTGTGCTCGCTTCTTCTAGCCGGTAACACCGAAGCTCCCGCTTAGTGTCGGCTTGCTGCGCCACTCCCTTCCTAGGAATGGATACGTGCGCTTTTTTACTCCAGTCGAGTTCCCCACTTGGAGTTCCTCCGCACCCCTTCGGCAGTTGGACGTTGCGGAACGTCCGGCGCCAGGCCTAGTGCTCGTATGCTTGTGTAACTTGGGCTAGGCCGGGTTCCATATGTGCGTTCCCTGCGGCGATCCCATATGTGTATTCCTCCACGACCAGCTCCCTGCGGTGAGCCTGTGTCTTCCCTTGGCAGAGTCTGCTCTGCCGTCACTGTCCGGTATGTCTCCCCCCCCTTCGGGTGGAGCCACCCCAGTGACATTCCATATGTTGCACTGCCCCCTCGGCCAGTCCATATGTGTATTCTCCACATGTTACCTCCCTTCGGGCAGGATGTGGCTCCGCAGCGTCCTTTTCCCTGGAAGGGTACGCTTTCCCAGTGTTATTAAGAGTTCACTGTGTGGGGGGTAATGGAACAGCAGTTGAGCTCCCTCTACGCAGGTCTTCCGCCCCAGCAGTTGGGGGGCTGAGAGTCTTGCGTAGGGCGCTGGATGTGGCAGCAACCGTGGCGTTTTCCATGGGATCCCAATTACGTCGTCACGTCGACGTTACGTCGAACGTGAGCGACTGAAAGGGAACGTCTCGGTTACTGATGTAACCCTCGTTCCCTGAAGGAGGGAACGGGAGACGTAACGTCCCGTCGCCACTGTTGCTGACCATCGCTGCATGGCCGTCACAATCTCGGCTCCTCAGCGAAAAACAATGTGTGCGTGCGCCCGCTTCCGGTTTATACCCGCGCGGCGGGGCGGGGGCGCGTGACGCGTTCACGCACGCCAACGTTCATTGGCTTGTTCTGTAGATACTCGAAGTGGATAGGGCTCTCTGAAGTGATCCCAATTACGTCGTCACGTCGACGTTACATCTCCCGTTCCCTCCTTCAGGGAACGAGGGTTACATCAGTAACCGAGACGTTTTTAGCCCAGCATATTTTTATAGTGTGGGTATTACCTTTTTCAAATAAGATAATGAAGATTTACTTTCTAAACACCACTTTCTCTTATGCTTACCAAGCATGCATTTATTTAATTGAATATAGCAACAGAAACCGTAATACTTTTAAATATTATTATAATTTAAAATATCTGTTTTGTATTTTAATATATTTTCAAATGTAATATATTCCTGTGAGGGCAAAGCTGAATTTTCAGCAGTCATTACTCCAGTCTTCAGTGTCACATGATCCTTCAGAAATCATTCTAACATGCTGATTTAGTGCTCAAGAAACATTTCTTATTATTATCAATCTTGAAAAGAGTTGTGCTGCTTAATATTTACTTGCGGAAACCATGATATATATATATATATTTAGGATTCTTCAATTACTAATATTATTATTTTGAAATAGAAATTTATTTAGAATTAAAAATGTAATTTCTAATCAACTGAATGCATCGTGGCTAAATAAATTGATTAATTCGCTTTTAAATAATAGTGCAAACATTTATATCAATTCAACTTTTGCAAACTTTCATAGATAAATCTGGACTAAAAAATCTAACTAAATGACCCCCAAAATAAACAAGCAACCAGTATTCATTCTTCATAAAGTAAGAGTGAGTAAATAATGAAAGAATTTTCATTCTTTGGTGAGCTGTCCCTTTATTAATAGAGCTGTGGCAGCTGCAGGACACAAGCACATCTGAGAGAATTTAACATCTCCATTACACACATGAGAAAAACACTGATCACTCTCAGCCAGCGGGCAACAGGTCACACATGCCTGACACATTCACATACAGACTGTAATTGAGAATGAAGTACACCATTGCCTTTCATAAAAGAGATGATGTAGATATCATTGGTTGTGATTAATAGGTTTAACCTTTGTCAGTGCAAATAATCAGTATGAATAGATTTTGATTGCACTGAATTGCTCATCTTGGCTGCTCATTATTTATATGATTTACATATTACTGAATAATGTCTTCTTAAAATTTGTCTTATGCCTCAGTTCCATCATAAAGCTCAGGTACCTGTATAAACATTAATTCACTGACACATATAATGTAACATATATAATGACATATATATAATAACATGTATATATGACATTATATACAGCTGGGGCAAATAAGTATTTGATACACTGCCGATTTTTCAAGTTTTCCCACTTACAAAGAATGGAGAGATCTGTAATTTTCATCGTAGGTACACCTCAACTGTGAGACAGAATATTAAAAAAAAAATAAAAAAAAATCCAGAAAATCACATTGTATGATTTTTGAATAATTAATTTCCATTTTATTACATGAAACAAGTATTTGATCACCTACCAACCAGCAAGAATTCTGGCTTTGTCTTTGAGAAGCCCTCCTATCCTCCGCTCATTATCTGTATTAATTGCACCTGTTTTGAACTAGTATTTATATATACATAATAAATTTACACAGAACACACACATATATTATGCAAAAAAAAGTTTATTTTCTATTCGTTTGACAGCGCTAGTATATATATATACATACATATACAGGTCCTTCTCAAAAAATTTGCATATTGTGATAAAGTAAATTATTTTCTGTAATGTACTGATAAACATTAGACTTTCATATATTTTAGATTCATTACAACACAACTGAAGTAGTTCAAGCCTTTTATTGTTTTAATATTGATGATTTTGGCATACAGCTCATGAAAACCCAAAATTCCTATCTCAAAAAATTAGCATATTTCATCCGACCAATAAAAGAAAAGTGTTTTTAATACAAAAAAAGTCAACCTTCAAATAATTATGTTCAGTTATGCACTCAATACTTGGTCGGGAATCCTTTTGCAGAAATGACTGCTTCAATGCGGCGTGGCATGGAGGCAATCAGCCTGTGGCACTGCTGAGGTGTTATGGAGGCCCAGGATGCTTCGATAGCGGCCTTAAGCTCATCCAGAGTGTTGGGTCTTGCGTCTCTCAACTTTCTCTTCACAATATCCCACAGATTCTCTATGGGGTTCAGGTCAGGAGAGTTGGCAGGCCAATTGAGCACAGTAATACCATGGTCAGTAAACCATTTACCAGTGGTTTTGGCACTGTGAGCAGGTGCCAGGTCGTGCTGAAAAATGAAATCTTCATCTCCATAAAGCTTTTCAGCAGATGGAAGCATGAAGTGCTCCAAAATCTCCTGATAGCTAGCTGCATTGACCCTGCCCTTGATAAAACACAGTGGACCAACACCAGCAGCTGACATGGCACCCCAGACCATCACTGACTGTGGGTACTTGACACTGGACTTCAGGCATTTTGGCATTTCCCTCTCCCCAGTCTTCCTCCAGACTCTGGCACCTTGATTTCCGAATGACATGCAAAATTTGCTTTCATCCGAAAAAGGTACTTTGGACCACTGAGCAACAGTCCAGTGCTGCTTCTCTGTAGCCCAGGTCAGGCGCTTCTGCCGCTGTTTCTGGTTCAAAAGTGGCTTGACCTGGGGAATGCGGCACCTGTAGCCCATTTCCTGCACACGCCTGTACACGGTGGCTCTGGATGTTTCTACTCCAGACTCAGTCCACTGCTTCCGCAGGTCCCCCAAGGTCTGGAATCGGTCCTTCTCCACAATCTTCCTCAGGGTCCGGTCACCTCTTCTCGTTGTGCTGCGTTTTCTGCCACACTTTTTCCTTCCCACAGACTTCCCACTGAGGTGCCTTGATACAGCACTCTGGGAACAGCCTATTCGTTCAGAAATTTCTTTCTGTGTCTTACCCTCTTGCTTGAGGGTGTCAATGATGGCCTTCTGGACAGCAGTCAGGTCGGCAGTCTTACCCATGATTGCGGTTTTGAGTAATGAACCAGGCTGGGAGTTTTTAAAAGCCTCAGGAATCTTTTGCAGGTGTTTAGAGTTAATTAGTTGATTCAGATGATTAGGTTAATAGCTCGTTTAGATAACCTTTTCATGATATGCTAATTTTTTGAGATAGGAATTTTGGGTTTTCATGAGCTGTATGCCAAAATCATCAATATTAAAACAATAAAAGGCTTGAACTACTTCAGTTGTGTTGTAAGGAATCTAAAATATATGAAAGTCTAATGTTTATCAGTATATTACAGAAAATAATTAACTTTATCACAATATGCTAATTTTTTGAGAAGGACCTGTATATTGCAGAACCTTAATATATTTAACTTATGGCTAAATTTAGGCATCTAGATGTGGTGAAGACGACTTGCTGATGTTGCAAAACTGAGCATCAGAATGGGGGAAGAAAAGGGTATTTAAGTGACTTTGAACGTGGAATGGTTTTTGGTGCCAGGCGGGCTGGTCTGAGTATTTCAAAAACTGCTGATCTACTGGGATCTACTTTTAACGACAAAAGGGAATCCCTTAACACAAAGGCAACGCAAGCAAGTAACTTCCAGATTTTTGTTGAGCTGGTGCATTTAATACAAATTTTAGCCTCATTGAGAAACTCAATGCGAGGGTTAATTAAGTGACTGATGGTTGTTCAGGTCTATGCAATAGCACATATTACTGTAAACTTGGGATATCACATTTTCATTCTCTTAAACTCATCCTTTCCTCACGTTCTCTCTTTCTGCAACGTGCGAATGTGTGAATGCGTGTGCTCATGTGTTAGATTAGTTGACATGTCTTAGATTTATCAAATAAAGCCTTATTTATATTGAAAAGAGAAGTATCTTGTTTTTTTTTCTTAAAAGTTAATGTCTTAAAGTGCCGATCTTGTTACTGTGTTATTTAATAGTGTTTTCAGTATATTTTAGATTTTAATATCCAGTGCAGAGTTGATGTTATCCGTGATCAGCCGAGAAACAGTTAGTCTGTTCAAATTCCCTATAAAATCATAAATGATAAATTAAACTATTTCCCTTACATTAAATATTACCTGAGTATTGTTGCTGATCATATCCATTCCTTTATGACTACAGTGTACACATCTTCTGATGGCCACTTCCAGCAGGATAATGCACCATGTCACAAAGCTCAAATCATCCCAGACTGGTTTCTTGAACATGACAATGAGTTCACTTTACTCAAATGGCCTCCACAGTCACCAGATCTCAATCCAATAGAGCACCTTTGGGATGTGGTGGAACAGGAGATTTGCATCATGGCTGTGCAGCCGACAGATCTGCAGCAACTGCGTGATGCTATCATGTCAAAATGGACCAAAATCTCTGAGGAATGTTTCCAACACCTTGTTGATTCTATGCCATGAAGAATTAAGGCAGTTCTGAAGGCAAAAGGGGGTCCAACCCGGTACTAGCAAGGTGTACCTAATAAAGTGGCCAGTGAGTGTGTATATATATATATATATATATATATATATATATATATATATACAGTATATATGTGTGTGTGCATTCATTTAACAAAACAAAATCCAAATCGAAATATCTTCAACATAAACATTGTGTTATGCACAGTTTTTGCATTTGAAAACAGATGTTTTGTACAAAATTTCCCCTCAACGGTGAAAAAGATTTTCATTCTGTCTGGATGGCTGTCTGTCTATGTGAGAATTTTACCAGCTGCTGAGTCCTGCAGTGCTGTGTAAAATGTTGCATTGGAATGTAATAATTCCATCTGCCTTGGAGGAAATGATTATTGAAAAGAGACAACATTACTTCAGAATCCCAGAGCATGGAGAGGTCAACGTCTCAGACAGCCATCTGACCTCAAGGCTATTCACGCAGATGAAAGAGCTTGGAGCAACACATGGATAGACATAATCCATGTTCACACTCACACCATTCTGCTTGCGTTATTTTCTCTTATTTTGCCCAATTTCATTCCCCCTTCACGGATATTAAAGAGATTCAGAGCCACTAACACAAACTCTCCATCTCGCTCACAAACTCTCAGGCACTCAAACAAACTCTCGTCCTCGGGGAGCATCTCATTTCAAGTTCTCACTCAAGAACGACAGTAGATACATCCGCGTAAGAGGTGATGTGTTTGTGTGGGGGAGGCTGAAGTGTGTGAGTGTGTGAGAGACAAAGGCAATGTGCAGATGCTAGTGAGTGGGAAGTTAGTTGTTATTTCAACTTTTTTTAAAAACTTTGCTTTTATCATGGTTCGAAAATGTAACCTATATGAAAAAAAAGTAATATCTGTAAAATAAAAATAAATGAATGGTATCACTTTAGTATAGGGACCAATTCTCACTATTAACTAGTTACTTATTAGCATGCTTATTATTAACATATAGGATTTTCCTCTTCAGCTCAGAAGGCGGATCTGCAGACTGTCATTCTCGCTGGATAGTCTTCGGCTAAAACGTCCTGCTGCCTATGGCCCAGGACTTCTGAGGGCCAGCCCCTCTGGGGAAGAGCGGCATACACCACATTAGACGGTGCCTGTCTCTCCTCAGTGCCCTCAGGAGATTGGTCTGTCAACCCTGCCAGTGTTCCAGGGCGCAGCGGTCTCCAGCGAGCGTTTCTCTCAGTTACTTCTGCCCGGAAATGTAGTGGAACTGTGAGGCTCACCGCCCCTTCTGGGGTATTTAGTACAGCTAGAGCGGCCGTCCCCTGCCGGTCTTCCGTTTCAGGGCACCGAGCTAGCAGCTCTAAGCACACCAGAGGTCAGTCTCGAGAGACTGGTTCCCTTAGTAGACTATTTGGCAGCGTGGAAACTACTGCCAAATGTGTCTCAATGTGTCCTGCGCACTGTAGAGAAAGGTTATCGCATTCAGTTCGGCCCCCCCTGCCGCTGCCATTCAACCGGGTGATTCCCACACTGGTGGGCCCCGAGCAGGCTCTGGTCATGGAACAGGAACACTCTCTTGGGGAAAGAGGCCATCGAGGTGGTCCCTCCTCACGAAAGACAGTCTGGGTTCTACAGCCGGTACTTCATAGTTCCAAAGAAAGATGGAGGGTTGCGTCCCATTTTAGATCTGCGTCAGCTGAACCGCTCAGTCATGCAACTGAAGTTCAAGATGCTGACACTGAAACAGGTCGTGTCTCAGATCAGGTCTGAGGACTGGTTTGTCACGATCGATCTAAAGGACACATACTTCAAGGTCTCCATCCTTCCCACTCACAGGAAGTTCCTGAGGTTTGCTTTCGGGGGCAAATCATACCAATATCGGGTTCTTCCCTTTGGCCTTGCACTCTCACCCCGCACTTTTACGAAGTGTGTGGATGCTGCTCTGGCTCCTCTGCGACTCCAGGGCATCCGCATACTCAATTACATCGACGATTGGTTGATTCTATCTCAATCGGAGCAACTGGCGATTCAACATCGAGATGTCGTTGTCGCACACATGAAAGAGCTGGGGTTGAGACTGAACGCCAAGAAAAGTGTGCTTTCTCCAGTAGGGAGAACCACTTATCTAGGCATGGTGTGGGATTCGACCACAATGCAGGCATGCATGTCCCCTTCTCGGATTGAGTCGATCCTCACATCAGTCAAGAGAGTGAGAGAAGGCCGGTCACTCACTGTCAAGCAGTTTCAAAAACTGCTGGGTCTGATGGCAGCTGCGTCCAATGTGATACCTCTTGGCCTGCTGTACAAGAGACCCCTACAGTGGTGGCTCAGAACCAAGGGGTTCTCCCCAAGGGGAAACCCACTTCGCACGATCAAGGTCACGCGGCAATGCCTACGTGCCTTAGACATGTGGAGACATCCTTGGTTCTCGTCTCAGGGCCCGGTGCTGGGAGCTCCTTGTCGCTGCGTAACGCTAGTGACGGACGCATCCCTCACCGGTTGGGGAGTGGTCATGTATGGCCACCCTGCCCGCGGTCTGTGGAGTGATCGCCATCTCACTTGGCACATCAACTGCCTGGAGATGCAGGACGTGTTTCGAGCGCTCAAATACTTTCTCCCAGACCTAAGAGATCACCATATGTTGGTGCACACCGACAACACTGCGGTGGTCTCTTACATCAACCACCAGGTCTGCGTTCACGCCCCTTGTACAAGCTGGAGCTCCAGATCCTTGTGTGGTCCCAGGACAGACTCCTTTCGCTAAGCGCCGTCTACATTCTTGGACATTTCAATATGGGAGCAGACATCCTGTCGAGGCAGGGGCCGAGGCCCGGTGAATGGATGCTTCACCCCGAGATGGTGAAGCAGGACATTTATGTCATGTTTGTCTATGTATTATTACTATTGTTTTAAATCATTTCCATCACAGCTCAAATGATGAATTGTGTATGTGTTTACTTTTAAGATTCAAGATTTTTATTTGTCACATACACAATTATACAGAGTATAATCAGCAGTGAAATGTAGGACGGAGCGACCTGAACGGCGTCCGAACACAGTGGCGCCATTTTGTTCCATTTTGTTCCTTTTATGTAGTTGCTTTGATATTTTAAATTGATGTTTAAGAAAAAATACAAAAATCCTGTGAAACAAATCCACTCTTAGACATTGCTAGTCGACAAAATAATTTATTTTCTAGATGTCCACTGGCTCAAAAGTGTCCATAGTTGAAGAAACACCCAATATTGATACTTTTTTTTTTTGAGTGAATTGTGTATGTGTGTGTGCATTTTATGGGTTTTAGCTGGAGTGTGTTCACAAATAGGCCTATCTGTGATGTGATATGTGTGTGTGGCTGAATGTGGCGGTGTCATTTCATCCCCAAAAATGACAGCCATGGTGCCTTTGCTTCAGTTCTATTTCCTCTTTATCCAACACTACTGTACTATTGATGAGCAAATGTGCTCCACTCCCTCAATGAATGGGAAATTTGAGAGATGGACTCATCATTTAAAGGAAAAAGTAGTGCTTTATGCTGCAAATTTTCTGGGAATATCAAAAATGCTGTCATCCTAATCAATAAAAGAACAGGCACACGGAGAACGTGACCACTTCAGTCAATAAACCTTGAGGTTTGGGGAAAAATACACAATTGTCAAGTATTTGAATAAAAAGATGACATTTCAGCAGTTGTTTTAGTAAGCTGTTCATGTGCTCAAGCAATATGGTATATATAAAAAAATACAGTATTATAAAAAAAAACTTTATTTAAAACTCTCAAAACATAGGTGTAAATAAACGCAGCTTTGATCCTCTTTTGTCAGCATAGGGGATAAGGAAAGGGAAGGGAAAGGGGATAATAAGCCGCCTTATACTAAAATGACCATAGTTTATTTCTGAATGGCCGATATGGGGCCATAACACGGTAAATGAAGGAGAAAATGAACAAATTAGCATGAAAATGTAATAAGATATCATTAGAAATTTAAGAGTGGGTTAAATAAAAAAGACCCACAGACACAGAGTTTTTATTTAATGGGCTTAATAAAATGAGCATATGATCATAGTTATTATAGATATGCACAGGAAGCGCTTCGGTATGCGAGCTTGGAAAGCAAGCAGCGTTAGATTAATGTTTTCTAGTGTATTCATAAAAGCAGACTGCCTTTCCTGCTCAAAGCCCAATACATCTCATCCAACTATGCGGCAGCCAATGGCACATCACTCTGTCACATCTGAAAAGTGACAGATGCCCCGCACCGAGTTCCGGAACGTTCTCCCGAGTTCTGAGTTCCACCTCGGGTCAATCTTCCAAACGTGATTACAGCTCAGGATAACTGAGCCTGCCAGCGCTCTTCCATGGCCAACATATCTACTGATAACCCACGAGAGTGCTTCGCCTCACCCTTACCTTGCGCTCTCACTCTCATTTTCTGTCTTTTCCCATTCATCTGACATCTACAGGAAAAAGAATAGTTTTCTGCAGCCTAACGGAAAACAAATCTGCTCAATTAACAGCGGTAGACAAAGTTCTCTTCCCCAGGTGATCCATTTATCTTCGGCTCTGTAAAACGAGAGCAGCTTTGAGTTGAAAAAGGAAACGGAAGCTTGAGGACGCAGAACCAAAACGAAACGAGCCAAAAAAACTGAATGACGGTGGGGAAATGGACTAGATTTGTAGTCTTCACACAAATAAGGATGAAGAGAGCGAAACAAAAGAAGGAAATATGAGATGGATGAGTGGACAGCAGGATTGGGGTTCGCAGCGGGAGCCAATTTCCAGCCCAGTGAGACAAACCCATCTCTATTTCACACCTCTGAATCCTGCATTCGCTTCAGTTCGGTTCTCACCTGCCTGCTGGACCTAGAACAGCATGCCGTTTCCTTGTATAGTAGACTGGAGAGGCGTAAAAGTGTGGGAGGCTGATCCTGGATCCATGTTCATGTTATTGCTTTAGCCAGAACAGGCAGGAAATCAGCACAGCAGTGGAGAGCAGAGTGCATTTAGGGTCCCGGTTTGGCATCATTTCAACTGATACTGCAATACCTGTCAGTTTTCCCATTTAGCCTACAACTTGATAGGCTCCACCCATACACTCAGTTTGCCCGCTGTGAACTGATTCAAGCTATATAAGTGGGGCTGTTTTATAATTTCACAGATGGCCCCTGAAAGCTGCTGACCTTAGTGTTTTCAGACCTGTACAACACCACTCCAACATGAAGCGCCCAACAAACAAAAACAGATACATTTCGTTTGTAGTGCTAAAAAAATGGAGGAGGGTGTTTTTGATTTAGAAATAAAGTCTGCGGTCAACATTATTTGTAGAGAACACTTTTTTGATCTAAAACACATTAAAACCATACCTCAAATGTGAATATGAAAACCACTGTGTTTAAAAAAGAGCCGTGAACAAGCTGCATTAACAGTAACATAACTTTGTGGTATTTGCAGTCCTTACATACCAACTTACATTGTTCAATTATTATTTTTTTCTTTTATTCAGCAAGGATGCATTAATTAGTCAATAGTGACAGTAAGTACATTTCTGATACATTCTGATAAAGAAATGTTTCTTGAGCAGCAAATCAGCATATCAAAATCATTTCTGAAGGGTCATGTGATACTGAAGACTGGAGTAATGGCTGCTTCGCCATCAAAGGAATAAATTAAATTTTTAAATATATTAAAATGACTAAAAAGTATAAACAAAAACAAAAACAAAAAAAAAACTGTGATTTTAAATTGTTAAAATATTTTACAATATTACTGTTTTATATTTTTTGCCTTGCTGAGCATAAGAGACTTCTTTCAAAAACGTTTTAAAACTTGTATCAACCACAAACTTTCAAATGGCAGTGTATAAATGGTTTCCAACGGTTTTAGTGTTCACCACAGAGTGAATTTCCAGGAGAATTCATGGTGAATTAGCCTTCTGGGATGACTCAACAGATCTATAAGTCTATGAAGTTGAAGAAAATAGTTGCAGTTGTCCTTGTTTCTTTGTTTGCTGTTCCCAATTAAAGTGAAACGCAGGAGGACACCACAGAGGTTCAGTTTAATCATGGAATACAGGATGAATGCTGATTGTTGGGCTATCAGTCACTAGATGCAGCTCATCCTAAACTGATCCAAGCACAAACATCATAACGATAATATCAGTGAAGAATTACACCACCCAGGGCCTGACACTTCATTCATTTTTCAAGACTTTCACCAAAACATTTTTCACAAACTTTGCATGAAAAATAGTTTATTATTAAGAAAATTTCAAGCTATTCATCGTTATGGAGGGGGTGAATATTTACAATATTCTTCCCACACCACAAAACTCACTTTTCTCAACAGAGCCTGAAAGAAATTCAGCTATTATGATATTCAGTTGATATCCTCTTATGTATGGGATTTAATGCAATCTCGCTGTCTGCCAGGCTCTCACAGCCTGTTTTCTCTACACAGAATGCCTAATATATCTGGTAC
The DNA here is from genome assembly GCF_936440315.1 of Barbus barbus. Lineage (NCBI taxonomy): Eukaryota > Metazoa > Chordata > Actinopteri > Cypriniformes > Cyprinidae > Barbus > Barbus barbus. The sequence continues at coordinate 16,273,489 of NC_136757.1, read as the reverse complement.
ATATATCTGGTACCGTATATTATCTATTCACACATGCCACCTAACTTCATCTTTGCAGTATTCTGCTTAACAAGCATGAATCTACATTGTAGAGAAACACTCAATTGTTAAATACATTTGAAACGAAGTGTCATTTTTATTTTATATTTTTTTCCAGTGATGGCAAAGTCTTCAAAGTCACATGATGATTCGGTGCTCAAAGAACATTTCATATTATTATCTACGTTGAAAGCAGATAGTATTTTTGTTGAGTGATACACTATTTCAGGATTCGTTGATGAATAGAAAGTCCAAAAGAAATTTGAAATAGAAATCTCATGAAATTTAAATCAAAATGCCACTTTTGACCAATTTAATGCATCCTTGCTAAATAAAAGTTTGACAAAACTTTTGAATAGTGTACATTTAATGTTTGTGATTTAAAAAAAAGTTAAATAACGGTGGTTATCATCAGTCCCTTTCAATGATTCCCTTTCAGCCCCTAAGTGGTTTTGAGCAGTTCAAGTTTTGGTATATTCAGTTAATGAAATATATAGTTATGAAATCTAAAATACACAAGCACCAAAATTTCTTCCATAATGCCTGTAACATTGCCACCAAATTTTACACAGATAATATCCAATCCAGCTGCCAATTGCTACTCAAAACCGTCCCAAAACTAGCCCTATCGCATTTCTTGGGGGGGGTCCCCTGGTAAAAAATTGCGTTCTGGGAGGTAAAATACACGTTTTTTTGGTGGCGTTTTCCTGGTAAAATTCACATTTTAGGGGCTAAATATGTTATTGGGGGTTGCTTAAACCAGCGGACATGAAAAACAACCTGGGTCAACAGTGTTAAAGTAACCCAATTCTGCGGGAAAACTGCAGACTTGGCAACACTGATCTTGGGGGAGATAGACAGGAGGACCCCACTTAAAAGCTACTACGCTCCAAATAAACCAGTGAAAGAGAGAAAAAGAGACTCAGAAAATGAAACTGAAGGAGAGAGAAACAAAACGGAAGCATGACTAACGAAAATGTTGCTGTTCTTCTCACTCCCTGCCCAAAGGCCATTTACCCAACAGCCTTTCTCTCTCACACACGCTCCCATAACTACTCGGACTCAGTTATTGCATTAGCCACCACTTTCTTCCTGTGTGATTTGTGGGTAAAAAACAAATCCGGCCTCTGATAGAGCGCCACAGTGATGTAGATTACCAGCGCTCACATACACACATCACACGTGGCAGATAGGAAATGCAGCGGCCTGATTACGAATCTTACTAATGGTGCATTACTGAAATGGTGCTTTTAAAATAGAATGTGTTTTATGAGTGAGCTGTTTATGGGGTTTTGAGGCTGGTTCTCTTTAGTACCTCCATGGGAATTCACATGGTATCCTCCGCCCAGCGCTGAGCTTTATAGAGATGAATATAATGTGCTCTGATGCAGTGGGTCGTTATTAGATTCTTCCAGTTACAGTGTGAACTGCACAACAGATGCTGCTATTCGCTCTTCTCCTTCCCTTCACATCCCATCCTCTCCATTTCGCCTCCTCCCTGATGACATCCAAGCGGTAAATGAGATAAAGTAAAATGGCAGCTGCTCTGACACAATAAATCCAGTCCGGTATTATTAAACTTCAAGTTTTTTCTTCACTCAAAGCCCTCCAAACCAAAGGGTCAATTATGCTTATCGTTTCAAGCGCACAAAATGCATTAAGCCTCAGTAGAAATCAGCTCTAAGAATTGTCTCTATAAATGGACAGTTAGCGAGAGTAGAGTTCAGCGTGAGACTAAATGAGATCACTGTAAGATAAGTGTTTACTGTTCCTCAATGGCCTTGGCCTCTTGATAGCCTTGGTTTATGCGTTCTGCTGTGATCCCCAAGGTTAAATGAGGTGTTTTGGTGTTTGGCGACTGTAACGGATGTGTTTGACACTCAGTTATCACTATCTCTAATTAAACCAATAACGTATCTGAGTGTCGGGACGGCTCTGGCTAAAGATTTATCTAAGGTGTTGCATGTTCAGACAGGCTGTTAGGCTATCATTGACATCATCCAATTTACTCCACCCCAAAATAAAATTTTTGTCATTAATCACTTGCCCCCATGTCGTTCCAAACCCATAAAAGCTTTGTTCATCTTCGGAAAACACAATTTAAGATATTTTGGATGAAAACCGGGAGGCTTGTGACTGTCCCAACAATGTACATTTAAGTGTTTTTGCAAACAAAACAGAACATTGTTTTTCACAGTGCTGAAATGCAGTGGTTAAATTTATAGTTTCGATTTTTGTTGCCTATGTCAGACGGACACTGCCATTTTAGATCTAAAATGCAATAAGCTAAACCTTTTATGAAGGTTTCAGTGAAACATTTGTAGAAACTTGAAGCTAACTGTAACGACTACAGACTAACCCTTAACCGAAAAGGAAAGCATTTAATGCAGGAATCACAGAGAATGTAAGTCTGCTTGAATCCTGCATCATCCAAGAAGTAATCCTGTTATAAATTATGCTTATAGAAATTACAGAAGTGTTTCAGACTATCTCTCTCTCACAAACACACACAAACTGTCATAGAGTAATGGAGCACCTGTGAGTGTAATATGACGTCCAGTGGCTCAGGTGTGTTGGTGAACTACAGATCCATTAGCACTGTGAAATAGCCTCCATTTCCTCCATACGAGTGTGTGTGTGTCTATGAGCGAGTTCAGTAGTTCCAATAATCACAGCTGTTGGTCTGATGAATAATATCTCGTGTGCTATAATTCACAGTGTGTCTACATGGTTTTAGTCAACAAACCACTTGTTTAAATTCTTAATGAAAAGAGACAAATAAACTTTATTGAAAATGTGAGTCACCGGTGGGTGTTACCGAAGGAAAACCATCACTGACACATTTAATGTGTGTGTGAGAGACAGTGAGAGAAGGAAGGGGGAGCTGGAGTTGCTCACTCACACCTGCAGAAGAGTAATTGATTTCTGCCATGCTCTCTGAGTGCGCACACACACACACACACACACACACACACACACACAGGCAAACACATTAAAGTTACTTTCCCTCACACACAAAAGCGCTGTCACACAAACACAGAACTTTTAATAAGCATGCACATCCACACAATCACGTTGGAGAAAAAGTTCACTCTGCAAAAATATTTAATAGAAATTATTCAGCTATTTGGCCAGGTGCAGGGTGACACATGCAGGATGGAATGGACCTGGAATGGAAAGTGAGGAAATTTATACGATAATTGCACTAAATGACTTTATGAATAAATGCATGGAGATTGCAGAAAAAAAATATTCTAAATTTCACAACCGCTTTAGCTAGATAACCACTGAGTGACGGGGAAATGTTTTGAAGATGATTTGAAGGGCAGTTTGATGTCAGCCATGCACAGATGTGCCCTGACAGTAACAGATGTGTGCACATGTGTAACTCATGTGTTTAACGGCCCACTATCAGTCTGAACTCACTGAAGTCATTTCACAGCCATGTGTCGATAGATTAAATCTACAGGGCAAATATGAATTGATTATTGGGTGTGTTTATTGAATCTTTGGCTGTGTGTTGTCATGAAGATGGTGAGAGCTGTCCAAACCAATAATATATTAAATAGGCAATATGTATAGCTTACATAAAAACGAGATAAACAATGCTGTAAATGAGAAATAAAGGAAAATAAAGGAAGTTATCATGTAAACCAGTGGTTGTGGAGTATTTTACAAAAGTTTAGAGGATTTAAGTTAATCTGTAAACATTATTTCATGCATAAAGTAAAAAAAAGAAGAAGCTAGTATTATAATAAAAAGCTGGGTTAAATAAACTACCCAATTTGCTGGGTAAAATTAACCCCAAATGTGTTCTGTCCTATATTTACCCAGCCCTTGGGTTAAAAACAACCCAAATTGGGTTTAGAGTGTAAACACAGACCTGTTCTCCTTATTTGAAATTGCAACAGTATTAAAATTCTTGTAATACAGATGGGCCAATCAATTAAAATGTCTAAATAAATGAAAAATAAAACAGTAAAAACCAAAATCAAATGTTTAAAATGTTTCATATTTTAAAAAGTGAATTTAGTAAACACAATGATATAAGATATAATTTAAATTATAATGTACAATATGACAAATTAAAAATATACTGTAAGAAATGATGTACAATATAAAAATGGATACTCATTGTGAAATTTGATAAACATTAAATTTTTCAGCTTTAAATAAACATTAGATGACTGCAATGATAATCTAATTGTAAAAATATGGGAAATGAGTGTGTATAATTCAACTAAAATACAGGTCCTTCTCAAAAAATTAGCATATTGTGATAAAGTTCATTATTTTCTGTAATGTACTGATAAACATTAGACTTTCATATATTTTAGATTCATTACAACACAACTGAAGTAGTTCAAGCCTTTTATTGTTTTAATATTGATGATTTTGGCATACAGCTCATGAAAACCCAAAATTCCTATCTCAAAAAATTAGCATATTTCATCCGACCAATAAAAGAAAAGTGTTTTTAATACAAAAAAAGTCAACCTTCAAATAATTATGTTCAGTTATGCACTCAATACTTGGTCGGGAATCCTTTTGCAGAAATGACTGCTTCAATGCGGCGTGGCATGGAGGCAATCAGCCTGTGGCACTGCTGAGGTGTTATGGAGGCCCAGGATGCTTCGATAGCGGCCTTAAGCTCATCCAGAGTGTTGGGTCTTGCGTCTCTCAACTTTCTCTTCACAATATCCCACAGATTCTCTATGGGGTTCAGGTCAGGAGAGTTGGCAGGCCAATTGAGCACAGTAATACCATGGTCAGTAAACCATTTACCAGTGGTTTTGGCACTGTGAGCAGGTGCCAGGTCGTGCTGAAAAATGAAATCTTCATCTCCATAAAGCTTTTCAGCAGATGGAAGCATGAAGTGCTCCAAAATCTCCTGATAGCTAGCTGCATTGACCCTGCCCTTGATAAAACACAGTGGACCAACACCAGCAGCTGACATGGCACCCCAGACCATCACTGACTGTGGGTACTTGACACTGGACTTCAGGCATTTTGGCATTTCCCTCTCCCCAGTCTTCCTCCAGACTCTGGCACCTTGATTTCCGAATGACATGCAAAATTTGCTTTCATCCGAAAAAAGTACTTTGGACCACTGAGCAACAGTCCAGTGCTGCTTCTCTGTTCAAAAGTGGCTTGACCTCGGGAATGCGGCACCTGTAGCCCATTTCCTGCACACGCCTGTACACGGTGGCTCTGGATGTTTCTACTCCAGACTCAGTCCACTGCTTCCGCAGGTCCCCCAAGGTCTGGAATCGGTCCTTCTCCACAATCTTCCTCAGGGTCCGGTCACCTCTTCTCGTTGTGCTGCGTTTTCTGCCACACTTTTTCCGTCCCACAGACTTCCCACTGAGGTGCCTTGATACAGCACTCTGGGAACAGCCTATTCGTTCAGAAATTTCTTTCTGTGTCTTACCCTCTTGCTTGAGGGTGTCAATGATGGCCTTCTGGACAGCAGTCAGGTCGGCAGTCTTACCCATGATTGCGGTTTTGAGTAATGAACCAGGCTGGGAGTTTTTAAAAGCCTCAGGAATCTTTTGCAGGTGTTTAGAGTTAATTAGTTGATTCAGATGATTAGGTTAATAGCTCGTTTAGAGAACCTTTTCATGATATGCTAATTTTTTGAGATAGGAATTTTGGGTTTTCATGAGCTGTATGCCAAAATCATCAATATTAAAACAATAAAAGGCTTGAACTACTTCAGTTGTGTTGTAATGAATCTAAAATATATGAAAGTCTAATGTTTATCAGTACATTACAGAAAATAATGAACTTTATCACAATATGCTAATTTTTTGAGAAGGACCTGTATATCTAATATCAACCAGAACCAATTAAAAAACAAAACAAAAAAACAAAAAAACAGGTGTAGTCAATAACATTTATTATATATATATATAGAGTATAGATATAGAGAATATAGTATATAGAGAAATTAAAATAAAGTTTGATGACTAAATTCTACACAAAAGTATTGTTCATTTGTTAGCTAATGGTAACTATTTCATTAATTAATGTATACATACACATTTACATAATGTTGTCATGCACAATTTTTATGTCTTACAAACAAATCCACATCAAGAAATAACATGCTATCTTAATACAAGCAAAAGATAAATATGGCATTTTCATCTGCACAGTAAAACTTTCTTCAATAGCCACAAACCAGTCCCCCACCAGTGATGTTGGTGAAGGTGTGTGGAGTGTCTGTGATCTATTCTGATGGCAGGCTGATGAATCGGCTGTCAGTGCGATTTGAGAATTGGTGCAGTGGAAGTGCAGCTCAAAGTAACGATTACCAGGGGAATTCACAACAGTCAACTACAGCCCTCTGCTCAGTGCCACTAAAACCTCAAAGGCTGAACGGCCACATACATCAGCCTGTCATCCGCTGATATGAAAGACAACAGTGGTCATTTACAACTGCTGTGCTACATGTCACTCATGTATGTTTATAGATGAGTGAGTGTGTGACATTTTCCAGAAAATTGCAAAGCAATAGAGTCACCGCAAATCAAACTTCTGAAAGCCTAAAGATACATAAACAAGTTTACTTTGATTATACAGTATTATTGAGGACCTTTCATAAACAGAATAGTTTGTATGCAGTGTTGATAGTAGTGGCTTAATCCTAAAACTAACCCTGTTGATATCAGTAGATTTAAAGGCCAAAAAAATATTAGGTTGATAATAAGGAACACTTTTGCAACAGTTCAAAAGTTTGGGGTTGGTAAGACATTTAACGCTTTTGAAAGAAGTAAAAAATAAATAAAAATAAAATATATATATATATATATATATATATATATTCCTGTGATGGCAAAGCTGAATTTTCAGTATCCATTACTGCAGTCTTCAGTGTCACATGATCCTTCAGAAATCATTTTAATATGCTGATTTGGTGCTCAAGAGACATTTATTATTATCAATGCAAATCAATGAAAAGAAATAGACATAAGAAAATTGATTAATTCTTATGATAATACAATACAAAACTTTTACACATGTTGGCCTCAGGGTGTTTTAGTGAGGTGTGTGAGGAGTCAGTGGTGAGGAATTGATGCATATGGTGTGTGACAGGTTTGCTCAGAGGAAATGTTTCCATGTCACTGACGGACAGCTGTTCCTAAAAGCAAAGCAAGATCCAATTTATCAAATGTATACATTAATCTGAACTAAAAATTAATCTGCATTCAGAGCTATAAGGCAATATAACACAGCTTCATGAACACAAACACTCTAGGCTGTAGAATGTCCCAGCTAAGTCATTAAAATTAATTTAAAAATAAATTAACAGGTTATGTCACAGAATTTAGTTTGAACATACTACAGTCCTCTCTCAGAATTTACATAAAGAAAAAAAAATCTGTTCTTAATTTAATTATGATCTTCTCTCTTCTGAGTTCATCATGTCAGAGTGTGTTTTAGTCACATTCACCCTGTTCTCTGCCATTGTGTCTCTCTCAGTGAGCATTAGAGAAACACTACGTGCCACTAGCTCTGCCATGAGTTCCAGCTGAAGAGCAACTCACACAGGAGGCCAACAGAATCGCAAGAAAGTATTTCTCAGGGTTCCTACCTCACCAATAAAGACCCCCCAAAATAACTCACCTCTGTTTATCATATTTTTCACCTCTGTTTATCATATTTTGGCACACTGAATCCAAGAAGCTAAAAAGCCTCAGGAGTTGATCTTGCTTTAAAAGCAAGGGTTCAGAAAGAGGTGAGTGTTAGTGTATGTCTATGAAAGTTTGGGGGGAAACTTCCATCAGCTGTAAAAATAAACGGTGGTTTTAGCTCAGTCCTAACAGTATCTGATTGAAGAAAATACCAGTTTAGTTTAAATGGTCCCCAGTCACGAATCTGGAAGCAGAGTCATGCATCTTCTCTCTCTTCGGGCCGACTAGCAGTTTTAGGCACCGCTGTGCGCTTTCTGCCAATTCCACTTTAGGATTATTGATATTTTCAATAATGAAAGCAACTTAAAGCTCTTTGTGCTTCCCCAGCTCAGGTTAACAGAAGCGAAACACACACACACACACACACACACACACACACACACGTGCAGTGTTGTCGTGTCAGGTTGTCTCCATGACAGCCCCTGAGAGGGGTCTTAAAATATTTACCTGCTGAGGTCCTGACGGATCATCCTGACTTCTGTTTGCATTCTGATCCATTTAATACGCGTACACATATCAGAAGACACACTGAAGAACCTCTCATTGTCTGTCCCTCACACACATAAAGACACATGCACACGCCAGAAGACCTGCTTTACATGTTGCAGCTTTAGGCTGCTGGCCATTGGCAGTCCTAACACAGAGGGTCATTTAAACTGGTCTGAGTATAGTTTTCATGGTGACTCATCTTATGATTGCTGTATGACACCAGCACTGATGTGCACCTCAGATTCTTTTCGACTTCCCAATAAGGTAATTTTCATTCGATTCCCTGAAGCTTTGACTGCTTCTTTGAGCAGATTGGGTTATGGGGTGGATGAAAATTCATTTTCAGCCTGCAGTTCTTTGCAGTGTGCAGGTATTAATAATAAAGATATTAAAGCTAATATCACATAACTCGGTTCAGCATATCTGTGCCTCCAGTCGAAAATACTGATTACTGACAGGAATATATCAATCAGACTTACTGACCCATACGCTAACTGTGATGACTGCAAATAAGGCTTAGGCTATTGTGCAAATGTCATGTGATTAACTGAAAAATCTTCATATGTTTAGTATATTGCAAGTGTATAATGTAGTCTACTCTTAATAAAAATAAATAAATAATTGTGACCTGTGAATTTTAGACAACAGCCCTAAACATATACACCATACAAAAGTAATATAGGTAACACTTTGTTTTAGGGTCTCTTGCTTATGAGCATGTATATTACTAGAATATTAGCCATTTATTAGTAGTAATTAAGCACATATTAATGCCTTATTCTACATCCCTAATCCTACCCAATACCTAAATTTAACAACTACCTTACTAACTATTAATAAGCAGCAAATTAGGAATTTATTTAGGGAAAAGTCATATAAGTGTTCCCTATTCTAAAGTGTTATAGAATTATAATATATATATATATATATATATATATATATATATATATATACTTACTTACTTACTTTTGTCATTTAGCAGACACTTTTGTCCAAAGCGACTTACAAATAAGAAAAAGGAACTAAAACTAAAAGTTACAACTCTATAAATACTATATACCCACATATTTAAGAAAATAAAGAAATTAAATAAAATTGACACATGCATATAACAACATTTCAATAATAAATATATAAATGAATAAACTAAAATAAAAAGCGATACTTCTATCCCTTGCCGGTGTCCCTGCCCGATTCTAATATATATATATATATATATATATATATATATATATATATATATATATATATATATATATATATAATTTTTTTTTTTTTAAAGAAATGAATACTTTTATTCAACTAGGAAACATTAAAATGATCAAATTTGGCAGTGAAGACATTTGTAATGTTACAAAAGATTTAAATTTCAACTAAATCAATGTGTTACAAATCCTGGCCATGCACTTCAGTTTACTCACCACCAGAGGTCACCCGCTCACCACATGGACTTTTACACTACACAGCACACTGGACTCAATTTCCCACAATCCATTGCACTGACGACTTGCACAGCTGTTCACTATTTCGCCCACACCTGATCACCATTTCACAATCACCATCACACTATTTAAGTCTGGGACTTGCTATTGCTCACTGCCGAGTATTGTTAGCCTAGTCTGCATACCAAGCGTTCTCTGTTCTTAGTGTTCATCGTTGTCTTCCTGTGTTTTGATTCCTGCCCGTGTTCCTGGATTATTCTCTCTGCCTTGCCCTGTTTGGATTGTACGCCGATCGTCGACCACGCCTGTTTACTGACCACTCCTCTGTCTTGCCTCTGCCATACCTGTTTGCTGTCTCTCGACCCTGCCTGTATGACCACGTCTTTTAATAAAGCTTCGCAAATGGATCCGCACGTCTCACGTCTCGTCGCTCCCGTAACAGAATACTCGGCCCAACAAGGACCCAGCAGCTTTTCCGACGAACCTCGGTCAGGTATGGATGCAGCTATCCTATTATTGGCCCTTAAGCAGGGTACACGATCACTAGAGCGTTACATCGCTGAATATTTGGCTTTGGCTAATGGCTCAGACCTAGCAGATTGCATGTTAATAGATTTTTTTTGTGATGGCCTTAACCAGCCACTAAAAGCAAAAATAATCTACCAAGCTCCTCGTTCATCATTGAGTAATTTCCTGGACTATGTTCTGTGGACTGAGGGTTCGGCATTCACTGTGGGAGTCGCGGAGGAAAGAGATACCGCACCCGATTGTTTGATTGCAACTGCGTTAGATCACGCTCACAAAATGGCAACCAAAACACCACCTCAGAGCGTCATTGCTGCTGGTATAGAACCAAGTCGAGTCCCAGCCTCTTTCAAAAAGCCAGAGTCTGCTCACATCATGCCTGCCAAGCCAGAGTCTGCTCACGTCATGCCTGCCAAGCCAGAGTCTGCTCACGTCATGCCTGCCAAGCCAGAGTCTGCTCACGTCATGCCTGCCAAGCCAGAGTCTGCTCACGTCATGCCTGCCCAGCCAGAGTCACACCACGTCTCAGTGCTCCAGCCAGAGTCACACCACGTCTCAGTGCTCCAGCCAGAGTCACACCACGTCTCAGTGCTCCAGCCAGAGTCACACCACGTCTCAGTGCTCCAGCCAGAGTCACACCACGTCTCAGTGCTCCAGCCAGAGTCACACCACGTCTCAGTGCTCCAGCCAGAGTCACACCACGTCTCAGTGCTCCAGCCAGAGTCACACCACGTCTCAGTGCTCCAGCCAGAGTCACACCACGCCTCCGCCGGATTGCCAGAGTCTGTCACACCCAGAGATTTAAGGTCAGTCCTTCGAGTTCCCTGTCTGGTTTCCAGCATAAGGGACCCACTACTGATATCGGTGCGAGCAGCTGGCATTCTCAGGGCCTCAACCCTGGCTGTTACAGAGACTGTTCCCCTGACCTCAGTGCTTCCCGTTATGGCGGTCACCATTTTGAGTGTGTGGGCTGCACACTGTGCTCCTGAGGCCTCTCCTGTCCACGAGTCTGTTCCTGAGGTCTCTCCTGTTCACGAGTCTGCTCCAGTGCCTCCAGAGGTGGCGGCTTCCGCTGCAGAACCTCCCGAAGTGGTGGCACCTACTCCCGAATCCAGTTCTCATGTCACGGCCACGGAGGCCGTTCCTGACCTCATGGTCTGCCCTGTCACGGCCATGGAGGCCGTTCCTGACCTCATGGTCTGCCCTGTCACGGCCATGGAGGCCGTTCCGGACCTCCTGGTCTGCCCTGCCACGGCCATGGAGGCCGTTCCTGAACTCACGGTCTGCCCTGTCACGGCCACGGAGGCTGTTCCTGAACTCCCTGTCTGCCCCGTCACGGCCACGGAGACCGTTCCTGAACTCACTGTCTGCCCCGTCACAGCCACGGAGAACGTTCCTGAACTCACTGTCTGCCCTGTCACGGTCATGGAGGCCGTTCCTGAACTCATTGTCTGCCCTGTCACGGTCATGGAGACCGTTCCTGAACTCATTGTCTGCCCTGTCACGGTCATGGAGGCCATTCCCGAACTCACTGTCTGTCCTGTCACGGCTAAAGAGGCCGTCTGTGAGCTCACGGCCTGTCCTGTCACGGCTAAAGAGGCCGTCTGTGAACTCCCACCCTGTCCTGTCACGGCCAAGGAGGCCGTCTTTGAGCACACGCCCTGTCCTGTCACGGCTGAAGAGGCCATCTATAAGCTCACGCCCTGTCCCGTCATGGCTAAGGAGGCCGTCTTTGAGCACACGCCCTGTCCTGTCACGGCTGAAGAGGCCGTCTATAAGCTCACGCCCTGTCTCGTCATGGCTAAGGAGGCCGCCTGTGAATCCTTGTCCTGCCCAGTCACGGCTATGGAGACCGTCTACGAGCTCTCGACCTGCCCTGTCACGGCCCCTGGGACCATGGGGACTCTCTCTGTATTGTCTGTCTCTGTTCTCCCTGTGGTGTCTGTCTCTGTTTCCCCCAGATCCCTGATGCTGCCATGGCTTCCTGAGCAGTCTGCCCTACCGTGGAGATCCTATGCCCTGTCTACTCCACACTGGTGGGCTCTGGCTCTGTCTGCTCCGCGGTGGTGGTCAGCTGTCTGGCTCTGGGGGTCTCCTGCTCCACCCAGGTGCACTCTGGTCCCGTCCTGCCCTGCCACGGCTCCTGAGACCATGAAGGCTCTCTCTGTGTTGTCTGTCTCCGCTCTCTCTGTGTTTTCTGTACTTGTTCTCCCCAGATCCCAGTCTCTGTCATGGGTTCCTGCCCTGTCTGCCTCCCTGTGGTGGTCCTCTGCTCGGGTCTGGTGGTCATCTGCTCCGCCATGGTGGTCCACTGCTCCGCCCTGGTGGGCTCCTGTTCCACCTGCTCCGCCCTGGTGGGCTCCCGTGCCATCTGGCTCTGGCTCGATCCCCGGCCTCTGCACTTCCGCAGGGATCTGGCCCTCCATCCCTCCCCCTGTTCCGCCTCCGCTCCACCGCCCTCCTCGATTGTATCGGAGCGTCTAGAAGCCGCTCCTTGGGGGGGGGCTATGTTACAAATCCTGGCCATGCACTTCAGTTTACTCACCACCAGAGGTCACCCGCTCACCACATGGACTTTTACACTACACAGCACACTGGACTCAATTTCCCACAATCCATTGCACTGACGACTTGCACAGCTGTTCACTATTTCGCCCACACCTGATCACCATTTCACAATCACCATCACACTATTTAAGTCTGGGACTTGCTATTGCTCACTGCCGAGTATTGTTAGCCTAGTCTGCATACCAAGCGTTCTCTGTTCTTAGTGTTCATCGTTGTCTTCCTGTGTTTTGATTCCTGCCCGTGTTCCTGGATTATTCTCTCTGCCTTGCCCTGTTTGGATTGTACGCCGATCGTCGACCACGCCTGTTTACTGACCACTCCTCTGTCTTGCCTCTGCCATACCTGTTTGCTGTCTCTCGACCCTGCCTGTATGACCACGTCTTTTAATAAAGCTTCGCAAATGGATCCGCACGTCTCACGTCTCGTCGCTCCCGTAACACAATGAAGGATTCTGAAAAGAAATCTATGACATGTGACTCTGATGACAAGAGTAATGGCTGCTGAAAGAAAAAAAATATATATATTTTTTAAAAGTTAAATATAATTTGAAATCTATCCAAACAGAGAACAGATGTTTAAAATTGTGCTTATATTTCACAATATTACTGTTTTAACTGTATTTTTGATTAAATAAATGAAGCTTTGATGAGCATGCGGGACTTATTTCAAAAACATGTTACCGACTTTTGAACGCTACTGTATATACTGTACATACTTTGAAAGTCACTTTGGATAAAAGCATCTGCTAGATGAATAAATGTAAATATATAAAGTCTAGACATACTCAGAATTTGGCAGAACAGCTTTTTTTTTTTTTTTTTACAGAAAAAGCTGCTTGTGAATAGGTCTTTTTTTAACAGATGCCTTTTCCCTAAATCTATGTCAAAACTAAAAAAAGCTGAAAATTAATTCTCTTAGCAAAAAAAGGATATAACATGCTTGATATTCCATGGTAATTTAATTTCTTGCCAGGAAAATTAATAATGAATGTCGGGAAGCGTTCCTTCTCTTTCTTTCAGTCATTCGTCACTCTCACGGCTGCTCACACCAGCAGCTGCTTAAATACTCCTTTGAATTAAGAAGAAAATACCACGAGTGACTCACACACAAAACTCGCCAGATACCGGCTTAAAAAAAAACATTCTGCACATCTGCACCACTTTCTGCAACATTCTGCACACCATTCTGAGAAAAATCGCTATTATTTCTCATACCTAAAACCAAGCACACACACACAGGTGCTATTGAATGCTGGAGAATGGTGCTGTCAGTTAACTAATATTGGATACAGTTTTGTGCATTGAGTATTAAATTAATTATTTTGACCTGTAAGGAGCTGAATCACTCTCAGCTCTCACATAAAACACATAATGCAGAACAGAATGGGAGCAATGTATTCCTTGCTGTGAATAAGATAGAAAAAGCTTATTTTTTTTAAGATAATCATTGCTTTGCTATGCTACCTCACGTAGAAAACTGAACAATAAGTTATTTAGCTTTAGAAAGAACAGTTCTGCAGCCGATGTGATTAGAAATGTGTAAAAAACTGTCTTTATATTGACCGTGATGTCTGATTATTTCTTTACATATTCACATACAGTGCAATTTTAAGCGCTGTTTAATGTACAATGCCAGAATAGATGTACTGTATCAATTCAAACCCAGAGCACAACTGAATTCACCAGCATCCCCCTCTAGGAATTAATCAGATCCATTAGCATGTATCCCGTGATGACCTTCCACTGCAGGAAAGCGTAATCTGCTGTTTAAAATGCAGTTTGTATTCATTGTTCAATAATGTGGAAGCATTCAGCAGAACTTGAATGTGGCATGTGCAACTCATTTGACAGAGAGAGAGAGAGAGAGAGAGAGAGAGAGAGAGAGAGAGAGAGAGAGAGATGAGGGGATAAATTGAGGATAAGCAAAGATAAACAAGCAAACTAAATAAATGTAGTTGATTTTTAATGACACAAACATCTGTTCAGGACATGCAAAAGAAGTTAATAGATGGAGTACAGTCAGAAATGTCGTTGTCTGTTTCTCTTCCAATGTACTGTAATGTTCGATCCTACCTGACAAATTGATTTCACTAGACCTTAGGGCAATAACCTTCTCTATATGGTAATTAAAGCACACCACACAGACAATACTCATGTGTGCTTCACATTGTAATTAAAACTTCCCTGAAAATTTGTGCTGTCAGCTGCTTAGTAACCTGATCAAAGTTGTGGGCCAGTGCTCTATAACCCATCTTGAATACACAGAACACACAACTGTAATACATTATTCCCTTAATCAGTATCTTTCTAGTACACAAATCTGAACATCCCTAAAACAAGATAAATTTATGAGAACCAAAACTGAAGATAATAGTTTTATCCTTTTTAGGTATAAAATGCATTTAGTTAAACTTATAAAAAAAACTTATGCATGGATCATTAGAAATGTATCACAATATCACTTGCTCACCAACGGATCCTCTGCAGTGAATGGGTGCCGTCAGAATGAAAGTTCAAACAGCTGAAAACAACTTCACAATAATTCATCACAATAATTCATAAATTCATAATTCATCCACATGACTCAAGTCTATCATTTAAAGTATTGTAAATTAAAAAGCTACATCTTTGTAAGAAACAAACCAGCTATTAATGTGTTTTAACTTTTTAATATCACTTATAGCCAAAATATGAATCCAGAATCCATAATAACGCTTCCTCAGATGAAAAAGTCCAGCCTGTTGTCCTTTCACATCAAAATCCACCAATATATTTGTTTAGATCTGTTTTGGACCGTTTTTTTGTCTTGTAAACAGTACTTGATCTGTGCATATTTCTCTCCCGATTCAGACAAGACAACATGGAAAAAGCAATATTATGGATAAAGGACTTGTATTTTTGCCAGAAGTCAAGTAAAGTTTAAGTAAAGTTAAATTGTCTTGATGGATTTTTTATATTACAAAACATGCAACTTACATCTCACTAGATGTTAAACGACGGACTGGAGTTGTGTGGATTATTGTGATGTTTTTATCAGCTGTTTGAACTTTCTTGCTGACAGCACCAATTCACTGCAGGATAAATTGGTAAGCAAGTGATGTAATGCAAAATGTTTCCAAATCTGTTGTGATAAAGAAACAAACGCATCTTGTGTTGTCTTGTGTAGCGTAAACTTTCATGAACTGACTATGCCTATAAGAAAAGTAATTTTTGCAGTGTAGTTATGTGTACAGTGAAGAGTTTAATGAGTGTATGTGTATCTCTGCTCTGCTTTATTTGTTTTGCAAAAACTACTGTACAGTCTCCTCCTGCAGAGCTACAGATTAAAGAAAGAGAAAAACAGAAGTGTGAAAGGAAAACTGTTTCAACTATCCAGCACCAGTCTCTAATGAGTTTATGTAAAATATGAAGTTACACTCATGCAATGTGAACATAGATGCACTGAGAAATATACATTAATCCTGTTTGCATACATTAAGAAGTATGTACCAGTATTACACAGTTCCTTGTGTGTCAGAGTACCAAATTTAGCAGTAAACTAAAGTCTAAATGTGGATTAGTTTATACCTACACATGCCAATCTCTCAAACATGCTATCAAAATCCTACAGGAAAGCAACTGTATCAATTGATAAACAGTAGATGCATTAACACATTAACTGGTAATGCGTTAATCAACTTTAACTGTTAACCGTTAATGATGAAAAGCACAACAAAGTAACATGGCTGCTTTACTGTTCTGAAAGCAAAGGAGCATTCAAACAAACAATGTGGTGGGAGGTGCGTAAAGCAATTATCGTCTGCAGTAGGAAGTGCACACTAATGACTACATAATGAGAATGCACTCTGAGAAACTCACTGACTTCTGCTGTATGAAAACCGCTCCAGTAGATTACAGCTGTAATCACTGCAATGTTGGAAAATATCTAACTAAAAGTAACAATGCTATTACATTTTTCAGTAGCATGACAATAGCTCAATAACCTTGTTTTCTTTTTTTAATATTTTCAAATGTAATTTATTCCTGTGAGGGCAAAGCTGAATTTTCAGCAGTTATTACTCCAGTCTTCGGTGTCACGTGATCCTTCAGAAATCATTTTAATATGTTGATTTATTCTCAAACATTTTTTCTTATTATTAAGGTTAAAAACAGTCGTGCGGCTAAGCATTTTTGTGGATATATGATCAGAAGCTTGAAACAGAAATCTTTTGTAAAATTATAAATGTTTTTACTTTTGTCCTTGCTGAATAAAAGTACTAATTTATTATCATTATTTTTTAATTGACTGACCACAAACTTTTAAACGATAGTGTAAATAAGTGCTTCAAAGATTCATTTTTGAACCCTGTGTCTTTTTTAACCAAATATTTAGCTGAACAATGTCTTGTATTTTTGTGTTTATTAGTTGACATTAGTATAAATTAGTTTAGTTGTTTTTAAATTCATATCCTCACTGTTTTTGTACCAGCTGAATATTGTTCTGATTCCAGAGTAAAAAAAATCTACTTATAGCTTACGGTGGGGCAAATAAGTTTTCCCACTTACAAAGAATGGAGAGATCTGTAATTTTCATCTTAGGTACACCTCAACTGTGAGAGACAGAATATAAAAAAAAACAATCCAGAAAATTTGGCGAGACCAAAGAGTTGTCTAAGGACACTAGGGACAAAATTGTAGACCTGCACAAGGCTGGGATGGGCTACAAGACAATAGGCAAACAGCTTGGTGAGAAGGCAACAACTGTTGGCACAATTATTAGAAAACGGAAGAAATTCAAGATGACTGTCAATCTCCCTCGGACTGGGGCTCCATGCAAGTTCTCGCCTCGTGGAGTATCAATGATCCTGAGAAAGGTGAGGGATCAGCCTAAAACTACACGGGAGGACCTGGTCAATGACCTGAAGAGAGCTGGGACCACAATCTCAACGGTTACCATTAGTAACACATTACACCGTCATGGATTAAACTCCTGCAGCGCGCGCAAGGTCCCCCTGCTTAAACCAGCACATGTCCAGGCCCGTCTGAAGTTTGCCAAAGACCATCTGGATGATCCAGAGGAGGCATGGGATAAGGTCATGTGACCAAAATATAACTTTTTGGTATAAACTCCACTCGCCGTGTTTGGAGGAAGAAGGATGAGTACAATCCCAAGAACACCATCCCAACCGTGAAGCATGGGGGTGGAAACATCATGCTTTGGGGGTGCTTTTCTGCAAAGGGGACAGGACGACTGCACCGTATTGAGGGGAGGATGGATGGAGCCATATATTGCGAGATTTTGGGCAACAATCTCCTTCCCTCAGTAAGAGCATTGAAGATGGGTCGTGGCTGGGTCTTCCAGCATGACGATGACCCCAAACACACAGCAAGGGCAACTAAGGAGTGGCTCCGTAAGAAGCATTTCAAGGTCCTGGAGTGGCCTAGCCAGTCTCCAGACCTGAACCCAATACAAAATCTATGGAGGGAGATGAAACTCCGTGTTGCCCAGCGACAGCCCCAAAACCTGAAAAATCCTCAGAAGACCTGTATGGAGGAGTGGGTCAAAATCCCTGCTGCTGTGTGTGCAAACCTGGTCAAGAACTACAGGAAACGTCTGACCTCTGTAATTGTAAACAAAGGTGTGTGTGCTGTGTGTGTGTCTATTTTTCTATTGTATCAAATACTTATTTCATGCAATAAAATGGAAATTAATTATTCAAAAATCATACAATGTGATTTTCTGGATTTTTTTTATATTGTCTCTCACAGTTGAAGTGTACCTACGATGAAAATTATAGATCTCTCCATTCTTTTTAAATGGGAAAACTTGAAAATCGGCAGTGTATCAAATACTTATTTGCCCCACTGTATATATTGTCCCAATAAATATATTTAATGTTATTAGCTGCTTTCTGCTAGCAACTTAGTAACCTATTACCTTTTCTAAAGGGTATCGTGGGTGTAGTTTAGCTAGTCCTAGATGAAATTATGAGCAGTTTCTCCTCCATTCAGGTATAAATTAAGAACTGTGTGGATATTTGTATTGTTTCCTGTGCCAGACCAAGGAGGAGGAGGGAGGTGGAAGGGTTATATTACTGAAGGAGGAGTATATTTTTTGCACAATCAATTTTTGTCCTCACAAATTTGAGGCAGAATCCATAAACCCAGACAGAGAGAGATGACCACTCTTTTGGGTGAGAAAGCAAGAGAAAGACAGAATTTAATGGGATTCAGCGAGAGGGATGAACGGAATGAAAATGACTACATCATTGTGTCGTCTCTCCTGATAAACATGCTCAATAAATAAGGAGAGAATGCTTCAAACAAGCCAAACAGCTCATATTCAGTTTAATGCTTCTATGTGTCATTCACCAACTGCAAATAAACAATCCACAGAACAAACACACACAAACATTTGTTTTTCTATCATAGTAGGGAGTTTCTATTTACTTCAGCTGTGTTTATACTGAGATAATGATACTTTCTATCCCCAACCCTTTAAACTGAAAGGGATAGCTCACCCAAAAATGACATTTCTGTTATTATTCACTCACCCTCATGTTATTTCAAAGCCGTATGACTTATGCAACCCAAAAAATGTGGCATATAATGAAAATCAATTGGCTTCAATGTTGTTTTGAATTCCACTGACTCTCATTGTATCGACAAAAATGGTTAAAAATATTTTTTTGGGGTGAACTATCCCATCAATACTTGCAGAAACATTTATAATTTTACATTTTTATTTAGTCTGTTTATAAAGCCGTTTTCTTCACAGGGACCTTTGGCTGCTGAACGATTGGATTTTAAACATGCGTCTGGTTTTTTATGTGGAGGTTTGACCTATGACCTCTCAACATCTATAACAGAATCATATTATAGTAAAGCCACTGGGTCCAGGCCAGAGGTCCAAACATGGCCTTACTTTCCATTCCTTTTCTTAGACAAACACACACACTTTTTTCTTTCACCTTGAGTTTGTTCTACAGAGGTTTTGCTCCCTTGGGAAAGACTAGAGGAGAAAAGAACACTTCCAGAAGACAGAAGGCAGGTCTGAGAGGAATAATCTGTGTGCTGATTTTTAATGGAAGGCCTAAATGCATTCTGGGAGGATAGCCTGCTGTCTTAACCTCCATATGATGACTGAATTTCAGACACTTCAAACTATTGCTGCAGGCTTCTCGCTGTGTGATTGTATTGTAATACAGCCGTCCTCCATCTCTGCATGTGTGTGTGTGTTTGTCGGGACAGAGAGAAAACAAATGCTACACACAGTGTAATTCCACAGAAACAATAATCCAGCGGCCCACATTATTCAGTGGGATGCTGATAAAGCTTATCAACCTTTAATCTGCATGGCTAAAGGGTCTAACACACTCTTTTCATCTCTCTCTTTTGCTTTCTCTCAGTCTGAGTGCAAGATTTCATTTAACTCAAGCTATTCTTTTCTTCCACTGCTCATTCTGTGTATGTACGAGAAAATCGGCTGTATTTTCTAAGGTATTTGGTCTTTTTGCAGAGGCGAAACCATTTGGCTGTTCATTATTTTGTGGATGTCAGGGTGATGTTTTCAAGTTAAGAGTTTAAGTTCAAGACTGAATGAAAGCACACACACAGTGATAATTATTTCTCTAGGATGGTTGCGGACGGTGTGAATTAACAGGTTACTGAACTGCTAAATGTGACAGCTGATGAATCAACAAAGCCGATCCTCTCGCTTTCTCTCTCTCCATCAACACAGATCCACTCCACTCTTTACTCATCAGCCAGGCAGTTAATCAATGTGATTATCCTTGAGAGAGATATATCTGAGAGAGAGACAGAGTGAGACAGAGTTGATACACATACACTGACACTTCTAGGTAACATTTGATTGACATGTATCTCAAGCAGGAGAGATGAAAAATATGCAGAGTGATTTGTTTGATGGTTCTAGTTGTATTGAGCGAATTTGATTGTTGTGACAGAAAATTCTCCAATTTAGCACAGCTTTTAACTCACAGACTATGGGATATTTTGTTTAGGGATGTCAATTTAATGCTTTAATTTAGATTGATTAATATAGTGGTGGAATTAAATAGAATAAATGGGTCTCAAAAATACCAAGAAAACATAGAGATGTGATTAAATAGCCAAAGATGGCAACCTGTATGTGAACACACCTGCAGATTTCTAACTGGTGGGTTGCAAATTGGGAATAAGTGGGTCGCACAAATTGTGAGAATGGTTGCAGTTTCATGCCGTGTCTGAAATATGAAAAATTAAAAAAAAATCTGTTAAATTAAATTCAGTTAACACATTTGTTGAAGGGGATACAGTTCCGTTGAAAACTTTGGCTTCTGTAAAATCTTTAAAAATACATTTATTTCGTAAGGACACATTAAACTGATCAAAAGTTACAGTCAAGACCTTTATAATGTTATAATGTGACTTTATAATGTTATAATGACCTTTACAATGTTAAATGCTGTTCTTTTGAACTTGCCAATCATCAGATTAAAAAAAATAAAAAAAACAATGTTACATTGATAATAATAATGACTTATCAGCCAGTTCTTTTAAAGAATCATTGAAATAGACCCATTAACTAAAGCGTCACTGGTTTGAATGAATCCTTCACTGAATGATCTCACAAAATTCATAATAACAGCTTCTGAATCAACATGTCAATGAATCATTCCCTCAGTACAGCCATTAATCTGCTCTTACTTGTTGCACCACTAAAAATAGCGAAAATATATTCTTCAAATTATATTGTTTGAAAATATATTCTTATCTCAACTGTATAACTTACACTCGTGTCTTGGTTTATTATCTTCACTTTCACACTTTCACACAACGGATAATAATGCAATGAAACTGATACGTAAAAACATATGTAACTAAAAGAGAACAAATGAGTTTTTCCCCATTATATAACAAAAAGTCATGAAATAGATTACACCTCTATACTGTAGTTAGGTACTATATTAAAAAAATATTAAAAATTATAGTCTAAATATATAATTGCTGGAATACCAGACGTCCTCAGTGTCCACCTTGCATTAAACCTGCTTGCAAAATGGACTGCAATGAATGAACTATAAGCCAGTGATAATTGTGCTGAGATTCAATTATATGGAAATGAACAATATACTGACCTCTAAAGCTACTTTTGCAATGTTTATATAATACTTTTGTATGCTATACAATTAATGCAATGCCTCTGAATTATCTACACATTTAAAAGTTTCGGGTCAGTATGATATTTAAACGTTTTTGAATGAAGCCTCTTATGCTGCCCAAGGGTGTATCCATTTGATCAAAAAGATAGTAATAATAATATTGTGAAATATTATTACAATTTAAATGATATATTTTTAATTGAATATATTTTTAAATGTAATTTCTTCCCGTGAATGCATAGCTGAATTTCAGCAGCTATTCTTCAGTGTTACATGGTCCTTCAGAAATCATTTTAATATGCTGTTTTGGTGCTCAAGAAAGCATAACCGAAAACAGTTATGCTTTTTAAAATCGCACTGACCCCAAACTTCAGAATTGTATTGTGTACATTTAGAGAGTTTTCTCATGAATTATCAATACTATAAAATGTTTTTTTTTTATTATTATTAATATCATGGTTTTAATTGATTGACAGCCCTAAATTTGTACAAATACATTTTAATGACAGTAAACTGTAGCCTTCAATCCATGCCTCTTGGTTGGAAACAGTTTTTAATCAAAGCATTGCTGTCATCTTTAAACTTCCCCTTTAAATTTCCGTGTCCTCTCTCTGCACAAGAAATGTCCACTGCTTGATGAGTACATGCTGTCTGACTGCAGCTGCTGTCCTACCATTTTAAAAAATGTATGTCTCATTCCAGCAAAACATTCGGGACAATTCCCAAGAATTTAATCGACGTGTCACACATCTGTTCTCCCGGTGAAGACAAGATTATCAATAATCTCATATTTTCACACAGATTACATATTACAGGCAGCAGCCTTGAGGTGAGGTATAGACTTGGATCCCATCAGTGGGGGGCATTAGTTTGGATCCCACCATATTGTGAAATTGATCTTGTATCTGAAAGCCAGGATTGCTTTTCTGACAGCCGATGTACACTGGGTTTCATTTAAACACACTCCATGTCATCCAAACAGAAGGGAGACATGCACCATGCAACCGGTCAAATTTCTGTCAGAAAAGCACAAAATAATTTGTGAAAATTGTTTTCGTTCTTTAGTTGTAACTGCATAGAAGTACAATGAGAACAAAAAGACTTGCTTCCAGGAAAAGGTTTTATAAAGAACAGAACTGACTTAATTAATCTGTCTTAGTGTTGGTGATCATCTCAGATGTTCTGGAATTGACTGAACACAATCAAGAGGGACGGTCGAGAGCACAGACTGTCTGATCCTGTCTGATTTTAATCTACACACATCCCTTTTAAAATGTGCTCAGCATGAACCCACCAAAATGAATTCAAGTCTACTGCCCTCATTTTCACTCCAGAACTTTTTGTTCTCAAATCGGTACACTTGAGCCTTTTGAAACATCTATCCGTTTTCCGCCAAACACTAATTCTTCTCTTTCTTTTCTTCTAGTCTAAATACTCCTTATTCTTCCCAAGCTGATCAGCAGAAGGACAATTTACTTCATACATGGAGGTTTCTGTAAAATAATTTAGAAATATTATCATTATCAATCTTCACTATATATACTATACACTATATATACATACACACCATGTAATAATGTATTGAATAACATTTAGTACATATATAAAACATGTAATATAATATAATCCTATATAGAGGTCATAAAGTAATGCTAGTTCTTTGTATTAACAAACAAAAAACAAAACAAAACAAACAACAATAAAGCTCAATCTAAATTGTGTGTAATTACTGTAAGGTCAAAAAAACAAAAAATAATCAATGGACATTTTGAGCTTCTGTGTGTAGTATGAGCATAAAATCACTGTACTGTTCACAAATGAATCATAATTAATCATCTTGTGAATTAATGCAGCCATTCGGATGGACCATATGGATGGACACCAGTTGAAACACTGCCCATTCGTTTAGCTCTACAGTCAAGAAATATCCACTATTTTTCACCCATAGCCTATTTTTGAGTTTGCCTTCTGTGCTAATTTTTTGATTATTTTTAGTATGCAGGAGAGCATAATCAGAGCTGGGTTTCCATTTATACTTGCAGCTTAGAAGGATCATTAATTATAATGTTATTTGGTTTTGGTATGAAATGTCAGTTACAGCTCTGGGTTTGAATGTGGGTCATCAACACAAATTCTTAACTACAGCCACCATATAAAGCTGCGGTGACAATGGCTGTTTTAAATCTTTATACAAAAAACATATAAACTGAATTGAACTGAACTTGGAGTAGTGTCCCTATCTGTGTGGCGTGCTACTGTTTAAGCAACAGCAAGCAAATCAATGTCGGGTTCAATATCCCCTTAATTTGTTAAAGATTGTGCAAGAGAAATGCCAAGACAACTGCAGCTACAGGGGAGAATAATCTTTAAACACAAACACGGTCACATACACACACACACACACACAAACATCTCAAGTACACTCTCATGGGGTCCCCACTCAATACTTTTCAAAAAAACACACACTTGTAGTCTACAAGTAAACAAGTGTACTATACCAGCGCTACTCTTCTTAAATTAAAATCATTTAAAAACCCTATACCACTTACAAATAGGGGTGTGTGATATTGAAAAAAAAAATCTCAATATTTTTGGGGATTTTTTTGATAACGATAATTAGACGATATTTTGCAGAGTGTGTTATTGTGTGATTAATTAATCTTTTCATTTAAGTTTAAATGGATTTTCAAATTGTTACGTTTAATCAGTCAATTAAGTACACATTTAGGCTGTTACCAAACAAATGAAACCAGTATCATCAAAATTAATCTTTGCAGAAGTTGGATCTAAAGTGGCATTTAGATGTATTTACACACTATTTAATGCAGCTCAGAGGGACATGGAGTGCTTTAACCAGTTACAAATGCATATTTTTTGACATTTTAAACATAAAACATTGAATACTGATATTTTAAAAAAATTAAAATACTTAATAGAACTTTAAATAATAGACTTTAAATGTGAAATTAAAACCACCAGTAAGTGGCAGAAAGTCGCTGGTAAAACGTGAGTCATTGCGATTTAAACAAATCATTTAACAGTTGATTCATTCAGGAACAAACCACCGTCATGTTGCTTAGAGACACAAATCAGTGCTGTGGCTGTTTTTGTCGGTGAAATGGAGCAAAAACAGGCAATATGGTGTCTAAAACATAAGTCTCTTAATATTAACTTATTGTTAATTGAACTGTTGTATAAAATTAATATCACATTTTTAATCGTGCTTATTTTTGAAGAAAACACGGCACTCTTCATGTGATTTTAACTATATGAAACGTAAATATATACATTTTCTGCCCCCATATCTTGAATTTTGCGATCATTTTTAATGCATTTTAATAGACGGAATCATGCAGTGAAAGAACACACTAAATGCACACGCGCACTGTTTAACCCCCTTCATCACCACGTAGGATAATGTTGTAACAGGGCAAACGAGACGTGAGGCAAGCGGATCCAAGTGCAAACTTTTATTAATAAACAGTCAAATCACAGGCAGTGTCAAACAAGAGCAAACTGATATGGCACAGGCAAGACACATGAGTAATCCTAGGGCAAGCGTAGGTCTTGATCGGCGAACAATATCCAACAGGGCAAGGCAGAGAGATAATCCAGGTACAGAGCAATAGTCCAAGGGAGGTGCAATCAGAGTCCGAATGGCAAGGCAAAGGATTAATCCAGGAAACACGAGCAAGAATCAAAACACGAGAAAACGCAAAGCAAGGCTAGGCTAGGCTAGGCTAGGCTATGACAACTACATGGGCTCCGTAGAGTAGCTATTGCTGGAGAGTGATAAATGCTATACAATACTCGGCCATGACAGAGGAAGTCCAAGGCTTATAAAGCGTGTGTTCTTCTTCTTGTGTAAATTTTATTGGCAGCTTGCAATCATTGTGCATTACCGCCATCTACTGGGCTGAGGTGTAACCACATTGGGACGTCATCATTCTACAAAAAAAAAAAAAAAAAATCATTAACATCCTATAGGATCAAGGCCCAAGCTTCAGCTGTCGCTGCGTGTTCAGCTATAAAGCGTGTGTGATTGTGTGATCAGCTGTGTAATCAGAGCAATGTGAGATTGGTGACAGCTGTGTGTCGTCAGTGCAATGGATGATGGGAATTGTAGTCCAATGGTGAAGTGCAACAGTGGTGTAGTGCAAGAGTCCATGCGGTGAGCAGGTGACCTCTGGTGGTGAGTGAACGGAAGTTCATGGACCGGATTCGTGAAAAATGTATGCGTGCACTCCATAGGTGTTTTGTTTGGTTTTTGCAAAATACTCGATATTGTCAAATTGCACATCGTTAAAACAACAATTACGATATTGTTGCAGATGATATATATCGCACACCCCTACTTATAAACACATTGTTGTACGTCTATATTTAAATTAAGACCTCAAAAGATGTAATAATCTGTTTAAATAGTAAGGACTGTCCACAAAAAAAACTTTTATTAAGTACAGTATACAGTACCGTTGAAAAGTTTGGGGTCGGAAACACTTTTTGAAAGAGGCTTATGCTCACCAAAGCTCCATTTATTTGAACAAAAACACAGTAAGGGCAGTAATATTGTGAAATATTATTATAATTTAAAATAAATGTTTTCTATTTAAAAAAAAAATTAAGATGTAATTTATTCTTGTGATGGTAAAGCTGAATTTTCAGCAGCCACTGCTTCAGTCTTCAGTGTCACATGATGCTTCAGAATCGTTCTATGCTGATTTGGTGCTTAATAAACATTTCTTATTATTATCAATATTGAAAACAGTGGTTTAAGAACAGGATTCTTTGATGAAGGTTAAAAAAAACATTTATTTTTGAAACGGATATCTTTTTATATAAATATCTATCTTTTTAAGATTATAAATATCTTTACTGTCACTTTTGATCAGTTTAATGAATGCTTTCTGAATAAAAGTATTAATTTCTTTAACCAAAAAATCTTACTGACTCCATGCTTTCAAACGGTGGTGTTTTTGCTTGGACTTCAGAAAACTGTGAAACAATTTTACAGACTATTACTGCCCCATGCGCATATACACGTGTTAAAACCTTCAACTACTTTGGTGGTGTCCTGTCCATGATCTCTGTGTAGACAGTGGATGTGAAGCAAATTAAATTTCATTTGTAATTTCATGCTTGAGGCCACAGCCTGCGCCAGCTTTACGCTGCAGTTACTCACTGAGACAAGCAACCTACAATTACAGTGACTTCCCCAAACACACACACACACACACACACACACACACACACACTGTCCTGACTGTTAATGTGGTTTGTTCATGCATAGAGCTTTATACTGAGAGAACAGACCTGGAGGAACACATGTGAATTTCTGTGTAAAATGGGGGGATTATAATTTGCTGTTTTAAGTGCTTGAGATTTCTGACTTTAATATGGAAGACATGCATAACATTAACTGAGGACAAGTGTAATATACTTTTAGTTGATTTGGTTGATTTGAAGCTGACTCAGAATTCCTGGAAAAGAAAAGCATGTGTTCCATACAACATGAATCATTTCTCAATCATTAAATCATGTTTAGTTATGTTCACACAGACTTTTGGTCATATGGGTTAGGATTGTGCTCTAAAATACTAAAATGGCTTCTTGATTGAAGTCAAAGAAAAGCATAACAGAAAAATAGATTTGCATTTCCAAAAGAAAACACCAGTGATCACAAGGCAGCAAAATAATAATGTTTTAGGTAAGCTATAGGCATTGGTTCTCCATAAATGCAATCCCATTATAGAGCATTCATTTTCATGACAGTCAGCACACATTTTTGTAGCACTCATACAGTTATGTATATGCTAAAGTTCTGTGTTTGATGCCAAGGGAATACAGGAACTGAGAAATAAAAAACTACCATTCAAAAATTCAAAAGTAAGAAAAAAAAAATGGATATTTTAATTATCAAGGATGCATTAAATTGATAAAAAGAGAAAAAGATGTGAAAGACAATTATTACAAAAAGTAACTTTCTTTTGGACTTTATATTCATTAAAGAATACTGAAAAAAAACTGCTTTCAACATTGATAACAGTAATAAATTTTTATTAAGCACCAAATCAGCATATTAGAATTATTTCTGAAGGATCATATGACAGAATGAAAACTGGAGTAATGTTTTCTGAAAATTTAGCTTTGCCATCACAGTAATGAATAACATTTTAAAATATTTTAAAATATTTATTAAAATATTAAATCATATGCAAGACAAACTGCAATTTACTATGGGCTACATACAATGCATTTTAACAATGCAAGTCGAGACATTAATCTTCTGTTAATTGTTAAAATGTACTGTAAAACGTTCATTAAAAAAATGGAGAAACAAAGTGCAACCCACTTGAGTAGTAGCTAAAAAGTAGAAATATGTGCAGAACAAATATATATAAAAAATCAGTTCAAGCACAATAACTGGATACAGCAGTGGAGAGTGAAGCAGCTAATACCTCAAGACACTTCAGAGTCCACTAAGACTCTTTCTATGCATTGATATGTATTCATGAGCCCTCTGTTAAATATTCATTGTCCATGCAGTCCCATGGCTGTCCTTAGGCCATACAGTAAAACGGCAAGCACTGCCATGTCAAAAACATACAACTATGTATGGAATTGTCAAATAAATACAACTATGTCAAATACATACAACCCTGCTCTCCCCCCACTCACCATCATGAACAGCACTGTACCGACAGTGGAATCATTTGTCAAATACATATGACCCTGCTCTCCCCCCACTCACCATAATGAACAGCACTGTACCGACAGTGGAGTCATTTGTCAAATACATATGACCCTGCTCTCCCCCCACTCACCATAATGAATAGCACTGTAACGACAGTGGAGTCATTCAGGTTCCTGGGGACCACCATCTCTCAGGACCTGAAGTGGAACATTCACATTGTCAAAAAGGCCCAGCAGAGGTTGTACTTCCTTCGCCAGCTGAGGAAGTTCAACCTGCCACAGGAGCTGCTGAAACAGTTCTACTCTGCCATCATTGAATCCGTCCTCTGCACTTCAATAACTGTCTGGTTCAGCTCAGCTATCAAATCTGACCTCAGAAGACGGAGGGTAGTCCGGACTGCTGAGCGAATCATTGGTACAACCCTCCCTACTCTCCAAGAACTGTACTTATCCAGAGTGAGCAAAAGCGCTGGTAAAATCACTCTGGACCCCTCACATCCAGAACACTCCCTCTTTGAACTGTTGCCGTCTGGTAGACGCTACAGAGCTCTGAGCACCAGAATGACCAGACACAGAAACAGTTTCTTCCCTCAGGCAATCCATCTCATGAACACTTGACAATAATTGTGGAACCACACTATTTATACACTTATCTAACACACATACTTAATCTACATTTCAATTTGCACATAATATACCTGTACATACAAAACTGAACATACAATTGTCAATTTGTATATCGTTATTGCTTATTTACTTGTTCTATTTTTAATTCTTTTTTTTATTATCTGTGTTTTTTGTTCTGTCACTGTCATTCTGTTGCACTGTGGAAGCTCATGTCATGAAAACAAATTCCTTGTATGTGTAAACATACCTGGCAATTAAGCTCATTCTGATTCTGGTTCTATGCTACAATTGTGCCTGTCACACTTATTTCCACCCTTCATCATTCAGCTAAAATATTTACTTATACTGTATATATAACATGTTTTAATACCTCTCCCCAGCCAATCATCTCTTCACCCCATATACTTAACATCCTTACATCCTTTTTGATTCTCTGTTTCTTAACATGTAACATATGGCATTCACTTACACACAACCTGTCACAAAAATTATTTGTTAAACAGCGTGATGCATTTTTTGCACACATAGAATTTGTTTTCCTTCTCGCTGAGCATTGATTAAAATTGATCACACATTTAATTAAGCATTTTTATGTTAATTATTTACCATCGTGGGTTGTCAACCACAAAATTGCTCCACATGTTTGATGTACTTAGCAAAGCATTGTGAATTAGCTATAAATAGATACGCAACATGAAAAGGTTGGGGCAGTCACAACAACAAATACTTTTACGTTGTCAGACTGGCAGAGAATATTGTTTTAGAAACTAACAATGCTTATGACACTTGTTGGGGTGGAATAAATTCTTGATCATAAAAACATCAAAAGCCACAGTAAAAGAGGAAGAGGGATGTGACAAGATGAAGAGGTCAATAAGGCAATTGTTGCTTCTCAATCACCAGTATCTCCTCCCAGCATTCATGCATCATTAACCACACACGTATATTAACACAACTCAGCTCTCTTCGCTCTTCTAGCATCATTGCAGAACTCAAATGGCCATCATGTAATGTGACATCTTCTGTGCTAAAGAACCAGCACCACAATAGAGATCTGATGACATTTACAGCACTCAGTCTGTTCATGGTGGCATTTTCATGCCTGTCTTTCTCAGCTAATGCCACCAAGACTAACGTGACTGCATCCAGTCTGTTCTCAGTCTGAAATATCCCTTGGTAATGAGTTAATTAAGAACTGGGTCATCAAAGGTTTACAATTTTTTTTTCTAAATGTAGGATTAAATTTAGAACCAAGTCAAACCACATGTATGCAATTTTCACAGATTGCTGGTGGCCTTAGAAATATGGAATGTGTAAGGCAGTTTTCATACTTTCATGTTATAGAATATTAAATGACTAAGTAATCATAGAATAACTTAATTCAGAGTAACAAAAATTCTTAAAAGCTTTTATGTGGAACTTTTATGAAGTGTTTATTATGCTAATTACTAACTGTAGTCAGGCTCACACACTATAATGGTGGTAAGTATACATTTAAATGAAAACCTTTCTACACACAAGAACTCTTATATTCTGCAATTATTAGAGAATAAGACACACTGTTTCATGTTATAGGATTGTCCAAGAGGACAATTTCTCTTCCATATTAAACTCCAAACCTACAAAACAAATGCCAAAATATGGCACTGTATGAATGCAAGATGCCACTTTTTCATAGTTCATAATGTGAAATAGATTTCCAAGTAAAACATTGTACTACTGTTTAAAAGTTTAGTCAGTAAATATTTAGTAAAACTATAAATGTCTTTACTATTTCAAAATAATGTGCTCTTTCAAACTTTCTAATTATCAAAGACAATTAAAAAAAAAAAAAAAATGTATCAGTTTCCAACATTGATAATTATAAGAAAGAACCAAACCAGCATATTACAATGATTTCTGAAGGATCATGTGATGTGGAAAACTGTATCACAATGGCTGCTGAAAATTTTGCTTTGCCTTCACAGGAATAAAAAAAAACATTTTTTTTTATATATTAAAATAGAAAACTTAGACTGCACTAATATTTCCAAATATTACATTGTTTACTGTGTTATTTGATCAAATAAATGCAGACTTTTTAATAAATGCAGAAAATTTATATATACATATGTATAGTGTAAGAGAAAAAAGGAACTAAATTAACAGCAAAAACAATGATTTTATCCATCAGGAACTGCTCGGATCATGAAAAGTGGATGTTCCATACCTGAATGAGCCAGATCTTAGTTTAGAAAGTTTGCTAAAGTTTGCTATTATTATGCTAACAAAATAACTATATGGCTATTGGTTCACAACATTGTTAAAATGATCAGCATAAATGGAAAGATTATGACATTGTTCCTTTTTTAAATTTGGGGACAAAAAAACAGCAACAACAAAAAAACAACCTCAACATGCATTAAGAAAGTAACAAGGGTCAGATTTCTAATTCATGTTCAGTTCTGTGATGTTATCACAGTCTGATTTGTTATAAATGAAAATGTGTTAAACAGATGATAATTCCTCAGTCATCTGGCCATGTCTGGAGTGTTGGAGGCACACACAGCCAATGGGATTATGCCTGCATAGATGCTGTGTGTGTGTCTGGGAGCTTGTTTGCATGCCAGGAGGCTGGAAGGACTGGACGAAATGTCTCCTGCCCCCTCCATCAACCCAAGACAACTGGACTAAAGACAGCAGAAAATACAAGCAGAAAACAGCCGTGTGTGGCGGCCCATCCAGGAATATGGTTGAAAGCATTCATTCCTTGTCAGTTCTGGAAACAGGCACAGTTGACTCATTTTGTAAAGCTCACACAAGACCAAGAGGCTTACAGTGTTGTTTCCCTTTACTCACACAGAGAGAGATTACACTGGGCTGTCTGGACACACAAACCATTCACATTAGAACCAGACACTAACAACACTCCAATACCTGCACCACTATGCCACAAGCCTCTCCAAGCCACTTGCCTCGCAAATAAGCACTGTTTGTCTTCATTTCCCGCTGCAATAGTTAGAAAGCGGCATGCATTATTATAGTGCTAAAGATAGAAGCCCAGCAGCAGTATTTATAGGTTGATTACAGGCAGTCTGTGTTACCGGACTGGCCACTCTGTCACCGCCACTGACTGATAAAAAGAAAATTAAACTATTATTAATCTAAACAACTAATCCAAATGCTCTGTCTCACAAAGCTCCATTACTCACAGGCCACATTAAATACTGAAATGGTCAAATAAAGGATATTTATTAGTGTGACAATTGCAATTAATGAAGTCACACTGAGGTGAGAGTTGCTTGCAGAATGTTTATTTAGAGAAAAACTGACTGGCTGGATGTAGCAGGGAATATAATGAGCATGACAAAAAAATGTATCTATAAAAGTCTACCTGTTGTAAAATAAACAAGGTGGGAAATTACACCCACCAGCAGCCAAACGTGGAACACTTATCAACCACTTCAGCAGCCACTACAGCAGGCGACTTCCCTTAAATTCAGTTGAAACTTTGACAGTCTTTATTTTTAATATGTTTAAGAATGATTAAGAAGGCAAAAGTACACTTTGACTTGGTTGACATATGCACAATTACAAATATTCAAATCAATAATTGGTAACACTTTAGTCACTATTAACTAGTTGCTTTTTAGCATGCATGTCGGCTGATTATAAAGTACATATTAATGCCTTATTCTACATAATAATATTCTAAATCCCTTAACCTTACCCAATACCTAAACATAACAACTACAAACAAGTACCTAACTTACCATCAATAAGCTGCAAATTAAGAGTTTACTGAGGGAAAACTCTTAGTTAAAGGAATAGTTCACCCAAAAATATCTGGGTGAAAAAATTCTGTCATTAATTACTCACCCTCATGTCGTTCCAAACCCGTAAAACCTTTGTTCATCTTCTGAACACAAATTAAGATATTTTTGATGAAATCCGAGAGCTTTCTGACCCTGCATAGCCAGCAATGCAACTATGTTCAAGGCCCAGAAAGGTAGTGAGGACATCGATAAAATAGTACATGTGACATCAGTGGTTCAACCGTAATTTCACGAAGCTACGAGAATACTCTTTCATTAAAAATTTTAATTTGTATTCCGAACATGAACGAAGGTCTTACAGGTTTAGAATGACACGAGGGTGAGTAATTTATGTCAGAATTGTGATTTTTGGGTGAACTATCCCTTTAATAGTGAATGTGTGTTCTATAATCTGAAGTGTTACCCAACAAATAAACATCCAGACCTTTATTTCATATCTTAAAGTATAAAAAAAATCAAGAAAAAAAAAAATCAAGAAAGCTAAGAAAAACTTTTTTTTAAACTGAGCGTCATTGCCAATTAAGATGAAATTTTGTGACTATTCTCCTGTTGCTGAACATTGCTAGTGGACAAACTATTAAAAAAATTAAAAACAATTAAAAAACTTTACACTTTAGTTGAACAAACACATATAACACGAGAGTCTTTAGCATCACATGATCTTTCAGAAATCATTCTAATATGCTAATTTGGTACTATGCTAATTTGTAACCATTAAAAAAACATTTGTGCTGCTTAATATTTTTGTGACAACACTGATACATTTTATCAGGATTATCTGATGAACAGAAAGTTCGGTCACACTTTATTTTAAGGTCTATTAGCAAACAATTAACTACGACTTTTGCCTCAATAAACTCCTAATTTGCTGCTTATTAATAGTTAGTAAGGTAGTTGTTAAGTTTAGGTATTGGGTAGGATTAGGGATGTTGGATATGGTCAGGCAGAATATGTGCTTTCTAAGTACTAATAAACAGTCAATATGTTAATAATATTCATGCTAATAAGCTAGTAAGAATTGGTCCCTATACTAAAGTGTTACCGAAAGCTTAATAGAACAGAAATTCTTCAAAACAGAAATCTTTTGTAACATTGTAAATGTCTTTACTGTCACTTTTGATCAATTTGCTAGATTCTTGCTGAATAAGTGCATACACTTTTCATTTTTATATAGTCTGCAATTATGCTTTGCTAAAGTAATTAGTTTTTAGGTGTAACATTATAAGACTGACACACTAATCTAAAGTGTTCCTGCAGGCAGTATACATGAGGTTTACTTTTAAAGCCTGTGGGAAAACAAGCTGCTGAAAAAAGACCAGAGAAGCCAGAACACATTACAAAACCATCAATAAAGTCACAGTCCCATTGCACTGACCTGGAGTGAGACCACACACCTCGGTTAACTGTTTATGTAGCGTTAGTGACACAACAAGTGACACAGACGCACGACAAGCCAGAGAGAAAACTTAGCAGAGCAGAAACAGTTTCCACTCCTTATAGCTAATGGCTGTTTCTGCAGATGTTTATTGACTTTATATTTCCTCTAAAGATGGCTCCCATATTTCATATAGTGCTGAAAGAGGGCTTTATTTCTGCATTTTTTATACCGAGAGACAAATTTTGCAGACTAGCATCTTTCTCTACTGTAGTCAGAGTTCATACGTTAGGAGGAAAGCACAGGGGCATTATGGGAAGACAGTATCCATGCTTCTTCCTTCCTGCCAGAGGCTCAGAGCTGCCGTTGGACTATGACTGCAGATGAATCTCTCTGTCCTGCACCTGCTGGGGTGATCAAGAGCAGCTTTCCAAAGATTAATGCCAGAGCGCTTTCAGACCCAGTACACCACGCACACACACACACACACACACACACACACACACCCGTAACATCATGTAAACAACTACACTCTTAAAATAAAAGGCTCTAAAGGGGGGTTTTGCAGTGATTTTATATAAGAACCATTTTTGGTTCCCCAAAGAACCTTTCAATGTACATTTCTTATAAGAACCAATTTTCCCTTCAGGGTTTCTGCATGTTTTATTGTAATTTAAATGGATGGTTGATTGGTCGAAAGCCCCCTCTATCAAGATGCCATGAGTTGCGCACTTGAAAACAAAGCCCACTTGACAGTGACCATGTGCTGATTCTGAACGTGTCTCTCACATAGACTGACAAAGGAGTATACTTTAAAGGCTTGCGCACTCAATTGTTTGCAAAATGGGGCGTTGTGCTCGTGTCTCCTACCTCTCTCATTTGGCACAAATCCAAATATTCCATAATATTTCCATATTTGCGATGTAACATATCTGAATGCTAAACTATTATTTATTATGTAAATTATAGGCTTTGTACTTCTGTCGCGTCCAGCAATGCTGGAATTGATGTGTTTTGTGTGTGTGTGTGTGTGTGTGTGTGTGTGCGTGCTCCTGTGCGATCAGTTCAACTGTTTCTTTATACCAGCAGAATCAACTTTAGTGAAGTGAAGTGACGTGTGGCCAAGTATGGTGGCCCATACTCGGAATTTGTGCTCTGCATTTAACCCATCCAAGTGCACACACACAGCAGTGAACACACACCGTGAACACACACCCGGAGCAGTGGCCAATGCTGCGGCACCCGGGGAGCAGTTGGGGGTTCGGTGCCATGCTCAAGGGTCTCATCTCAGTCGTGGTATTGAGGGTGGAGAGAGCACTGTACATTCACTCCCCCCACCTACAATCCCTGCCGGACCTGAGACCCGAACCTGCAAAAAAAATTGTAATTTGCACTTCTGTTCAAAATTATTGAAAAGAAACCGAGCATAGTAGTTTTTTTTTTCCTGTTGTACTGTTTCCTGTTGTTTCCTGTTGTAAATCGTATCGAATCGAGGTACGTACCGAACCGTGACATCTGTGTACCGTTCCAACCCTAGTGCACAAAACCGTCTATTGTAATATAGCTGTACATACAATTGTCAATTTGTATATTGTTATTCCTTATTTAGTTGTTCTATTTTTTATTCTTTTATTATCTGTGTTTTTGTTCTGTCACTGTCATTCTGTTGCACTATGGAAGCTTCTGTAACGAAAACAAATTCCTCATGTGTAAACATACCTGGCAATAAAGCTCATTCTGATTCTGATTGCGATTTCACTTTTTTAACTTTAGTTATTGTGTAATGTTGCTTTTTGAGCATAAACAATATCTGCAAAGTTGAGGCGCTGAAAATTCAATGCAAACGGAGACATCGTCTTTTAAAATTTTGGCAGTTTAATGCCTACAAAAACAGCTGGTAGGGACTACAACGAGCTACTTCCTGGGTCCGTTACGTCACAAACCCAGATAAACCCCGCCCCCAGGAACATGCAGCAAAGGGGCGAGGCCATGTGGGGTGCACGTAAAAATCTATTTATATATGAATCGCAATTCGATCTTCTAACAATTATAATGGATTCAACAAGTTTCAAAATCAATGTTCTAAAGCAGCGGTTCTCAATCCTGTTCCTCACATTGCCCTGCTCTGCACATGCTCTACATCTCTCTCTCTCTCTCTCTCTCTCATTCACATCGTCAGCTCGGCTTCAACAATGAAATGTTCCATTTATACACTTATTTTCACATAGCTATGAGAAGCGTTAAACATGGACGCTTGTGCGGTTGCCATGCTGTATTAAAGCTTTAATCAGGATAAAACCGTGTATTAAAAGCTAACAGAAGCAGTAGCATTTACAAATAACAAACACCATATCTAAAAGTATGAGACGACAACAAACAAAAAACTTACCATTAAGAGCCGTGCTTGCACAGGTTCTGCGCAATCCTCTTCACTAATATTCTCTGGGTCTCAATTGGGCTCAAATTGATAAGCAATATAGACGACGCCATTGTTTAAAATACAACTGGAGCACATGCCGCTGAGCTGAGGGGTGGGACGTTTAGACGCACACTAGAGGCGGTTTAGCCAATCACAACACACTGGGTCAGCTGACCAATCTGAGCCCATTGCGTATTTCTGAGGGAGGGGCTTCATAAAAGCAGGAAATGATCAGTGTGTTTAGAGAAGAAGGGACAGAGCAGTGTGGAAATGAATGAGCGAATGAATGAGTGAGTCAAATCAAAAATGCTAGATGAAAGTAAAATGCAAAAAGAAGAAAGAAAAGAAGGTGGTAAAGAGTAATAATACATGAGTTTGTATAAGTAAACCATGTTTTTCTGATCCGGTATTTGGAGATGCATAATATTCTACTCTAAGACAGAATAGAACTGATTAAAGTGAGGTCTGTTTAGGTTGTTACTGAAATCTGTGTTTTTGTGTGTGTATGTGTGTGTTTCTTTTTCTGAGGGGGGTTCAAATGATTTGTCTTGCGTGTGGAAGGGAATACTAGTAGAAACGAGTCTTTGTTGTTCTAAAATTGGATCCGAGACTCAAATAGGGCTGCTCATGTCAAACAGCATGGTTAATCACCTTTCCTGCTTGTACTGCGGTCACCTTCATCTTCAACTAATATTCATGCAAATCAGTTATGTAGTCATTTTTATGTGTATTCATACTGAATTTTAAAACAAAGGATTCAAGATAAAGGATTCATTCTATTGAAATACAAGCACACAACAAAATCATACAGAAAAAAAATAAATGCAAGAAGAAAGATTATGATGGTGGTCTAACCTAAAACATTATAAGACAAGACAAGAAAACTGCAGATTGCTCTATTATTTATATTGGTGCATCTCAGCTGGCATAGATATGTATGTGGGCTTTGACATATGGCCAGAGTCTGGGCAGTATGGCCAGGTATCTCTGCGGTGGTTATGAGGCTCAGGTCAGGCAAGCAAACATCTGGACTGCTGTTACACAGGGGTCTTTACTTATAAACACAGACTAATTTGTTGCCTTTTTCCTCGGGTGTGTGTGTGTGTGTGTGTGTGCCACAGTGTGACCCAGACTGTATTTACACTATGTAAAAAAAACCCAAAAAACAAGGATTACACAGCTAATTGATAATACTATGATAACTTATAGTGCTTTAAAATATAATGGAACATTTGGTACCATACAAATTCAATTCTAACAGTTCTACTGTTCAGTTAGACCTGGTATTTTCAAGGTTCTTTACTAAATCATTCATCTTTATATCCATTATACAGTACACTACAATTTAAAAGTGTGGCGGTGATTTTAATTAAAGTCTCTTTACGAGGTGTTAAAACAATGCTATTATAAATTGAAATTTAAAATAATTTTTCTATAATATTTTAAAATGTTAATTATTCCTGTGATTCCAGCAAAGTTGCATTTTCAGGAGTCATTACTCCAGGCTTATGTCACATTCAGAAGTCATCCTAACATACTGATTTTGTGCTAAAGAAACATTTCTTGTTATTATCATTGTTTAAAAACAGTTGTGCTACCTTATGTTTTGTGTAAACCATGATTAGAAAACTTTTAACATTACAAATGTCTTCACTGTCACTTGATCAATTTATTGTATCTGTGCAGAATGAAAGTTTACTTGCTTGATTTTTAATGTTATGTCATTACCTAGATGAGCCACAACAGTTTTTTGTTTTGTAACGGTTGTTCATGAGTTGAACTGCCCACTGATCTTCAGAAAAATCCACCAGATCCTACAAATTCTTTGGTTTTCCAGCATCTTTAGCATATTTGAAACCGTTCCAGTAGTGACTGTATAATTTTGGGATCAATCTTTTCACACTGACGACAAGTGAGGGACTCAAACACTACCATTAAAAAAGGTTCAAATGTTCACTGCATGGTTATCAAGAAGGAAACACGATGCATTAAGATCTGGGGATGAAAATTTTTCAACAGGATGAAAATGTGTACATTTCTCTTATTTTGTTTAAATATCATATTTTAAGATGTCCTCAGAAATGTGCTTGTTTTACTGTATTGTCAAAACAGTGAGAAAAAAAAAACATATATATATATATATATGTTTTTTTTTTCTCACTGTTTTGACAATACAGTAAAACAAGCACATTTCTGAGGACATCTTAAACCAGGGACAATCTACCAAAAACAGAGTCTAAAAAACGTGGGTGTTTGGTCAGCTTACTTTGTGTTTGACAGGTGAGCACAGAGCCGGCAGATCTTTGAGAACCTGAGAGTGTGAATCACTATTTTACTGATCCCCACCTGCTGAGAAACACAAGCATACAATTACCCTCCACTCACAGCTAATCTGCAGAAATGAATCATGTTATTATGTGTACAGACACGGGTAATTCCATGTTCTAGTCCTTCCCTTCTATTTGTTGAAGCAAATATAACATCCCTGCAGAATTCGGAAAGGGCGATTAATTTTCAGTTAATTTCTTTTCCTGCCAAAAATCTGAAATGCACTTTGTGTAAACACAAGAAATTGCATCTAACAAGCATTCAAAATAAATCTTTCAGTGATCTACATTTTTACACTATATTTATTCGAGAGCTATATTTGTTGCTCATATACTACGTCTATGATCCTATGACACACATATTTGCTCATTCTAACAGGAATTTTGAGCCACATCTATGACACAATCCCAGGAGGACTGAACAAATATAGTACCAGTATAAACCAGTGTCAAGAAGATGCAAATTCTCAAAGACGACACCTGTGGTTCATTAAAGATGGTTATACGAGTGCAAATGTCTCTTATAAGCGTAACGGTTGGTATCAACATTCGTTTCGGATGAGCAGACCACAAGTGGTCAGGTGAGACACATCGCCATTTACACCTGGTACTAACACGTGTTTCAAATGCATCTCCTGCCACCACCTGTGTGTGGATTTTGTGACCAAATACATCACTTACTATGTTACTACATGTTGATAAAGATAAAACACACACACACACACACACACACACACACACACACACACACACACACACACACACACACACTCATACACACACACACACACACAAACCAAAACAGAAAAGCTATTCACACTATTATAGTAACACTATTATCGAAACATTTAAATAAATCAATACTTTTATACAACAAGAATGCATTAAATTGGCCAAAATGATACTACAAAATTGACAGTAATATTGGTACAAAAAAACCCTATTCCAAATGCATCCTGTTCTTTTGAACTTTCTATTCATCAAGGAACCCTGAACAAAAATTGCATCACAGTTTCCACAAAAATATTCAAGTAGCACAGCTGTTGTCAACATTGATATTGATAAAAAAATAAAAATAGAAAAAAAAGTTTGATGGATCAAATGACACTCAATGCAGGAAAAGTCAGATTAAACATCACAGGCATAAATTAGTTATAAAAATATAATATAATAAAAGTACACACACACACACACACACATATACATTATATATATAACATATAATATAATATACATATACAAACACATTTTTTTAGGTATTTTATGTTATTTTAAGTATTTCACAATATTACTGTTTTTACTAGATTTTTAATTAGGTAAATTCTTTGTGACCAACAACTGGATGGTAATTTTCTCTGAAAGCTGCATATAGATGACAAGCAGTTGACAGCAGCAGTTGACTGGCAGGTCAGTAGGTGGTCTTTGCTGCTGAACATGCAGGTCTTTGCTGCTGTCTGCGATGTATAGCATTTGGACTGATTATTGTTTACACTACAAATGCAATGTGGCCACATGCATTTCTGACTACATCCAAAAGTGGTTTAAGTGGTCTGATCATAAATGTTCTCAGTCCAATCGCTGGGGGTCAGTTTTGTTCAACCTTAAGAGGTTTAACTAAATACCACTGATTTCATCTGTATGCCATTCAGGCGTGATTACAGCGAGGTGTTCTCACACAGAGACAGAGAGATAGAGAGAGATAGTACACAGTGTACGATCATGTATGGGTGGGTGTACAATTGCTATCCAGGTGTGATGCAAATGTTATAGTAGCTGACAGAAAGGCCTTGAAGTGTGTGTGCATGTGAATGTGTGTGTGTGTGTGTGTGTGTTTGTGCATTCTGAATACAGAGGCCTTGGAGGTTAAATGTGATAAAGACTCACGTCATGATAAAAGCAAAGTGAGTGAACTAGTAAGACTCAGATCTAAAACAGCTGGTCAACATTTGCTTTTTCTAAGTGTGTGTTTGTGTGTTTCTCCAGTGTTTTGTAACAGAGATAAATTTAACACCTCTAGAGAGACACAACAGATGCTGGAACTATATCAATACTGAACACACTCAAACACACAGCGTCTTAACAAATGAACATGCACAGTAGCTGCATTTTTCATCAAAATTAAACTTTACAGTCCTGTGCTCGCCTTCCCTTGTAGTCTATCTCTCCTCCCTCCCAAAAAACTTTCCATTGTTTTGTTGTTTAAAAACTTATCGTAAGGCCAACTTGCAATCAAAATGGACCTTATTTATACTCTGACAGTGTGTTCTTTATGGCTAAATTTTGTGGGCAAAAAGATCCATTTACAGGTGTAGCTATGTATGAAGCATTCTATGTATTAAAAGTCACTTTCAAGCCAAGCAGCTTTTCTGTTGGTCAATATTGTGAATTTGCCCTCTTAATCCATCCCTCCTCCTGAGGCTCCTCCTGTCTTTATCCACCTGTCATAACAGTTTCACTCCATTTCCTCCATCCTTCTACTTTCTATTTGGGATCTCATCCTCTGTTCCGCTATGCTGGTTTTTAATACAGTACTGTGCAAAGATTACAGAGACACTTCCACAAGTGTCATCCCATGAGAAATTAATGTTCTGCTGATGAACCTCTAGGTCATTTTTTAGGTCTTTTTTTTTTTAAAGAGAGAGTAAAGCCTATGCTCAATTCACTTGTTTTCTTACTGTTGTGTTATTATTATTTTTATTATTAATCCATGGCTCTAACAATGTATTTGTCTGTCACACCCTTCCGACTGCGATTATTTGTGCAAACAGGTCCCAAAAACTACATTATTTGTTGTGTCAGAATTTTTCTTCTTTTTAAATCTCTGTGCTTGTTTATTGTCCTGCAATTTGGCCAACATTTTTGTGATTGTACATCAATATAACTGTAATGATACTACTAAAGCTAACAACAACAATAATAATAAACAAATAATAATAATAATAAAATATTATATTACAAAATAAAAAATATTACATTGAAATGAACATTGCAATGTTTCACTGTGAAATAATAAAAACACATTTTTAGAGTATAGCTGTAAAACTGCAATAATAATATTTATTTTAAACATTAAACCATCAAGTCCTCATTTTGGTGGAAAATTGCAGGAAGACCTTAAACTTCTCTTGTTGTGAACTGCCAGTTTCTAAATGATTCTGGTTATAAATTTGGGGAGATGGCTGGTGCATTCAGAGTTCACAAATGTATGCTATAAGCAACCTAAACTCAAAGTACATAGATATCAGTTTGATGAAGCAACATTTACTGTTACCCAAGCCACTCTTAGACACTGACAACACTGGATCATGTGCTGTTTTGGCATGAACACAGTGCCACCTTTTACACTGAAAAACTGAGCACATATATTTATTTAAATACATCTTTTTAATTTGATAATCACGCCAAGTCATACTGTATTTTCAGATTGATTTCAATTAATGGCGCAACACTAACATCAGCCTATAAATATCTCAATTAAAGCCTGTTTACATGTCTGAAGCTCTAGTGCTAACTGCTAATAGAGTTCTTAATGTGCTATGTTAATATTTGACCTTCAAATGTTAGAACAAACACTTGAAACTTCATATGATCAAAAACGTACCAGGTTACGTATGTAACCCAGGTTCCCTGAAGGGAACGAGAGCTACGTCCGAAGACGCTATGGGAACGCCATCAGCGTAACCGGCACTCTGAATATTGTATACAACCAGTCTAATGAATGGGCGAGGCGTCACGGGCGGGGGTGACGTCACGACCAGGTATATAAGCACGTGCGGCGGAGCCGGCTTCAGCTTCAAGTCATGAAGCAAGCGCTGGCAGGGATGCCGGAAGTGTGGCTCGGGACGTAGCTCTCGTTCCCTTCAGGGAACCTGGCATACATACGTAACCTGGTACGTTCCCTTCCAGGAACTTCGAGCTACATCCGAAGACGCTATGGGAACGCAATACCAACGCCGCCAGACTGACAAGTCCCTGCCTGGTGTCAGGCTGAAAGGACGGAGGAGCCTGGAGTGGCTCTGATGTCGAGG
Source organism: Barbus barbus (assembly GCF_936440315.1). Taxonomy (NCBI): domain Eukaryota; kingdom Metazoa; phylum Chordata; class Actinopteri; order Cypriniformes; family Cyprinidae; genus Barbus; species Barbus barbus. The sequence goes on along the minus strand of NC_136757.1, from coordinate 16,230,303 downwards.
TTGTAAAACCTGGCGAATGTCAGGGGCGTGGACCACCCAGCAGCGTTGCAGATGTCTTGCATGGAGACACCTGCCCAGAAGGCCTTGGAGGCCGCCACACCTCGCGTTGAGTACGCTCTGACTCCCGACAGCGGGGGACGCTCAGAGGCCTCGTACGCCAGTTTGATGGCATCCACCATCCACCTACTAAGAGTGGGCTTCGTAACAGGAAGACCCCTCTTAGGCGGACCAAAGCACTCGAGCTGCTGGTCCGTCTTTCTCCACAGCCATTCTGTGGATGTATGCGTCCAGTGCTCGCACTGGACACATACAGTTGTGCCTTTCCTGGTCGGGCTCCCTGAAGGGAGGAGGACAGAAGGCCTGGAGTACGACCGGCTGTGGTACGACCGTCAGAACCTTCGGTATGTACCCCGCACGGGGGTAGAGGAAGACTTTCGCCGAACCGGGCGCAAAGTCGATGTGCGAAGGGCCACAGATAGGGCCTGAAGGTCACTCACCCTCCTCAGAGAGGTGATAGCCAGTAGAAAGACGGTCTTGATCGTGAGGAGTCTATCAGTTATCTCCCCGAGAGGCTCGAAGGGTGCTCTGCCCAGGGCCTCTAGTACCACAGCCAGGTCCCACGTGGGGACACGGGTTCGCACAGGCGGCCTCAGCCTCAGCGCACCGCGGAGGAAACGTGTAACCAGGGGGTGTCTGCCCACTGACTGGCCACCGATAAGGGCGTGGTACGACGAGATAGCTGCCACGTAGACCTTAATAGTGGAGTGGGTTAACCCTGCTGAGAAGCGGGCCTGCAGGAACTCCAGAACTGCGCGGATCGGGCAGTTGACTGGGTCGAGCTGGCGGTCACCGCACCATGAAGTGAAGAGTTTCCACTTCAAGGCGTACAGTTTCCTCGTAGATGGAGCTCTGGATTGGAGGATGGTCTCGACAACCTCGGTTGACAGACCGGAAGCTATGAATTGTGCCCCCTCAGGGGCCACATCCACAGCCTCCAGCACTCCGGGCGGGGGTGCACAAGGGTGCCCCCGGCCTGTGAGAGGAGATCGCTCCTGATCGGTACCGGCCACGGGGTGCCGTCGAGGAGGGAAATCAGATCCGAGAACCATACTCGGCCCGGCCAGAACGGTGCTACTAACAGTAGGCTGACCGCGTCCCGGCTCACTCTCGCCAAAACTCCCGGGAGCAGAGCGATCGGGGGGAAGGCGTACAGACGAAGCCTCGGCCAGGTCTGTACCATAGCATCCAGTCCCAGAGGCGCTGGAGGAGCTAGAGAGAACCAAAGGGGACATTGCGCCGACTCTCGAGTCGCAAAGAGGTCCACCTGTACTTGGCCAAAAACCTTCCAGATCTGCTTCACCACCTGGAAGCATCCATTCCCCGGGCCTCGGCCCCTGTCTCGACAGGATGTCTGCTCCGATGTTGAGATACCCAGGAATGTGCACAGCTCTCAATGATAGGAGCTTGCCCTGGGACCACACAAGGATCTGGTGTGCCAGCTTGTACAAGGGGCGCGATCGCAGACCTCATTGGTGGTTGATGTAAGAGACCACTGCAGTGCTGTCGGTGCGGACCAGCACGTGGCGATCTCTCAGGTCTGGGAGGAAGTGCTTGAGAGCACGGAACACAGCTAGGAGAGCTCGCTATTACATTGGAGCGACGGAGGCGGCGAAACCTCGTCAACGCTCGTCTCATCAACCTCCTCGGAGGAAGAGAGATGAAGCGTCGAGCCCTCGTCTCTGGGGAAAGAGAACCGCTTCCGCACCGAGAGACGGGGCGCCAGATCTGGCGGATACGGGAGGAGATAGGGACATGCCCGTCTGACTCTCGCCAGCCAGATCAGCCTGCGAGCCCCACGCGTGCAGCCGCCGCTCTGCCTCGGCAGCAGCGGGGCCAGCACCGCGTGGGAGGCTCGCGAAGGCTCCCTTCTCGAAGAGAGCCTTCCGGGTGCGGAGTGTGCGCAGCGAGAGCCGCTCACAGTGCAGGCAATCGGCTCCCTCGAGAGCTGATGCCGCATGCTCCGCACCCAAACAGACCACGCACAGGTTGTGTGTGTCCCCACTCGTGATGTAACGAGGGCAGGGACTAACACACAACCTGAAACGCGATCTGGGATCGCCCCTAGTTTTTCTAACCTGTGCCCTTTAACAGACCTGTGAGAAAGTGATAAGTTCAGAAAAAAGACGTGTGAGAGAGAGAGAGAGAGAAAAAAACAATGACTTAAGCATTAAGCCCAGTTAAGACCAAGCACTTCAAACGCCATGGCAATGGGAGTCAAAGGTTAATGAAAGGGCACTTTGGCGCAGAGATGAAGACATGACAGAAGAATAAAAAAGTGGATTACCCAGCTCTGATATCAAAGAGTCCCTCCGCGCATTCCCTCTCTCTGGAATACCTCCGAGTCTGAGTTTGATCAGACTGTCTTAGTCCTCGCTGTCAGCCAGTAGCAGTTACCGCAGTAAAACTGGGAGAAAACAGATTTAAACATACAGATGTCATAGCAATTAGCAGTCATCCGCATGATTAAACTTGCATCTCTGGTGTAATTTGTGTTGTTGTATTTAAACCACGTCTCACCTCTGCTGTTGCTTAATCTTCTGCCATGATCCAGACTGCAGGAATCAAGAGGTTAAATAGATCAGAGAGATGATTCATCATGCCAGCATCACGAGAAACAGCAAAAAAAAAAAAAGACACAAAGATGAGCTTTATCTTTGAGGACTCTTCAGTGGTTTTAGCGAGTTGCCTTCATTATAATGGATGCAGGGATTACATTAGTTCATTAGCGCCATGGCTAGCAGTTATTGTAACGTTTGTCAACCTTTTTTGGTCTGCGGCAGATTATGCATTCATGTCACAGAATTAAGTTACTTGGGAAATTCTGAGAACTTTAGAAAAGACTCTAGTCAAGTAGTCATACATATTCATACATATATCCATAAACACAGAATATAAAGGTGGCATTCAAACATTGATTACAACTATGTATAACATTAAAATCAAATGGTTCAAGAAATACATAATGATGTTGTATGTTTATGGGTAATTAATTTGAAATATTACATGAATTATTAAAAACTACACTTAAAACAATTGAATTTCACTCCCTTAAAATTAAATTACCACTACAACACTGTTTGCTGCCTCAAATTTAGGAACATAACGTTATTTAAGAGGCACTCTTAATTAAATTCTGAATGCGCAGGACCCTACAACAACAAAAACTGTAACAAATCTTTTGGGCCTTCTTTGGGACTCACCCATGGATGAGTTAGGCTTGTACAGTACGTGACGCTGCGGTTTCGTCAAGTATGTTATCTTATTTCTCCTGTTGCATCCACCGTGGATTTGGTGTTTAGTCTGGATGCTCACATGAGTACCAGAAGTTCAAGTGCGCGCATGAAGTTCGGGTTATTTACCTGCTGAGGCACTTTGTTAGTTCCTTGTTACATTGAGTTCACCTTTGTGTCCTAGTCATGTTGTAACATAAATGTGTCACGTAGTATTTTAAGTGCAAACATTTAACAGAGAAACCGCTTAGGTCATTTTGGTGCACAACAAGTTTCTTGTTTTGCAGATCGTTTTCCACACGGTGTTGAATGCGCATGCATTGTAACTGCAACTGCATTTTTAAACTAAAAAAATCATTAAAAGTAAATATTTGTCGATTAAGTGTGTTATTTTTCCGTAAAACACTTTAATTTAATGAGCTATTTAATTATTCCTGTTCATTGGCAAAATTAAAATGTATTCATAAACAAGTTAAACTTTTACAATGCTGGAAATCTACCATGATTTTACATGGAATAATAGGCTACCTATATTTTAAATAACAGATATAATTGCAGATTTAAATGTGCACTGAGCATGTTTTCCCCAACAGATATTACTTTACCATCAACATGTTTTGGAATGTAGTTTATTTTGTGTCCAAAATCATTCCATGATCCCTTTTCACTGTACCCTATGTACTGAATACCAAATGCACTAGCTTGGGAACCATTTTAGCCACAGATATTCTGAATGGAACTGAATGGACGCATGCAAGCTACATGCTGATTGTGTGAATAAAATCACCTTTGATTAGTCATTCACACATGATAGCCGTGAAAAGATAACCCTCCACCTCTCATGCCTATTACCTTGTCCAATTAAAAGCTCCTCCTAATACTTTAAGAATTCTTTGACCCAGCATACACTATAAATCAGAATGAATAGGCCTAATTAAACTCGAGATGAGACATATATTTCACCCTTTGCTTTTATAAGGTAGAACCCTTCACAAATTTTCAATTTTGACCGCCTGCTTTGGATGCTAAATTGTCCATGCAGAATTAATGGCCACCACTGCCCTATAACACTCCATTACCCTGAGTGGAAGCAGATGGGCAGCAGAAGAAGGGTATCGTGGGTAAAAGAGTCTCCCGACTCACTCTCTGTTCTCCTCTTCATTGGTTCTGCAGATGTGTTATGAGGCTCTTCACTTCCAACTGGAAATCACTGAAGCCTTCTGCTGCTGTGCTGTCCAATCAGGGAATCAGATTTCCTCTTAGTATTCGCACACAACGTGCAAATACTTAGCAATAGTGGCTCATTCCTCTTATGCAATACCTTTTTGAAATATATGAGATATTTATATAAAGGGTATATCAGATTTGAAGAACTATGCACTAGATTGTAGCTTTTGTTATTTAATTAGAGTATATTTTGATTACTGAAAGGAACACATGAAGAAACACCTGTCATTTTTCTTAATAAATTGGCAAGTAGTGCATAACAGCTGAGAACATATAAAATCTGCTCAAACCTTTTTTCTAGAACACTGTAAATTTATGCAAATCTTTTTGTTGCACTAAACAAACCTATATAGCTCAACATCAAAACACACCACATCATGGACGTTAATGCAGATCAGATCTGCTATAATTTAGTAATAAAATGACTTTCTCCACATTTAATTGACTCTTACATTACGTGATTAATAATGGTTAAGTTTACTTTTGTTCAATGTTCTGCCTGGGTTTGCTGAATTTGGGCTGAATTTGAAAGTGGTCGCAAACAATTTATTTTAGAAAAATATGTTGAAAGTGAGTCAGCTAAACTTTTTTATTTAAATGCAGCTAAAATAAATTGATTGCAACCACTTAACTTAAAAATTTTTAGTAAATTCAATGAATCGTTTTTTAAATTTTTTCACGTTATATTTATATTTTAGTATACATAAAACCCCAGCAGAGCCCCTGATTATCAGTAAATGATAAAGAAAGATAATTTATTTAAAAAAGCATTAAATCAAGTTTATTTATTGTAAATAAATAAAATATAAATATAAAAATATATTATATTTTTAAATATAAAATATAAAAACTAAAATATAATTTTCATAGTTATAAATAAAACAAAGATTATTGTAGTGCATTTTATAAGATAATACTATTTCAGTTTTTCTACTTCAAAATTTCACATTTAATTCAATATTTTATGTGCAGTTGCTTTGTAATTATTTGTGAAATTTACTAGATATTTCTGAATTAAATTTGTTTAAAATGTGTGATGGTACCACATTTACAGTCAGTTTAATGGATAGAGAGTCGGACTTGTAGCCCGAAGGTCGCGGGTTCGAGTCTTAGGTCTGACAGGAATTGTCGGTGGGGGGAGTGAATAACCAGCGCTCTCTCCACCTTCAATACCACGACTGAGGTGAGACCCTTGAGCAAGGCACCGAACCCCCAACTGCTCCCCGGGCGCTGCAGCATTGGCTGCCCACTGCTCCGGGTGTGTGTTCACGGTGTGTGTGTGTTCACTGCTGTGTAATAAATGCAGAGCATAAATTACGAGTATGGGTGCGTTATTACGCACATGGTCCAAGTCTTCTTCTCTGTTTTTTTGTGTATCTCTGTGGCAGAATTACAGCGCCACATATTGGTCTGGCATGTGTACTACATCGTTTTCAGTCGGTTTCAGTGATTCCGTGTGGACGCAGATATTTCCTGAGACGACTCCGTGTTTACGGAATTTGAGGCAAAAAAAAAAGATCGGATACGGAGAAGTGAAGTGAAGTTTCGCCTACACTTTCTCCGCCGGCTGAAAAGAGCAAGTCTCCCTCCATCCATCCTCACCACATTCTACAGAGGCACCATTGAGAGTGTGCTGACCAGCTGCATCACTGTCTGGTACGGGAACTGCAGTGCTGCTGACCGCAAGACCCTCCAGCGGACAGTGAACACAGCTGCAAAGATCATCGGTGCCCCTCTCCCCTCCATCCTGGACATCTTCCTTACACGATGCTCCAGCAAAACCAACAGCATCGTGAAGGACTCCACCCATCCCTCCCACAGTCTCTTCCAGCTCCTACCATCAGGAAGACGGTACCGGAGCATCCGAGCCCGCTCCGCCAGACTGCTCAACAGCTTTTTCCCCCAGGCTGTGAGAGCCCTGAACTCAAACCACCCCGCCCCCCTCTGAAACCCCATGCAAACCTCTACCTCCTGAAACATGGACCACCCCCCACCCCAAACCTTACCACACCAAAGAAAAACTGTATGGAACTTTAATTTTTTTTATTTATTTTATTTAAATTTTTTGTGCAATTCAAAGTGTGCTACACACAGGTGAGTGGGCCTGTACAAACCACCTGTAGTAACACACTCTCCTCTATGTGCACTATGGACACTTTACACTATGGACACTTTACACTTTACACTATCTGCACTATGGACACTTTACACTATGGACACTTTACACTTTACACCATGTGCACTATGGACACTTACACACACTGCTGCGTGTGCACAATCTCACAAAAGACTCAGCAATATATGTATGTTTACATGCTCATGCACTACAAATCATCCTGCACTGTTCCCCAACCAGCTGCTGACTCAAATGTCTCTCTTTGCACATGTACAGTATTTGTGAAGCATTCGTATAGTTTGTATTTTTTATCTTCTATTTTTTAGTTTGTATAGGGTAATATTTATGTGAAGCATTCGTATAGTTGTATTTTTTATCCTTTATTCTTTTAGTTTGTATTGAGGGTGGAGAGAGTGCTGGACATTCACTCCCCCCACCTACAATTCATGCCGGCCGGAGACTCGAACCCGCAACCTTCGGATTACAAGTCCGACTCTCTAACCATTAGGCCACGACTTCCCCGTCTTCGTGTGGACGTAGCCTCATACTGGTCACTGGAAGTTCAACATGGCACCTCATGGCAAAGAACTCTCTGAGCATCTGAAAAAAAGATTTGTTGCTCTACATAAAGATGGCGTAGGCTATAAAAAGATTGCCAAGACCCTGAAACTGAGCTGCAGCACGGTGGCCAAGACCATACAGCGGTTTAACAGGACAGGTTCCACTCAGAACTGGCCTTGCCATGGTCGACCAGATATAATATAATACAATATTTACAAAAATGAATGGGTGTACTCACTTTTGTGAGACACTTTATATGATGGGCACATTAAAAATGAAACGTATTTTATGCAGCTTCATATCAATGAAGAACCAACCGTAATCTGCCACAAGAGTCCTTTTAAAGCTCTGTGGATCAGAGTTCTGTCTTATTCAGACACAGAAGTCAGTCTCAGTGTCAGAGTTCTCTGAGAATAATATTTGAGGGTCCTTGCTAGCAGATAACCAACAATCCCAAACCATTTCTTTCAGTCTCTCTCAGCTTGTCTCGGGTGTGGAACAAACGTCAGCCCCGCAGCCTTCAGACGCCACTTGACAATAGTAGTCCGAGACTGCAAGTGGAGAAGAGAAAGACAGATTAGGGTTTATGCAAATGAGTCTATCAGGTTAAACTCTGACAGGCACATTGTGCTGTCCATAGAGTTGTTACAGAGGAGAGCTGCTCTCCGCACAGCTGGGACTGTTTTAAATACGATTAGGAGATTGTTTAAACAAAGAGAGAGGTGATGAGAATGAAGAAGGGAGGGAGACAGAAAGGACAGCAGACCGGGTGATACCGCACCCTCTTCTTTCACTCTTTTAATTAACTTCAAGGGTGAAGGTGTGAAATTTAATAAAGGGAAATTAATAGATGCCAAAACCAGTGTGCTGGCACGAATAAATTAATTTCAATCAAAGGAAATGGTCTTGCATCATTGTCCTGAGTATGTGTGTGTGTGGCGATCAGAGCAGATGGAGGAAGGCCAAATGTATTCTGGTCCGTTTCTGGGAGGTCGGGTCGGAATGGCAGGTTTAATGTATGTCCGTATGGAATTTTTAGGCAGGTGTTACTGTCTTGTTGGTACCTGAAAAGGCTCTGTAATAAAAAAAAAAAAGTGAAATAAGATCATACCCAGTGTCACGAATCTGGTCCATGCTCTCCCTGTCAACCACCACTAGATGTCACTCACTCACCACATTGACTCTCACACCACACTTCTCTGGACTGCAATACCCACAATCCATTGCACTGACGACACGCAGCTGATTACACTGATCACACAGCTGAATTCACTGATCACCCCATCACACACACTATTTAACCTGGGACTTCCTCTTGCTCTGGGCCGAGTATTGTTTAGCATTTATCACTCCCCAAGCGATAGCTACTTTACAGAGCCATAGTCTTGTCTTGTCTTGCCTTGCCTTGTTTATCTTGCCGTGTCTGACCCTGCCTTTGTTTACTGGATTTACCCCTTTGCCTCTGCCGTTTGGACTCTGTTCGCTCCCTGTTTGGATTATTGCTCTCGTCTCTGGATTATCTCTCTGCCTTGCCCCTTTGGATATTGTTCGCTGATCGTTGACCCACGCTTGCTCCACGGATTGCTCTGTCTTGCCTCCACCATACCTGTTTGCCGATGTCTGACCCTGCCTGTTTCTGACCATGTTTTGTAATAAAGCCTCGCATATGGATCCGCATGTCTCACGTCTCGTCAACCCCGTAACAGAATACTCGGCCACACAAGGATCCAGCAGCTTTTCCAGAGGACATTGGCCAGGTATGGACACTGCACGACTGTTGTTAACCCTCGAGCAGGGTTTGAGACCGCTCGAGGAATACATACAGGAGTACTTAGACCTCGCCTATTTTTCTGATCTGCCAGACTATGCACTAATAGACTTTTTTTGTGAGGGCATTAATCAGCCGCTCAAGTCTCAGTTAATCCGCGAGGGTCCCCGTTCATCTCTCAGTAAATTTATGGACTATGCTTTGCTGTGTGTGGGCTCTCCGTTCACTGTGGGTGTCGCGGAGGAACACGGCACCGCACTCACTCACAAAATGGCGGCAGCAACAGCACCCCTTCACGTCATTCCTGCCAAGCCAGAGTCTGCTCACGTCATGCCTGCCAAGCCAGGGTCTGCTCACGTCGTCGCTGTCAAGCCAGGGTCTGCTCACGTCGTCGCTGTCAAGCCAGGGTCTGCTCACGTCGTCGCTGTCAAGCCAGGGTCTGCTCACGTCGTCGCTGTCAAGCCAGGGTCTGCTCACGTCGTCGCTGTCAAGCCAGGGTCTGCTCACGTCGTCGCTGTCAAGCCAGAGTCTGCTCACGTCGTCGCTGTCAAGCCAGAGTCTGCTCACGTCGTCGCTGTCAAGCCAGAGTCTGCTCACGTCGTCGCTGTCAAGCCAGAGTCTGCTCACGTCGTCGCTGTCAAGCCAGAGTCTGCTCACGTCGTCGCTGTCAAGCCAGAGTCTGCTCACGTCGTCGCTGTCAAGCCAGAGTCTGCTCACGTCGTCGCTGTCAAGCCAGAGTCTGCTCACGTCGTCGCTGTCAAGCCAGAGTCTGCTCACGTCGTCGCTGTCAAGCCAGAGTCACACCACGTCTCCGCTGTCAAGCCAGAGTCACACCACGTCTCCGCTGTCAAGCCAGAGTCACACCACGTCACAGTGCTCCAGCCAGAGTCTGTCACACCCAAGGATTCAAGGTCGGTCCTTCGAGTTCTGATATCCAGTGTGATGGACCCACCACTGATGTCGGTGCGAGTAGCTGGCATTCCCAGGGCCTCAACCTTGGCTATTACAGAGACTGTTCCCCTGACCTCAGTGCTTCCCGTTATGGCGGTTGCCATTTTGAGTGTGTGGGCTGCACACTGTGCTCCTGAGGCCTCTCCTGTCCACGAGTCTGCTCCAGTGCCTCCAGAGGTGGCGGCTTCCGCTGCAGAACCTCCCGAAGTGGTGGCACCCGTCCCTGAACTCGCTGTCTGCCCTGTCACGGCCATGGAGGCCGTTCCTGACGTCACTGTCTACCCTGTCACGGCCACGGAGGCCGTTCCTGACCTCATGGTCTGCCCTGTCATGGCCACGGAGGCCGTTCCTGAACTTACGGTCTGCCCTGTCACGGCCATGGAGGCCGTTCCTGAACTCACTGTCTGCCCCGTCACGGCCATGGAGGCCGTTCCTGAACTCACTGTCTGCCCTGTCACGGCCATGGAGGCCGTTCCTGAACTCACTGTCTGCCCTGTCACGGCCATGGAGACCGTTTCTGAACTCACTGTCTGCCCTGTCACGGTCATGAAGGCCGCCCCTGAACTCACTGTCTGTGAGCTCTCGCCCTGTCCTGTCACGGCCAAAGAGGCCAACTGTGAGCTCTCGCCCTGTCCTGTCACGGCTAAAGAGGCCGTCTGTGAGCTCTCGCCCTGTCCTGTCACGGCTAAAGAGGCCGTCTGTGAGCTCTCGCCCTGTCCTGTCACGGCTAAAGAGGCCGTCTGTGAGCTCTCGCCCTGTCCTGTCACGGCTAAAGAGGCCGTCTGTGAGCTCTCGCCCTGTCCTGTCACGGCTAAAGAGGCCGTCTGTGAGCTCTCGCCCTGTCCTGTCACGGCTAAAGATGCCGTCTGTGAGCTCACGCCTTGTCCTGTCACGGCTATAAACGCAGTCTATGAATCCTCGTCCTGCCCTGCCACGCCCCCTGAGATCATGAATGCTCTCCCTGTATTGTCTGTCTCTGCTCTCCCTGTGTTGTCTGTCTCTGTTTCCCCCAGATCTCAGACTCTGCCATGGTTTTCTGCCCAGTCTGCTTCCTGGCGAGGGTCTTCTGCTCGGGTCTGGTGGTCGTCTGCCCCGCCATGGTGGTCTTCTGCTCGGGTCTGGTGGTCGTCTGCTCCGCTGTGGGGGTCTTCTGCTCGGGTCTGGTGGTCGTCTGCTCCGCCGTGGTGGTCTTCTACTCCGGTCTGGTGGTCATCTACTCCGCCCTGGTGGGCTCCTGGTCCGTCTGCTCCGCCCTGGTGGGCTCTTGCTCTGTCCTGGTCTCCGGTTCCGCCTGGGTGTCCTGCTCTGCCGGTTCTGCCTCAGTCCCCGGTCTTCCCACTTCCTCATGGACCTGGCCCTCCGTCCCTCCCCCTGTTCCGCCTCCGCTCCACCGCCCTCCTGGACTATATAAGAGCGTCTGGAAGCCGCTCCTTGGGGGGGGGGCTATGTCACGAATCTGGTCCATGCTCTCCCTGTCAACCACCACTAGATGTCACTCACTCACCACATTGACTCTCACACCACACTTCTCTGGACTGCAATACCCACAATCCATTGCACTGACGACACGCAGCTGATTACACTGATCACACAGCTGAATTCACTGATCACCCCATCACACACACTATTTAACCTGGGACTTCCTCTTGCTCTGGGCCGAGTATTGTTTAGCATTTATCACTCCCCAAGCGATAGCTACTTTACAGAGCCATAGTCTTGTCTTGTCTTGCCTTGCCTTGTTTATCTTGCCGTGTCTGACCCTGCCTTTGTTTACTGGATTTACCCCTTTGCCTCTGCCGTTTGGACTCTGTTCGCTCCCTGTTTGGATTATTGCTCTCGTCTCTGGATTATCTCTCTGCCTTGCCCCTTTGGATATTGTTCGCTGATCGTTGACCCACGCTTGCTCCACGGATTGCTCTGTCTTGCCTCCACCATACCTGTTTGCCGATGTCTGACCCTGCCTGTTTCTGACCATGTTTTGTAATAAAGCCTCGCATATGGATCCGCATGTCTCACGTCTCGTCAACCCCGTAACACCCAGAGTGCAAAGGTTTACCTGTATGCATAAAATATTATTTATCTGGGCATTTACCAGATCAGTTTACACTAAATACCACAACAACTGTATGAAACAACATGATAATATCTTATGTTCTATTCATTGTCTACAAAAAAAAAACTAAATTATATAATGAAGTTATTCGCAACAAAAGAATCAGTTAATCTAAAAAATGATTTGAATGAACTTCCCAACGCTTCGTATGAGAAGAATATTTAAATGAATCAATGAATGAATAAATAAATACATTTTTAAATAAAGCTGAGGTACTTTTGAACAACTGAAAAAAATAAAATAAATAACATATAGGTGACATTTTAGTTAGTTATACATTGGTATGAAGGCAAAAGAGAAAAGGCAGATGAAGTTTGATATGTAAGTGCAAAATTTCTTTAACGAGAATCTATGATGATTTATAAGAGCTCAATCAGTAGAAAGAACGAGGCAGAGAGAGAGAGAGAGAAAAAAGCAAAATCAATCAGTTGAAAGTCAGGAACCCTGTAAAGACCTTAATAAGATGCTAAAAACAGCATGTTAGAAAGCTCATTTATGCCTGCTTGGTCCTGGATGTTTTACTGTTATTGATTAGTTTGGCTTCTCTGCACACTGAACCACAACAAACAACAACAAATACTGTTGTCGAAAAACATTCACACATCGCAGATCTTCACACACACTCAAATCCTCCACAGACTCATCTAGGCAGATCATTCTCCTTGATTCATTAAGAGTCCTAGCAGGATCCCTCTCATTCATCTCCTCTCTGATGAGAACTCTGATTGTCCACCCCAGTGGATCAGAGTCCAATAACTGAAGCCCAAAGCTCCGGATTAATATCACTACATTATAGAAAAGTTAATCGTCTTTTGGTAATTCAAACCTCTTAGATTCAGATTCCAACTCAGGTTTGAGGTACTTCAGGAGAAGCCTTGTAGGCTCTGAATGTTGTTGTGATAGTGGAGAAAACAAAGATTGAACCCATGATCCTCAGACGTTATTTAACACTGTTTGCGTAATTGTCTTGAGTGTGTGCTGTGTGTGTCGAGTTTCTCGGCATGCTGGGAGACACAGAGGCCTCAACGCTGCCACTAATGAAGAAATATCTGTAATGGTGTCGCCTGACCTTGCTGTTTGTGTACTGTGTGTAGATAAATGAACTCAGCCTTGTAAGAAGGTCATGGAGCTTGTATCACAACAACAGCAGTGCTCTCGCTCTCTCTGTCTCTTAAACTGTTAATATAATATTTTAATAATAATATAAACAGTAAAACAAATCTCATATTCAGTTGTTTGTTATTTAGTTCTCCATCTTATAGTTATGTTGTTGTTGCTGTTGTTGTTATTAATATTTAGTATAATAATAATAATAATAATAATATTTTTATTCTTACATAAATTAGGTAATTAAAAATACAATTTTAAATCATAATAATAATAATAGTAAGCAATTATTGTTATTATTATTAATTTAGATTATTATTTTCAACTAATTTAATAAGGATAATAATAATCATCATACATATAGCTTTATGAATTAACAAATATGTTTATTATTATTATTATTATGATTTTATGAAGCCTTGGAAGGTTCATACAAATGATTCATTTAAATTACCCGATTCTAAAATTATATAATATTCACCAATTTATTTGCATATAACAGTACGGCTTTTCACATAGGCCGTTTTTTGTAAACAACATATACAATAATATTCTAATATTTGTTACAATATTTAAAATGTATTTATTTAATTGCATGAAATATTAAAAACCAAAAATTATTATTATTATTATAAGTAGTAGTATAAGTATGAAGTGAATTAAATACCTAATTTAATTCCAAAACCAATACAAAACCATATTTTTAAATTGACTAATTTATTTATAATGACAATTCTTATTAATAACCAAGAAAATAAACAAACAAATAAATAAATACATAATTAATAATAATAATAATAATAATAATAATAATGCAATTAATAAATATTAATGAACAAACAAAACTATGATAATGTTATGATAATGATAACAAAAATCAGGGTGACCAGAAAGGAAAAGTTGAGCATTTACTTTTAATAGAAGAATGAGATATTAGGGAAAGATTTTGTTCTAGTGACTTCCGTGGTTTTCGTGCCTGAAATTGTGGACAGTGAGAAGACCTGAACCAGAAGACCCCAGCATGTGTAGAGGACTGTACGCTTGAATAAGCTCAGTCAGATACTGCGCTGCAAGATTATGGAGCTTTGTAGGTCAACATAATTATTTTATACTGAATTCTAGATGAGATGAGTAGCCCGTGTAGTTCACAGAAGATATGGTCAAATAATTTTACTTTGTTTCCACAACTAAATGTTTTTAGTCGACAAGGATTTGTGCTTACAGTGATCTGCATATGCCTTGACCACCCAAGAAAAACCCCCAGAAAATAACAAGCACAGTTGATTCTAAACCGGTTTACAAAGATATGTTCCCCGACCTATCAGCCTGTGTTTGTGTGTGTGTGTGCTATTGAGAGATGTGGTCTCTCTCTGCCCACTGTCTGATTGTGAAGATAGCTGTACCGTCTCATTTATAAGCTCCGGATGAGGAGACAGGAAACACGGTCTGGCCAGGCGAGATATTCGCATTACAACTAGTCAAACTCTCTCCATGAACCAAACTCCCTCATGCTGTCTGTTCCAAGTCCAGCTATCACACTTCCACCCTCAAAATCATTCTGAAAACTCTTGTGCACTTCCTCTGGGGAGCAAGTCCGGGTGACTGCATACTGGGATCTCCAGGGAAGGCGAGGGGAAATGGCTTCTTTTTTCTCCCAAGATGAGGAGGATTGAAAACTCATGAGTGGACACAAAGGCGTCCTGATTTAATTTTACACACACATTGCTGTTTGAAGATGGTTGGAGTGATTGTGAGTGTGTGCGCCGGGTTTTGTCGTATAGCTTTTCACATGATGTTTGAAACAAGTGAACAGTGCATGAAGTGTGAAGATGACACTTTGTTTCTCCATCTCTTCAGCCCTCTGCATATGAACCGACGTGTACATGAGACACCCTCCGGAAAGAGCAGAGAGAATCAGGGGCTACAAGGTCAGGTTTCCATGGCGACGGGAGTGCGAAGATGACGAGCATCCTCCTCTTCCTCCCCTCAAATGCCAAACCTGTCCATCCTTATTAACCTCTGAGCTCTTTCGTTCTCACTCTCTCACTTCCTTAGGCATATAGACACCCCTGTCATGTCAGCACTAAAATATATGCGGTTGACTTCTGTTGATCTCAGCTATATTGTCATCTGCATATAAACATACGTTAAAGAAATTCACCCAGCGATCAAAGAGTGGGGTGCCGCGGTGAATGTGTGATGGCAGATTTAGAGACGGAAGAAAAAATGGGCAGTGAGGGCGGTGGAAATCTTTTATAACACTGAACTTCCCGAAAACAAGTGCGTTACAGCAGATAACTCGTCCCCAGGCTGAGCTGTGCTCTGGATGGCTGATTTAGATTGGGATTTTTATTAACGGTACAAGCTCCTTTATGCTTTTAAAACCAAGGCGCCCAGAATAATTTGAAGTCAGAATAAAGTAAGGATTATTTCTGCTCTCTGGGGTGTATAGGTTTTTAATTTTTTTAAGATTGCTGGACTGCCTCAGGTGTTAAGAGAGCGCTGGGCTCTGTCTCCCTGCTTTCCTGATGCATTTTCATATCCATTTGAGAATTAAAATTTAAAGGGATTTACTATGTTTTTTGTTTATTTCTTTTTGAGAGATTGTACTTTATTTGAGTAGTATTGAAATTTAAATTGAATATATGTAGTCTTAAGGTACGGTCACATTTACTGTTGTTCATCAAATTTTCACAAGTGAAATCCGTTCATTGCAATAGGAATCCCATTGGGGGCCTCCTCATTGGAAGAACCTTTTCATAGTTCCTAGAACTATTGGTGGAAGTAGGCTACCCAGTTATTAGCATGTATGCACTGCTGGAACTAGTAACAGTTTTAGTTCTATTAGGTCAGTAAACGCAAGTCCTAATGCATCATTTGTATTTTGCTGCGTTCAACACTATAGATCATGACACACTCATAGATCGATTACAAACCTATACTGGTATTCAAGGGCAGGCATTAAGATGGTTTAGATCCTACCTGTCCGATCGCAACCACTTTGTTCATTTAAATGGGGAGTCATCTCAATTATCACCAGTAAAGTATGGAGTACCACAAGGATCTGTCCTAGGTCCTCTGCTATTTTCAATATACATGTTGCCCCTTGGTAATATTATTAGAAAATACGGGATTAGTTTTCATTGTTATGCTGATGATACTCAACTATATATCTCAACAAGACCAGGTGGAATTTCTCAACTATCTAAGCTAATAGATTGTGTAAAAAATTGATTGGATGACCAATAATTTCCTCCTATTAAATTCAGATAAGACAGAGATATTACTTATTGGACCAAAAAACAGTACACAGAATCTCTTGGATTACAATTTGCAACTAGACGGATGTACTGTTACGTCCTCTAAAGTAAAAAATCTGGGTGTTATATTAGACAGCAACTTGTCCTTTGAAAATCATATTTCCCATGTTACAAAAACAGCATTACATCTTAGAAACATTGCCAAGCTTCGAAACATGCTACCTGTTTCTGATGCAGAAAAGCTAGTTCATGCATTCATGACCTCTAGACTGGACTATTGTTATGCACTGCTAGGTGCTTGTCCTGCATCTTCAATAAACAAGCTACAGATAGTCCAAAATGCAGCGGCTAGAGTTCTTACCAGGTCAAGAAACTATTACATTTATTCATTTAGCTGACGCTTTTATCCAAAGCGACTTACAATTGCTATATATGTCAGAGGTTGCACGCCTCTGGAGCAACTAGGGGGTTAAGTGTCTTGCTCAGGGACACATTGGTGTCTCACAGTGGATTCGAACCCGGGTCTCTCACACCAAAGGCATGTGTCTTATCCACTGCGCCATCACCACCGCTATGATCATATTACTCCAATTTTACAGTCTCTGTACTGGCTACCTATTAAGTTCCGTATCATTTACAAAATATTATTACTTGCCTATAAGGCCCAAAATGGTTTAGCTCCTGCGTACCTAACTCGTCTTCTACCACGCTACAATCCAACCCGCTCCCTAAGGTCACAAAACTTTTGGTAATACCTAGGATAGCAAAGTCCACTAAAGGAGGTAGAGCTTTTTCACATTTGGCTCCCAAACTCTGGAATAGCCTTCCTGATAACATTCGGGGTTCAGACACACTCTCTCTGTTTAAATCTAGATTAAAGACCCATCTCTTTAGCCAAGCATTCACATAATGCATCTTAATCTTGTACTGCAGTTATATCTGATCAAATGAACATTATTATTATTCTTTAGCTTGGGTTGAACAAATAATTTTTGCTTAGATGGAACAGCAGCTACGGTAATTATGTCTCTACTTGTTTCTCTGTTTCTGCCACGGGATTAACATCCTGTGGTAACTAGGAATTACAGAAGCTTCAGTCTGGATCCAACCCTTAAATGATCTGAGATGACCGAACACCTAGAAAAGATGATGCCAACCCCTCAGAGGACCTCAGAGGATGCCAACGCTCAGACAACATACAGAATTACCAAATTTTTCCACAAGTTAAATATATTAAGGTTCTGCAATATATAAATATATTGTGGAAATTAAATTTCCTGTAGAACTGCTTTGCAACGATTTGTATTGTAAAAAGCGCTAAACAAATAAACTTGAACTTAAACTTGAACTAGTTCTAGTAACTCTGTTTGGGGAAAATAAATTAGCTCCTACTTCAGAGTAGGGTCAAAAAATGTTGTATAGGAACTACCAGTGACGTAAGTGTACGCTGATTGGCCAAACATATACAAAACACTGGCTACCCGCCAAAAATATTTACTCTACTAACATGGAAAACAGAGATAACAGCATTTACCTGTTGTCTGCAGTGTTGTGTTCTTTTCTCAACCTCGATTGTAACATTACAAGTTATCATAGAAGATTTAGTCGTAGCTGTGTAACAGACTTGGCCTGTTACATATGTGTAACAGATTCAGATTCAGATTCATTCTTTGTTGTCCCCAAGAAAGAGGAAACTTGTTTCCACAGACTGTACCCGAGCTGTAGTACACATAATACACACATAAGTGATACACACACACGTATTTCCACCAAATACAAATATAGAGAGTCAGTGCACATGATACACGTATACTGCACCAGATGTGTGTCAGCAGTCCTACACATATATTACCCAGAAGGTAGTAGCACCAACAAAACAATATATTTTTTAGAAATTACACACTGCCCGGTTTCTGTGAATTTAACATTGTAATAGCAGAGGGTTTCAAAACTTTTCCCCAAACGTGCTTTCTTTTGGGGTAACTGTTTGTATCTATGACATGATGGAAGAAGAGTAAACCATAAATTTAGGGGATGACTAGGGTTACTTATTATAGTTTTTGCCCTGCGAATGATGGCAGTATCAATAAGAACTGACAAATTAGGGGTAGAAAGACCAGTTATTTTTGAAGAGGTATTAGTGATTGTATAAAGCTTATTCATGTTTGTGCAAGAGAGCATGGTAAAATAGCAAGTGGCACAATACAGTATAGATTTGATGATACTGCGATACAAAAGAAGCAAAAAATATGGTTTTACTGAAAAGAACCTGAGATTACGTATGACCAGAAGTCTTTGTTGGCGGCGTCTGTGAATGTCTGTGACATGATAGTCAAAACTTAGTTTGCTATCTAAGATAATGCCAAGGTACTTAAAACTGTCAACAATTTCTAATGACTGGCCATTGATGAATATAGGACAGTGAGAAATAGAAAATTTATGCCGTGTATCAAAAATCAATTCCTTTGTTTTAGTAACATTGAGAAGAAGATGATTGTCTGTACAGTAGCTGCCTATTATATCTACATAATTACAAACTGTAATTACAGGTTGTTCCATAACTTACTTACATGGTAAGTACATTTTATTTCATGTAAGTACAACGTCTACTACTAAGTACTTAATTAGGTAATTACTCTGCATTATGACACCTTGAAATAAAGTGTTAGCATTGGTTCTCTAGGAACGACCCTGCTGACTAGTTCCCAGAGTTTAGTTCCTATAGATCTAAGCGGCGTGAAAGTGAAAGATTTCCCAAAGGAGATTTTGCAACACATTCAAGTTGGTCACACGAATTTTCCACACTGACCAACAGAAAGCTGCTTAGTTTCATTGGTTTCATCATAAATGCATACCAGGTGAGCTACCAAGCAAGTTTACTATCAGAAAATCCAAATATATCAAACCGATTATGTGATCCAAATTAAATGTATTAGTTTAGAAATCATACATATGGTTAAATGTGTTTTGAGGTCATAACACAGTATTGTGAATCATGCAAACATAAGTATTTATTAGTTGATAATTATAACGTGGGGTTTTAGGTTTTGCTTGATGTTCATGTTTTCATGTCTCTTATTTTGGAGTTTAGTCATGATCCCTGTTTGTGTCATGTTTCCCTTACCCTCATATATTCATGCTATTGGTTATCTTGTTCATTGTGTCATGTTCTGATTGGTAGTCTTAGTCATGTGTCCTGTCTCTCATTGGTTGCTTTTTGTCATGTGACCTGTATTGTTTGCCATAAGTAGCCATAATGTTGCCATTGTCTCTCGTCGTGTTTTGATGTTGTAACCTGCTGTTGGTGAGTCAAGTCTGTTCAAGTCTC
The DNA here is from genome assembly GCF_936440315.1 of Barbus barbus. NCBI lineage: Eukaryota > Metazoa > Chordata > Actinopteri > Cypriniformes > Cyprinidae > Barbus > Barbus barbus. The sequence continues at coordinate 16,210,582 of NC_136757.1, read as the reverse complement.
TCCAAGCCAAGCCAAGCCAAGTCTGTTCAAATCTGTTCATGCCATGCCATGCCATGTCAAGTCTGTTTCTAGTCCTGTCTGTTCAATTCAAGTCTCTGTTTGGATTATGTTTGGAATTTGGATCACATTTCTGAATGAACTGCACATGGGTTCTTCACTACGCTCGCCTCCAGTGGACTGTTGTTACAATAATCTGCTCCTGTAATCATAATTTTTGTGTGAAAAGAAATACAAATATTTGGGGATTTACTGCCACTCAGCTGGAAACTGCCGTAAATAGTTTATATAGGGGAGTTTTGTGAAAATGGAAGTATATGCATGTTTTTCCAATGAGGCTATATTGGCATTTGTGGCATTAGATAAAAACAATAAAAATAAATAAATAAATATTAATTAATTTTAAAAAGTTCAACTCCCACTTTTTAAATTATAATTTTTATGTTGGTTTGAATGTTTTAGGTTTTATGGCATTACGTTGTTATGGCAATGAAGTTGGGAACTTGCATATAACTGTTCATAGAAAAGGTTACCGAGCAAAACAGTAAATATTTTAACATTTACAGTTCAGTAAACATGTGTGTAACTTTCATAATGCTGATATTTCTGATGGGCTAGAGATTGTCCGACTCCATGAACAGTCCCCTTCATCAGATAATGCCTCTGATTGAATACCTGCAGTGAGATTAGTCTGAGAGAAAGAGAGTCAAGACCAACACATGAAACCGAGAACTAAGGACCCTGCTGTTAGAGGAAAAGAGGTATAAATCATGCCTGGAGAGATGGGGAAAGGGTAAATGGATGGTGGGAGGCGCAAATAGAAACAAAGTATTGCTACAAATTCATCACTGTTGACAATTAAATGTGTCATCTCTGTTTTACATCTGCATTACATTGTTCTTTTGTATAGGGGGTAGGTGTGACAGATGTGATGCTGACACTAGGTGCTAATAAAGATCCAGTACCTGCCTTATATTCTACAGTGTATTACCCAACATCCACTGCACCTCATAGCCCACATTAGCCTGTATCCAGGGCCTACCAAACAGTGGCCTACACTACTCACTGATTAGACTGCTTGTTCTTTGCTGCTGTTTCACACTAATAATAGACTGGTCCTGAAAAATGTATAAGGCTGTCTCTCCCACTTTCTCAATCGCACAGTTACAAACACACACTCAGACACACACTCTTGTTGTCTATGCTTCAGTGGGGCATGAAATAAATGACTAAGCACTGACCTATGAGATTATAGGAGAGAGAGAGGGGTTCGGGGTATATCCTATTTTTAAAATGATTGATTTGGACGGGCCCATTTTTCTTTCACAGAGATTAATTTGCCTCTGGGTCCTACTGCTGAAGGCCACCACAGCTACAAAGCACGCCGTAAACTCAGGTGAGGGGTTAAAGCGCAGTCCGAGGGGCAAATTAAGTAAAAAAAAACCCTGCATCTTATTCAGAATATGACCTAACCAGCTAAACATGCAAATAGTGTTAATTAAGGCTATTTGGTGCCACTCTTTTAAGTGCAAATCATTTATGCATGTAATTTATTATAGATTATTTTCTGTTTTGAACATAATCTCAGTTCTGTTTGATTGTTGAACTTGGAATTAATGTTTTCTTGATATTAGTCCTGATATCATTAGTTACGCATATATTTTTGTATGTTTGGATATACACAATGTCCTATAGAGGTACTGACAGCATCTAAAATGTAAAAGTATTTAGAGATTTCTTTTTAGAGATTTTATGTTTACATTATATATTTATATATTTGAATTCTTATATTTTACTATTAGCCTATATAGGTATTTTGAGTCCCTAACCTAACATTTTCAGTACCCTAAACCAAACCACCTACAATTTATTTTAAATTTTTTAATTTTACTGGGGCGGTACTTTTTCAAAAAGTACTAATTTGTACCTTATTTACCACTAAAAGATGCATAATAGTACTTTAAAGGAACCAATTAATACAAAAAGAGTACATATTAGAACCTAAATATTACAAAGTAGTACCTTTTGAAGAGGTACTGCCAGTGACAACTTTTGTAACCTTTTTTCTGAGAATGTTAAATGGATTCTGATATGACTGGAAAAGACTGGATTACATTTGTGAGTATTTTATGATGTATATTGCATTTTCAGCTATATACATATATTTATATACAGGTGCATCTCAATAAATTAGAATGTTTTGGAAAAGTTCATTTATTTCAGTAATTAAACTCAAATTGTGAAACTCGTGTATTAAATAAATTCAATGCACACGGACTGAAATAAAGTGTAACCTGAAGTAGTTTAAGTCTTTGGTTCTTTTAATTGTGATGATTTAGGCTCACGTTTAACAAAAACCCACCAATTCACTATCTCAACAAATTAGAATACTTCGTAAGACCAATAAAAAAAACATTTTTAGTGAATTGTTGGCCTTCTGGAAAGTATGTTCATTTACTGTATATGTACTCAATACTTGGTAGGGGCTCCGTTTGCTTTAATTACTGCCTCAATTTGGCGTGGCATGGAGTTGATCAGTTTGTGGCACTGCTGAGGTGGTATGGAAGCCAAGGTTGCTTTGATAGCGGCCTTCAGGTCATCTGCATTGTTGGGTCTGGTGTCCCTCATCTTCCTCTTGACAATACCCCATAGATTCTCTATGGGGTTCAGGTCAAGCGAGTTTGTCTGGCCAATCAAGCACAGCAACACCATGGTCACTGAACTAGCTTTTGGTACCTTTGGCAGTGTGGGCAGGTGCCAAGTCCTGCTGGAAAAGGAAATCAGCATCTCCATAAAGCTTGTCAGCAGAAGGAAGCATGAAGTGCTCTAAAATTTCCTGGTAGATGGCTGCGTTGACTGTGGACTTCAGAAAACACAGCGGACCAACACCAGCAGATGACATGGCAGCCCAAATCATCACAGACTGTGGAAACTTCACACTGGACTTCAAGCAACATGGATTCTGTGTCTCTCCAGTCTTCCTCCAGACTCTGGGACCTTGATTTCCAAATGAAAAGCAAAATTTACTTTCATCTGAAAAGAGGACTTTGGACCAATGAGCAACAGTCCAGTTCTTTTTCTCTACAGCCCAGGTAAGACGCTTCCGACGTTGTCTCTGGTTCAGAAGTGGCTTGGTAGCCGTTTTCCTGAAGACGTCTGAGTGTGGTAACTCTTGATGCACTGACTCCAGCTTCAGTCCACTCCTTGTGAAGCTCTCACAAGTGTTTGAATCAGCTTTTCTTGACAGTATTCTCAAGTTTGCAGTCATCCCTGTTGCTTGTGCACCTTTTCCTACCCAAATTCTTCCTTCCAGTCAACTTCGCATTTAATATGCTTTGATACAGCACTCTGTAAACAGCCACACCTTTCAGTAATACCCTCTGTGACTTACCCTCTTTGTGGAGGGCGTCAATGTTCGTCTTCTGGATCATTGCCAAGTCAGCAGTCTTCTCCATTATAGTGGTTTCAAAGAACAAGAGATATGAGTATTGTCAAATCTGGTGCTAGCATGTTTTTTTTCTGCTTTAATGATGTCCGGTTGACCCAGGAGTGTAACGACTGTCTCAGTTATGCAGCATCAGGGGTTGTTTGGTCTCTGTCTTACTAGTGATTTGTTTGAAAACCCTGATTATCCCCGGTTTATTCCAGTCACACAACTGCCCCACTGACCCCTCAACAAAGCAAATACATTGTTAACCTGATGGAGAGAGAGAGCTTTTGAGAAGTATTTGGAAAAGTCTCATGATGGATTCTTTTCCCATCTTAACATAATACAGAGTCAAATCAATCTGCAGAAATTTGCAGGCAGCCGAAATAAGCTTTTAAAGAGCTTTGTGTGTAATCAGCACAAGAAGGGATTCAAGTCCCCAAGCAGAGAAAGAGAGCGTGAGAGAGGGAATAAGAGAGGGGAAATCGGAAAACCCTGCTGGATTTTCATCTAGAACAGATGTATTTAGGTGGTTTCTCGGCTGGGTGTAAAGTGTGTGTAAAATGAAATGATATGATTGTGTTGTCACTCTCCCTCTCAGTGGAGTAAAAGTTGCTGTTGTGTTTCCCTGTGGGCACTGTTCATATGTGTGTTGGATTTACAGCTGTAATTGTGTGTGCGTAATTGACTTTATTTATATATTTGTGTATAACCTTTAGTATGGTGGCCTTGGGCAGCTCAAAAGCACTTGTAAAACAAATAAAATAATTAGCCCACAACATGACATTATTATCCTACAGCACTACAGCATCAGCAGAAGTGATACCTTTAAATGCTCCATTTCAAGTTGCTCAAAACAGAAAAACAACACTGTGCTGGTTAGTTTTTCACTGATAAAATGAATATAGAGAGCTGTCAAATGCGGGTTTGCTCTAAATGTGTTAGAAGAGTTAGAATTTACCTTTATATTTTTGGGTTTAAGGGTTATGAAAGCCTCAAAATATACATTTTAATTACGTTACCATAACATTTGTTTTTATTGAGCAACAAGATTTTTTAACAAAATTCAGTTATGATTTCCATATTTACTTGGTAGCAAGTTTTGCCCTACAGTGGCAATGATTAAAAACTAATACCATACTTTATAATAAAACCATACTTAAAATAAATGTCTTTAAATTATATATATATATATATAATTTAAAGTCGCACCGTTGATGGTCAGAGGGGCATGCTGAGTGTGTACTCTCCTGAAGTCAACAACAATCTCCTTCGTCTTCTCCACATTCAGAGAGAGATTGTTGTCACTGCACCACCCGGCCAGGCGGCTCACCTCGCTCCTGTAGTTTGTCTCATCTCTGTTGGTGAAGAGACCCACCACAGTTGTGTCATCCGCAAACTTAATGAACAGGTTGGAGTTGTGTGACGGTGTGCAGTCGTGGGTCAGCAGAGTGAAGAGGAGGGGGCTCAGCACACATCCTTGGGGGGCCCCAGTGTTCAGTGTGATGGTGCTGGATGTGTTACTGCCAACCCGTACTGCTTGAGGTCTCCCGGTCAGGAAGTCCAACAGCCAGTTGCACAGAGAGGTGTTGAGCCCCAGCTGGACCAGTTTGTGTGTGAGCTGTTGAGGGATGATTGTGTTGAATGCTGAACTGAAGTCTATGAACAGCATCCTGACATATGAGTCTTTTTTGTCCAGATGTGTGAGGGCTGGGTGGAGGGCAGTGGCGATGGCATCATCGGTCGAGCGGTTGGACCTATATGCAAACTGGAAGGGGTCAAGTGAGGGGGGGAGGACAGACTTGATGTGGTGCATGACTAGCCGTTCAAAGCACTTCATGAGAATAGGAGTGAGTGCTATTGGACGGTAGTCATTGAAACAGGATGGAGATGACTTCTTCGGGACTGGAATGATGGTGGTAGCTTTGAAGCATGTGGGGACAACGGCCTGATTTAGCGAGATGTTGTAGATGTCTGTGAAGACATCAGTGAGTTCCACTGCACAGTCTCTCAGTACACGCCCAGGAATGTTGTCAGGACCCGGAGCTTTGCGTGCATTGATCCTGCTGAGGGACCTCCTCACGCTGTCCGGGGACAGCGTCATCACCTGGTCGCCGGGAGGAGGTGGAGTCTTCTGTGCAGTGGTGCTGTTTTGTGCCTCAAACCGAGCAAAGAAGGCGTAATATGTCTTATTATCAATGCTAAAAACATCTCGGGTTACGTACGTAACCCTGGTTCCCTGAAGGGAACGAGACGCTGCGTCGAAAGCGCTAGGGGAACGCCTCCAGCGTGACTGCGCTCTGACCAGAGTGTAATCTATCCAATGGCTGGGCGAGACGTCATAGGCGGGTGACGTCCCCGCCCGGGAAGCATTAAAGCACGTGCGGTGGAGCCGGCGTTTTCTTCTAGGAATGAAGCAACCGCTCGCAGGGATACAGGAAGTATGGCCTCGAGACGCAGCATCTCGTTCCCTTCAGGGAACCAGGGTTACATACGTAACCCGAGACATTCCCTTCCAGGAACTCGAGCTGCGTCGAAAGCGCTAGGGGAATGAGATGCCCACGCCACCAGACTTCCAAGTACCTGCCCTGTGTGTATCACTAAGAGCGCAGCGAGGGCGAAAGAACAGAAGAGCCCGGAGTGGCCCTAAGAACAAGGTCATAGAACCGAACAAAGGTGAGGGCATTGCAGATATCCTGCATCAAAACCCCTGCCAGAAAGGCCTTGAAGGCCGCCATACTCCTGAGGATTCATAAGTAGAGAAATAGTATCCACAATCCACCGACTAAGGGTCTGCTTAGAAGCAGGCAGACCCCGCTTGGCACATACAATTAAGCTTCTGGTCCGGCTCCCCAAAGGGAGGAGGACTGATGGCCTGCAGCACGACAGGCCGTGGTATAGAAGAGGGGACCTAGGAAATAACCCGCTCGAGGGTAGATAAACGCTTTGGCCAGAACAGGGGGAAAGACGAGTTAAGAAGGGGTCAAGAAGGGCCTGCAAATCCCCACTCTCTTAAGAGAAGATATCGCCAAAAGGAAGGAAGTCTCAAAGTGAGAATGCGATCAAACATCTCTTCAATAGGCTCGAATGGAGGTTACAGAGAGCTTCTAAAACCACAGCCAGGTCCCCGTAGGGACACGTCGTACAGGAGGCCTCAGCCTCAGCGCACCGTGGAGGAAACATGTAACCAGGGGGTGTCGACCCACTGTAAGGCCACCGAGAAGGGCGTGGTAGGCCGATAAAGCCGCCACGTAAACCTTCAGGGTGGAGTGAGTTACCCCTGAGGAGAAACGGCCTGCAGGACCTCCAGCACTGTACCAAAGGGGCAGTTAACTGGGTCAAGGTGGCGGTCTCCACACCAAGAAGTGAAATATTTTCACTTCAGGGCATACAGTTTCCTCGTAGAGGGAGCTCTGGATTGGATGATGGTCTCAGCAACCTCGGTTGAGAGACCGGAAGCTATGAGTTGCGTCCCCTCAGAGGCCACAGCCACAGCTCCCACAACTCCGGGCGGGAGTGATAGAATAGTGCCCCCGCCTGTGAGAGGAGATCTCTCCTGACGGGAATCTCCCATGGAGAGCCATCGAGGAGAGAAATCGGGTACGAGAACCATACTCGGCCCGGCCAGAACGGTGCTACCAAAAGTAGGCTGACCCCATCCTGGCGCACTCTCACCAGAACTCCCAGGAGCAGAGCGATCAGGGAAAACGTACAGACGAAGCCTCGGCCAGGTCTGTACCATAGCATCCAGTCCAGAGCAGCTGGAGGAACTAGAGGGGCATAGCGCTGACTCTTGAGTTGCAAAGCCAAAAACTTTCCACATCTGCTTCACCACCACGGGTGAATCATCCATTCCCCGGCCTCGGCCCCTGCCTCGACAGGATGTCTGCTCCCTGAAATACCCAAATATCGTACGGCTCTCAGCGAGCGAAGTTAGCCTGGGACCCCACGAGGATCTGGTGCGCCAGCTTTATAAGGGGCGCGAATGCAGACCTCCCTGGTGGTTGATGTAAGAGACCACCGCTGTGCTGTCTGTGCGCACCAACACATGGTGATCTCTTAGGTCTGGGAGAAAGTGCTTGAGTGCACGAAACACGGACAACATTTCCAAACAATTGATATGCCACGTTAGATGGCGACCGCTCCACAGTCCGCGGGCAGGGTGGCCACTCATGACCGCTCCCCAACCGGTGAGGGATGCATCCGTCACTAGCATTACGCGGCGACAAGAAGCTCCCAGCACCGGTCCCTGAAACAAGAACCAAGCGTGGCTCCACATGTCTAAGGCACGTAGGCATCGCCACGTGACCTTGATCATGCGAAGTGAGTTTCCTCTCGGGGAGAACCCCTTGGTCTTGAGCCACCACTGTGGGGGTCTCATGTACAGCAGGCCAAAAGTTATCACGTTGGACGCAGCTGCCATGAGCCCCAGCAGTTTCTGAAACCTGCATTGTGGTCGAATCCCACACCACACAAAGATAAGTGGTTCTCTATACTGGAGAAAGCACACTTTCTTGGCGTTCAGTATCAACCCCTTCATGTGCGCGAGAATGGCATCTCGATGCCGAATCGCCAACTGCTCTGATCGAGCTAGAATCAACCGATCGTTTATGTAAAAGTGTGGGGTGAGAGTGCAAGGCCAACGGGAAGAACCCGATATTGGTAAGCTTTGTCCCCAAAAGCAAACCTCAGGGACTTCCCGTGGGAGGGAAGGATGGAGACGTGAAATATGCGTCCTCAGATCTATCGTGACAAACCAGTCCTCAGACTTGGCCTGAGACACAACTGAAGAGTGTAAGCACCCTGAACTTCAGTCACATGACTGAGCGGTTCAACTGACGCAGATCTACCATCCTTCTTTGGAACAATGAAGTACCGGCTGTAGAACCCGGACTCTCTTCTGTGAGGAGGGACCACCTCGATGGCCTCCTTCCTCAAGAGAGTGTCTACTTCCTGTTCCATGATCAGAGCCTGCTGGGGGCCCACGCACGTGGGAATCACCCCGTTGAAAGGAGGTGGCGGAGCACCAAACTGAATACAAAGGCCTTTCTCTACAGCACGCAGGACCCAATGAGATCCATTTGGCAGTAGTTTTCACGCTGCCTAAATGGTCTACTAAGGGAACCAGTCTCTCGAGACTGGCCTCTTATGTACCCAGAGCTGCTGGCACGGTGCCCTGAAGCGGAGGACCGGCAGGAGATGGCAGAAACAGGAGCTCTAGAGACCCCCACATGGGTGGCGAGCTTCTCAGTTCCACTACACTTCGGGGCGGAAGAAACTGAGAACATCGCTCGCTGGAGCCAGCTGCGCCCTGGAACACTGGCAGGGTTGGCAGACTGGTCTCCCGAGGGTACTAGGGGGAGACGGACACCCGATCTGCCCCAGAGGGGTCTGCCCTCGTAAGTCCTGGCCATAGCATCAGGATTGCCTCAGCCTCAGCCTCCCATTGAACGACGATCCTCAGACCCGCGTCATTCCTAGGAAGATCAGGCTGATAGAACCAGACCCTGCAAGGCAGGACCCAAAGAGACACATTGGCAGTAGTTTCTACGCTGCCAGATGGTCTCCTAAGGGAACCAGTCTCTCGAGACTGGCCTCTGGTGTACCTAGAGCTGCTGGCTCGGTGCCCTGAAGCGGAGGACTGGCAGGAGACGGCCGAACCAGGAGCTCTAGAGACCCCCGCAGGGGTGGCGAGCTTCTCAGCTCCGCTACACTTCGGGGTGGAAGAAACTGAGAACATCGCTCGCTGGAGCCAGCTGCGCCCTGGAACACTGGCAGGGTTGGCAGACTGGTCTCCCGAGGGCACTGGGGGGAGACGGACACCCGGAAGACAGGTCTTAGGGAAGAAGATAGGGGCTCGCCCGTCTTCATTCCACACTAGTGATAGCTCACTTCAGAGAGCAAGCACAAAACGGGCAGTCAGCTCCCTCGAGAGCTGAATCTGCGTGCTCTGCTCTCAAGCAGACCACACACAGACTGCTTGTATCCCCAGCTGTAATATAACGTGTGTAGGGAGGAACACACAGCCCGTAATGCGATCTGCCCTCGCCCAAGTGCTTGCACATATTGCTGGAGCCAAATTGAAGTGATTGTGCTAGGACAAACAACACTAAATAAGACTCACAACACAAAAGACAGACACACAGACAGAGTAACGGTTGCTGAATGACAAAAAGCAAACGCCGGCTCCACCTCAGTGTTGCCAACTTCTTTCGATGGAAAGTAGCTGAAGCCAGTTTGAAAAGTCGCTAAATGTCGCCAGATGACGTCTTGCGCTAATTAGCATATTCATGACGTCATCGTGTCATATTGCCTTTTACATTTGTTTGTCTCTCTGTGCTCATACTGTATTTTAATGCAGCCAAATTCTCAATACAACTGTTTTACTTTATATATTTTACTGTTTATGTTGTCAGTCAATGGGATAAATATGAAATAGTGACTGAAACGCAGCCCTTTAAGAATACATAACCAGCTCTCCCTCCTAAGAAGTTAGACCGCACAAAAATCCTAATTTATCATTGAGCCGTCGTCTGATGAAATCAAATAATACACACAAGATAAGACAAGACAATTCCTGTGCTGTGATTTCGGCTATATTTGCATGTAAAATGAGAGAAGCAACATAATATCTATTTTAACTTAACGCGCTGCTCCTCTCAGCCGCTCACTGAACAAAGCAGATGCAGGGAAAGAGGTGCGTGCGCGCTGACCTCGCGCCGTTTATATATATATATATATTTTTTTTTATATATATATATAAAAATATATATATATTATTATTTTTATTTTTTTTTTTCAGGAAACTGTGATACATTTTATTCAGGGGATATTGATAAATAAATGTTCTGTATTTATCTGAAATAATGTTTGGTAACATTATAAATATCTTTACTGAAACTTTTGAACCATAGTAGTATTTCGACAACTATTTCGACATTTTCTGTTTGTAAAAGGTTCATATATCCACCAAAAACACCCTAGGAAAAAGTAATTAAAAAAATTACTTAATATTTAATGTTACTTCTGGGAAAAGTTCTAGTATCATTTGTTTCACATGCCACTTGGATTGATATTTTGTCATCTAAAGCATTGATATTTAGATTTTTTTAAATGTTACTTCCATAAGTATTCATGCATGCACATGCACATAAAAACAGCAATACAATTTTGCACACTAGTATAGACTTCACTGACCCTGGTTTCTTCACAGATCCTGTTTTTGCACCACTGCATCCATGATGCTGCTCACAAATGTCAGGGGAAACCTTTAAGTTTCCATGCTTATAGCACAAATAAATTGTGACCGATTCTGTAATGCAGCCAGTGACAATTTTATGACCGAGGATTCAGTACACTGGCCTATAATTCAGAGAATGGGGACTTTTGTCTCAGGCTTATTAAAGACCATATTTCAGTCACATCATAAACAGCACAATCACCTTTACTGGTGGCTTAAGGGGGCCGGAGTGCATGGAATCCAACAGCTATGACTGATTGGCTGGACATATGGTATGTAAATCAGCATTGATGATCTCAGATAAAACTGTCTGCCAAACTGTTGCCGGTTCTTTGAGGTGTTATGGCCTTCAATTTCACCCAATAGATTCTTTGGGATAATAAAATAATATAACTGGAGTACACATCTTTTTTTACACACTGCAGGAATTCATCCTCATTCGTGGCATGCTTTTAGTTGATGGAGCAAATCTCAATTAAATCAAGACCAATAATGAATCAATAGCAAAATATTCTTGTTTAAAAGCAGATGAGGTGGATTGACTGAATAGAGTCCTTATAATCAATACTGTAGTGTTGTTTTCCAATCATTTTGTTTCATGAGTGACTGAATCGAGATCCAGAATGATATTCACTCCGGTATGTTGCTGTTCAATTTCATAAATGTATTCAGTCCATTTTGAAATGCCTATAGATTTTCATCCAAAATATACTGACTGTATTCACACACGCGCACACACACGGTTATGATAAAAGAACTTCATAAGACAAAATGCCAGTCATATTGATATCTGTACTCATCTTTACTCATTACTTGGAAGACATTCGGAGTGACTTAGAAGGGAATATTTGATAAAAGAACACTGAACATTTCACCAGTCAGCGTGTAAGCATAAATATTTTACTATAAACATAATTAAAAGAGTCATTACGAATTCAGAAACTGAGTATCATCAGGTATTCCACCAAAATGCTGAATTAAACACTGATGGTGTTTAATTTTTCAAGAGGCTGCCGGAGGACTCGTGATGGGGACTTCTGCATGATGGGGAATCTGTTTGCTTTTGTTAGGAGTTTGGACTTCAGTTTCATGTTTTTCTGGTTCATTATCTGTCCCTTATTTGGTTTTGTTCTGGTTTTCCTCATTAGTTCCTTATTCGTTGATTAAGGCTAAGTCCGTTTACCTGTGTCTCATCTCGTTCACTCCTTTGTTTCCGGTTCCTTTATAAGCTGTCTGTTTGATTTGTATCTTCGTCGAGTCTTAACGTTATGTTGCTGTGTAAATCATTGTTTACCATTAAAAGCCTATTTTCACGAACTCCTCGATTGCCTGCCTTCCCTGGTGTATCGTTCAGAAGCTGGAACGATATGTGGAAGATTTCATTGAGCTTGTTCACCAGCTGAACTGGCCTGACGCCTCTTTGGGTGCTTGCTTTCAGCTGGGGCTGGACAGCGAGACGATCAGATGTGAGCTTCCTGCTTTTGATTTCTCCCTGGTCGAATTAATTAATCTTGTTTTATTTCTAAATGGATCAAATTTCGAAGTTGTTGAGAAGGAAAATTTTCAGTCTCGCTGCCCAGTCTCCGCTGAAGCACGTCACATCGCGTCAGCTCACCTCCCGCCAAGGACCTCCACATACCGCACCAACGGTCCGAGCCGCCTGCCCAGCCCCAACCTTCCCCATACATCTGCAGCACCATTGTTGTCCTCAGTCCTGAACTGCCCGCGGCGAAGTCTGTGCCGTCGCCCGCGGATAAGTTAGGCCCACCAGAGATGATTCCGGAGCATTCACTCTTGGACAGAGCGATTCCCCCCGGGTTTGCTGTTCCGGTCATCTTGCTTGAGCGCCCTCCTATGTCTCCGGTGGTCCCGTCCAGCTCCGCGCTGCCCGAGCGCCCCTTTGAATCTGTGCTTCCAGAGTGCCCCCGAGAATCTGCGCTTCCAGAGCGCCCCCGAGAGTCCGCGCTTCCAGAGCGCCCCCGAGAGTCCGCGCTTCCAGAGCGTCCCCCAGAGTCCGCGCTTTCAGAGCACCCACAAGAGTCCACGCTGTCCGAGCGCCCCCAAGTGTCTGCGTTGTCCGAGCGCCCCCAAGTGTCCGTGCTGTCCGAGCTCCCCCAAGTGTCCGCGCTGTCCGAGCGCCCCCAAGTGTCCGCGCTTCCAGAGCGCCCTTCTATGTCTCCGCTGGTCCCGTCCAGCTTCACGCCTCCCGAGCGCCCTCAAGTGCCCGCGCCTCCCGTGCGCCCTCAAATGCCCTCTCCTCCAGAGCGCCCTCAAGTGCCCGCTCCTCCAGAGCGCCCTCAAGTTCAAGTGCCCGCTCCTCCAGAGCGGCCTCAAGTGCCCGCTCCTCCTCAAGGGTTCCCTGGGGGGAACTTCCCCAATACATTTTTGGGGGGGGGCTGTATATACCTGTCTGGGACAGCCATAGGGACCAGGGGGATGGCCACTATGGTTCCTCACTCAAGCCCTCCTCCAGGGCGCAGGGCGCCCACCCCCCCTCCCCGGTGGAACTGTTGCGGCGCGAGACGCGCCTTCCAGGAGGCGGGAGTAATGTTAGGAGTTTGGACTTCAGTTTCATGTTTTTCTGGTTCATCTATCTGTTCCTGTTTTCCCTTATTTGGTTTTGTTCTGGTTTTCCTCATTAGTTCCTTATTAGTTGATTAAGGCTAAGTCCGTTCACCTGTGTCTCATCTCGTTCACTCCTTTGTTTCCGGTCCTTTATAAGCTGTCTGTTTGATTTGTATCTTCATCGAGTCTTAACGTTATGCTGCTGTGTAAATCATTGTTTACCATTAAAAGCCTATTTTCACGAACTCCCCGATTGCCTGCATTCCCTGGTGCACGTTCCATAACAGCTTTCTTGTTCACTCCTAATTTTTGCAAACATCATTTGTCATGTGACGCGATAGTTTTCCGCCTCTATAATTTTTATTCACTCCCTGATTTGAAATACGACGTGCGACAGGAACAGAAAAGTCAAGTTGTTTGCTCATAAAAAATGAATGAGATGTGAGATCTTGATTTCTTTATTAATCTCATGAATTAGTCAGCGTGACGGTAATTAAACCACCTCAGCTTCTCATTTATAATCATTAACTGCGGAGGAGGCAGAGAGATTTATGCGTAGGGTTATATGACTGCTCCATGTGTGTATCTGATGGTGTGATTTATACATTAATTTGTTTGTCTTTTCCTTCATCTTATTGATAATGCCTGATGTAACATTACATAAACACTCAGGCAGGCAGAGAAAAAGTTCTTGCTGACTACTGAATCATTAAATGCTGCGAGTGAACATGTGGTTTGGGGAAGGAAGACATGACTGAGTTTCTGTAATCTGATCGATTACAGCCGGTTGACAATAATGTTCAATAATGTACATTTAACTGACGCAAGTGGGATATCTGAATGTCTATACATGCATTACATGATGTCTCATGAATGCTGGGATATCTCTTCTGAATAGTGTATTAATGACTTCACTGTAGTTTTATCTGTCTGTCTGTCTGTTCATCCGTCCCTCCACAGCCAGGTCTGGAAGTATTCAGACACTGACTGAGTTTTTGTGCTTTTGCCTTATACACCACTACAATGGATTTTAAATAAAACAATCAAAAGGTGATTGAAGTGCAGACTTTTTTCAGCGGCTCAGTAGTATTTGGACAAAGTGACATAATTGTAAATACAGTATATGCGCAATTTTAATACTTGGATGAAAAACCTTTGCAGTCAATGACTGCCTGTAGTCTGGAGCCCATGGACATCACCAAATTCTGAGTTTCCTCCCTGGAGATGCTTTGCCAGGTCTTCACTGCAGCCACCTTGAGTTGCTGCTTGTTTGTGAGTCTTTCTGCCTTCAGTCTTGTCTTCGGTAACTGGAAAGTATGCTCTATTATTGGACTGGGATCAGGTGACTGACTATTCAATTTCTTTGCCTTCAAAAAGTCTTGAGTTGCTTTCGCAATATGTTTAGGGTCATTATCCATCTGTAAAGCTGTGTCCTATCAGTTTTGTAGCATTTGGCTGAAAGTGAGCAAAGACTATAGCCTTAAAGACCTCAGAATTCATCCTGCTACTTCTGTCAGTAGTTACTTCATCAATAAACAGTGAGCCCGTTCCATTGCAGCCATACATGCCCATGCCATAACATGGCTGCCACCATGTTTGACACTTGATGTGGTGTGCTTTGGATCATAAGCTGTTCCTTTCTTTCACCATACGTTTCTCTTTCCATCAGTTTGCAACAAGTTAATTTTGGTTTCATCAGTCCAAAGAATCTTATTCCAGAACATGGGAGGCTTTTTTAGATGTTTTCTGGCAAAGTCTAATCTTTCTTTCCTGTTCATGAATGTTACAAGTGGTTTGCACCTTATTGTAAACCCTCTGCATTTACATTCATGAAGGCATCTCTTGATTGTAGATTTTGACAATGATGTTCCTACAGTACCTCCTCCAGAGTATTCTTGATCTCTGTTGATGTTATGAAGAGGTTTTTCTTCACCAAGGAAAGGATTCTGCGATCATCCGCTATAGTTGTCTTCCGTGGTCTTTCAGGCCTTTTGATGCTGTTGAGCTCACCAGTGCTTTCTTTCTTCTTAAGAATGTAGCCAACCGTTGATCTGGCCACACCCGAGGTTTTTGTTATCTCTCTTAAAGATTTATGTTGTTTTTTCAGCTTAATGATGGCCTCCTTCACTTTCATCGAGATCTCCTAGGACTTCATATTGGTAGCACCAGTCAAACATCTTCCAAAAGGTAATTTGATACCTCATACAACTCCAGACCTTGTATCAGATTAATTTGTCTTGAAGTAACGAGGGAATAGATAGCACATGGTCCATTAACCTCTTCTTAGTCAACTGTCCAAATACTATTGAGCCCCTGAAAATGGAGGTACAGTACTTTGCTTAAAATGGCTGTAACTCTTAAATGGTAAATGTCATATTTTTGCGGAACCTCCTAAAATAAAGCTAAAAGTCTGCACTTCAATCACATGTTGATTGTTTTATTTCAAATCCATTGTAGTGGCGTATAAAGGTAAAAGCACAAAAACTCATTCAGTGTCCGAATACCTCCGGATCTGACTCTGTCTGTCTGTCTAATATACACAGTTAGTATATGATCCCGGATCACCTTTGTCAATAATCAGAAACTTTATTAGACTAAGTTCACGCATAATCATAAAATTCTACACATCCACCATCCACCAGTTTTAATAAATATCTTAGCTCTTGGCTAGTTTGATAACCCATAGAAGTTTTGTACTTTCAGCAGAGCGTATTTTCATTACACATGACTATCATATCTGTCTGGGCCTAGTCATGTGTTATCTTTGCCTGGGGCACTGAGTGAAGCAGGACTTCCACCGCCACACCTTCAAAATAAAAAAGGTGCATGGCATCCTGATCTTGTAGTATTTGTGCGAACTG
Source organism: Barbus barbus (assembly GCF_936440315.1). NCBI lineage: Eukaryota > Metazoa > Chordata > Actinopteri > Cypriniformes > Cyprinidae > Barbus > Barbus barbus. The sequence goes on along the minus strand of NC_136757.1, from coordinate 16,194,492 downwards.
AGTTCTTCTTTTGTGTGCAAGACATTTTAAAATCTGTCTCTGAGCTGATCTCTGTCAGAAAGAAACTGAAGAGAGAGATTTGAATTTTGTTGGCATTTTTCTCTTGCTTTCACTTTTTTTCTCTTATCCATTTCATCTCTCCTGCCCTTCCTCCCTCTTTTTTAATCTTTTGTTCTGCCTTTCTCTGCAGTGTGGGCTGAGATAATGAACACACAGAGATGTAGGGACCCGCTTTGTGTTTGTGATTGCGTTCTGTTTGTCCCTTTCTGATCATAATGGAGGAGACATTCGCACAGGTGTGGGTATGTGTGTTTAATTCTCTCACCACACTGACAGCTGGAGAGCATAACAGCGGAGAATCCAAACTTGAAATACTCCCGCTCAAGGCAGTATGTTTTGTACAATCACCGCGGTAAGTCGTGGCCTAATGGTTAGAGAGTCGGACTCGTAATCGAAAGGTTGCGAGTTCGAGTCCCTGGCCGGCAGGGATTGTAGGTGGGGGAAGTGAATGTCCAGCGCTCTCTCCACCCTCAATACCACGACTGAGGTGCCCTTGAGCAAGGCACCGAACCCCCAACTGGTCCCCGGGCGCCGCAGCATGCCCACTGCTCCGGTGTGTGTGTGTGTGTGTGTGTGTGTGTGTGTGTGTGTGTGTGTGCGCATTTGTTCACTACTCACTGCTGTGTGTGTGCACTTGGATGGGTTAAACGCAGAGCACCAATTTCGAGTATGGGTCACCGTACTTGACAATACGTCACGACTGACGACTGTAATAACACCTCAACAGAGTGAACAGTGAACATATGTCTGCTTTATTTTTTCAGTCATATACCTTAGAGGAAGAGCTTCAGCATAGAGGTATGCATAAAAGAGAGAGAGAGTGTGTGGCTCAAGGACATGGTATCGTCACTTACATCTTGTAGATGAGTGTATTTTCATTACACATGACTATCATATCCAGACCCCTCACAGAACATCAAGTGAAGATTTATGATAGGAAATTCACATTTCATAAGAGCATCTCATCAAAACATTTGTGTGTTTGTATGTGTGTTGTTGTGCATGCAGATGTATTCAGTCTGGAATAAAGCCTGAAATATCTTCACTATTGTATATGTGTGTCCTGACCTTGCCCCTGGCTGAGGTTAATGATGATCAGTTGGGAAATATTACATCATCAATATCATGTCTTTCATTCTGATTGAAACTCGCGCTATTTATCATGGATAAAGTGGATTATCTTTCTGGAAATCAAGAGCAATAGGCAAAGAAAACTATTATTGCTAAATAGTCATCTGGCGCTAAATGTTTTTAATAATAACTAACATAATAAGTATATTAGTAAGGGCACTAGCCCTTACTCCAGTTGTCATGCGTCACATGATATATAATGGAAACCATTATACATTTTTCTTTAGGATTCATTAAAAGTAAAAAAAAAACAGAATTTATTTGAAATAGAAGTCTTTTTTTAACAAATGTCATTTATAATCAATTTAAAGCTGCAGTCCGTAACTTTTTGGGGTTAAAAATGATCCAAAATCAATATTTGAGCTAGTACATAACCAGCCAGTGTTCAAAACTATCGCCTTACTTTAGCCAACAGTTCATTCACAACAGTTAGCTTGTAATAATGTTTTCTAATTTGAGTGGTACGGGTAGGTTTTCGTGGGAAATTCGAGCATGGCACTGCGTCATTATGTCACGCCTGTAAGCATAAAGAAGTTGTCCTAGCTAGTAGGCAATCACACGTGAGGATCCTGCAGGTGGCGGATAGTTTAGCCTTTCTCACAGCAGCTAGAATAATTAAATGCATCATTTTGATGGCGGATTGTAATCCAGAAAGGATTATGTGTTTATGAAACACATGTGAATGAAATTAAATTATATTCCAGTTTTAAATGTGCTTCTGATTACAGATAGCCTAGGATTACACAAGATTTATAATTTAAAGACAATCAGTTCAAAGGGAGCATAGTTTGCTTTCTGGGTTAAAATAATTTCTTAATATGAAATTCGAATGGTATGACAATTAGAGATTAGACTGTACAGAAATTGAAATCTACACGCTAATACTGTCAGAGAGTCACCATAGTCACCGTAGTCTCCACTAACGACACTCACCAGATTCCAATCCCCTGATTTCTGATCACGGCCACCTGTCAGCACTAATCAGCAGCACTATATCCCTGCACTCCTCCCATTCACTCACTGTCTGGTCTCAAACATTCCATGTTGACTAACCTGACCCACTTACCTTTTGTCTACTTACCAGTTGCTCCAGTGTTCCTATCCCTGTTCTCCACGCTCCACTGTTCCCGAAACTCGCCGCTGTGGATGCCCTCGAAGAGCTGGTCAGCGCTCTTCAAACAGCTCTCTCTCCGGTCACGCACCCTCAGTCTGCCTCTGCCAGTCCCATGGCCGTCCCTGCTAACTATTCGGGTGAGGCGGTTGAATGTAGCGGTTTTTTACTCTTCATAGAGATGCAAACCCATAAATTTTCCAGCGAACAGGCTAAAGTTCCTTCCTGATCTCCCTGCTAACCGGACGGGCATTGCTCTGGGCACGAGCCATCTGGGGCACTTCATTCGGGTGTGCCCCTCTCATCCCCCACGCCCAGCGGTGAGTACCCTCCAAATGGTGCCTGCTATCTCTACCCTACCACTTCTAACAGTACAACTGCTCACCCCACGTCATTTCATTTCAGTACCCGCCCTCGTGGACTCAGGATCCTCAGGCAATTTCATCTCACAAGCCCTCCTAAAACAGCTTGATTTACCCTGCCAGAGACAGGCCGTGCTGGAGACTGAGACCATACAGGGAAAACCACTCGGGCATGGGCACATCAAGTTCCGGTCTCCGCTGATCACTCTGCAAGTAAGCTGTCTTCATCAGGAAAGAATTTCCTTTCTGGTACTGGAGGGACCCACCGTCGATATCATCCTGGGATACCCCTGGCTATCTCAACATTCCACCGAATTCAGATGGGATACCAGCGGGATCCTCCGATGGAGTAAAACCTGCATCCAAAACTGTCTCTCCAACGTCCCTGTAACCCTGATTAGTAACCCGAAGCTCCAAGTTCATTCCACCCTAGTGGAGAGCCCTGAACCTCGTGAGGTTCCGTCGATCCCATCTGACTACATGGCATTCCAGGATGTGTTCAGCAAACAGGCCGTCACGAAGTTATCACCGCACCGGCCATGGGATTGTGCCATTGACCTGCTGCCTGGAGCTATACTCCCCAAGGGTCAAGTATACCCCCTGTCCATCCCGGAGTGCAAGGAGATGGAGGATTGCATCAAGGAGGCTCTCCAACAACAGTTAATTCGTCCCTCCACCTCTCCGGCGGCCTCAAGCTTCTTCTTCGTGGGCAAGAAGGACGGAGGCTTGCGGCCCTGCATTGACTACCGGACCCTCAATGATCACACTGTCAAGCTCCCTTATCCTCTTCCCCTTGTCCCGGCTGCCCTCGAGGAACTCCGTGGGGCAGCCGTGGGGCAGATGACAATATCCGGTGAAAATTCTTATTTGTGGTCATATATTCCAACACGTAGGCTAGAATCTGTGATTGCGAAGTACAGTAAACATCCACACCGGTGTGGTAACTGACTGCCACACATTCACCTCAAAACATTAGATTCCTATTCCGGAACACAACCCAGGCACGGAAGATAATTCCAGGTTTTCAAACAGAGATGGCGACAAAGAGGCAAAACTTACGGACTACAGCTTTAATGCATCCTTGCTTCCACTAAAAGTTTTGGAAGATCTTAAGTTTTAAGAGTTCTTCACCACAATGTTTGTGTTTGTATTAAAATTAGCTGTGAAGTGATGGACTGAATATAGACACATTTAAATTAATTGAATTCATGTTTATGCGTGCACGATGTGTCTTTTTGTGTGTTTGATAAAGAGTTTTAATAAAACATTTTTATTTACATTTATCTTTATTCATGCACCTGCTATGCTCTCAATTAGATACCATTCTATTGAATGAAAAGAGCTATAAATGTATCACATTGACACATAAACAAAGAGCAAACACCTTTTATTATTTTATTTTTTCCTGCCAATTTAAGCTTAAAAGTGGTTGTTTGTATAGAGACTCATAATAAATCTCTCTCAAGTAAATAAACGTGAATTTTTATACAGCCAGTGTAGCTTTTTTACTTTTTTTGTTTCTTTTCTAATGACATTCAGCTACTTTGAAATACTTTGACCTGCAGACTTGTGCAAATTAACTGGATTTGCACATTTATTGCACACTGGAATTGTATACAATATTATATATTGTATAAATATATTGTATGAATATATGAAATATATATCATATAAAAAGTAAAGGATTTTATAGAATCATTATATTAAAATAATAATATAAATATAGGATAAAATGTATTCCTCATATAATAATTAAGTACACATTCTCACTGATTTATTTAACATTGTCATTGTAGATTAATAGATTATCTAGTGCATGCAAGGTTTCCACTGTCCTCTTATTATTATTGCTCCTCACTTTAAACAGCTTTAACTTTTCATCTCTATGGTAAAAACTCAGCAAACTTTGCATGCATGAAGGGTATGTGGCTAATTGCATTTAATGTCATTCTGGTATGGATGGGACGTATGGTTGCCTAGCAACTGACAGAACGTCAGGCCCTCTACCCCGTTTGAGCTTGAGACTTAAATTTTCACATGAGAGTTCCTCAACTCATGGGGAACAAATTTGCCTCAAGGCCCCATAAGTTACACCATAACTTATCAGTAAAAGCTTTACAAATCTTCTTCTTACGAACATGAAAACTTACATAGATTTCTTGAGTTTTATGAGTAGAAATGTCATAGAAATGACAATGTAAGACCATCAATGCAACTCCATGCAGTAGACTCTAATGTTAAAGGGATATTCTGGGTTCAATACACATTAAACTCAGTCAAAACCACTTGTGGCATAAAGAAAAAAGCAGGAATTGAGGTTACAGTGAGTCACTTACAATAAATGGGGCCAGTTTTCAGAGGATTTAGAAGTGAAATGTAAAGCTTATAATTTTATAAAAGCACTTAATCTGTTGTTGTATCATCTGACATGTGAAATTGCTCTTGTCACTTTTTTCATTATTGATTGTATTTTTGGCGTTATGTTGTCACAAAGTTGGATAAATTTTGTCACATAGTTGGATAAAATTGGATACAATTTAACTTAAGGTTGGGTGTAAGGGATGGGTCAACAGTGTAATCATAAATGTAATTACAGAATGTTATTACAGATGTAATTACATATAGGTATTTTTAAAAATATAAGAACAATGTAAAACATGCATGTACACAATAACTGCATTGTACCAAATGATTAATGGAAATGTAAGTACACAGTAGTTAAGGCCACCTAACATAAAATGGGACCAAAAACAGTTTCTGAAGGTAATTTTCAAATGCAATAGAAAAAAAAAAAAAAGGGATAAACACAAACACGAAACTTGTAAATAAAATTATTTGATTAATTGGTTAAACAATGTAATGACATATAGCCAGAAAGAGATGGGAAGTGCGGTGTCTGGAAACTTCTTCAACTTTGTATGACATATGAATAGGGTGTTCCTCAACGATTGCATGTGGTCGGAGATTCCCGTGTTTACAGCTCCGTAAAATAACCTACTGGAAGCTCTGTAGGTTTGCTGTATAGGTCTATAGCTAAAATATTAAAAGTACAAACACACAATAGCATTTTAAGTTACTTCCATTTCTGAAAAAAAGGCCTAGTAATTGATGTCATAAATACACAAGCCTGATTTTTCTTTTGATTATCCATCGTACACCCCCCCCCCAAAAAAAAATCACAAATATTTGCAATCAAGACCGTGAAAAAACAACGTTGAAGCCAGAATGTAAACCAGATTTTGCCCAGACTCTGTTGCTATTTGGGAAGCCAAGCATAAGAATACAAATGTAAATTTGTTAACCCACAGTAACAAATTGTAACAGATTATAGCATATTTTCGTTTCCTGCATGCTTTTAAAAACATGCTAAATATAAATTAAAATTTTAAGTTTTTGAGATGAAAAAGAAGATAACTCTCATATAATTCGGATTTTCACAAATAATAACGGCAGGCCTAATGATGTTATAATGTACCAACATTATGACCACTATAGGATATTTTAGTTCCCCTCATTTAACAAATCCTTTAAATTTAACCATATCAGAACAGAACAAGAATTAATATATATATATTATTTTAATGGATAAATATAATTGCAGTGTATAATAATATGGACTTAGCTATAAAGAAGCCTGAACAAATTCATTTAAAATGAAATGTAAGGTAAAGTTGGGCTTACCTTTCTCATTCAGCACAAATCCAAATGTTTCCATATTCGCGATGTAGCCTATTTGAAGCTAAATTATTAGCTTATTTATTAGGTAAAATAGGCTTTGTAGTTCATGCGCGTTCGAGTATCGACGGAAAAATATCATAATGAGCAAAAATATGCCACAGTGGACCGGGGCTCATGACGAACGGCACGGTGAACGGCTGGGCTGTTTCCAATGACTGCAGTATATTGTGTGCATGTGAGGCGCCAGCGCGATCAAACAGCTGAAACATAAAATAAGCTATTCGATCATTCTTGGTTTGAAAATTCAAGAATAATAGCAAAGTTAATAAGAATTCTTTCTAAATGCTGTATTTTTCTCATTTCGCTCTGCAGAACTTGAATGAAAAAAACATATATGTATATTTTTTGCTAAGAACGAACCAAAATGAAAACATTTGGCTTTTAATCAGTTTATTTAACAGCCTGGGAAACCTTCCTAGGACAGTACCCTGCCTCACATACTAAAATCGGGGCTTGTGGCGATTTCATTTGTTTTTGCACTACTTTTCCACCGTAGACCTTGGACCCTCCCTGGGGGTTCAAGTCACACCCCACCATGTAAGAAACTTAAGAAGTACGAAAGAAGTTTGTAAGAAGTACATTTTAAATGCATAAATCTGGTGCACGTTGAGAGCAGAATTAAGAGCTTCAACCCTGTTTTAGTGACTAAATTGAACAAATTTAAAAACTGGACAAAATAAACTAAACTTTAAAGTGGACTCAAACCTATTTATTGTGTCTCAGTTCATATTACATTCACACTGGTATTTATAGGAAGCCAAACAACACCATTAACGATGTTATTATTATCTGTGTTCTATATGTGACAAATGTAACAAATTTTACAAACATCATATTACAAATCTACTGAAGCGCTGTGAATTTCTGTCCAAACATTCTAAACTTGTAAAAATGTTAGAAGTTTGTGAAATTGTAAAAAAAAAAACTGGTAGGACTTTATTTTACAGTACGTGTACTTCCCTGGTACATACATGGTAAATATATTGTACTTACAGGCAAATGAGTGGTAAGACAAGGTACTTACCTGAGGTGTATGTACATGGTAACAAATAAGAAACACGGCTGTACATAACAGTCGCACATGCAAGGTAATTAGTTTGTACATACAGACAAGTGTGGGTAAGAACAGTCACTTACAGGTAGTGCCCGTACATGGTAACTAATTAGATACTTTACTGTACTGTACTAATGTCCATACATGGTAAATATGTAGAACTTACGGACAAGTGGGTACAAACAGGCACATCCTTATGGAAATAGGGCTGTAAAATAAAGTGCACCATTTTACATAAACATTACACAGGAATGATCAATTCTTCAAACTTTGTAAGCACTGTTGAGGAGAGCAATTTAACATTAACACACACTTGTTTGTAATTACTACATATTTACCACGAGTATACCAAGTACAGTATGTGTCTTGTTTGTTACAACATAATAGCACATTTTTCCGTAAGTGCTACACATTTACCATGTACATATCATTAGAATGTACAGTAATGTGTCTTATTTGTTAACATATATGGACACTGTAAGGACGTGCCTGTTTGTACCCACTTGTCCGTAAGTACATATTTACTACATATACACATTAGTTACAGTCAAGTATCTAATTAGTTACCGTGTACGGGCACCACCTGTAAGTGACTTACCCACACTTGTCTGTATGTACAAACTAATTACCATGCACGTACGTGTTTCTTATTTGTTACCATGTACATACACCTCAGGTAAGTACCTTGTGTTACCACTCATTTGCCTGTAGTTACAAGATATTTACCATGTATGTACCAGGGAAGAACACGTACTGTAAAATAAAGTGCTACCAAAAAACAAATAGTTAACCTGGTGCAGTTTATGTTCCCAAATGGTCACTAAATTCACAACACATGCAGAAATTAAGTTCATTCACTTATTGTGAACCAAGTCACTCTGAGACACTAAAAACACTTTTATCACGAACTGCTCAAGTGTAAAAGAAAACAGTGCAAATCACAACAGACTGTACTTATTTAATTAAATCACAGGCTTTTGAGCACTACACTCTAAACAAAAATTGTGTTTCTTTGACTTGTAATCATAGGGGAACCACTTTAAGTGCTATATAGCACCTATCTTTAAAAGTGCTATACAGCACCTTTGTAGAATGGTGCTATGTAGAACCATAAGAGGAACCCCTCTCTCCTACTTAGATTTGAAATGTGTTACTCCGCTCTTATATGTTTGTTATGAATGGGAATTTACTACAATGGCAGAAGCAGTTTATGCCGGGGCCCTGAAATATTTCCTTACGGGGGGGCTTGGGGGCAAAAAGGTTGCAGAACCATGCTGTCTTTAGGAAATACACTGTATTTTAATGTCATTTTTTAACCCTTTCCCCAACTAAACTAAGAGACAAAGAGAGAGTTAGAGAACCTTCAAATAACTAAACATGGGCTAAATGGGTTATTTGTATGGCAGTGCTATATAGTACCCCAAATAACTGCTGGAGAACCCTTGTGTGTGTGTGTGTGTGTGTGTGTGTGTACGTATTGTAAGCTATATTATGATTTTCATTTTAGTTCGATTGACTGATGCTTTGCCAAAGCAACGGTGTATAACACAACATTGGAGATTTATGTTGTATTAATATTTTTGGTTCATTCTGAAACTGTGGTGGAACAGATTAGATGTAATTAATGGGAAACACTGAGAATCTACAATAATATTAGAATAGAGGAAAAATATTAAAATTAATTCAAAAGCACAGTGACCAACTACGCACACACAGCAAGTAGGGCCTGCCATTGTTTATACAGCAGCTCAACGATGTACCTTACTAGAGATGACAGCAGTCGCACACATATTTTGCCCATGTGTTAAATATGTAAACAAATGCACATCAGCACACACATGCAAACAAAGCAGTCTCCTGTTCTGTTTTTAACCTGATTGTGTACGGAGACTTTTATTGTCTTTGAGCAGAAAGAGAGAGCAAGAGCTTGTCTATCAAATGAGAATAAGTGAGGGAAACAGTCCTTAATTGCAGCAATGGGAACAGAAAGGAGACACCCATGAGGATACTGAGCACACATGAGTGACAATATGATAGATAGCCTAACACTCTTGATTTTCTCCATCTGCCAGTCTCTCTCTTTCTTTTGTCTGACCTGTTGGATAATACGAATGCATACTAATCTGATTAGTATTCAGAGGTATTCGCATTTAAAGTCTGATTCCAGCCCACATACGTTTCACAGATTTACATAGACAATGAAACATTATATTAACATTGATAGCATCTAAAACATAACCATTTTACATTATTTAGAGATGTTTCTTATAAATACTTACAGTTTAATACAATTTTGAATTGATTGAATTCTTAGGTTGAATTTATTGTATTTAATCAATTAAATTAAATACACTAAATGCACACTGTACATTTGCAATCCAAAATGTTTTTAAACATTTGAACAAAATTAAAACTAAAAGAATTTCAAATCACATAATTTTATTCACAATAGAACATAGGGCTAGATAACATAACAAATGTTTATACTGATAAATTGTACAATGTTATGCACAAAATGAGCTCATTTCAAATTTGATGCCTGCTACAGGTCTAAAAATAGTTGGGACAGGGGAATGTTGGGGTATGTTTACCATGGTGTAGCATCTAACCTTCTTTTCAAAACAGTTTAAAGACATCTGGACATCGAGGTTATGAGTTTCTTTAATTTTGGTGTTGGAATTTGGTTCCATTGTTGCCTGATTTAGGTTTCCAGCTGCTGAAGAGTTCATGGTCATCTTTGATGTATTTTTTGTATAATGATGCGCCAAATGTCCTCTATAGGTGAAAGATCTGGACTGCAGGCAGGCCAATTCAACACCCAGACTCTTCTACTACGAAGCCATGCTGTTGTAATAGCTATGGTATGTGGTTTTGCATTGTCCTGCTGAAATACACAAGGCGCTCCCTGAAATAGACGTCATCTGAAGGGGAGCATATGTTGCTCTAAAATTTTTATATACCTTTCAGCATTCATAGTGCCTTCCAAAACATGCAAGCTGCCCATACCGTATGCAGTTATGCACCCCATACCATCAGAGATGCGGGCTTTTGAACTGAATGCTGATAATACGCTGGAAGGTCTCCCTCCTCTTTAGCCCGGAGGACACAGTGTCCGTGATTTCCAACAAGAATGTCAAATTTGGACTCGTCTGACCATAGAACACTTTTCCACTTTGAAACAATCCATTTTAATGAGCCTTGGCCCACAGGACACGACGGCACTTCTGGACCATGTCCACATATGGCTTCATTTTTGCATGATAGAGCTTTAGTTGGCATCTGAAGATGGCACGACCGATTGTGTTTACCGACAATGGTTTCTAAGTTTACGCAACTGGCCCCTGTAGCAGGCATGAAATTTGAAATGAGCACATTTAGTGGATAAAAGTGTAAAATTTCTCCATTTAAACATTTGTTATGTTCTCTATGTTCTATTGTGAATAAAATATTGGCTCATGTGATTTGAAAGTCTTTTAGTTTTCATTTTATTCAAATTTAAAAAGACATCCCAATATTTCCGGAATTCGGATTGTAACTGCCTATTATGTTTTTATATTGATTACATGCTTAGGTCTAGATTAGGGGCCTCATAAGTAGCCTATACATTCAGGTATCATAGAAAAATGTAAGTATACAAATGTATTTTTAATATAAAAGATTCACAATTTATCTTTTATAATAATGATATCAAGCTAGTGATACTTCAGGCAGGTGAATTCAAAGCTTTTGCATAGTTTGATGTTTTGTACTTTGGCTGGTCAGTAGGAAACAGTGTCATTGAGGCCCGCTTCTGTCTCTTTGACCCAAGGTCTGTGTTGCTCTGTGGGAATTGGATGTTTTGGACAGTTACATGTGGCTTGCGAGAGGCCGTTTCAGTGTGATTGATATGACTGTGGTGTGCTCGACAGATGTTACTGGAGCACTGTGGGAGGATAAGAGGATTAAGGCAACGTCCAGAGAGCATTATAGGAGTGTTAAAAGAACATTCTACAGTAATACAGGTTTTTTGTAGGGCGTTGGGTGAACGTTTTTCAGAAATACAAAAGTTTGAGGGGATGTTCTTTGTGTTGGAGGTACTGTTTTGAACATATTATGGCAATGTTGAGACTCGAATGTATTATGAATGTATTGGGAGTGTTTTTACTCCTAGGCGTTTCGATATTACACTTAAAATGAGATCTCATGTCCCATAAATGGTTGGTTCTCAGGAGAATTTGATTGTTTAATGCTGCTGAACTCTGATGAAAGGAATAAGATGATTACATTGCCAGAGACTATTTACTTCTTATTTACTGTTATGCTGGGCACAGTTTACTTAACAGACCCCTGTGTGCATTTCATATGCATTTATTAATTAGGCACAGAGATCATAAAATATACAGCTCTTGGAATGGAGCCGTTTCAACAATGACTGCAAGCTAGCATTTGACCTGGCACTTTTCAAAAGACTTTGGCAACATCCCAGCACATATTTTTATAATTAAATGAATTATTCAGCTAAAGAAATCTCAAAGTAAATGATTTATTTGTACATTTTCTTGAAAACATAAAAATAAATGTAGGACCACCTTTTAAACAGCCTCTTAAGACCGAATGAGACACGCAGATGTGAGGAATCTACCATTTTATCTTGAATTGTTAGCCAGTGCCTACAAAAGGCTGAATTGAGAGGTTATGTACCAGTAAAGAAACTAGTTATTAGTTTTATCTACTGTAAAAGACACCTTACGTTTGCCAAAGAAAATAAGAATTGGAGTGTGAAGGACTGGAGACTGTTCTATGGTCTGACAAGTAAAAATGTAACAACCTGATGTCAGGTATGTTTGTGTGAGATGACTGGAGTGTTTTAATAATAATTGCATGAGTGGCCCGATTAAACAAGTCAGGGAAAACCTAATGGTACCAAATAGACTTTAAACCCATTGGAAACCTTTTGGAAATTTAAAACTGAATTGTTATAAGTCATGCAGGTCTTCCAATGAAGCTCAAATTTGAAGAAGTTAAGCATGGCACATGTGCAAAGTTTAGTGAGCCAGCACCCAAGAGAATGACACTGTAATAAAAAATAAGGGGCAACGAACATAATATTAATAAGTAATTGTAGTGGGTTTCTTTTTTCTGTCCTTCCTTTTCTCCCTCCTTTTGACTGGACTTTGAGATGTTGAGTATGTGTCTGTTGTTCCCTTCCAGGAACTTCGAGCTGCGTCGAAAACGCATATGGGAACGCCTTCAGCGTGACCAGGCTCTGAATATGATGTGTAATCAGTCAAACAAGGGCGAGGCGTCACGGGCGGGGTGACGTCACGACCAGGAAGCATATAAGCACGTGCGGCGGAGCCGGCTTCAGCTTTTTGTCATTCAGCGAAGCGCTCTGTGTGTGTCAGTCTTATTTACTGTTGTTTGTCCTAGTTTTAAGTGGAAAGCATTCAGTATCATGCCAAAGCCAAGGGCAAGCTCAGGGGTGAAGCTTTCAGACCACGTTTTGAGTTGTGTGTGCATCCTTGCCCTCGCTATATCACGAGCGAGGACACACACGATTTGCGCGTGGTCTGCCTGGGTGCGGAGCACGCAAAATCGGTCTCCGCACCCGGAGGGCTCTCTTCGAGAAGAGAGCCTTTGCGAGCTCCCCACGCGGTGCCGGTCCCGCTGCTGCCGAGGCAGAGCGGCGGCTGCACTCATGGGGCTCGCAGGCTGATCTGGCTGGCGAGTGTGAGACGGGCATGTCCCTATCTCCTCCCGTATCAGCCAGATCTGGCGCCCCGTCTCTCGGTGTGGAAGCTGTCTCTTCCCCCGAGACGAGGGCTCAATGCTTCGTCTCTCTTCCTCTGAGGAGGTTGATGTGACGAGCGTTCACGAGGTTTCGCCGCCTCTGTCACCCCAATATGATATAACTATGAGCTTTGTAAGCTGCAGTGTTTGCACAAGCATAAAATGAATAAAGCCGGTCCCGCTTGCCTTTAAATCAGAGAGAAAAAAAGGCAGAGCGGCGGCTGCGCTCGCGGGGCTTGCAGAGAAAAAAAAAGAGAGAAAAAGGCTGATCTGGCTGGCGAGAGTCAGACGGGCATGTCCCTATATCCTCCCGCGCCTGATCTGGCGCCCCGTCTCTCGGTTCGGAAGCGGTCTCTTCTCTTCCCCCGAGACGAGGGCTTGACGCTGCGTCCTCCGAGGAGGTTGATGTGACGAGCGTTGACGAGGTTTCGCCGCCTCTCTCGCCCCAGAGAGCTACTTCTACACAGGAGCCTTCTGTTTTCCCCGATCTCCTCACCGAGGTGTCGAGATCGCGGGTGAAATCTTTTCGTCCCGGCCATTCGTTCCCGCGGGAACTGAAAGAGCGCGGGTATGCGGCGATGCCGCGGGTTGAACAGACGCTTGCGAGCTATCTGTCTCCCTCTACGGCATCGCCTTTGAAGGCTCCTGCTCTGCTTACAACATCTTTGGTGGGCAGAGGGTATGCGCTCTCTATAAACTCAGGTGGCTGCTGGGCGGGCGCAGCCTCCTCTGCATACCAGCTCCTCGCGCAAAAGGTCCTGACGGGCGAGCCCCAGGACCGCGGAGGGCGACCCCTACTGGGGTGGAGTGGCTTGCATCGCGGCACTCGGTGACCACTTCACCTCGGTGCCCTCCAGGGACTTGTCTGCTGACCCTGCCGCTGTTCCAGGGCACAGCCGGTCCCAGCGAGTATATTTCTCAGGTTTGTCCGCCCGGCAGCGCGGAGCCGAGAAACTCGCCTCAGCCGCCAGATTACGCGTCTCATCCCGGTGCGCCGCATCGAGACAGCGGTCTGGCCGCTTCTCTGAACCCAGAGGTCAGTCTCGAGAGACTGATTCCCTTAAGATCATTGGGCAGCGAGCTGCCGAATGTGTCTCTTTGGGTCCTGCCTTGCAGGGTCTGGTTCGTTCAGAGGTCCTGACGGGTGAGCCCCAGGACTACGGAGGACGACCCCTACTGGGGTGGAGCGGCTTACACCGCGGCACACGGTGACCGTCTCCCCTCGGTGCCCTCCAGGGACTTGTCTGCTGACCCTGCCGCTGTTCCAGGGCACAGCCGGTCCCAGCGAGTATATTTCTCAGGTTTGTCCGCCCGGCAGCGCGGAGCCGAGAAACTCGCCCCAGCAGCCAGGCCACGTGCCTCCTTCCGGTGCGCCGCTTCGAGACAGCGGTCTGGCTGCACCAGAGGTCAGTCTCGAGAGACTGATTCCCTTAGTAGAGCATTTGACAGCCTGGCAGCGGCTGCCGAATGTGTCTCCTTGGGTCCTGCAGACCGTAGCGAGAGGCTATCGTATTCAGTTCGGCGGGCCACCCCTGCCAATCACTGATCTAGGCGTGGTGTGGGATTCGACCACGATGCAGGCACGATTGTCCCCTGCTCGGATCGAGTCGATCCTTACTACAGTCAGGAGAGTGCGAGAAGGCCAGTCACTCACTGTCAAGCAGTTTCAGAGACTGCTGGGGCTCATGGCAGCTGCGTCCAGCGTGATACCTTCTGGCCTGCTGTACATGAGACCCCTACAGTGGTGGCTCAAGACCAAGGGGGTCTCCCTGAGGGGAAACTCACTCCGCGCTGTCAAAGTGTCACGCCGTTGTGTCCGTGCCTTGGACATGTGGAGGAATCCTTGGTTCTTGTCCCAGGGCCCGGTGTTGGGAGCTCCTTGTCGCCGCGTCTCGCTAGCGACGGACGCTTCCCTCACCGGTTGGGGTGCGGTCATGAGTGGCCACCCTGCCCGCGGTCTGTGGAGAGGTTGCCACCTGACGTGGCATATCAATCGGCTAGAGATGTTAGCGGTGTTCCGTGCACTCAAGCACTTCCTCCCAGACCTGAGAGATCACCACGTGCTGGTGCGCACCGACAGCACGGCAGTGGTCTCTTACATCAACCACCAAGGAGGTCTGCGGTCGCGCCCCTTGTACAAGCTGGCACACCAGATCCTTGTGTGGTCCCAGGGCAAGCTCTTATCTCTGAGAGCTATGCACATACCTGGGCATCTCAATGTGGGAGCAGACATCCTGTCGAGGCAGGGGCTGAGGCCCGGGGAATGGAGGCTTCACCCCGAGGTGGTGAAGCAGATTTGGGGTATTTCGGCCAGGCCCAGGTGGACCTCTTTGCGACTCAAGAGTCAGCACAATGTCCTCTCTGGTTCTCGCTGACCCCTCCAGCTCCTCTGGGACTGGACGCTATGGTACAGACGTGGCCGAGGCTCCGTCTGTACGCCTTCCCCCCGATCGCTCTGCTCCCTGGAGTTCTGGCGATAGTGCGCCGGGACGAGGTCAGTCTACTGTTAGTAGCACCGTTCTGGCCGGGCCGAGTATGGTTCTCGGACCTGATATCTCTCCTCGACGGCACTCCGTGGGAAGTGCCCGTCAGGAGGGACCTCCTCTCACAGGCCGGGGGCACCGAGGTGCACCCTCGCCCGGAGGGATGGAAGCTGTTGGTGTGACCCCTGAGGGGGCACAGCTCATAGCGTCCGGTCTGTCAACCGAGGTTGTCGAGACCATCCTCCAATCCAGAGCTCCCTCTACGAGGAAACTGTACGCCTTGAAGTGGAGGCTCTTCACTTCTTGGTGCGGGGACCGCCAGCTCGACCCAGTCAACTGCCCCGTTGGTGCAGTACTGGAGTTCCTGCAGGCCCGTTTCTCCGCAGGGGTAACCCATTACACTGTTAAGGTCTACGTGGCAGCTATTTCGTCATACCACGCCCTTACCGGTGGCCAGTCAGTGGGTAGACACCCCCTGGTTACACGTTTCCTCCGCGGTGCGCTGAGGCTGAGGCCTCCGGTACGATCTCGTCCCTACGTGGGATCTGGCTGTGGTTCTGGAGGCTCTGTGCAATGCACCTTTCGAGCCCATTCAGGAGATAACTGAGAGACTCCTCACTATCAAGACCGTTTTCTTATTGGCTATCACCTCTCTGAGGAGGGTGAGTGACCTTCAGGCCCTGACTACGGCCTCTATTCACTTTGCGCCCGGTTCGGCGAAAGTATTCCTCTACCCCCGCGTGGGGTATGTTCCGAAGGTCCCATCGGTCGTTCCACAGCCGGTTGTACTGCAGGCCTTCTGTCCTCCTCCCTGCGGGGAGCCAGACCAGGAGAAGCACAACCGTATGTGTCCAGTGCGAGCACTAGACGCATACATCCACAGGTCCTCCCTGTGGAGAAAGCGGACCAGCTGCCCGTGTGCTATGGTCCGCCTAAGAGGGGTCTTCCTGCTACGAAGCCCTCCTCTTAGTAGGTGGATTGTGGGTGCCATGGCTTTGGCATACGAGGCCTCTGAGCTCCCCCCGCCGGTGGGAGTCAGAGCGCACTCAACCCGAGGTGTGGCGGCCTCCAAGGCCTTCTGGGCAGGTGTTCCATGCAGGACATCTGCAACGCAGCTGGGTGGTCCACGCCCCTGACTTTCGTTAGGTTCTATGACCTCGACATCCGAGCCACTCCCGGCTCCTCTGTCCTTTCGTCCTGACACCAGGCAGGGACTTGTCAGTCTGGCGGCGTTGGTATCTCGTTCCCATATGCGTTTTCGACGCAGCTCGAAGTTCCTGGAAGGGAACGTCTCAGGTTACGTATGTAACCATGGTTCCCTGAAGGGAACGAGACGCTGCGTCGCGTTGCCACACTTCCGGCATCCCTGCCAGCGCTTGCTTCATGACTTGAAGCTGAAGCCGGCTCCGCCGCACGTGCTTATATGCTTCCTGGTCGTGACGTCACCCCGCCCGTGACGCCTCGCCCTTGTTTGACTGATTACACATCATATTCAGAGCCTGGTCACGCTGAAGGCGTTCCCATATGCGTTTTCGACGCAGCGTCTCGTTCCCTTCAGGGAACCATGGTTACATACGTAACCTGAGACGTTTTATTTTATTATTTTATTTTATTTTCTTAATATATATATTGTTTTTTTTAATGTTGTGTTATGTATGAAAAATAAAAAAATGTTGATAACAAAAAAAATAAGTAATTGTAGTCAATGTATTCTTTATTTTATGAGTTTTCTTTTCTTAATAATTTTGCATTCAGCCTAAATACCGTAACCAAATTTAGTGTATTCTTCTTCCCAATATAATGCACTCCTTATAAGTGTCATTAAAATTAAATTATATTACCATTAAATGTAATGTATTTTTTTGTGTGTATGTGTTTGTGTGTAAGAGCGAATAATGTGAATAATGAAATTACATATAATAATAATTAAAATGATTTAAATCAAACTTAGTTTTCATTTTGTTTACATATATTCACAATATTGGATGTTTATTGGATTTTAATAATGTCGTTTTTATATAAACAACAAGTGCCAACCACCACCCCAGTTATTAAATAAAATAAATGACCATTGAAGTTAAACTGTATGTACCAAGTATTTAAATAGAGGGATGTAGTCATGCATGGCAAACTGTGAGACTGAATTCCACTAAATGAGTATGATGGTGCTGACAAGACAGCGAAAGAGAGTGAGGGAGGAAGGAAGGACGAGGAGGAGAATGTGTGCTGTAGTTTTTTCAATAAAAATCAGACCTGAGTTCTTGACAGGTTGTTCTACTTCATTAGAGACTTTGGGCTGTTTGAACGGCAGGGTGAGATCTTACCTTCTCTAATCCTATGGATCAGCTAATGTAGACACTGTTAACTCAATTATTAGCTGCAGGTTTAGTCTCTCTAAACATACAGAGAGAGAAAGAGATAAGCCATGTTAAGATAAGGCAAGATCCACAGTTTCACTGCTATTTAATGTACGATTTTCCATTGTACTATTTTAATTGCAGGGAAAGCCTCACTGGAGCATGCTGGGATTAAGTCTTTTGCTCAAGGGCACATTGGAAGATTGGGATTTCAACTCTCCAGATCACTGTAACTTTAGTCCAAACTCACTACCTCAGTGCAAGAAGCACAAATAGTAATTTACTTTCCATTATCTTTTAATAAATAAATAACCATAATAATGATACTTTTTCCTCAACTCCAATCCAAGAATAGATGGTCTTACTAGGTTTAAGAAAGAGTGTTGTGGTGTTTCTGGTTCTCTCCAGCGCATGTTCAAACAAAATGGATGTATTTAGGAGCCCAGCAGTGAGAGCCGTCCTGCAGAGCAGGAGCAGGAGGAGGCACAGCTGAAATTATACAGCAGGCTGGATCCGGCTTGTTCATCTGGCCTGACTGCCAACATGGCGATTTATCCTGAACCAAATTCTTGGGTTGTCAGTTAAACTGCTCCCTCAGTCATGATAATATGTGTGTGTTTGTGTGTGTTTTCTATACGGAGAGAGCGTAGTGAGAGAGCGGCACACAATTTGATGTTTATTACCTGGCTGTGGTGGGATATAGTTTCTTGATGGAAGAAACATTTTCTGTGGATGGAATTGACATGCTGCTTCTCTCCTCAGTGGGGGGGTGTGTGACCTCCCCCTGCGCTGGCAGACGGCCTGCCGACCCACTGCAAGGTGAATTTCATTTGTCAGAAGTGTTTACCAACATTTGACCAAAGTTATTACAGCCCTGTCATCGCGGAAAGGCAACAGAGTAATGAAAAGTACACAAATATAACAACCTAGAAGAGAGGAATAGAGAAAGAGAAAACAGATCTTTTTTTTTATTTTTTTTACTTTATTCATTTGGAATCAGTGCTATTTGAGACGGCTGCCCCACAATCCTTTAGAACTCTTAACATCACTTTTCACCCTTATTTAAGGGCCCATCTCCATTCTGACCTCCATATCCTTGCTGACCCTGTCAGCGCTGTCATTTCCAGCATGTTTCATAATTCTGCTCTACCCACATCCATCGCCGGCTGTGGTGTCAAGGTTTCAAAGTGATGCTGTATGTGTGAGTCATGATGTGACCGCACAGATCATGTATTATGTATTCATATAATGTTATTATAACATTATATATTTATTATAATACAATATTTGATATTCATTAATAATAATAATAATAATTTTTAAATTAAATCATATTATAATAATTAATTAACAGTTAATTTGTAATTTGTAATATGATAAATAATTGCAATTATAATAAAATAATATAATTTTATTGTTGTTATAATTAAATAATTAAATTTAATATTTTAAATACCACTATTATTATTATTATTGTTATTATTATATGAATCATAAAATATATAATTGCATTCTGAAAATATATATAATATAATATTTTATAGAATCCATTTAATATTAGACAGACAGACCATCAGGTCTTCCATACTCTGCTTTTTAGATGATACTTCTTATATTTCAGCTGTCCTGTATGAAATAAGGTTTCATATGTTGCCCCTCAGTTCATTCCAGAATTCACACAATCCATAAAATCTGAGCTGAGCCATAAGCTTGTTCTAAAATGGTTCCTCAATACATCCAGGGAGAAAGCAAGAGGTTTATGAGAAAAGATAAAGGGTTATTGGATAGGGGAGGGATTTTATTGTTTCACCTTCTAGTGAATCAATCACTCTGAAATGCGGACTGGGGGGTTATTTATTTATGTGTTCATTAGTTTTAAATAATTCATGTTTGTACAGCTGTAGAAACAAAAAGACGCTCAGCAACAGGGGAAGAATAAGCAATTAACACTGTTCACCAGAGCTATATCTAGCTAGTTATTAGTTTTTGAATCCATAAACACACACAATTTTGTTTCTCCCTAAATCAATCTGGTCTCTCTGTACAAAACAAATGAGAGTGATGGAAGGTGGGAAAATGAATGAGATGACTGGAGAGTCAGTATTATTCTCCGCTGTATAAGGTGTAACAGGCAAATTTAGGAAGCGTCAAATATGAGGTGATAACAAGGCATGGGGGGAGAGAAAGAGAGGGGGGGAGAAAAATAGACAAGTGGAGGAGGGCTGTAATTTGGCCGTTGGCCTTCATTAAGGCTGATGTGGCAGAGACAGCTGGAGAGAAAAGCACCATCTGGAATTGAGTGAGCGACATCACGCAATCGCCTGTCTTTGCAGCAGACTTTCAGATATAATGGGCATCGGAGTTAGAATAACATCATCAGAGGAGGATATTTGTGTGATTGGAAACTGAATATTGTCCATGAAACCAATAAACCACTGCAGGCCATCAGTGTGTAATGTACAATGACCCCGGGAGCACAACATCTCTAAGCGTTATACTCGTCAATGTAACATGTCTCGAAACAGAAGCGAAAAGGAAAATTCCAGGTTCAATACAGCAGCATTTGTGACAAAATGTGAATTCTTCAATCAATCAATCAATCAATCAATCAATCAATCAATCAATCAATCAATCAATCAATCAATCAATCAATCAATCAATTTTAAATTTTTTGAAAAATAAAAATTGAGGTTATGGTAAGGCACATATAGTTGAATAAATGGGGCCAATTTTTAAAGTATTTAAAAGCAATAATGTGAAGTTTATATAGGAATGTAATAAAAGCACTTACGTTCACTCTTCTGTTAAAACTTTTGCATTATCTGAGCTGTAAAGATCTTCTCCTTGTTTTAACAGTCATTTTAGGGTTTGTGGTGTTTTCAAGGCCACAAGATTGTAAAACTGATATGACTTTACACAGAAAAGTTTAGTAAGTCATTCGCGTCATGTTTAGGGACGTGGAAATGTCGCCACAATAACAGACCGCTGTGTAAAACTCTCTGACATATTTTAAAGATTTTATGACGCAAACTTTACATTTTTCTCATACTTTTGGAAATTCAGCATTTAGTTGATCCTGACAAGCGCTCGTCGTCACAGTTGTAAACACGACGGCTTTCTTCTTTTGCGAGAGGGTTTTGCGCCGCAGCATTTTTATTTTCAGGCGGAACGTTAAAGAATGAAAGAAACACACACGACTTCAAAACTCCTGAAGTGTTTCTAGCTAAGTGTGCCATATGTATCAGACGTTTAGCCAATGTTCCGTGGGCGTGAGACTACCTGAGCCTGAGCCTACTTCCATTGTGACAAAAAGACAACAAAAGAAATTAGTTTGTTGTTGTTTTTGTTGTTGTTTTTTGAAAGAAATAGATTAGATTAGTTTTATTTTTTGGGCATCGACATTATGCTAATGAAGGAATTAGATAGAATTTCCCCCCACACTAAAATCATGCTAACACTCACAGTTTTTTTTTTCTTTCTTTCTTTCTTTCTTTCTTTGTTTTTTTTTTTTTTTTTCAAAAAGACAATAAAATAGATTAGAAATATATATCTATATATATATATATATATATATATATATATATATATATATATATATATATATATATATATATATATATATATATATATATATTACCACACTAAAAGAGAAATGAGAGACATTAGAAAGAAATGAGAGGTGGCTTCATCAACATTATGCCACATCTGCTGCCTATCGAGCCTGAAATGTACTGAATATCCCTTCTAGCTTTTTGTGACATAATCAGGTAAGACCTTTTAGTCTTCTCGTCATTTTAAATGAGAGCAATGATTATTATATGTCGTGCCTCGAGTGATTATTAATCAACACAGAGTGTTAGCCATCGCTCCGGCCCTCCTACTTACAACCTGGACATGCCATTAAAACGCCATTAACAGACGTGACCTGCAGATCAGTGTCAAAGGCCAAGATACATGCAGCCTTGTGTAAAGAATGATGGTTAGTGGATAGATATTCTCAGTATGGAGGGAATTGTGCAGGTCAAGAGCTATATTTCCAGGTATCACGCTCTCAGTGTGTCTTCCTTTAAGGGCTTGTCTCACCTTAAAGATTATTCCTTCAGCCCTCCGCCTGCTGTGACATACTGCCCTACCCAGTGCCGCTGACTTTGACAAATATCACATCTGCTTGCAGACAGAAGAGGCACGGTCTAGACGAGTAGATCCATACACATGCTGACTGTGTCTCTTTCTTGCCCTGCCTCCCTTCATGTCCATTACAGAGCGCTTGTGTTCATTTGTAATCCTGACATCACTGATGCCACATCACCCTTCATGTTCAGCCCCTCTCTCTTCTGCTCCAAGGCTAAAGTCTTTATGAATATAAAGTTGTTTACAAACCAACACTGTGAGGATAGAGCAGGCTCTCACTTACAAACCCTGGCAGAAGGAATCTATTTTGGGCTGGGTGTATATGCCATTGGCCTGAAGGAAGTATGTGATGGGTGTGTTGGAGTTATTTGTATGTCGGTGTGGTTAAGTCTAGGGTACGGCAAGCGTTTTTGAGCATGTGTGTGTGTGTGGGGACGGAGCATACGCATCTGGGCTGAGGGAGTAAAGTCTGTCTGTACTAAATCAGTTTTGGCACTTAGACACCTTAAAGGGACAGTGCAGCCAAAAATGAAATTTGTTTACTCTCCCTCCCTCACGTTGGTATAAACCTGATTAACAAGCTCCAAAAAGCACCATTAAGGTAACATTATACAGTAGTTTTTCAGTAGATATTATACAATAGTTTTGTATGAGAAACATACTAAGTCATTATTCACTTCTATAATCTTCTCTTCCAGTGAGTAAAGGCATAGTTCACCCAAAAATGAAAATTCTGTCATCATTTACTCACCCTCATGTCGTCCCAAACCGTTGTTCTGTGGAACACAAAATAAGATATTTTGAAAAGAAAGTACTAAATGAATAAATGATAACTGAATTTTCATTTTTGGGTGAGCTATCCTTAAACCGATGTGACTGTATCATCGCGTCAACTCGAGTTCATTGATTCATTAAAAACAGAGTGAAAAGAATGATCAGTAACACTTTAGAATACTGTTCCATCAGAATAACTACACAAGAACACATGAGTAGTGCTTAGTCGAATGTGGTAGTTCACTATTAGCTAATCAGTAACTATTATTTTTTCATACCTCCCTAAGAACTATTAAGAACTACTGTATACAGGTTCATAATTAATATGAATAATACATAATGTATAATTAATTCTAAAGTAAAGGTTATGGTTACCCACTAGTAATGACTCAAGTATTACTAAATTCTTCAGAAGGAATTACTAATTATTTGGATCAGTATTCTAAAGTGAAGATCATGATAACTCTCTAGTAATGACTGAAGTCATTGTAAACTTTTAAAGTTTTTGTAAGGTTTTGGTTAGTAATTAATTTTGCGAGATTTGGTAACACTTAAATCATTACTAGTGGGTTACCGTGATCTTCACTTTAGAATACTGATCCAAATAATTAGTAGTTTCTTCAGAAGGATGTAGTAACACTTGAGTCATTACTATCCAAAACCTTACATATATCTCAAAAGCTCACAATGACATCAGTCAATATTAGGGAGTTATGATGCTTTTCACTTTAGAATACTGATCCAAGTAGTTAGTAGTTCTTTTTGTAGTTCCATTTGATAATTCTTGAGTCATTACTAGTGGGTTACCATAATCTTAATTTTAGAATTAATTATACATTATGCATAATTCACATTAATTATGAACCTGTATACAGTAGTTATTAGTAGTTCTCCAGGAGGATATATATAAAAATAGTAGTTATTGATTAGCTAATAGTGAACTGCCAGTTTCAACTGAGCGCTATTACTTACTAAATCAATAATCATAGTTTCTTGTTAGGTAATAGCAGTTACTACAATGTTAATAGTGCATTAGTGACTTGTTCCTGTGCAGTTATTCATTAACAAAGGATCAGTATTCTAAAGTGTTATCGAATGATCCATTGATGAATCGACCATTGCTTAAACATGCTTAAGAATGACTTATATTTTGTGTTGATCTTCACACAAAGCTATTGTAAGACGTTTTTGGTACCATTTTTGTATTTTTGGAGTTTGACAGGCCCAGACTGTCTTCATTCACTTTTATTATTTAGAAAATAATATTTTGAGATAAATTTTGTGAAGAAAGAAAGTCAAAAGAGTTTGGAACAACATGAGGTTACTTGGAAGCCCATTTCTGATTTAGAGTAGTGTCAGTAAAAACATTTTTCCAAAAAAAATATTAAGCAGCACAACTGTGTTCAACATTGATATTTAAAATGATTCTTGAGCCACAAATCAGCATACTAGAATGATTTCTGAAGGATCATGTGACACTGAAGACTGAAGTAATGAGGTTCGCCACCACAGGAATAAATTACATTATTAAATAAAAACAGAAACAGTTTATTTTAAATTAACATTTAATAGTAGCATTTATAGAGTAGTAATATTTCATGTTATTATTGTTTTTGCAGTATTTTTTATCAAATATATGTAGCCTAATGCATAAAATACTTTTTTCAAAAACATTACAAATCTCACCGATCCCAAACTTTTGAACAGTAGTATAAGTCACAATATGAGTTGTAAACTCGCAGCTAGGAGTTTGACACTTGCAATTACAAGAAATAAAATCAGATTTGTGAGAAATTATGTTTCACACATGTGATAAAAGTTCTGATTAATTTTTTTCACACTAAGGCCAAAAATAGTATTCCATATGCAAGTTAATGGCATTTTACTGCCATAAATAATGACAGAATTGAACTATGCCTTTAACAGATGGTGGATGGAAAATCAGAATTATTTTATGTTTATGATAGAGTGAGGTGTTAGAGTGTGTGTGTGTGTTTGTGAGAGAGAGAGAGAGAGAGAGAGAGAGGATGTTTCTCCGTCCAAGGTCTCTTCCTAACGTTGCTCACTGTCACAGTCACTCATTCCTGCTGGCCCAATATCCACTTCACTCTGTTATTGACAAGTCACACTAATACTCACACACAAACATTGTTCAAACGTGTCCTTCACCACAGAAACCCTCACAGCTTCAAGCTGCTGCTCAGAGCAGATGAGACCCCGGGGTGCAGTGTGGCTCTCTGGACTCGCGATTTGTATCCTCTACATGATATATGTGTGTATGAATAATATGTCTATAGTATCTCCCATTTACAAGATAACCGCATTGTATCAAAACTGCAGCATGTGAACTCATGCACAGCGTGTATGTAAATGTGTGTGTGTGTGTGTGGGTGTTTGTGAGGGGAGAGGGAGGTAATTTGTTACTGGCGAAATGGAGCTGTACTCTGCTTGCTGAGAATATTTTAGCCCTCACATGCTGCTTTGCTGCCTTTGAAATGCAAACAGCTTCACTTCAGTCCCAGAAATCAAAATGAATATATAGACCTTGAAGACAACAGTTATATTTTCATTTCTGTGTAAAATCAGTGTATTGCGGCAGGCTGGTGCCCTGTAAATTGTGCCCTGTCTCAGTCCTTTGAGGAGAACTGTGTTAGGCCACACCAGATGTTATTACATCAGAGTGCATAAGATTTACTATTACTGCAATCAGTTCTTAGATTTTGAGAGAAATAGATTATATTTAAAGCAACGTTATTCTTCCAACTAGGTTTGCTTTTTATTTGTAATGGACACTTTGTGGCCACAAGAGAGCAAATAATCTGATTCAGCTGAAGAAATATTATACAGCAAACACAACCTCTAGACTGAGTCACAACTAATTTACTGTGCACTCTAAAATATTTGTAGTTTAAACAGAAACAGAAAAAAATAAGAACCTTTTAACTATCCAAGTTATCTTAACGTAACTTGCCATATACAGTGAAATATTATAATATATATATATATTTTTAAATAAATATTAGCAAAAAATATTAGTAATTTCTGTTGAAAATGTATTTTATTCAAACAATCAAGTGCATATACTTTTATTTTATGTTTATGTTTTATATTAATACAGTTATTTTTATTTTCTCTTCAGTTCTTATCCGTGTATAATAGGGTGTTTTATTTTATATTTCTATGTTTATTGCAGTGTTTTACCCTTATTGTTGTGTGCTTTTGATTACAAATATTCATATTAAAATATTCATATCACTAATATACATATAAAATTGATTAATGAATATATTTCATTGTTTTGGTTTTTTTTTGTATTCCTTTTTTTGATGCCTGAAACAGAGTCCCCCCCCCCCCCCATTGAACAGTATTAGCTACTTTCTTTGAAACACAAACACAAAGTTCAATAATTATGCAAAAGCATACAAACAACATCAACTGTCCAGGCCGCACAGACATTTCCAGTTTCTTTTCTCTCTGTCTTTTTTCTCTCTGTCTTCTTTCTCTCTGTCTCTGTCTCATTGTAACTGCACTAAAAGAGCTCTAAAATAGATTCAGAGATTGGGATGCCTTGGGAGAATATTACCCTAAAACACTGATCTCAGACCAGCTTTGCCTGCACTAAATCACACCCTTGGCCATTGCCAAGAGAAAAAAAGATCTCTGATCAGCGGCTGAATGCTGTATTATAGGATAGCTCAGGCTCAGAGGATTGTGATGGGGATTTGGCCTTAACAGAAGTGCACTAAAGAGCTGAGAACTATTGTGAGAGAAGAGGGTCATCTGGAGGCTGAGTGCATGCACATTTCATCATTTTCTGCTTGCTCTGGTCCTTGTCCTCATGGAGTGTGCTGTTTTGCAGCCAACATGCATGCCTTCAGAACAAGAGCTCATGGGCCACGGCTGGAGAGAGGCGCTGACCTGCCGCATTGCCACTGCCCCCCTGAGAGAGGGAGCTATGGAGAAATTCACAGGAGAGAGGGGAAAAACTTCCCCTTTCCTGACAAAATAAGCTCCTCAGCAGTCTGACATCTGATGTTGTGTGTATCCAAGCCTGCAAAAGTTTCCCCGCTTTAGGGAATGTTTAAATCGCTGCTCTATTGCCCAGGGCATCTACCAGCAATAATTGCCCAATGATGAGGACTGGATGGGAAAACACTGAATGTGCTCCTGACTCCCTCCACAGAGACAATGTAAAACTGCTGAGTAAGTGTTTAATAGCCAGAAGCTGTTTTGCTGTTTGTTTTGATGAAGGTAAAATTGTGAGGTGTAACACTGTATTTAGTGAAAAATGATGGCAAAAAACTAATCGAAATTAAATAAACAGACCATCAAGAAGTCAGCAGGATTTTTTAATGTGCCAACAATTGTAAAACTCACTAAAGTTCAGGCTCAGCCACGCGGCACAAACAACATGCAATGTGAAGTGAACTTAAGGGCTTTTCACATTATACTTAACCCTGGGTTAACATCCTTTCCCAGAGGAACATTTTAACACTCAGATGCTGCTTTTTTATAGCTTGAGAGATTTAATGGAGTTCTCAGTAATGTTTCACTTACTAAAGTCACTAAATAAAAAATAAATAAAAATAAAACAGATGCAAATTGAGGAACTGGAATAATTTTATGTGTAATGTTCATATTAATAGCTCTGGTGATTGCAGATTGCAACTCATGCTAGCAGAAATAATCAAGACATAAAGGTGATTTCTTTTGTGACTTTTTCCCCCAATCCTCAGGCTTCAACTGTCCCCCACACTTGGGGTCATGATAAAACACTGAATTGCCTTTATGCTGTTCCAAACTTCTTTTTTATTTTTTTTTTTTTTTTATTTATTTTTTTGTTAATAATTAATATTGTAAATTATATCTTGCCCATAGAATGAAAGCCAGTGGGGTCTAATGTTGTAGTTTGGGACCCAAAAATATTCTTCAAAATTATTTTGTTCTTTTGCAGAACAAATGAATGGCAGTATTTTCTTTTGTATACTACACTAAAAATCTTACTAACCTAACCTTTTTTCTTTTTTTTTTTAATCAGAAGTTTCTTATGTCTTACGACTTATCTAAAAGGTAGTCAAAGCTGTAATATTGTGAAATGTTATTGTAATATATTCTCTCTCTCTTTCTCTCTCTCTCTCTTTCTCTCTCTCTCTCTCACACACACACACACACACACACACACACACAAAACAATTTCAATATATTTTAAAATTTAATTTATTCCTGTGATGGCACACCTGAGTTTTAGCAGTAATTACTTCAGTAAGAAATTATTCTAATATTCTAATTTCTTGCTCAAGAAACATTTATTATTATTATTATTAATAATAATAATACTAATAACAATAACAATAATAATAATAATGTTGAAAGAGTTGTGTTGTACTGCTTAATATTTTTTGTGGAAACCGTGATACTTAAAAAATAATTATTATTTGATATAGTACATTTTTTTAAGCATTTTTTTTTTAACAAGAATTCTTGGTGACACTTTATTTTAAGGTTCAATGATCGTTATTAATAAACCATTAACTACAACTTTTGCCTTAATAAACTACTAATTTGCTGCTTATTAAGGTAGTTGTTAAGTATAGGTATAGGATTAGGGATGTAGAGTATGATTATGTAGAATATATGCTTTATAAGTACTAATAAACAGCCAATATGTTAATAATAGGCATGCAAATATGCAACCAGTTAATAGTGAGAATTGGTCCTTATACTACAATGTTACCGAAATTGGTTGTAACTATGTAAAGATCTCTAGTCACTTTTGATTAATGCATCTTTTGATGAATAAAAGTTGTTGCTTTTTTCTTTCAAAATAACCACAGCGTCAAATTTA
This sequence comes from Barbus barbus, assembly GCF_936440315.1. Classification (NCBI taxonomy): domain Eukaryota; kingdom Metazoa; phylum Chordata; class Actinopteri; order Cypriniformes; family Cyprinidae; genus Barbus; species Barbus barbus. The sequence goes on along the minus strand of NC_136757.1, from coordinate 16,165,677 downwards.
CTACCCATGATTAATTCCTAAAAGAGGATGAAATATATACAAATTGTGAAAAACTGAACGAGACAACCAAAGGTTAAATTTAACAATTTCAAGTGTGAAAAGGCCTTCATGCATTTATGACATAAGTGCACAGTGCACATATGTGTGTGGTGGGGGTTGGGTGGTACTTGAGCATTAAAAGATCACAGGTATGAGTCAGGCTCGCTCTTTCTCTCTCTCTGGTTTTGTCCCTTTCTCGCTCCTTCTACTCTCGTAATAAGGCCATTCTGATTGATATGATAATCCCAAGCGTGGAGCATGAAAGAGGTTGGAGAGATACGGAATAGCTGAGAGTGTGCATGAAGGAGGGAAGTGGAGAGCACTGGATTTAATTTCACCTCTTTCACAGGACAAGTTCTTACCAAGTCTGACCTGATGTGATTATACAGAAGATCTTCAGTATTACCTTTGGCCTCCCCTCACTCGATAATGAGAGAGACGTCTAAAAGATCTGTTAAAGCTGCATGACTCACGCAGTGATGAGTGCGACGGTAATCCCAAATATGAATTGCACTGAATCTTTGTCAATTGATTAGCAAAATCCCACGAAATGTCAAATAAAAACACCACAGCCCTTTAATCCAAAGCTATTCGCCAAATTTTCCTCAGGAGATGCCATTGATCTGCAAGTAATTTCTCCTTCGATATCTGCTAGGAGTTCTATGCCAGTGCTGTTGTTGTTGTTGTGATCTCCCTCCGAGAGCTGAATCTCATTTAGTGTTTCTGTTCACAGATAAAAGACCTGGCCTCGAAGAAATTAATTAATTTGTGTTTAGTGTCAACCGGTTTCACTAAGTGTTTCGTTGTTTTGTTGAAAATTGAGGCTAATGTTTCTCACAGCACACCGAAATATACTTCGAAAACAGACCTACACATTGAATCTTTATTCTGAATTTATTTTTTTCCCCTGCTGCTCTCATGCCTCCCAAGTGATGTCTGCTCGGCTCGAGAGAAAATGAGACAGAAGGTCTGGTGAAGTTCAGACATGGTTTACTAATAAAGTCCCACAGAGCTTCATGACCTTTTCAATATTCTTCCTCAGATTAGTTGAGGGGAGAGAGAGGTGTGCTTGGATTGCTTTCAGATGTCACTTTAATTCACATAGAAGTGTGTGAGGCGACTCTAAAACATAGCTTTTCACAGTTTTTAGAGTTTATAAGTTATGGATCAAGTAAGGTGTCATTTTACAGATTGCAAATCGTAGATTTTGTGGGAGGGAAATATACAAAATCATAACGTCATCACTGAAGTTTAAGGTCATAATTTAAGTGGACTATAGGGCAACTCACTACGAAAATGAAGCCAATGACTTATTAGTTGCTAAATCTAAGATTTGCTTAATAAAGGTGGTTTTTCAGAAGTGTTTCAGTTCATTGAGTGGAGCTTGTTTATCTTTTAATAACATCTTATGAGTTAAATTATATAAACTGTTGTTCTCTTTAATATAATTTATTTATAATCTGATTGTCACACATGTGATTTAAACACAGGTGAAATGTAAACATTACTCTGTTTTGTAAGAATAGTCAAATTTAGTGAATGGTTGGTGTTGACCTTACAGTTGATTTAAACTTACTATTGGAACGCAATATGCTAAATATCCAAACATATTTTGTGTAATATATTTGAATGTCTATAGGTTACCATTAAATTATTTATTATAGCAAAACTCTTTAAGCATCACAGTAATGGTTTCCAATTAATTAAGAATCGGACATAATGGAATAATGACTCACGGTTTAGTGAGGGATGATTTAAAAATTCTGATCGAAACCACCAACTCATGAGTCAATTCAACATTGTTTCTTTAAGACTGAGTCTTTATGAATGAATCATTTTAAAAGAACATTTGTATATAAGTTTTATTCAGGGATCGGACATCACTACGCATGCTATGTTCGTTGTTGTGTGTAGTTTTTCCAGATTTTTTTATAGTTTTAACTTTTTGTCACATTTGTTACCATTTTAGTCAGAGCTCTGTAAACACCCCACTAAACTGTTTTATTTATTTATTTATCTTAATGATGATGTATTTCTTATTTAGACAAAGTTTGGGCAGAACATATAAAAAACCTTGTATATTTTGTTTATGCCAAATCTATTAGCGGGAGCATTAAGTGAAGGGTACATTGTAAAGATAATTGGGTTACACTTTATTTTAAGGTGTCCTTGTTACAGTGTAATTAAACATATAAGTACTGAGTAATATTAATTAACTACATGTACTTACTATATACTCTAGTTAGGGTTTGGTTTAGGGTTACTTGCATGTAATTATGCATAATTAAATTGTTATTATAATGTAATATGTGTAACAAGGACACTTTAAAATGAATTGTATTGGATGAGAATATGCATTTAGCATGGAACTAGCTTACATGATACACTCAAAACAGTTTTGTAGCTTGTTCAAAATTCTTTGTTGAAATGAGCTGAACAGACACAACTGTTGAACATTTTGTCAAAATTTAATTTCATTGTACACTCCATGTAAATTTGTATAAATTTAGCTCAGTTATTTTTGTTGACATATAACTAACTGTGCAGCAGCTCTGTAGTTCCCAGCATGCTTTGCATGGGACTGCATTACGAGAGTAAAAGTTTAAATTAACTGTAATTTGATAAAGATAATTACTTGTTCAGATACGAAGGATATTTAGAGAACTTTCTAATACGTTTTTGAGTTTTGTGGTTAGCACTGTGTCTTTAGCTTGCTAACATGTTATTGATAGCTATTAACACAGGAAATTTAAATTTATTAAGTTAATTAAAACAAAACATTATCTGTCTAAAATAACTTAAATGCTTGTTATACACACTATATAAAGCCAATAGTTATGTTCTAAAGGCCACAGAACATTTTAGTCACATACTTAAAAGTGAGCTCATTCCATCAGACAGGTGTTTTTGCTAACCTTCATCTTCTTTCCCCCTGTGTTTATCAATAGTTTATGTCTGGAGGGTCCTTTGAGCAAAGTCCAGTACATTCATCTGGACAGCCAGATTTTTTTATCAAACTGCTCCATATTAGCATTAACATTTATGAGTTTTGTGAAATTGCATTTGTTCATTTTGTGATATTATAAGACATTTAATTATTACAATCCATCTCATAACACTCTTGTGCTGCTGCTCACGCTCTGCGGTTTTCATCTGTCTGTGCTGACTCAATTTAGCCAGGAACGCACACACTCAGTCAGTGGGAGACGGAGCAAGCTGTGTTAGTTCTTTGCTCTGAAACCTCGGGGAGATTAATCTAGCACCTGAGAAGAGCCACGATCAGAGACTCCTTCAAGCCCACTGAATTTCACACAAGGCAATTAAGAGGGAAAATTAGGCACATTTACAGCCACTCACACACACACACACACACACACACAGAGGCACACACACCAGACAAGTCCCTAATGGGTCCCTTATGTTGGAAAAATATCCAGGGTATCAGCGATGACCGTCTTGCTCCATGGACTTTCTTTGATCACAGATCTGCATGGGACATCTGTGTGTTGTTTGTGTGTTTGGATCTCTCGCAGTGACACCTCAACAGTGACAAATGTGAGATGGGGGGATCTGTGCCTCAGGCTTTGTAATAGGCTAAAGATTTTAAGTGCAAGAAGACCTCCACTCTAATGGTCTAGTAGAATAATACTGTACATGGAATAGCATACTCTAAAATAGGAGTGTAACGGTACACGTATTCGTACCGAAAATTTTCGGTATGGGTTTTTGGGTTCGGTATGCATGTGATCAGAACAAATACTGGTTTAACCACTGCACAAATGGAACTTCATTGGAAACTTCCAGTTTTATATATTGTTACTTTTGACACAGATCACTGTATAAACACCTCAGTTCAAATGGAAGTGCGAGTGAGCGCGATCATTCCTTTCTCTTTACTACTAATTTTAATGTGAAATAAACACAAATGTACATCTCATGCCTCATGTAATCACTCAGTCATTGCTTCAACTACAGAAAGACGTCAATAAAACAGCTTGTAAACAAAATGTCACATAGTGTTTCATTTACCTCAAGCAAGTCATCAGTGTCTACAGCTTGTTAGTTCGAAGTTCGAGAAATGAAGTCTAGAGAAGAGCATTTCACGAAATATTATAATATATGCCCATTTTATTTTTACTTTACCTTTTAGGGAAATCTGTTATGAAACAACCCTGCTAAAAAAAACAATAGAAGCCCAATAGAAACCATCACAGAGATTCCAATGTTTCCATTAAAATACCATTATAAACTATTAGCTTTTTCCAGTAAAACATTTCAAAATTCCTTTTTGAAGTGTGTTTTGGGCATTTTCCCAATAGGATTTAACATCCCACCAATAGAATCCATTACATACCAGCAGACACCATTATAGTTTCCATTAAAACCAATACAATTCCCATTATAACCATTAAATCCATTACATTTTCTATTGTGTTTTGGGCAGGGTTCTACTGTTTTTTCAGCAGGGAAGTTAAGACTGCCACTGTGTAAATGAATATATTTCAACAACAAATAGTAATTTTATTATTTAGAAATTAATTTAAAAACTGTATTATGTGCTATTTACATGTTTGCATACATACATACACATATATATATATTTGAGTGTTAATTATTATATAAAAATAGTCATTGAATTTAAGTTTGGGTTTTGATATTAATTGTAACCTTATAGTAATGTAAAAGGGCGCCCTACAATTTAGAACTGAATCTGATGTAGATTTTTAATTTTAAATTGTAAATTTAAAGCTGCAGTCCGTAAGTTTTTAAGCCATCTCTGTTTGAAAACCTGCAATTGCAGCTGTTTGCGGAATTATCTTCCTTGCGTGCGCTGTGCACCGGCTCCAGCACGGATTAATCTAATGTGTGGCTGTAAATCACTGCACCGGTGTGGATACTGCACTTTGTATTTAACAGATTCTACATCTTGAAAGTATGACCCAAATAAGAGTTTTCACTGGAGAATGTCATCTGAACAAATAACAACTGCGACTTTTGTTCTGATCAACTGAGGAAAAAAGCATTACAATAAACTGCACTATCAAAGGTGATTAAATCTAACGATCAGTTAGCTCATATCATATCAAACCATGCCAATTATTATTATTGTTATTCCTTTTTTTTCAAATTGTTGACATGAATAACATTAGCATTGCGTGAGTGCATGTATTTAGTGTGTATTAGCATTACCTGTAGATTTTAATTTCTATACAGTCTAATCTTTAATTGTCATACCATTAAAATTTCAAATAAAGAAATTTTTTTGTAACCCAAAAACTAAATTAAAGTTCCTTACAACTTGTTCTCTTTGAAATAAATCTTTTACCATAATGAGCATAGCAAGACGAGAAAAAAAACACAACATAAGAAACTCCACAACTGTATCAATTAAGTGAACAAGTGTGCTACTGTTACCTAATTACCCAATGAACCATTGAAATGTCTTACCTGTCCAGCAGAAAAAAAGCCGTCTCTGAGTCAGTTTTAAACCCTTTCAAAACACGGAGTTCACGCCACCTTTCTAAAACCCTGCCGATATTTATCCTTGTTTTTAGCAATGGCCCAGTTGTATTTTCTTTTCTTTTTTTTTCATAAGCCACTTCTCAGTCAGGATTCTTTTGGTTTTTACTACGGGTGAATCTCCAGTCACTGATGATTGTCGTTTCGACCTTTCTGGATTACAATCTGCCATTTATTCCAGCAGCTCTGAGAAAAGGCTATAAACGATCCGTCACCTGCAGCATCCTCACGTGTGATATCATAGACATAATAAATACTATTGATGAAGATAAAATTGTGTGGTTGAACACCCTGTACTTATGTCTATTTGCGATATAACAAACTAGCCAGGACAACTTCTTTATGTTTACAGACATGTAATGACGCAGCACCATGCTCGAATTTCCCATGGAAACCTACCCATACCACTCAAATTAGAAAACTTTATTACAAGTTTACCGTTGTGAATCGAGCTAAAGTTGTAACGGCACGTAAGTCATGGGGATCCATTTGCAAGGCTTTATTAAAAGGAGTGGTTGGAAACAAGCATGGGTGAGACATTGGCAAACAGGAATATATATGGCAAGACAAAGAGTAGTCCTAGGGCAAGTGTGGGTCTTAGATCAGCAAAACATATCCAACAGGGGCAAAGCAAAGAGAGATAATCCAGGTACACAGCAATAATCCAAACAAGGTACAACTAAAGTCCGAACGGCAAGGCAAATGGTAAATCCAGAAAACACGGGCAGGTATCAAACACGAGAAAACTAGCAAGCAAAGACTAACAACTGAGTGGGCTCCGTAGAGTAGCTATCACTAGGATGTAGGCTAAACAATACTCAGCAGAGAGGAAGAGGAAGTCCATGGTTTATGTAGGGTGTGTGATCAGTGCAATCAACTGTGTGTCGTCAGTGCAATGGATGATGGGATTTGTAGTCTGAGGTAGCGTGCAACAGTTAGTGTAGTGCAAGAGTCCCTGTGGTGAGCGAGTGACCTCTGGTGGTGAGTTAACGGAAGTTCGTAGGCCAGATTCATGACAAAAGTAAGGCGAGAGGTTTGAACACTGGCTGGTTATCTACTTAAATGTATTTAAAGAAAGAGCAATTTGTTCAGTAAACCACTGTTTAATATACAAAAAAAGCAATTTTATGTTTACATTTTTCCCCCCTGCTGTACAAAAATCTTACTGAACCATGACATCAAAACTGTAATTTTTGTGTTACACCCCTACTCTAAAATTATTCATCTCATTATATGTAAAGTTTGCGCATAATAATGAACTTTAAAAATGGATTTATTTATCTATTTGAACAGCTATATTATTTGTTCTGTTGCATATAAAATTATACTTATAGGCTATATCTTTTTTTTAACTAATACAACAATTTAGTCTACTGAATGAATCAAATGCAAGATATCTTTCTGCCCTTTGAATTTGCTTTTATTTATTAAAAGCTGTGTGTCGTCAGTGCAATGGATGATGGGAATTGTAGTCTGAGGTGGCGTGCAACAGTTAGTGTGGTGCAAGAATCCATGTGGTGAGCGAGTGACCTCTGGTGGTGAGTGAATGGAAGTTCATAGACCAGATTCATGATCCCCCCCCCCTCCAAGGAGCAGCTTTCAGATGCTCCTATACAATCCAGGAGGGCGGTGGAGCGGAGGCGGAACAGGGGGAGGGACAGAGGGCCAGGTCCACGTGGAAGTGGAGTAGCCGGGGACCGAGGCAGAGTCGGTACAGCAGAAAGCCAGGGCGGAGTCGACGGAACTGGAGCCCACCAGGGCAGAGCAAAATATCTCCACGGCAGAGCAGAAGACCACTAGACGAAGCAGAAGACCACCAGAGCCAGACAGCCGACCTCCACGGTGGAGTAGACAGAGCAGAAGCCCACCAGTGTGGAGCAGAAAGGGCAGAAGACCTCCAGACCAGAGCATAAGATCACCAGAGCAAAACTGAAGACCACCACGGCAGAGCAGAAAACCACCAAAGCAGAGCAGAGATCCCTGTCAGAGACTGGGACCTAGGGTAAACTGAGACACAAGAGACAAGCAGAGCATATGTGGCCTCAAGGACCGAGGCAGGGAACACAAGTTAATTTAAGTATTCCATGGCAGTGATAAGGTTAATGGGACAGATATGGGGTGCATTTATAGTTTCTGAGTTCATGACAGGCAGGGTTAAGAGTTTACAAATGGACCCTAGAGGTGCAATGCAACAGTCAGGAAGTTTACCCATAACCCCCTCAGTTGTGACTGATGGGACTGGTAATTCACAACCAGCCCCTCGGCTGACTCAGGGCAGGGACGGCCTCCATAGCCGTGACAGGGTAGGACGAGGATTCATTAACGGCCTCCATAGCCTAGACAGGGCAAGACGAGGATTCATAGACGGCCTCCATAGCCGTGACAGGGCAAAACAAGGGTTCAAAAATGGCCTCCATAGCCGTGACAGGGCACGACGAGGGTTCATAAACGGCCTCCATAGCCATGACAGGGCAGGACGAGGGTTCATAGGAGGGTACCACTGACACCTCTGGAGGTTCTGCAGCAAACGCTGGCACCTCTGGAGGTTCTACAGTGGTAACATCAGGAAACAGGTAGAGTTCAGTAACCGGACAGGTACAGTGCTCATCAACGGCTCATTTGACCGTGACATGACAGGCTGAGAGTACATTGCTGGGTGCCACCACCATACAATGAGCTGAAGCGAGCACTGCCACTTCGGGAGGTTCTGCAACATGTGCCGCCACCTCTGGAGAATCTGCAGCGGGTGCCATCGCCTGGGGCAGTTCCGAGGTAGTGTATGCAGCCCAAACGTAACAAAGCGATCCCCATCATGGGAAGCGCTTCGGACAGGGAAATTAGTGCGGGAACAGGAGGGTTAAAGTGAGCTGGTTTGGGGATACCAGCTGCATGTGCAGACACCAGAGGTGCATCCCTCACACAGCATACCAGATTAGGATACTGAAGGACTTACCTTGAATATCTGGATGTGACAGACAGGACGTGACAAGACTCTGGCTGCTCTGCTGTGACGTGGTGAGACTCTGGCAGCTCAGCGGAGACGTGGTGAGACTCTGGCAGATCAGCGGAGACGTCACTAGACTCACGACGATCAATGGTGACTTGACTTGGCTCATGACTGGCAGCAATGGCATGATGGGGTGATGTTGTGTCCGCCAATTTGTGATCGGGATCCGCTGTCACAGCCATTTTGTGAGCGTGCTCTAACGCAGCTGCTAACTCGGTCATAAATGCAGAGTTGTGTTCTTCCTCTGCAATACCCACAGTAAACAGAGAGCCAACAGTCAATAAAGCATAATCCATAAACTGAGCAAGTGATGAACGTGGACCCTCACGTCTAAACTCAGATTGCAGTGGTTTATTAATGCCATCACAAAAAAACTCTATTAAAACAAACAGTCCGGTAAATCAGAGTACTTTGCAATGGCTAAAAATTTGCGGATATAGTTCTCCACCGATCGCGAGCCTTGTTTAAAGGCTAGCAAAATTCTTGCTGTGTCCATACCTGCCCAATGTTCCCTGGAAAAGCAGCTGGATCCTTGTGTGGCCGAGTATTCTGTAACGGGGTGAACTAGACGTGAGACGTGCAGATCCATGTTCAAGCTTTTATTAATAAACAGTCAATAACAGTCCGGATTATCAAACAGCACCAAACAGGTATGGCACGGGCAAGACACAAGAGTATTCCTAGAACAAGCGTGGGTCTTTGATCGGCGAACAATATCCAACAGGGTGAGGCAGAGAGATAATTCAGGTAAACGAGTAGTGGTCCAAGAGAGGTGTAAACAGAGTCCGAACGGCAAGGCAAAGGGTTAATCCAGGAAACACGAGCAAGAATCGAAAACACTAGAAAACACACAAGGCAAGGCAAGACTAGGACAACAAAGAGGGTTCCGTATCACAGCTAGAACTAGGAGAGTTATAAATGCAGAACAATACTGAACTAAACAGAAAAACACCAAATGGCTGCTAAGGCAGCTAACACTAGGGGAGTGATAAACGCAATACAAAACTCGGCAGAGAGGAAGAGGAAGTCCATGGTTTATGTTGGGTGTGTGATCAGTGCAATCAGCTGTGTGTCGTCAGTGCAATGGATGATGGGAATTGTAGTCTGAGGTGGCGTGCAACAGTTAGTGTGGTGCAAGAGTCCATGTGGTGAGCGAGTGACCTCTGGTGGTGAGTGAATGGAAGTTCATAGACCAGATTCATGACAAATATAGACTTTGCTCCAAAACACCTCTATTTCTTCTGAGTTGTCTGGAAGCTTTCAGGAGGCTTCTGATGCACAGGGACTGATGCAATGTGAGTTGAGCCGATGATGAGCTGACAGTCATGCCTCTGTTTTGTGTCTGACACCTCACTTCCTGTGAAGTGTTGTGGAGCTGTCCATGGTGCTGCACTGGGAGTGATGCTGACAGCTGCTATGTTCCTCCTTATCACAATGCACAAACATATGCATGAACAAACAAACAACAACATGGACACAGACACAATTCCTACACCTCACAGCTGTCCATTCCACTCATCGGGTATTCTCAACCCACTAGGCTTCATTTTGGAAAAATGGTCTAATCTCTTATACATTGCAAAAAATTACTGTCTTAATCAGATTCATTTATTTATTTATTTTTACTATATATTTTTTAAAATCTTATGGAGTTTCATATATATTTCTGACATAGAATTTTTAACTTTTCACTATTTATTTGTTTGCCTTTTGTCTTTTTGGAAAGTTCTGTATAGACTTCTTAAACCTTGTTTTAAGGAGGTTCAGATATTTCTGATATAACACAGTATTCCTTAATTTCACTTTATTTATTTATTTATTTATTTATTCGTGCACATTTCTCTTTTGTCTTTTTAGAAAATTAAGTATAGACTTTTTAAATCTTGTTTTAAGGAGGTGCGGATATTTTTTATCAAATCAATTCATATGATTCATATGAATTGATTTGATAAAAAATATCCGCACCTCCTTAAAACAAGATTTAATATATTAAATCTTATATAAAATATTACTTAATTTTTAAATTTTTTATTTCCATTTTTCAGTGCACATTTCTCTTTTGTCTTTCTGGAGAATTCAATATTAGCATACATTTTGTCTGTGTATGTAGGTAGCTGAGGTTTGGAGGGAAATCAAAGAGTGAAACTAATGAATGGATTTAGAGCTCCCAGCTGACAGCAGAGTATTGACAGCATGGCAATAGGACAGAACCGACTCTCACCGACCCCATACAAGCAAACACCTTTGCAAACACACCGCTCTCGCAGTTTCCATAGTTACAGGTAAAACCTGCCCTGCCGATACTCCAACTGGTTTATTGTACAACACAACATCCCAACGAAATAAACAGCTCAGTGTAAGTAGTCATGACTCTGCAGGTTTTAAATGACTCACTGAGATTTTGTGAATGTATTTTCCATAACATTGCAACAGAAGTGTCTTTAAAATGTGCTTTAAAGTCTTATGCTTCTTATGTTGCTTGAGAGGTCAGGTCAAGATGAAATAACAGAAAACTAAGTGAAGTCAAACTTGTCTTTGATTTTATCTGCTGCTCAACACTATCATCTCTTTTCAAACTAAATGCATTCAGAGAGAATGATGAAAGAGAACCTTCATCAGCAGCTCTTTCTGTAAAAACCAAAGATTAAAGAGAGAGCAAGAGAGCGGAGAAAAGAGATCCGTGCTGTGTTACATAGTGATGCAGTTTAATGAATGAAGTTTGATAGGTAGTAACACACTGGCCACCAGATTGTAAAAAAATATAATACAGTGCTTCTTTTCCTTGAAGTCTCTGGTTCTAATTTGATATAAAACTATCATTGAGACAGAATATTTATATAGGACAAACATATTATTAATTAGCATGATAGTACAGAAAACAGACAAACATTTTTACTATATGCAGCCTTCTCTATTATCATGAATACATGGTTTTGCATTTATATAACCAAAGGGGTAAATAAATGTCTTTAGAAAAAAAAGAAGTGTTTCGAAAATGTTTAATTAATCTTGATGAGTGGCAACAGTTTAATACACCTTTTAACCAGGTTAAACTGTAATCATAGTCCACTGTTACTCTTCTTCCCTGCTGAGGATGTGTGTGAGTAGGACTACAGATTGCTGATGCCTGTATTGGCCCTCAGTGGCTCTGTAATTGGACAGAGATATCTCGGTAGGGGGAGCCGGACTAAATGCACATGGCAAGAGCTTTGCGTAAACTAATGACTCTCCATGGACTGTGGAGGAACAGGGAAATCACCTCCATTATGTGGAACTAACCCTCCGTAAAAGCGTTTCATAAAATGTTCTTGAAATCAGAGAGAGAGAGAGAGAGAGAGAGAGAAAGAGAGAGAAAGAGTTGTTGAGAGAGAGTTGCGTTAGCTCCATTAAACAATATCAAAGGCAAAGACAGAACATTGCAGAATATAAAAGACTGAAAATTCACCCAGCAGAAACATTCGCTTTTATGAAATAAATATGTTTGCTGCAGACCATACCTTTTATATTATCCTCAAAATAAATCATAAAGCATATTAGATGTAGAGTGCTTCTATATTGTGTTAGAGATACAGTACAGGGGATCTGATTCATTGTAATAGACACATTGTTAACTGTGTGTAATTTTAGTAGTTCTGTAGTTATATGCAGCATAACAACCATACTGTTAGCTCTGTATTAATATTGCTACTGGTGCAAGTTAAGTGGTGTTGTTCTATGTAGTAATAGTAGGTTATTAATTGCTAATATTAATATTAGCAATGCAGTATAATCACTACTGTATATGTAGTTTTATTATAATTATGTAGTACTGTTATTATCGAGGCAGTATAATCAGCACTGCTTAGCTACAGTATGTGTACTATTGTTAGCAATGCAGTGTAATTAGCTGTGTGTGGTATTATTAATGTGTTGTATGTTAGATATGTAGAGTAGCACTGTATAGTCCTAATAATGTTAGCTATGCAGTATAATCACTGTATAGTTGTGTGTGGAATTGCTATGTTGTCACGAATCTGGTTCGTGGCCTTCCGTCCGACTGCCACAAGAGTTCGCCTCTCCATCAAATTGACTCTCACACCACACATCACACTGGACTGCATTTCCCATCATCCATTGCACTGATGACACACACACACAGCTGATTGCACAGACACAGCTGAATGCACTGATCACACAGCCATTTCACGATCACATGCTCACACCTGAGAATTATCACACACCCTACTTAAACCATGGACCTCCTTTCACAGATCGCCGAGTATTGTCTAGCGTTTAGCACTCTCCTAGTGTTAGCTACTTACCAAGCCTTTGCGTGTTTGTTTTTGTGTTCAGTCTCCTGTATTGTTCTGCATTTATCACTCTCCGAATGTTAGCTGCTTTACGGAGCCTCTCCTAGTTTACGTTTCTTATTTTAGTTTTAGTCTAGTCTTTTTGTTGTGCCTTGTTGTCTGGTTCCTTATCTTCTGCCTTGTATCTTGGATTAACCCTTTGCCTTCCATTTGGACTCTGTTTGCCCCTGCCTGGACCATTGTTCGTGTACCTGGATTACCTCTCTTGTCAAGCCCTCTGGATATTGTTCGCCGATCAAAGACCACGCCCGTTTACTTGAGTACTCATCTGTCTTGCCCTCAATATACCTGTTTGCCATTTGTTTGACCCTGCCTGTGTTTTTGATCATGTCTATTAATAAAGGCTTGCACATGGATCCTCATGTCTCGTTCGCCATGTTACAACTGTATAGTTGTATGTCGTATTATTAATGTTAGCTATGCAGTATGATTAGCGCTAGTCATGTGTGACATTATTACTGTTAACTATGCAGTATAATTAGCGCTAGTCATGTGTGGCATTATTACTCTTAGCTATGTAATCTAATTAGCACTGTATAGTTGTGTGCAGTATTATTATTGTTAGATATGCAGTCTAATTAGCATAGCTGCATGTGGTATTATTAATATTAGCCTAGCGTTTAGAGTATTAGTAATGGTGTTAGCGAGGTATGGTGCAGTACAGCATAAACAGCATTTTAAGTGCGTAGCTTCAATAGCAGTGTTAGCGTTACTAGCCAATGGTGTTTGAGATGTGGGAGCAGAATCCCCTGCGGAGTTCTGGACTGCTCCCAGTAACAGCCCTGTTTGACCCATTTCACATCACAAAGCCTCAGACTCCAGAGACCCATACGCACTCAGCACTGAGCGTGTGTGTCTGTACTTCGCAACAACACCAGAACCCCCTAATACATCAGCGTAAAGCAGATGACTCCCACAGGAAGAGAGAACGAAAGTGAATTGCCCTTCTCTTTTTCTCTCAGAGCTGTAGATCAGAGCTTTAGATCTCAGCAGAGGGAAGTATACCATGTACTTGCCACACTCAAACTGATTAGAAAGCACAATCTCCAAAAGGCTAGCTCAGCAAAGATTTTTACAGAATAAGGGAAGGAGGCCATCCGCTCTTTTCAAGCTATGTCTAAGCAGTCCTATACTATAGGAAAATGACACCGTGTCACATAGTCTTCTGTGGCTCCCAGTGTGTAAGTAGATTTGAAGATGGTGTGTGATGTGTGTAATCTGCTGTGTCAAGCTTTATCTTAGATATAGAGCACATATTGTAAAATACAATACACATACTCACAGTCCCTTTGGAATCTGGTGCTTTTTCACTGTGCTATGATGTATTTCTCCATGCTTTGCATTAAAACATTGGACCAGAATCAAAATTTCAGCAGTGATAAAGTGCTTCATGCACATTTACAGCTGTGGATGTTTGACAATGAGTAATGCTGTGGAACTGAACAATTTCAATGGAGATGGAGATTTAAAACTTATTCCCGTTTGAACTACTTCAGGATAAGGATAGAATTTAAGTCTGTTTGTCTCCCTAACATGCCATATAGAGATTCAAATTACAAAAGTAAATGGGGTTCAAAACGTTTTGTGATCAGTGTTTAGAGAAAGCATGTGACCCCATTGTATTTATAGTAGTGTAAATCTGTCCTGATGAGTCCTGGACAACAATAAATTCGGAAATTTGCACGCAAAATTTTATATTCTTCCCAAAAGCTCCATCTGACAACAACAACAACAAAAACATATTTTTTTATTGACAACCATTCAACTGTAGCCATTTATTCTGATACATTTTGATTTGAAAAATGTTGTTAGCAAGAAACAATTACATTTTAAATATATCATTATTTTATTTGTTTCTGGAGAACTCTTAAAAGTGTAAAATAGATTTTCTCTCTCTCTTTCTTTATCTGTTAAATAAAACTATTGTTCAGATGGTTTAGTTTGTGTCTCATGAGGTTTCTCCCAGTGATGGACATGATATTCTCAGACCATGTTAAATTTGAGAAATTGTATTTTTATCCTCATAGATTGTTATAACCGCCTCATGATATTTACGTTCTGTTAGGCAGTGGGGAAAGTTGCAGCTCTGCAGACAGTGCCTGTTGAGGCTGATTTACTGGTTACTAAGACCTAATCAGGAGCTATGACTCATCGCGTGACCTGCAGTGCTTGTTACCTCTTACCTTTCTTATTATTTTTTACATGAAAATGCACATATTTAGACACTGTGACAAGATAAAGTGGTTTAAGCAAAGGTTGTAGAGTACATTTAATAAAATCTCACCTGATGGTGTGAAATGTAAGTCAATAGATCTATTTTTAGGTGCACACACTGAAACATCACTAACAACATCTCACTGAGACATCAAGACGTTCTTACACAGCTGAAGGCAGAATCATGTGGCAACATTACATTATTGTGGTGCGTTCAGAAAACCCTTCTCATTCATGCTTCATTGAAGCCATGAGCTCTCTGATGCCTTCTGTGCTCCAGTAACTGCTCTCTGCTCCTTGGACCTGCTCCCCAGCTGAACTTCTGTACTTCGCTCTGCTCCTCTGACTGTGCTCTTATTGGTCTCCTCTCTCTTACAGTTCTCAGCTCTCTGATGTGCAGATCCTGTAATCTCACACACCCGTTGCTGAGTGAGGTTCAGTTTCACTTCTGTCCAGTCTTGCACTTTTCTTCAGATCAATAACACCATACAGAGCTGAGGTTTCTTAGGGTTTTACTATGAATGAAACACTCTCCTAAGCATACACGCACACACACAATGAAAGAATGCTGCCTTGTGGGCAGTGGAATGGGGTGGGGGGGAACGCAGGGTCTTGAGACACATTTTTAAAAGTTTAACTTATTTTAACTTAAGTGCTGTGATTTTAGAACATTATGTACTGCACAGCCTGTGTTGGGAAGATTACTTTGGAAATTTAATAGGTTACAGATTACAAGTTACCCTACTTAATAATGTAATAATGGGGAAGTCGTGGCCTAATGGTTAGAGAGTCGGATTCGTAATCCAAAGGTTGCGGGTAGCATGTGGATTTTGCCTTAGCATGTGGTTTATAAAAAATAAACATAGCATGTGGCATAAACTGATCTACACAGATGAGAGAATTTATGGTAGTATAGGGACCAATTCTCACTCTTAACTAGTTGCTTATTAGCATGCCTATTATTAACACATTGGCTGTTTATTAGTATTATAAAGCATTTATTCTACATGTCCTACATCCCTAATCTCTAATCGCTGTTGTTGGCTGCCACAGTAATGGCAATAAGCTAAAGGAATTCCTTTAAAGTACTTGTTTTGCGTACCAGATAAATTAACTTCGGTGGATTTAAACTTGAAAAATGGTGTGTTCCGCAGTTGAAATAAAATATGTTCTGATGTTTATTCATGTATTTATTATTATTGTTATTCAGGTGTTTATTATTTTGTGCATTAAGTACATATGAAAAGACGATTGGTTCATGTGTGCTGCTTGAACTGAGGTGCTACAGTGTTCTGTCACGACACATAAAGAGCCACAAAACGGTATTGTTTGAATTACTTTTAAAAATGACAACATTTGAAAGCTGATAACCTGCTTTGTTTTGTATGTCAGTGTGTTGTCTGTTTCCTCTTTTCTCAGCAATGTATTTTTCACTGCGTGAGAACATGGTGTGTAGTGTGAGAGTGGCATTGTTTGTTGGAGATAGCAATAAGAGTGAGCGGGTCTTTTCGAATGGTCAATTTGAATGTGAATAGGGACATACTGTAACCTCCCACCGCTAACATCACCTCTGTTCCTCTGTTCATGTAACCACACAAAGGTTTGAGCAGCAACATCAAGTCTAATCATTCGAGAGTCACCTTTCCTATACGAAACATACAAAGACACACACCATAAATAGTTTATAAAGTAGCTAACCCACAATGTCTATGTGTGTATGTGTGTATAAGCAGCACTTGAAGGTCTCAGAGTGCATGGTGTTTATCGATTGGTTATCAAGCCCTAGTGTGAAATAATGGCTTTGAAAGAGAAGTCAAACTCAGCTGCTCATTTCTGAGTTTAATCAGTCTCACTGCTGCACACAGACCCAGTCAAACACTGTTGCTATTGATCCCCCCCCCCACACACACGCACGCACACGCACACATCACATACTGTACAACTACAAAGCTGGTTTATATTTATTTACATACCATTTGAAACTTTAAATTCAGCAGCAGCTAATTTTCTTGCTGATTGACCTTATAATACAGTTGTCTATAGACCAATCAGTGATCATCAAGCTTGTTCACACAAAGGTCTGTAAAAATAGGGACCAGTGTGCTGTTAATATGAATATTTTTTATAATGACTTTTCACACGTGTATTTTGAAGTATGCATTGCAATTTGTTTTGTTTTATAGAATTAAAATGAAAGGAAAGGGTTAAAGGAAATGTCAGTAAACTTAATGGAAAAATTTCCAGGTTTTTGATTTCTCTGAATAGACTTTTTTTTTCTTACAGTGCACTTGAGTCAAGGTTACCTACCATATCAATAAATAGACAATGAGGAAAGATTTAATGGAACTGCCATACTTTTTTTACATAAATTTGCAAGGACCAAAAAATGTTACCTTCTTTTTGTTTTGTTTTATACCCTTTTGCACTGAAAAAATATATTTTTCTTATAATGAGGGTATTATTTAGCTGTTTTTCTCTTCATTCTGGCACTCGCAGCACAGTGAAACACCACCTGTCGCGAAACATGGAAACACATTGTGATTAATTTTGGTGGCATAATGTGAGGAATCTTCCACATATGTGTCACCAAATGGAGTTTTAGAGGAAAACATCTGATTGTAAATTTTCCACCAAGGTAGAAGTTGTTAAAAGATGCACGATATCATGATAGTCACTGATACTTTAGTAAGCATCTTTGGTAAAGCACATCAAATAATTGAGTCAGCCATGTTGTTTGAGCAAATCATGTTGAAAAAAGGCTCTGATAGTTCAGATAGTCCAATAGTTCTTGCAATGTTTTTGATTAAGTAAAATGGTATTGAAAATTAAAATTCAGTTTTTATTTACTGCACTCACCCTCAAGTTATTCCAAACTTGTATGAATTTTAATTAAACACTAAAGAAGATAAAATAAATAAAAAATCCTGACCTGACCATTGTTTTATATAAGTGAAAACTCTTAATTACAAAAAAGGTATGATGAAAGTAACATAGAAGTTGCCCGGACTAAGGAGCTATATTCCAGATAATTTGAAGACATAGCTTTTAGTGAGAAACAAACTTTAACAACTTCAAATGACTTCAAAAGACTTGAAATATAGCACGCAAATTGTCTGGACTACTTTTATACTTTTTTGTCAGAAGAAAGCCAATCATACAGGTTTGAAACACCATGAATGTGAGTAAATGATGACATAATTTTAATTTTGCATGATAGATCCCTTTAATTTTGGACCCAGATACACACATGGTAAACTATCACACAACAACAAACAAATGTGTTAGAAAGGGTACATGTGTGCATGTTAAAATGAACATACTCAAAAAAACAAAAAAACAAAAAAACATTCAAGCATGTATAATTGGATTACAAAATCTTTACAGAGGCTTGTCTGAGCACTTACTCTCTGACAACAAAAACATGTTGAGGTAAATTAGGCATAGATTGATAGACGCACACACACACACACACACACACACACACACACACACACACTCACTAGCATCTGCTCAGGTAAGTAATACAGAGAAACATTGTTTCACTCGGCTCTGCTAATTAATGATGAATGAACTGCTGCACCACGTTCAAATGATGTCTGATCTCGGAGGAGAGAACTCGTACTGACTAACAAACACTCCATTCATATTCCTGCACTCTCTCTCTCTCTCTCGCTCTCTGCCTAGGGCCTATATTTGACTCTGAAGACTTTGCAAAACACAATTTAAAAGACAAGGCAAAACATCACAAAATAAACACTCCACGACACAAGCAGCCCATGTTCATCTACATATAAAGAGACTTTCTCTCGTAGAAATAGCAGTTGTCTCTCTGGTGCAGTTTAAACATCATTCGTTGTTACTAGGATGCTCATATCCACTTTTGCTTCTAGAAAATTACTTAATAATTTGAGTTTACAACAGTGTTACTGACTGGATTTGAACTACCACTGTGGATAGAGAACATACTGTATTTAGACTCCATTAGTCAAAGATCTGTTGCTCAGATTATCAATAGATCTTAAGTGCTTAACGGGCATTCATCACTAATCTCAATGTGAATGTCTGATGAACATCTGCCAGCCCTATCTGCCAAGAACCATTAGTGGAGTCATAAGACTCCAATGTGTGCAGCCTTACACCTCTAAGATGAGCTGCAATGGTTTTCCATGCAGCCACAGCCAACTCAACAGACAAGGCTTTGGAAATAGTTGATCTATTTTGATATTGTTTTGAAAATGAACAATTCTGGTCTGATTTCCTCTTTGCAGCTGTTTGATAGATGGTGCATCAAACCTAGGATTTCTTGGCTTGAATCTATATATTGAAAAGGCAGGATGTGACTCTCCTCTAACTGCTATTGATGTCTGGAGCTCTGTCACAGAAAAATGGAGAGAAATACAGGTATCTGCTTGAGGAAAGAGCTGGGTATTTCTTTGACTATAAGCACTTCAGGGCACTATTGGCCCTGACTTTTAGAAAAATGGCCTTTACTTTTAGAACTTTAAACACACTTTATACCAGTGATGGGCAAACTTGGCCCTTCCAGGCCACTTTCCTGCAGATATTTGGTCCAACCCTGATAAAACTCACCTGCCTGTTGCCTTCTAGTCATCTTGAAGACAATGATTAGCTGGTTCAGGTGTGTTTGATTAGGGCTGGAGCTAAACTATGAAGGAAAATGGCCTGGAAGGGCCGAGTTTGCCCACCCCTGCTTAATACTCTAACCAGTTTGTGTTCACTAACAATGTCCAACAGTGGATATACATACATTAGAGGAGAATTCTGTAATTTTATTTGCTAAAAGTCATGAACATTGCCACCATAGCATCATTTCCACCACATCTCACATAATTGACTTTTAAAAACTTATTTAATACTGTGTATATTTTATATTGTTTTTAATATTATGTATCATATGTATGTGCTTAGTGTATATTTGGCTGCTGTGTTTTCTCGTACAAGACACATTTTCCTGAAATATATGCTTTTATAAATTTTATATTTAATTATACCATATATTAATAATATCTAATATTGGAACATATATTTCATTTAATTTAATTTCATCCAAATTATGTATTGTGCGTACAAATATCACAAATATTATTTATCTTTTAAATATCACTACTCTGTCTTTACATCATAATTTATAGTTTTTTTTAAATGTAATAGGTTTTTCTTTTCTTTTTTTTTTTGTCTTTTTTTGTTGATATTCTAAGATTGAAAGTCTGGGTCTGGGAAAAGGGTAAAACAATAAACAATAAAATAAAGCCATAAATAGCATTTGAAAAGTAGGGGTGGTACACCATTATTTACCTCTAAAACATGCATATTAATACCTTGAAGGTACCTATTATTACATAAAGAGAACATATTAGTACCTAAATTGTACAGATTAGTATCTTTTGAAAGGGTACTGCCCCAGCCTTTTTTATTTTATTTATTTATTTGTTTTCTGAGAGTTTATAATGTCAATGTCAGAATGATTGTATACTACCTTTATGGTAAAGCTAACAATAGAGCGCAAAGAACACAAAACTCTGGCGTAAAGGAGCGAAAGCAAGAGAGTGATGTACATCCCCTATTGGCAATAAGCTGTCAGCCATAGCTTTTCAGTCTGATCGGACAGAATTATGCTCCCACTCGGTATATCAGCCAGCAAGACACAGCTCACAGTAAATTATCAGCCGGCGGGGTATCAGAGGTGCTCCAGTGTCGATGTGTTAACCCTCCATTTACAGATGTCTCTTTCTCCATTTCCTCCGTGCTTTCTTCAGCATGTGCCAGCATTTGTGATTAGCCTGGCCTTTGCCTCTGATTCTCCACTGCGTCCACTCTTGCAAAAGCAAGCATGACTTCCTGAGACTCCCGTGGCAAAACTCGCATTACATATTACATGTACCATGGCAACATGAACCTCAGCTTTCACGGATCAACTTAACCAGCACGCTAATTAGCAGGTACACTAACCTAGCTGTCTAAAATGCCAGAAGGCAAAGAGAACTTTTAAACGTGTTCCAGAAATATAGCGCCTAATGAAGTCAGGTGGCCAGAGCTGCCCCGTTCATTCTCATCTCAGCATAAACAGGTGTTTCAGCGTTCGCATATGAACACAGCCTGTCTGTTCAAATCTTTTGCTTTTGTTTCAATTTAATCTTCTTCGATGAAGTGAGCTCATAATGAATGTTAATCTATTTTACAGTTCTGTCGTCATTGAATAATTGATGTCACACATTCTTGCTGAGAAAGAAATAATATGTAGACATATTGAAATAACTTTCCCAAGATAAAATAAAACTGATTAAAAAAAGGGATGAGTGAAATTAAAGAGCGGTAGAGAGAGAGGAGCCCTTAGGGTTTAGCTTCGTATTTAAATGAGGAGATAAAGCAGAGAGAGTTCTGTGAAGTTAGTAGACCATTTATTAAGTACTAGGGTCTACACTGCTTCTGTAGTATTTATGAAGGCTGTTAACCATTCAACCTTGTCTCCTTTATTTTTATTAAAACCTGAGACTCTCTAACCCTCCAGTTAAACAACCTTGAGATTAATACTCACTGAATTAACCATAATTGCTCTAATGAAATAATAGTTATTGCTACTGCAGCACTCCTAGATGTGACGGATGAACAACAGGACGGGTAGACATAAATGACAAGCTCCTCTGTCGCAGATTTAACCCTTCCTTGAAGCCACAGGATTTACAGCTACTGCTTTATGATTTTTCAGCCTATAATTTAATAGCATCCTCCACAAAAGGTGATTTGAACATGACAAATGTAAACATAAGTATGTTGTTCATTAAAAGACAAAGAGAGCAGGCAAAAGAATAATTATACTTTTTATAGTTTTATATTGACAGTTTAGAATCGTTCATTAGGGAACACATTAAAATGATCAAAAGTGAAAATAGTTTTCAAAAGATTTCTATTTCAAATAAATTCTACCCTTTTGAACATTCTATTCATCAATAATCCTGTATAAATGTATCATGCTTTATACAAAAATATAACTGTTTTCAACATTGATCATTTTAATTTATTAAAAGTTAATAATGTATTAATTTAATTAATTAATTACAGCACATATTTTGGAGATATTTACCTGTATTTACATGTATATATTTAAATTCATATAATTTATATTGTAGACAAATATATTTAATATATAAACATAACATATTTTTCTTAAATATATACATGCATGTGTGTGTATTTATATATACACAGTATATACACATATATTATGTAAACAAATACTTTATTTTGGATGTGATTAATCATTTGGCAGCACTAATATATATATAAATACAAAATTAAAATAAAATTAATTATAAAAATACAAAATAGATATAAAAATAAGATTGTAAATTCAAATTGTAATATTTCACAATATTACTGCTAAATATTAGCAAAAGAGATATATAAAGTTTTTAGTGTCTCAGTCTTTAGTGTCACATAATCTACAGAAATCATAAAAAAAACTCAATTGAACTCCTGTTTAAAACTATTAACATTCATCAGCACATCTGTGTTCATAACTGTGGATAGCTATGTGTTGCAGAAAGCATTAATTACAAGAAACATGCCTGAATACATGCATGTAATTTATTTCCAAGTGGATTTTTCAAAATATGCAAATTTGTTTCATTTGGGGAGTTTCTAATGAGGATGTAATGTAAAGCGATTAGTAGTTCTCAAACTGCCAGACAAGGGGAAAAAGAGCATCGTTTTTGAGATACGAGTTAAAAGGCAAATCCGAATGAGCGAGCAAAACTAGTCTGCTAAGCTCCAGAGAGCCTGGCTTGCATATAAATCTCTAGTTCTAGTTAATGCCATTAACTGCAGTTTGATGCTGATCGGCCTCAATTTGCAAGCAACTGTAAAATTACCTGAGTGCAAGATGCTCAAAGCGTGCAGGCATGAGGGGGTGGCAGCATTAATTCAGAAAAGCTCTGAAATCAGCAGGGTTATGCTGGATGAATTTCTGCACAGTTCACCAACTCCGACCACAACCATCAGCAGAACCTCTGTGTGTGTGTGCGTGCGTGCTTAAGTGAGATGGATGGCTTCAACCCTGAAAGAGGACACCTGCCCTGCTCACAAAACTCATGACAAGTTACAGCATCCCGAACAGGTTTTGTTGCCTTCGGGACACATAGAGGACAGACATCAGAAACTTGTGCCAACATGTCTGCCAGCTTCCTTGTGACACCTGACACGCATCCTCACAACCATTCCGCTCACATCCAGACAGAGAGAGAGAGAATAAGTATCTTTTATTCTGGTTTCACAGGGGTCAAACACCTGCACAACTATCCCCAGAGGAGCAGAGAGATGGAGAATGAAGGGAAGCAGGGATGAAAAGGTAGAAAAAAAACAGGGTTGAGGTGATGAATAGGCCTGACTGCGGCTGCTCGATCGAAGCGATTGATTGGCACGGCCACTGACTGATAGTTTCACCTTCCGTCAAATACACAAGGAGAGATAGCGTTTGATAGAAAGGTGGATTAATGCTGGGTGGGGTTGGGGGGAGGCACCTATAAATTAATCTAATCTTTCAAAACGTCAAGTGAAACTCAGCGCTTGAGTTATTTTCAGCAGCTGTCACATAGATGATTTAGGCCTTTTAATGAACCGGAGACCATCTAAAAAATGTGTTTCTTAGGAGTCATAAATATCACAATTAGGCTTTAAGGGTTTTTTTGCTTTAAAATTATTTGGGGCGTTAAAACACTTTCTCTAAAGCTGCCTTTCCGCTATTTTTGACATCCGCATAGGATTGTCTCATTTCACTCCAGTCACATGGAACTTTCAAACTGTCATGAAGAAACCCTCCACTTATTCACAATGGTAAAATGAATGATTTGAATAAATAGAATGAACATGAATACATTCACACAAAAACAGTACCCCCAGTTCATCTGAAAGAAAATCATAGTAGGTTTTCTAGGGCTAATCGATGCAAATAATGATTAAATAATAAAAATTAAATTTTAACTATTTGATTTTGCCTCAATAAACTCCTCATTTGCTGCTTATTAATAGTTAGTAAAGACGTTGTTAAATTTAGATACTGGGTAGGATTATGGATGTAGAATATGGTCATGCAGAATATGTGCTTATATGTGAATATGTCATGTCTGGATCTTCTGGTGAAACAACAAGACTTCTCTCTGATGAAGTATGATGGACTTCACCAATCATTTAGTCAGCTTAAACTCCGCCCCTTCCTTATAATCAACTGCAAGCTCACATTCAGGTCTGCCTTCCAATCAACAACCAATAGATAGAAACAAGTGCTTGATCTATGTAACACTCAAATACAAAAGAAAAGATCTATTCCATTTCATCGCAACATTAGGAATCGATGTACTGAGGGCAAGTAAACCTGTTTCATAGCCAGCTAGTCAATTTAAGGCTATTGTTAAACAATAAGAAACAGAAGAACAAGTTCAGCTTTTTCCACTGTATAAATGACCTTTAAGAGCTCAAATGAAATGGCACTATTAAAGTTGTCTTTAAAAAATTGGAACATGCATATTATTATGCTTGTGCCAAAGTAAATTATTGTAGAACTAATTCTCTACGCCAGTTTCCATTCATTGAATCATGTTCAAATTGATGTTTCAAAAATTTACAATTTTCGGTTTTATTAAGGAGAGTGAAGGGCAATGTTCTCTCATGGTACAATTACTGCAGCTGTTACTGTCAGTTTTAGCCCAAATCCTTCAGTGAATGCAGCTTTATGACAGACATTAATTTGATGGGCTATAAGCCATTAGAGGCTGCATCATTTTATACTGCTGATAAAATAGAAATGAAATTACTGTGCCGCAGTATCTTCTTCTCACTGGAGCACTCTGTGAGGTGTTTTGGTTGAGAGTGGAGGAACGATGGGTATTTTAAAGCACGCTTGAACTGCTCTGCATTGTTTACCTCACAGTGGGTGTCTTTAATAAAATATGCTTAATAAATATATACTTGCATTGAGTATATACAGACTTTATTCCTCTTTCACACTGTGCAGTTTAATCTCTGAGGTCATCAGGCCACTGTGCTGTATGCTTATACTGCTGGATTGGTGAGCTGTGTTACTGACCATTGATTTTGAAAACATGAATAATAGCTTATGAAAATGTCATTCTATTTTGACAAGGAATCAGTTCTCGTGGTGCTACAGTAAAAATTGACAGCTGTATGGAAAAGTGTTTGTTTCTATGTCGCAGCAGTGCATAATGCATCATATCATGAACAAGATGAATGATTATCAAAGTATTTCTGACATGGTTTTCAGTGCATCATTTTTTTATTAAATCGCTGTATGTGGGCAGAGATAAATCACATAGAACAGTGAAATCATTCACTGTGACACAAACCTCTCTAGGGACAACTTATTTTTAAGATTTAGCTTAGCATAACTGTTTAGGAGTTTGGGGTTGGTAAGATGTTTTAAATGCTTTTTTTTTATTATTCTCTTATACTCACCAAGGCTGTAGTTATTTGATCAAAAATACTGTCAAAACTGTAATTTTATTAAATATTATTATAAATTAAAATAACAATTTAAATATATTTTAAAATGTAATTTATACCAGTCTTAACTGCCAAATGTTCCTTCAAAAATCATTCTAATATGCTTATTTTCTGCAATCAATCAATCAACCTTTGGTAAATAACACATTCAAAAGACCAGCATTTATTTGAAATAGAAACCTTTTGCAACATTATAATGTCTTTACAGACATTTCTGATCAGTTTGAGTCATTGCTGAATAAAGGTATTAATTTCTTTAAAAAATATTTTGGATTGAATCTCGTAACTATTAAGGCATATTTGATAGGGACCTGAAAGCATGACAGGAATCACCCGTCTTTGTTGAATTGCTGGATGACCCACATCACGTCGTCAATGGCCCCCATCTCTCATGTCGCTGCAAATTGGCAATTCTCATTGAAAATAAATGACTTCCAGTTGGTTTAGTCCTCTCTCTCAGGCACATGCTGTTGCTGTCATGGCCAGCTGTGAAAAAGTCCCTTTTTCTTGTGTTCACAGTGTGTATTCTTCACAAAAATCCAAAACTGGAGAATAAATGTGTTTAGAGGATCCGTACAGCCAGTGAACACTGATATAATTGCTGCCATTTTATCATTCTGCTCTCAAGCCATTTGTCTTGCTGTCTCCATCCTCTGTTCTCATGTGTGTGTTTTTTTTCTCTCACTCTTCTGGCTTACTAATTAAGCACCAGCACCATGGGACTCACTTTTTTTCTGCTTCTCTCCCAAATACAGGTCACAAGCTTTCACAACAGGAAACATCCTGGCACACACAGGAAGAGGAAAAAGAGAACTGAAAATAGCCGTTTTGCAACTTCAAGCAAATCAGGAGGATCCTGCAATGCATCTAAATGGAAGGCTTTTGTTTATAGCCAAATGCTGACACTATGAACAAGAACAAGTTGCACAGATGTCAAAAGATAAGTTTGTTTTTTTACACTATTTTAATCCCAGAGAGTATAAATAAAAACAAAATATAAAAAAATAAATAATAATAATAATTATTATTATTGTTGTTGTATAACAGTTATCAATTAATTGTTTTCAATGATCAAATATAAGTTTTATCAGTATATTTTGAGAGAATGCACATCTTTGTTTGCAATAAATATTATACTAATTAAGCTGATGCTTAATTAGTAATTATATAATAATTTTATTATTTTTTTGTTGTTGTTTTTATTATTATTGTTAGTATTATTACAATTATTAATACGCATATACCAGTAACAGTTATCTGTTGATTGTTTTTAATTATAAAATACAATTTAATTTTTAATATTTATGTTTTATTCATTTATTTATTTATTTTTATTTATTTATTTATTTTACAGCTAATTGTTTTTTTTGTTTTTTTTAACAGATATCAATTAAGAAAAAAATTCCAATGGGGTAAAAAAAAAATCCTTAAGGTTTATTCTCTAAAATGCCTCCCAGATAAATGTAAAGCATATTTTTCATCAGGTTGTTTTTATGTTTTGCAATGTCAACATAAATACAACAAAGATTCTGCCTCTCCTCATATCATCATGGTGTCGGCAGATTCACGGGAACAGGTGGCTAAGAGGGGACGGTTTCTGTGTGTGATGAGGCACACCTGAACTTATTAGAGCCTCGTCACCACTGCCATAAAGGCTCCCACACGTCTCTCTAACAGGAAACTGGTCTCCCACGTGTATGACCAAGGTGTCCTCAAGGTCCAGGAAGGGTATGACATAGCAGGACCCCTACAGAGACAATGACCGCCTGGTCCTGTGCCTCTGGACCTAACCTCCCCCTGCACAGCCTGACCTCCACTTCCCCGTGGATACTGTAAACCCTTGTTATTTCATTTAAAATAAAAGCCTTCCCTTGGTTTCTCACCACAAATCCCACTGTGTTCATTTGGTCTATGCCTCACAAGAAATAACAGAGGTTCCACCAGCAACTGCGAGCTTCTTTTCCAAGGGTTGGATCGTCTTTGTAAGTTTGTTTCTGGATCAGTTGTGGGTGATGAGTGTTCAGTGCTGTTTAATTCTGCACAACACACACAAGCACACCCACATAAGCCATTTGTCAAAACCTTCTGGCCAGTGTGACATCTGTCAATATGATCTGCATGGGGAATTATCATACACATTATATATCATACATACATGTATATCATTAAGAATTTACTGGATATCCCTGCTGTAAACACTATTTAGACATGCCTGAATTGGTGTTTAACCGGTTGAAGCTAGTCTGTCATAGTCTGTCAACTGGTCTCAGCCTGGCAAAGCAGGTTTGAGATGGTTTAAAACCTTTTACATCCAGCAAACCAAACTAAGACAAGCTAATACCACCAACCACCGTGAGCTAGTTTAAGCTAGTTTTATTTATTTGTAGAAATGTGACTCTAATTACTGAAAATTAATATTTATGGACCAGGGGGTTTCCTACTTTTTTATGCAAAGACCCACCAAATATGATGATCCCCTTGCGAAGGACCCCCTTCTTAATATATAAATATACAGCAATGTTTTAATGTATGAAACCCCATTTATACTGTGAAAACTATTATATATATATATATATATATATATATATATATATATATATATATATATATATATATATATATATATATATATATATATACTGTATATAGTTGATGAGAGATAATGTATGTATGTATGTGTGTTTACTTTTTGATTAATCAATAGTCATTTTTGATTAATCTCATGATTTCTGGTCAGTGTTTTGAAAGCAGAATGAAACCCCAATAATGTCACATTCTGAAAATGAACAATTATTATTAGTAAATATTTCTTAATTGTTTTTTTCCCTCTGAACCTTTCACCTTTTCACCTTTTTCACCTGCAGACGCCAGTTTTAAAACCCTTTCCATAAACCATAAAGCATTCATTTCGAGCTTTGGGTATGTAAAAAGATGAAAACTGAAGTATTTGATAGAACACCAAACTCTACAACCCTGGACTAAATTAAACATTTCAGAGAGTTTCAAAGTTTAAACCATATGACACACTCATAAAACGCATGTATCTCTCTCATCCTCTCATTGTTTTTCATTTTTATCTCGCTTTCACTCATTCTGTTCATCTGTTGTTGCTCTGTATTCATCCTCTTCAGTGCTAATGGCTCTGTGACGGGGCCATCTGTTCACACACACACACACACACACACACACACACACACACACACACACACACACACACACACACACACACACACACACGCTGGACTGTGTGATGCTAAATGGCACTAGTGTCCTGGTATCTGATAATCACAACAAATTTAAATAGGGTGTGTAAATGTGTTAGCATAGGGCAAATGTGATTATTTTATAACATTACACTGCATGGTTACACTGGAGCAATGGACTGCATGAATAAACTAGAGCACATTAAACTACGGTACAATACTAAACTACAGACTAAGATGCACCACTGAGCTACATTTGATGCATCATAAAACTTAAAAGTGCAACAACACCATAGCATAAAGTCCAACTTAAACCGCAGTATTAATTAAGCAATTAGACCACAGGATTAAACTCCAGCTCTGGAGATCACTGGATCACAGCGGTGTAGACTGTTGGCAGCATCTAAAGAAATTCACACTCAAGTTCCACTGGCACATTTTCGGGAAACACCAAGGAATCTGGGTACAGACTCTACTTAAAGATGAGTGAAGGGAAGCTTCATCTGTGCCAGCAGCAGTCTGGCCTATAAACCTGAAGATGTGACTCAGATAGGGGCTGTTTATTTTAGGCTTGCCATTTTAAGCATATTGTGCAGTTAATATTTTATGTCTGTCACTGAATCAACAACATTCTCACCATGGATTTTGCTCAAAAAAAAAAAAAAAAAAAAAGTTCAGGTAATTTAGTTGTACATATGACAGCCTCAGAAACACTCATAAATAAGAATTTAGACCAAATAGGACTTTTTCTAAAAAAAAAAAGAGTCAAGCTACTTTTCCTTGACTTTTCCACAAATTTACACTTGTTCCTTATTATGATCTCCAGAGACATAATTCAACTTAGTAAATTGAATTTTGAAAAAAATTATAAAAATAATAATGTGAACAGAGAAATGAGAGGAAATATATAAGAAACAGCTAGGAAATATAAAATGATAAAAGCTTTTAAACCCATATATATATTCAATTTGAAAAATTTATTTTCTAGCTGTGGAACGTTGTTGGTCACATATATTTTCGGGAATCATATATTTTAAATATATTTTGGTAATATTTTAATTTATTTATTGATCTGTTTAGTTAGTTTTATTTATTTATTTATTTACATAAGGGCCGTAATAGTCCTGCAAATGTACAGCAGAAATGTAAGTACAAAAAATGTCTTACTATTTATTCAAGTGTACTATTTCAAACACATTTGAACATTTCAGATTATACAAATTAACTCTGTTCTGCATTTGAACATTTCCATTAAGATTATTTACTATGTTTATTAAGCCGTTTTCCTTGTGAGGACTGTTGGATTGTCCCCATCATTTCAGAATTTACTGGCTTTGTGGAGTTATTTGGTCCTCACAATGTAGTAAAAACCTGAACCAACCAGTCCACACACATTACTGCTTTCACCAGAGTATGACCTCAAAGAAAAATACAACAACATTTTCTTATAGCAGTACTAGATTTAGTACTACTCTTACTGAATAATTAATGTCAACAAACACTTTACTTTGATGGGGAATGTTGTCTTGTGGAATCTGGAACAGCAGAATGACAGAGGGGTCAGTTAAATGTTACCATCATGCCAGCTGAATTATTAAATTCTGCTAGATTTAGCTGTGCAGCGTTTGGATCCTGAACGATATCGGTGTCCTCTCACATTATTATGCTAGAGGGGCTCTACCCAAGAGCAGACAGAAAGATTTCTCCTCAATATTACTTGCTGTTTCTTTTATCCTTGTTGTCAGTGGCGTTCACCCAATTCACCTATTGGATTGTCTCTGTTGTTCTGAACACCACAGGCCTCTCGGGCCTCTGGAGGGAACGACTCTTCTGTGAGCATGTTAAGAGCCAACTGCAGGTCACAAACATTTATCGTCACTTTGCAATTTGGGGCTGAAACCTTCCATTTCTTCTACACTTGAAAAATGAAGGTCCTTTCAGACATTGCTATAGGCTGCAGAATACTGTACGTGACAAACTCTCTCTCTCTCTCTCTCTCTCACACACACACACACACACTAACACAGAGAGAGAGTTCGGTGTGTGTACTGTGTTTGTATGCTGGGAGGTTGCTATTAATGCATCATAATTTAGCCAAATTGCATTAAGGCCCCAACCAGTGTTTTGATGCAAATTTCTATTAGAAAAACTAAGACAACATTTCCAATCTCTATCCAATCTTTCCTCTATTATTGTTCATCTGCCTGGCTGATATGAAAATAATGAGGAATGATGTGTTTATATCAGCAAACAGTTATGTAGGTCACCGATGTTAAACTTAAGAATAGTGGCACACTTCCACAATCCAGCCAGATAAAGCATGATTAATATTCATTCATCTGCGTGTTTTTGTAGCTATGTGTGTGTGTGATGGTGATAATGCTAATTTATAATCTACAGATGTTTTTGATTAAGCTGCTATCCTCTACCCACTTGTAATTTTATGCAGATTTATTCTGTAATATTTGCCTCTTTAAAGCAAAACCTTTATAATTACTAAAAGTAATAATTTCTCAAATAATTACTGTTGAAATTCTGTTGTCACGGTCACATGTGCATATTAATCAAGCGGAGTGGAGTTCTGAATATCACCATGGCTGTGGTTTGGCTTTAGATAATCAGAGCATGCTGATATATAGGGTGATACGGTGTGATATTGCTACTAACAGTTCAATAAACAACTCTTTAGAAACAGTATTGTGTCTATGTTTGTTGCACCAGTCAAAGGTGAATTACCGATGTGCGTTTAAGAGCAACACACATGTGTGGCTATGTTTAGTTTCTAAATGCACCAGTGTTTTTGAACAAATTGGTTTAGTGAATGATTCAAAGACAAGTTTTTTTTTTTCTTTCTCACAAACAGTTCTTTATTGGCATTAGTGGTTCTATGAAGAACATTTAACGTCCATGGAACCTTTCCATTCCACAAAAGTTTCTTCATAGTGGAAAAAGGTTGTTTGGATTTTTAAAATTCAAATAAATGGTTCTGTTAACTGCTTACTGGAAATTTCTTTGGAAAACCAAAAATGGTTCTATATGGAATCACAGTAAAAACCCAATTTTGAACCTTTATTTTTAAGAATGAATCAATGTTTTGAATTAATCGGTTAACTGAATAATTCAATGACTTACTCTTAAAGACTATGTACAGTGCAGAAAGAGGCATTCTTGGAAAGGCCCTCATCCAATCAGATTCAAGAACCATAACTAATTGAATTGAATAGGCTTAACTATATTGCAAATGGCTGCAGGTAAACATATGCTTCACCTACAGAATTATTTATGCGCACCTATCATACAGTTACCACATCTCATCACATTCATATAGATCCAACTCCTAGCATTAATGTGTTATGCACATGCACACTTTCATGCGCATTTTCATACACATTTAGTACCTGCTACATGTATGCAAACAGTCATACAACAACTGCACAGCGATTCTTTCCCCCTTTCTTTCTCGTCTTCTTTCTTTCTTATTTATTCATTTAGCTCACATTTTATTTTCGTCTATGCTGTCAGAGTGTGCATAGTATCTCTCCTGGCCTTTTCCCTCTGCCGTCAGACTTCATTAAATCTGCAAGTTGTATTTGCATAAGCGGCACCAAGTCTCAACACCTACATCCCAGGGTGACGTGTCATTTCCTGGTGTGTGCGAATGAGAGAAAGACAGTGCAGTGGCAGCGCCTGACAAAATGTGCGTGCAGCTTTGTTCACCTGTTTGTATTTTGCCAGATTCCTACTGATTCAAGGTAGCCCAACAATCCCAGATGCTTTAGAAGTGAGCTGCACCTATTATTATTCCGCAATGTTCTGTTGAATTTTAAAACTCACAGTCTCGTTGTTGTGCAGGGGGAATTTCTGCAACGGTGAGCTTCAGTATGTGTACGTGTGCCTCTGGGTGTGTGTTTCATGATATCATGTATTACGATATCAGCATGCATCTCCATACATGGCCTATGCATCATTTCACTTTCAAATATCTCTCTTTGTGCACCTCTCTCTCTCTCTGTGCTGCCGTTGTGGTTAGTATTAATGAATTTTATTTTGGGCTAATTTCTCTAATCTCTTAATGACATTTGCAAACGTTCTCAAGATTTCCTCAAAGCTAAATAGCATGTGCATTGAACAGATTTGAGCATTCGATTAGACAAACACAAATCCTATTTTGTTGTCAGAAAGGGAAGGACACAGAGAGGTGGTGCATAGAGAGCGTATATTTACACTGCAAAGAGTTATTTTAGTTCCTTTTGAAACATGAGGGTGTGCATTTGGAGTGACTGCAGTTTTGTCTTAAGGCGTAAAGGTCAGAAAACATGATACATATATAATGCTGATTATGTTATTTTTCTGTGTTTCAGTATCGGTGGAGGAAAACTGAATAAATCATATTATTTGTGGCACAACAAGCCATTAGGTTTCACAAGCTTGCAGCCTCTGAAAGCAGAGAATGGAGAAAAATGATTTTCGACATTTTTAATTATTGAATATAATACTGACACATGTACGCAATAGCAGTTACCAGGCTGGATAAAAACATTGATAATAAAAGTGATAACCTTTAAACTTTATTCTGCTTGTTTTGAGAATAACACTGATCTTTTACACTTACATTTTCTAGAATATACTGGTACATCTAATCTGTTATTTCAGACTGTGGGCTTGAAAAGCTTTAATTTAGAAACAAACAATATACAGAAGATGAGTCCGTTAAAGGTGCAGATGGATTTTACATGTTTAAATGCTGTTTAAAAGATTCCACAAGAAATGATTGGACCTTCTGATCGGGTAGAGCAGGGATGGTTACGGATTTGCCAGAAGAACTGAAGGACAAGGAAGGAGAGCATGTTGCTTAAAAGCTTAAACTCCATTGGGCTGCACTGGTGTAGATGATCCAAACATCTTCTGTAAAAAAAAACAAAAAAACAACAACTGCATACGTACATCGAGACCCCCCAGCCAACACATTCCAGAGGTTATGGATCCACACCCAGAAGATTGAGCGTCCGGGAGGCCAGGGGGTCCATTGAGGAGGACACATTAACTTCAGGATGGTCCTAATGTTTATGGTGGATATACTTCTGGAGATCAGTCTGTTCCTCAGATGTTTTGATAGCAAATAATCTTCGTATAACTAATACTGATCGATCCTGTTAGCTGAAGCTCAAAGCTGTCTCTAGTTAGTCTTCACTTTCAGCACTTTTGTCCTCAGTAAGTTGGGTCTGGTGAATCCTTGGCGTATAGAACTATCGGGTCACCTGAAATAGAGAACAAGGAACAGTTTGACAATTTGATCTTTTCCCATTAGACACACCTGCACCTGTGTTTACCAGCACATCTGACTCCAATAAGCCCAACATATTAATCACTATGAACTATATGGTCCCATTTTGTGCAGAGGAAGAAGTTGTCTGGTTCTCCATCTCTGTTAGTACAGATTTCATTAATGCTTGACATTTATCTGCACAGACTTCTTGTCCTGGCCGCTGATGGGCATGGTCCGCCGGAGCTGTGGGTGAAACAGTTGGCGCCCAAGCAAGCTAATTCATTTAGAACTTGGCACCATGCCTTCCAAGTTGGCACAGAGGGATGCCTGAGGATAGTGGCATGGCACGATGCCTGATACTTGATCCACCCTCTCAGTCTTCCTCTTTCTTTCCTCTTCCCGGTGTCTCTTTCAGTTTTGGCAGGGTTTATGTTGCAAGAGGTGTGATGGCATAGAATGAACAGTTACCATGCTGATCAATCATTATAAACATCCATAACTGATCAAAGCAACTCTTATATTCTTACAAAGCTGCACTGTAGGTCCTAGGAATATTTAAGATCTCAAGCTTCTTTCCCTTGATTTCTGTTTATTTTAATGTGATGTACCATTTGCATGTAAGTATACTTATTAATCTTGGTTAAAAGTTTTGATCAGCATGCGGTCCAATACTGAATACAAACTTAGAAGTGAGATCACTTTAAAACATTTCAGATTGAGTTAAAAAGAGCTGAAGGTTGAGTGCTGTAGGTCTCATTCTGAGCACAGTTGCATCTGTAATGAGAATTAATGTGTTTGTGTGGGTTTATGTAGCTGTATTTTTATAGGACCTGATAAAACCTCAGGGAATGTTCTCAAAAGTAAAAATGCTTCATAAAGTAAATAATGTTTTAGTTTTTTCTTATAAAAAAACAATATACATGCTGTAATATAACTTTTAAGAAAATGTGAGTGCTACCATGAGGCTATAGGGTATTTTGGGTGGTTTTCAGTGTGTTGCTATGCTTCTGGGTTTTTGTTGGAACATTAGGTGGTTGCTTACGGGCCCGAGCCAAAAGAGAGATTAGTCTTTATGATTGTTTTTTTCACAGATTATTGTTAGCAGGCACTACAAACAATAAGATTTGGGTCAGATTTAGTCTACATTGTAGGAACAAGATCTATCTATAGAGAGAGATAGATAGAATGTATGTGCATGTGTGTGTGAGAGAAAGATGTGACAGAGTGCTGTGTGTGTGCATGGTCCAAAATAATATATAAACTCATTTTAACACACACATATACCAGAACAGCCAGAAACAAGAACAGTTTTCCCCCCCAGGCCGTATCCCACCTGAACAACACATAACACACCCCGGTACTGTACATCTGTAAATAACCCATCAAACCTTCATCTGTACATAGGACACATGCACGTTCACAGTTCTGTCTATGGTCATGTCTCTTTTTCTGTATATTTTTATTTTTATTACTATTTTTATTCTTAATTATTGTATATTCTCTTCATTAGTGTTCTTTATCACCTTAATTATATGTTGTCTGCACTATGTTTGTACTTTCTGTACTGGAAGCTCATAACACCAAGACAAATTCCTTGTGTGTGCAAACACACCTGGCAATAAAGCTCTTTCTGATTCTGATTCTGATTCTGATATAAGATTTCACTTCTTCTAAAGGAACATCACATACATTCAAAAAACATTTCATCACACACATGTAGGTTCACATGAATTCACTATGATGAAATATGGATCAGTGTTGTGTGTGCATTTTATGTTATGAGAGGTATGAGGGCACAGAATAGCTTATCAGGCATTGATCAAACCAGACCCTTTCTTCTCCTCCTCTTCTGCTCTCCTCTAGTTTTTTTTTCTATTTTATGGAACTCTTTAAAAAATAATTAAAATTACCATAACTTTCATTTTTACAGTAATGGATGGAAACTCTCCAAATACGTCTTCATGTTCTCTAAAATAAAACAGAGTAGAGGCTAAGTATGTCTAGAAAATGTATATCTATCAAAACTTTTAATTGGAAAAGTTTCAATATTTATAACTGTGGTGCATGGAAAATACATAATCTACAGGTTAACATTGTAATAATAATAATAATATATGTAGTTGTGTGTGCATAATTTGATTTGAGTCCTGGATACTTCCTCTCCAGCATAGTCCAAAATTAAGTTTCTGTCACAATTCTCAATGTCGGGTGAATTGACAAAAATTGCCAGTAATACGTGTAATAAATTTCTCACTGACCTTGAATGTGCATCATGCATTAGGGTAGTAAAATACAAAATAGCCTAATGCATAGTGTACGTTCATGGCCAGATATATATAAACTAGGGATGCATGATATTATCGGGCTGATATCGGAATCGCCCGGTAATGGCTTTAAATGTAAA
Organism: Barbus barbus; assembly: GCF_936440315.1. NCBI lineage: Eukaryota > Metazoa > Chordata > Actinopteri > Cypriniformes > Cyprinidae > Barbus > Barbus barbus. Next base: position 16,129,142 of record NC_136757.1, on the reverse strand, counting down.
TATCGGCATCGGTCCGATATGAAAAATTATGCAGATATGTCTTGCCGATAAGAGGAATGCGTTAACTCACATGTGCTCAGGGTGTGCTAGCGATTAGATCACATCAGCAGTGTGGCTCATTCTTGAAGCAAAGTTTTGTCTGAATGCAGAATGATCACTGTATGACATCAAAGTACCGCAAGAGCTATAAGAGAGCAAACAGATCCTATGCATTTGAATCTCTCTCGCGGTACTTTGATGTCATACAGTGATCATTCTGCAGAGCGCTGCTTCAAGTCCAACGCGCCTAGACTAAACATCAGCACGTGCAGCGGCAGCAGGGCAGCCTCCCCCAGGTCATAAAGCCCGTTCTGTAAAGAGTTTTAATCTGTATGGGGCAATGTTGGCCTATTTTTAATTAAATTAAATTAAATTAAAAGTAAAATAGCCTACACAAATAACATTTAGACTGTGTTTCTGATAAAATAAAGCAGTAATTAATGTCATAAAATAATGAGTATGTTGTGATTTAAAGGTCAGAAGCTATAGCTTGCATGAAAAAAACAAAACAAACAAACAAACATGACACTTGGAAATTAAATAATTTTGTTTATACTGATTTATTCATAAATGTGTAATATGTTTTATTTTTTAAACAAAGCATAAGCTCTAAAAGATTTTCAGAATTTTTACAACTCTTGCTTTAGACCATCTACAAATGTTAAATCTTAAAATAAAATGTTAGGGTTAACTGCATCTTTCTGGGGAAAATGCAGCGATTGATATAGTTTATTTATCGTTATTGTCAAAGCTTTAATGTAATGTCAAAAAAACCTTTATTATTGTTGATTTAATTCTAACAAATAAGTTCTTGTTAAAAACTAACCAAAATGAAAAATATTTTGCTTATAATTTCTGCACAGGAGAGATTTGGTGTTGTTTCTTAAAAAAAAGGAAATATATAGGTATCGGCCAAAATGAATTGAAAAATATCGGCATATCGCAAAAATCCAATATTGTGTATCCCTAATATAAACCATTTATTTTTTCCACTTGACAAGAGTTAATATTGTACCCTGCTCTCCAGTGACTAGAGATCAGAATAAATGTTGACATCAAGTCTTCTGGTCACTTAATTTTATTTACTGCTTTGTTCTGCCTTTGACTTTTTCTGTTGAGAACAGTCTCAGTCAGTCACTTCACATCTGTCACTCATAACATAAGTGCTTGTGTGTTTGTTGCTGTGCTTGTCTCTCTCTTTCTCTGTCTCTGTCTCTGTCTCTCTTTGTCAAAATTCAAGAAGCTTTATTGGCAGGATAAAAAGGGGTTGTCTCTCTTTCTCGGTTTTGTTCTTCTTTTTTCCTAAATCAGGCTGTACTGTGTTTGATGTCAGTTCCAACAAACTTCAGACTCTCTCCACATGAACTCCTAAGGTATGGTACGGAGCGTGTTCACAACAAGAAGAATTAGGTCACTGAGAGATAGAGACAGGCTTTGTTCCAAAATCTGGTGTGCTGCCTATCTAGACCATATTTTAAATACTGAGAGACACATTTTAGCCACATTCTAAGGCATCATTGCTTGTTTATTTCAACACACACACACACACCCCACTAACAAGTCCATTGGAAAAAAATTAATGATGAACAAAATCGGATAATGTCAATTATGAAATAAATAAAATCAATCTAATAATTATTGACTGTTTTGCTTAATATTTCTGTGTGATGTGTGTTATGCTGGAGTATTGCACTTGGAGTGTGAATGACCCTGACAGCTTTGAAAGTTACAGCATCCCACAGGCCAAAAGGTGGGTGTTTTGAGGTGTGTGTGAGTGTATACTAACCTTGGTGGTCTTCACCTTGTTTCCTGTGCTGCAGCTCCAGCCTGTGAGGTCAGGCAGGACTTTACACTCCTCACCATCCAAACACGGCTGCATCTGACACCACCACTTCTGAGCTACTATAGACGCTACACACACATCACAGGGAACATGAACAAGTACACTAAGGTCAGTACAAACAGACACACTTGCTTAAAAGTAGTAGGGAAATGGAGGCAAACAAATCAGGCAAATTTTGCATTGTTTCTAGATGGGTGTAGCACCTACAGCTCTGCATTTTCTTTTGAAGAAACTCACTGAAAGAAATGTATAGGTCTCAAACTATTTCAGTGCAGATAATCTTTTCACAATGTAGTGCAGGCTTTGCAAAGACATATGTGGCAATTGTATAAGAGGTCATTAGAGGTCATAGCAAATGCAGCCTGCTCATTTCTGAGGGTTGAATAAAGAGTGGAAAATTGGCATTAACAACTAAATTACTAGGGCTGTTGATTTAACTTGTTAATTTAGTGCACTTAATTATAAAAAAATTAATGCATTTAATCATGCTCCCTGACATGCACACTACTAAAAGCAATATGCTTCACCAAATAATGCTTATCAAGAGCAGGCAGTACAGAATAAGTACTTAAAAAGGATGTGTACTTGTGCTCAAAAACAGCTGGATGGAACGCAACTGAATGCATTTTTGAACGGCATCTTAAAAATGTGCCAATTACAATGCAAGATGTGATACAACAACCAAAGGCATCCATCTTTCACCCATCAGTAATTAATTATAATTATTGTAATTAATTCCATTAAAATTTAAGATCAACAAATTAAGAGTGTTTTAGTATCTCAGTTAAAACTGTAAGTGGAAAGAAATAAAAGTAAGTGGGAAAGAAATAAAATGGATGAAAAAAACCGATATGACCCCTTTAAATACAGAGGATCATGGAGCAGCTCAGGAGCAAGAAAATGGCAAACAGATGAGGAGCTATTTGAGATGATACAGAGAGAAAGAATGAAGCATGAGATGGGGTGAAACATGGCTTATTTGACATTTCCTCTCACGCAGAGCACTGTGTGTATAGAGACACTTGAGCTATTTTTTTCCTGAGCTTACAGTCAGGCAAAATAAGATAACGATCGATTTCTCTGTCAAGTGGACAGTGTTGACACAATATTAAATGAAACAGCCAGACAGCTGAGGGAGACAAAGAGACCGAAAGAGAGAATGAGAGAAAAAGAGAGATTTGGAGTAAAAGAATGAAAAATGCAGGACACAATTTCTTATTTAACCTTTTAATCTTGTGTATATAGGGGCGAATTTGCAAAACATTACAGTTCATCCAAACACTAAATACATGGAAATAGGAATTTAAATGAATTGAAGGTTCATTTTACCATCCACACAGGAGGGTGCAGCCCTTGTTGTTCCAGCGACTTGTCCTGGGAAGCAGGAACACTTAACCGTCTGTGATCGCTCCTCAATCTTATTTCTGTTACAGCAGCGGTGGGCTGCAATCACCTCACATGTGCCAGCCTTCACATGCACTGTAACAACACACACACACACATTTCATAAGAACATTTGTCTCTGAATGACATTGCAGTCAGCATCTCATTTACACAGGCACACCTGCAGTCAGTCATTTCACCACAGTCTGTTACCGCATGCACACATTATCCTGCTCTTATGCTAGCTACAGCTTCGTTTAATGCAATATTTAGAGTTAGAGTGTTAATAAATACATTTTCACAAGATTAATTGAATAAATTTAGTAAAACATGTTGTAATTAATTTATTAAAATAATATATATAGTTTAATTTGTCATTGTAATTAAAAAATATTTCAATTTAATCACATTTAATTTTTTTTTAAATTTATTTAAATGTTTTATTTATTTATTTTTCTTTTTTGAAGGACATATGTGACCCTGGACCACAAAACCAGTTTTAAGTATCACGGGTATATTTGTAGCAATAGCCAAAAATAAATTGTATGGGTCAAAATGATCGATTTTTCTTTATGCCAAAAATCATTAGATGCTAAGTAAAAATCATGTTCCATGAAGATATTTTCTAAATTTCCTACCATGTCAAAACTTTTGATTAGTAATATGCATTGCTAAGGACTTCATTTAGACAACTTTAAAGGCGAATTTCTCAATATTTAGATTTTTTTTTTGCTCCTTTAGATTACAGATTTTTAAATAGTTGTATCTTGGCCAAATATTGTCCTATCCTTACAAGCCATGCATCAATGGAAAGCTTATTTATTCAGTGGTTTTTAGTATCTTCCACCATGAGCAAGATGTTTTATGATGTTTTGTAAGTTAAAAGTAGTTTTATGGTTATAGTACATTAAATAAACAATTTTCACTCAGAAATTGCTAGTAAATTTCACAATTCATTATAAAGAAATGGCAAAAAACACAATGAATTAAATGTGACATGTTGAAGTAGAAAGACTGAAACAATCCAATAGTCTTTGTTTCATATACAACTTACATTACAAAAAAATATTTTTGACTAATTTTGCACACAGGTCAGGGGGTGCATGTGCACAATATATATTTGTTGTGCTATTCTTAAAACAGGCCTAGATTCTTTGGACAGACTAAAGTATCGCTATAAAAATAGCTAGAAATTATGGCTATTTAACTTTTTAACTAATTGAAACAAATTAAATAGCCATAATTTCTAGCTATTTTTATAGCGATACTTTAGTCTGTCCAAAGAATCTAGGCCTGTTTTTCTTCTGCCCAGTATTTTTTGAGAACTTTAATTAAAGCTCTGAGGGTCACAGAGATGAAAAGAAGACATAACCAAAAAATTAATAAGAGAACCGCTCTGGGTGCCTGACAGCTACTTGCTAGGCCTTCAAAATGATTGAAATTCTAGCAGAGATCTTCACCATCTCCCTATCTCAATATCACGTCAATGAAAAGTGTTTTTCTCTTTCCGAGTGTTTGAAATTTGTAGAGATGCCTTTGAAATGTTAAAACAGAAACTGCAAGACAGAAAAACACAGAGTTCTATTAGAGAAAAGAGAAAACGCCGATAATGAGTAAAAAACAAACGTCTGAATTCATTTTTTTAAAGATCGCTCTTGATCTTTCTCAATCCACCCACCTTGTCTGAAGCATTCAAAACAGTTTATTGTGGATCAGTACAGCTTAGTGGCTTTCACCCTACAAACACCAGAGGCTTCAGTTGAAATTTAGTCTGAGCTTTTGTACATGCCCCTTAATGGCTGGAGTGGGTTTAGCATCAGCCGCCGTGCTTACGGGGGATACTCTTCTAACTGTTAGGTGGTATACAGTTTCTGATCCCTGCTTGTGAAGGGACTTTTAGTACAGGGATTGTTATGTGGACTTGCACATAGATCGATACTGCAGCTTTGGGGCGCTTTTTTTTTAATATCGCCCAAAATAAAACCTTTAAAACTGTGCTGGGCCCTCTAGTCCAAATCTCACTTGCTTGTTCCAGATTTATTGGTCATGAAAGCAAGTTGTGCCTTAGTTTTTGGCTTTAGATTTCAAGAAAAAAAAATGCCGTTTTCTAAAGCCAGCTGCTTGTTCCAGTCAGTTTATATGACGGTTTTGGATATAGACACCATGACATCATAATTCTGTTGCTGGTCTGCCTTTATAACTAATAATAAACACTCAGGATAGACAAGTGCAGAGAATTGGAATTGGCGTACAAGTTAAGGCCTATATGAAACAATAATGACATTTTAAACAAAACATTATCTCTATTAACTTCACATATTAGATTGTAACTATTCATTTTTTATTCAGAAGTTATATTTGCTAGGACGCTAAGCAGTTAATTCAGTAAGATAATTAAACTGCAAGCTACAGTAGTTAGCTAGCTAAATAAATAAATATATTTGTAAATATTTTTTAGTCTTGATTAACAGTCTTTTTTTTTTACTTCCTTCAAGATTTAGTTGTAAATTTAAGCTACAAAATGGTTCTAAAGACTATATCTTAATTTTTTTTTTCTTACCCCATTAAAAAGGTTGTCGTCTTTACCTTAAATAAAGGTAAATAAATCTCAAATAACATTTATTTACTTTTAAAACAAGAAAAAAAACAGTTCACTTATTTCAAGATATATTGTTAACCCTATATTATTAAAATATAGGGTTCCGTTAATCAAAAATTAAATATTGATTAAATAAACTTTGCATTGTACAAAAATTCTGAATTGGACTTGGTGTGAATAGTTTCAGGACAGATTTTGTTTCTGTAATTTTGTGTCATTTAATTGCATCCGACCTTGTGTGAACAGACCTTGACTAGCAACAGAACATGATGAACAGGCTAAGCAATGGAACCGCTGTGATGTAAAGGACTAAAATGAACCAACCAACATGATCAAATGTTACAACAGTATTCGAATGGAATAATCTTTAGCTAGTTGGGAGACAAAATTCTTGTGAGTGCCAGAATGAAATATCCTTTAGAACAGAATATGCTTTATGTTGCTTTTGGAATGGCGCTGTCTTTCAGTGGATGGGCAGCGCAGGGTGAAACAGCCAATCAATTCAATCTCCTCACACATTACCTCACATCAGATTAATCCATTCTGACTGGGTCAAAATGGGGGTTGACGCTGCTGGTCAACAGCCTGTGCTGTGTGTGTGCGCAAAATGTGTAAATGTCAACCGTCCCGAGAGATCGACCTCTCAGCTGAGAAACGATCCTTTCAACCATATTCTTTCTCATCATGCATCTCACTAACTGCAGTGACAGGGCATTTCATTTCTGTGTTCCCAACATGATGGGATTCCACAATATGGCCCCTGAAGATTTGAACTGAGATGTTTTTCACACACACACACTGTCATACAGCGCCCCGGGAGGAGTTTGGGTCGGGGGTCTGGGATTTTGCGTTTGTCCTAGGGGAGTTATGTTTCTTTATTCTTTCTTTCTCTTCATTTCTCGCCTCCCACTTTCTCCTTCCTTTTTTGTTCTGGGTTTTCATTTCTGTCTTTCAATTTTGCATTTCACAATTTCTTATTTGGCTCTTTCCTATGTATGTATCAGAATCAGAATGAGCTTTATCAGAATGAGCTTTATTGGCCAAGTATATTTACACATACGAGGAATTTGTTATAGTGACAGAAGCTCCATAGTGCAACAGAGAGACAGCAACAGGACAGGACGCAGATAACAAAGAATAATACAAATATCCAAATAGGCAATGTACATAACAGCAAAAACACAATATATAATATAGACAATTATGGTGTACAGGTCTGATATGTGCAAATTTGAAATGAAAAAATAATTAGATAAATAAAAAAGTAAGCAAGTGTGGTGAATAAATAATAGAGTTGTGTGTTCTGCGTTTTAATGTCAAGTGTTCATGAGATGGATTGCCTGAGGGAAGAAACTGTTCCTGTGTCTGGTCGTTCTGGTTCTCAGAGCTCTGTAGCGTCGACCAGATGGTAACAGTTCAAAGAGGGAGTGTGCTGGATGTGAGGGGTCCAGAGTGATTTTACCAGCCCTTTTGCGCACTCTGGATAAGTACAGTTCTTGGAGAGTGGGGAGGGCTGTATCAATGATTCGCTCAGCAGTCCGGACTACCCTCCGTCTTCTGAGGTCAGATTTGATAGCTGAGCTGAACCAGACAGTTATTGAAGTGCAGAGGACAGATTCAATGATGGCAGAGTAGAATTGTTTCAGCAGCTCCTGTGGCAGGTTGAACTTCCTCAGCTGGCGAAGGAAGTACAACCTCTGCTGTGCCTTTTTCACAATAGAGTCAATGTGATTGTCCCACTTCAGGTCCTGAGTGATGGTAGTGCCCAGGAATCTGAATGACTCCACTGCAGTCACAGTGCTGTTCATGATGGTGAGTGGGGGGGGTACAGGGGGGTTTCTCCTGAAGTCCACGATCATCTCCACAGTTTTGAGCATGTTGAGCTCCAGGTTGTTAAGATTGCACCATACAGCCAGCTCCTTAACCTCCTGTCTGTAAGTAGACTCGTCACCATCCTGAATAAGGCCGATCAGTGTGGTGTCGTCTGCAAACTTCAGGAGTTTGACAGAGGAGTCTTTACATGTGCAGTCGTTGGTGTAGAGGGAGAAGAGCAGTGGGGAGAGAAAGCAGCCCTGAGGAGCTCCAGTGCTGATGGTACGAGTGCTGGATGTGGATTTACCAAGCTTTACTAATTGCTGTCTGTCTGTCAGGAAGCTGGCGATCCACTGACAGACGGAGGTGGGGACAGAGAGCTGAGACAGTTTATTCTGAAGGGTGTCCGTGATGATGGTGTTAAAAGCGGAGCTGAAGTCCACAAATAGGATCCTCACATAAGTCCCTGGTCTGTCCAGATGCTGCAGGATGAAGTGCAGTCCCATATTGACAGCATCATCCACAGACCTGTTTGCTCTGTAGGCAAACTGCAGGGGGTCCTGTAAGGGTCCAGTGATGTCCTTCAGATAAGCCAAAACCAGTCTTTCAAATGATTTCATGGCCACAGACGTTAGAGCCACAGGTCTGTAGTCATTAATTCCAGTAATTTTGGGTTTCTTTGGGACGGGGATGATGGTGGAGTGTTTGAAGCATGAAGGAACTTCGCACAGCTCCAGTGATCTGTTGAAGATCTGTGTGAAGATGGGGGCCAGATGGTCAGCACAGGTTTTTAGGTAGGCTTTTCCTTCTTTTGTTCTTTCTGAAGACCTGGCACAAATCATCTTCACTGACTAGAATTGCAGGTGTGGGGGAGAGGGGGGGTATGTATGTATGTATCATTTATAGACAGAACTATATTATATATTAAACATAATATTAAAAAAATATATTATTATCTAATTATTTACAACCCGAATTCCAGAACTGTTGGGACGTTTTTTAAATGTGAATAAAATGAAAACTAAAAGACTTTCAAATCACAAATGTTTTATTCACAATAGAACATAGAGAACATAACAAATGTTTAAACTGAGAAATTTTACACTTTTATCCACAAAATGAGCTCATTTTAAATTTGATGGCTGCTATAGGTCTCAAAAAAGTTGGCACGGGGGCAACAAAGGGCTAAAAAAGCAAGACATTTGAAAAAATTCAGCTCGGAGAACATCTAGCAACTAATTAAGTTAATTAACATCAGGTCTGTAACATGATTAGCTATAAAAGGGACGTCTTAAGCCCGATTTGGACAGTAATTGTTTCTCATATGGACGTCTGTAAAAATTAATTTACATATCACCTCAGTGATAAAACTCATGGATTCGGATGGAGATTTATTCACAGTGGAGGAGCGAGTTCTGTGATGCTGCAAACCAGAGAATGCACTGCTCACGTGGCCAGTCACATGATTGTGTGCTGTAAATAAAATTAATTTTATTGCACAGGTGTGCCTTAGGCTGGCCGCAATAAAAGGCCACTCTAAAATGTGCACTTTTACTGTATTGTACTAAGTTGCTGGATATTTGCAGGAACTGGAACATGCTGTCGTATATGCCGATCCAGAGCATCCCAAACATGCACAGTTGAATCTGTTCTTTGCCTAAATGTTAATCTGTTTCCTGAGACATCGGTTTCTCTTTGTGAGGACTTTGCAAGACATTTTAATGATAAGATTTCCCAAATTACATCTTTGATGCCTCTGTTGGCATATAAAATGCCAGATATTCCAATCACCACTTCCACTTGGTCTGTCTTTGAGCCTGTAAACTTGAATACTCTAATTGAGATTATGTCTACTCTAAAACTTACTATGTGTCCTCACAATGTTATTCCTTCACGTTTCCTTGGACAGATTATTGAGACTGTTGGCCCCGATCTGTTGTCTATTATTAACAAATGTCTTTATACTGGCACTGTACCTGTCGACTTTAAACTTGCCACGGTGCGGCCTCATCTTAAAATACCAAGTTTGGATCCCACATTACCGGCTAGTTTTTGTCCTATTTCAAACTTGACTGTTCTTTCCAAACTTTTGGAGAAAGTGGTTCTAAATCAACTTCAGTTTTATTTGACCATCAATTCAATCTCTGAAAATTTTCCATCTGGTTTTAAATCCTGTCACAGCACAGAGTCAGCTCTTTTAAGAGTTTTGAATGACATCATGCTAATTACTGACACTGGGCAGTCTATGGCTTTGGTTCTGTTAGACCTCAGTTCTTGATTTAGTTGATCATAATACACTTATATCACACCTTGAAACATTTGTTGGCCTTCGGGGCACGGTATTGCAGTGGTTTCGTTCTTATCTCACAGATAGGAGGTATGTTGTTAGTATTGGAAACCACTCCTCATCTGAAATATCTTTAAAATCTGGTGTCCCTCAGGGCTCAATCCTTGGTCCAGTGCTGTTTTCTCTTTACATGCTTCCTCTAGGATCTATTCTTAATAAGTATGGGGTCTCTTTTCATCTGTATGCCAATGACACACAAATATATATCCCTTTGAAGCGTGATAACAAGCAGGCTTTAAAGCCTATTTTAAATTGTTTGGATGAACTAAAACTTTGGCTTACAAGTAACTTCCTAAGCCTCAATGAAAGTAAAACAGAATTTATTTTGTTTTGCTCAAATGACCACTGTGTACATCATTTTGAATCTGGACCTCTTACTTCATATAGAACTACATGTGCAAAAAACTTAGGTGTATGGTTCGACAAAATCTTAAATTTGGTAAACAGATAAGTGCTGTGGTTGAGTCCTGTTTTTATCATCTTCGTCTTTTGACGAAGGTGAAGCCATTTTTGTCTCTAAAGAAGTTTGATATGGTTATGCATGCTTTTGTAACATCTCAATTGGATTACTGCAATTCACTGTATATCGGTGTTCCTCAGTCATGTGTTTCTCGTCTACAGTTGGTTCAAAATGCTGCAGCTTGGCTTCTTTATGGGATATTTAATATTTAATATTTTTATATTTATTTGTTGTGCAATGATTTTTATTTTAGCGAACTTCATTCATTTTGCAGTTTGTGTTTTATATATTTGTGTTTTGTGTGTATATGTATATGTATATATATATATATATATATATATATATATATATATATATATATATATATATATATATATATATATATACTGTATGTATATATATATATATATATAATTTCTTTTTTAATTGTTTATAATTTTTGTATGTTTTTATTTTGCATATTCTGTGCAGCACTTTGGTCGACTTTGGTTGTTTCTGACAGTTTGTGCAGAAATTCTTTGGTTATGCAAACCAATGAAGATGCTGGATGTGGAGGTCCTGGGCTGGTGTGGTTACACGTGGTCTGCGGTTGTGAGGCCGGTTGGATGTACTGCCAAATTCTCTGAAACGCCTTTGGAGATGGCTTATGATAGAAAAATGAACATTCAATTCTTGGGCAACAGCTCTGGTGGACATTCCTGCAGTCAGCATGCCAATTGCAAGCTCCTTCAAAACTTGCGACATCTATGGCATTGTGCTGTGTGATAAAACTGCACATTGTAGAGTGCCACACCTGTGAGGTGGATGGATTATCTGGGCAAAGGAGAAGTGTTCACTAACACAGATTTAGACAGATTTGTGAACAATATTTGAGAGAAATAGGCCTTTTGTGTACATAGAAAAAGTCTTAGATCTTTGAGTTCAGCTCATGAAAAATGGGGGCAAAAACAAAAGTGTTGCGTTTATAATTTTGTTCAGTGTTTATATATAAACCAGTCATCAGCCACAAAACCAGTCATAAGGGTAAATTGTTTTAAATTGAGTTTTACGCATCACCTGAAAGCCGAATAAATAAGCTTTCCATTGATGTATGGTTAGGATGTGACAATATTTGACCAAGATACAACTATTTGAAAATCTGGAATCTGAGGGTTCAAAAAAATCAAAATTTTCAGAAAATCACCTTTAAAATTATCCAAATGAAGTTCTTAGCAATGCATATTACTAATCAAATTTTTTTTTGATATATTTACGGTAGGAAATATTGATGAAATTGATCATTTTGACTCATACAATTTATTTTTGGTTATTTCTACAAATATACCTTTGCGACTTATGACTGGTTTTGTGGTCCAAGGTCTATGTTATTTTATTATTTATTATTTTTTCCTCTTTTAGTTTTGAATCTGTTTTACAGTAAGACTGAGATATTCTCTCAGTTTCTGTGTGGTTTCCTCTCTGCTTGTTTTAATACCAACTTATCAAAATCCGCTGATTGAAATGTCAAGATGTAAATATTGCGAGTGTTGAGAATCCTCTCAGTAGGGTGAATTATATTACTCAGTCATTACAGACAGAAAACCTTCAATTTGTAAGGGAAACATTGCGTAGCTCAGAGGGAGTGCCGCCCAAATCAGCTGTAAATGCCAAATGCAAATATTTGTGTAATCAGAATGAGAGGGCGATAGCTTTCCTGTATCATGGGACCACACAAGACAGCAGGGAGACGGGCTTGATGCGTCAGAAATCATCAGGATGGAAGCAAAAAGATTTGTATTCTGCACCTTACTAGCCACAGGAGATGCTGTTAATTGCTCAGTATGTTAATGATATCTTCATGGTCTTTGCCGGATTTACCAAGACAGCTTACTTAGTCTCCAGAAACTCTCTTTCTTGGGCTCTCATGCATCACTGCTCTGCTTTTGAGATCTTCAGGTTTATATCCTGCCCGAAGCTAAACAAAAGCAGCAAACTGAACCCTTCTAATAACATGGATTTGCATTAATTGCAATTTCTTCATGTACAGACTTGGGTTAGACACAATTCTGAATTCCAACACGACGCCACAAATAGCTTATATGTCATCATTTTTTTTTTGTATTTTTGTAATACCTCACACAAAGTGTCCACCACATTGTTTTCACATAACTTTATAAAAATAAATACGGACTAACTTTTAATCTATTGATGATAAACTGATGAACAACAGTAGGATACAATTCATTAAACGCACTGTAATTCTGTCCCTCGCAGCCTCGTTTTAATTTCTGCCAATAATTACACATGGCGCTACCCTGACTAAGGTCTATTAAAGTTAATTTCACATTTGGGAATTATAATTTAAAAGGCTTTCTTATTTAAATTCTGAATAACATATCACAACACATTACTGTAATTGCTGGTGGTCATTATGATGATGATGATGGGAAGTTTTTGATATGCCAACACAAAACACAGCCTTCAAGATCCAGTTTATCTATATAATTATACAATCCAACACTGATATATCAAACAGTTTCTCCTTCAAAGGTCTCAAATGTCTGTAGTGAAACTGACAGTCATTATGTCTCTGAAGGCGCATCCCCTGTGGCGTAGCTTTAAAATCGGCTTTTTAGAAGAAGAGGCCTCAAATGCATAAACATATTCATACATATGCACAAAGATGAGCTAATGGTTTTACAGATGCTTTTAGGAGGTTCACACAAAACCGGCGGAAACAGCATGAAATATACACCAATAACTGACTTTAATAAAAGGGCACACTGTTTTGAAGTTGCTAAATTCATTTAGTACACAAGTCCAGGTGAAACACATCTGAATCAAGGGGTTTATATTTGAAAATCGTGTATGATATTGCAGTGCTGGATCTAAACTCTGGAAGAAGGAAGATCTTCAGGAGATTGACAATATCTATAACTCTCTATATCAAATTATACCTCATATCCTACAGATAGAGAGAGAGAGGGAGAAAGGAAGAGGGAATAAAAAAATATATATCTATCAAAGAGATATTCTGCCAACAGAGAAGTGTAGTGAGAAGAGCACAAAGCTATTGTTGAAGTTACGGTGTTCTACTAGCAGGTCTTAAGCTTTCATTTCGTTATCGATCTTTTGGATGGCTTTAATATATCACTGAATTCACTGTGCTTGTGTGTGTAGAACTTAGTTGTTTGTTCACTGCACTGCAATACACGTAAGCAGATTCCTGGCAGGTTTTATAAAACAATGCAGTGAATGCAGACACGTTCTCATATTAACCTGTCTGATTGTTCATAAGACCAGATGTATAAAGAGATTCATTGCTGAAGGTAATGGGTTTTTATCGCTCCATCTCTAGGTTTGAAAGCACATTCAAATTGAAATTATTTCTTGTCAATACAAACTTACACGTTAGAAAACTACTGCACTGAGGCAGTGAGAAATAATGTCTTAACAACTGCTAGAAATGTGAGAGTATACAAGGCCATGTGTTGTGTTTTGGTCATGTTTTTTCAGTTGTATGCCTTTCTTCATTTTACATCTAATCAAAATTATCTGATTTTGCCTTGGTGTAGGGCTTTAGATTCTTGTACATGCAGGTGTCTCTTATGTGAGTTGATTTTCAATAAATCTTACAGATTTCAACTATTGTATTTTTTATTTGAAGGTCTGGCTAAACTGAATAAATCTAAACAATAAATATATTATAAAAACTGAAAATTATAAAAATAAAATTAATATTTACTGTAACATTTTAGTTCATCTCAACAGTATTTCTCTAGACACCTTTTAACATAATTTCTGATTATTCCATAAAGCAGAATCTCTTTGCTCACTGTGACTGTCTGTGTGTCTTGGAAGTAGTGTGTATTAAATTATTACTACTGTAAATGTATCCACCTGTTCAATTTCATACATGACTATTGTGGACAGGTAGCTTATGTAAGCGTACTTACTGCTAACATCTGTGCTGTATTATCCATGTTGAGCACAGCAATCGCACAAACTTATGTCATTCATAATGTAACTAAAAATATCTCCCATTTTGCACTAGCATATTCTGCGTCATTCAAACACACAATATTATACATTATTTAAAAATGTTATACAAACCGAAGATTGCAGAGGCTTGACAGAGAATGTGATCTAGTGTGTGGTGTTTGTGGTCTTATTTGTATTATTGTAGCGTGTTGAGGGAGTGTGCGATGTCAGGAAATAGCGGTCTAGGTTACACACAAATAATTCAAATATGAAATATTTCTGCCATAATATAATATAATATAATATAATATATATTTTGTTTAATATGTGCTTTGATTGGTTGAGCTGGACTGAAAGGTGAGTCTGATGACATCTGATCTCCTCTAGAGATCCAGCCCTATAAACATCCCTAGGGACATATTTCACTTTTACAAGCGGATTTTTCCTCCCGCTTTGTGAGGGGGAGTTTCATGACATGAAACTATTACATGAGGCTATTAAAGCCTGTGTCATTTTATGGCCATTTCAATCAGGCTCTATTTCAGAGGACAATTTGAGCTCCACCCTACACCAGAGTTCGCCAGATCCCCACACAAATCACAATTCATATAGATTATGGATCATTTACCATCACGCACACAAATACAGTATATAAGCAAGAGAGAATCGAGCGATCAGTCAGTACACAGTCAGAAATCTGTAAATATTAAGAGATATCATACAAAGACTAAACAAATGAAAAATGACCACAATCATTATCAGGTCAATGCTGATGATGCTCTTTTAATGATGTAGTTTTGGTTGGGTTTGTTCCATCATGTGTGTGTGTGTGTCTGCTAGAGCAGGCTTCGCTAGCTGTGTGTGCTTTATTGCAGTCTGCACGAGTGGAGGCGTGTGTTAAAACAGAGGCTAGATGGATTGGGAATATGGGCGTCCCATTAAAAACCCTTTTAACCTGCTCTCTAGTGTCATCCACTACATATACAATACCCTGCTCTGCTGTAACAGCTACAGCTCTCTCCACATGGACCACCAGAGTGGTTTGATCTCTCTCTTTTAATATCTTTTTTTTAGACAGTGAGCTGCAATTTTTGCAGCCCTTTTATAAAACCTGGGACATTTATAAATACAAATATAATACTGTAGAAACAACAAAAATACAATATGAAAGCAATTCCCTTTTCATTAATGTTAAATAAACAAAGCAATTTTTACCTAATAGTACTACAAAACAACAACTAAAATAATAAATTACTTTTTAAATACTGTACATGAAATACACCAAACTGAACCACGAGTTACTTAAACCTGAAATAAAATATAAATATTAGATGAACAACTTCATATATATATATATATATATATATATATATATATATATATATATACATATATATATGTGTTATATATTAAACTATATATGAAACACTTGATCTTTTTTTAGTACATTAACTACAATTATAATGGAATTTGGAATCTGAACCGTAGTATTTGGAAGCTGTCCATTTACTTTGAAAAACAATACATTAAATACACCAAAGCAAATCATATTCATGCAATTCTGTGGAAGTGTATGTGTAACTGTGTATCTTGGCCATCACGACAGCCACTTCTGGATGGCCCATTAACCAAGAAAGGATGATTCACTTTAAAAGGCTTATAATCAGTGGGAGGGGTTGATCTCAGGCTATCATCCAATCACAGTCTGCACTTGTGCAGTTATTATATTCATTAGCGAGATGATTATGAAGCTTTGATGAGAGGAAACGCCCTGCTGCTCTCGAGCACTGCAGACACCTGGAGCAGTTGCACTACTGAGAGGATAATGGAATTACACCTGCACCAATGCACTCTCTCTTTCTCTCTCCCTCTCTCTCGTTTTCTTTTCAGTCATTAAGAGATTGTTTCTCTATTAAAGTACAAGCCCATTGCTCTTTTGTTGTAGTGTCTATTGGAGCATGTATAAACCCGATTAAAGCAGGATGGTTCTTATGAATCCTAGTGTCCCTAATGAGTTCCACAGATATAATAGCTCTGTTCCAACACTTAGTGAGCTGCCTATCTAGATGGCATTTTAAGGATGCTGACACAAAGGATTTTCCAAAAGATAACCCTCTCCTTTTAAAAAAAAAGAAAATGGTGGTGTTCATTTATAAATATATATTGACAGTCTTGAAAACTAAAACTATTATACATGGTTTTTTATTAATTGAAACCGCTGAAATAAAAATATTAGACAAAAAATAAAAATAAAAAAAAACTTATATTTAAATTTGAAGTACCAAATATAGGTTTAAGTTGAAGTATTACATTTAACAAAAATAAAAGCTGAATGGAAATAATAATAAAAAAATATACCAATAAAAATGACAAAACCACATAATTACAAAAACTTGAAAGACTGAAAATAAAAATGAAAATAAAAGCTAATTCAAATATGAATAAATACTATAGTAGTAAATAAAACTAAAATATCACTGTACACTGAACTTACTATCCGAAATGAAAGATTAAAAAAGTGACATTGCCCAAATGGAATCTGTACTACAATCTCTAAAAGATTTCTATTTAAGAATTTAAAAAACTAATTTTATACAATTTTATACTAAAGAAATACTCTCAAATTGTTCAGTGCAATTTAATAATTACCGTTTGAAACGCTCTCTTTTTTTTTTTGTGCTAGTTTTCCCACAAAATCAGAGCAAAAATCTGTGGAGAAAATAAATGAAAGCAAACCAATATACCACCATAGCTCTCTTAGCGACATGCTAACCTACATTATGAGTCAAGCGTGAGTAAATTTTCTTGTGCACTTCCTGCAAGGAGCACTATAGACAGTTAAACACCATATGATACATATAATAAACCAGTCAATGAGGATCCAATTCCATTCGGCTGATATCTTAGAAAGCAGTTGCCTATGTAGGCAGCAGACAGCAAAGAAGCTCAACAGGTTTAGGAACAGAGCTAAGAGCTTAGACAGGTACGATGACGGCAGTGTGTTGTAAAAGAAAACAAATCCACGAGACTAAAGTAAGGATCCTGTCAGGCAATATCAGGCAATCAAACCGGCATGAACAGTTGTTGTTTCCTGTTTTCCCTAAGCAGATATCTGTCATGTGTGATTATGCGTCACTTTTGAAAATCTGTACGGCTGGGAGCAATAATGACCTCTCTTGCACAGAAAGTAAGCGTTTAGACATCCTGTTCCCAGAATGTGTCATAAATACAACTCTGACAGATGGCGAAAATGTGCTGTTAATGACATCACTTCCTGTGCAGATGTATAAGCATCATTAAATATCAAAATAATGGAAAAAAAGTATCTTTTGGCTCGTCTTTCACCCAACCCCACACACACACTCACTCTCTCTCCCCAGAAAGAATATGTTATATTAAAGTTGGATTAGGGCAAAAAAGCGGATTAGTATTTTAGTAGCATTTGTGTTTTATTTAAAGTTCTAATATTAAAGGACTAGCAAATATAAACCCAGCTTAAGCATATTTCTCTCACACATTTCAGATCACTGCCATGTTGGGGATATTTATTCTCACTTCTGATCTGGTTTGTGTCTTGTCTCATTCCTGTGCAGCTGGCAGCGAGGGGTCTGCAAGCGGCGTTGCAGGTGGAAATCTCCGCTCTACCGCCCTCTAATCTGCTAATCTGTTAAAACATGCTGTCCTCCAGCATACGCTCTCTTTGGGAGAGTGGGGTGTTAGATTATTTAAGCCCCCCTCCCGGAGCAGAAGACAGGAGATTATCCCTTCCTGATAACTGTGAAATGGAGAGGTTCATGTAAAATGACGTCTGAGCGCAAAATCTGCCCAGCCAGCACTTTGCCCTAGCCTGTTTTTTACCCCTCTTATGATTATCTCTCGCTCGCCGTCTCTATCAGGGCATCGGCAGCATTGACGTTAATTACAGACCATCGAATGGAGGTAAAAAGCGCCATCCATCAAACACAGACACACTGAAGACGTGAGACTTATTGAGAGTGTGAGACACGCTAGTGATAACATGCTGCAAGCCCACATTGAGATTTTCATTGACTGAGAGAAGAAGCACAGAGGAAAAGTTTTATAGGGTTGTATTGGGACCACGATTTTTGCTTCGCTACAATACCAGCTTCAGTATTGATACTAAATCGTGAGCTAAAAATTATAATTAAATTTTATTTGGAGTACTACTTGTGCACAATGCACATTTCTTAATATTAAACATAAAATGTGTTTTAATGCCTCTATTGATGATGATTGTATGATCTTTGAATAATATTAGCCTTTAAATGCAAGATATTTAAAGTGTACCTGAAGTATACTTGCAATAGTTCCACTTCATCACAATCAAATATACTTAAGTTTATCTGTAATTGGACTCCAGCACTACTTACGCACAATTAAAGTGCATTCAATACAAAATTAGTTGTTCCAATTTAGCAGACTTACCAGTTTAGTATACCAACAGTATAACTGCAGGGTATTTTTATTAAGTACATAAATATTTAAATGTAATTGTAGTATACTTAGCATGAAATAAATGTATTTCAAATACATTTTAGAATATTTATTTTCCACTAGGGTTCAGATCTGGCTTCATCCTATCAACAATCTATGGATAGAAACAAGTCCTCACCCTTCAGCTTTTTTCTTTTCTTTTTTGATAATTCATTTCATTCAGATGTGGATCACAGTTTGGAACAAATAATAATGTTTGTGGTGCAATTTTTGACCGGAAGGGAAAAAAATTACGTTTATTTTCCTCAGTTACGGCTAGTTAGAGCTAGCCTGCTCCCAATCAGACACAGAGATGAAGTAGTAAGATCATATTTGTTTGAATAAATTATAGCATTTATTTAGATTAAATATTGATCAAATGAGAGATAGAGAGAGATGAAAAGTCTGTTTGTAATTACCTGCATCTGCATGTGCGCTTCTCTCTATAAACAATGAAGCTGTAAGTTTAGTTACTTCAAAAACAACGATTTTACCTCCTTGTTGCTGAGAAATATAATGTAGTGATTCAGTATCAAAGCTATTTTATTAACAAAAGTAGCAGGACAATGTTGACTATAAGTTTCTATGGATGTTTTTGTGTGTGCACAGCACGATCTCCAATCTCTGTGTGCAGATGATGTGTGTGTGTGTGTGTGTGTGTGTGTGTGTGCATGTTTATTTGGTTTATGAGGACACAAATTTGTATAATGACATGGGTATGACAGAGGTATTACAATATGAAGGTGGTTTATGAGGACACTGCCTATGTCCCCGTAATTCAAAAGGCTTAAAAAACATACTAAATGGTGTTTTTTTGAAAATCTAAAAATGCACAAAGTCTCCTGTGAGGGCTAAGTTTAGGTGTAGGGTTGGTGTAGGGCAATAACACACACAGTTTGTTCAGTATAAAAACCATTACACCTATGGAGAGTCCCCATAAACCACAAAAACCAACATATGTGTGTGTGTGTGTGTGTGTGTGTGTGGGTGTCAAATAAAGCAGTGCATTAGCATAGACTAGTGATTAAACTGACTTGGATCTACCTGTGCATTAAACAGTTTTAATGCATACCTGCCAGCCAATCAGGATCAAATACATATTTTCCCCAACATATTAGGCCAAGTCAGTACCCCACATATGTTGAAAAAGTAAAAACCTTCCATGGTGTGAACTAACTTTTTTCACAATACTGAATATAAAGACACTGAAAAATGGTATCGCTCTCACACATTATATATTTCTCAAACTGCAATTAAAAAATGAATTCAAATCTGCAATAATGCAATTCCATCAGGATTGGATTGATATATTAATTCCAAAAAAGTCCTGTTTAAAGAATGCAATTTCTTTTTCAATTTAAATTTCTGAAATATTTGGAAATGTCAGACAGAGGCCTGTGGGAATCAACGAGAAGAGAACATGGGCAGACATGAGTATCACATGACCTGTCTGCTGTGGTCAGGCCTCTTCCAATAATTCAGAGGTCAGTGTTCCTTCCTTCTCAGGCCGACCCACATTTACACACCTCAGTCAAACTCCCAGTGCAAACAGCCAACTCTCAAACAAATATTCTCCTATACACTTCAGACCCTTGAGAGAGACAAAAGAAGAGGTAAAGAGAAAAAAAAGTGACATTTTGACGGCTGTCCAATCCCGTTGAAGCTGAAGATGTTGTTCTTTGGCTTCAATTTGAGAGGAAAGGAACCTTTCCCCTTTCCTGTCATCCGGCGCTTCTGTGTTTCTTCCTTCCCTCCGCACTCATCTCTTCCTCATTTCCGTCTTGTCATCCAGAGTCTCATCAAATGTCAGAGGACAGCATGCTGTCCCAGAGTGCTGGCTCCATCTGCATCTTGAAATACATATTTGTGGTGAGACCGATCTCCCTCAGGTCCTGTGGAAGGGGTCAGCACATTTATACAGAACCCTGATGAGACCACCTAGTCAGAATGTGACGGCAAATGTCACAGGAGACGCCACTCTCTCTCTCCTTTTCTCTTTTTTTCAACTGCTCTTGTCAGTTAAACAAAGCTTTTCAGAAAGCCCTTCACAAACTTGCATGTACAATTTAAGAACAGGCTGTTATTATTTGACTTCAAGGGATAGTTCACCAAAAATGACAATCCTGTCATAAATAATGGAACACAAAAGAATATGTTTTGGAGAATGTTTGAGCTGTTTTTGTCCAACTAATGTCAATTTCAATGGGGTTCAAAAGTTTCAAGCCCCAAAAAGGACATATAGGTGATTTATCCATACAAAACACTGATCAACACGAGCATTCACAGACTACATTAAATATGAACATTACAAGTCAAACCTCACAAATCATGTGACTAAATATCATGATTCGTGCATTAAGATCATGGTTCATGCCCCTTTTGCATTGTTTTATTGTAACTAAAATGATTTAAATGAAGTGAAATAAATGTGAAATAAAGTACTGACATTAGACTGAAAAGATTACACTTGCATGAAAGTTTGAAATGTTGCCTTGCAGCTAACTTAAGTTCACGTTGAGGTAGCTTAAAATTACTAAAACTGAAAATGATAGAAAAATAAAATAAAGCTAAATAGACTGATAAAAAAAACTAAAACTAACAAAAACAAAAGCACAAATTAACTAAACTTTAAAATTCAAATTTTAAAAGCTAATTCAAAATATTAATAAATACTATAATAGTACACACATAATCCTAAAAGAAAACCTTTTTAGTGTCTTGAATCATCTTGGATCCCCATTAAAATTCATAAAATATAGTTGAAACACTTTAAAATATCTGCTTTTGTGTTTCACAGAACAAAAAAAGTCATATAGGTTTGGAATGACATGAGGGTGAGTAAATGATGATATAATTTTCATTTCAGGGTGAACTATCCCTTTAAGACAGTGAGGAGAGAATATTTTCTGTTTTTCCATATTCTCTTAAACAAAAAGTACTGTTTCTCTGCACTGAAAGACCTAACATTAAAAACATTAATCTATTAGCAGGTTCACAGGTATGGTATGATAATGTTCCTACATACTGTAGTTATATAAAAGTTATCTTTCAACAGCTCTCTCAAAATAACACCTCCACATTGTGAGCACAGGAATCACACCTATTAGCACGTTTTTCTTTATCCTATAAGAACAATGTGTCAGCACCTTTTCTCATGCAGAATTCTGCCTGAACACATGTTTGATTCCGTGGTAATCAGGACGCCTGATGGATAGGAAGCTGTTTTTGTTTATGAAGAGTGTGAGCTCGCTGCCATCTGCTCAGAGATTAAACACCATGCTCTGATGGAATACATAAACACCCATCAAGCTCAAAGCAGCCTGCTTAAGACACTCATAAACGCCCATTTTAAATCACTTACTCTAGTGCGCTCTTAACACACACACACACACACACACACACACACACGCATGCACACACACACACACACACTCTCACTCAGGGAAGCCTCTATTGACCAATCACAGGCTAGAGTATTAAATATGTCCAGAGCCACCACAGGCACTTCTTTTATAAAGCAACAGCCTTGCTAGAATTATAGTTAGCAAGTTATAAATAAAAGCACAAAACATATAATAACATTGTTTTGAATAATCAAACACTAATGGAGCACAGAGCCAGCTTTAAAGGGCGCCGCAATCTAAATTAAACTGAACGTGAAAGCTAATAATTAATGAAACAAGGGTTGCATAAAAATACTTTAGAAATAAAGCAGTGAAAATTAGCTAAGCTAAGATGAAAATAGATAGTTACACTGCACCCTACATGGCAAATGTAACTTGCTACATGTTTACTACTTGATATGTTAATATTAAATATAAGCATAAATACTAATACATTAAGTGGTTTCAATTGATTATAGATAAATGTTCCACTTCATCCAGCACTCTTTTTGTTCTCTTTCATAGGATCATAGGAATGAATCACAATATATTAAAAAATATATTAAAATAAGCAATTCATTTCAATTGTAATTATATATTTCTAATAAAAGCAGCCTTGATGAACTTAAGAGACTTCTTTCACTTTTGAGTAGTGTAAAATTCTAGATTTCTGAAATATTCTTGGAGAAAATGTAACATTTGTCAACGCTTCCCTGCTATGTAATGAATCGAATACAATAGCTTTGCTACCAAAGTGACATGATTTCAAAAATAGCGAGACTAAAGCCCAAAAGTGGTGAAAAAAGATGGTTGAATAAAACTGAATGAGGCTGGGGAGCTCTGGGAGGGTTTGATGGTGGTGTGACCTACATGTTTTATGCCACAGATGAAACAGAGCAGCATGCTCGAAAATTTCACATTTTTAATTCTCCTTCTGTGTCTCTCACAGGCCATATGGGCGTCTTGGACAGGCTGTGAATAGTCACAGGAAGAGCTAACACATATCAGAGAATCATGCACTGAGTTCATGCTAGAACTCAAGCAAAAATAAGTTTTGGGATTGTGAATCGGTTCTTATAATCTTTTGTCAGACAGTCTGAAATGACCTGTTTTCAAACACAGAAAACTCATGCTGGTTAAATAACCAGGCAATACAACAGTTTTGAAATACAACAAAGCATGTGTGTGTAGGGGGAAAATGTATGAGAAAAGTATTTTCATTTGTGAAAATGATCTAAAATTGAAAAATTGAAATGAAAACTATCTATAAATCGTCTCATACCGACAAACACTAAGTGCTCATTTATTTTGTTACCATTCAAATGCTATTTATAAACATATAATCCATAAAAAATGTTCACTGACATCTCAGAGATCAGTGTTTGAACATAACAGGGAATGTGACTTAGAAATATCAGGTTTTATTGTTGATGTTCAAACACAGACAGAAAGAGACAGAGAATATAAGACAGGCGGCAGATTGGGGATAAAACAAGATCAGGGGTGACAGAAATCATAAAAACCAAACGCTTCTGTTCTGTCACATGACAGCACCATCGGTCAACGAGCTGTGTGGCAATGTGACCCTCACACACACTCAAACACACAATCAGTGTTGAGGAAGCATAGTTACTTTAAATTGAGTGTTAAACTGCAGTCAAGCTGATCTTAGAAAAATCTGTAAAAAGATACGTAAGCAGACAAAAATCTTGAAATATTAGAATATACTGTATCATTTTAATTAGAAGAGTAGTTGTTTGTTGCTAGTATCTGTTTTAAAAAAGGCTTTTTGAATGAATTACTCTCAATTAGGGTGACAGCATTCAATTTAACAGATACATTTACACTAAACAACTATTAATACTGGGTTGTAACTACCAAGAATGTGTACAAAAGCAGTTTGTAACATGAGACTTAAAATAAAACTTGAATTATACTTGAAATATTATTCTAAGATATAGAATGAGAGGAAAACATATGAAAAGCAGTTTAAGTATTTTGCAATACAGATGGTACA
Source organism: Barbus barbus (assembly GCF_936440315.1). Classification (NCBI taxonomy): domain Eukaryota; kingdom Metazoa; phylum Chordata; class Actinopteri; order Cypriniformes; family Cyprinidae; genus Barbus; species Barbus barbus. Next base: position 16,104,805 of record NC_136757.1, on the reverse strand, counting down.
CAGTGATTCTGTGAATTGATTATGTTTGAACATGTTCATTGCAGTTAATCTTCCAATGAACCAATTCACTAAAACAGTTTTTTCAGATCAGTGCTACAAATCAAACTAATATATAAAAATGGTTGAAAACACAGTCATGTAAAAGCAGTGTTTAGCTATGTATTTTGTATTTCAATTAGTTCATTTACATGAATCACCCTAATTAACTAAATCACTAAAACTTCAGACTTGCCATTGCTACATATTAAACTAATATATATACTAATATATAAAATGAGAAAAGTATTTTTCTTGAAAAAGATGCAATAATCTACATGAATATGACTTGAATATGTGAATTGATTCTTTTTGAACAAATTCGTTGTATCTTCCCATTGAACCAATTCCCTAAAACAAGCATTTTTAGACCAGAGCTACACATTAAACTATTAAATACAATGAGTCTAAAACGTATATCAGTTTTGAAAAGCAACATTTGCTATTACAAAAAGGTGTAATATGCTAAACAGCAACTCAAATGAGCAAATTAATTATTTTTGAACAGTTTAATCTCGATAAATTATCCCAATGAACCAATTCACTAAAACAAAGATTTCAGACTATCCGCCACAGTTTTGTTTGGCCATAAAGATTCTTGCTCATTTATAAACTCTTTCGTCTGTGTCCTTGCGACTCACCATCCCCACTGAATTGAACTATTTCTCTTCATAGTTTTGATGTCACTCAGTGTCTTGTTTAGGGTGGACAGGTTTAGGACATGTCAGACAAACAAAGCGAGACTCATGTTTTACAGGCCAGAAGGGCACAGGACAGACAGACACACACACACACAGAGAGAGAGAGAGAGAGAGAGAGAGGGCAGGAGAGCTCAGGACTGCAGTCATCCACAAAAGCCATGTCTCTTCCTGTGTTTCATCTCATGACACACTCATCTGTCTCTGTCTCTCTTTCCACACTTCTGTCTCTTTCTCTTCTTTATGCCCTTCAATGGATCTCTGCAGCCCTTCTCCCTCCTTTACTCTCTCTGTCTTTCTCTCTCCAGGGATATTAGTTTTATTGAGAGGATGAGCCTCATAAAGAATGACCTACAGTAGCAGCAAACTTTCTGGCTATATTCCCCGTGTATGTGAAACAAATACTTCACTCTCATTTAGCTCATTGTCCCTGAAGCTTTTGCTACTCGTACAGAAGAAGAGTTATTAGTTTTTCCCTGCCAGTGGTTTAGTGTGTGTATGTGTTCAGTCACCTTGCTCAGACCTGTTAGCAGTAGTGTGTAATTAACTGATTGTCTGAACTATTTCCCACCTCTGATTGGCTCACACGTTTAACTTTTGGACTACTTATCCAATCAAAATGAAGAACTACTGTGTAGTGAAGAGTGTGGTAAAGAAAAGCAGATTTTATTTTCTAATGACATTCCAGTGACCAGTGACCCACATCAATTAATTCCAGAAGTATGCTGTATAATTAATTAGATGTATTTTTACATCACAATAAAAGGCAATGAATTCACAAATCATTCTCTATGTGACATTTTGAGAATTCAATTTACGGTCCGTCCACCCTCATCAAAAAATAGTCTGAGCCACCATTCTGCTGCAGCAGATGAGAGAAGTTCACACAATGAGTGAGTCATGTTGTCAAGAAATGAAATCTGCTCACCACAAAAGAAAAGAAGCAGGCTGTGAAGCTCAACACTTTACCAGAGTTTCATTTTAAAACAAGTCATATTAATAGTATCCAACAATTAGCTTAAAATTACTACATAAGTCTGAAAATGATGATGAGGCTTATCACCCTCCTCATAATATTTTTGTCACTTCTAAAAAACTAGCATTTTGATTTCTTTTAGTGGACAAATACACTCAAAAAAAGAGTAATTTACACTGCATTGCGTCACCGGCTTGTCTACAAAATCAGGTAGATATTGCAAGATGGTGAACATATCAAAATAAACAAACAACAAAACTTGCATTTGATGTACTGCTGATTTAAATGCATACTTCACCCAAAAATTTAAATTTTGTCATCATTTACTCACACTCATGTCGTTCCAAACCTACATAAGTTTCTTTCTAATGCTGAACACAAAAGATGATATTTTGAAGCAAACAGTTATTGGTCCCCATTGACTTCCATAAAGGAAAATAAATACTATGGAAGTCAATGGGGACCATCAACTGTTTGATTAGCAGCATTCTTCAAAATATATTATTTTATGTTCAACATAAGAAAGAAATGCACACAGATTTAGAACGACATGAGGGTAAAGAGTAAATGATGACAACATTTTCATTTTTGGGTGAACTATCCCTTTAAGGTAGTTAAATAGATTACAGCAAATTACAAAAGACGAGAAATCGCTACAATTTAAAAATTCTCTCCCTCTTTTTGTTTTGAAGAAAGAATATTCACCAAGGACATTTTTAATTGATCCAAAGTGACAGTAAAGAGTTTTACACTGTTACAAATGATTTATCTTTTAAATAAATGCTGTTCTTTTGAATGTCTCAGTTCATCAAAGCTTATATTTCTCCATTTCTATCACCAATGGGGTTTGGGTTCCTTGCCACTGACGCCTCTGTCTTGCTTAGTTGGGGGCACTTTATATTTGGCAATATTATTGACTTGACTGCACTGACGCTATTGGATAAGAACTGCTTTATAGATAAATTAAACTCATTCCATAATTGATGGACTTGATGGTTACTGAACCAAACTGAATCAAGAGTGAACTAATTTCAGCTGAATAATGACTGTTTACTATTGTTTTTAGAGCTGCTTTACAGCAGAATTGATTTTTGTTTGCATCATTGAATCACTATTTTTCTTTATCACAGCAAAGCTGCTTTAAAACAATCTGTAATTGCTGTTGAAAATTCAGCATTGCCATCACATGAATAAATTACACTTTAAAATATATTAAAATACAAAACTGTATTTCACAGTATTGCTTTTTTCTATATTTTTATCAAATACATGCAGCCCTGGTGAGCATAAGAGACTTCTTTCAAAAACTTAAGAAGTCTTACCAACCTTTTAGTGTTACTTATCTAATCAGAAGGTCAAGGGAATCTCGGGAATCCATAAACTGATAAACGTACCACTCGAATGCAATGCAACTCACTTTAGAAAGTGTCAGCCAGTTGCATAAATCAAAATGAATATCATCTTCAATTTATATATAAAAGAAACAAGTGCTTATGACAAATAAACTCTTATCACTTTGTACTGGAATGTTCTGCAGCGGCCTCTACTTAACCCCAGAGACGTCAGTGTCCTGCGGTCCATCAGCTCTTCTCCTCATAAATAGAGAACATTCTCTAGACTATTTTAAGCTGATCTAAGCATCAACCTACCACTGAGCTGTCTACAAAAACATGGTGCTAGATAGACACAAGAACCAAACTTCAGATCTTTAAAAACAGAATGAAAATGTTTATGGTAATATCGCCCCAAATCTAACTTCATGCAATTCACATAAGCTGTTTTTTAATGAGACGGCTCATTAAAATAATCAACACTGTAGGTTGAATTGAAAATAAGGCTATAACAACAAGCTTGACCGAATGAACCTTGACCTTGACTTACCGATGTGACTGCGGTGAGAGGAGGCATCAGACAGATGACCCCAGAGAGACAGAAGGGTCAAAATCACCAGCAAGAGCCACGCGCACACCCTCTGTACCGCCCGCTCCTGCATTCTGAAACACACACACACAAAGCATATCAGCACATGAGCATTACACTGATCAGAAAGGCTATTAGACCACATGTTTCTAAAGGGGATCTCATTCTCTCCTCCAGCGCTATCTAAATGTCATCATGCTCTTCCTGAATGTTTTCTGATACAATGCTGAGTGCTCCAAAACACTGAATTATACAATTACTTACAGATAGAGTAAGCTTTTGGGGGTGGGTTGGGGTTTTCTGGCAGATACTGAGCCCCTAGTGGTTGATTTTAGTACTGATTTTGGTAATGTAGTTGTCTACTTGCTTGGGGAGGGGATTTTGTTTGGTGCATTTATTTAATCAGAATTCAGTAAAAAAAGAAAAATAATAATAATACTGTTAAATATTATTATAATTTAAAGAACTGTTTTCTATTTATATAACAATTTATTCCTGTGACGGCAAAACTGACATGCTAAATTGGTGCTCAGGAATCATTTCTCACTATTATCAATGCTGAAAACAGATACAGTGCTGCTTAATATTTTTCTGGAAATTTTTCCAGGATACTTTAATGGATAGAAAGTTAAAAAGAACAGCATTTATTTGAAATATATTCTTTATAACTAATTAGCAAATTAGCAAAGTCAGTTCCCTTCCAACCCTCACAATTCACACTCTGGCCAAAAATAATTGACACTTCTGAGGAATGTTTGTTTCAGGTCTAATGAAATTAAATCGTACAACTACATTAGACTCTGCATAATAAAAAGCACTGCTCAGCTTTTTTCTTATTATTTCTTTTATCTCAGACAGACATATTTAAGCATTTCATTTGGAGAGAAAATGAAAGCAGATCATTCATTTACATGCATTGACATCTGAAAGGTAAACGGTGCTAATAAACTATCCATATGCATGTGTGCAATTGTGTGCTTATGCTATTACCGTAAGCACTAGTCTGTAATTATATATAACACTTCTGAGAGGAAGTTCAGAAGACATGATGTGAGAGCATTTAATAGTATCAGCCAACCAATAAGAGCACACTTTTATCATTTAGACTTCTGTGGAAAACGGACGGTTAGCAGAATTCTCTCATAAAGAGAAGTTTGTGTACATTTTATATTGATCGTGGCAGCAGTACCCATCCAATGGTGATCAAATGATAAAGAAAAGCGTTATAACCGGGCACATATCCAAAAACAAAATATTGATGAGAATCTGCATTTCAAAGGTGCCTGGACTGCAGTGGAGCAATGTACAGTAGTTTCTGCATCCTCCACAATCTAGCATACACAACCGGCCTGCAAAATGGGGAATTGCACTGTGCAAATTGCATTCAGCACTAATTTTGGGGTGTGTTCGCACTGTTACCTGATTTGCATAATTCCTTTAGTGAATTGGGTGCTAACACAACACAAACAGCATGCACAAATAAATGACATTATTAGTTGGCACAGTTCATTCTTAGTGAACTCTCCCCATTTATTCCACCCTGCAGTTTGGTAATGGAGGCCTGTGAGTTGCTCTTCTGATTAATATCAGTTTAATAATGAATTTGCCTCTTTTTTTACATTCATGGAGCACAACACACACATACTCTGATGAAGCTCCAGACACAAATAGTTACTCAGCAGACTGAAAAACAGATTTTGTGTGGGGAAAAAGAGAAATGTTAGACATGTGTGGAAGAAAGATAGATAAACAACATAAAGAGGTATTTTGGAAATAGTTTGCCTGGCTCAGGGAAGTCTATGAGTCGCTGTGGGAATGTGTCAAATTATGCATATTTAGCGTACTAATTATCTTTCAACCAGCAGAGCTCACTAGAAATCTCTCCTGTTTAAAGCTGATGGTTGGGCAGGAAAACCCCTGCCTGGAGGGAGTTTTGCAGTTTGCAGGTGGACGGCCATGAACACACAAAAAGATACTGTCGCTGTCATTTATATTCTCACATCATACACAGAAATCTGCAGTGTGTTATTTCTGTACCACCAGTGGCACCAAACCTTCTCCAAACCGTTTTCCCAAACACTCCCATCTCCTCATTGTTTAGGCAAACAGACAGTCATTAAAGCTTGAACCTTTTTTTGGTTTACTTAGTCATTAAGCTGGGATAGAAGTATTTTAACATAGAAAAATATAAAACACATCAATATTAACATTTCATTCTGTAATCAGTACTACTTTATACACAGATGCAATTTGGAGTCAATTTAGACTGTAATCAGCAAAATAATATCCAATGAGCTTCAATATACTCTCTAACTTTGTCCTTTTGGAATTTCAACAGGCTGATCCCATAGAAGAAAGGCATTGTGTGTGTTGGGTTGAGTGTGTGTATATCTGTGTTTGCTCTGGCTGCTCTTCTTTTATGGCTAAACTTCCGCTGTGTGTTCATTAGTTCTTTAGGAGCTCTCAGTAAACACTGCCAAACACCCACTGGCTAGCACCATCAACATGTCTCTGCACTAATACCAGTCAAGCTTAATCACCAGCAAATCTCCAGCAAGACTTTAATTGCTAGCTATTTAGTTTATGCAATTCATTTCAATGTTAAAACAGTAATTAATTTATCCGTAAACAGATGTAAATTAATATATATTTTTACTGTAGTGGTATATGCCCTTTTTATTTGAATGTTTTTTCTCCATTTTTTTAATTATTTACTTTTCAGTTCTCTGCTAACAAAGGCCTGCAGCTGCACCAACTGTACTGTTATTTTTCAAGCCAAAAAGCATACTAGAAGTGAGACTGCAAAAGTGAAAAAGAAAGAAGAGAGAGAATGGCTGGAATTGTGCATTGGGAAAATCTTTCTGATCAATTGATTCAGCAAAAACACTTAATACACTTTTTCCTGCATCCAAAAGAATGAATAAAGTGTTCATTTGCAACCACAAATGCACTAAATCAGCAGTATTTTGGTAATTCAGAGTAAATTAGCAGTATTTTAGACTTGTAAGGCTGTATTAATAATAGAAGGGGCAGTATTTCTTAGGTTTGTAGTGTGGTAGACAAAATAGAGAAATAAATTTGTTTGTGGCAGATTAGCAATATTTCAGAAATAGGCCTAGAAGTGCAACATTTGAGCGTAAAAGGGTTTAAGATTAGATATTTGCGTAAAGCATTCAGAGACAAAAAATTCCATGAAAGGAGCAGTAGGTCGGAGATAGAACAACAGTAATTTTGAGGTATAAGACTATTTCAGAGACAAAGCAGCAGAATTATACAGGTAAACAACAGAAATAGAGCAGAATAGAGCAGGACTTTCAGACATAACATCAGTATTTCAGAAGTACAGAACAGTATTTCAGAAACAGAGCAGAAGTATTTCAGAGGTATATGACAGTATTTTTGAAATATAGCAACAAAATATCAGAGGACAGTATTTAAGCGATAGAACAGCAGTATTTTAAAGTTATAGAACAATATTTCATAAATAGAGCACAAGAGCAGCAGAATTTCAGAGGTATCAAGCAATACTTAGAAAATGAACCATTATTTCAGACAGAATTTCAGAAACAGAGCAGCAGTACTGCATTTCAGAGGTATTTCATATATACTGCGGCAGTATTTCAAAGATATAGGACAGTATTGCATAGGTACAGGACAGTACCTCAGAGATAAAAGGGCAGTATTTGAATGTTAAAGGTTATATTTTGGGAGTCATAGATACAGTATTTTAGAGTTATAAGTTTATATTGTGAGAGTTGTAGGCTATTTCAGAGGTAAGATGGCACCCATTGAAAGGTATAGCTAATAGGCATATTTGAAGTGTGAGGGGCAGGAGTGTTTCCACAGTGAAACCATATTAAGCCTATACTTGCAGGCTTTTTTAACCCAGTTAGTGTTTCACAGTACAGCAGCTGCATCTTAAACATTTAGAGAGAGAGAGAGAGAGAGAGAGAGAGAGAGAGAGAGAGAGAGAGGCAGGCATCTCCGTTCCATTCATTTAATTAGTCCCACTGGAATTTTTGCAGATGGTGACATCATCACACACAGACATTTCTGTTTCATTTTCTCCCCAAGTACAGTATATGTCCACATCAAACCTCTCTCTTTCTCTGTCTCTCTGTTTCTCATTCAGTATTTTAAAACATGTCCTTATGGTTCCAATCCTTATTCGGTTAGCCAAGACTGAAACAATCATACCATTTCAGAGAGCTCACATCATTTCATGTAACGTTTCAAGTTCAAACACTAGCTACAAATCAACACAAACAAAATAAACACACACACACTCAAATATCAATACAACGTTTGCATTGTAGACCTCATTATGACCGACAGACCAAAAGGCATCAAAGAATATTCACCCATCACCTAAAGCCCCTTTCATCTTCCCTTCCTGCCTCTATTCAGACAGGTTCTCCAGTCCTGTAACAAATGCTGCAGGCTGGTAGCTGTGCTGCTTTGTGCACTATAAAATTAATGTGTTTGTAGTTCCACTGTTCTCCCTCTCTCCCCCCTAAAGGAACAATCTGCATATCTGAACACACGGCTGCATAAGAATGTCGGAAGATATTAATGCATCAGCACTCATAAGAATTTTTTTTTTATCTATCAGCAGTCTTTAAAATCAATGAACAATGCACATGTTGAGAAGCTCTAGGGCTTAATGTGCAGTAATCAATGCTGGCATGTCAGGTTATGCTGGTAAATAAAAATTTGTTTTGAAGTTACCTGTCTGATTAAATATTTAGTAGTTCAGATTTTTACCTGACCTGACAATATTTTCATCATCTACAAAGCCATAAAAGTGCTACATCAGAGGTTTTCAAACTGAAAAGGCCACAGGGCGGTGCTATCAAGTCTGCGGGAAAAATTAGAGAAAAAAAATGTTTTACAAAATAAAATATTAAGTTAACAATTTAAGGTATTAATTAAAATTATTAACATGCATTTTAAGAAGACATTCACCTCTTAAAACACTGATTAAATTATTTTAGAAATATATTTATTTCAATAAACAATTTTGCATTTATTGTAATTCATTTTGAAAAAAAAACCATCTTGCCTTTATAATATTAATATATTTATATTAACAGTAGGCTATCCTAGACATCAACATGTTTGAAAACCTCTATGCTAAATAGCTATTTTTAGCAATATTAGCCAAAAAGTAATTCCATGACTGCTATAAATTCACCTAAACACACTTTTGCTGACAACACTACCAAACAATAGCATACATGGGGAAACTGCGAAAATGACTTCCTAAACAATTTATATATTAGTAATGTTTTCCAATCTATATAATAGTCCTTTGGTGGCATTTAAATTAGCAGAATGTGACATTAATACATTACAAATATAAAATCTGCAAGGCATAACACAATATCAATTACATAGATACAGTGTAACACAATTTTTTCAAATTTAGTGAAAACGCGATACTAATCCACACAGGACAAATCAACAGACTCCAAAACTCTCACAGTCGCCCAGTCCATAATGTTGAACCCCGAATTGGGATTCAGAAAAGAACATGTCTCAAGAATAATCTGTTGAGTTTTCTCTTAAAAGGAAGAAGCTTTTATGAAACTCCTGGGTCTTTATCTGTGTATGTGTTTGTAATCTGTATTACCCCTACACTAAAACGCAATGTCTCGGTTGGGGGTTGATAAGATCAGTTAGTGTGTATCAGTTTACTCAAATGGCCACAAATCATGTCCAACACACTGGCGGATATCAGCCTCCGACTGAACCAACTCACTAGAATGAGAAAGACAGACATCATGAGAGAGTGGGTGGAGTATTTTTGATTTTATTTTATTTTTTTCACAGGGATATTTTTATTTGTCTGATAGGTGTTTGTGGCCAGTGTGGCTGGCAGAGACAGCCCTGATGAAAATAATGACCATGAGTTGGCATCCCTTCTCTGTCATGTGGCAGATTCTGTCAGGTAACGGGTATCTGATGAAGATCTGAACTAGAAAGGTCGACTCGCATTCTGTGCCAGTGGACCGAACAGGTGGTCAAACCTGGCCAGCAATACATATGATGGTTTACATCAGCCATTTAATCCCACCCACACACAACTGATCTCAATCACACACTGGCACCAGAAATGACAACCAATTAAAAATGAGAAAACTGCTGCCAGGACATCGACACCAGACAGGAGAGCAGAGCCAGAGAAAGAGAGAAGCTTCCTAATGAAGTCATGCTTCAAGGAATACTCATTAGGACTCTACAATGTCAGTCATTATCCTTAAAACAAACATGGCAACTTGTTTAAAAAATTACAAAAAAATTAATGCATGAACAAGAATGCAGAAATAGATGGTTGAGAAGGACCACTCTGAATTTCCAGGCCGGTACAAGCTAATTGTCTAGCTATAGGAAAAGAACAGCCATATTATTCAAGTAATTGTAAATTAATTAAATTAATTAATTAATTTCTTCAGGGGGTGGGGGGTGGGGGGGGTTAAACTGGGGTCCACAACCCCCCGAAGGATGCAAGAGAATCTTTCGAAAAATAAAGAGAAAATTGTGTAAAAATAAATAAATGAATAAAATGTTGCAATTTACAGAACACTTATTACAAATTAATATTGCACACATATTTATGATTTATTACAGTATAAATGGGTCATTGAAAAATAAAACTATTAAATACAGAATTTGGTCAAATTAAATTAAATTCAAATATTGAAATATTGCTTTGTCAACACTAAATTCACTAAAATTACAAAAAATTAAATTAAATTAAATTTAAATTAAATTAAAACTAATGCAAATATAAAAAAGACTTCATAACAAAAACATAAAATTACTAAAACTTAAATAAAAATTGAAAAGGTAAAAGTAAACACTCAAAATATAAATCAGTAAAGAGAAAATCATGTAAAACTAAATAAATAAATAAATAAATAAATATTATTTTACAATTTACAGAACACATTACAAATCAATATTGCACGTATATTTATGATTTCTTACAGTATAAATGGGTCTTTGTGTTATTGCTAATTAAAAAAATAAAACTATTAAATACAGAATTTGATAAAATAAAAATAAAATAAAATAAAATGAGAAATATTGCTTTTGCAACACTAAATTCACTAAAATTACAAAAAAAATTATTAAATCAAAATTCAATTAAAACTAATACATTATTTAAAAAAATGAAATATAAAAAAATCACTACATATAACAATTGAAAACATTAAAATAAACACTCAAAATATAAATCAGTCCTATAATAGTATTGTCACGAATCCGGTTCGTGGTCTTTTGTCCAACTGCCACAAGAGGTCACCTCTCCATCATATTGGCTCTCACACCTGTCATATATTACCCTGGACTGCATTTCCCAGCATTCATTGCACACAAGTACACAAAGCTGTCTCAATCACATGCTCACACCTGAGAACCATCTCACAATCTAAAAAAATATATTATTTGCTATTAAGCAAGGCACACGATCATTGGAAAGCCATATTCGAGAATTTTTATTGCTCACTATTCAGATTTACCAGACATTATTTTGATAGAGATTTTCTGTGATGGCATAAATCAACCCCTTCGGTCTAAGCTTTGACGCGAGGGTCCGCGTTCATCACTCTGTAAGTTTATGGACTATGCTTTGTTGTGTGTTGGCTCTCCATTCACTGTGGGTGTCGCGGAGGAAGAACGCGACACCGCGTCTTTGACTGAAATGGTGGCTGCACCAGAGTGCGCTCACAAAATGGCGGCAACAGCGGAACCTGACCGCAAAATGGCGGACACAACAACACCCCGTCATGCCATTGCTTCCAGTCATGAGCCAAGTCAAGTCACCATTGATCGTCGTGAGTCTAGTCACGTCTCAGCTGATCGCCACGAGTCTTTTCATGTCTCCCCTGACCTTCCAGAGTCTCTTCACGTCTCCGCTGATCTTCCAGAGTCTTGTCACGTCCTGTCTGCCACACCTAGATATTCAAGGTCAGTCCTTCAGTATCCTATTCTAGTATCCAGTGTGAGGGATGCACCACTGGTGTCTGAACGTGCAGCTGGTATCCCCAAACCAGCTCACTTTAACCCTCCTGTTCCTGCACTAATTCCCCTGCCCGAAGCGCTTCCCATGATGGGGATCGCTTTATGTTGCGTTTGGGCTGCGTACACCACTTCCGAACTGCCCTAGAACCCAGAACCTACCCGCTGCAGCTTCTCCAGAGGTGGCGGCACATGCTGCAGAACCTTCCGAAGCAGCGGTGCTCGCTTCAGCACCTTTTATGGTGGTGGCCGATTTGTCACCAGAAGAGACAGACTACAGCTGCGTAAGTGTTTTGAATAATAATAATTTGTTACATTTATATAGCGCTTTTCAAGGCACTCAAAGCGCTTTACATAGTAAGGGGGGTATCTCCTCATCCACCACCAGTGTGCAGCATCCACCTGGATGATGCGACGGCAGCCATAGTGCGCCAGAACGCCCACCACACACCAGCTTATTGGTGGAGAGGAGACAGTGATGAAGCCAATCAGTAGATATGGGGATGTTTAGGAGGCCATGATGGTCAGAGGCCAATGGGCAAATTTGGCCAGGATGCCGGGGTTACACCCCTACTCTTTTTCGAAGGACATCCTGGGATTTTTTATGACCACAGAGAGTCAGGACCTCGGTTTAACGTCTCATCCGAAGGACGGTGCTTTTTACAGTATAGTGTCCCCATAACTATACTGGGGCGCTAGGACCCACCCAGACCGCAGGGTGAGCACCCCCTGCTGGCCTCACTAACACCTCTTCCAGCAGCAACCTAGTTTTCCCAGGAGGTCTCCCATCCAGGTACTGACCAGGCTCAACCCTGCTTAGCTTCAGTAGGCAACCAGTCTTGGGCTACAGGGTGATATGGCTGCTGAATAACTTGGTTGCAGTTCTGTTGTTTAAATAATTTACTTGCTACTAGGAAGGAATAGTTCGTTTCCTACCTATTTCTACTGTGCTTTTTCGTTGTTTTTTCTGTTAATTGCACTTACTGGAAATTTGAATAATTTGCGCCTCAGCTGAGAACGAGCCTTTGTGTTTGTGCAAAGTGTTAGTTTCGTCTTGAGCTATTTAGCAGTCCTTTAACCTTATTGGCTGATCAGAAGACGGCAACAGCTGTTTTCACTCTAGTTTCTTAGACTGTATTTAGTTGATGTCAGAGGGCTGACGCGGAAGCGTCAGCGGAAGCGTTCAGCCTCCTCGTGTGAAGACCAACGAGTGTAAAGACAGACGACTTTTTCCTGCGCGACTTTGACCGAGCAACGACACCGAGCGCACACTTAAGTATCCTTTATATCTTCCCTCACGCTTTCCTATCCTCTATCATGTGTTTCCAAACCATTCCGGTTCTCTCTCTACCTCGCTCTAAAAATACATGCAGAAGGTCACATAACCCTGCTAACCTGCGCACTATCTCTACATCTTCCACTGCACCTCTTTCTTTCTCTGTAGGTCTTTGGAATTGCCAGTCAGCTGTCAACAAAGCCGACTTCATTTCTGCATTTTCTTTACATTCCACACTCAGCATCCTGGGCTTGACTGAGACCTGGATTCGTCCAGAAGACACGGCAACCCCAGCTGCTCTCTCTCACAATTTCTCTTTCTCTCACACCCCTAGGCAAGTTGGCCGGGGTGGGGGCACTGGCTTGCTCATTTCTAACAATTGGAAATACTCTACCCACTCTCCCCTAGGCAATCTCAACTCATTTGAATCGCATGCTGTTACTGTGACAGCTCCTATAAGACTCCAGATTGTGGTAATCTATCGTCCGCCGGGCCAAATACCACCAACCTTCCTAGACGAGCTGGACGGACTGCTGTCGTCTTTCATGGAGGATGGCACTCCACTCTTAGTCTTCGGCGATTTCAACATTCACCTAGACAGGCCTTATGCTACAGACTTCCAGTCACTCCTAGCTTCATTTGATCTCAAACGCCTCACCACTACTAGCACGCACAAATCTGGTAACCAACTCGACTTAATTTATACACGCAATTGTTCTACAGATAACATTCTGGTACAACCACTTCATATCTCTGACCATTTCTTCATTACATTTACGTTACATTTTGCAACTCAGGTGCCACCATCTCCCTTACCGGTTACTTTCAGACGCAACCTACGCTCCCTTTCCCCCTCCCTTCTTTCCTCTGTAGTGTCCTCCTCTCTTCCCTCGCCTACCCATTTCTCTTCTCTGGATGTAAATGCAGCCACTGACACTTTATGCTCTACCTTAACCTCTTGTCTAGACGACATCTGTCCTCTCTCCTCTAGGCCAGCACGGGCTGCTCCTTCTAACCCCTGGTTATCCGATGTTCTTCGAGAGAATCGGACCAAACTCAGAGCGGCAGAGAGAAAATGGCACAAATCAAACGATCCGTCGGACCTGAGTAGGTATCAGTCTTTGCTTTCATCTTTCTCTACTGAAGTCCACACTGCCAAATCCTCACATTTCCACAACAAGATCACCAGTGCGCCAGACATGCGTAATCTCTTCAGAACATTTAATTCTCTCCTCTGTCCCCCCCCTCCACCTCCCACCACGTTGATAACCGCTGATGACTTTGCCTCTTTTTTCACAGACAAAACTAGAACAATCAGCAACCAGTTCTCAACTCCGCAGGACCTCCGATCACCCACATCCACCGCTCTAGCTCCCATCTTCTCCTTCTGTCCCCTCACTGAGGCAGAAGTATCCAAACTTCTCCTCTCCAGCCATCCTACAACATGTCCTCTCGACCCGATCCCCTCACATCTTCTCCAAACAATCTCTCCCACACTCTTACCGGCACTCACACACATTATCAACACATCTCTCCTCACAGGCGTCTTCCCCACAGCATTCAAGCAGGCTCGGGTAACCCCACTGATCAAAAAACCTACATTAAATGCTTCTCTTTTAGATAACTACAGACCTGTCTCTCTCCTTCCATTCATAGGGAAAACACTCGAACGAGCTGTCTTCAACCAGCTCTCACTGTTTCTTTCACAGTACAACAAGCTGGATGCTAAACAGTCAGGTTTCAGGAGTGGCCATTCAACAGAGACTGCGCTACTCTCAGTCACTGAAGCCCTGCGAACTGCAAAGGTTGATTCCAAATCGTCAGTCCTCATTCTGCTGGATCTCTCTGCTGCTTTTGACACTGTCAATCATCAGATTCTCCTGTCTACCCTCTCTTCACTGGGCATCACTGGAATTCCACTTCGCTGGTTTGAATCCTATCTCACCGGTAGATCCTTCAGGGTGACCTGGGGAGGGGAGGTATCCAAACCACATCAACTGATCACTGGAGTTCCTCAGGGATCGGTTCTTGGACCCCTCCTCTTCTCCACGTACACTACATCGCTGGGTCCCATCATACATGCACATGGCTTCTCCTACCACTGCTACGCCGATGACACGCAGCTCTATCTCTCTTTTCAACCAGATGACCCAACGGTAGCTGCACGGATCTCAGGCTGCCTGGCGGACATCTCGGCATGGATGAAAGAACATCACCTACAGCTCAACCTGGCAAAGACGGAACTTCTGGTCTTCCCTGCCACTCCGACTCTACGGCATGACTTCACGATTCAGTTCGGCTCATCAATGATTACCCCATCAACTTCGGTCAGAAATCTTGGTGTAATCTTTGATGACCAGCTGACCTTCAAAGAGCACATTGCAAAGACTGCTCGTTCCTGCAGGTTTGCACTACACAACATCAGAAAGATCAGGCCCTTTCTGACAGAGCATGCTGCGCAACTTCTTGTCCAGGCCCTGGTTGTTTCTAGACTGGACTACTGCAATGCTCTTCTGGCTGGTCTGCCATCAAACGCACTCAAACCTCTACAAATGATTCAGAATGCAGCGGCACGACTGATCTTCAACGAGCCCAAAAGAGCGCATGTTACACCTCTCTTCATCTCCTTGCACTGGCTACCAGTGGCAGCTCGCATCCAGTTCAAGTCACTGATGCTTGCGTACAGATCTACCACAGGCTCGGCACCCTCCTACTTCCACTCACTATTACGAACCTACATCCCCTCCAGAAGTTTGAGATCTGCTAGTGAGCGACGCCTTGTGGTACCATCACAGAGAGGCTCAAAATCACTCTCCAGAACATTCTCGTTCACCATTCCTGGCTGGTGGAATAATCTTCCCACCCCTATCCGGAACGCCGGATCTCTGGCAACCTTCAAGCAACAACTGAAAACTCATCTCTTTCGGCAGTACTTGACTTCATCCTAAACTCAAAAAAAAAAAAAAAAAAACTTTCCCTCTATCTTTCTCTCCACCTACTAGCTTGTACTTATTTGAACAATGACTGAGACTTGGTGTTACGAGCACTTCCTCTGTCTGACTGCCTCTTCAAGATGAATCGCATTTTGTATTCCCCAATTGTAAGTCGCTTTGGATAAAAGCGTCTGCCAAATGACTAAATGTAAATGTAAATGTAAATGTAAATGTGTGGCGCCAAGCAATGTACTCTCAGCCTGTCGTGTCGCGGTCAAAGAGACTGTTACCACTGTAGAACCTCCAGAGGTGGCAGCAACCGCTGCAGAAGCTTCGGAGGTGTCGGTGGTATCCATTCACCAACTCTTTGTCTGTCCTGTCGCAGCCAGAAGGGCTGTCTCTGAACTCTCGTCCTGCCCTGTCACGGCTATGAAGGCCGTCTGTGAATCCTCGTCTTGCCCTGTCACGGGAATGGAGGCCGTCTGTGAAGTCTTTACCTGTCCTGTCGCAGCCAAAAGGGCTGTCCCTGAACTATCGTCCTGTTCTGTCATGGCTAAGGAGGCCATCTGTGAATCCTGGTCCCGTCCGGTCATGGCTACAGAGGCCACGTATTAACTTTTGCCATGTTCTGAACCGGCCGAGGAGGCCATCTCTGAACTCTCTTCCTGTGCTGAATCAGCCATGGTGGCTGATTTTGAACTGTCCATCCGTTTAGTCTCATCTAATGTGTCTGAGTTCGAGCTGTCTGTCTTGCCTGTCACGTCCATGGAAACTTTAAATTAACTTTCTGTATGCCCCGTTAACTCTGTCATTGCCAAAGATACCCCCAGTGAACAGTCTGTCTATGCACTTTCCGTCAATGAGTTTGATTCTGAGCTCTCTGTCTGTCCAATTTCAATTTATGAGTCTGAGTGTAAATTGTCTACCTGTTTAATGTCAATTACTGAAATGTCTACCAGTCCAGTTTCAGTCCATGCACCCTTGACCTGTCTGCCGAATCACCACCCCCAAGTGTGTTTAATTCTGAATTATCTGTATGTCCTGTTCCAGTCCATGAGTCTAATATTGAACTGTCTGTCTGTCCAACTACTCTCAAGGAGGCCAATACCGAGTTTGTTGCCCTGTCTGTCACAAACCAGAAACCCATCTTTGAACCCTTAAACCCGCCTGTCATGAGCCCAGAGACTATCAATCATCCCATGTCTTTCGTGTTGGCTCTGTCAATGCCATCGAGACTATTTGTGAACTGTCATCAAGTTCAGTTTCTGTCAATGAGCCTGATTGTGAACTATCATACCGGGAAACTATTGATGAACTTTTTGTGTTCCCTGCCTTGGCTCTTGGGGCCCAAAATTCTCTGTCTGTTTCCTGTGTCTCAGTGTTTCCTAGGTCCCAGTCCTGGCCTTGGTTTACAGCTCCCTCTGCTCCAGTCTGGTGGTCTTCTGCTCCGCCGTGGTGGTCTTCTGCTTTGTCTGCTCAGGTCTGGTGGTCGTCTGCTCTGCTGTGGTGGTCTTCTGCTCAAGTCTGGTGGTCTTCTGCTCCGCTGTGGTGGTCTTCTGCTCTGGTCTGGTGGTCTTCTGCCCTGCCTGCTCTGCAGTGGAGGTTTTCTGTTCCGCCCTGATGGGCTCTAGTCCCGTCTGCTCCGCCTTGGTGCCCTGCTCTGCCGGCTTTTCCTCAGTTCTTGGTTTGTTCACTTCCTCACAGACCTGTCCCTCCCCCTGTTCCGCCTCCACTCCACCGCCTTCCTGGATTGTTCTGAGTTTGGAGCATCTAGAAGCCGCTCCTTGTGGGGTGATTCTGTCACGAATCCGGTTCGTAGTCTTTTGTCCAACTGCCACAAGAGGTCGCCTCTCCATCATATTGGCTCTCACACCACACAGACTGTCATATATTACCCTGGACTGCATTTCCCAGCATTCATTGCACACAAGTACACACAGCTGTCTCAATCACACGCTCACACCTGAGAACCATCTCACAATCACATACCCTTTATAAACCATGGACTTCTTTTCACAGATGGCGTGTATTGTTCTGCGTATAGCACTCCCCAAGTGTTAGCTGCCTTACCGGGTCATTCTGTGTTTATGTGTAGCTCCGAGTCTGGTTCTGCGTTTAGCATTTACCCTTGTCTCACCGTTTCGGGCTCTGTGTTTACCTCGTTTGGATTATTGCTCAGGTTATCGGACTGCCCTTCTTCTCAAGCCCTCTGGATATTGTTCACCGATCGAGGACCCACGCATGCCCTAGGATTACTCTTGTGTCTTGTCCGTGCCATACCCGTTTACTGGTGTTTTGACCCTGTCTGTTATTTGACTGTGTTTATTAATAAAAGCTTGCAAATGGATTTGCACATCTCACATCTCGTTCACCCCGTTACAAGCATATAAATACTAAATTTCAAAACCTCAATCAAAAACAATAATAATAATTCATCACATTTACAGTAAAATACTGGCAGCTGTGGTTGCCAGAACTTGATTGTAAAAATATTTTGGGTAAAAGCATTTTAGGTTTTACAGACTTAACTTAAATTCAATTAATATACAGTAGGGTTCGAAAGGGCAGAAACATGCACAATACATTATATTGTTATGCACTTCATATAGAGTACAGTACACAGTAAATTACACAATCTAACACGTGATATTTTAACAGTCAATTATTATAATGGCCTCTCTGTTATGTCTGACTATTAAAATGTCATATGTCTCAACCAACATAATAAAACCATGTCAAAATGAAGAGACGTACTCATAACATGTATTGTGGGGTAACGTTAAACAGGCTGACTGTGAGCATGTGACAGTTAAAACATTAAGATTATTTTAACTTAATTAAAATGGAAAAACAATGAGTAATTAACAAGCTTTCACAACGAACGTGCTACAGTTTATTGTGCTGTCAATAAGTCAACACAGGCTTATCATGCAACAGTTTCATTAAATGAATGCGCTAACAATTCATTTTACAGCATTAGAGGCTAATATATTATGGCTATGCATTCAAGACTATTTAGCAAATCACGATCACTTCGGCTACGTTAACTTTCCAATGAAATGCATCACAATTAATTTTAATGTTAAACAAATAAAAATTGATTCACATTTGATACTCATACTGATTGTCATCCATCTTCGCTGGTCCTCTAATTCAGTAGGTGGCGTTGTCACTAAAAACGTCTTAGGTTACGTATGTAACCCCAGTTCCTCGAAGGAACGAGACGCTGCGTCAGGAGACGCTTTGGTGGACGCCTGCAGCATAACCGGCTCTGAATACCAATGAAATCTGTCCAAAGGATGGGAGGGACGTCACGGGCGAGGTGACGTAATGACCAGCTGGTATAAAAGCATGTGCGGTGAAACCGGCGTCAGCTTCTAGAATGAAGCAAGCGCTGGCAGCAATGCCGGAAGTGTGGGCTCGTGACGCAGCGTCTCGTTCCTTCGAGGAACTGGGGTTACATACGTAACCTAAGACGTTCCTCTTCAGGAACTCGAGCTGCATCAGGAGACGCTTTGGGGAACGAGATACCCACGGCACCAGACTTCCTAATCCCTGCCCTGTGTGTATCCATATGGAGCACAGCTAGGGCAAGAGAACGGAAAAACCTGGAGTGGCTCGTATGTCTAGGCCATAAAACGTGACAAGGTCAGGGGCGTAGACCATCCCGCAGCGTTGCAGATGTCCTGGACAGGGACACCTGCGAGAAAGGCCTTGGAGGCCGCAACACTCCTCATGGAATGAGCTCTGACTCCCAAGGCGAGGGGAGGTCAGAAGACTCATAGCTGAGTGGTATCCACGAACCGACTGCCTCAGTGCACAACGGAGGAAACGTGTAACTCAGGGTTGTCTGCCCACTGTCAGTCCACCAAGAGGGGTGTGGTAAGCCGAGATTGCCGCCACATAGACCTTCAAGGTGGAGTGGGCTAACCCTGCGGAGAGTCGAGCCTGCAGGAACTCCAGCACTGTACCAACCGGGCAGTTAACTGGGTCGAGCTGGCGATCTCCGCACCATGAAGTGAAGACTCCCCACTTCAGGGCGTACAGTCTCCTCGTAGAGGGAGCTCTGGATTGGAGAATGGTCTCAACAACCTCGGTTGAGTGACCAGAAGCTATGAGCTGTGCCCCCTCAGGGGCACGCCCACAGCTTCCACAACTCCAGGCGGGGTGCACAAGGTTGCCTCCTGCCTGTGAGAGGAGATCCCTCCTGACTGGAATCTCCCATGGAGAGCCGTCGAGGAGGGAAATCAGGTCCGAGAACCATACTCGGCCCGGCCAGAATTCCGGGGAGCAGAGCGATCAGGGGGAAAGACATACAGATGAAGCCTCGGCCATGTCTGTACCATGGCATCCAGCCCCAGCGGAGCTGGATGACGTAGAGAGTACCAGAGGGGACATTGCGCTGACTCTTGAGTGGCAAAGAGGTCCACCTGAGCCTGGCCAAACACTCTCCAGATCTGCTTCACACCTCGGTGTGAAGCATCCATTCCCCGGATAACAGCCCCTGCCTCGACAGAGTGTCTGCTCCCATATTGAGATGCCCAGGGATGTAAACAGCTCTCAGTGAGAGGAGTTTGCCCTGGGCCCACGCCAGGATTTGGTGTGCCAACCTGTACAGGGGGCGCCCGCAGTCCTTGGTGGTTGATGTAAGAGACCACCGATGTGTTGTCGGTGCGAACTAACACATGGTGATCTCTCAGGTCTGGGAGAAAGTATTTCAGAGCCTGAAACACGGCCAGCATCTCGAGCCTGTTGATGTGCCAGGCAAGATGATGACCTCTCCACCGACCGTGGGCAGGGCGGCCAATCATGACCACTCCCCAACCGGTGAGGGATGTGTCCGTCGCTAGCATTACGCGGCGACAAGGAGCTGCCAACACCAGGCCCTGGGACAAGAACCAAGGTTGTCTCCACATGTCCAAGGCACGTAGGCACCGCCACCTGACCTTGATCATGCGAAACGGGTGTGCCTGCATCGTGGTCGAATCCCCCACCATACCAAGATAAGTGGTTCTCTGTACTGGAGAAAGAACACTCTTCTTGGCGTTTAGCCTTAACCCCAGCACTTTCATGTGGACGAGAACAACATCTCGATGTTGAGCCGCCCTCCGCTCTGACTGAGCGAGAATCAACCAATCATCGATATAATTGAGTATGCGGACGCCCCATAGCCGCGGAGCTAACACGGCGTCCGTTCGTGAAAGTGCGGGGTGAGAGTGCTAGGCCGAAGGGAAGTACCCGAACTGGTAAGCTTCGTCCCCGAAAGCAAACCTCAGGAACTTCCTCTGAGAGGGAAGGATGGAGACGTGGAAGTATGCGTCTTTTAGAACGATCGCGACAAACCAGTCCTCGGACCTGATTTGAGACGCGACCTGCCTGAGCGTGAGCATCTTGAACTTCAGTCTGCTGACTGAGCGGTTTAGAGATGCTGCGATCTAAATTGCGACGCAACCCTCCATCCTTCTTTGGAACTATGAAGTACCGGCTGTAGAACCCGGACTCTCTCTCGTGAGGAGGAACCACCTCGATGGCCTCCTTCCTAAAGAGAGCATGTACCTCCTGTTCCATTACCAGAGCCTGCTCGGGGCCCACTAACGTGAAATTCACCCCATTGAATTGAGGCGGACGAGAATCAAACTGGATTCTGTAGCCTCTCTCTACAGTGTGCAGGACCCATCTAGACACATTTGGCAGTACACGCTGCAAAATAGTCTACTAAGGGAACCGGTCCCTCGAGACTGGCCTCTGGTGTAGTGAGAGCGGCTCGAACCAGTTGCTCTGGAGCCCCCCGAAGGGGCGGCGAGCGTCTCAGCTCTGCTACGTTACCGGGCGGAAGAAACTGAAACGTGTGCTCACTGGAGACCGCTGCGCCCTGAAGCACCGTAGGTGGCAGGGTTGGCAGAACGATCTCCTGAGGGCTTTTAAGAGCCAAGGTTGTCTCCACATGTCTAAGGCACGTAGGCATCGCCGCGTGAACTTGATCATGCGAAGCAGGTTTCCCCTCGGGGAGAACCCCTTGGTCTTGAGCCACCACTGTAGGGGTCTCATGTACAGCAGGCCAATAGGTATCACGTTGGACGCAGCTGCCACCAGACCCAGCAGTATCTGAAACTGCTTGACAGTGAGTGACTGGCCTTCTTTCACTCTGAAGTTGTGAGGATTGACTCGATCCGGGCAGGAGACATACATGCCTGCACCGTGGTCGAATCCCCACCACCCCCAGATAAGTGGTTCTCTGTAATGGAGAAAGCACACTTTCCTTGGGGTTCGGTCTTAACCCCAACACTTTTAGCGAGCGAGACACTCGTAAAAGTGCGGGGTGAGAGTGCTAGGCCGAAGGGAAGTACCCGATATTGGTAAGCTTTGCCCCTGAAAGCAAACCTCAGGAACTTCCTGTGAGTGGGAAGGATGGAGACATGGAAGTATGCGTCCTTTAGATCTACGTGTCAAACCAGTCCTAGGACTTGATCTGAGATACTTACCTGAGCATCTTGAACTTCAGTCTGCAGATTGAGCGGTTCAAATGATGCAGATCTAAAATGGGACGCAATCCTCCTTCCTCCTTGGAACTATGAAGTACTGGCTGTAGAACCCGGACTCTCTTCGTAAGGAGGACCCATCCTTGATGGCTTCCTTCCTTAAGAGAGTATCTACCTCTTGTTCCATTACCAGAGCCTGCTCGGGGCCCACGAACGTGGAATTCACCCTGTTGAATTGAGGCGGACGAGAATCGAACTGGATTCTGTAGCCTCTCTCTACAGTGCGCAGGACCCATCGAGACACATTTGGCAGTAGTTTCCATGCTGCAAAATAGTCTACTAAGGGAACCAGTCTCTCGAGACTGGCCTCTGGTGTAACCGGAGCGGCTAGTTCGGTTCCCTGAAGCGGCGCAACGGCAGGGAACGACGGAACTAACTGCTCTAGAGATCCCCGAAGGAGTGGAGAGCATCCCAGCTGAGACTGAGATGTACGCTCGCTGGAGACCGCTGCGCCCTGAAGCACCATAGGTGGCAGGGTTGGCAGAACGATCTCCTGAGGGCACTGGGGGAAGACAGGCACCGTACGCCATGGTGAATCATGCTCTACCCCAGCGGGGCTACCCTCATAAGCCCTGATCCCACTCACATCAGGGCTTCTTGACCGAAGACATCTTCGCCTGCTTGGCTGGGAGGTCCTTGACCGCGCACCCTTCTTACCGCCCCGACCCACTCCAGCGGGCGAGCTTGCCTATACGAGGAGCCAGCACACGGCAGGGGCTGCTCTCGCCCAGCAGCCCCGTGAGCTAGAGAGCGGCGAGGGAGAAAACCCAGCCCTCATCCAACTCCTTGAGCAGGTCAGCCTGGCATGCCCGCAACACCACCATGGCGTGCAGACATAAGCCAGCCCGACCTGCTGCCGCATACCCCTTGCCTTCAGAGACGACGCAGCGTCAAGGGACAGATAGCTCGCAAGCATCTGTTCCACACGCGGCATCGCTCTGTGACCGCGCTCACTCGTCCCCATCACATAACCGTAGCAATCAAAGAGGGGACGAAGAGGCGGGCCGAATGTTTTCCCCATGACCTCGACAACTCAGTGTGGAGGTCGGGGAAAAGAAAGACAGGCTCGGATGTGGAGGCGAGTCTGAAACCGCAGAAACGCAGAAAACCTTCTCTGCGGTTCGACAAGCCACTCCACAAGCTCCTCATATTGTGGTGACAGAGTGGGTGCACATGCTCGACGCTTCCGGAGGAAGACACGAGAAACGCCGACGACGCTGCTCGAGGGGAAGTAACTGCTAGGCGGGCTTCCGAACTCGAGGAGCGGTCATGGGATCTGACAGGTGAGGATGGAGATAGAGACTCGCTCGTCTCCGATCCCTCCATCAGATCCCGCCGCGAACCCCACAAGCGCCGCCTCAGCGGAAGCGGGCAGCACCGCGGGGAACGCCAAACACACACAAGCTGTGTGTATCCCCTGCATACACAAAAAACATCTGCAGGGAGGAACACACAGCTCGTATTGCGCTTCTCCCATAATCCAAGCCTTAAACTGGCTCTTCTTAGCCATAGCTAAAGACAGACAACAGTAAATAAGACTGACAGAAACACAGAGCGCTTGCTGAATGACAAAATGCTGACGCCGGTTTCACCGCATGTGCTTTTATACCAGCTGGTCATTACGTCACCTCGCCTGTGACGTCCCTCCCATCCTTTGTACAGATTCATTGGTATTCAGAGCTGGTTACGCTGTAGGCGTCCCCCAAAGCGTCTCCTGACGCAGCTCGAGTTCCTGAAGAGGAACCTAGGGTCCTAGAAATGCGGTCCTAGAAATGCGGTCCTAGGACTGCGTTCCTGAAAATGCAGCCTCCGGTTTTGCAGGCAGATGCTACTCCATTATTTAGTCGTTTGGAATTCACTTGGCAAAGAGAGAGACGTAATTTCCTCATCATCTGAAGCTGGGATGTTCCCGTGACAACGCAGCATAGTGTGTGTCAGCAGATGACGCTGTTTTAATTTCTTAAATGTATTTTTATTGTTGTTAGCATAACTGTTGCAAATTAACATACATTTCATAATTTAAAACATTTTTAAAGTTTTTTGGGTAACACTTTACAATAATGTTCATTAGTTAACATTAGTTAACAACATTAGTTAACATGAACTAAGAATGAACAATACTTCTACAGCATTTATTAATCTTAGTTAATGTTAATTTCAGCATTTACTAATGCATTATTAAAATCACAAGTTGTGTTTGTTAACATTAGTTAATGCACTGTGAATTAACATTAACTAACAATGAACTCTATTTATTAACTAACATTAACAAAGATGAATAAATAGTGTAATAAATGTACTGATCATTGTTTGTTCATGTTAGTTAATACATTAATGTTAACAAATGACACCTTATTGTACAGTGTTATCGTTTTTTGCTATATAATATATATACTTATAAAATATAAAATGTATATTTTTTTATGCCGGTGTCCTCTGTAACACAGAGGAAAAGTCACATGGTTTAGTATTGTGTGTGTATAACAAGGCAAAAACGCATCCACGCTGTATTGATATGTGACATATTCACAGCTCTGCCCACTCACAATGAGCAATGGGATTCTTATTTAACTGTCATGTCACAGCCATGAAGGGTGTAACCACACAATGTGCAACTCTTATATTTCATACAACAGAACACAGGAGGAGATGCCACACACACACACACACACACACACACACACAGTAGTTTGCAGTTTTCAAACTATCTCCAAACTCTCTCTCCACTGTTTGTGTATACGTGATGGTGCAGCTTCACTGATGCAGCACAGCTAAGCTCTTATATTCTCAAACCCAGTGTGAGGAGTTTTACACAAATGAAGACTCTGCGCAGGATAAAAAAGTATAAAACAAGATCAAAGTGAAGCAGCACGGTGCATCTACAGCCTTTATATTCATCTTTCAGGATTTACAGGGAGAGAAAAGTCCCTCCAACACTTTGAACCAAAGCAGCTCGAGCAGGATTGGTTCCGGGACACGATTGGGAATTTAAGAAATATATCTGAAATGCAAATAGCACAGCGTGGAAGTCTTTGAAAAACAATCAGCGTGTGGAGACTGAGGGGAGAGGTGGAGACCACCGATATCAGGTTTACTCAGAAACCCCTCAGCCTGCCCCAAACAGGCTCTAATCCACTTTAAATCCACACTCTGTTCGAAATGAGTCCCATGGATTCAAATAGGATTGACCAAGTGCTACTTTGAACTCTGTCTGTGTCTTGGCCTGAGTCAAAATGCCTCCTAGAGGAATTCTCGGTATAATGAAGAAATGTCTTAGGAACGTCTCGCTTTCTCTCTTGCATCTCTATCTTTCTCTCGCTCCTTTTTTTCCTTGCCATCTCTGATCGTCATACTTTAGCTTTACAGCTATCCAATGGGAAATTTGTATTAGTTTATGACCCTGCTTACACCTGGTAAATATCCATTACACAAATGCAGTGCACAGTGTAGGTACATATTTACCCTGAGCATTTAAGAGAGACTTTCTAGGCCACTTTGAGAAACTATAGATGGAATATGCACTAAAGGTTTATGACTCCACTGAAGCATTAAAATGGGCCTTGAAAACCGTGCCGAAGGTACTAAGCTTGAATGCTGTGGTTGAAGAACAAAACCTAAAATGGAGGTTTTTCAAGAACCAAAAAGCAACAACATGGGACTCTGGGTAGTTTTAAAAGTTAATGAGAGACTGTGTGGGGCTAGGTGCATCCGCGCTGAATCATTTATGCAAGAGCAGCTCAGTGTCTGTTTCTGGTGAGGAAAAAAACACTCTGCATGCAGTTATGAATTATTGAGAACAGAGAGGAGCATCCCAATGGGAGAGCATTCCAACTCTCACGGCACACAGGAAAAGAGATGAGATGAGAACAAATGAGACAAGAGTAGAGGAGATGAGAGGAAATTAAATGAGATAAGAAGAAAGGAAAGGAAAGGAAAGGAAGGGAAAGGAAAGGAAAGGAAAGGAAAGGAAAGGAAAGGAAAGGAAAGGAAAGGACGAGAGGAGAAAAGATGCGAGAAAGTAAGAAATAAAGAGATGGAAATGAGACACAAGGTAAAGAGATGAGAGGAAATGAGACAAGAGGTAAAAAGATGAGAGGAAATGAGACAAGAGGTAAAAAGATGAGAGGAAATGAGTTGAGAAGGTAAAGAGATGAGAGGAAATGAGACAAGAGGTAAAAAGATGAGAGGAAATGAGACAACGAGAGGAGATGAAACGAGAAGAGAGGAAGGATAGAGGAAATGAGACAAGAGGAGATGAAACATGAAACAACGAAATAAAAAAAGCAAACATAAGCTCACAAAACAGTGAAATTCAGAAAGCAAAAAAGCTCACAACGTAACAAAATTAAGCGACAACAAAACAGAAATGCTTCCAACCACTAGGGGGCAGTTGGTCTGCAGAAACGGACAATTGTGCGCATGTCACAAATATTTGTGGCAATCTTAAGAGGATTTGGCATTTCCAATTAACGCAGGCCTGTTACATTCTTATTTAATTAGACCTATTATTATTATTAAGTTACTTTTATTATTAAATTAAAAGTAGAGCCTACAATTAATTTGCCCCACAATAATTAACGCATACTGACGCGCTGTAAGCATAAGCTTAGGCTATATTTACTCAATTAAATTTTTTTTTAAAAAAGGCCTTTTAAAGGTCTATTAGGCTATAGCAGGGGTGTCCAAACTACGGCCCGCTATCACTCCTGTGGCGGCCTGCGAGGGATTTTTAAAAAAATTGATAAGAATCTGCAGAGGTGGGCAAACTACGAGCGTTTTCATCCAGCCCGTGAGGCAGTTGTTCCAATATGCAATATCAGTAAAATCCAATAGATGGCGCTGTAGCCTATAGTGCAGCATATAACCCCTGATTTACACCATCCCGCCGCTCCAGTCGATCCGCGGCACGTTTCAGAAGCGGCTCTCCGCACAGCTTCGCTAAAGAGAGGCGCCTAGTCTATTTTTTGACGGACGCCGTATTCAAGCAGCACAGCAAGTACAAAATAAAAAGTCAAAATAGCTATATACACTACAAAACTGGCACAATAGTAAATAAGTTACATGTTTTAAAAATGTGAAAGTGTTCATTTGTTTTGAAAAATGCCTTGTATTGGAACTGTTTTAAAAATGCTTAAAAGACTTTCCAGTATCAAAACAATTGCCAGTGTTATCCTCCTGCTCACGGGTGCTGTAATCTGTTACACCCCTAACTAATGTGTATAATACTTGAAATATATACCTGGCAACTTAAGAACAGAGAGGATGTCACAAACTATTACATGACATGAGTTTCACCACAGCATATGATGTTAAGGCTTTTACACCGCAGAAATACATACGACAACAGCCAGTCAAAGCATGCATGTCTCTTATAAGGCTGCATGTTCCGCGTGCCTCTGTTTAAATGAATAGCACAGTTTTTTCTACTACACAAGCTCAAACACACATGAAGCTCATGGTAATTTCAGTGTCACACTTTATCAACTGTGTTATCTCCAGAGCCAAAACATATCACAACATTCAGTAAAAACACGTTGCTCATTTAAAAATTGATTGCACATATTAAGATCACTCTTGTGGCATCTCGAGGAAGTATCGGTTTTCACTACAAACACTGCCGACCACACTGCCTAGTGGTCGGGAGCATTTCTGTTGTGTTGTGGCTTAATTGCATTGTGTTGTGAGCTTATGCTTGTTTTTTTTTAATTGCGTTGTGTTGTGAGCTTATGTTTGCTTTTTTAATTTTGTTGTGTTGTGAGCTTATGTTTGCTTTTTTAATTTTGTTTTGTGCACTACTGGGCACAACAAGAAGAGAAGAAGAGAGGAAATGAGATGAAAGGATGGGAATATTTCAATATTTGATTAATGAAAAAAGAGACTAAATAGCAATAATAAATCTTTTATTCAATAAATCTTCTCACCGAAGTGCCTGTTAAAACTCGAGAGATCAAACAGTGATGTGAAAGATGTTTTAACTATATATCTGTTTTGAGGGGATTTCTCTCTCTAACCCACATACAGTAACACTCCCTATAATCAACCTCAGGAGGATTTAATGCACCATTTTCCTTGACAAGCACAAGTTTAGAAGTCTGCAGTACTGTTTCCTCCTTAATAAGCTCTGCATCAGCACTAAAACACTTGGAGGGTGCCAAAACGCAAGACCGTGAAGCTGAATGAGTTTTTACTTCTGTGACAGTAATGAAAAACCCAGGTCACACCAGGTTCCCACTAATCAATGCATTTCCAGTGACCTTCCCATTACTTTTCATAAGCATAAGGAATCATTCAGTTTGCTGCAATGGAGTTATTATTAATATACTTACTAATGTACATTATTGAGTATATTGTGTAATATATTTAATAAGACAAATACACCCTGAGCATATAGCTCTTGTCCTGAATTCATTTGAATCCATCACAACTATTTCATTGTGGCTATGTCAACATACACATCACTAGAAAGCACATATTTTACTGTTTGCATTGTGTATTTGTATTTGTGTAATTTCCTAAGACCGTGCAGAATGAGATTTCTAGTTCTGCGTTTAGTGAGAGCAGCATGATTGTAATTGGTCTGTTGGAGGGAGTTCATGTTTTTTGATTGGCTGGCTCTTTTTGGAATGCATCTCTACTGAGCTTCATAAATTAGGTGACTGATTTTTCACTGTTTGGAAGGTTGGAAAAAATATAGTTCTGTCTCAAAACCTTGTAATCTGTCTACATAGGCAGTGACCTTGAAGGCAGCATAGATGTTAATATATTCTGGATTCAAGCATGGCTGAAATGGTCTATAATAGGCAACTCACAAGGTTTTTGGAACAAACCTTATATATATATTATTTATATATATTTTTTTCTTGATGAATAGGGCTTTAAACGTTAGCTACTGGTTTTATTACTCTTTTGGAAGTGTATGTAGTTATGTTATTATTTTATGTAGTGTTATCTAAATATTATATTTTTTCTTTTCTTTTCTTTTAAATATAATATCGAAATATTCGTATCACATTTGGCTTTATTCAATCTTTAAATATGTGTTCTGCATATCTGGGGCAGTGAATAGATGGTAATGAGTAAAAACTCTAAAGACATCTACAGAGGAAAAGGTCAGAACGGGCACATGAGATTATCCACACACACACACACACACACAAATACATAACAAAAACACAAACTTCCTTCTCTTAGTATCTCTCTCTATTTATCTCATTAGCAGATATACAGATTGGATCTGGCAGTCTAAGACCACAAAGAAAATTTGGGATTCAAAATCAAATTTAAAGCAAAAAAACAGTGCGTCAAAACATTATGAGGTAAAATTAATATTAGAAATGCAAGATTCTCCACTATTTTAGGTCACTCATCAAATTTGTGACACTGATCATGTGGCCTCTTGTACAAAAGGTCAGATTTGCATGCTTGGAAATTGAAATTAAAAGTAAATAATTTAATTGAATTAACTAAAAACTAGTGTAAGTCATAGAATAAACTGTAAATCATTATTAAAACATTAATTTCAGAATTTCTTATTTATTTGATATGCCATTTGGGCGACCAGGTTTCTCACCAAAGTCATATCTATCTATCTATCTATCTATCTATCTATCTATCTATCTATCTATCTATCTATCTATCTATCTATCTATCTATCTATCTATCGATCTATCGATCTATCTATGTAAATATGTACGTATGTGTGTGTGTGTGTGTGTGTGAGTGTGTGTGTGTGTGTGTATATATTGTAAATCTCATCATGTGTGGCATGTTAATTCCACTCACTTGAATGACTAAGTAAATAATCATCCATAAATCTGTCCCCAGTAATCCGTCCTCTCATCTGCTCCCACCAGTACATTACCAAC
Source organism: Barbus barbus (assembly GCF_936440315.1). NCBI lineage: Eukaryota > Metazoa > Chordata > Actinopteri > Cypriniformes > Cyprinidae > Barbus > Barbus barbus. The sequence goes on along the minus strand of NC_136757.1, from coordinate 16,074,537 downwards.
AGCATAACAGCGGCCTGATCCAAATTCTCCTCTGCTTCTTTTCACATGGCGCGCCTCAGCATTAGCGAAGCAGAAAGTGTGCTAAGAACAGAAGTGCGAAAAGCCAGAACCTCAGCAACCTCTCACCTGGCAGAGCCGAGTTATATTAAACTTGCTTTTAAGACTGCATGGACCCAATAAATCCAACCCTCTCCACATGCACTACATATCACTCCCTAGCTGTTAATTAGCATGCTGCGTGAACCAGGTGTGATTCTGCCCCTCTCTCTCTTTTTATCTCTTTTTATGCCTGTATTTCTCTCTCTGTGTGTTCACGGTGAACCTTTGACACTAGAGTTTTGCGTAATTACCTGTGTTATGGCCTGGTCCGTCTGCCCTCCTGCCTGCAGAGAGCTTATGAGATCCCACACCCCACCTCTCAGAACCCGGCCGAACGCTGCTGGGTTTTATTACCGGCTAAATGGTACACTAATAATGTCTCAGCTATAATACTTAATGAAACAGTGTGCACGAGACTAAATCTCTTTCATGCTAATTTTACAGGCGTGGCAGCTTTAAAAGAAGGACTCACATGATAACACACTTGCACTTAACCAGGGGTCCTCGTAAGTCTCTTGAATAATTCCTGTCACACTTTTGCTATGCATGATAAATCAGACACATTTTTAAGAGACCTATTCTGCCACACACACATACACACACATCCAATCACATGGGAGTGCGTTAATAAGGGAGGGAAACTAAGATCAAGGAAGATGTGGCTCTCTGGTTCCAGACTCCAGAGCCTCATTAGAACAGAGGAGAGTCACAGCAACATCAGATACAGCACACATCCCTCTATGAAATCATTTGGCCTCTTGTAATTGATGTGACTTTTGTGCAACCCCAGAAACTGCCAGTTCGAATAACAGGAATTGGCATTAGATTGTCATAGAGAGGTTTATAGTGTTTTGTCTGTGTCTGAGCTGTATAATTTATGCATGCTGATCATTAAGGTGGCATTAATGACGGAAATGTGAAAAAGTGTTCTGTCGGTTCCTTTCCTGTGTCATCTGAGCTCTTTATATCACCCTAAACAATAGAAAAACTATGCTAATACAAGAGTTGCAGGCCTAGTGGATAAACCTGCAACGATCAGCTGTTGATGACAGTAATATGACACATGATGTCACAGATTGATAAGCAAAGTTTCAACAATTTATTGAAATATTGAGAAGAGGAAAATAACAAACAGTAAATGATGTCACAGAGAGGACCTCTGCAGACCCTCACGACTGCTTCAAGGTCAATAAGTCTCTTAAAATATAAGATTATTTGAACTGATAACAAGACAGGTTTAGTTCAGGCTGTAAAGAGTAATGGGGTACAACTCCCAATTTAACAATAATTCACATAAAAAAAATTATAAAAAAAAAGCAGATATAAGATAAAACAAACAAATTCACATTAATATTTCAGTGACTTGTAAAACAAAAATATAATGAAAAATAGCTATATTCAAATAAATTAGAACTTCTCTTTATGGTATAAAAGTTAGTCAAATCCAAATAGAACCAACATGAATACAAAGAAAGAGTACATTTCTAAGAATATGGCACATTTTAAAATAGATGTTTCCTTTATTTGTCATAACATTCCTACATTTGTTCAGTGATGTACACTACTGTTTAAAAGTTTGTGGAAATAAAATAAATTAATACTTTTATTCAGAAATTATGCATTAAATTGATCAAAAGTGACAGTAAATGCGTTTACAATTTACAAAAGATTTTTATTTCAAACAAAACCTGCTTTCTGTTCACTAAAAGATCCTGTAAAAATCTGTTTCCATTACAATGTTAAGCAGCACAACTGTTTTTTGCACACCAAATCAGCATTAGAATGATTGCCTAAAAATTCAGCTATGCCATCACTGATATAAATTACATTTTAAAATATATTAAAATAGAAAATGGTTACTTTAAGTTGTACTAATATTTCACAATATTACTGTTTTCACTGTATTTTTGATCAAATAAATTCAGCTTTTTTGAACATAAGAGACTTCTTTCAAAAACATCAAAAACATCTTACCATCCCAAACTTTTTAACGCATCCAAGTGTTGTTTTTGTGGGTCAATTTATATAAAATGGTGCAGCTTTTGGAGTATATGGGCTTCATGAAATATACAGTACAAATGAATGTGATGAAGGTGATACGGGGAGACATTTGAGTCAGCGGTAAAGTGACAGCCCGGCTCATGTGAGTCTACAGTACGGAGGCCATGCTGACTTTCACAGCCAAACCTCCACCTGCCAGGACACTCAACACCACGGCTAACTTCAGCAGACATGACTTTAGCAGCCACTGACTCACAAAGTGTGAGAGGCTAACAGCTGTGTACCCTAACTAACAAGACTTAGAGCCCATCCAGCCGGAACAGATCCGAACTCTGATGAAGCCTGTCAAGATCTGTGAAGAGATGGGAAAACGATTCGGAGAGAACAGTGTGTGTACATGGACATGAGGGAGAGAGAAATGGATGGTTTTTGATTCTTCAAACAACACATATTGCGTCCACCAGGGGCCTCTTATACGAAAGCTTCTGTCTCTCCATCTGTCTTTGTGGCTAATGGAGCTTACTCATCTGTCATCTGACTGTTTCACCCTGTTATGTGCAACACCTAGAACAAGAGAACGCTTTTAGACACAGTTGAGCTCTGACATCACACTGTCTGATAAACCAGGCCTGTCTGAAGGTGAGGGAGAAGAGCGCGAGGGAATTGGCAGCGTTTCAGGTCATTTCAGGTGCCAGGATCAATATTTCTAGAGGATGTGTGAAAACTGTAATCTTAAAGAAACAAGATTTCTAAACCAATTCAGTTTATTGAACAAGAACATATGGAGTGGAACTACGATGAAATGTAGAGGAAAACATGCCAATCACACAAACACATATAGTAGCCACATAACTGCTCTGCAAAACATGACAAAAAACAAATGTTACAGATAAAACCTGTTAACTGGTTAACTCCAACTTCCATTAATATATACAGTGGAATAACTGTAAATGATTTAACACTGGATGTTAAAATGGTCAATTCTGTGAACTGTCATATTTCCAAATGTCTCTGCGTGACAATTTGTAAGTATATTTTATCAAAATAAATATAATTTGTTTCTTCTCATATTTGTTTTTAGTAACGCACATTTGAGTGCTTTTTGTTAAAACCACAGCTGCTGCTTTTTTACTGTAAATTTTACAGTATACATTAAACAATTGGCTGTGATGTATAACAAATTATTATATAAATTAATTGTACAAATTACTTGTCACTGGAAACTTAGAAACTTAGTGTTTATGAAACACATCATGAACTTCCAGTAAAAGAAAAAAAAAAGTATTAACTTTAGAAGCTCCATCTTCGCAATTTAGAGAACACCAGTGCTTTCTCTTTCCTTGAGGCTGTTTTACAGAAGAGATGACCCCTTTCACTAACATTTCTCATTACACTTGACTAATTAACAGGAAGAGAGAGAAGAATTGCTGAAAAGTGGCACGAGTTAAAAGCTCACTGAAACTTTATTGGCATATCTAAATAGCTAGGGTATGCATGGCCCCTGGTTGAGCATGTTTTTTTTTGGGGGGGGGGGGGGGGGGGGGGGTGACACATGCTGTATGCATAGAATAGGGAACGTATTTTGAGCTGGGGGGGCTAAGAAATATAGCGGTACTCATATGAAGATATTTAATATACAGGTACCTCTCAAAAAATTTGAATATCATGAAAAAGTTCATTTTTTCTTATAACTTCAAAAAGTGAAACTTTCATATATTTTAGATTCATTACATGTAAAGTAAAACATTCCAAAAGTTTTTTTGTTTTAATTTTGATGATTAGAGCTTACAGCTCATGAAAGTCAAAAATCAGTATCTCAAAATATTACAATATTAACATTTGAGTTTCAATAAATGACCACCCCTACAGTTAAAATTCCGGGTATCTCTTGTTCTTTGAAACCACAATAATGGGGAAGACTGCTGACTTGGCAATGATCCAGAAGACAATCATTGACACCCTCCACAAAGAGGGTAAGTCACAGAGGGTCATTACTGAAAGGTGTGGCTGTTTGCAGAGTGCTGTATCAAAGCATATTAAATGCAAAGTTGATTGGAAGGAAGAATTTGGGTAGGAAAAGGTGCAAAAGCAACAGGGATGACCGCAAACTTGAGAATACTGTCAAGCAAAGCCGATTCAAACACTTGGGAGATCTTCAAAAGGAGTGGACTTAAGCTGGAGTCTGTGCATCAAGAGTCACCACGCTCAGACGTCTTCAGGAAAAGGGCTACCAAGCCACTTCTGAAACAGAGATAACGTCAGAAGCTGGTTCAATGACCATGGTGTCACTGTGCTTGATTGGCCAACAAACTCGCCTGACCTGAACACCATAGAGAATCTATGGGGTATTGTCAAGAGGAAGATGAGAGACACCAGACCCAACAATGTAGATGACCTGAAGGCCGCTATCAAAGCAACCTGGGCTTTCATTACACCTGAGCAGTGCCACAGGCTGATTGCCTCCATGCCACGCCGCATTGATGCAGTAATTAATGCAAAAGGAGGCCCTACCAAGTATTGAGTGCATAGAAATTAGCATACCTTTCAGAAGCCTGACATTTCTGTTTAAAATATCCTTTTTTTTATTGATCTTATGTAATATTCTAATTTTCTGAGAGACTGAATTTTGGGTTTTCATTATCTGTAAGCCATAATCATCAAAATTTCAAGAAATAAAGGCTTGAAATATTTCACTCTATGTGTAATGAATCTATATAATATATGGGTTTCACGTTCTGAAATGAATGACAAAAAATATTGACCTTTTTCATGATATTCAAATTTCTTTAGATGTACCTGTATGCAAATTTGCCATTGTACTATTAATGGCTGGTGTGTTTTAATTAATAAGATAATAAACCACAAATGACGATCGTTTTAAGGTAGCCTAAGGGGAAATCCATATTTATTTGTGTTAAACGCGGGTAAAACATATTCTTATTCATTTTGGTAATAAAAGTTCAAAGTTTAATATAGATGAATTTGTAATTGTACTATTTTACTGTATAGCCTATATGTTTGGGGGTTTTTTTATTTTTGTTTTTGTTCTTTTTTTGTTTGTTTTTTTCAATTAATAATATGGAGCAATAAGCATTCGTTTAAAGTAAGGGGAAAATCCAAAATGTGCGCAGGTAGGCTACATCAGTCTTATTCGTTCTGTTCATAAAAGTTTTACGTTTAATAGAAGCGACTTTGTCATTGTAGCATTGCAGATGTTGTGTGTGTGCGTGTGTGTGTGTATGTGTGTGTGTTTTTCATTAAATCAACAAGCATTAATTTTGTTTCAAGAATATAGGAAAGACCTAACGTTAAAGATCAAAATAAGCGCTACAGATGTTAAGATACAGATTTGTTGCTGCTGAGGTAAATAGACGCTCTTGTTTGTTCTCTAATGTCTCTTTTCTATGTATGTAAATGGTTGTTAATTCTTAATTTGGGCACGGCATAGATATGTTACAGGTTACAATATAGGCTAATCAAAAAAATCATGGCAACATATTTTTTTTAAGTCAGTTTAATAAGTTTAATAAGTTCAATACTTTCACAGTCAATTTGATTAAACTTAACTCATCTTTTAACCGTTGCTTCTTGTCATTGTAGGGTTAGGCTACTTTTTTCAATGAATTTTAATGAATATACAAATTAATAAAATTCATTTATTTTTAACACCGCACCCCCAGCACCCCCCATGTTTTCGTGGGCTTCACTCCAGGGGGTGCTGCAGCACCCTCAGCACCCCTACTTCCCGACGTAAATGGGAAAAAACAAGGGGGAAGTCGTGGCCTAATGGTTAGAGAGTCGGACTTGTAATCCAAAGGTTGCGGGTTTGAGTCTCAGGATTGTAGGTGGGGAGAGTGAATGTCCAGCGCTCTCTCCACCCTCAATACCACGACTGAGGCCTTGAGCAAGGCACCGAACCCCCAACTGCTCCCCGGGCACCGCAGCCTAAATGGCTGCCCACTGCTCCGGGTGTGTGTTCACGGTGTGTGTGTGTTCACTGCTGTGTGTGTTCACTATGAATGGGTTAAATGCAGAGCACGAATTCCGAATATGGGTCACCATACTTGGCAGTATGTCACTTCCCTTCACTAAATGGCTATATTTTTTTTTTGTATTAAGCAAAATAAATTATTATTTACATTTTAAATTAACATTTAAATTAACATTTTTATTTAAAAAAAAATATAGTTTATGTTGATTTTACATTAGTGATGAATTATCATAAGAAATACAAACTGAATAATCACAGAAAAATGTGTGATTAAATATTAATTTAATTTACAGCTGTATAGTAATATGAAATATTTCTGTTTTGGCTTTTTTTTTTTTCTAGAATCGTCACCACCTTTCTCCCCATAGCAAAGACCCTGATAAACAGTATTCAATATAGAGCAATTCATCTACAGATACAATAAAATGCACTTAATCATATGAATAAAAAAAGGGCCCAGGAAAATTTACAAATTACTGGGTCTGTGAATAATGTGTTTAAACTGTTTAAATATATATTGGCCCACTTCCTGTGGTTATCATTATATATCTGACCCACTAATAAAATTAAATACTTTTTATTTGTAAAAAAAATATTTTTTATATTTAGTTTTGTTCACATTATATTTATATCATATTTATATTTTAAAAATGTTCTACTCTCTTTATGTTGATTCTACATTAGTCTGATTAGATATGAATAGTCAAGAAAATATTTACAAATAGAATATTTAAATTAAATCACATAAAAATGTGTGATAACATTTTTATTCAATTTACAGCTTTAGTAAAAATCCTATAATATTTATAATATGAATTAGGAACAGCTAATTTAATAAAGAAAACTAGACAGGGATTCTTAGATTACAGTACGTCTTTTTCTGATGTGACAAGGTTGCAACCACAGTAACAAGCAGTACTATAAATGTGTGTGTGTGCATGTTTATGTGGTTTATGAGGACACAAATTTGTATAATGACATGGATATGACAGAGGTATTACAATATGAAGGTGGTTTATGAGGACACTGCCTATGTCCCCGTAATTCAAAAGGCTTAAAAAAAACATACTAAATGGTGCTTTTTTGAAAATCTAAAAATGCACAAAGTCTCCTGTGAGGGCTAAGTTTAGGTGTAGGGTTGGTGTAGGGCAATAGCACACACAGTTTGTTCAGTATAAAAACCATTACGCCTATGGAGAGTCCCCATAAACCACAAAAACCAACATGTGTGTGTGTGTGTGTGTGTGTGTGTGTGTGTGTGTGTGTGTGTGTGTGTGTGTGTGTGTGAGGTAAACCTGACAAAATCTCTAAAAACCTCCCTTTGGGGACGTCCTCATTTGTAAAACGTGTTTAAAAATAAACTAAACAAAGTTTTTTTGAAATTGTAAAAATGCAGAAAGTCTCCTGTGAGGGCTAAGTTTAGGTGTAGGGTTGGTGTAGGGCAATAGCACATACAGTTTGTACAGTATAAAAACCATTACAGTATAAAAACCATTATGGAGAGTCCCCATTTAGATAGCTAAGTAAACGTGTGTGTGTGTGTGTGTTTGTGCATGGTTTATATGGTTTACGAGGATACAATGTATATAATGACATAGGTATTACAAAGTGAATATGGTTTATGAGAATTGCTTCATGTGTCTTTGTAAACCAAATGGCTTTAAAAATACTTAAATTATGCTTTTTCTGAAAATCTAAAAATGCAGAAAGTTTTGTGTGAGGGGTGGGTTTAGGGGTAGGGTTAGGGGATAGAAAAAAAACAGTTTGTCCAGGATAAAAATCATTACACCTATGTAGAGTTGCTGTAAACCACATACACCAATGTGCGTGTGTGTCTGGGTGTGTGTGTGTGTGTGTGGGTGTCTGTGTCTCTACCTGCCACTTTACTCCCCAATGGCTTTCAGGACCTGAGCAGTGCTTTTTTTAATGAATCTCTACAGCTGTTCCAGTTCCAGAATCCGTCTCCAGGTTGATAGCTCTACAGCCTAAACTGTAATCACTGATTTGAGAGCACAGAAACATTTATCCACGCGCAGAGCAGCGAAGTGGCTCGACTTGTCTTCTGCACTTTTTATTATCCTTTCAAAAACACAAGTTGTTCTGGATCATGGCCAATCCGTTCATAGCACCGGCTTATTTGCATGTATTTACATAAGTGAAAGCTTATGTCCAGTACTGCTCTAATCCTCTTTATTCAAAGAAAGACAGATAGAGAAAGAGAGCTTTGACCACTGCCTGTGCACCAAGGTCACCGATGCAGATTTGTGACAGAAGTCACCGTTAAAGCAGCACATGGTGATCACCAGATGGGCCTCACAAACACATGTATGCTGACAAGCCGTACTGGATAAGGCTGGGTTAGGGATATTTGACTGTAGAAAAGAGTATCTCTGAAGGTGTCTTGACCTCATCAAACTCTGCTTTGCATTATAGGTGAAAGTGAGAGAGGAGAATGAAATTGTTGACCTGTAAGAAAACCCCAGTGGAGCACATGGCAAACTATCATCTCTCCCTCCATCTTTCTCAATTTCAAATTAAATTTCAGGTTTCAATTTAGTGAGCTTCAGTGCATGGCATAACAAAAACAGTTTATTTACAATGTCAATATATACAGTGCCTTGCGAATGTATTCACACCCCTTCATTTTTTTTCACATTTTGTTATGTTACTGCCTTATGCTAAACTGCTTTAAATTACTTTTCACATCAATCTGCACTCCATACACCATATTGACAAAGCAAAAACAGAATTTTCACAACTTCTTAAATTTCTTAAAAATAAAAATAACTTAAATACGTACATTGCATATACACTAAATATTTAACTTAAGCACCTTTACAGTCTCAAGTCTTTTTTGTTTGATGCGACAAGCTTTGCTCATCATCATTTGGCAATTATCTGCCATTCTTCTCCTCACCTCTTCACCTCTCAAGCTCTGTCAGGTAGGATTTGGGCAGACGCACATTTTCAAGTTTCTTCAGAAATATTTGATCGGGTTCAAGCTCAGGCTGTGGCTGGACCACTCAAGGACATTCATAGAGTTGTCTATAAGCCACTACTTCTGTGCTTAGGGTCATTGCCTGTTGGAAGGTAAACCTTCTGCCCAGTCTGAGGTTCTGAATGCTCTGGACTAGGTTTTCATCAAGGCTATCTCAATATTTTGGTGCATTGAGCTTTTCTTGCCATTGAGCTTTTTCAAGATGGTGCCTGAGTCTTTGGCATGCCGTCTGCTGCTCCTTTTTATGTGTTTGTGGACGTCTGTCTAGTTTTCAAAATGCGGCACACTTTTTACTTATGATCGACAATCACTACTGGATATTCGTGCCTCATTTATGGACAGTTTTAAGCAGGACATGGAAAGTATTTTTAATCAAATGCACGGGAACCTCTAATGGATATTCCGGTGTGTATCCGCCGGGGCCCTCTCAGCACTTCGCGGAGAAAGCGGAGGAGGAAACGCGGGTGTCGGGGAGGACTTATCGTGAAACTGAAAGCACACCTTCGGGCTGGCTTCTGGCCTGGCCTTTCCCGCGAGTCGTCGTGCCGTGAACCTGTTGCCTGGCGGCCGCTGGATTTGCCTTGTAGGTGGCTTCGACCTATTCTCCCCCTGTCTCCGTCCCGTGTCTCCTTTAATGGCCTTCCTCGGATCGGCCTCTGTCGCCGGCGCAACAGAGTGACTCCCAGTAACCTGCACTCGCTGAGCAGAGCATCGCTTTCTCCGGAGGTGATTCCCCCGCCAAAAATGGCTCTAATCAACGCTCGATCTCTGGTGAATAAGACCTTTCTGCTAAACGATTTCTTCACTACGCATTGTCTGGATTTTATGTTCATCGCTGAATCCTGGACCAAGGTTGGTGATTTAACTCCCTTCTCCGAATTGGTTCCGGTTGACTGCACCTTTTTTTACTAGTCACCCGCCCGAATAGGAAAGGGGGTGGACTAGTAACTATTTTAAAAGACTCCTTTCTTGAACGCTGTCGGTCTGTTTCAGTGCATGTGGTTACCAGTTTTGAAGTTCAACTTCTCCATCTTGACTGGAACGGTCCTGTTTTATTAGGGGTGTTTTACTGTCCCCCTCATTCAGCAAAGGACTTCATACAGCAGTTTACTGAATTTATAGGCAATATTGCCATAAAGTACGACCGCTTTTTATTAGTGGGCGATTTTAACATCCATGTATGCTGTCAGTCAAACTTGTTATCAAAGGAGTTTCTCAATCTTATTGACTCTTTTAGTTTGGTTCAGTGGATAAAGGACTCCACTCACGTTCAGGGCCATATTTTGGATCTTGTACTCTCTCATGGGTTTGCCGTTTCTGATATTGAGATATCTGATTTTATGCTTTCTGACCATAAGGCGATTTTAATTTCTATGTCTCTTCCTAATCTTTCTCATTTTACTAAGAAATCTGTAACGCTGTCTCGGTCCTATTCTTCTAAGTTTGGGTCTAATTTTAATCAGTGTTTTATGGACTCTTGATCTCATCTATCTTTGGATCTACCGCTACCTGACTTGGATGCTGACCAACATCTAAGTCTTCTAAATTCTGCCTGGCTGGATGTTTTAGACGTCACTGCTCCGCTCAAGCCTTATAAGCACAAATCTAAATCTGTTTCGTGGCAAAATTCTGATACCCGACTCTTTCAATCTGGTTTTAAATCTGCTCACAGTACGGAAACGGCCCTTCTCAGAATACTACATGATATTCTTTTAGCTACCGACTCTGGTGATTCTGTGGTCCTGGTTCTTTTAGATCTATCAGCAGCGTTTGATATTGTGGACCACTCTATAATGATATCCAGATTAGAGTTAGACATGGGCCTAAAAGGTACGGTTCTTAAGTGGTTTCAGGCATTTTTATCCGACAGAAATTCTTTTGTCAAAGTAGGTAACTTCTCTTCCTCCATTGCCCATCTCACCTGTGAACTCCATCAAGGCTCGATATTGGTGCCCTCCCTTTTTCCCTGTACATGCTTCCTTTGGGTTCCATTCTAAGAAAGCATGGGGTGTCTTTTCATTTCTACGCTGATGACACCCAGATCTATTTACCTTTTAAGAAAAATTATCCTTCAGCACTTTGTACTTTAATAAGGGGCTTAGAAGAGGTCAAAATTTGGATCGCTCAAATTTTTTTTACATTAAATGCAGATAAAACTGAGGTGATTGTTTTTAGTCCTACTGATCATTCAGTAGATCTGGGCAGCTTATCGGCCTCCAGATCTTCTCGGGTGCGAAATCTGGGTGTCCATCTTGAGGAGTCATTAAAATTGGATAAACACATCTCTTCTGTAATTTGTTCCAGTTTTTATCAACTACGCTTGCTGTCTAAAATCAAGCCCTTTTTAAATGCCACAGTGTTAGAGACTGTTGTCCACGCCTTTATTACCTCACGTTTAGATTACTGCAACTCACTATATTACGGTATTTCAAAATCACAAATCACTCGCTTACAGTTGGTTCAAAACACTGCTGCTAGATTTATTCAAAATAGTCGCAAATATGATCACACCACCCCTATACTGAGGGCCCTCCACTGGCTGCCTATTCAATTTAGAATCGATTTTAAAATTCTTTTATTGGTTCACAAATCTTTACTCGCCACACAATGAGTCACTGTACGTGCAGCCGCACGACACAAACAGCACTTCCCATCCCCATACTAAATTTCTGGAGCCTTTTTATAGGCCTAACTCCTCCCCTGGTCCGGGACATACCATTTGAAAAGGTAATTATGTTTCACATAAATCACATATACATATAATAATAATAACAATAATACATATAACAACTCATATCTGCAGATACACACATAACACACATTATGTACACACAAATAATAATCCAAATAACTCATAAAACATTTCTTTTGTACAGCTATGACGGATGGAACCCCCGGTGACGTCACACACACGGACTACCAAAATGGCGCGAACACCATGTATAAATAGACCGGATTTTTAACTGAACAGGTTTGGCAAATGACTCGTCAAATGTCGTAAGTATATTTGTATCACTCTTAACACTGTACTTAATAAACCATATAAACCAAATAATAATGGTGAGGTGATTTATTTCTGTAAGACAACAATCCTATCATGTTATGTACACTGATGTTACAGCCACTGATTCCCCATATAACTCACGTAAACCAGGTAATACCAACATACAGGACATAATACACCACAACACACCTTTAAACATACAATAACATCAAATTCTACACAAGTCCGTGTATACATGATTGTCAATGCCGGCAAACAGACCGTGTTAACATGATGCCGGTGTATGTATGAAATGTGCGTGTGTATTCAGTCCGTGCATAGTCACAGGCTTACCCTGTGACAGTCACCTTTTTGGTTTTTAATTTATATGTTGTATTATCTCTGTTTTATGTGTTTATGGTTTGATTTTAATGTACAGCACTTTGGTCAGTCTTGTGGCTGTTTTTAAATGTGCTTGATAAATAAATGAACTTGAACTTTAACTTCTTCTATTCTGATGAGTTCCTCAGTCCCTGCTGCTGAAAAACATAGCATGAGGCAGCTACCAGCACACTTTAAATTACTGTTAAAAACCTTTTTGCTTTACCATTATAGTGTATGGAGTGTAGATTGATGTGGAAAAAAGTAATTTAAAGCAGTTTAACATAATGCAGCAACATAAAATATGAAAATAAATGAAGGGGTATGAATACTTTCGCAAGGCACTGTAGTTTAGCTGCATATTGACATTAAATCATATAAATATATATACATATAGAATCATATAAAAAAGATAAAATGCCCATCACTGCATAATTAGCTTAATGCATTTATTTGTTTATTTGTTTGTTTGTTTAATTTTATGTTTATTCTTTTCTTTTACAATCTCTGCTGTTGTGCTTATGAGAAAAGCAAATTCCAGATCCAGATACAAAATTATCATTATAATTTTTTTTTATTGTCATCAGCATCATCATTAACAACAACATCAACAATAAACTAGTAATAAAAATGTACTTTTTTATTATTGTTTAAATTTTTACTTGCACTAATTTCATTTCATTTTATTGAATTTATTTTACTCCATCTGCATTATTATTATTATTATTATTAATAATTTTGTAGACGCTTTTATCCAAAGTGATTTACAAATGAGTACAAGTGATTTATTTTAATAATAATAATAATGGGGTTAAGCAAGTACAGTAATTAAAACAATAACCAACAAAAAGGAACACATTACTGAATCAATATCAATTAAATTAATAATTAAGAGGGGTAAAGAAAAAATGGCAATGCTTGTACAAATGAATATAAGCATAGTGATTCTTGTGCATCTCTCTCATCCTCGGTGTGAAGACAGGCTTTACAGCAGCTAGAGTGTCTGGTCTTTGTTGTAAACCCTTGGTGCAATAAACTACATTATATTAGTATTCTCTGACTGCAACCCCTCTGTAGATCAGTGACAGCAGGTCAGATCCAGAGAGGCCAAGGGCAGAGGCTCCAAATCTGTTTAGGGCTCTACTATATACTGCTATGGCAGGGCGCAATGGAAACCACATCAAAAAGGGGACAAATAAAAGCACAGATTAATTTTTTTAAATAAATGTTTTTGGTGAAAAAACTCAATTTATAGTCTAGTACATCACCTCCACTGATACTGCAGCATCACACAAGCTATAGAGAATTATATGTAACAATACTAAGCCAAAAAAAAAATCGTATTATTTTTAGCTATTTGAGAATATCCATCATCATCTTCAAAGATTTTGCATTTGCTCTAAAATAGCTTAAAAAAATGAATTCAACCAAACTGTTGCCAAAGATATTAATATTATGTAAAAAAAAAAAAAAGTACACAAAACAAAATAATTAATGCATGCTTCCCACACAGTTTTTGAATCAGAGTTTTGACCACAAGTCCACGTTATTTTGCTCTCATGCTCTCATACTCTCAACACCACGCTATACTGTTTAGGAAACTTGGTAGCAAACTAAAAGCCACCCCAAAATTGCTGTGATTTTTACAGGCTTGCTTAATTTTATACTGTATTACCAACATAAATAATTGTAAATATATATCTTATATATAAAAACATTATATATCAACCAGCCTAAACACTATTCATAGGTGAATGTACAAGGCACAAGCGAAATTAGTGCATTCAAAAAGTCTGTAGAGCACCAACATGCTGTCACTTGCACAATTAACATGTTTAGTCTAAAATGTGTTTGCTTATGCCTTGTTGATCCCACCAGCAGTGGGAAAACATTAGCGCCTGTTGTGCTATTATTCCATTTTCAGCACTTTTATTGATTGCTGTGATCCACAGTTAAACAGCAGGAAGTCAAGTGGAAGAGTGTTTAATTTCCATAGTGTTTCTTCTCCATCTTCCTCTCTATACATCTGTCCCCACTTTCTGCAGAAAGACCATCTGGTCATTCATTTTCAACATATTACTTAAGCAATGTCCTTCTCTCTCTTTCCCTCACACACACAGAGAGAGGATGTTTGCAAGGTGTCAGGGTGAAGTGACTAACAAAACATTAAAATCAGTCTGTTCAACTTTAACTTGCAATATGTGTGTGTGTGTGTGTGTGTGTGTTATAGAGAGAAAAGGGGGAAGAGAGAAAGAAATGACAAAAAAAGAAAGATTTATTTATTTATATGAATTATGAATTTAATTCACGTTTTCAAAAGACGGACACAGTGTGTAGAAACTCAGTGTACAAGATGACTTTGGTTTCCATCAACAGCTACACATGCCACATTTGATGGGAAAGGTTATCACCCAATAATGCATGCTTAGCATATAATTTTACCCAGCGCATACACAACATTTAGGGACACACTGCTAAACAGCAGAAATACTGAAATGAATGAGACAAACCATCTTTAAACTTGAAGAAAGAAGCAGCAAGCAACTGCAAAGCTTCAATTGACACTGCCAATATCCTTATCTTTTTTCCATTTCCTGTGTTTGTGCAGAAGAATCAAGAACTTTACGCAGAAAGCATACGAGAGAAAAGGCTGAAATAACAGTCGTGCAGAGACACTTGGGGAAGGATTCCACACCAGCCTCTGTTTTCATTTCTGAGCTGCTTATCCATTTCTGAGTTTCTGATCCTGTGATCTGAAAGCTTCTATGCAGCCTCTCAGCTCCTCCACTGTTGGGATGTTTGGCTGATGCTTCAGTATAATCTAATCTCAAACATCGTGCAGAAACACAAAAACAACAGCAGCTGCCAGAACAGCAATTCAAGACAATCTCACAAGAGTCTGGCTGGAAGATACAGAACCTCCAGTAACATTCAAAAGCAATCTCACCTCAGCGTAAACAACACAACAAATGGGAGCCAGAGAAGGAAGCACCATGTTTTCTTTCTTGTTTCTTTCTAAGATTTTCGGAAATTTAGCAGAAAACTGTGTCAACATCATATAAAAAAAGTGAACAAATCTTTACATTGAGTTTGCTCTCTCAATGAATCGGTTGATCCCATTCACAAAACAACTCTAAATGATTTGTTGAGACAAAATGAAGCGATCTGATTAATCAAAATCAATTAATTTCTTGAATTCAACTCAACGATTCGTTTGCAGCAGTTAACTAAATTAAATTAAATTAAATTACCTGAATTGAACTAAATGGAAATGAACTGAATCTAAATGAACTGAAATTCAAAAGTTGTGAGGTTGAAAAGTTGTGCCAATTCATCTCCACAAACTGGCAACTATTTTCCTCAAAAGTCTGGAAGCAAGACATGAAAAGCAATACATGAGAGAAAGATAGAGAAAACAATGCTATTAAACAGTTGCCCAGCAGGCACACAACGTCATATGACGTTAATATTAGGTTGGATTTAGGTCGCGACGTCAGGTGACCAAAATTCAATGTCAAGCCAACGTCTAATGACAACGTTGATTTGACGTCCAAGACCGACGTCAATTGACGTTGATATTTAGTTGTTTTCAGGTTGTGTTGGGAAGTAACCAAAATCCAACGTCGAGCCAACGTCTAAAGCCAACGTCATATTGACGTCAAATACTGATATACAGTGGTCAGGTATGGCAACCAAAACCCAACGTCGGCTAGACGTCATAATGGTAACGTCCACACAACGTCAGATTCTAACATCATTTGACGTTGTTTTTAGGTTGTGGCATTAACTAACCAAAATCCAACGTCGAGCCAACGTCTAAAGCCAACGTCATATTGACGTCAAATACTGATATACAGTGGTCAGGTATGGCAACCAAAACCCAACGTCGGCTAGACGTCATAATGGTAACGTCCACACAACGTCAGATTCTAACATCATTTGACGTTGTTTTTAGGTTGTGGCATTAACTAACCAAAATCCAACGTCGAGCCAACGTCTAAAGCCAACGTCATATTGACGTTAAATACTGATATACAGTGGTCAGGTATGGCAACCAAAACCCAACGTCGCCTAGACGTCATAATGATAACGTCCACACAACGTCAGATTCTAACATCATTTGACGTTGTTTTTAGGTTGTGGCATTAACTAACCAAAATCCAACGTCGAGCCAACGTCTAAAGCCAACGTCATATTGACGTCAAATACTGATATACAGTGGTCAGGTATGGCAACCAAAACCCAACGTCGGCTAGACGTCATAATGGTAACGTCCACACAACGCCAGATTCTAACATCATTTGACGTTGTTTTTAGGTTGTGGCATTAACTAACCAAAATCCAACGTCGAGCCAACGTCTAAAGCCAACGTCATATTGACGTCAAATACTGATATACAGTGGTCAGGTATGGCAACCAAAACCCAACGTCGGCTAGACGTCATAATGGTAACGTCCACACAACGCCAGATTCTAACATCATTTGACGTTGTTTTTAGGTTGTGGCATTAACTAACCAAAATCCAACGTCGAGCCAACGTCTAAAGCCAACGTCATATTGACGTCAAATACTGATATACAGTGGTCAGGTATGGCAACCAAAACCCAACGTCGGCTAGACGTCATAATGGTAACGTCCACACAACGTCAGATTCTAACATCATTTGACGTTGTTTTTAGATTGTGGCATTAACTAACCAAAATCCAACGTCGAGCCAACGTCTAAAGCCAACGTCATATTGACGTCAAATACTGATATACAGTCGTCGGTTATGGCAACCAAAACCCAACGTCGCCTAGACGTCACAATGGTAACGTCCACACAACGTCAGATTCTAACATCATTTGACGTTGTTTTTAGGTTGTGGCATTAACTAACCAAAATCCAACGTCGAGCCAACGTCTAAAGCCAACGTCATATTGACGTCAAATACTGATATACAGTCGTCAGGTATGGCAACCAAAACCCAACGTCGCCTAGACGTCATAATGGTAACGTCCACACAACGTCAGATTCTAACATCATTTGACGTTGTTTTTAGGTTGTGGCATTAACTAACCAAAATCCAACGTCGAGCCAACGTCTAAAGCCAACGTCATATTGACGTCAAATACTGATATACAGTGGTCAGGTATGGCAACCAAAACCCAACGTCGGCTAGACGTCATAATGGTAACGTCTACACAACGTCAGATTCTAACATCATTTGACGTTGTTTTTAGGTTGTGGCATTAACTAACCAAAATCCAACGTCGAGCCAACGTCTAAAGCCAACGTCATATTGACGTCAAATACTGATGTACAGTGGTCAGGTATGGCAACCAAAACCCAACGTCGGCTAGACGTCATAATGGTAACGTCCACACAACGTCAGATTCTAACATCATTTGACGTTGTTTTTAGGTTGTGGCATTAACTAACCAAAATCCAACGTCGAGCCAACGTCTAAAGCCAACGTCATATTGACGTCAAATACTGATATACAGTCGTCGGTTATGGCAACCAAAACCCAACGTCGCCTAGACGTCACAATGGTAACGTCCACACAACGTCAGATTCTAACATCATTTGACGTTGTTTTTAGGTTGTGGCATTAACTAACCAAAATCCAACGTCGAGCCAACGTCTAAAGCCAACGTCATATTGACGTCAAATACTGATATACAGTGGTCAGGTATGGCAACCAAAACCCAACGTCGGCTAGACGTCATAATGGTAACGTCCACACAACGTCAGATTCTAACATCATTTGACGTTGTTTTTAGGTTGTGGCATTAACTAACCAAAATCCAACGTCGAGCCAACGTCTAAAGCCAACGTCATATTGACGTTAAATACTAATATACAGTGGTCAGGTATGGCAACCAAAACCCAACGTCGGCTAGACGTCATAATGGTAACGTCTACACAACGTCAGATTCTAACATCATTTGACGTTGTTTTTAGGTTGTGGCATTAACTAACCAAAATCCAACGTCGAGCCAACGTCTAAAGCCAACGTCATATTGACGTCAAATACTGATGTACAGTGGTCAGGTATGGCAACCAAAACCCAACGTCGGCTAGACGTCATAATGGTAACGTCCACACAACGTCAGATTCTAACATCATTTGACGTTGTTTTTAGGTTGTGGCATTAACTAACCAAAATCCAACGTCGAGCCAACGTCTAAAGCCAACGTCATATTGACGTCAAATACTGATATACAGTCGTCGGTTATGGCAACCAAAACCCAACGTCGCCTAGACGTCACAATGGTAACGTCCACACAACGTCAGATTCTAACATCATTTGACGTTGTTTTTAGGTTGTGGCATTAACTAACCAAAATCCAACGTCGAGCCAACGTCTAAAGCCAACGTCATATTGACGTCAAATACTGATATACAGTCGTCAGGTATGGCAACCAAAACCCAACGTCGCCTAGACGTCATAATGGTAACGTCCACACAACGTCAGATTCTAACATCATTTGACGTTGTTTTTAGGTTGTGGCATTAACTAACCAAAATCCAACGTCGAGCCAACGTCTAAAGCCAACGTCATATTGACGTCAAATACTGATATACAGTCGTCGGTTATGGCAACCAAAACCCAACGTCGCCTAGACGTCACAATGGTAACGTCCACACAACGTCAGATTCTAACATCATTTGACGTTGTTTTTAGGTTGTGGCATTAACTAACCAAAATCCAACGTCGAGCCAACGTCTAAAGCCAACGTCATATTGACGTCAAATACTGATATACAGTGGTCAGGTATGGCAACCAAAACCCAACGTCGGCTAGACGTCATAATGGTAACGTCTACACAACGTCAGATTCTAACATCATTTGACGTTGTTTTTAGGTTGTGGCATTAACTAACCAAAATCCAACGTCGAGCCAACGTCTCAAGCCAACGTCATATTGACGTCAAATACTGATGTACAGTGGTCAGGTATGGCAACCAAAACCCAACGTCGGCTAGACGTCATAATGGTAACGTCTACACAACGTCAGATTCTAACATCATTTGACGTTGTTTTTAGGTTGTGGCATTAACTAACCAAAATCCAACGTCGAGCCAACGTCTAAAGCCAACGTCATATTGACGTCAAATACTGATGTACAGTGGTCAGGTATGGCAACCAAAACCCAACGTCGGCTAGACGTCATAATGGTAACGTCCACACAACGTCAGATTCTAACATCATTTGACGTTGTTTTTAGGTTGTGGCATTAACTAACCAAAATCCAACGTCGAGCCAACGTCTAAAGCCAACGTCATATTGACGTCAAATACTGATATACAGTCGTCGGTTATGGCAACCAAAACCCAACGTCGCCTAGACGTCACAATGGTAACGTCCACACAACGTCAGATTCTAACATCATTTGACGTTGTTTTTAGGTTGTGGCATTAACTAACCAAAATCCAACGTCGAGCCAACGTCTAAAGCCAACGTCATATTGACGTCAAATACTGATATACAGTGGTCAGGTATGGCAACCAAAACCCAACGTCGCCTAGACGTCATAATGGTAACGTCCACACAACGTCAGATTCTAACATCATTTGACGTTGTTTTTAGGTTGTGGCATTAACTAACCAAAATCCAACGTCGAGCCAACGTCTAAAGCCAACGTCATATTGACGTCAAATACTGATATACAGTCGTCGGTTATGGCAACCAAAACCCAACGTCGCCTAGACGTCACAATGGTAACGTCCACACAACGTCAGATTCTAACATCATTTGACGTTGTTTTTAGGTTGTGGCATTAACTAACCAAAATCCAACGTCGAGCCAACGTCTAAAGCCAACGTCATATTGACGTCAAATACTGATATACAGTGGTCAGGTATGGCAACCAAAACCCAACGTCGCCTAGACGTCATAATGGTAACGTCCACACAACGTCAGATTCTAACATCATTTGACGTTGTTTTTAGGTTGTGGCATTAACTAACCAAAATCCAACGTCGAGCCAACGTCTAAAGCCAACGTCATATTGACGTCAAATACTGATATACATTCGTTGGGTATGGCATCCAAAACTCAACGTCGCCTAGACGTCATAATGGTAACGTCCAGACAACGTCAGATTATAAAATCATTTGACGTTGATCTTCAGTTGTTTTTAGGTTGTGGCATTAACTAACCAAAATCCAACGTCGAGCCAACGTCATATTGACGTCAAATACTGATATACAGTCGTCAGGTATGGCATCCAAAACTCAACGTCGCCTAGACGTCATAATGGTAACGTCCACACAACGTCAGATTCTAACATCATTTGATGTTGATCTTCAGTTGTTTTTAGGTTGTGGCATTAACTAACCAAAATCCAACGTCGAGCCAACTTCTCAAGCCAACGTCATACAGACGTCAAATACTGATATACAGTCATCAGGTATGGCAACCAAAACCCAACGTCACCTAGACGTCATAATGGTAACGTCCACACAACGTCAGATTCTAACATCATTTGACGTTGTTTTTAGGTTGTGGCATTAACTAACCAAAATCCAACGTCGAGCCAACTTCTTAAGCCAACGTCATATTGACGTCAAATACTGATATAGAGTCGTCAGGTATGGCAACCAAAACCCAACGTCGCCTAGACGTCATAATGGTAACGTCCACACAACGTCAAATTATAACATAATTTGACGTTGATCTATAGTTAGTATTAGGTTGTGGCAAAAAATAACCAAAATCCAACGTCAAGCCAACATCTTAAGCCAGGTTCATATTGATGTCAAATACTCATATACAGTCGTCAGGTATGGCAACCAAAACCCAACGTCTCCTAGACATCATATTGGTAATGCTCACTCAGTGTCAAACTCTAACATCATTAGATGTTGACTTCACAATCACGTCATACAGCCATCGAAAAATATTGGTATGTTATCTGATCAGAGTATACATTTGTTATTTGTGTGAGAGAAACCCTATATCTACTGAGAAATTTGAAATGAGAAAAAAACAAGAGCATAGAGAAAAGGGTCTGAGAGGACTGGAATGCATACATTCCATGCAATTTGTAGAAAACATACATTTAAATATGGAAAATGTAGAATCCTCAATTTGTCAAATGTGCATGTCTGCGTTATGGAAACACCTTGCTGTGAGGTGACTGCATAACCACGGAGTCATTTGCTGTTGCAAGCAATACAGTGATGAAATGAATAAGAGTACATTCATTATCATAGGCCTCAATTATTGTTGAATTAGTCGCACATCAACATTTCGTTTACATTTTCCCATACCACGAATGCTGTAACAGCATTGCCACTGCAGTCAACAGTGTAATCTGTAGACAAATGTTGCAATTATGACAGTGTTTTTAGTAAGTGTTACTGTGGACAAAGGAATAAACCTAAACCAACAGGTGGTGTAACACTTACAGCAAAGGGTCAGATATAGAAAATGCCACAGTTGTAGGCACAGCTGCATTTAGGCATAAGAGTGGTTATACAGTTGAGGCAAGGGATTTGTTAAAGTTCAAAAGGGTCATCATTGGTCATGTGAATGAAACTGTAATTTACAAGTATAGCCAGACGTGTACACACCTTCTCTGTACTCCTAAACCTAACCCTATTTTAACTATAAATTCATATGGAAATTATAGGTGAATAGTGAATGGCACAGATGTGCCTGCCCCTGGTTGTGAGCATAAGTGAAAACACAATTTTACCAATTACTTACATGTAACAGCCTAAAAAAAAAAAAATCAATACATATTTGCTATCTTTTGTTTAAAACATTTTTTTCTACAGTTACAAAGTTGTTTGACGTCTCTCTATGTTGCTTTGTTCGTGATTGGTTAATCTGAATGTCATCCAGGAATCTGACCAATGACAGCAGGGCACGCCTCCTCCCGCTCAGATTTGAAAGTTCACCTCAGTCGTTACTGCAGCTCTGTTTATCTGCAGTCCTGCTCCGTTCAGTGCTCTAGGAATGGCTTTCACATGATTGTCTCATATCTGACAGATGAGTTATTATTTTGACCGATTTTGAGTTATGCGGTGTCGATTGAGAACACAGACACAATGGCTATGGACACATAATGGAAACACAGAAGGTAAGTACCTCTTATAATTGTTTTTTTGTTACTGTTAAAGTGATATGATAATCGCGATGACATAATCTGTTTCTGTGTTTTGTTATTATGTTTTAATACTGTCCAGATAAGGCTGTGTGACGATGTCTTGGGAATGATTAAAAGTGACTCGTTGTTGTTGTTTTTATATCGCGAAATGTAAATATATCCGCGTAGCGTTAGTACTACAAGTTCTGGAGGTTTATGTAGCAGCTAATAACGTTAGATACATATACATGAATGACAGAATAAATAGCGGGAGCTGGACCTTAATATGAGTTAAGTACTGAAGGCCGCCTTTTGCTGATCTTATTTTTAATAACAGAATGAAATAGTAAAAATAACAATATTGTTATTTTATTGTCAAATAAAATGTCTCACTCTGGAACATGAACAACTGACATGTGTTCAACAGAGAGATCATGAAACCACCTTAAGAATACTATGCAAACCATGCTTTCGGATCCAACTTACTGCTAAGTGTTTGTATAAAGCTGGTGAGTAACGTTAGCCAAACTTTTTGTAAGCCTGTCTGTCTCTGTCAGTAAGTCAACAATTAACTTACTATTGTTTTATTAAACCTGTTAAATATTCGTGTGTGTGTGTGTGTGTGTGTTTCCCCTCTCATGGTCCAGAGGTTTTGGGATTGAAAATCTTCTGCCATATGATCTTCTGTAAAAGTGAGTAAGTTATTCATAATACTTTAATGATCATGTGCCGTTATATGTGAACATGGGCAAAGCAGGCAAACTCTGCACCAAGGCACCACTCTGATTCAAACTTAATTCTTGAGTTTAGCTCACTCAAAATCAAAACTCCCTCATCATTTTCTAACCCTCATGTCTTTTTTAATCTTCTTTTGTGTTCCACAGAAAAAAAAAGTCAGTTATGCAGGTTGGAAAAGACATAAGTGAGTAAATGATGACATCATATTCACCTTATTCTTCACATAAAAATGGCCCATTTATAGATTTTATGGGTCTTGCTTCCAGATATTTTTACTTTTTTAGCTATACAGAACTGCTCGTTTTGCTGCTTGATATTGCAAATTGGTTTGTCATACCATATTATTTTAGTGTATTATCTTAATTATGAACACACTGGTTTGTAATACAAACAGTTTTACTATTTACTGCATGTTGTTATTGTTATTTAAGGCTAATGAACTTGAAGTCTCGCCCATAGGCTTACTTCTGCGTTTAGGAATAAGGTGGATGAAGTATGAAGATACTTGAGTAATTTAATGATCTCCTCAAGTACATTTGTTAGACATCACCCACGTGTGATAGAAAAGCAGTGTAAACAGATTAATAATTGTATTAGTTATAAATATACAGGTATTAGCATTTTAGCAATTGATAAAAATATTATATTTTTTTTTTTTAGTGTACTAATTGCCATTTTTTACATCTGGGAAAAGTTATTTGTTGTGAATACTCATTTCTTTATTTGTATTTCCTGTAGCTCAAATAGTAGAGCATGGCGCTAGCAACGCCAAGATCATGGGTTCGATTCCCAGGGAAAGCAAGAGCTGATAAAATGTAGAAACTGTAACTTGAATGCAATGTAAGCCGCTTTGGATAAAAGCGTCTGCTAAATGTAAATGTGTTTATAATTACAAGTAGGTTTAACTTGTAACTTGCTCAAGGGTACCTCAAGCCCTGTTTACACTAGTGGGTTTCCTGCCAGGACTGAGACTCGAACCCATGACCTTCAGACTACAAGTCTGCCTCTCTAACCATTAGGTCACAGCTAAATAATTAAATTAGTCAGAATATCTCATAATGTCAAATGTTGTTTAAAGAAAAGGTACACAAATGGAATCCTCCTTTTTAAGGACTTTTCAATAAATCTGTTGTCTTTTTTTTTTGCATTTATTTAACCCCCAGATGCAGCAAGGATCCAGCTGATTACTTCAGATTTGGAGGACTGCTCTTTATCTACTGTGTCTGTCACTTCTGGTGCAGAATCATGGACCTTTATTTGTATGTTTTGATTTTACTTTTTATTACACTTGTGTAGCTAGTATTCAGGATTAAAATACAATGTAATTTTTTTCCACATATATTATCAGAGCTATATTGGAGCCCAAAAGGGTCAATAGAATATTGATAAAAACACTATAAACCTGATTGGGATAATACAAGCTAAAGTACAGTTCCCTGCACAATCTTTTTAAAATAAAAAAATTATGATACTAACCCTAATTTTTTCAATTGCTTCTCAAGAATTCCTCTTCAGGAAATTTGTTTACACAAATTTACATCTGAATAATGAAACAGTTTTAAAGAGATACTCCACCCCAAAATGAAAATTTTGTCATTAATCAATTACCACCATGTCGTTCCAAACCCATAAAAGCTTTGTTCGTCTTCTGAATACAATTTAAGATATTTTGGATGAAACAGCGCATCCCTGTGTCAAGGCTGATACAGAAGAGTGTATGTGTTTTGCGTCCAGGGCATAATCTCCAAAATGGCGCTGTGCTGATGCAGAGGAGACGTTACGGTGCCTAATTGTTGAATAAAGTCATTATTTTTGTTGTATTTCTATATAAAAAGTATTCTCATCGCTTCATAACATTACATAACATATTCTGACAATGTGTTTCATACTTTTCTGGACCTTGACAGTGTAATTTACTTGGCAGTCAATGGGACAGACACAAGCCTCCCGGGTTTCATCCAAAATATCTTAAATTGTGTTCCGAAGATGAATGAAGCTTTTACAGGCTTGGAACAACATGGGGGTAAGTGATTAATGACAATTTTCATTTTGGGGTGGAGTATCCCTTTAAGCCTGGAATACACTACACGACTTTTAAAAATCTGGACAGATTTTTAAATCACCAGGCATCATACACTTACCGATTTTGTAAATAATGACAAAGGAAAGCTGGGCATCATATATAATTAGGCCTGGAATACACTACACGTTTTTTGTCCTGGTTTTCCGCCAATTTACAGTCTGGAGAAGTTGACACTAGTTGCCGAAAGTCAGAGCCAGTCTGTAGATTTGATAGTCACAGACTCCGGTTTTTTAGCTTCAGACTCAGATTCTATCCAGTTGGAGGATATCAAAAATGTTTGATATTTTCAGCCGATTTTAGAACGTATATTGTTTCCATTTGTCACGCGTCTCCAAGGCTCATGTTTCTGAGTGAGTTTGTTGTGCTCGGAACAACTTTAAAGTCTGGTAGTGTATGATCCTCGGTCATGTTGTGTATGATGCCCAGTTTTCCTTTGTCACGATTTACAAAGTCAGTATATAGCCAGGTCCATAAATATTGGGACATCAACACAATTCTAACATTTTTGGCTCTATACACCACCACAATGGATTTCAAATGAAACGAACAAGATGTGCTTTAACTGCAGACTGTCAGCTTTAATTTGAGGGTATTTACATCCAAATCAGGTGAACGGTGTAGGAATTACAACAGTTTGTATATGTGCCTCCCACTTGTTAAGGGACCAAAAGTAATGGGACAGAATAATAATCAAATCAAACTTTCACTTTTTAATACTTGGTTGCAAATCCTTTGCAGTCAATTACAGCCTGAAGTCTGGAATGCATAGACATCACCAGACGCTGGGTTTCATCCCTGGTGATGCTCTGCCAGGCCTCTACTGCAACCGTCTTCAGTTCCTGCTTGTTCTTGGGGCATTTTCCCTTCAGTTTGGTCTTCAGCAAGTGAAATGGATGCTCAATCGGATTCAGGTCAGGTGATTGACTTGGCCATTGCATAACAGTCCACTTCTTTCCCTTCAAAAACTCTTTGGTTGCTTTTGCAGTATGCTTTGGGTCATTGTCCATCTGCACTGTGAAGCGCCGTCCAGTGAGTTCTGAAGCATTTGGCTGAATATGAGCAGATAATATTGCCCGAAACACTTCAGAATTCATCCTGCTGCTTTTGTCAGCAGTCACATCATCAATAAATACAAGAGAACCAGTTCCACTGGCAGCCATACATGCCAACGCCATGACACTACCACCACCATGCTTCACTGATGAGGTGGTATGCTTCGGATCATGAGCAGTTCCTTTCCTTCTCCATACTCTTCTCTTCCCATCACTCTGGTACAAGTTGATCTTGGTCTCATCTGTCCATAGGATGTTGTTCCAGAACTGTGAAGGCTTTTTTCGATGCCGTTTGGCAAACTCTAATCTGGCCTTCCTGTTTTTGAGGCTCACCAATGGTTTACATCTTGTGGTGAACCCTCTGTATTCACTCTGGTGAAGTCTTCTCTTGATTGTTGACTTTGACACACATACACCTACCTCCTGGAGAGTGTTCTTGATCTGGCCAACTGTTGTGAAGGGTGTTTTCTTCACCAGGGAAAGAATTCTTTGGTCATCCACCACAGTTGTTTTCCGTGGTCTTCCGGGTCTTTTGGTGTTGCTGAACTCACCGGTGCGTTCCTTCTTTTTAAGAATGTTCCAAACAGTTGTTTTGGCCACGCCTAATGTTTTTGCCATCTCTCTGATGGGTTTGTTTTGTTTTTTCAGCCTAATGATGGCTTGCTTCACTGATAGTGACAGCTCTTTGGATCTCATCTTGACAGTTGACAGCAACAGATTCCAAATGCAAATAGCACACTTGAAATGAACTCTGGACATTTTATCTGCTCATTGTAATTGGGATAGTGAGGGAGTAACACACACCTGGCCATGGAACAGCTGAGAAGCCAATTGTCCCATTACTTTTGGTCCCTTAACAAGTGGGAGGCACATATGCAAACTGTTGTAATTCCTACACCGTTCACCTGATTTGGATGTAAATACCCTCAAATTAAAGCTGACAGTGTGCAGTTAAAGCACATCTTGTTCGTTTCATTTGAAATCCATTGTGGTGGTGTATAGAGCCAAAAATGTTAGAATTGTGTCGATGTCCCAATATTTATGGACCTGACTGTATGTATGATGCCTAGTGTTTTAAAAATCTGTTCAGATTTGAAAAGTCATGTAGTGTAATCCAGCCTTTAGAATTAATAGTCGTTTGAAACTTGTAGATGTTTTGTATTTCTTGTGCTGAGAATATTTAATTCAACTCATTAACTTCTCATCAAACTGTTCTGTTAATTGGTGCAGTATTTTAAATGTTGAAATGTATTTGAAATGTATTTCCTTTCAAATTTGCACTGTTTTACTTCAAAAACTGAATGATTGCATTTTCAGTTTTGTACAGTATATGTAGAGACTTTGTATTTTGTCTTTCAAAATAAAACTTTTATTAATTTACAATTGTCAGCATCCTTTAACACTATAATTTTTTGTTTTTTAATAAGCTGTAAAATAAGAAGTGTTTCTCTGTAGAACGTTTAGGCTAGTATTTTACTTTTAGCACTTTATTGAATGCGTTTGATCATAATAATCTAGGAAAATCTGTGAAAGGACAGTGTTCCTCTGTACACGGTTTAGTGATATCACTTTATTTAATTGGTCAGTAAAAAATCCATAAAGTAAGTTTTACACTGTTAAAAAAATAAAGAAACGGTCAAATGACTGGCAGTAACGGTTGCCAAACAAAAAACATAAAACTGAAGTAAATAAAAAAATGGGACAAACCACGCTCATATCGATGTAATGTGGAATACCATTCATATGCCTTAAATACGGGATGATTCTATGTTAATGTCAAGCCTTGTTTGCAAATGTGTGCTAATATTGCCAACTTACAAAATAATGACAGACTGCTGATATTACTGAACTCATACTGTGAAATATCCCAAAACATTGCTTTTGGTACCATATAAGAGTCATAATTTGCTCAGTCAGTTGTTTGTTCTCTCACTTTTGTGTACATACAACAGACCCAAGTGAATGATTAGAGATTTTTCCTCACTGCCTTTTAGCATTAACACCAGGAAGGTTTTAGGTTTCGCAATATCAGTTTTGTCTTCAGAAGATAAAAGCATAGCAATTTGGGTGGGCCCATGATCTTCCATCTAGCACCACAGTACAACCAATGTGACATCTACATTAGATATGACAAACCTAACACAAACTATAACAAGCGGTTCATAATGTGTTATGTATAATTAATTATTTGGACATTTAACTCCTCTTCCTTTTGTATTCACAGGTTGATAACAAATGTGGTAATGGCCAGTTTCGATAGGGATGTAATGCAGTGTTTGTCCACTGTTGGAGGCTGACAAAAATCAGGTTGACATCAGAACTTAATGCAAGATTGACCTCAACCTCTAATGTTGGATAGATGTTGCATTTTTCATTTTCACCCAAAATACAACATCTGTCCAACGTTGGGTTCTGACATCAATTTGACGTTGGGTTCTGACGTCAACCTGATTTTCATTTTCAACCAAAATACAACGTCTGTCCAACGTTGGGTTCTGACGTCAATCTGACGTTGGGTTCTGACGTCAACCTGATTTTCATTTTCAACCAAAATACAACGTCTGTCCAACGTTGGGTTCTGACATCAATCTGACGTTGGGTTCTGACGTCAACCCGATTTTCATTTTCAACCAAAATACAACGTCTGTCCAACGTCGGAGATTGACGTCAATTTGACGTTGGGTTTTGACATCAGTCTGACGTTGGATTCTGACGTCAACCCAATTTTCATTTTCAACCAAAATACAACGTCTGTCCAACGTCGGAGATTGACGTCAATCTGACGTTGGGTTCTGACATCAGCCTGACGTTGGGTTCTGACGTCAACCCGATTTTCATTTTCAACCAAAATGCAACGTCTGTCCAACGTTGGAGATTGACGTCAATCTGACGTTGGATTCTGACGTCAACCCGATTTTCATTTTCAACCAAAATACAACGTCTGTCCAACGTTGGAGATTGACGTCAATCTGACGTTGGGTTCTGACATCATTCTGACGTTGGGTTCTGACGTCAACCTGATTTTCATTTTCAACCAAAATACAACGTCTGTCCAACGTTGGGTTCTGACATCAATCTGACGTTGGGTTCTGACGTCAACCCGATTTTCATTTTCAACCAAAATACAACGTCTGTCCAACGTCGGAGATTGACGTCAATTTGACGTTGGGTTTTGACATCAGTCTGACGTTGGATTCTGACGTCAACCCGATTTTCATTTTCAACCAAAATACAACGTCTGTCCAACGTCGGAGATTGACGTCAATCTGACGTTGGGTTCTGACATCAGCCTGACGTTGGGTTCTGACGTCAACCCGATTTTCATTTTCAACCAAAATGCAACGTCTGTCCAACGTTGGAGATTGACGTCAATCTGACGTTGGGTTCTGACGTCAACCCGATTTTCATTTTCAACCAAAATACAACGTCTGTCCAACGTTGGAGATTGACGTCAATCTGACGTTGGGTTCTGACATCATTCTGACGTTGGGTTCTGACGTCAACCCGATTTTCATTTTCAACCAAAATGCAACGTCTGTCCAACGTCGGAGATTGACGTCAATCTGACGTTGGGTTCTGACGTCAACCCGATTTTCATTTTCAACCAAAATGCAACGTCTGTCCAACGTCGGAGATTGACGTCAATCTGACGTTGGGTTCTGACGTCAACCCGATTTTCATTTTCAACCAAAATGCAACGTCTGTCCAACGTCGGAGATTGACGTCAATCTGACGTTGGGTTCTGACGTCAACCCGATTTTCATTTTCAACCAAAATACAACGTCTGTCCAACGTTGGAGATTGACATCAATCTGACGTTGGGTTCCGACGTCAATCTGACGTTGGGTTCTGACGTCAATTTGACGTTGGGTTCTGACGTCAACCCGATTTTCACTTTCAACCAAAATACAACGTCTCTCCGACGTTGGGTTCTGACGTCAATCTGACGTTGGGTTCTGACGTCAACCCGATTTTCACTTTCAACCAAAATACAACGTCTCTCCGACGTTGGGTTCCGACGTCAATCTGACGTTGGGTTCCGACGTCAATCTGACGTTGGGTTCCGACGTCAATCTGACGTTGGGTTCCGACGTCAATCTGACGTTGGGTTCCGACGTCAATCTGACGTTGGGTTCTGACGTCAACCCGATTTTCACTTTCAACCAAAATACAACGTCTCTCCGACGTTGGGGTCCAACGTCAATCTGACGTCATATTGACGTCCGGTGCCTGCTGGGTGTTTTCCTATTGTCTTTTCAGTTTGCGACACGTTTACCACATTCGGTTCTAAAGAGTTTTAATTAAACAGTGAATATCACTCTAGTGCTCAATGCTGCGAGATATTGCCTCAGAACATTAAGAAAATTGTCCAAACAACTGAAATCAACTGACAGTGAAGCCACAAGACCTGCCTATAACAGCCACAAAGAAAATAAAAAGCTTCTGATTGTTTTTCAAGGACATTGTTCAACCAACATCTGACAGATCTCACACAGCTGATCTCCATTTCATCAGCTGGCATGCTTGCAATGATCATATGTTTAACCCACATGTCAGCTTCAGTCTTACAGAACCAAAACAGTGTATCAGAAACCTCATATTCACAAAAACACAATGGTTTCCTTGCCAGCTAAACGTGGTGAATTATGGAACAAATCACAGAGCAGCTCCCCTTATTTCCACTCTTAATAGTGTTATTAGATGCTTCAGTGACCTTCTCACATTAAATCAAACAGAGAGTTCATCATTTTCAGAGCTCTGAACCCAAAGGGACAGATTCCGACAATGGAACACAAACTCAATTCCCTTCAAGGCGTCCTAAAAGAAAGAATAACACAAACCAGAGCTTTCCGATCTCCAACAATTACATATATTTCCACTTTCTAGTGGAACGCTTTTGGAATTCTAAGAATTAATAGAATGCAAGACCATCCACACACAGTTGCACATGTGTGTGTATTGCAGGTGTCCTTAAACAGGGTAATGGGAGAGGATGGCAGAAGACTTGTCCTGAAGCCAGTTGATGGTACTTTAGCATTCAGCAGATGTTCTTCATGGTGTGCAGTGACAGGATTAAAGATGTGCTGCTCTAGCTAGCCTGACTGTAACAAACACATCAAACCAACAACCAACACGACTACTGACCGACCCTAAACCAACATCAACTATTACAATCCAACACTAATAACTTCCACTAGAAAGCATTACAATTGAAACAATACAGTAAAATGATGAGATAAAACACAGGCTACAGTTTTTATAAACATTACATGATGTTAAAGCAATAGTTCACCCAAAAATGAAAATTGTGTCATCATTTATTCACACTCATGTCGTATAAGTTTCTTTTTTATGTTGAACATAAAAGGTTTTGCACCATGTAGTTCTAGAAATACTATGGAAATCAATGGGGACCATCAACTGTTTAATTACCAGCATTCTTCAAAATATCTTCTTTTATGCTCAACATAAGAAAGAAACTCATACAGGTTTGGAACAACATGAGAGTGGGTAAATGATGACAAAGTGTTCCTTTTTAGGTGAATTATCCCTTTAATAATCACTGATTGAACACAAAATAGTATTTATTTTATTACTTTATTAATTCAAATAATATTTTGGTGTATGCGTATATTTAATACATTAACATGACTAAAAAAAATGTAAGCAGACTATCTACAAAGTTATCTGTTTAATTCCATTTTGGTGAACTGAAAACTTTACAAAATCCTCCTGTCAAAACAAATCAAATCACATACTGAAAGGGAGTCAATTCTGAATTTTAGGTAACCAATCATTTAAAAAAAAAAAGTAAGTAAACAAAACGTCACGAATAAACACTAAAGTTTTCTGTTCACACCTTAAATAAAAGGTTTTATGCCTGTGCATAACACATAGAGCTTCACAAGTGAACCAATTATAAACTGTGTGGAAACTGAGACAAAAAATATCACAGTACTTTAAGTACTTCTTTCCCTGCTCCATTGTGTTAAACAATAACGTGTAGCAATACAATAGAGCAGGGATGTCTCATGGGGAGCTATGACATCTTTTGGAAAGGTGACAGAATATTATGAAGCAATCAATGCCTGGGTTCCATCTTTTAAAATATCATAAACTTCATAATGATGGAGTATATCATTACATCAGTGCTTTGATCCTGTGAACTTCACATGTGACACAGAATCTCTTATTTTATTTAAATAAGTGAATAATGAGAAATTTTCCCTACTAAAGCACAAAATGTCATTTTGTGCAATAACCTCTGGCTGATATGATGATGCAACGTTCAGAAATGTATCTGGCTCTCTGTTTCAGTGGCTGCACAACAAGAACTAAAATCACAAACCAAAACCACCAGTCATGAACCCAAAGTACAGTGGGCCTAATTAGGGTTGTGAACCAAAAACTGAAAACCTTTTTTTTTTTTTAGAACCTCATGTGCAATTTTCCACCGATAAGAATAGAACATACTGAAAATGACAGTTTCCTGTACTTACTCAGTGGCGCCACAACATCGCAACTGAATCTACAGCATGACAAGGACAGTGTGCGAAAAGTGTAGTCCGATTACAGCACAAATTAATCTTATGAGCTGGTTCTTTTTTCATAATTCAAAACCATAGGCTACACCACAACTTGTGAAGTCCAAATTCCCCCCAAAAATGACTATAATGAGGCGGCTCTTTTTAGTAAATCCAGAACATACAGCACAACCTGTGCAGTCCAATTCTTAGATAAGCCTCATATGAGCCAGTTTCATTCATTCACATTTCTATGTGACAATGGATTTATGCACAAAATTGATGTTACAGGAGGCCCAGTTATAATTCATGCATCCAACAGATTAAAAAAAAAGGTTAAAAAAAAACTGCATGGGTGTGCAAAAAGAAGAATCCTGTCTCAGAGCCATTTCATCAGTAGTAATGAACATCTCCCATTTTGCAAAATATTAGTTGTATAACGGAGCATGTCTGCGTGCGGCTGTTCTATCATGTGCTCCTCTTACAGTCAGACACATGGGGGGCACACAAGAGCATGATCCACCAAGACAAAAGGATTCTCATCAGCACCCACCCAATCTGGCAACCCAAAATGGCACAGCAGACACTCAATCTGGCAACCAACACAGCTGGGCCATGGTCTGGTCCAGCCTCACAGAGCTGTTAATTTGCTTGTTTGAGCATCACTTCTTCACACAGTTACATTTTTACCCTCCTAATTTGTGAGAAAATGTGCTGTCCTGCTTTCACCCAACATTTCTTGCTTTTAACAGCATTAGAAGTAATCTACAAACACTTCTCTTGCTGTAGGGCTCAGCTCTGTATAGAGGGTTATTTAGGGTATATGTTGAAATTCTGAGTAATGCATCATGAAAATTGCTGGGATGTGACCAGAGACCATATAAATCTGATTCACTCATTAATATTAAACACTCTGTAAGGAAAAAGACAGCACATAAACACTGTAGAGCCAGCTAAACCTACTCTGTTTAGGCTGAATCAAACTGACTAAATCATCCAATGCTTGTTTAGGTTATTTAACATGCTCTTGTGGTTCAGTATCAACGATGAAGATAAATTTTATTACATAAGCTATTTCTTCACTTCAATAGCACTTCTGCATGGAACCTACAATCACAGTGTATATAACCTACTGAAAGACTGAAAACGCTGATTCGCAAAGTATATGCCAAAATCATATATTTTCAATGTTTATTATATTCTACA
Source organism: Barbus barbus (assembly GCF_936440315.1). Lineage (NCBI taxonomy): Eukaryota > Metazoa > Chordata > Actinopteri > Cypriniformes > Cyprinidae > Barbus > Barbus barbus. The sequence continues at coordinate 16,040,400 of NC_136757.1, read as the reverse complement.
CAATCAAAACCAACTTTATGTTCCCAGAGACTCTGGAAAAAACAAATACACACAAATTTAAAGGTTTTGTCGCATAGTGTGATATACAGTAATAAATGATATCAGTGTTTTTGTGATATATGTTATACTCTTTATGTATGTTTTGTCTTGTATACTTACAAATACCCCATAATAGCATTACCATTAAAATATATTCAGGGCCATTAAGGATTATTCAACTTCTGTAGCATTCTGTCAATTACCACAGAAAATAATTTTCACTGTCCCTCAGATTGTTAAAAACAAAAGATAAATGCATATACACTAATGCACTAATAAGTAAGGCAACGTGAAACGGAATGTAAAAGCCACTTAAAAAATTATAATGTAATATTGCCAAACACACATTAAAACCAATAAATAAACAATAGTACCCTTATGAACCCACTGAGCAAAATATAGATCTTAGCAGACACATTTCCAGAGTTAACATTGTAAAACTTCACTGTAAAATAATAATAATAAATAAATAAATAAAATTGCCCATGACCTTATCCACTCATTTTATGGACATTTACTTTAACCCTAAAACACAACACAATGAAGCGCAAAATTCAAAATACAGGTAAAATAAATATGGAAAATTTCTTCTTTTTTATTATAGTACATTGTGCCCTATTTTTAGTGTAGCGAAGTTTTAATATTTTCATATTTTAAAATGTTTTCTTACCTTGACATTACACTACATAAAACTACTACGTGAGTGTTTCAAATACAATGGCTGAGGAAATTATATCAGATAGGATATATTTCTCTTTTTTGACCAGCGTAATCAATCTCTCTCTATTTTTTCCTCTTTTGGAAAGTCATAGAAACGCTTGTGGGTTTGCCATTTCCTTTCACCACTATAGAAATTTACTAAACTATGAAAACTTCTGCTTCTGAGAACCTCGGAAATGTGAAAAGGGTCGATTGTCATTATATTTGAAATGATGTATGGGCAGACAACTACTGAGTCTCTACACATTTATTCATTTAACCACTGAAACATGTGATTTATACCATTACTTACTGTCAGAGATGCAATTTATTTAATGATGTAATTATCAGTGAGGAGTAACGTGACACGATCTTTATAATACATCCAAATGCATAAGTAAATTGGACACTTTGAGTTCAAATTGTAATTTAATGCCTTCCATATTTCATGCGCTCTATCCTCAGATAAATGAGGACTCCTGATCCGCATTGATTAACTGGTCTGCGCTGTTTTAATGAATCCAATCGTGATTAAGTATCTGTTGACGAGATGTCTTTGATCACAGATGATCCTCTAATGGAATCTTTCTGATGCGCTCAGTTCTCATCCCTCTTTCGCTCTCTTTCTCTCTCGCTCCCTCTTCTTCTTTTTCACCGATGGCCCCTGGAGCAGTTTTGTATGGTAAGCTGTCTGAGTAGTTGGAGAAAAAGCAACGCTTGACACCATCTTCTGAAAAATGTGGCCAAATCAATGTTTTATGACCCCTTTTGGCTTAGAGCACATTATGGATTTGGGAGGCCTTTCCTTCAGAGCGTTTTTGAAAACTGTTGGGTCCCATGGAAGTTAACTGCAAAAACACAAGCGAAGCTGCCGAGAAAGATAGAGAGTGACAGGGAGTTTGAGAGAGGCAGACAGAAAGAGAGAGAGAGAGAGGATGTGGTAGACTGAGATGGAAATAGAATGGACTTGGGAGGGCTATTTTAAAAATGTATTCCAGTACTAATGACTAATTACTCAGATTAAAAATGTTATTAGAATCCGAATCCAAGAACAAAATTATGAAAGTAACCTAATTTGACTTCTTTTAACTACCTTTGAACTGTCACAACATCTTCCATGCAAATTAAAATGAAAGAAAAGCGATATATAAAGGTAAACACTAAAATCATGTTTACATTCATATTGTTTATGTCTTGTGGCTATGCATTTGTTTACATAAACAGATTACTGACCCCAATCACTTCCATTGTAAGTGACTCACTGTAAACCAGATTTTGGCAGGTGCAAGTCAAAATATTTTTTTATTTTATGCCACAAATGCTGTCAGCTGAGTTTAACTCATACTGACCCAAAATATTCCTGATTCCTGAATCATTTTTAAGCGTATACACCTCATTATTCGGTAGGCCCCAGTCCAGTGATCAATGCCTTGATCTTCTGCCTTGACAGCATCAGTATCAAAATCAAGATCAGAATATATTGCACCTACCTGCACAATCTTCAAAGAGATTCTCTTCTCTTCAAAATGAGAAGAGAGGAAGAGAAAGAAAAGGAAAGGAGAGGAAGAAATGGGATTACTACACACTGTATGTGACAGAGAGAGAGAGAGCGTGGAGAGAACATGGGGTCTAAAAACAAACGGTGGTCACTGCAAGACTGTTAAAGCTGAGATACTGAATCACAAAGAGAAATACTTTGAGAAACTTTTTAGCCTTATACCACATTTTTAAAATGACTTTAAAATGAACAATTGCAATTGCCTCCAGGGGAGAGTCTTATGCAAGCACTGCAGTGCCTTTATATTACAATAATATACATCCTCTGGAGCAGAGAGAAGCATAATTTACTTTAATAGCTATTTTGGATATTTTTTAGATGTTTATGTCTGTGTAATTTCATATTTGATGAAGGGCTCAATGGATTAAAAATGTTATTTAAATTAATCAGTATTTATCACATGCTCAGGTTTGAAGAGAAAAGACTCAAAATGAATATAAAGACATTGGGATGAAGAAAAAAATAATAAAATGACATTTTAAATTACATTTTGAACCATTATATATAATATATATTATATATAATTAAACATTTATGTATTTTATAATTAATTGTATTATAATAACTAAAATGTCTTGTGTTGATTTAGTAAAATTAATTTAAAATATTATGCTTTTTTATTAACTCTATGAGCTCCACCCAGCTTCTATTTTTTATTACATAGTTTACTGACATCTATTGTTTTCTGTTTTCCTTCCAAACACTGTTCCTGTATTGTCTGAGTGCTTTGACAATATTGTCTGGAAGCCAGCCATGGCCATAAAGCACAGTGAATTGAAAAACTGAGAGACAGTGAATGCTAAAAGAGAAAAAGAGTGAGAGAGAGAGAGGCTGGCTAACGCACTGAAGCGTTTCTACGTACAGTCCTCTCCTTTTCACTCTCACTCCTGAACTAAATCCACTAAAAGCTTAAAACTCTTGCCTTCACCCTCCCTTTCCATTCCTCAAATCTCTCCTTCTTGAGTGCAGCGGAAACCTATTTTCCATCTTTCCCTCTGTGACCTCCCTGGCGAACACACCCAAAGAGAAAAGAGTGGAGACAGAGAAAGTGCTGGAGAAGAAGGAGGAGATAGCAGGTCTCCAGCAGGGATTCATGCATCAATTAATGAGTTGAGTTTAGCCGCAAATCCACCCAAATCTACAGCTCATCACAGTGTGTTTGTGTGTGTGTGTGTGTGTGTGTGTGTGAGAGAGAGAAAGAGAGAGAGAGAGAGAGAGAGAGAAAGAGCAAAAGAAACAGTAGTTAGACTGGCAACAGTAGTATATAAATAATTCAAGTTTTAAAAGTTGAAATTAACTGGCGACGGGGGTGTTCTGTGTGTTTCCACGAGGAAGACTCTCTAAGTGCCCTTAAAACTGAGGAATCAGGAAGTTGGCCATTGTAGACAGGAAATTAAAAATCTATCTGCATTAGTTTTGAAACACTAGCTCAAGATTAGAAGACAAAGTCAGCATTTATCATCATTATAAGTCTTAAAATATTGTATCGATAGATAGATAGATAGATAGATAGATAGATAGATGATAGATAGATAGATAGATAGATAGATAGATAGATAGATAGATAGATAGATAGATAGATAGATAGATAGATAGATAGATAGATAGATAGATAGATAGATAGATAGATTTTAGATTTAGATTTTTAATTTACTGTAATTACTACAGTAAGTACATGTAATATGTGTAACAAGGACACTGTAAAATAAAATACTACCAAAATAATTAAATTATTATGCTAGTATAGAGTTATGTGCACAGCTGTAGTATAATTCCCATCATGCCAAACAATTTTGCCCCAATTAAGTATTTTATAGCCGTCCAACACAAAATGCAAAGGACACACCGAATTAAAACACATTTGTCTAGTAAATTATCATACATTTTTTCAGATTCTGACTGCTGTTTTACTCACAGGCCAGATTTTTTAGAGCTGATATTCTGTGATGTACATACTGTCAGGTAATGTCACTGTAGCTGTAGGCCATCTAACAAACCTTCTCAGCGACACACTAGACGAATGGAAGACAGACAACAGGGGGAAAAAAATGTTTCTCCATTTCCTCTGGTGTTCTTTCTGTTGATGTGCGTGAGCGCTCTAGTCAGAGCTAAGTCAAAGCAAGTCTTGCTGTGTGACATGTCAGAGAATCAGAAAAGACTGTAAAGATACATGGAGGTTTTATCAAACGGCTGCAGATGCGCTGAGAAGCCTGAGAGCAGAGGATGATGAGATATCGTCTCACTCTGCCCAGGGATCTGAGCAACGTCAGAGCACTGCAGCGCGAGATCGTCCAAATTCATTTCAGAGAGCTTAAACTACCCACACACACATGTATTTCTGTATGGCAGTAAATATGGTGTGTCAAATGAGAATGAGAAATTGTCTATGGAGATTTGTAGGGATCGGCAACAGCCTGTCAACTCTGTCACTTGATTCTCGTGCAAAATTAAACTGCAGAGTTTAGAGGAAAAAACAACTTGGAAGATATTTACTTAAGAAGAGACACTGTATTTTTGAGAGCTTGATTCTGATAGTGTTGACTAATATTATACACAGTAACTACATGACTATGAAGTAGCTTTTGACTAATGCATATCACCATGCTCTTTTTTTGCAAATTTCTAAATCAACAGACCTTCAAAGAGACTTACAGTCCACCATAGAAAAAAAGGCAAAAGAATTGCAAACAAAACAAAAACAAACAAAACAAAATAAAACAGTTTTATTTTATGGAGATAAAAATAAATAAATAAAATAAAAATAAACAAAACAAGCCAAAGATAAAACAAAACAAGACAAAAATAAAAATAAAAATAAAATAAAATACGAGCTTATCTCTTTCAGGAAGTTGGGCATTTGCAGAGACTTTTGATTCCCAGCTTCATCCACCGAGCTAGAAACTGTGTGATCTGTTAGGTCTGCAGTGATGAGACGGGTGAACAAATGTGCTGTTAATAGCGGGCTCTCATCAGCGTAATTATGGGCTGGTAATCATGGGAATCCTCGACCCCAAGCTTGAGTCATTCAACCCCAGAATGTTATACATCTAGACATAGCCACGGGAATATATTTTGTCTGGGGGGTGCTGGGGGGCGGGGCTTGATGTTGCAGGGTGGGGCCACGGTGGGGAATTTCAGACAACATCCTAATATTAAACAGCCCAAACTCTTATAGATTAACATACAAATGAATGAAGACAGAGTTATATGCAAAACAATATATATTTGTGCTTTTGTGATTTTAGTTCAATAATTTCTTTAATAAATCTATTATTTAAGGGGATTTTACTATATATTAACATCATTGATATGCCAAAGTTTTGGTCAGTGCACTTGCAAATTCTCTCATCAGAAACAAAGTGCAAATGTACATGCGGTGTAAATAAGAGATTAATTCATCGTACACTGCAGACAGCTTCACTTATAGCCTAACTGGAGCTTTTTTTAAAGTGCTCTAAAAAAGACTCACGTTAGACTGAATTTGATAATGTAATGTTCTTGGCTCGCTGTAGAATTTGTTCGTTGTTTGAATAATCATGGACATGCGGCTTATAATTAAACTTAAAATGTATTTTTATCAAACGTGATCAGGTGAAATACAAATTCAGTCCTATTAAAATATTTTATGACATAATATGGTAGGTTACTTGCCCACAACGTTATGATGTGCGTAGTTAATAGATTACATTAGGCTACAGTGGTTTGAGCGCGGTTGATCAGAGACTAGAGCGCAATTAAAGAGCTGTGCTTATGTGATTGTCAGTGGCCGTCTTGAGAAGCGAAAAAGCTTCGGAAGACGGCTCATAAAAAGGAAAAATACGCAAGTGGGTTTTACAAGTCGGAATCTAAAATTAATCGCGTGAACACTTCACATGAAATTCTGTCACCGATGCGGGACATGCGCAAGAAGAAAAAAAACAATTCTGGTCAGTTTAATATATAATTAATCACAAAATCAAGTATATTGGGGATGATCGAGGGGCACAAGGAAAATCTCAGGCCCAGCCCTGCACCCCTAGTTCCCGTGGCCATGCATCTAGACACATTCGGAGATCAAATAAAAAATAAAATAAAGTCATCTGAACTAAAATACTAACCCAACAATATTTAGTCACATCTACAAACTATTATGGTTGTACACATTAACATGAAGATGGATGTGCTAAATTACTAGTATTTCTTTTAGTTCCATTGCATTAAAGAGTGATTCAAGCCTCATGGTTAAGGATCTATTATGCTGACAGAAAGGTTGCAGGTTCAAGCCCCAGTTTATCACCATTCTGCCTTTAATTAAGAACCCTAACCCTAAGTTCCTCAGGGGGATCCTGCTAGATGGATCAAAAAATTTATCAAGTGATTCGTTAATTAAGGTCAGATGATGAGATAAAAGCAATTTTGTGTTTGTAATTAATGAACTTAAGTGCCAGAACTCACTTAACTAAAATTATCCATGCATGCAATGATGTTACTACTGATATAACAAAACAAATAAACAAACAAAATCTGATTCATTTGGAATTATGCACATACAAGACAAAAGAGTGAAAAACACACTCAATGTAAAGAAAAAAAAGAAGGTGAGAGAAAAAAGTGATGATATTCATTGTTTTTTCAGCCCTGAAGCAGAAAGTCCTCTTTCCAGCGTGAATTCCCATAACACCCTCACAACAGAGAGAAGACTGAAAGAGAGAGAGAAAATGAAAAACTAGACACAGTAAGAGACAAAGAGAAAACCTAGTGGTTCAGAAAAAACAAATTGTTCTGAGTGAAAGCTGTCTCACGCCAAGATACATGAGAGGAAAAAATAGAATTGGGAGAACTATAAGAAAGAAAACAGGAAAAATAGACCGAATGAAACAATGAAGTATTATAGCAAACAAATTAGAAAGTTAGAAAGAGAGGTACAGCGAGTCGCTTCCTCGCTGTTTATTACAGCTTGACCGAGTCCAGGTTTGTCCAGTAAAAACCTCAAACTGAATGATTGATGGCCATCACACCCATGTGTATTTGTCCCAAAATAAACCTCAAAGGTGGATCCGTTCTTATGCATCATCCTTCAGCAAACCCTCATCACTGTTTGCTTTCATGCTGGCGGATCCTCAAGGTGTGTGTGCATTTGTGTTATGTGTAAATTCACATTAGACAGGGGTTTGGGTGTAATTAGGCTCAGAGGTGCTTGTTTTGCCTGAATTCTGGCAAACGAGATCAGTAGCCACGACATCAGGGACCCAGAGAGTGAAACTCTGCCAGAAGCACCAAATATAAACCCTCTATGATAGTCACACACACACACTAAAACACAAAATAGATCACAAGATGCATCCAGTAGAAACACTCGATGACGTGAACATCACTCATATGGCAACGGCAACAGCAACAGCGAATGGCTACATTCAAAAATTATTTTGTTGCAAAATAAATATTGTGCTTTCTACATTGCATTATTTAAACTTGAAAATATTAAGCAAAGTCTTCATTAGTACTCATGTAATAATTACAGTTTAAAATTCATTAAAAAATATAAATACATATAAATTTACACTATACCGCTAACTATTTTCAACATTGATAATAATAAGAAATGTTTCTTAAGCACCAATTTAAATTTGTTCTGAAGGAGTAATGGCTGCTGAAAATTCAGCTTTGCATCACAGGAATAAATTAGATTTTAAAATATACTAAAATAAAAAAATCAGTTGTAATAATAGTTCATATACTTTTTTAATGTAATGTTGATCAAATAATTGCAGCATCGGTGAGCATAAGAGACTTCTTTTTTAAAGCATTAAAGTATGTGTAAAGGTGGTGTAAATATATATATATATATTTTAAAGTGCTTTTTATCTTTAAAATGAGTCAACCAGTAGAAAAAAAAAAAAAATGTATGTTTAGTTGTTTTATGGCATCCTTCTCTACTCAAAATGGCCTGTTAATGCACAAAGTGTGCAGTATTACCTTGATTGCTAACTTAATGTTTTAAGTTGATTCTCATTCACTTTATTCAGTTTATGTCAAAGTGTATTTGAGTATATTTCACTTAATTTTCAAATCCATAAAAATTTGGTATAAACACAGTAGCAATGTATTTAAAAGTAGATCAAATTGACTTTTGTCCAAGTCTCCTGCTTCTAATTTTCCTCACATAATCTCACGTCACTGCACCAAGATACCCAAATCTGCAATGAAATGTCAGATATTTCAGTATAAACAATTATTTCTCATCAAATTCTCCCAAGACCGATTTATCTGAGCGATGCAATCCTCTTTCATTTTAAAGCTCTATGCTCTTACTGTATGTATGCCACATCTATTTTTATTTATGTTTTAGGAGAAACACTTTGGACAAAGTTGATACTTAAATGAAGCACAACATCAAGTCTCCTGAGCGTTAAAAGTGTAGCATTCTCCTGTGGGTATTACTATTGTGTTTGTTTACCTGTTCTTTTTTAGGCACTTATTTTGCTGTCTCTCACTGAAAAATAAAGATTATTTCAACAAATAAATACTTCAAGCTACAAACACACACATACACACACGCTTACAACCTCTCCACCCAGCTCACCCTGTTACTGAGCAAGTCATCCATTTATACGCTTCACCTCAGGAAACACTGGGGGTCACTTACTCTCTATTACTTTCTTTCTCTCTATCTCTTGATTCCCGCAGAGCCTGTGTCATGACAGTAATGTTAATCTTGTCCTGTGAGACAGAAATGATGACTGAATGAAAGAAAGGAGGGTGAGACTGCAGTAATAAAGTGCTTTCTCTCTCTGTCTCTCAGCCAAGGTCTGTTGAACTCTTGAGGTGAAGAGTGAAGCTCTGGTCATCACTGCCCTTATTTTCTCATTGGGAGATCCTCTCTGTGTGATTCCAGATGATGGGATCAGAAAGTAAGAACAGGTTGACGCTGAGACTTTGTTTTTCTGAAGGTGCAGATTTCATCTGTCTGGTGGTTTGTTGTTCTCTCGTTAATCAACACTTTGGCAGATGGCTCAGCTGCACACAAAGCAATTTACTGAAAATAACCAATCATCAATATGAAGGCCATGAAACTTTCATGCATAAATATTCAGAAGTTTAAAACTCCGTTCTTTCTACCAAATTACGAAATTACCCTCTAAACACAACTCATTTTGTATAAATCGTTTGGTTTAATGATTACACTGACAACATGTTTAAGAAAAAATCAGTACAGAAATGTATAATGTCCTGGAAGAAAATTACCAATACGTTTTACATTAAGTTTTCATATATTTCCTCTAACCCTAAAACACAATTCAATGCGTAATTCAAAATAGGTGTAAAACACCTGTGAGAAATCAATACAGAAATGTATTTCTATAAACACAGTACATCGGGCCCTATTTTTATAGATTTTTTTTGGAGTGTATTAATGAATATACACTTGCAAATTCACCATTAAGGGAAAACTAATGCATAAAAAACATCACTACACTTAGAAACCATGTCTGCCATCAAAACTACACCACAGCAGCCAACTAAACTGAACTCTTCCTCATACCTGTAGTCATTGCACTCAAGAAACTGCAGATCCACAGCAGACTGTTCTGCCAACACTTTGACAGCATTGTCATGTCTATTTAATAGTTGCTAGTCATTCATTTTACATATCTTTCTTTCCAGACATCGACGCCATATAGTAAGAAATCAAGTAATCATCATTCATTTTATTTTTCATTGCACTCCAAGCACATTGAACAAATGTTGTGAAGTAGTTGATCATCAAATGTAAGGAGAACAGGTGCACATTAAATCCGTTTGCAGTTTCAGCATATTAGAATGATTTCTGAAGGGTCATGTGACACTGAAGACTGGAGTAACGGCTGATGAAAATTCAGCTTTGCCATGACTGGAATTTTAAAGTACATTAAAATAGAAAATGGTTATTTAAAATTAGAATAATATTTCACATTATAACTGTTTTTACTGTATTTTTGCTTATATATATATATATATATATATATATATATATATATATATATATATATATACAGTGCCCTCCATAAGTATTGGAACAGTAAAGACAAAATTGCTCTGTTGGCTGTGGAGTCAAGACATTTGCAAATATGATTAAAATATGAATATGAGACAAAACTACAGAATGTCACATTTTATTATTAGCCGTTTCAACACATACATGTTTTACCAAATAAAAAGAACAGCACTTTTAGAGTTCATCCCACTCATTGATGTGAGCATAAGTATTGGGACAGTTGAACATAAGGCAGATATAAAAGATTAAAAGCTATTATTTAGTTGCAGATCCCTTACACACAATCACAGAAGTGAGTCTGTGACCCATAGACATCACCAGACTGTTGGTCTCATCCTTTGAAATACTTTTCCCAGCCTTTAATGCAGCCAATTCCAATTGTAGCTTGTTTTGGGGAGTTTCTGTCTTGACTCTCCTCTCCAGCTGGTGAAATACATGTTCAATCGGATTTAAATCTGGAGATTGACTTGGGGAATCTAAGACTTTACATTTCTTTGCCCTTATAAATTCCTTGACTGAACTGGCAGGGTGTTTTGGGTCATTGTCCTGATGCAACATGAAGCACTTCCCAATGATTCTGGTGGCATTTTCTTGAATATTGGTAGGCAAGATGGTTTTGTACCCTTCCAAATTCTTTCTGCTACAGTCATCATACATTAAGTCATCGGTAAAGTTGAGAGGGCCTGTTCCAGAGGCAGCCATGCATGCCCATGCCACGACACCACCGCCACCATGCTTTACAGATGAGGCTGTATGCTTGAGATTATTGCAGTTCCCTTTTTTTCCACATTTTTGCTTTCCCATCTCTTAGATAAAGGTGCATCTTTGTCTCATCGGTCCATAAACACAGTTCCAAAACTCTTCTGGCTCACCTTTGTGCTTTTTTGCAAACTCTAATCTTGCCTTTCTATTTTTGGTGCTGGTCAGAGGTTTGCATCTTGCTGTGTAGCATCTGTAATTCTGTGTCAAAGTCTCCTGAGGACAGTAAATTGTCAGAGCATCACCCCAGCTTTCTGGAAGTTGTTGGTGATTTTACAGACATGTCTTTTAGGGTTCATTTTCACAGCTTTTATGATTTGTCTATCATCAACTACTGTTGTTTTCTCAGCCGATCAGGTCGTTGTTGGTTGCTGATGTCGCTGGTGGTTTCCAAACTCTTGATTTCTCCATACCCTTTATTTTTGCTACAGCTCTAATTGACTTCCTCTTTTCTTTTAGCATCCAAATTGCTTGCTTTTCTCTCAAAGTCAGCTCCCTCGTCTTCATCCTGGTCTGTGTGTGTCATCATCGAATGCAAGATTCAGAATGCAGAAGTAATGGATATAACTGATACGACATATTCCCTGCTTTTAATACCTGAAGAATTAATGCAACAGGGCACAGCTGATCACTTAGAAAGACCTGTGAGGCAACTGTTCCAATACTTATGCTCACATCAGATAGAGGGATGAAACTCTAAAAGTGCTGAACGTCTTAGCTGGTAAAACATCTATGTGTTGAATCACCCAATAATAAAATGTGACATTCTGTAATTTTGTCTCATATTCATCTTTTAATCATATTTGTAAATGTCTTGACTCCACAGCCAACAGAGCAATTTTGTCTTTACTGTTCCAATACTTTTGGAGGGCACTGTATATATAAGCAAAAATACAGTAAAAACAAGTATAATGTGAAATATTATTCCAATTTTAAATAACCATTTTCTATATATATATGTATATATATATATTTACACACACACACCAAATGCATGTAACTTAGCACTTTAAAACTGACTGACAGCTGTATTCTGCTGTGAGTGGAGAGTCACACACGTACAATGGCACAAACATAATTACACACACTGGTTCTCTGTGAACACTTTGATTAATTATTCACACCACACTACAGTAGATAAATTAGTGGGACTGAATGAATAGGGTCTGGTCAGCTGACTACACTCAAATCATTTTAACTGAAACCTAAACCAGCTGCAGAAACCTGAGATTCCCGCTCTGACCCAGACATCAGCCATTCCAACAAGTAACAGTTATTTGTCACAGTTAATAGCCTGTGAAAACACACACAATAATGCAGCCAAACATCTTTATAAACACAAACACACACGATACACGTACAGTTTGTGTATGAAGTTGGAAATGAGATAATGAAAGGAAAATAAGCATCAACTAGCAGCTAAACAAAACATTAGCATTGCAAACAAATTTTGGGCAAAAGTGAGCACTAACACAACAAAGAGCTTAATGATTATAACCAGAAATAAATATCTAAAACCAGGTTTAGTGCATTAAAATACACCAGATTCTTAAAGGCCTGCAAATGTTTCACCTCAGATGGTGCAAGTCAGATATAATTAGCACACTCTCTCGCTTTCTCTATCCCTCTCTCTCTATGATGATTAGTAAATCATTTTTATGGAGCGCCTCTCTCTTTCCTGTCAATCTACAGGCTAATTAAACTTGCTCTGGGTCTCAGGATGGGCAGATCACTGCTTTTGACAGGCATGCCACTATTGCCCCTTATCAACCATTTACATTGGCAACAGCTTTCAGATTCATCCACCGAGTGAGAATGAGTGTATCGGTATAGCGAGGCCAGTCCCACATGCGGTGCTCGGGTTAAACCACTTTCACTCTAACAGCAGATCCAGGACCTGCACACAACAGAGCCAAATCAAATAAACTACTACATTCAGTGGTGATTCACAAAGGATTATTTCAGCAGCCAGTATCAGCGGGGCATCTGTGTGTTCCTAAGCCTTTTGCTCCCGACAACATCCTCGCTCATAGCGAACACATAACCAGCTCTGTTAGGAGGAGAATAAACGCGCACTGTGGCCCGAAGGGAGTTATATCAGCCAACCACATCAGCCAAGGCAATGCAATTACCGTGGAAATTACAGTTCCAACTACAAATTCATATGGCCATATTTTGCAGTATTGGTTTTTTTTTCCTGTCTTTTATCTCTCTCCCAGAGTGATGTGGAGGATTTATAAAACGCTTTATCTTATTTGGTGCAATTTACTGATGCAAAAACAGCTTAAAAAGGAGAAAGTTATGACGTATGTGTGAAGCCCACGTTTTATTGCATTTTTGTCTTGTTTAACTCTCAAATCGTTCAATTCAGTTGAAACTTTTGTAATGAAATGAATAAACTGGATCACAAAACCGATCTAAGTGATTCGCTCACCAATAAGTGTGAAGGATTTGTTCGCAGCTCAATAAAAATCAATTTGAGTGATCTGCGAGTCAACTACTCGGTGACTCACTGAACTGACAACTAGGCCTATCTCATATTCAATTCTTAAAAAATGATCTGAAAACCGTTGAACAATGAGAAATAGCATTATTAAAAATCTACTTTTTTTAGCCTGTGTAAATAAATGTTAGTTACCGATATAATGTTTAGTTTAATGTAAATGCAAAATATAGGCCTATTTATGTTCTAAGTGTCATTTTATGGGGTAAATCAGGGCTGTGGCCTAAGACACTGAACTGGGACAAATAAAATGAGGAACACTTTCATCAAAAGGAAAGTGACATATAGCAAGATTGTAAATGACGGAAAAACATTTTTTTATTTATTATTAATTCTTTGAAAGGAACTGTTCGAGAGAAAGAAAAAAAAGTGTCACGAAAATGATTCGGACTTCCCATCACTACTCACTCGAATGGAATGAGTTGGTGGCTTTACTCTGTTTGCCCCCTTTCCAAGCAGGGTAAGCTGATTTACTGGGGTAAACCTGATTTGTACATGGTATATACTGTTAATGCGGTAAGAAGACGAAGCGCCGTCCATACACACACCCTCGCTCTCCAGTGCGCGCACACGCAAACTCATCACACTCGTTGCCCTTTTTACTCTATGGTATTTATTTCTTAACCACACTTGACACAAAATAGTCCAGCTTTATAGCTCCCAGGATGATTCTCAGGTTTACACACAGGCTATAGCCTACCTATTAAGTTTCAGCGACCCGCGTCCGGTCACGATCAGACTGCATGACTCACTAAAGCAACTGTCATGGATCACAAAAACAGACGCTACCCGTCTATTTTCCTAAACTGATCAATGATTTTTAACTCAGAATGATACTATACACCATCCCGTTATTCTTTGTGGACATCTACGTTGTGAAGAATTAAATTGAAGCACATCTAAAATATAAGTGTCAAACCAAATAAATAGCAAAAGCTGCATACCTGTTGGTGCGGTGGTCCGGATTATTGCCCAGCAGCAGCAGAGACGGGTCTCATTGCCCTTTCATTGTGAGTTATTCCATCCACGAACCGGAAAGGCTTGAGCAATCCGCACCAAAGGATCCCTCCTATATCTACTCTGTCAGAGAGAGTCAGAAACCCACAAAAACAAAAAAGAAGTTCAGTCCTCTGATCACAAAAGCGCCCGATGTCCCCGCAGGGCGTCCGGGTGCGAGGAGACGCAAAGTTCCTTCTCTCGCAGTGTCTCAGATCTTCATCTCAACTCAAATGAGAGCGGCGTGAAACTTCACATCACTGCTTTCGTGTCTGGTCTAAAAAATATACAGATGTTTGTCACGAAGCCATCACCCCGCATAGTATCCTGTTGGGCTTGTTTTGTCGGTGTTGGTCCGCGATGGAGACGCTCTGTGCAGGATCTGCCGGTGCTGAAGGCAAAGGTCTGGAGCGCTGAGCTGCGCTGCGCTGACTCGCTTCCTGCGTGCTCTCCAGGGATGTCAGAAGGAACCCAATGCACAGTGAATCAGCGCCACTCAGCGGCGTCTGTGACAGCTGTTCTGTCGGTTCTACTCTCTGTGCTCATCTGTTATCATTTTTGAATATTTTACAGGTTCATCTGAGTGGCATAGCCTAAGTCATAGCTAAACCTGCCATTTAAAAGCACAAAACGTGATAAGTACATATGATCTTAAAGTGGTGAAAAACACATTTCACAGATTATAAAAAGTCTTTCAAAGAAAAGAGCACCTTATTTGAGTTCACAGGTTCATCTGAGTGGCATAAGACTTGCCATATGCCTGATAACTACATATTTGTTTAAGCTGGCAGGAAACAGATTTCATGAGAAGGCTTATCTGAGTTTTCATGAACATATCACTAAAATATTACTTTAATCCATCACCTTTTACAATGTGTTAATAATGGAAATTGTCTTAACGCATTAACAAATACGAGGATGCCTGTTTCCAAATATACACTCTAAAAAATGCTGGGTTAAATACAACCCAGCACTGGGTAAAATATGGACGAACCCAGCGGTTGGGTTATTGCCCAGAAGGTTGGGTTAAACATTTAACCCAACTGTTGGTTGAAAACAACCCACCATGTGTTCAGTCCAATATTTACCCATCACTGGGTTGTATTTAACCCAGCATTTTTTAGAGTGTATGGAAATAAAAAACGTATTTATTCTATATTTATTTACAGATTTGAGTAGAAATATATACAGTATATATATCATACATGGAGTTCACCAGAGCTTTACAGGTTGCCACTGAAGTCCTCTTCCTCTCCTCCATGACGACATCACGGAGCTGGTGGATGTTAGTTCCTCCAGCTTTCGTTTGAGGATGCCCCACAGATGCTCAATAAGGTTTAGGTCTGGAGACATGCTTGGCCGGTCCATCACCTTTACCCTCAGCTTCTTTAGCAAGGCAGTGGTCGTCTTGGAGGTGTGTTTGGGGTTGTTATCATGTTGGAATGCTGCCCTGCGGCACAGTCTCTGCTTCAGTATGTCACAGTACATGTTGGCATTCATGGTTCACTCAATGAACTGTAGCTCCCCAGTGCTGGCAGCACTCATGCAGCCCCAGACCATGACACTCCCACCACCATGCTTGATTGTAGGCAAGACACACTTGTCTTTGTACTCATCACCTGGTTGCCGCCACACACGCTTGACACCATCTGAACCAAATAAGTTTATCTTGGTCTCATCAGACCACAGGACATGGTTCCAGTAATCCATGTCCTTAGTCTGCTTGTCTTCAGAAAACTGTTTGCGGGCTTTCTTGTGCATCATCTTTAGAAGAGGCTTCCTTCTAGGACAACAGCCATGCAGACCAATTTGATGCAGTGTGTGGCGTATGGTCTGAGCACTGACAGGCTGACCCCTAACCCCTTCAACCTCTGCAGCAATGCTAACAGCACTCATACGTCTATTTCCCAAACACAACCTCTGGATATGACCTGAGCACGTGCACTCAACTTCTTTGGTCGTCCATGGGTCCATCGCTAATTGGGCCCAATTTGGACATTTTCACTTAGGGGTGTACTCACTTTTGTGTGCACTGTTATACAAGCTGTACACTCACTACTTTACATTGTAGCAAAGTGTCATTTCTTCAGTGTTGTCACATGAAAAGATATAATAAAATATTTTAAAAAATGTGAGGGGTGTACTCACTTCTGTGAGATATTGTATTTACCTTGACTGTGCAAGATTTTTGTTTGGTTTTGATGAGTTAAGCTATTTAAAGAAACAGCCCATAATGCTACCTGATTATGCATTTGTTATTACACTATTTAAATGTATTATTATACTCACAAATCACTATTTTAGTGCAAATGTTATGGTTTACTGCACTTTGTTATTCTCCTTGTTACCAAGCCGCTAATGAATTGGAAGTCTCGCACATTCACAGGAACCTTCCTTTTGAGAAATAATATGAATAACACATAAAATGTGTTACATATTACAAAAATTATTTACACAGTGAGTGCTTTTAGTTGGAAACTAAAAGCCATAACAAAATGTACTTTAATTGAGGGTCACAGAGCTACATGACAGCTTTATTGATTCCGTGAGCCAAATATACTATTGGAAATTATTGCCACTGAATCAAGTGAAATGTCTCTCAGTCTTTACTGTACTTTTGCACTTGGGTCTCATTTTGGCACCAAAGAGGCATTTGACAAAATGAACCCCCCTCAGCAGATGAAGATTGAACACTCTTGGCTCAGTTGGTCTGAGTGCCTCCCCCACAGCTGAAATTCAATAGAAGTCACAAAGAGTGATACACATGTGTTGGACTTCTTAAGTGATTTATAACGCTTGCAGTGTGTAGGGTGGACAAGTTTCCACTAGAGTCATAGAAATGTTTGGTGAGAGAGGGAAAGAGATATGGAGGATAAACAGGGAGATGGAGGAATGAGATAGACAGAGAGAGAGAGAAGAACAGACTGAGAAAGAGAGATTTTTTTTTTTTCATACACCTTTATTATACATAAACATAAAAACCAGTACAAAATAACCAACTTAAATCAAAACAAATCAAACAAAAAAAATCAAAACATTTACCCAAAAACTCAGATTAACAACATATCAAAAATTAAATCTCCATCAATTACAACACAAATAATGTTATTAAAACACCACTGTAATTCAAACGACTCCAAATCATTCATTAGTTGATAATACTTAAATTCAACACTCACTCTAGCTTTTAAAAAAGCTTTAAAAAGAGTTACAACATCTTGATTTGGTCTATTTTCAATTCTATTTCTCCTTGTGACATATATTGCTAATTTTGCTTGTCCAACAATAAAGTTAATCAGCTGCCACTTTATTCTCTGCTTTTGGCAATATCTCAATCCTAAAATAAAAGCATTAGGAGAGAAGTTTTCCTGAAATCTTAAAAATAAGCCCTTCAACAAGGCAAAAATTGGTCCCAATCTGAAACATTCTGTAAAGCAATGAAAAACAGTCTCTCTTGTCCCACAAAACACACATTTATCAACAACATCTGAATTAATAACAGAGACAAAGGCATTCACAGCTATAGCCCCATGTAAAATCCGCCACTGCAGGTCACCAGTCTGCTTATTCAATGGTGGTTTGTATAGCACCCTCCAAACTGGCTTGTCTTCCTCTTGTAAACCAAATTTTTCTCGCCAAACAGTATCTTTCTTCTGGTTTAATGCCCCTTTGTTTAAAATCTTAACAAAACACTTATACAGCTCTTTTCCTTCCACTAGAAGAGAAGGAGAGAAAGACATTTGGCAGCCACTGTTAAAAGCCTTTCAGAAGGCATTTGCTGTTGTCGATATATTTGGCTGAAGTTTATTACACCTGAAAGTAACTAATACTTTCCATTACACTTCAAAGCAAAGCTTTTCAGAGACAGCTTACTGTCTCTTCTCTCACTTGCTTTCTCTTCCCCTGAGGCTTTGGTCTGATCTAAGATCAGTTGTGCATGCTCTTCCTGTAATAGCATTAGATGAGGCCAGAAGCTCTCAGATCAGCATTCAAATCAAATCCATCTGCTGGGTCGAAGTGGTTTTCTGGGCTGGTCTGACATGTTGAGCCAGTGACACCAGAATCTGTGAAAATATGAAGTATCAGACATTGTTTAAAGCCAACATGTGTTTCAGACCAAAACAGATCTCTATTTTTACTGATATCTTATGTGAGTGGCATCTCCTATCATACAGACCGAGATGTGTTTGCGTGTGTGTGACAGAGTGAATGTACTGTTGACATGTTTGTTTGCTCTGCATTAGACCCTTTCACAGCAGGAGCGCTGCTAGACAGACACAACTGGGCTAAAGGCTAACAGGGGGTACGGCGCTGGGTTAACAGCTGTGTCTGGGGCAAGAGAGACATACAGAAGCATAAAAACAACAGTAAAAGGTGGAGAGAGAAGGAGAGACTGATGCCAACATTGGATGGACATTTAAATATTATACTGAAGCCTAATCATTACGATCACAAGTAATCATTCCTTAATATGTTAATTGTGTCTGCTTAAAGGAATAATTCACACAAAAATGAAGATTTGCTGAAACTTTACTCACCGTCATGCCATTGAAGATGTAGATGAATAATAATTAACAAGTAATCCACATGACTCCAGTCTACCAATTAATGTCTTGTGAAGTGAAAAGCTGCATGTTTGAAAGAAACAAATTGATAAAATAGGTGTGTTAATTTTAAAACTTCATCGATAATAATACTTCCTCCAGTGAAAAAGTCAATCCCCTGTTGTCCTCTCACATCAAGATCCGCCAGAACTGTTTTGGGCTGTTTTTGCTTGTAAACAGTGCTGGATCTACGCATAGTTTTTCACTGGAGAAAACAATATTATAGATAGAGGACTCATATTTTTATCCCAAAGCAATCCGTTGTTTGGACACTCATTCTGACGGCACCCATTCACTGCAGAAGATTCACTGGCAAGCAAGTGATGTGCAAAATTTCTCCAAATCTGTTCCAATGAACAAGCAAACTTATCTACGTCTCAGATGGCCTGAGGGTGAGCGAATTTTCAGTACATTTTCATTTTTGGGTGGGCAACTTTAAAAACTTATAGTTAAAAAAGATAATAATGCTAATACTTGTTTTATAGGCCTTTCTCTTTTTTTTTTTTTTTGCTGATCAGACTGCTGAATGCCACAACTGATCAGTTGAATATTCCAGAGAGCCATGAATTTAACTGTCAATGTCTGTTATGATATTGTAAAGCCATTAAAATAGTAATCAATTATGTACAGTAATAAGTACATTACAGTTTAATTTTACTTGAATGTGGATGGGACAACGAAACATTTAGCTGAACTTTGGCTTCTTAAAGGGGTCATCGGCTGCAAAATTCACTTTTCAAGTTGTTTTAACATAAATGTGTGTTGGAAGCGTGTGATTATTTGTATAGCACTTTTTACGATACAAATCGTTGCAAAGCAGCTCTACAGGAATTTAAGTTTCCACAATATATTTATATATTGCAGAACCTTAATATATTTAACTTATGGCAAAATTTGGTAATTCTGTATGTTGTCTGAGCGTTGGCATCCTCTGAGATCCTCTGAGGGGTTGGCATCATCTTTTCTAGGTGTTCAGTCATCTCAGATCATTTAAGGGTTGGATCCAGACTGAAGCTTCTGTAATTCCTAGTTAACACGGGATGTTAATCCCGTGACAGAAACAGAGAAACAAGCAGAGACATAATTAGCGTAGCTGCTGTTCCATCTAAGCAAAAATGATTTGTTCAACCCAAGCTAAAGAATTATAATAATAATGTACATCTGATCAGATATAACTGCAGTACAAGATTATAAAATGCATTATGTGAATGCTTGGCTAAAGAGATGTGTCTTTAATCTAGATTTAAACAGATAGAGTGTCTGAACCCCGAACGTTATCAGGAAGGCTATTCCAGAGTTTGGGAGCCAAATGTGAAAAAAGCTCTACCTCCTTTAGTGGACTTTGCTATCCTAGATACTACCAAAAGTCCAGAGTTTTGCGACCTTAGGGAGCGGGTTGGACTGTAGCGTGGTAGAAGACAAGTTAGGTACGCAGGAGCTAAACCATTTAGGGCCTTATAGGCAAGTAATAATATTTTGTAAATGATACGGAACTTAATAGGTAGCCAGTGCAGAGACTGTAAAATTGGGGTAATATGATCATATTTTCTTGACCTGGTAAGAAATCTAGCCGCTGCATTTTGGACTATCTGTACCATGTTTATTGAAGATGCAGGACAACCACCTAGCAGTGCATTACACTAGTCCAGTCTAGAGGTCATGAATGCATGAACTAGCTTTTCTGCATCAGAAAGAGGTAGCATGTTTCAAAGCTTGGCAATGTTTCTAAGATGGAAGAATGCTGTTTTTGTAACATGGGAAATGTGATTTTCAAAGGACAAGTTGCTGTCTTATATAACACCCAGATTTTTTACTTTAGAGGACGTAATAATACATCCGTCTAGTTGCAAATTGTAATCCAAGAGATTCTGTGGACTGTTTTATGGTCCAATACGTAATATCTCTGTCTTATCTGAATTTAATAGGAGGAAATTATTGGTCATCCAATCTTTTAAATTTTTTACACAATCTATTAGCTTAGATAGTTTAGAAGTTTCATCTGGTCTTGTTGAGATATTTAGTTGAGTATCATCAGCATAACAATGAAAACACATCCTGTATCGTCTAATAATATTACCAAGGGGCAACATGTATATTGAAAATAGCAGAAGACCTAGGACAGATCCTTGTGGTACTCCATACTTTACTGGTGATAATTGAGATGACTCCCCATTTAAATGAACAATGTGGTAGCGATCAGACAGGTAGGATCTAAACCATCTTAAAGCCTGCCATTGAATACCAGTATAGTTTTGTAATCGATCTATGAGTATGTCATGGTCTATAGTGTCGAACGCAGCACTAAGATCAAGTAATACTAGCAATGAGATGCAGCCTTGGTCTGAAGCAAGAAGCAAGTCATTTGTAATTTTAGCAAGTGCAGTTTCTGTACGATGGTGAGGCCTGAAACCTGACTAA
Source organism: Barbus barbus (assembly GCF_936440315.1). NCBI lineage: Eukaryota > Metazoa > Chordata > Actinopteri > Cypriniformes > Cyprinidae > Barbus > Barbus barbus. The sequence continues at coordinate 16,018,810 of NC_136757.1, read as the reverse complement.
AATTCTTCATAGAGATAATTTTTTTGCAAGAAGGAGCACAATTGAGCAGACAACTTCTCAACTTCTAAAATGTATTGTTTTTGTTCATTTATTTAGCGTTTTTCTGGTTTAATCACGATCAGATTTTTTCTAGATCCTGCATTAAATTTATATTTTGACCTCGCTATTGGGGGAACAGACACAGTCTGTATAGATTGGACAATGCAAGTACTTCTATCATTTAAGTGGGTAGAACAAAAGTCATCATAGCAGTTATTTGAGAATTGGCTTACTAGACATATGGAGCATAGCGTCCTGGAGATGTTGTCCGGATGGATGCTCTGCTCCGACTCTGCTGGGGTGCAGGCCATCAGCACGGAAAAGCCTAGGACGCTCCCAGAAAAGATTCCAATTATTAACAAAGAGCAGTTTCTGTTCTTTACACCATGACAATAACCAGTCGTTTAAAGCAAAGAATCTACTGAACCTTTTGTGTCCTCGTCAATATGTGGGAAGCGGTCCTGACACGATGATCGTCGTCGCGGGTGATGTGCTGCATACCGTCTCGATCAGGCTGAAGTCTCTCTTCAGTGTCTCCGTCTGCCGCAGCTTGGTGTCATTAACCCCCGCGTGCAGCACGACAGCACCGATGCTCTCGTCGCCCTTCAGGATCGCGGGTATCTGTGCAGAAACATCGAGAACACGAGCACCGGAGAAACAGTGAGTGTGCACTTTACCTTCAGCTAACGTAGCACGGACGTGCCGGACGATGGAGTCTCTGACGATCACAGCGTTGCGTTACGTCTCACGGAGGGGAGCGAAGCAGTTCCGGGTGTAGATCTCGAAGACCAGAGGCGGCGGAGGGGGAGAGGTCATCCCCCGGTTCCTGGCTCGCGTCTTCTGCTGCTGGTGCACCCAGGGTCCGTGGTGTCCCGGCACCGGAGTGAAGGACATCTGGGAAGATCGCGTCCTTGGTGCACAGGGTCTGTGCAGAGAAACACACGGAGTAGAGGTGGTGGGAGTGTTAGCAGCGTGCTGTATACTTACCCCGGACTTGTGAGCGTCAGCCCAGGATGTTTCCAGCGTGGCTCTCCGCTGTCTCAGCTGGGCCTGCTTCTCCACCAGGTCGCGGATCTGCTTCTCCACGGCCTCCAGCTCCAGCTGCACTGAATGCATCTCAAATGTGTCCTCACCTGCACTCAAAGGTAGACTCAAATCCGCCATTTAAGCAAGTAACAGTGAAACAATGGTAATGTGTGTGAATAGATTATTAGCAGTGTGAGCGGAATTAGCGGCAGCCGCGCTGGCAATGCTAATGGGCTATAAGCTAATAGCAGACTCGAAAAATCTAAATAAAACTAATGATAACAAGGCGCTCTGATTGGTTTTGTTTTAGAATGCTATAGGGGATATATTCACACATTATAGAAAAGAAAATGATAGTGTATAATTTTTTTTTAAGAAAATAGACGATAAAGAATCAACTTGATGGAGCTCAAACTGAAAACACACAGTCACAAATCAGCGAATGCGGAGTTTGTAAAAAAGTGTTTTTACACTAGCATTGAGAATTTTTAACCAAAGTATGTTATAGATTTTTCATTAAGACCGTAAAGAATCATATTAACTTGTGTAAAATGGGCATCCGATGACCCCTTTAACTTAGCTTAGAAAAGTTTGAAATCAAACATACATTGGCAGACCCTCAGTTTATGTCAGTCCTGTGTCACGTGTTTTGTGTCTTTTCTCCCATTGTCCCTTCCCTGCTCTAGTTTTCTCCCTCCATGCCCATATTTGGTTCTTCCTGTTCCTGTTTATTATGTGTTCATTGATTTCAGGTGTGTCTATTTAGTCCTTGTTATTTCCTTGTTTACTCTCCGGATACTTAAGCCCTGTGTTTCGCATCGAGTGTGAATGTCCTTTCGTGCTACATGTATGCTCCTGTGTTACCCCTGTGAAGTTTAGCATTAAAGTCTGTTGGGGAGAATCTACTCCTCGTTTCCTCATTCCTCGCTCCTCCCATGGCAGAACTGTGACAGTTTGAGACCTCTGATTTAAACATAAGAACAGAAAGTGAAATTGTTGTAGCAGACAGTTTTATCCCTGGAGACAGTAAAGGATGCTGTCGTTGGTGTTGTCAGCTCACCTGTCAACACTCATCAGGGTCATTGGCTCTTTCCACAACAAAAAACCTCAACACCTCTCTGTCTAAAACACTTCTAAACAACAATTAATTAACAACACAGACTCTCTGAGCCAACCTTCTGCCCTCGTGTATTTCGCAGGTCTGACAGGGATCATCAGAGCAAAAGTGCATTTGTGATCTCAGTTTCAAACGGTTTAATTACAGTAATTTAATGACTTACATACTCCAACTATTTATACACAGTAATAATTATACACTTGCTGGAATAAATAAACCCAGATTCATCGAGAGAAATCACAAAAGAAATCTCTTTAATACATCTGATTATTTAATCTAGAAAGAAATTAGATAAAACTGAGAGCAAAGGGAACTTCATGCTTTTCAAATATATATCCTGAGACATAGATCCCAATAATCTTGCATGTGTTTAAGAGATTTCATCTCAAATGGTGCTCAGATTCCATAAGAATTCAGAAAATCAAGTCAGAGATTTCATTGGAACTCATACATTTCTTGTTACATTCTTTCAGTACCAAATGGACTGTGCCATGCCATCCACATTAGCTCTAAATTTTCATTATATGTCAACAAATTGTCGTCTTTTTGTCTATTTTTCTGGATTTTTTAAAGAAATATCTAATACAAAGTAAGAACATTAAGTCTCCTGAGCTACTCTTATAAATAAGTTCTTTATTGGCGTCTGTAGTTCCATGAAGAACCTTTCACATCCCTTTCCACTGCACAAATGGTTCTTTATTGCAGATAAAGTTTATTCAGATTATTAAAATATTCTTCTACAAAGAAAAAAAAAATTATATTTTAAGAACTGTTTACAGAAAGTTTCTTTAGGAATCCAAAATGGTTCATCGATTGCATTGCTATTGTTCAAAAACCCTCTTTTGGAGCCTTTATTTTCAAACGTGAAAGAGCAACCTATGAAAAACAGTGTTGTATTTCTGTATCAGTCTAATCAATGAATAAAAAGGGAGGGAGGAAGAGAGAGGAGGAGAATAATAATAATTGAATTAATAATTCAAATGGTGCTGTAAAAACGTTCCTCGGTGTCACTGACTGTTGTATTCTTACACCTTAACCAAGCAGCGCCACCTCTTATTCTGCAGAGCAGCTGTATATATGTCAGTGTAAGTGTGAGATGAACTGAATCTATTTGGCTTCAGTATCCCCAGATGTGTTGGGGTGGTTTGTGTAATTCAGATCAGATGATGTGTACAGCATGTCTGTGTGGTTTCACATATCTAAGCAGCTCTTGAAAGTGAAAGTAGATGCATTCAATTAGAGTAGTGTGTTCACAAACTATCGCAAGAGTTATAACAGAAAATTCATAGTCTTCACTTGTAAATCCCAATCAAGAAATGTGTAACTTTATATATTGCTTTCAAAAGTCTACATTTATAATACACTTCATACAGTGGATTGTTCATTAGTAAAGAGCAGGCTGTTCTCTGTCAGTAAGTCATGGCTCCACATTTAGACAAATAAGTACACTGTAAAAAAATTAAAAAGTTGAGCCTTAAAAAATTTGAAGTTGGCTCAACTTTAATACAATATCTCAAAACATTTCAAAATGCATGTTTCTATATTATGCTTTAAATGGAATGTCTTGATTTCTCAGAAATATTTTGTCTAGATTTCTGGGCTTGCTCAATTTTAAACGGGAATTTGAGTCAAATTGGCACTAGCAAGAGCTATTTTTAGGATTCTAGACATTCTATTTATACTTTGTTATTTTCGGAGAGGAGTTTTAGGACAGATTGTTCACAACTGTTTAGCAATTTACCTTTGTTAGCGTTAGCAACTCCAGCCCAGAATGTTGGCATGAACAATTTAACAAACCTCAGCACATCCCATTCTGCCATCTGTTTTATCCTCCTCCTCTTACACACACAGTGGAAGAAATAAATTGAAATTTATGTAAATAAGAATATTACAAAATCAAAAAAGTGGTGAGTGAGTGTGTGTGTGTGTGTGTGTGTGTGTGTGTGTGTGTGTGTGTGTGTGTTGAACATGTGATTTATTTCCCAGACTACAGCAACTTTTGGTTTGCTCACTGGAGATATTAAAGCACTCTTTTCTGTAAAGTTGATTACAAACAATTTGTGAAACGCGCTATAGGAATAAAACTGACTTATGGCTGCTGAGTTCACACCTGTCAAAACATGAGTGTGTGTGAGTGATAGACTGACTACAACAGAAATCACCGTCAAGTTGTTCCAAACCTGTATGACTTTCTGTCTTCTGTGAAAAATAAAAAGATATTTTGAGTAATGTCTCAGTATTTTTTTACTCTCAATGCAATGAAAGTCAGTGAGGTCCAGAGTAGTCCAGTGTCCTTTTGCATTATTATCCACCTAGAAAATAAAGACTCCTATGTTAGAATGCTGTTCATTGACTTCAGCTCGGCATTCAACACAATAATCCCACAACAGCTCATAAATAAACTAAACCTGCTGGGCCTTAACAATTCTCTGTGTAATTGGATCCTGGACTTTCTAACCGGAAGACCTCAGTCAGTCCGTGTCGCCCACAACACCTCGAGCACTACCACACTGAGCACAGGTGCCCCACAAGGCTGTGTGCTCAGCCTTCTGCTCTTCACGCTGCTGACCCACGACTGCACTGCCAAGTTCAGCTCCAACCACATCATCAAGTTTGCTGATGACACAACAGTGGTAGGTCTCATCAGCAACAACGATGAAATGCACTACAGAGAGGAAGTGGCACAGCTGGCTGAATGGTGTGGCACTAACGATCTGTCCCTCAATGTGGGGAAGACGAAGGAGGTTGTGATGGACTTCAGGAGAAACTCCATTGACCACCCCCCACTGACCATCGACAGCTCGACTGTGGAGAGTGTCAGCAGCCCTAAATTCCTGGGGGTGCACATCACAGAGGATCTCACCTGGACCACCAACACCATGCCACTCTCCAAAAAGGCACAACAGCGCCTACACTTTCTCCGCCGGCTGAAAAGAGCAAGTCTCCCTCCACCCATCCTCACCACATTCTACAGGGGCACCACTGAGAGTGTGCTGACCAGCTGCATCACTGTCTGGTACGGGAACTGCAGTGCTGCTGACCGCAAGACACTCCAGCGGACAGTGAACACAGCTGCAAAGATCATCGGTGCCCCTCTCCCCTCCATCCTGGATATTTTCCTTACACGATGCTCCAGCAAAACCAACAGCATCCTGAAGGACTCCACCCATCCCTCCCACAGTCTCTTCCAGCTCCTACCATCAGGAAGACGGTACCGGAGCATCAGACCCCGCTCCGCCAGACTGCTCAACAGCTTTTTCCCCCAGGCTGTGAGAGCCCTGAACTCAAACCACCCCGCCCCCCTCTGAAGCCCCATGCAAACCTCTACCTCCTGAAACATGGACCATCCCTCACAGATTTTATACTTATAGTTAAAATCTGTCAGTAGGTTAGTTGTGTATAGGTTTATAGTGTTTTTTATAGGTTTATAGGTTTAGAGGTTTATAGGTTTAAAGTGTTTTTTAACTTCATTGTTGTACGTCTGTATTTATGCAGCACCGTGGTCCTGCGAGGCATGACATTTCGTTCCACTGTATGTCCCCACATGTAGCGGAATGACAATAGAGCTCAACTTGAACTTGAACAATCTGTATTGTTAAAAGCGCTATATAAATAAAGATGACTTGACTTGACTTGACTAGACACCACTGATTTTTTGTTGTGTGTGTGTTCCACAGAAGTTTGAAAATGATACACATTTGCAACAGAATTAGGTTAAAAGATTTTTTAAAGAACCTTTTATTCTGTAAGGATGCATTAAATTAGTTAAATCAAAAGTATATGTAAAGACTTTAACATTGTTACAAATACTTTTCCTCTGAACTTTGTACTCAGCAGCACAACTGTTTTCAACGTTATTGATTATAATAAGAAATGTTTCTTGAGCACCAATTCATCATTTTATCACGTGACACTAGAAGGCTGCTGGAAGTTCAACTTCCCATCACAAGAATAAATTACATTTTAAAATATATTAAATTAGAAAAATGTTCTTTTAAATTGTAATTATAATCTATGTTTTCACTGTATTTTTAATCAAATAAATGCAGCCTTGGTGAATAGGGCCTTCTTTCAAAAACATAAAAAAAAGTAAAATAAAATGCAAGTCAATGAAAGGTTAATTTGTGGGCAAACAGAATTAGATTTATTAAATTCTGACAAAAACCGATCAATCAGTGAAATTTAAAGCATTAATATCCATTTTTATCTTAATATAACTGATGAATTTGTATATTTTATTGAAAGGTGTTAAATAAAGAATAGCTATGTAGTAATTGTTACGTGCAGTGCTGGACAAGGAGTGCACGACGAGGAGCAGAAACGATCAAACAGTCTTTTAATACACAATCCAGGAACAGATACAAGGAGCCAACAGCACAACCACGAGAACTTCAAATAATAACCGACAAACCAACATGCACACGCAGGAACTTATAAAGGGACAGATAATGAGGACCGACAGGTGAACACAATGACTAATTAGACAACAAGGGGAAAACTGGGTCACAAGGGAAGACACAGACATGTAACAGTAATGGCCTCAAACTCAATTAATGATGGAGAAAAACACAAGGATCATCATGCAGAATATTCCACATCTGGTGTTTAACAATTTATTTATTTACAACCCGAATTCCGGAAATGTTTGGACGTTTTTTTTTGTTTTGTTTTTTAATAAAAATGAAAACTAAAAGACTTTCAAATCACATGAACCAATATTTTATTCACAATAGAACATAGAGAACATAACAAATGTTTAAACTGAGAAATGTTACACTTTTATCCACTAAATGAGCTCATTTCAAAAATTTTCAGCTGGGAGAACATCTAGCAACTAATTAAGTTAATTGACATCAGGTCTGTAACATGATTAGCTATAAAAGGGACGTCTTAGAGAGGCAGAGTCTCTCAGAAATAAAGATGGGCAGAGGCTCTCCAATCTGTGAAAGAGTGCGTAAAAAGATTGGGGAATACGTCAAATTGCAAAGGCTTTGCAAATCTCATCATCTACAGTGCATAACATCATCAAAAGTTTCAGAGAAACTGGAGAAATCTCTGTGCGTAAGGAACAAGGACGAAGACCTTTGTTGGATCCCCGTGGTCTTCGGGCCCTCAGTCGACACTGCATCACTCATCAGCATGATTCTGTCATTGACATTACTAAATGGGCCCAGGAATATTTCCAGAAACCACTGTCAGTAAACACAATCCACCATGCCATCTGCAGATGCCAACTAAAGCTCTATCACGTAAAAAGGAAGCCATATGTGAACATGGTCCAGAAGCGCCGTCATGTGCTGTGGGCAAAGGCTCATTTAAAATGGACTGTTTCAAAGTGGAAAAGTGTTCTATGGTCAGACGAGTCCAAATTTGACAATTTTGTTGGAAATCACGAACGCCGTTTCCCCCGGGCTAAAGAAGCGGGAGACCTTCCAGCGCATTATCAGCGTTCAGTTCAAAAGACTGCATCTCTGATGGTATGGGGGTGCATAAGTGCATACGGTATGGGCAGCTTGGATGTTTTGGAAGGCACTATAAATGCTGAAATGTATATAAAGGTTTTAGAGCAACATATGCTCCCCTCCAGACGACATGTATTTCAGCAGGACAATGCAAAACCACATACTGCAGCTATTACAACAACATGGCTTCGTAGTAGAAGAGTCTGGGTTCTGAATTGGCCTGCATGCAGTCCAGATCTTTCACCTATGGAGAACATTTGGCGCATCATTAAACGCAAAATACGTCAAAGACGACCATAAACTCTTCAACAGCTGGAAACCTATATCAGGCAAGAATGGGACCAAATTCCAACACCAAAACTCCAGAAACTCATAACCTCAATGCCCAGACGTCTGCATTGATGAGATGCTGCACCATGGTAAACATGCCCCCGTCCCAACAATTTCAGACCTGTAGCAGGCATCAAATTTGAAATGAGCTCATTTTGTACATACAATTTAAAAATTTCTAAAGTTTAAACATTTGTTGTGTTATCTATGTTCTATTGTGAATAAAATTTTACCTCATGTGATCTGAAAGTCTATTAGTTTTCATTTTATTCAAATTCAGGTTGCACTATACATAAAACTACTTCATTGCTATAGTACATTTCCATAAAGATGTGATTTAGTGTTTTATGCAGACATTTGGTACCCATAATGTAGGCAAAAATCACAAACACACACTAAACATAGTTCTAAACAGATCTGTGTGTGTGTGGCAGGTGCAGATGAGTGCTTTTATAAAAGAATGATGTGATGCTCAGACCGATCTACTTCACCAGTTGCCTGTCAAGATAAACAGCGTCTCTCTCACACACACACACACACACTGTCTGATACTGAAGCGCTTTCATTAATGTCGCAGATACCATCAGTTGTGAGATTAAAAGCCTATGTGTGTGCGTTTAAGAAAAGAACGAGCGGTTGTATGTGTGTGTTTCTGTCTGATAACTGATCATTAATGCATTAAATCAGTTACAGGTGGCATATGAGTTCACTGACTTGCTTTTCACTCACTCTTCTCTTATTAGTAACATTGACCAGCTCCTGCCGACAGTCACCATGTGCATGTCAAGATAAACCACACTATTATAAAACAGCCGTATAAAGCCCAGTAATGCACCCACACAGCTTTATAGACCACGGTCTGTGAGAACATTTACAGAGCAGCATAACTCAAAAAGAAAGGGAGAATATTTATGAATTTTGTTGTTTCTGTATTTTGATACTTTCAGCAGACTCGTGCTGATATCCTGTCTCATCTAGTTCCATTTACACTTTTATAAGCTATGATGCAACAAGGTGTGACAATTTAAAAGACATCTGAAGTCTGAAAGTCTATCATTGTGTGCGTGATGACTTCTTTCTGCTCTAAAAAACAGAAAAAGGATCTTTCTCTCCATTTATATGACTCATGTTGTTTGATATTCAACAAACCGCCTCCAAAAACTGACATAATAGCATTCTTACACACACATACAGAAAGAGAGACCGACAGAGCGAGAGGGGGAGACTGGCACTGCTAAAATATCAGCATTAGCATATGAAAGCTACATCTGCGTGTCTGTTTGTGTCTGCGTTGTGTACGGCGGTTTGCTGTACGAGGCACAGTGGAGTGTGGAGTGTGGAGTGATATTCTACTCTGGGCTGAACATGGCTGTGTATGAGTCACAGTGAGCTAAAGGTGATGTCCCGTGGGACTCCTCAAAAGCCGGCCTGCACACACATATTACCCATGCCAACATCTGCCTGACAAAAGGGCATTTGTGGAGGATAGACATTCATCAGTAAATCAGGCTTATGTCCAATTATTCTGGCATCAGTGTCATGTAATTCATGCCTTCCTGAGTCAGTAGCCGGAGCTGTCCACTGTACTGTGGTGCTGAAACTCTTCAGGAGCAGCCTGCAGTATTGGCATGGTGGGGTTTTTCTGATCTTTTTTTTTTCATCAGCATTGTAGGTATAGTTCAGTAGGCCTATTTAAAAAAAAAAAAATGTTGCTTATAATTAACTCTCAGGCAATCCAGGACATAAATGAGTTAGGTTCTTCATCAGAACAGATTTGGAACATTTAGCATTACATTACTTGCTCAACAATGGATTCATGGCAGTGAATGGGTGCCATGAGAATGAGATTCCAAACAGCTGATAAAAGCATCACAATAATCCAGAAGAAGCAAATGCATTCACGTCATAATCTCTTCAGATTTTACAGATCTGATGTGACGAATGCATTTTTAAAAGTACAAATGTGACCTGCTGCATTATTTTGAGTCACTTTGGCCCTTAAACACATATTGAGTAAACAATCTCATTCTGGTATTACTTTCTAAAGCAAACTGATGGGGAGATTTGATCCTGTAAAGGTTGACTAAGATTTTCTTTTTGCTTTAGTGTAAGAAAATTAAAATGTGTTTCTGGGTCAAAGTGGCTCACTGAAGGAGCAGGTCACCAATATTCCATGTAGTCTCTTATTTAATATAATATGAATTATATATATTTTAATTATATAAATTTTATTTATAGACTAAATAAAATTAAAAATAAAAATCTGGGCCCGTATTCATAAAGATTCTAAGAATCCTCTCAGAAAACTCTTAATTTAGCTTAAAAACTTTTACGTAGGAGTCTTAGCTTAAGAGCGATTCGGGACCGATCTGAGAGCAACTCTGAGTAAGGAATAGACAAAAACTTTCATCTTAGTGAAGAGGCGGGGTTGACCCTGTTGCTATGTATGACACAATCTTTTGAAGACTGTGATTGGTTGGTTGTCAAGAAGGAAATAAAAGAGTGCTTTTAAGAGTAGGGTATATTATAAGCCTTCACTTTGAAATTACAGGCGGAATTTTTCCTCTCGCTCTTTCTCACACACACACACACACATTATATATGTATATATATATTCTTAATTTTTTATTTACCATGCTGTCATACTTACAGAGCCGGCGCCAGGGCACCTCCATCGGGGGGCATTTAAATTTCTAGGGGGGGGGCACAAATCACGTTGTGTGTGTGTGTGTCTGTGTGTCGGGGGGGGGGCTGCAATCTGTGATCTCGTGCAATTGCTGACGCTCGCTAAAGCGTGCAATCGCATTATGTGCGCTGTTTTATCGGTACTTTCGCTTTCAAAATCGATCGCGTTCAGCAAGGAGGAGAGAGGATGGAAAGTGGGGGGGGCACAGTAACTCGTTTGGGGGGGGGAGGGCACAGCCCGCGACGCCCCTTGGCGCCGGCCCTGCATATTTACTGTGTTTTATAGGAAATGAACAGAGACATATAAGCCTAATAAGTGCTGTAACAGACCCAAATCATCACTGCTGCATAGTTGCATTTTTCCAGTTGCCAAATATGTTAATGTAGTGATTTCTGGCGCTATGGCAATTCTGTGCGGTGTCTGAGATGTTAGCATGTCTTTAATAAGATCAGTCACAAACATGATCCCTGCACGAGCTAATGTGTAGTGTCTTATTAGCTCACTGTCATGCATTGTGTGCAACACATTTCTTCTCCCTCTTCATTTTCGTCCATTTTCTCCGCTGTTAAAGAAACTCTTAAGCCCCTTAAAAGTCCTCGTCCGTACTCCTAACAAGTTTGACCTTAAGACCTCTTTTAAGGGTTAAGATGCTTTCTGAATTACTTTTTCTTTACTAGGTTTTTTTCTTTAATTTTAAGAGTAAACGCCCACATTTCTAAGAATTTTCTTAGAATTTTGTCACTAGGAGCTACTTTTTGCATTAAAATTCTTCATGAATACGGGCCCTGGAATATAACTTAATTGTGAAGGCAAAAATCCAATTATACATGTTTATTGACCCAATTTATTATATTGTGAAATAATATTCTATAAAAACACTAGAAGAAATATTGTATGTACACTACCATTAAAAAGTTTGAATTATTTTTATTAATACTTTAAAAGTGAAAGTAAATACATGTATAATGTTACACATTTCTATTTCAAATAAATGCTGTTCTCTACGAATTCAGAAGATTTTAGCTTTGTCATTACATGAATAAATGACATAAATAAAATATACATAAATAAACATTTTAAAATTAACACAAAAAGTTATTTTAAAATTGTAGTAATATTTGACAATATTACTGTTTTTCATGTTATTATAAAATTTAAAATCCATATCAAAATTCACACTCCTCTTCCGTTACACAGTTCAACATTTCAACACTGTCAAACACAAACCTCTTTATATTCATTCAGTCTCTCTCTTTCTCTCTCTCTCTCTCTCTCTCTCTCTCTCTCTCTCTCACACACACACACACACATAGTTGTATTGTGAATGTGTGAGTGAGTAGGTGGTGCTACGAAAGAGATGAGCAGAGGGTCATTATTGTGGTGGTCTGCAGAGAACTGCAGAGGAAGAGATAATCAAGAAACAGACATGTGTTACTGAAAAGGAACACAGACAGATAGACAGATGGATCAAAATCCAAGACATTTTCCAAATGATTCTGCCTTTTTAGAAGCACTAAACAGACAGGAAGAAAGAGAGAGAGAGAGAGAAAGTGGGAAAAAGTGAGACAATGAGGCCTGAGAAAAGAAGTTCTCTGTGCAGAACAAATACACAGCAGCTTATTAGAGGAGAAAAGAGGTTTCCTCTGCGGCTTTACAGTCTGAGTGAGCACCCAATTTACAGAAGGCTTGAAATGTAAAAGGTCAGAGAGACACAGCTCAATTATGTAACAAACTGATCTGAGACTGTTAAATGTCCTGATGAAGCTGACTGTTTTAGTTCATTCAAAGACAGACTGCTTTGCTCAGCTGCATGTTTACGATGCTGCCAGGGGAACAACAACTTTTCCTAGTCATGATCCTCGCATCTCGCAGGATTTCCGCTCCAAAATGATTTTCATTTAGAGACTAATCTCCTAATATCACTCTTTTCATCCATCCATCATTCTATTGTCTCATCCTTCCAGTTCTACATCCTTCCTTTTTTTTCCTTATCCTCTCATACCTAATCCTTGTCTTGTTCTCCAGCTAGTGGCACGCGACAGCCGTTCTTGTATTCCGGTTTTGTAATCCAAAGCATTTCAGGAAAAACAACTAAAATCTGGGATTAAGTTTCGGTGGCCTTGTGGTGGGAGACAAATCTCTCGCTTGCTGTTTATCGCACTGCTTTCTTTACAAAAGCAGCTTTTGTACTTATCAGGATAAAATCAAGTGAAGGCATTTGCAAGTCAGGGGGGTGATACACACACAAAAAAAGTCCTCCTGGGACTCTCGTGGGCTGCTTTTAGTAAAAGAAGATGTTAGTGGATTTATTTTCTTTTAAGAATTGGAAACAAAGAGCACATCCATCTAATGAAGGATTAACAGTTTTATCAAAGACAAACATACTATTTGATCTGAACCCTGCCCATCAGAATGAAAGGAAAACAAAGTTCACTTTTGTAAAGTGGGAGAAAAATATATATTTAAAATATTTTCTTTTACTAACTTACCATTTAGCAATATTATATTATATTATATAATTGTATTATTATTATTATAACAATTATTATAAGTATCATAATATTTAAATACTATATGAAAAAAGTCAAAGTCACCAAAATGCAGAAACATGTAGAAAAAAAGAAAAGAAAATGTTGACATAGAAACACTAATTCACACTGTAAATGTTTCATTTGGCCCGATTTCCCAAACTATTCATTCAGTTCTCAAAACAGACAAAACCATAAACGCATTTTTACAAATGTTCCAATTTTCTCAATGTTTTCGACAAAACTCAACACAAAAATGCCCTCATTTTACATAAGTTCATCATGTTCTCATTCAGAAAACACAAGCATGCAATATAATTAACTCAAGTCATCACAACAGTAACCTAAATCCATTTATCTATGTGTGAACTTTAAGTAGCAAACTGATGGCACGCCAATCAGAATCTCAGAATAACAGAAATATGGCCAAGTGATAATGTGCTTAGGAAAATAAATCCTAGTGGTGGGAGAGGAAGGGAAGGGAAAATGAAGGGGATGGGGTCAAAGGTCATTTGTTCCTGAAATACAAAGCAGTGTATTCGACCATCTTTCTTGTGCATGGCATGACCATGAGGGAAGCTGGCCTACAGGGTCATCTACAAGGTTTTATACTACATACAAATAAAGTGTACTTACAGTAGGCTACACAGTAGCAGTAGTTCTGATAAGAGAACATTCACTATTCTATTCTAGTTGTACACCTTCAAATTTGTAACTGTCAAACTGTTTTAAGAGTCATTAATTTGTTTTCTGGTAAAAGACAGCCATATGAAACCAATATGAACCCAATAAGGAAATCAACAAGAACTTTTAACTAGAAATTTCTAGAAAGATCCCTTTTTATAATAATATAAGCAGTTGCAGACTGTAAAAAATAGGATTTCACAAACCAACTGCTACCATTATATCACTGAGGTCATTAATGTAAATGAAAACACATGCACACTTTCAAACAAAACGCATAGTGAGAGCACTTGAGCGCCTGCCACTTCAAATCCTCAACTGTGCTAAAATGATTCTGTCTCCAGCTGTTGAAAGTCAACTACTGGCTCCTCGTCTCTGTGCAGAGCTCTCACAATGAACCCACCTGTGTGGCATTCATCAGCATCAACACAATGCAACAGCGACGCTTTTTTATCTCAGGAAAAAAGCAGACATCTGTTCGCAGCCCTCTATGCCTGCACTGCTTTTATGGATCTCTAATTTAATGTGTCCCTTCTGTTGTGCAGAATAATATCACACACAGCACTGCTTACAGCTGGATCATCATCACTTAACAATATGCAATTATCGGAGCTCTAACCAGCTGCACTCTCCAAAGGACAAAGAGGAAATCCAAACTGTACAAAGTTGAAAAAGCTGCTAAACAACATATTAGTGAACTTTGGAAAAAAATGCCTTTCGCCCACCAATTAACAGTAACCATATGTTGCAATGTTACTCGTTTATGGAACTATAACTGCTGTTTATATTAGCATTTGACACCTCAAATATCATATTTATAATGAGCAGCACATAATCTCTCAGTTATCAATAAGAAACGCTAAAAGCTGGCTGACTGTTTCATGTGATTCGTATAAAATATCAAGTACATTTTCGAAACATCTGCATCTAAAGCTTCAGAATTCTTATCGAGAGAGAGAGAGAGAGAGAGAGAGAGAGCAGATCTGTCCTGAAATAATTGTACTGCCACCTAGTGGTTCGTTTCATAGTTTCATCGTTTAATTTTCAAAGACATTCATTTAAATATTACATTACCCATTAAAGTAATTAAAACTCATCAGGAAAATTATATTGAAGTTTAGTTTTTTTTTACATGGGTGACTGACATGTGTTTAAACATACAAAAAAAAAAAAAAAAAAAAGAAGAAGAAAGGAAAGTTGAATGGCTGTTTATCAAAAAGATGAATTTGTGTCACAGTACAGGAAATATTAGTTTATTATACAAATGGCGTCAATAATTTTCATAAGCTTAGAACTCTCATTAAACAGAGAACAGTACAAGAATTTAATAAAAAAATATCACCCAAATGAACTGCATATACAAGCAGAAAATATCTTCATGTCGAGTCAGCAGTTGCGCTATACTTTTTTTACTTTCTTTCCCGAACAATGTTTTGTTCAATTTGATATTTCCTTTTCCCTGAGGATGCTGCCAATCATTTCCCTGCATTTTCACATTCTCTTATACTTTATATTTTAATAAAATCTGCCTGGAGCTGAACAAAGACATTTTCAGACATTTAAATTGACAATTGTGATTAAATTGCTGAGAGATGTATGCACTATATATTGTTATGGGAGTTTTATATGGGAAATTAATTATAAAGAAAACAAATTAAAATAAAGATTGTTTTGTGTGTAGTTCTCGACCTTACAGCTTCCTATCCACTGCCACATAGCAATAATGCTTTTAATATGTTAATGACAGAATGGGTCATTATTGAAATGTTATTGCAGTTTTAAGCAATAACTCCAAATTTGACTGAAAATATTGACTTTGGAATTGGAGCTCAAATGCAAATTCTTTAAAAAAGTGACTTTTCTGTGTGACTGTGCAAAAACTGTAGCACAAAAGTATCACTGCTCATTTACAACTTAATTCTACATGTAAAATTTGATTCAAATTTCATGCTCTACTAATAAATGTTTGTATTATTATTATTAAAACAGTGCAAGTATATAGTCTAATTTTATCCAGGTTTGACATCCTAGAGAATGTACTTTATGCATAACATAGCCTATATTAAATATCAATAAATAGCCTACATAATTCAGTATTACAGATACATCCTTCATTGAATTACTCGCTATAAATAATCAGCTCCTTGTTAATTTTGTCTGTGTCCCAACTCCCAACTATATTCAAACACACCAGACACAGCACTATTGTTATATTTACTTTGAACATTTCACATAGACCATCACCCACTCATACATATTGATGAGCTACAGCTCTTGAGACAGTACGCTTTATTAAAATAACTGACCTGATGTCTACTTCATTGATAAACTCTCTGTTTCTACATGAACAAAACAGAACAAACAAAATAGAGCAATAAGTAACGATTTGCCTCATAGCTCATCTTGTAAGGACGTTTTATGTCCTCTAGATGTCTCCAGACTCTCTTATTTTCAAGAATGAGCAGAACGTGAGTGACACATGAGCAATTTACTCACATTCAAGAGGAACAGTGAAGACATACGAAAGGTCATCTTGATGTTTGTTTACCTAACAAACTCCTTATTAACAGAACTTCTTTAGCAGAGCTAAGTCGCAGAGAAAATATTAAGATGCACAAAAGACAAACTCGTGATCCACATGACTTTACTGTGTAATCTGAGAAAGAGAAGAGCAGATCTTTAGGCCTGATTCATCATCAGAGGTTGTTTTCTGCTGTTGCAGGATCAGCCTTACATAAACAGCAGGTGAGGCTTTAGTTTAGACCCGTGGTCATACCAACATAAGTCAGTCACACCAAGAAGACAGAAAACAGGCAAACAAGATCCTCACGTAAAACATCATCACAAACATTGCACTTCTATTCTAAATCATTTGACATATCTTAAACTCACCAAGTCATAATATGATATTTTATTTCCTTAATGGCTACGACAGACATGCACTGAAACAATACTGCAACCAGTGACAATTTCCTGTTTCTTATTATACACAGCAGGTTGTCATCTTAGGGCTATATAGACAAAGGCATCACATAATATTGTCATCACTATGGAAACAGAGAAGTGCTGACAGATTGTTGACAGAACACCATAACAAAATTAATTTCACATTCTGTTAAAGGCAAACTAGACATCTCTCATTTCTCCCCGGTTTACTCTTATAAGATTCTAATAATCAGAAAATATAAGCATTAACTCAAATGTCTAATGAAACTTTACAAGACTATAGTGAACCTGAGATCTTGTGACTACGCAGACTTTAAGTTAGACATGAAGATTACAGCAGAGCAATGTTTTCATAGTGGTCTGTATACAACATTATTTTCTTAGATTTTTTTTTTAATAATGTTTATAACTATTACGCAATTTGTAACTTTCTAACCAATGGTCTGTTGTAAAAAATAATAGTTTTAGTTCAAAACAAGTTATACAGAGACTATCTATTTTGATATCGTTTCATAAATTATTCACAGATTCTCAAATTCCAGGTTTGCAACTGGGTGAAAATAGGGCTGTTAATATGGCTTATTACTATTCACTTTGAGCCATAAAAGAGGAACTGTGATTTTTACCCCTTTTAAAAGGAGCTATTTAAAAAAAGTGAACATGTTTAATGGAAACCACAAACCAAAATTCATACAAATGATCTAATTGCTGTGACTGCAGCTGTGACCCATGCAGCCACTAACCCAATGGCTAGGTAACACAAAAACTATACCCAGCAATTGACCCAGCAGGCTCAACTCAGCAGCTGGAAAAAATAACCCAGTATTTAAAAAATAGAAAAATAAAAAATGATCCAGCAGCTTAGTTACAGAAAAACTACCCAGCACCTGGGTAAAAATATTAAAAACAACCCACTAAAATGACGCAACAGGCTGAACACAGCATTTGGGTTCAAAAAATAACCAAGCATTTTTTAGAGTGAGTGTGGTTTCGAAACCTCTCTGATTCAAACTCACTGATGAAAAGTCCGACTCATTTGCACGAATCGGTTCTTTTGAACAGTTCGATTCAAATAAGCAATTAGAGCAGGGGTGTCAAACTCAGTTCCTGGAGGGCCGGAGCCATGCAGAGTTTAGCTCCAACCCTAATTAAACACACCTGATCCAGTTTATCAGATCCTTCAGGCTTATTTGAAAACGACATGGTTTGTGTGTTGGAAGCCCTCCAGGAACTGAGATTACTTTGACACCCCTGAATTAGATGTTCCTTCCAAGTGGTACATGCCATACCAAAGGTTTATTATGGCTTTCGATTTATAAATAATTTTTATAATTTCGCAGTATTTTTATTTTTTTTATTTAATCTAATACATCCAGTTCAGTTTGTTTTTGCAATTTACAGCCAAGATTAATCATACAAACAATAATTTGAGACTTAAAAATAACTTGTAGGCTATTTACAGTAGGCTAAACAATGCCGAAGTTAATATTATTCGGCTGAAAAATGAATAAAACCAGTTCCACTCGGTCATACATAAACTTCACGTTTTCAGCTTATGCGAATCGGACCTGCTGAAATGAGCTCGTTTCAATGAGTCGGTGAGTCATTTTTCAATAACGATTGGAATGATTCGTGAATGATTCATTGAGACCGGTTCTGTGAACTGGATCGATCGCTTTATCACAAAGATCCGACTCAAAGACTGATTCACTCAGAAAGCAGACAGAACTGCTTATGGTGCATTTGGAATTCAATCAACTGGTCCCGTTCGCACTGCACCCACACCTCAACCCGCCGCCGCCGCTCGTGCCAATGATGTCATTCTGTTTTAACTTGCTGGGGGCGCGGCAGTAACCGGCAGCTCCTCCCTTCGAGCCAATCGCGATCGAGCAAAGAGAACTCCAGCAGCCGGTGGGAGGATCTAACGGCAGCGCTCCGCTCCTCCACAGCCAGCCAAACACTTGAACACACACTGCGCCAAGCAAAAACGAAACCTTCAGCGCTGAAACTTCATCTTGATAAGAAGGTAAGAGTTTATTTTGAAAGCATTGAGGGTTGTTATTAGTTCTGATTAGATCGTGGATAAAGCAAGAGCCCTTTCACGGCTTAACACTTCTGCTGGGAGAAAAGAAGTAGGTGTTGGCTTCAGAAAAGCGTCTTTAATGAACATCAACAACTTGACGTGTTTCTTTAAAAGCCTGGAAAACACACACATCGACAGACCTGACTGTGATCTATTAGGACGCAAAAGCGTGTTTCGCGGTGGTCACCACCTGTTTTCACGCGCAGCTCGGTAGCACCGTGTTTGTTTTTGACCACAGCACTAGATTCAGATTGATTTGGCATGGGAGTGTGATGCAACACCCCTGTTGAACACCACACATCGTTGTGTTTAGGTCCACGAGGTCGTAGTTCAGTTCAGAAATGCAAACATTACAATATAACACGCACATAGATGAGTGTTCATGAATGAAACTTGAAGATGAAATACCGCGCCTAGAAATAAAACTTAACTCTCAGCTCTTTAGTGTGGGTTCATGTTTCACATATTTTGTGCGCTGCTGAGGCGCATTCATGCCAAACTTTTGGGGGGGGGGGGTCAATGACGCGATGGTCATTCATTTTGAAAGGAAATGTTAAATGGGCACTTACGTTTTTATTAATTGCAAAAGTTTTACACACAACTTTTAAGTAATATGATTAAAATGTACACTTACATGAGATGAAGACTTAAATCTTCCAGAAATAAAAGGTCGTTTTTTTTTTTGTTTGTTTTTCTATGTGGAGCAGGGGCCTGTTTCTTAAAACTATTTTACCAAATAAGCCAGGCTTATTTCAGTTAGTCTGGCTTATTTTGAATCAAATCAACTGACAATAAGTCAGCCTTAACTTAAATAAACCTGGCTTATTTGGTAAACTTAATTATTTTATAAAACAGGCCCTGTTCGCCTCCTCATGAACGCCGCCATGTCGATGTCACATGACACGAAAGTCCATTATTTGGATTTGGTAGCATTTAAGTAAAAAGAAACAAAAGATAAACAAAATAACTGGGTAGTTTCTCGAGAAGAAGAAATGTTGGAGTAAGAAGTTAGAATTGTTGTTTCTGTTGTAAGATAAATAGGTAGTAAAACGATAAAAAAAAAAATAAACACTTATTTTTACGCATTTCAAATTTAATTTTAAATGAAATACTTATTGATATAAAAATATGTATTTTATTTACTTTGTTTGAAAGCTTAATTGAATATAATTAAGTAATAGTTTCATTTGAAATATTTTAGTACTTCATGCTTGATGGTTGCACCATTTGATCTATCTATTAAGTTTATTTATTTTTTCGAAAACAGAATCAATGTTTTTGAAAAATGTATGAAACCATCACGAATATAAAAGACTTTCTGTAATCCAGGATTTCCTTGTTTGGCATTGACCCAAATGTGTTTTGGACAAAACGGCTGGTCATGGTCTGTTTTAGGCTACTGAAAGTGAAATGATCATATGGTTAATTTAAAAACTTGTTAGACAGGAATGATTCAGGTGTTTGTGTTTAAAGCAGTGACTGTATATCACTGTGTTTGGGAAGGAAGAGGCCACATTTCAGCAGGAATTTCCGAGCTAGCCTCTCTGAAAAAGACCACCACCACATTAGGTCAACGTTTACATCTCCAGGTCTCAACAGCTGTGACACAAAACGTATTGAGCTGCCTACCTAGACAGCATTTTTTGTGCCTACTGAGAACTGGAATATTCACTGTATACACTTAAAGAGCATGATTTACTGCTTATCTACATTTTTTTAATCTGATGAGTGTGAGCATGATAAAATGACGCAGAAAAGGAGTGGAGGGTCTGAAGAGCCCTAGTTTCTCTTGATAAGAATGTGGAGGTATGACAGTCATACTAGGAAGGCTGCGTCTGCTGTGCCACCTCAGCATTGCCAACAGATGCGGGCCCGCAGCCACACCACTCTCTGTGTATGAGAGGTGCAGGTCGATATCTGGGTCATTATTCAGCTTACTGTCCAAGCATCAAAGTCAGGCACACTGGTTTGATTCGGAAGTAGCCTTCAGTGCATTAGTGGGCACTGAGCCACAAATAACATTTGTGATGCCAACACTGCACATGCTGAATAATTGCAAAATAATCAAAACAGAGCTGATGTTTTATCTTAAAATTAATTATTAAATGTGTTTACAAGCGTTACACAGACTGGGAGGTTTGTTTGTTTACATTTATCTTACATAAGCAGAATGTTTTTAAGGGTGGCTTCCTGCTTGCTAAAATCAAGTAGATGTCCTGGAGGGGCATCTGTGTTGTGTCCTCTGGGCTGTTTTCTGCTCCTGTGGTATCAGACATTTGTGAAGTAGAGGAACGCTTCCTTGGATCCACCAGAAAGAACATTGATTGTTAATGAGCTTCTTATCTATTTTGTTCCACCAGGTATTTGTAAGTTAGAAGTGAGGTCTGCCTTGTTCCCATGAGCCACAGGTAATGTCAAAAAAAGAAAAAGAAATATATATATATATATATATATATATATATATATATATATATATATATATATATATATATATATATATATATATATATATATATATATATATATATATATTAGAGAGAGAGTAAAGAATGAAGGAAGGAAGAAATTAATACTTTTATTTAACAAGGACACATTAAATTGATCAAAATTGACAATGACATTTATTATTAAAAAAATCTGTTAATAAATGTTGTTCTTTTAAATTGATCAAAGAATCATATAAAAATGTTTTATGGTTTCAACAAATAATATTAAGAAGCACAACCATTATCATATGATGATAATAAATGTTGCTTGAGCACCAAATCAGCAGATTAGAATGATTTTTGAAGGATCATGTGACACTGAAAACTGGAATAATTGCTGCTGAAAATTCAGCTTTGCCATGAGGAATAATATATATATATATATATATATATATATATATATATATATATATATATATATATATATATATATATATATACACACACACACATAAGTTAGTTTATATTATGTTGAGATTTTTTTTTTTACTTTTGTTCAAATAAATGCAGCTTTAATGAACTTCAGAAAATCAAAAACATTTATTTTACCAACTCCAAAGTTTTGAAAGGTAGTGTGCAAATATAATGCATTATACAAGATATGTAATGCAAAAGTGGGAGCGCAGTTGCACTCCCAGCTCATGGCTGTTTTCCATCCCGTCCCTCTTTGGATTCCTTGCTCTGTCTCTTTAACCACCAATGGTCCTTGACCTGAATAAGGTTAAAAACCCTTGATCTCCCAAAGGTCAGCATTAATACAGCTGGATTCCCATGTGTCATTCTGCTGGAAAAGGAAAGCAGATTCTTTCTGCTGGAAATAGGAGTATTCAGAATTGTGACCACACTGTAAAAATGTAGAGAAGAGGACATGTCCAAACTAGTGGCTGCTACTTTTCACTCACTTTCTGACTGCTTAAAGATCAGTTCTTGGTGTGCAATGCCATTGATTTTGAGTGATTGTCCATGGAAAGCTGTTTTCACGTCAGTCTTAGCCCTCTGGGCTACAGTCCATTTACTCACTGATGGCAACCTGATCGTGTGTGAGAGAGGGAAAAAAAGAGTAGAGGAGAGGAGGAAGAGAGGACGGTCTTTAATTAGGACACCCTATTTTTCTCCTCTCCAACTCCCCCTCTCTCTAGGAACAAGAACAAACATTAAACTAGGTCAGACCCTTCTGCTTTTTCTGTCCTTTTAGTTTGGAGAAAGCTGTCCATTCTGTTTTGCTAGGCTGCGGCTTTTCTTTCTTTCTTTGGAAGCTGAAATCAGAGACCCACTCGCCGCTTAGAAATGCGCAGTCATTATTTACAACTGTCTGATATTAATCTATTCTATTAAACTTAAGCAGAAGAACTTTAAAGTTGTGCTGTATTTGTTTCTGATTTCCCGCCTTGATGTGTGTGATACACTGGAAGTGCTTCCTCTCTCAGTGTGATAAGGAAGCCAAACATCAGAGAGGCCTCAGGAGGCCTTTAAATTAGAGTTTAATCTTCTGTGCTCTTCTCTGTTCTGTTGTATGGAGAATCTGATCTGAGGATCCGCTGCTGCTCCACAGAAGCGTGAGGCAGTTGTGTGCTTGTGTCTGGCGTTTGCTGTTGATTGGCTGTCACCCTCAGGATCAATGAATCCTGTAATAAAAGTGTTGCTGTAGCAATCTGACAATCTGCAGCAAGTGTCATCGCAATTTTGCTTCAGCAAGGGGTTTGTAAAATACCTCATCTGGCTTTCCACACAAACACGCATATTGTGTCACATCGCATCTCATACAGGCGATAAGAAGAAAAAGTGTTAAACACATTGACGGGTGTAGGGTAATTAGTGATTGTTGTTGCTGGTGTGGAGTAATTATTGATAGTTGTGGCTGAAGGTAGACTAAATATTGATTTTGTTTTGGCTAATGTGGGGTCATTGTTGATTTGTTGTGTATGGGTGTATTGCGATTTACTGATGACTGACATGCACTTTACATTCAATTTTTGTCAGACTTAATAATTTGTCTTCATTTTAAATTATTTGTTGTATTTTAATTGTTAATCTTTGAAAACCTTAAACTGTCTGAAATCGTACCATTCCACACAGTGTAATTTACGTGTAAATAACTTTGTTACCGTAAAATAAATATCAAAGTGATGCATATCTGCATAAAATAGACATTCTAAGCTTTCAAATGGTACCACATATGGGGTTATTGGTCCAGACAGACCTTTAAAAATTAAAGGCAGACTTTGATTACGTCATTTTGGACCCGCCCGCGGGTCCGCAGAGTGGAAGAGGTTAAAGCACAACCATTGACAAACACCACTGAAGAACCACACTTTTGGGGATATTATTATATGGATGGCTTACTTTGATATGAGAAAGTATTATAACAAAAAAAAAAATTGAGAAATAATTTAAAATCTAAACGCAACCCACCCCCCCGCGCGCGCACACACACATTCTCAAGTTAAGGTCTATGGTTAAACTGAAACATTCTTAACCTGCCCAGCATGAGTGCAGATTCCACACAATCCAGACACCCAACAGCCTTCGTACATTTACCTGAGGACAGCTCTCATCTGTTTTCAGCTTTGAGTCAAAGTTGGATTAAAGAATTAAGAATAATCCTAGATCAGCATTAATAAACTAATCAATTTGTGCTCTGAGATGAGCATCTTTTAATTATTAGACCCAGCAGTGAAAACAACAGGGCATGAGCTATTTGTGTTTGACTAGCTGTGTGTTTACACCTTCTGTAAGTCGCTGTGAACTATTACTAAGGTTTTTGTTTAATAAAGGGATAGCCCTAATGTTATTCCAAACCTGTGTGACTTCTGTGGAACACACAAGAATATATTTTGAAGTGATTTTATATTTTTGCCAATACAACGGATGTCAACAGAATCTAAAACAGCACTGACTTTCATTTTATGGACCAAAACACTTAAGACATTCTTCAAAATATCATCATCTTTGTTCCTCGGAAAAAAAAAAAAAAAAAAAAACATCCACAGGTTTGTAACAACATGAAAGTGTGTAAATTATTACAGAAGTTTTAACTGTCCCTGCCCACAGTTCCAGACATATTCTCTAGTCTTGCTGTGTGTTCAGTGTATTGGCACATAGGGGTGTACAGTTACACTGTGTATTTATGCAGGTGTTATCACTATTAAGACTTTTAGGACTCTAGAAGCTTCTTTATGATGATGTGATGCATATTTTAGGTTATGAAGGGAAATAATAATCACACACTCAATACAAACTGAAGGATTCTCTTTTTTTTTTTTTTCTTCTAGATATTCTCCCATGGATCTTGCTGCAATGTTTATATAACCAAACTTGGCAATATGTTTTACTTATAAAATTATGATGCTGTTTTGCCAGATCGACAGTGGCTGTGTTTGCTGATTCAGACCATCACCTACTAGGAAAAACACAGCAAGAGATACGCCTTATCTGAAAGTGTTTTGGTGGTTCAATCAAAAAGTAAGAGGAGTAAGACAAAGATAAGAAATGTGGAGTCAATGAGTTTTTGGTAGAGGTTGACCTTCTCACAAGATTGAGGACACAAATCAGTAGATGCTTTCTAAAGTCCTCCTGGTTAAATTTAGTTTTGACTGCATTTTAAATTGTGTGTATTTTATATATTAAACTGTGAAGTGTGTGCTCCACTGTTTGTGATTGTTCACAAAATATAGGTGGGAACCTTCGTTCAGGTAACAGGTGTTGCTGGAGGGAAGGTGCACACAGGTTTCTGACCGCTACGCTAGGCTCTTTGTACCACGCTGTAAAGGTGAATGACTGGTGGATTTATTGACTGTTTGTTTGGATTCTTGGCTACATGGAAATGAAGACCAGTAGCGGTAAAATAAATCTACAACAATAAGTATTTTAAACTCTTGTGTGGACATTCGAGTTAATAGTAATTCAAGCATGCGCGTCCATTTACAAGCACCGTCCAGCATCCCTCAGCTGCTTAAAGTATTAGACTTGGGCGCTTACAACCTTATTAAATACTTATAGCCCATTAAATATTTCTAATGTGCTCCAGCGGGTTTGAGTATATTTAAGTTCTAGTCAGATTTCCTGGCGAGAGAGATTGATCTTCTTTACCTGTTCATACTGAGTGAAATTTCCTCAGATGCATACAGATCAGTGAGATTCCTGCTGAAAATAATAGTTCAGGTCAGTTGTTACATCAAGGTTAATTTTGAGTCTGACCCTGTTTGCATCTAGTAGGTTGCACATTAAAGAATAATTCTGAGCATTGTTCTAATTTATTTGTTTTTTAGATATTCGATACTTAAATTTTTACCCTGCAAAAACCTCTGTAGTGCATCTTTAACATCAATTTCTGATCACAATGTATCCGAGGCGCGTGTTATTACTAGGTACACTTGTTATCCAATAATATAGGCTAGTCCACACCACAAGAATGATAATGACACAGAGGAATGATAACGCTGGAATCAATCAGAATCCACCAGACCTTAAAAGAACCGGAGCATTTAAAGCAGTAGTTATGACAAAACTGCAGCATTTACTTATAATAAACAGAATGTTATATGGATGCTAATATAGTTAGCATTATTTCTTCTTTTGTGTGAAGGGGCCTTAATTACAGGTCTAGAGGTGTCCCAGTATACCGATTAACGATAATCATGATATTTAAAAAAATAAATCTTGATCTGATGTTAATGCTACACACATCACAATCCAGCACCAGTATCTGGGTAACACATTTTAACACCGTAGATGGTGGAATTGCACATTATTGCTAGTTAACACCTGTTATAAAATGGAAAAATTAAGGCTGTGTATAGTGATGCAATGTGTAGCCACACAATACCTATACCACACAAAATAATTTCAGAGGAGATGACAGGCGAAAGTGAGAGACTCTACAGAAAAAGTTGGCTGTAAATTGTGTGTACACTTTTGTTAGTCACCTTTCTCTCTCTGCCATATTTTGAGTGTGATTCGTTGCTTAAATAAAGAAATACAATAAACAGTTAAATATGAATTTGGCTGATGCCATTTATATTTTTTAAAAATTTCTATAGAAATCGCAATAATGTCAATATCGTGAATTATTTAGGCCACAATAATCGTATTGTGAAAAATCATATCATAACAGCCCTATATACAGGCCTTACAGGTCAGACTGCTGACCCAACTTTTCAGTTTTGAAAAGTCATTTTGCTCATCCCTAGTAAACAGGGTCATTGTGCGAGTAGTTGGTTTGAGCTTCAGGCAGAGGCTGAGTGCTGCAGAGGGTTTTTACAGCTTGCCCGTGAGGCTTAGACGCATGTTTCACAGAGCTCTGAGTGCTGCGGCTCCCACTGCAGGCATCATATATTCACATCATCCTCCAGACACACCCTCACCAGTGCTCACATCACCCGTTTCAGGAACCAGGCCAGAGGGCATCACTCAGCACCATTTAATTTCCTCATGTACCCAACCTGTCTGAGGTCTTTGTGTGTGCTAGGTAGAGACAGAACGAGAGTTACTTGGTTCAAACGTTGCAGTGTTTTATTGCAGTCAGGAATCGCAGGGTACCTCACGATACGATATAATCACGATACATGGCTCACGATAACCATAAAGTCACGATACAGCGATTCTGCGATAATTGATATATTGCTAGACAATCATATAATGGTACATCACGATATCGGTCTAACTATGAAAACAAAATGCCTGTGAAAAAGTTAAGTGCAAGTTTTCTTTCTTTATTCAAGTACAAACTGTTAGAAAACAGCAAAAAAAAGTTCTGTAAATCAATTTTAACATAAGTAAATTAATCATTTTATTCTTGGACTTCTTAAAAGCTTACATTTTTCTCTGTGTAAACCAACACATTTAACTGCTTATCAACTTGCAATAATAACATGATCGGGGTCCATGCTGATAGCTGTTCTGGCACTTCCAGGCAGTTATCTCCATAAACATAAATAATATAGCAGAAGAGCTAATGCAGTGGCTGGAAATCTGTTTATCCTTCGGTTCCTCGTGTTTCACCATCTTCATAGAGAACGTGGTTCATGGTTGCTCAGAGTGCTTTGGAAAGAAATGGCCGTGATTTCCACGCATTTATTGTCCCACCCCTAATATAAATATATATATATATATATATATATATATATATATATATATATATATATACACACACACAGTGGTGTGAAAGTGTTGGCCCCCTTCCTGATATTTCTCTTTTTTTTTTCCTTTTTTTTTGTTTTTTTTTTTGCATGTTTGTCACACTAATGTTTCAGATCATCAAACAAATTTAAATATCAAAGATAACACAAGTAAACACAACATGCTGTTTTTAAATGAAGGGAAAACAAAATCCAAACCCACATGGCCCTGTGTGAAAAAGTGTTTAAAACCCGCTGCTGAGCAAAAATAACATAAAGGCTCGTCTCTGTTTTGCCAGAAAACATCTTGATGATCGTCAAGACTTTTGGGAAAATACTCTGTGGACTGACGAGACAAAAGTTTAACTTTTTGGAGGGTGTGTGTCCCATTACATCTGGCGTAAAAGTAACACAGCATTTCAGAAAAAGAACATCATACCAACAGTAAAATATGGTGGTGGTAGTGTGATGGTCTGGGGCTGTTTTGCTGCTTCAGGACCTGGAAGACTTGCTGTGATAAATGGAACCATGAATTCAGCTGTCTACCAAAAAATCCTGAAGGACCATGTCTGGCCATCTATTCGTGACTTCAAGCTGAAGCGAACTTGGGTTCTGCAGCAGGACAATGATGCAAAACACACCAGCACATCCACCTCTGAATGGCTGAAGAAAAACAAAATGAAGACTTTGGAGTGGCCTAGTCAAAGTCCTGACCTGAATCCTATTGAGATGCTGTGGCATGACCTTAAAAAGGCAGTTCATGCTCGAAAACCCTCCAATGTGGCTGAATTGCAACAATTCTGCCAAGATGAGTGGGCCAAAATTCCTCCACAGTGCTGTAACAGACTCATTGCAAGTTATCGCAAACGCTTGATTGCAGTTGTTGCTGCTAAGGGTGGCCCGACCAGTTATTAGGTTTAGGGGGCAAGCACTTTTTCACACTGGGCCATGTGGGTTTGTATTGTGTTTTCCCTTCATAATAAAAAAACTGCATGTTGTGTTTACTTGTGTTATATTTGATTTAATATTTAAATTAGTTTGATCTGAAACATCAAAGTGTGAATAAAAAAAATCAGGAAGTGGGCCAACACTTTTTCACACCACTGTATATATATATATATTTATTTCATTTTAAACCAAACAGCTGGTGTTGTGCATAACAAGAAGTAATTTTACTTATCAGAATATTAGAATAATCAGAATATTTCTGAAAGAAAATATTATCCTCTCTTCTCTTATCCTCGTAGCGAGACTTTGAAGTCTCTGCTACCACGGTCGGCCACGGAATGTTTAGTTTCTCTGCAGCGCGTTTGCACACATCTTGCAGATCCACTGAGCAGCGGGGATGGTGCCCCGTCCGCATCTTCCGTGAATCCCGCCACGGTGAGGGGTTGTGCCGTGTGCGCAGGGGGGAGGATCTTCCTCTTCTTCAGAGAGAAGAAAGTCCAATTGTCCCTCTTCCTCAATCAAGTGCGGTGTCTTCCTAGTCTGTGCTGAACACACTGGGCAGAGGGACGAAAACGTCAAGCTGTTCACCCCATGATAAAGCTGCCGTGGTGGGCAGCTCTACAGGGATGGATACCTGCGGAGTGGCAGCTGGAACGGGGCTAGGTGACATGAGGGGATCGTGGCCTGACAGGCTAGCTTGGCGTGCTAGCCTGCGACGAAGGCTCTTCATAGTGAAGGCTTCTGGTGTGAAGGTTTTTGAATGTTGTAGTGACGTTGTGTCGCTCCCTTTATACTGAGTGGTGGGGAGGCCACTCCCAGACACAACATCACGTCTGCCAGCCAATTGGGCGTAATGTAATAGGGCTTCTGAGCAATACATGGAAGGGGCGTATCCCATAGTGAGACACCGAAACGTATGCTTGAAAGAGAACAAGCAGTTAGTAAAGGAATAGTGCAAGTCTAAACGGTAAAAGTCATTTTGCTCATCCCTAGTAAACAGGGATGAGCAAAATCTTTTTTTTTTTTTTTTAAGAATAGATTTAGAATAGAGAATGCTAGAGTTAGAGGGTCAAATAAAAATGGAAGAGATGTGTTTTTAGCCGATTCTTGTATATGTGTGTGCATGTCTATATACAGTATATTCACTGTGTGTGTGTGTGTTTAGGAAGGAAGGGAAGGGAAGGGGTGTGTGGCCAAGTATGGTGACCCATACTTGGAATTTGTGCTCTGCATTTAACCCAGCCAACAGTACACACAGTAGTGAACATACACCCGGAGCAGTGGGCAGCCAATGCTGCGGCGCCCGGGGAGCAGTTGGGGGTTTTGGTGCCTTGCTCAAGGGTCTCGCCTCAGTCGTGGTATTGAGGGTGGAGGGAGTGTTGGTTATTCACTCCCCACACCTACAATCCCTGCCGGACCTGAGACTCGAACCCACGACCTCCGTTACAAGTCCAACTCTCTATCCATTAGGCCACAACTTCCCCATATATATGTGTATATATACAGTTATGGCCAAAAATATTGGCACCCTTGGTAAATATGATCAAAGAAGGCTGTGAAAATTAATCTGCATTGTTAATCATTTTGATCTTTATTTAAAAAATTCACAAAAATCTAACCTTTCATTGGATAAGAATTTTAAATGGGGGGAAATATCATTCTTAGAAATTCTTATGATTAAAATATCTCTGAAGTATATTCCCATTCATATTCACAATTTTGAGCACTCCAGGGTGATTATGAACATGAAAATATCCAGCCATTGCTTCCTGTTTCACAGAAATATAAATAGGAGGGACAACAAAGCCCAAATTCCCTTAATCATCCATCACTATGAGAAAAACCAAAGAATATATTTCTGATGTGCAGTAAAAGATAATTGAGCTTTAAAAATTAGTGAAGTGGATTTAAGAAAATAGCTAGAGCAGTGAAAATTGACATTTTCTACCATCAGGGCAATAATTAAGAATTTCCTATCAACATAAAATGTTATGAATCTGCCTGGAAGAGGACGTGTGTCTATATCGTCCTAATGCACGGTGAGAAGGAGAGTTTGAGTGGCTAAAGACTCTCCAAGGACCACAGCTGGAGAATTGCAGAAAATAGATCGAGTCTCAGGGTCAGAAAACCTTAAAAAAAAAAAATCGTCAAACAGTCCCTACATCACATGTTGTTTGGGAGGGTTTCAAGAAAAATTATCCTAGCTTATCCAAAAACAAACTCCAGCATGTTCAGTTATCAGACACGACTGGAACATCAAATGGGACTGGCTTCTATAGTCAGATGAAACTAAAAAATGAGCTTTTTAGCAGCAAACACTCAAGATGGGTTTGGTGAACAGAGGGATAAAAAGTACCATGTGTACAATGAAATATACTGCTGTATTTTTTTATGTTGTGGGCCTATATTTCTGCTGGAGGTCCTGGACATCTTGTTTAGACACATGGCATCGTGGATTCTATTAAATACCAACAGATAAAAAATCAATAAGTTGACTAAGTGACTGTTAGAAATCTTATAATGGGCCAATTTTGGATCTTCCAACCGTACAATAATTCAAACACAAACCTCAAAAACAACACAAAAGTGGGTCACTGAGCACAGAACCAAGCTTCTGCTATGGCCATTCCAGTCCTGTGACCTGAACCCTGTAGAAGTGGGGAGAACTGAAGAGAAGAAGGAGCTGTGAATCTAAAGGGTCTGGAGTGATTCTGGATGAAGGAATGGTCTCTGATCTCTTGTCAGGTGTTCTCTAACCTCATCAGGCATTATAGGAGAACATTTAGAGCTGAAAAAAAGTATTGAATAATAGGGTGCCCTTAATTGTGGCCAATGTGTATTAGATAAAAGCATTTATTTCATAATGATATTTCCCCCCCCATTTTAAATTCTTCTTATCCAATGAAAGGTTAGATTTTTATTTAATAAAAGATCAAAAGGATTAACAATGCAGATTAATTTTCACAGCTTTCTTTGATCATATTTACCAAGGGTGCTGATATTTTTGGCCATGAGTGTGTATGTATGTGTATAATGTATGTGCTGGTTCCATTTCTATATATATATATATATATATATATATATATATATATATATATGGAGAATAGCAATTATTTTCTGATAATATAAATACTAAGTAAATGCAGCCTTGTTGAGCATAACATAATTCTTTTAAAAACATCAAAAAATCTTTCTCACCTAAACCACCTGTTTGAACTGACTCGCTGAAATGATTGACAATTTTTGATTTCTGATAATGATTGAGTGAAATTTACCACCTCCATTTAAAACAACGCTTGCATTCCCGTGGTACAAAGAGGGAACTAGAAACTAGTTTATTGACACATGGACTTTAGGAAGCTTAATGGCCAAATTAAAAGCACATTAGAAGTTCACGGCATGCTTAATTTGATATCACCAGCCAAATTGTCACACATCTATCATGAATATTCAATATGCTGCCCAGCCGTATTACAGACCCATCAGTCCACAGCTCCTGTGGCTCAAGGTCAGTTGAAAGTCTGCTCGTCCACAACACACCCCTGAAACGCTCTCCTGGGCCCCATTTAGTGTGTGTGCCATTTCTATGGTGGGTTTGGAGGGAAGAAGGCTGTCGTGATGGACTGGACTCAATTATCCCATGATCACTTATGGAAATCTTTGAAGCAGAAGCACTGAGATTAACTCATGCTGATTCAGTCCAGTGCTTGACTCAACTAGTCTTTGATTCTGGATGTTAGGGTTGTGCAGAACGACACATTTTCATAACTGACTAGTCGTTGGGTTGTCAGAAAGACTAGTTGACCTGTCGGATTATAACCGAATGTCTATCTATTGCTCAAACAATCTACATCCTTGCTTACCTGTAGTGATAGACTCAGCTAATCATTTTGACTATGATTGTGTTTGATGTAGGGATGTAAAGATATCAAAATCTCACGACTCAATCTATCTGAAAAAAAATATTTTGTACGTTTTAAAGTTAAATTATTCTATCTGAAGTGAAGTGACATTCAGCCAAGTATGGTGACCCATACTCGGAATTCGTGCTCTGCATTTAACCCATCCAACGTGCGCACACACACAGCAGTGAACACACACACACCGTGAACACACACCCGGAGCAGTGGGCAGCCATTTTATGCTGCAGCGCCCAGGGAGCAGTTGGGGGTTCGGTGCCTTGCTCAAGGGCACCTCAGTCGTGGTATTGAGAGTGGAGAGAGCGCTGGACATTCACTCCCCCCACCTACAATCCCTGCCGGCCGGGGACTCAAACCCGCAACCTTTGGATTACAAGTCCGACTCTCTAACCATTAGACCACGACTTCCCCACATCGAATGCACTTTTAGAAGAGCTCCAACCAATGTTCTTAACTAAGAGAACTTAAGTCAGTGAACTGACTTGAACCTGTCAGATTTCACTTTATCTTCTGCTCCAGTTCAGTGGTTATTGTTAACTAAATAAAACTTTTAAAAATAGTTGACATTTATTAAAATAAAGCTGAAATAATAAATAATAGAATATAAAAAAACTAACTGAAATAGAATATATTTAAGCTGAACTACCAAAATTACTAAAACTGAAATTGAAAAAAATAAGAATTTTTTTTTTTTTTTTTTTTTTTTTTTTTTTTATTAAACTAAGCTAATTCAAGTTATTACTAAATACTTTATATAAAAATAATATTAAAAAGGCTTTGGTTTAACAGTACTTTACTCTCAGATGCAGATGTGCGATTTATGAGGGCTGCAATATTTTTCATTTAAAAGATATAATAGTTTTTTGTAGCCTGTGTGTGAACAGGAAGTGAGCTCCTTCTAATCCTGCCACCAGAGGCTGAGGAAATGCCCTCAGAGACGGGACAGCATTCCCAGAGCAAGCACTGTGGGAAATTCCCAGTATGACATATTACAGATTTCTGTATCTCCTCAAAAATGAATTATGATTAGTTTTTTTCATTTTCAGTGAATTAACGTCAGTTTTGTAAATTTTTTTAGTTCGTCTGAACTGTTTCAAAAAGCCACTTGTGTTGAAGTGTGGGCAGAACTGGGTGTGTTTGAAGGGCTTGTGAGATAATGGCAGCAGAGATGAATGTGTGTGCATGTGAGAAATCAGGCTTCCGTCACCAAGAACACATTTCTTTCTCCAGGGACGTGCGTTCAAGAATAGCACTGACCCGTTTCGGTTCTTTTCTCTCTCTCTCTCAGAACATGTCCTGTGATTTTTGAAGTTCAATGTGTGAGTATGCTGCCCGTTTCAGGCTCCGCTGTCAACTTCCTGTGACCATCCAATCCAAATGTGTCATTATGAAGCTAGAGTTTGAAACCACATTTATGAAATGTTGAGTCATTCATTAATTTGTGCATCCCTTTACACACACACTGAAGTAAAGACTTATTTTATTTTACTTTACTTTAAAGGTAATTTCAAAAGTTTGAAAGATATGCTCATCAAGGCAGGATTTATTTTATCAAAAATACAATAAAACTGTAATATAGTGAAGTATTATTACAATTTAAAACTTAACTGACCCCAAACTTTTGAACAGTAGTTTATGCTAATATCTTAGTACTTTGATATACTCTACGGTAGGCATTTTTATACATTGTACCATAAGGTAGTTCAGAGAATACTATATACAAAAGCACAATAAATTGGTATTGCCATGGCACGTGTCCAAAATGATATTTAATAGTAATACCACATTATTATTATTATTAAATATTATGAAACAACATGTCAAAAAACATGGTATTACCAAACTGTGGTATAACACAACTGTGGTATTACTGTGATTCAAGGCCAAACAAATAGTTTTTGTGCTTTCTGCTGGACTGGTGTGTTGTGGTAAATGTCAACTTATGTTTTAAATGTATTACTATAGATTTCTGTCACTCACAGAAGCCAAACTCATGTACCGTTAATTGGGCTACTGTATGGCAGCACTGCTGCTCTATATGTGTATGTCCTGCTTAAATGCGGACAGCTGGCTGGATTGGCACTATTTAAAGAAAAATGTCTGGCTGTGTATGTTCTTTGGCTGACGTTTTTGGGCCATAGTATCCTTATTTTTCCTCCAAAATGCGGGAAAGGGAGGAAAAGGGTGGGGCAGGAAAGTCTCCTTCTTTCTCTTACTGTATTTTTCCATGCTTTTCATGCTCTGACTTTGTTTCTGTCTGTGTGGATGCAAAAACCGCTCCCAAATAAGGCCTAGAACAAAATGTGCTCATTTCATTCCAGTGTGATGTTCATTTTTTGGGTCAGTTAGGTCCTTGATCAGCATTTTGGCCTCCTGATTCTGCATAAATGCAGGATTGATCTCGGAACAGTTTCTGCTACACTCTATTGTGTTGTGTCTCTCAAACCGCAGGGGTTCATTCATGTGAAATGAACTGTTATGACACTTATTAGGGTGTATTTTGTGGCTCTCTGGAATGATT
Organism: Barbus barbus; assembly: GCF_936440315.1. Lineage (NCBI taxonomy): Eukaryota > Metazoa > Chordata > Actinopteri > Cypriniformes > Cyprinidae > Barbus > Barbus barbus. Next base: position 15,983,918 of record NC_136757.1, on the reverse strand, counting down.
ATTTTGATTTGTTAAATGTTTAGATTCTCTGATAAACTGTATACTTCACCATTAATGGCATCTTTTTTGCTACAGTTTTTGTAATGGACTATCTTTCATAGCTAATATACAATTTATTTATTAATTTAAGGTAATATACAGTTTAAGCTAATGTATACAATTCCACTTATTCATGTAAACTAATATATACAATTGAATTGTTTATTTGTTAAATAGTTATATAATAAGTGACATACAGCCAGTCATTATTGTCATCAAATATAACATATCCCCTCAAATTTTTTTTCTTATTTAACCATTTCTTATGATAAAATCTCTACCTCTCTTGCTTTTTGTAGTGATGGCAGCTATCCGTAAGAAGCTGGTGATTGTGGGAGATGGAGCCTGTGGGAAAACCTGCTTGCTGATTGTGTTCAGTAAAGATCAGTTCCCCGAGGTCTACGTGCCCACAGTGTTCGAAAACTACATCGCTGACATAGAGGTGGACGGAAAACAGGTCAGTTATCCTGAAATAGTCTTGTACAAAGTCATTCTTCCTCGTTTTGTGAATATAAGCGCTGAGAATGTGTATGTTTGCTTGAGAGAGGGAAATAGGGTGTTACTGCAGCCTGTCATATTTTTAACCCCAATTTCAAAATCTTGAACAGACATGCTTGGATATAATATTATGAGAGAAGGCAAGTGTAGTCTGCAGTTTTTCTTTAAATAGCCTCAGGTTTATAAATAGGTTTTTATATTTATGGCAAATGACATCGACATTCAGGCCACTCAAAGTTCAGTTCATACCTTCAGCTGACAAACAATACTGAAGTATCTGCATCTCTCTCTCTCAGGTGGAGTTGGCTCTATGGGATACAGCTGGTCAGGAAGACTATGATCGGTTGAGGCCATTGTCGTATCCAGACACAGATGTTATTCTGATGTGCTTCTCTATAGATAGTCCAGATAGTTTAGGTACTTAACTACACGCATACACATCATTCAAAAGTTTGGAGTCAGTAAGAAATTTATTTTTACGTTTTTGTTTTTGTTTTGTTTTTTGGAACAAAATTAACACTTTTATTCAAGAAGGAGGCATTATATTTATTTTAATGTTCTAAATTTAATTTCAAAATGCTGTTCTTTTGAACTTTGTTCATTTAAGAATTCTGGTAAAAAAAAAAAAAAAGTGTCCTTGCTCAACATTTTTATGGAAAGGGTTTTATATATATATATATATATATATATATATAAACAAATAAACATTGGTAATAAAAATTAATGTTTCTTGGAACACCAAAAGCTATAGTTAAGATATCTTAAATGTATACTAAAGTAGAGAACAGTTATTTTAAGTTATAATAATAATATTTTAATTGTAAAATAGATTGAATTGTAAATACATTTTAATTGTAAAATAACAAGTTTTACAATTTAACAGTTAAAATGTTAAATTATTCAATTTTAATAAAACTCCAAACTCCAGAACTTTGGAAATGTAAATTACATTTAAATTAATATTGAGGCAGTAATTAAAGTCTTAAAGATTACATTAAGGCAACATTTAAAATAACTTATTAAATGTTGTAAATACAGTAAATTATTATTCATAATTGTATTTACTGTATTAAATAATTTCTAAAAAATATCAAACAGTGATGTCAGGTTTCATTCACTTTTTTTTTTTCTGGCCTCTTTCAGAGAATATTCCAGAGAAATGGACGCCAGAGGTAAAACATTTCTGCCCCAACGTTCCCATCATACTTGTGGGCAATAAAAAGGACCTGCGGAATGATGAACACACGCGCAGGGAGCTGATCAAGATGAAACAGGTATGGCAGATGTGTGTGTGAGTGTGTGTGCGTGCGTGCTAAACAGGTGTTGCCATAGTAACTTCAAGTAGAGACACAGCAGAGGCCTTTTGTTGGCCTTTGCCTTAACAAACAGGACACTTCCTGTCTGTGACAGCCACAAAAGAAAATGGAAATGCAGCCGTTTCCTGTGGGGATAAAGCTGCCCTCAGGGATAGCTTCATACTGAAGGGTGTTTGTAAGAGTAAGCCAGAAGCAGAAGTGAAACTTCCACACTAGTCAGAATAATACTTTTAGATATACTTGTTCATGCGATTCAAGTAATTTGCTAATGTGAAACGTCTTACACAATTATGACCCATCATATTCTCTCAAATTGCTCATCTACTTTTGTGTTGAAAGGAACTGTCGTGTCTATAGATGTTCAAGCACACATTTAAGAGAGCTACCAAACAGTGTCGTTAGTGTCTAGGAATGGTCATTGAGCTCAACGCTTGATTTTATCTCTACAGGAATGTGGCGGATTGTAAGTCATGTGACATTCCGCACACTACAGTAGTGCAGTATAAAATTGTTATTGTAGAACATTTTTACTGTTTTATGTGCTGCTATTTAAAATGGTATAACATGCCTGCAGTGTCAGTTGTCCAGTCAGCATCTAGTCTGCTAATATAGCATATCAAACACAGTAAGTAGGTCCCTGGTTTGTTCTGAATGAGGTTAATGTTTTTATTGTAGTCGTTGATTGTTTCATTGTAACCTAGTTTTGCTTTGAGTCGGTATACAAGTAGAGACAAGTTCAACTTTAATGTTCAAAAGTTTGAAGTCGCCAAAGACTTTTTTTGAAGGAAGTCTCTTATGTTCACCAAGGCTACATTTAATCAATCCAATCAATAAATAAAATAACTATTTTTAGCAGTCTTCGGTGTAACATGATTCATAATCATTTCAATAATCACTTCAAAAAAGCTGATTTGGTGCTCAAGAAATATTATTATTAATGTTGAAAACTGTTGTGCTGCATAATATTTTTATGGAAAAAGAGATCATTTTTTTTTTTCCCCCAGGATTTTTTGATGAATAGTTCAAAATTAACAATTTATTTGAAATAGAAATCTTTTGTAACATTTTATGTCTTTACTGTCACTTTGATGGATAAATGAAACAAACTAGTTAAAGTATTTTTTGAAGGAATACTGCCTGTCATCATAAATGTGTATGTTCCAGGAACCTGTAAAACCTGAGGAGGGCCGTGACATGGCTAACAGGATCAGTGCGTTTGGATATTTAGAGTGTTCGGCTAAAACTAAAGAGGGAGTGCGAGAGGTGTTTGAGATGGCCACCAGGGCGGCGCTGCAGGTCCGCAAGCGCAAGAAGAGAAGCGGCTGCCTGCTGTTATGAGCCACACACTGCAACATACACACACACACACACACACACACACGCATACACCCCGCAAACTGACCCCAGGAAACGCCTGCCATACCCACCATGCGCCACATTTCTCACAATCCAGTGTGGATGACAGAAAAATATTTATAAGGGAACCAAAGTGTGTGTCGGTACCCAATACCTCTCCATCCTGCCATCTTTCTTTTCTTTTCCTTTCACCAGCATACCTTCCTTCCTTCTCTGGGAGAAAGACTAACTGATTAATTTTGTATTTGTACATACATCTTCTGTCTTTTTCAGTTCTGGTTTACAGTTATTCTATGCCTCTGTATATGATGCTCAATGATTTACATAAAAAAAGCTCAAATACATTTATCATTCATTTAACCTGCCAGCCTGTACTCTGTGTGTCTGTTTTTGTTTTTTTGTTTTGAAGGCTGATCTTGGAACAGCCAAACTTGTTTAAATTTGTCCGTTGACTTTAGTCAGGATGGACGCCATATTTATTTCACATGAAGTACAAGTACAGTTTGATCACTGGGGTTGACTGGCATAAACATTTGTGTTGATTGTTTAGATTGTCTAGCCTGGTCTGTTCAGCATAATGTTTGTGTGAGAAATAGATGGAAAGATGTTTTGGATTCGCTTGTGGAACAGTGTTACAATATCAGAAGCGTCGTACACTCAAGGAGAATTCATCGACTCCAGATGATGTTTGCTAAGAAGAAATAGTATCGAGTGTCTATCCTTCCATTTTTCTGTGAGTTCAAGTTTATCTCTAGATCCTTCTCGCATGGAAATTGTCTAAACATTTTTCATCTTCTCAGAATGGTAGTCGGTTTAACTGACTTTATTGAACAAGTGTCACCAGTGAAGGTTTTGGTATAAATAAAGGTGCAGTCACATTTACTGTTGTTCAGTGATTTTATTTATTTTTTTCCTGTTGGCAAAATCCAATCATTTCACTACAAATTCGCATCTGGAATTTTGATTGTGCGAAAAGATTTCCCCACACAGATTTTGCAATAGTTTCAGGTTGACTGTTCCAATTCGAACAAAACTAGAAAGCTGCTTGGTATGAAAGTAACGTTTGTGTGAGCGGTGATTCATGCATTGCTACACTATTAATAATAGACTGGTCTTTTTTTCCCTGTGAAATTTCAATGTTGATAATGTGACTGCACCTTTAAGAGCAAAGCATTAACTCATAGAATCATAGTAAAACATTGGCCTGAGAACAAAATTTCTAGGTTAATTATGGGTAGAGGTGACTGAGAGAAAAGAGGTATTTTTCTGTCCTTGGAAGGAAAAAAAAACCCAGTAGGACTGTCCCTATAATTAGTGGTGTTTATTTAACTAAGAAAATATCCCTTTTGACTCGATAGATACAACAAGATCAGGTGTGCTGATGTTGAGGGCTCTATAAGTCCTAGGCTCAATAAAATGCTATAGAAAAAAAAATCACCCAGAGGTGAAGATAGGATTGTAAGTGCGTAGGGCATTTTGTGTCTAACAGTACATTATAAGGAAAATGGCTCAAACAGCACTAGGACCCATAGTAACTCAGCTGGGTATAGCTGCAGTACTCCCATTAGCCACAAGGGAAAGACATAAACTGGAAAACTACACACTAGACTAGGGGAGAGGTTTTCTTTTGACATTAAATCTAATGGAAATCATTTGATGCGTCAGTGGTTTAATAATGAAAGATTTAATGTTGGAATAAAGGCAGTTTACTATCAAAAATCAGTGGTTTATGAATCAGTCCATGTGCTCATATTTAAGGTAAATTATTTTCTGTTATTTGATCAAATAATTAAAATTCAGTTACATGCAAGCTTTACAATTACACTTCTAGATTCAAGCCAGGTTCACACAGTACAAAGTCTTGACTACAATGTTTATCATGCAGTCTGACTTAAAATCTTTGATGTCGCACAGTGTGCCATGGCTTTTTTTTTTTTTTTTTTTTAAACCAAGATCCCTTTAGGATCATTTCTTACAGTCTGACAAGCAACACATGTAAAGGACCATACAAATCATACAGTGTGTGCCCGGCTTTAAAATCGAAAGATCCAGCATTTCCATACTAGGCTTGACGGGCTTGAGTTGAAGGGCCTTCTCTGTTAGTAATCGTGTCTCCACTCAGGATTCACATATTGTTGGACTACACTCTCCTCAGTTTCCACTAGGGGGTGAAAAAACACAACAGTGAGTTTTTCCACATCATGCCTTCCTGAAACTATTATTATTCATTTACTATTATTACTTATTTTATTAATAGTATCATTTATATTACTGTATATTATGTACTATTACCATTTTTCAAGTCGGCTGGTAACTGTACTTTTCAAATTGAGCATAAGCTAATTATTCATTGAACAATATAAATATGATTAAAGAATTATCTTTTAACTGTGACTGAATGCAGCCAATAAAAGTCTTAAAAATCCTAAAAAAAAACTTCCTTTATGAAAATGGGAGACTTTATAAAGTATTACAGTCAGATGTTTATGTTTGCTGACAACCAGTTTTGAAAAAAAACCCCATCCTGCTTGCAATGCGGATGTAGACAACATATCATTTGCAAAACTGCTTATGCTTGAAATCTGACACGATTGTTTTTGGCAGAACATCAACAGACACGCATGACTAACTTCATGTATTTCCCTTTCCTAAATGAGTAAGTATTTTGCAAGTATTTTGAAGGCATTAAACTAAAATCAGTTTAATTTTTCATTCCATTTCTGAAATCTACAGAAACCAATGAAGTTGTGGTATGATAAACAGGTTTATGGTTGAAGTCAAACAATGTGATGTGACTTACAGATATTAGGTGTATGAATAAAACCTGTCTCACCGCTCTCATCCTGGATGTTAAGAGCAAACAGACGCTTTTCAACCTCCTCTAGTCCCTCTACATTGGTAAAGGAAATCCCGGTGTAACCGCCCTCCTCAAAGCAGAAGTCAATAAACCTATAAACACACACAAGAGATGCACATCATTTAGAAGAAAAGCTTTCTTTGCATTTCATCCATGTGTAAGTAGAAAGTGAACAGCATATACCGGCCCCAGCTTTCATCAGTCCGCAGAATGGTGGGGTTTCCCACCATGATGAACAAAGCTTTTGCTCTTGTCACCGCCACATTGAATCTCTGAAGAAAAGAGGCATGAACTAGGACAAGTTCAAGACTAAAGTGTGTTTACTGTTCAAAAGTTTGGGTTTGCCAAGTCACTTATGTAAAAACAGGAATATTATGAAATATTTGTACCATTTAATATGTTAAACTGTTTCCTATCGAATATATTTTGAAATGTAATTTAGTCCTGTGATGCAAAGCTGAATTTTCATCAGTCATTACTCCAGTCTTCAAGGTCACATGATCCTTTAGAAATCATCCTAATATGCTGATTTGCTGCTTAAGAAATTTTTCTCATTATTATCAATGTAGAAAACTGTTTTGCTGATTAATTTTGTAGAAAAAGTGATAGTTTTCTCTGATTTTTTTGATGTATAGAAGTTAAAAGAACATAATTTATATGAAACAGAAAATGTGTCTTTATTGTCAATTTTGATTAATTTAAATTGTTTAAACAATACCTTCTCATTCTTAAGAAACCCAATATTAAATGTTTCATCCAAAACTATATGCTCTTTGCTGCTGCGAACAGCCGACACCAGGATCACTTTCCTCTCTTGGCCTTGAAACTCCTCCACGGAACCAACCTACATAATCCACCAAACACACAAAGGAAGACAGCTATTATATTATTTTCACCTACTATTTTAAGATAAAAAGCATTACCAGTGTGCTTAGAACGCTTAAACCCCAACTAACTTTGAGCTCTTCAATGCACATGTGCTTTTCGAGGTCTTTGTCTGATTTGATGGCCCTTCTGATCTTCTCAACCTACAAAATCAAACCCCACAAAAAGTAAAGTGATGATACAGACAGTCAGAGATTTGATAGAAGTGTCATGACTATTTTATCTGCTATTATGGGCTGTCCAAGAGCAGTTTCCACCTGCTTCCTGTAGGGGGCAATGATGCCAATATCTCTGGGGGAGATTCTAGAGATTCCCCTCTTGGCCTGTGTCAGGAGCAGCTTCTTCAGGTAGTCGACAATGATTTCGATTTCAAAGATGTTAAAAAAGGAGGGGCTGTTCGACTCCCTCTCATCCTTCCCAGGCACTCCATGGAAAATCACGGGAAATCCCTGCGAAAAAAACAAACAAAAAAAAGCACATTAATAGGCAAATCTCCTGGAAACAAAACAGCTGTAACCACAGAGACAGAGACTAAACAGCCGTTTAATAGGTCTCATACTCTTTTGGGAAGGTGCTCCCAGGTGCAGTACTGGTTGGAGCTGATCTCATTTGCACATGCCACCAACTCCCCATCATAAAACAATTCATTAGGAACTTTCAGAATGGATGGATGAGACCTGGAGAGAGACAATTAAAAAGCAGATGTATGCTACACCGTCTATGAAATTTTATAATAAATCCTAGGTATGCATCAGTGTTAAAATTCTGATAAGATGATAACTATTATCATGTTATGGCTGATAACCAATAAACGGATGATATTAAAAATGTAACACTATTTGTATTATTCTACATTATACTATTCAACACTATAAATAAACACTAAAAGCTAAAATCAGCATTTTAAATGCTACAAGTGAATTTGGGCATCACAACATTATAATGTGTACAGTTTGAAAAATGTATATTCACTTTGAGATCTGCAAAAGATTGCTTTTACCAGTGTTTAAATTATACTTTGTTTTTTTTTTAGGATGGTCAATAACTAATATGGTACCGATATATCATGCATCCCTAACTGATATCCTGTGAGGCATCATGGAAGAATTGTATTTTAGATTTTAGACCCAGGGGTCCACTGTGAGAAGCAAAAATAAAAACAAAGTTTGACTGGTGTAATTCAGAAGTACCTGTAGTTCAGAAGAAGTTTGGTGACGTAGCGTTTGTCAAACTCCATGTCATCTTTCTTATAAAGATCATTCTGTGTCATCAGCCTCTCCAGCAAAGAGACATCTACAGAAAAGACACAATTCCAGATTGCATTGCAGTAAAACACATTCATACACACCATTTTGCTTTTGAAAATGTCTCCATTTTTATTAGACAACAGTCACGTGTCAGCAATAGTTAAAGCTATTATAAACGGTAAACAATAACAATAAATGGTAAACAATAACAATACTTTTTTAAGGAACATATTTTTTTAAAACAAAAATAATTATCAGCCTAAAAGGTAGAATGAGTGAGTGTGTGTCTGTACGTGCTTCTCACCAAGCCCATGATTAATGGCAAGAGGAGATCTCAGGATTGGCCCCAGCTGCTTGGGATCGCCAGCCAAAACAAGCTGTCCAGTCTCAGCATTCAGCAGACCTACATGCACACAATGAGACAATACAATAATACTGTCTATGGATCTCACTACTATCAGACTTAGGACTTGTACTACAGTACAGCACATATGAGACAAACACACCTGCCACACAGATGATGGTCTCTGACTCAATAGCATGTCCTGCCTCATCCACAAAGATGTGAGAAAAATGATCCACAGGAAAACCACCAGTGACAAGCCTGCACGCACACAGTATTTAATGACTGCTATAAATCACGTGTTATGTGTCTGGTAGAGAGAGACAGCGAAAGAGAGTTCACTGTGTTTAGATAAGATAATGCCCTTCACCTGCCAGCGGTGACCAGAGTGCTGACCAGGATCTTGTAGCACATTAGATCCTCTTTACATGGGAAAACAATCATCTCTCCCTCCAGATTACTGATATTCTAAACACACACACACACACCCACACCCAACATGAACAATCAAAATAAAACTATAAACATACTTACATAAAGTAACACCATTGGGCATTTGTCACTTACTTAAAGAGATAGTTCACACAAAAATGAAAATTACTCCATGATTTACTCACATTCAAGCCATCCTAGGTTTATATGACTTTCTTCTTTCGGACAAATACAATTGGAATTATATTAAAAAATGTCCAGGCTCTTTCTTTTATAATGGCAGTGAATGGGGGTTGAGATTTCAAAGCCCAAAAAAGTACATCCATCCATCATAAAAAAAGTACCCCACATGGCTCTGAGGGGTTAATAAAGGCCTTCTGAAGTGAAGGGAAGAAAAATATCCATATTTAAAACCATAATCTCTAGCTTACGCTAACTGTTGTATGCATGTAGAATGTAGAAGTAAGCTCCAGTGAGAAGTGATGAACGTGGACGAGAGCAATACAGAGGATAGAGTAAAACAAAACACCAGTCACAAATTAGAAGTACAAAATGACATTTTGTAAAGAAAAATGTCAGAGGAATTCGATATAAGCCAAGAGGAGACTGGTTTTCCTTTGCTGTAAACAAAACTTGCGAGACTAGCATATTCTTGTATTTGTCTGAAAGAAGAAAGTCATACAGTGCCGTGAAAAGATTTTTTCCCCCTTTCTGTTTTGTAATTTTTTGCATATTTGTCACACTTAAAAGATTCAGATCATCAAACAAATTTTAATATTGCACAAAGATAATGCAAGTAAATACAAAATGCAGTTTTTAAAAGATGATATAATTTATTAAAGGAAAAAAGCTGTCCAAACCTGCCTGGCCCTACGTGAAAAATGAATTGCCTCCTCCTGTTAAATAATGAAAGAACAGTGATTAACCACGTTATTTTAGAAAGCCGAGTTAAATTTCACTAGCCAAACCCAAGCCTAATTACTGCCAGACCTGTTGAATCAAGAAATCCCTTAAATAGAACCTGTCTGACAAAGCGAAACATACTTAAAGAGCAACACATCATGCCGCAATCTAAAGAAATTCAATAACAGATGAGAAACAAAATAGTTGACATGTATTAGTCTGGAAAGGGTTATAAAGCCATTTCTAAGGCTTTGGGACTCTAGCGAACCATGGTCAAAGCCAACAAATGAAGAAAACTTGGAACAGTGGTAAACCGTCCCAGGAGTGGCCGGCATACTAAAATTACTCCAAGATCCTAATGACGACTCATCCAGGAGATCATAAAAGAACCCAGAACAGCAATTAAAGAACTGCAGGCCTCACTTGCCTCAATTAAGGTCAGTGTTCATGATTCAACAATAAGAAAGAGACTGGCCAAAAATGGCATCCATGGGGAGTTCCAAGGCAAAAGCCACTACTGACCAAAAAGAACAAGAACTTTGCAGCTTCAGGACCTGCACGACTTGCCATAATTGATGGAACCATGAATTCTGTACTTTATCAGAAAATCCTGAAGGAGAATGTCCGGCTGTCAGTTTGTGACCTCAAGCGCACTTGGGTTCGGCAGCAGGACAATGATCCCAAACACACCAGCAAGTCCACCTCTGAATGCCTCAAGTAAAACAAAATTATGGTTTTGGAGTGGCCAAGTCCGGACTTAAATCTGACTGAGATGGCTGTGCAATTAATCGTATGCGATTCTCATGCGCATCTCGTCAGTAAAGCCGGCTCCTTGATTGGGGGGTAAATCTCCATCACCTGTTTTCAAATGGAGCGGCAGTTAATACACAAAGTCGTAGTTCACTGACAAGCTAGGCAATATCCCGTTCATTATCGCAGATGAATCGCATTCGATTATGAACGCGATATCGCGTAGCTTGTCAGTGAACTACGGCTCTATTAACTGCCGCTCCATTTGAAAACAGGTGATGGAGATTTACCGCCAATCACGGAACAGGTTTTACTGACGAGATGCGCATGAGAATCGATTAATTGCACAGCCCTGTGTGGCATGACCTTAAACAGTCCATTCGTGCTCAAAAACCCTCCAATGTGGCTACATTAAAACAATTCTGCAAAGAAGAGTGGGACAAAATTCCTCCACAGAGATGTGAAAGACTCATTGCCAGTTATCACAAACGCTTGACTGCAGTTGTTGCTGCAAAGGGTGGCACAAGCAGTAATTAGATTTATTATTAGTAATTAGTTTTTCACATAGTGCCAGGGAGGTTTGGACAGCTTTTTTCCCTTACTAAATGAAATCATGATTTCAAAACTGCATTTTGTATTTACTCTAGTTATCTTTGTGTAATATTAAAATTTGTTTGATGATCTGAATCTTTTAAGTGTGACAAACATGCGAAAAATAAGAAAAACAGGAAGGGGGCAAAAGACTTTTCACGGCACTGTATATACCTAGGATGGCTTGAGGGTGATTTTCATTTTTGGGTGAACTATCCCTTTAACCCTGAAAGCCTGACATATAAAGTATGTAATGTAAGATGACATTTAAATGCTTAAATGTGGATGTCAGTGTGAAGCATTTTTTTCTTCTTTCTTTTATTTACTGTTAAACAGGCACTAACCTTTAGAACTGTAGGGATAGCTTTTGGATCGCGTGAGCTAGCATAAAGTCTGTATATTTTCCGTCCATCAACATGTTGACTATTGATCAACTTTTCACATAGTTGATCAGCTGCACTGTTAGATGGAGCACAAGCTAGGATGTAGGCACCAGGTATATTCTTCTCCACCTGCGAGATGTTGAGAAACAGAGAAACAAACAGAAAGAATGACTGAATGCAACAGGTATTCCACTGAATGGTGAAATCTTTCATACAGGCAAGCATAATACAATACAATGCAACGAGCTGAAATTTTAATGAAGACGAGGTGACGCTGTGTTTACTCTGCTGTGTGCCATAACCGGTTTTACCTGTTTGATGGCCTCCACTATTGTGACGGTTTTACCAGTGCCAGGAGGTCCAAACACCAAGTACGGTGCTGGCTTGGATGTACCAGCCACAATGTGACATACTGCACCGTACTGTTCAGGGTTCCTCTGAAGCTGCTGATCAAAGAGCCTAGAGACACACACTGCTCAAATACTCATAATGTTTCATTCTGAAGTTTTAATAACATATTAATAGGGGACTTACTGACCTCAGTGCAGGTGGAGATGCAGGGTTCAAGCTCCTTGAGCCTATGGGGAACAGCACATCTCTGAGCTCGTGCTGGACCGCCATGTGTACTGCTCTGTGTTGCAGTCTTAACGGGAGACGATTCACTGTGAACTCCACACGGAATTTCATCTTATCTACATATACATGCTCAAGGAACCTTAACAAACACCAAAAACATGTTAGATCAGACATCTGTTAATGATTTTTTTGACTGATTGCACCACATGCATTTTTTTAGAACATACTCATTCTTCATACCCTCGAGAGAAGCCCAGTTTGACCCGATCCAGTTCCACTTTGTGGACGTAACCCTTGTATTTGGTCACAGTTGAGAAATCGACCTCCTCACTCTTTGTGAGAAGCAGGTGATCTCCCCTCAGGACTGATGGCCTATTCTCCGAAACACCAGGGAGCTTTAATCCAAGAAATGCACAATCAGACCCCAAAACCTTATATTATCCTATGCAAATTAAAGTTTCAAGATGTGTTTTAACAAAAGGCATTTCCACTCACGTTTAAGACCATTAGTCTCTTGTCATAGTCTTTGAGTAAGGTGACTTTATCTTTGTTGTATCTCTTGATATCCACATGCATCTGACACTCCTCCAGATACAGCAGTAAATCAAAACGTTGTGCATAATTATGGAAGCCTAACGGACTCTGCAGTAATAACCTAGAAACCATCAAACACATCAAAGGAAACATTCATTATTTCTCTTATCATTCAGAATTGAGTCGGGAACAATCATAATTCTAAATTACATATAACAGTCGTCACATGCAGAGATGCAAAAGTATGAAATATGCACACAAAGGGGGATGCAAAAATCATATATATTTTTTGAAACATCCTACAAAACCTGAGGTGGCCAAAGTTCATGTTCTGGTATATGTTCATGTTCTATCACAGCTCAAAACAAACCAGCATGGCACAAGCAATGCCAAGGTCATGGGTTAAATTCCCTGTGAATGCATGAACTGCTAAAACATTTCTCTTGAAGTCTCATTGAATATGTAAATGTAAATTCGTACCCACCAACAAATGGGTAGCTACATCCTCATAACATCTGACCCTAAAATTGATCTCAGACCAGTTCCAAATGGCATAATTAGATATATGAAGAACTAACAAACTAAAATACTAGCATATTAGAATAATTTCTGATAATCATTTCAGCTTCACAGAAATAAATTAAACTCTAGTTATTTTATTTTGATAGTTATTTTAAATTGTAATAAGATTTCACTTAAAAGGACACTAACTGAAGTTCCCGAAACTTTCCCCTGAGGATCCGGGAAGAACAGTCATCTTTCAGGAGCTTGGCTAGTTCAAGGATGTCAAGAGGAGGAGAGTATTGCCCCAGTGGCAGAACATTTTCAAGAAAGTTCTGAACATAACTAAAGAACAGAGAAATAAACGGAGATACAAACATAAATAAATCCATAAATGAAGCTACAATATCTATTTACATTTACATAAATTTAAGGAGGTCACAATATGCAATTTTTTATTTTATTCATTTTATTATTAATTTATTTTAATTATAAATTTGTTCATTTTTAATTAAAACTGCAGTCCGTAACTTTTACCTCTTTGTCGCCCTCTATGTTTCTTGCGGAATTATCTTTCGTGCGCGGGGTTGTGATCCGTGTTCCGGCACGGCTCCAGCGCGGATGAATCTAATGTTTTAAGGTGAATGTGTAGCTGTGTATCGCACCGGTGTGGATATAACAATATTACTGTACTTCGCAATCACAGATTCTAGCCTACGTCTTGGAATATATGACCCAAATCAGAATTTTCACTGTATATTTCCATCCGAACATGTAAGTAACAAGTCTGCCACGTTTGTTCTGCCCAACTGAGGAAAAAAGCATTACAAAATATCGCGCTACCAATGGTGATTAAATCTAAAGATCAGTTAGCTCATATCACATCTAACTGTGCAAAGTATTATCATTTTTATATTTTATTCTCAAATTATTAACCTTAACAACATCAGCATTGTGTGACTATGAGTATAGTATTAGCGTGTAGATTTCAATTATTGTACAGTCTAATATCTAATTGTCATACCATTCAAATTTCATATTAAGAAATTATTTTAATCCAAAAAGCAAATTAATCTTCCTTCAAACTGGTTCTATTTAAAATACAAAAACTTTTGTAATCACACATTGGCTATCTGTAATCAGAAGCACATTTAAAACTGGAATATGATTTAATTTCATTCACATGTGTTTCATAAACACATAATCCTTTCTGGATTACAATCTGCCATCAAAATGATAAATTTAATTATTCGAGCTGCTGTGAACGATCTGCTACCTGCAGGATTCTCACGTGCGATAGCCTACTAGCCGGGAAAACTTCTTCATGTTTACAGGCATGACATAATGACGCAGTGCCATGCTCGAATTTCCTGCAAAAGCCTACCCATACCACTCAAATGAGAAAACATTACTATGAGCTACACGTTGTGAATCGGGCTAAAGTAAGGCGATAGTTTTGAACACTGGCTGGTTATGTAATTTCTCAAATATTGATTTTTTTTAACCAAAAATAGTTATGGACTGCAGCTTTAATAAAACATATTAAAATAATTTGTATAACTATTATTTCTTAATATTTCAAATTTTATTAAATAAAAAAATCTCTCACCCCTCAGGTGGACAGCCCTCGTCCACTTTACAATTTTCGGGTTTAGAGATGTTGAGTCTCAGAGGTTTGTATGGTTCTGTAGGACCCAGTAAGGCTGCAAGCTTAGTCCTGTACTCCACTTCAATGAAGCGCACAATGTGGAAGGGACGGGAGGTGGGCTGGGTGTTCTGCTTAAACTCAAATGCTAGAGTAGCAGAATAAACTCCAACGTGACTGGATTTGAATCTCACAGTCACCTCATACTTCTCACCTATTTGAAAAACAAATGAGTTTACCTTCATTTCCAATTGACCACAGTAAATGTGTCAAACCAGAATATATGCAGATATAACCTGCAAACAACATGGTACAATTTAATAACTTACGTGGCTCCAGACGGAGTGGATTGTTGCGTGTGACTCTTCTGCTGTCTTCCAGAGTGAAATACTGCAGCCAGTTAAGAGCAGTGTAGTATGTGAAATACATGGGATCCTGACCCGTGTTCTTCACAAACAGCTTCAGCTCATAAACTTCTGCCTGATCCACACTGATCTGAATGTTTCCACTTTCCATATACAGCTCGGAGGACACCTGCACCCCATACTTATCAGCTACAAAAAAGGACCTGGGAAAGAGAAGAGCAGCTGCAATACATGTATTTGTGATGTTATTATATACGTAAATAAGCATTTGTGAAAGTCAATTGCAGTACTTACAATACAAGAGTACTGCAGATAATAATAAGATAAATACTAAATAATGTTTGTATAGCCTATGTGTTTCAATTCATCCAGTCACTGTCTTGTTAAAAAAAAAAAAATCAAGCATACTGGCTCACCTGTCTGTAGTGTTCAGTCGCTGTAGGATGTCTTTCGCCAATCTTCTTCTTCCTCTGACTCCATCGTCTGGCCCTGGAACACTAGTAGCTGAAAATGAGCTAACATTACCCGGAGCGGGAGTAGTTTGGTTTTGCTGTCTTCGACAAGGTCTAAACCACTGATCGTGCAGCCTCACTCGGACCTGGATGTAACATTTTCATAAGTGCAGCGTGTTGAAAATGCATCACATACTTTAAGATCTCAACCCTCTTAAAACATTAAACGAATACACAACTGTTAACTAATAAAATAAAAAATGCCATTAAAAAGCCTAATATAGACTTTTCAGCTATTTTATGAACAAAAATACTAAAACAAATAAGTTCAATAAATGTTGAAATAATTCTGAGTCACTAAACAAAACTCGGTAACATTTTTTAGTTTAACAATTTACTTTATTTGTCAGTATATTCATTTACATCAATAATCGCGGCAAAAAAACTAAACAAAACTGGTCTATATGCAACATAGTAACCTAATTCACATGAGAGGAGGCAATGCCTCCATCGCGATATGATTGGATATGAAAATAAGCAAGGATTTTGATTATTCAGACGTTTTGCTGGACATTGTAGTTGGCGGAGCCGTAGCTCTGGTCAAACGCTTCAGGGCGCGCAGACGGGGGAAGCGAGCTGGCACGCTTGTGAAGCTTCGTTAGCGTGGATTTAGAACGGCGTTGCCTAGCATTCATCTAGCGAATCTCCGCTCTCTACCCAACAAAACGGACAAACTTCTTCTCCTCTCCCGGGCAAACAAGGATGTTTCAAACTCTGCTGCTCTGTGTTTCACGGAAACCTGGCTGAATGGCGACATACCACACAGTGTGCTACATCTGGCTAACTTCCAGCTGATGAGAGCAGAACGCGACGCAGAATCAATGGGGAAATCGCGCGGCGGCAGGACGTGCTTTTACATCAATGAGAGGTGGTGTACAGATGTAACTGTGTTAAAGAAGATGTGCTGCTCTGATCTAGAAACGCTCTTCATTAACTGCAAGCCGAGATTTGTTCGTTCATTCTAGTGAGTGTCTACACTCCACCGCAAGCGAACGCGAGATCAGCTTTACAGAAACTCACTGATATGATCACAGACACAGAACAACAACACCCAGACTTTGTTTTAATCATTCTCGTGGACTTCAATAAAGCAAATCTCTCCCACGAACGGCCAAAATACAGACAGCACATCACATGTCCCACCAGAGAGAGTAATATATTGGATCACTGTTACACAGCGATAAAGGACGCATATCACTCTGTCCCACGAGCAGCTTTAGGACTCTCTGATCACTGTTTGGTTCATCTCATACCGACCTACAGGCAGAAACTTAAATCTGCAAAACCTGTATTAAGAACTGTTAAAAGAATGAAACAGAGCGGGATTTACAAGCCTGTTTCTCTCTCACTGATTGGACTGTTTTTGAAGCTGCTGCCACCGATCTGGATGAGCTCACAGAGACTGTAACATCTTATATCAGTTTCTGTGAGGATATGTGCATTCCTACCAAGACTCATCTAACTTACAACAACGACAAACCATGGTTCACTGCAAAACTCAGACAGCTCTGTCAGGCCAAAGAAGATGCTTACAGAAAGGGGGATAAAGTCTTGAATAGACAGGCCAAATACACACTGGAAAAGGAGATCAGAGTGGCAAAGAGGAATTATTCTGACAAGCTAAGGAACAAATTGTCTTCCAGTGATTCTGCTTCAGTGTGGAAAGGTATGAAAGATATAATCAGTTACAAGACACCATCCACCAGCACTTTGGAGAATCAACAACTGGCAGACGACCTGAATGAGTTCTACTGCAGGTTTGAAAAAACACCCCACACCCGCCCTGAACACCTTTCCACACAACAAATTACTGGACTTAATGACTACAGACCTGTGGCTCTAACATCTGTGGCCATGAAATCATTTGAAAGACTGATTTTGGCTTATCTGAAGGCCTCCACTGGACCCTTACTGGACCCCCTGCAGTTTGCCTACAGAGCAAACAGGTCTGTGGATGATGCAGTCAACATGGGACTGCACTTCATCCTGCAGCATCTGGACAGACCAGGGACTTATGTGAGGATCCTGTTCGTAGACTTCAGCTCCTCTTTTAACACCATCATCCCGGACACCCTTCAGAATAAACTTACACAGCTCTCCGTCCCCACCTTCGTCTGTCAGTGGATCACCAGCTTCCTGACAGACAGACAGCAGCTAGTGAGGCTGGGAAAATTCTCATCCAGCACCTGCACCATCAGCACTGCTCCACCAGTAATCAGTGACTTATCAACCATGTGTTCCATCTGTCCATGACATCAGATGAATGCATTTTCTTTAAAAAAGCTTTAATTCTTAAAAAAAATACATTTAAATTCTTAAATTCTTTAAAAAAAAAAATTCTTAAATTCTTAAAAAAAAAAAATATATATATATATATATATATATATATATATATATATATACTGTATATATACAGTGCCCTCCATAAGTATTGGAACAGTAAAGACAAAATTGCTCTGTTGGCTGTGGAGTCAAGACATTTGCAAATATGATTAAAAGATGAATATGAGACAAAACTACAGAATGTCACATTTTATTATTAGCCGTTTCAACACAAACATGTTTTACCAAATAAAAAGAACAGCACTTTTAGAGTTCATCCCACTCATTGATGTGAGCATAAGTATTGGGACAGTTGAACATAAGGCAGATATAAAAGACTAAAAGCTATTATTTAGTTGCAGATCCCTTACACACAATCACAGAAGTGAGTCTGTGACCCGTAGACATCACCAGACTCTTGGTCTCATCCTTTGAAATACTTTTCCCAGCCTTTAATGCAGCCAATTCCAATTGTTGCTTGTTTTGGGGAGTTTCTGCCTTTACTCTCCTCTCCAGCTGGTGAAATACATGTTCAATCGGATTTAAATCTGGAGATTGACTTGGGGAATCTAAGACTTTCCATTTCTTTGCCCTTATAAATTCCTTGACTGAACTAGCAGGGTGTTTTGGGTCATTGTCCTGATGCAACATGAAGCACTTCCCAATGAATCTGGTGTCATTTTTCTTGAATATTGGTAGGCAAGATGGTTTTGTACCCTTCCAAATTTTTCTGCTACTGTCATCATACATTAAGTCATCGGTAAAGTTGAGAGGGCCTGTTCCAGAGAGAGCCATGCATGCCCATGCCACGACACCACCGCCACCATGCTTTACAGATGAGGCTGTATGCTTGAGATCATTGCAGTTCCCTTTTTTTCTCCCTTTTGCTTTCCCATCACTTAGATAAAGGTTCATCTTTGTCTCATCGGTCCATAAACACAGTTCCAAAACTCTTCTGGCTCACCTTTGTGCTTTTTTGCAAACTCTAATCTTGCCTTTCTATTTTTGGTGCTGGTCAGAGGTTTGCATCTTGCTGTGTAGCATCTGTAATTCTGTGTCAAAGTCTCCTGAGGACAGTAAATTGTCAGAGCATCACCCCAGCTTTCTGGAAGTTGTTGGTGATTTTACAGACACGTCTTTTATTCAGTTTCACGTCAGGATTCATTTTCACAGCTTTTATGATTTGTCTGTCATCAACTACTGTTGTTTTCTCAGCCGATCAGGTCATTGTTGGTTGCTGGTGTCGCTGGTGGTTTCCAAACTCTTGATTTCTCCATGCCCTTTGTTTTTGCTAGCGCTCTAACTGATTTACTCTTTTCTTTTAGTATTCAAATTGCTTGCTTTTCTCACAAAGTCAGCTCCCTCGCAAGATTCAGAATGCAGAAGTAATGGATATAACTGATACAACAGGACACAGCTGATCACTTAGAAAGGCCTGTGAGGCAACTGTTCCAATACTTATGCTCACATCAGATAGAGGGATGAAACACTAAAAGTGCTGAACATCTTAGCTGGTAAAATATCTATATGTTGAATCCCCCAATAATAAAATGTGACATTCTGTAGTTTTGTCTCATATTCATCTTTTAATCATATTTGTAAATGTTTTGACTCCACAGCCAACAGAGCAAGTTTGTCTTTATGGTTCCAATACTTTTGGAGGGCACTGTATATGTATATAACTGCCTCCACATTTTAAAACACCACCGCATGCCACTGGTGCTATTATAGGCAGTACAATTTAACGCTCAAAAAATGAACCAACCTTGTTTGGACTTGGCTGAGAAAACAGGGAATGTCTTTGTTTGTTTTTTCTGGATTAAATATGCTCTTTATTTTGGTTTCAGCCATAAAATGACTGGTTTCTTGAAATATTGTAATTGTAAATTCTTGAAAAGATGTAATTATTCATTGTTATCATTGTGTAATGTAGAAGAATGCAGATGTGCAAGAAAAAATGATCTCTGCTTCTATTATTTCCATACAGTGTATGCCATTTATGCCGTAAAAAAATGTAAATGTTAATGTTAAGTATGTTAAAGATACTTAATTTTTCAAACATACATGTTTACCTTCCTCAGTATTGTTGCACTGTAAGAATTAATCAACAGAAGTTTGTATAGTGCATTGTGTTGCACACTTTTTGCACACAGCAGACTTTCAAGAAAAAAGTGATAGAAAAAGTAATGGGGGCCTGTGCCCCAGTAGAGCTTTAGGTCTAGCAACGCCCCTTGTCCAGCTAATAAGAGTATTCACGTGATACATCAAAGGTGAATAATTTATGGCTAACTGGTAGCCACTAGTAAATAATACGATCTCTTACATTGGTGTTAAAGTACACATGTCTTCCTGATCTGGAAACACGGGCTTTGCTCCCCTTTCTCAAAGCAAAGATGACTCTAGAGAAGTTTGGATCTTTGACACCACCGTCCCTGTGAATGCAAGTGTGCAATTGATCATGCACTTGTTAATTTAACTGAATTAAAATGAATACAGACGTTCACTGATGCGCATTGATATCGTTTTACCTATCTCGAAACTCTTCGTTGTAGATGTCGCAGAGTGTGTTTCTGTCAGTAATGGATCTCCTGTTGGTTTCCTCTAGCATCTCAATGAAGTCCAGTCCAATTGCGCGCACAGCGGCTATAGAGAGATAATTATTCCTGTTTCTTCTGTTCATACTGTTTGATACTTGGAGCTCTTAGGTCAGTTACTAGAAGCAAAATGAACGATTTACGACTACACCCTCTCATATGTAGCGGGCGCAACTGTTTCTACGGAACAGCAGACAAAACGAAACTTAAGCGGTGGGTTAAACCTACAGGATCCTTTCACGATATACCCATTCCTCCCATACGTGGAAGGAAAATATGTTATGAAATGTATAAATGTAACTGTGCAAGTATTCCCAACACAAATGTTTCACAATGATCAGAATAAACGCAACTGTAGCGTCCAGAGAGTTACGGCCCATGCTGATCAGAGCGCAGCGCTGCAGATGGAGCCACTGAAATAGGCACGTCAACATCAAGTTGGCAAATCAAAGTTATGATTCTACAACAAGTCAGGATTATTTGCTTAGGTGTCACAGGTTGCCTTTATGAAGGCTTCCCTTTCATGTAAACTTTATATGACTGGCAACATAATACATGCTTTATTTTATTTTGTTTTACTGAAAGTGAGCAAATCATATCAATGAAACACATGCAGTCTACTAGTTCGATGACTATCATTTATCCTCTGAAGACGATAAGTTTTTATTATATAATTCATGATAACTTAATGTGGCGACACATTCCATGAATTCAACAACAGAAACTAAAATATGCAGAACAAAATTCTGATATCATATTTTCATGTTTTACTTCAGGATGACAACAACTTTGTATATAATACAAGTGAAAAAATAACAACTAAATAATTCCTTAGCAAGGAAATAATGCATAATACAGTTTCATGGTCAATACATACACATTATACTTTTTATTTTCAAATTATGCGTCATGGCATGTAGTAAAATTTGAAGGTAATGCCTAATTCTGAGTGTGTTGACAGGTTTGATAGAAGTAATAACATGTCTCCAAAATTTGCATTCAATTGTGATTCAATATCCTCCATTTTACATGTTGTAAAATGTATTTACTTCATTCAAAAGTCTTTGAAATTAAGTCCACGATTGTTTAATGATGTGTTTGACAATGCACTGATGTAAACCTCCAACTCCATATGCAATTTCCAGACACAAACAAAACCATTACAACCATCAATTAAGCATTAATACAATAACATTTCTGATGTTTGGTAATTTTATAAAACAAGGCACTTATTTTAGGGCAGTAATCAGCGACTTATCAACCATGTGTTCCATCTGTCCATGACATCAGATGAATGCATTTTCTTTAAAAAATCGAATACAACTTTTCAATCAATATAGGCAACATTGCATACAAAGCCCTGAGATTAAAGGACAGATTTATATTGTTACACTTTCAGTTCTATATGTAAATGAACAATGTGTATTGGTTCCCCATGTAAGCTGCACCCAGATCTCCCGGTTTATTTATTTGCATCTTTGTATTCCTGCACATGCTTTGGACAGCAATGAGCACAGTGTATTATGGGTGTTGAAGTTTCTCAAACTTTTTGGCAAAAGGGCACGCCACAGCTACTTTTCTCTATTTTCTCTAATCATGCAGCACTGATTTCTAAAAAAATGTTTTACCCCTTTATTTTAATGCAATATTTATATATCATAGTACAGTTTTGGCTTTAAAATTAAACTTCCAAGTTCATTTAGACTTTCCCAGTCTAACTTCAGCAAGAGGAAGGGAAAGGGGTGTGGTTATGCTAATGAGAGGGACTGACTGGGAGACACTTTAATAATGGCACTTCATTTAATGGTCATGTCTCCACTCAGGATTCTGATATTGCTGGACCATACTCTCCTCTGTTTCCACTAGGATGAAAAAGAACATGACAGTTAGAACTTGGTTCAAGATTTATAAGTTATAATTGTCTCTACTGTCCCTTTTGACCAATTTAATGTGAATTTAATAAAAAGAAAAATGTTACAGACCCAATTTGTTTTGTATTTATTTATACTGTATAACCTGTCAGTAAGAGATAGTTACACAAGGCTTTAAGTACACAAAATGCCTTGAGACAAACAAAATGGGAAACAGGATGTGATGTCACGCTCTTGGGCCACTTTTATTAAATAATCAATTATAAAAACAGTACATTAAAAATGTTCAAATATATCTCTTTATGCAAATTCCCAGATCACAGTTCACTACATTTAAACTTCAGCAATAGACTACCTTAAGCTTGCATTTCCTACTCTGCATTAATGGAAGCAAATGAGGTGCAAAGTCTAGTGTGACCGTACTTTAATTAAAGCCATGTCTTACCTATGATCTCCTCACAGATGTTTAGTGCGAGCAAGCGCTCAATAACCGCCTCTGTTTCCTCCAAGTTGGAAATATCATATCCTTTATAACCTCCCTCCTCAATGCAGTAATTAATAAACCTACAAACATACAGATCAACAAAGTTAAAAAAGATAACTCGCAACATCAACCCCCAACATGTCCAGAAATCATATAAAGAGTATTATATGCATTTTATGAACGTGTTAGCTGGAAGTTTATATACCTGCCCCAGGTTGCATCTGTCCGTAGAATGATGGGGTTTCCCACCATAATGAGCAGGGATTTTGCTCTCGTCACTGCCACATTGAATCTCTGGAGAAGAGAAAGCAAGAGGTGAAACAGCTTTGTTCGGTAGACTTCTGTGTGGTGTATTGTCATGTGTCAGACACTACCTTCTCATTCTTCAGAAACCCAATGCTGAATGTTTCATCCAAAATGATGTGTTTCTTGTCGCTGCGAACAGTTGACACAATGATCACTTTCCTCTCCTGGCCTTGAAACTCCTCCACAGAGCCAACCTACATAACAAACACAATAGTCATGTTTTTGCTCACGTGTCGTGACAAGGATGAGAACGGATAACAGAGTGTATCCCAGACTCATGCTGACCTTCAGCTCTTCAATTCCCAAACAGGATTTAAGCTCCCTGTGCATCTTGATGGCCTTCCTGATTTTCTCCACCTGTATAAATAAAACAGATATGTACAATAAAAAAATAAAACCAGAGTGAACACTCGTGAGAAAAAAATCTGCATAACGATGATCTGCATAAAAACAAAGTTTAGCTTGTTTGAATAACAGCCAGCAGTCTTTGTGAACGGTTGTGTGGCGAACAAACAGTAGAAAATGTGTGTAGATATTTCTGACTGTCCATAAGTACAGACTTATGTATTTACACTACCATTCAAAAGTTTGGCACTAGTACTTTTTGTAAGATATTGATATTTTCATTTTATTGAATTTATTTAGAAAGGACCCATTCAATTGATCAAAAGTACAGACATTTGTCACGTTACAAAAGATTTTTATTTCAAATACATACATTTGAACTTTCTATTCATCTTGAAAAAAGCCTCATGTTTTCTTGAAAAAATATTAAGCACCACAGCAGTAAATCAGCATATTAGAATAATTTCTGAAAGAAGACTGGAGTAATGGAGGCTGAAAATTCAGCTTTGCCATCATTACATTTTAGAATATACATTTTAATTTTAAAATAGAAAGTTAACAGTTATTTTAATTGTTTTGACTGTAGTATAAGATACTTCTTTCAAACAAATCTTACCAACTACAAATTTTTGAATGGTGTTGTATCTCTGCAAACAAAGTTTCTTTAGGATATACTTGGTACTACTAACTGCATTGTGCTTGCACATTATGCATCACGTTTGCTGTAGCTGAGCCGTTAAAAAGGTATTTTCACCTGTTTCCTGTAGGGTGCGATAATGCCAATCTCTTTGGGGGAGATTTTTGCAATGCCCTTCTTGGCCTGTGTCAGGAGCAGTTTATTCAGGTAGTCAATTATGATATCAATTTCAGAAGTGTTGAAAAAGGAGGGGCTGTTGGACTCTCTTTCATCCTTTCCAATCACTCCATGGAAAATCACAGGAAATCCCTGAAAATACAGCACAGAGCACAATGTGACATCTCCAGAAGGTACAAAATGTTCAAAGGGAAACCCATACTATAATTATCAGTGCAAAACAACAACCCAATCAAAAAGAGGTCTTTGTGTTGAACTTTCTAGATATCAACAGTAACATAAGCATTACAAAGAACAAGTGGAGACTGGTTAATGAAAAAAAAAAAAGTCACACATTCTTAAGCACCGAATGTAACCATTAATTCCAAGTTCAAAAAGGCTGTTATCTCAGTTTCTGGCCTTCAAATTCCTTACGCTGATGATTAGTGTGTGTGCGGGCATGTGTGACCGGATACCACTTGAGGAGGAGGTGAACTGCATGTTAAAAAGTGAATGGGAGCGGTATTTGAAGCCAAGCAGGTTTTCGAAATCAAATTTAAGGCTTTAAGACCTTTTTTAAGACCTGCGCAAATAAAATTAATAAAACATTCCGGTACGGAAAAAACCCACACACTTTCAAAATAAATCATTCTTATTTTGTAATGTCTATGCTTCACTACTTCCAGCTGCTCATTAAAGAAGATGAGAGACACACAACCATCTACAAAATAATATAAAAACCATAATGTAAACATTGTCAGTTTATCAATGGTGCATCATAAGCAATCGTATTCACATTTATTTAATTGAATCATAGCCTTTTGATGTTTAATAATCACATATCCATATCGCAGGGAGTATAATTAGTACTTGTGCTATACTGTTTAAGGCTCTTTATGGTCTTAAATTTTAGCAAACCAAATGTAAGATTTTTTAAGGACTGCAGAAACCCTGCTATGTGTATCCCAACTTATTCAACTGAGGAATACAACAAGAGATTCATCATAAAGAGGCAAATAAACACAGGAAGAGCTGTTAATACAAAGTTTCAGGCATTGTTCAGATTAGTACAAGCTAGAAAGAGAGAGAGAAAGAGAAAGCAAAGGTTATTTTCTTAAAGGTTTCAGCTGTCGCTTAATTTGGTAATAAAATGTGAAGTGATGAACATTGTATTTGTTTCAGAGATGAGTATGTGTATTTTTAAAACATTTGCAACTGCTTTTTTTTTACCACTTAATTGAGTAAAACAGTCAAAAGAAAAGTCAAAAGTTCTACATGCCTACTTGAACACTTGAGCCAATTACAGGAAATACGTCATGCAAGTACACAGACAAATGTTCAAGCGCTACACTGCACATGTGGGTATTGGGACAACCATTGTCTTGCCATTCCTGAACTGCTGTTTATCAGGTGTGTGTGTGTGTGTGTCTGGGATGTCTCATACACTTTTTGGCAGGTGCTCCCAGGTGCAGTACTGACGGGAGATGATCTCATCTGCACATGCCACCAACTCCCCATCATAGAACAGCTCATTAGGAATCTTCAGAATGGATGGATGAGACCTGGAGAGATAGAGAGAGAAAGAAAAATGTGAATTAGAGACATGTGAATCAGTGGTGCTGAAACGGATTCAGACTCATTTAAATGTACATACAAAATATCAAAGTAAGAAGCATGTGTCATTTTGAGGTAGAAATCCCACATCTGATTCAAGATGCATGAGGTGTTCCAAACTCATTTCGGATAGGGCCTATCCCAATCTATTTTACACACACAAACTTTTCACATGGCATCCTGTCCGCTGCTTTTTTCTGCACAGCAAAAACCCAGAAACACAGCAGCTTCTTCTGGTTCCCATGTTCATTCATGGCCAGGAGTCAAATCTATGTTCAAGGTTATTTGTTTACTTCTTTATACTGGCCTGTGCCCCTATCTTTTCTACTCTTACTGGCTCCTGGCTACAAGTCAAAACTACTACATCAAAAAGACAAATGGCTCTAGCTGGTATTTGTTGTTCATTCATAACCATCTATACTCCCTCCACACAAAGGTCTAAGAATTTTTGATTATCCTCTATACGTCGCTGAAACTCTCTTTACATATATCAGAAATTTTACCAAGACAAGTTCAAAATAGTTTTGTTCAGCCTTGAGAACTTTGTGCTCCATCAAGCTATTTTTTCCCTCAGTTGGACCCTATTCAGAGCTTATTGTTCAAGGCTTCTTAAAGAACAACTAGTCAACAAGCTGGTCAGACAACTAGTCAATTTGTTGTTTTGCAGATTATTCAGATTTTACCTGTAGTTCCGCAGCAGCTTGGTTACATAACGGTTGTCGTATCCAGTACTACCTTTCTGGTAAAGTCCATTCTGTGTCATCAGCCTCTCCAGCAAGGAAAGACCTACAAACACATTTACAAAGTAAATTACAACGTGAATTGAGTGTGTATTGTATGTGTGTCTTTACTCATCTCACCAAGTCCGTATTTAATGGCAAAAGGAGATCTCAGGATTGGCCCCAGCTGCTTGGGATCTCCAGCCAAAACAAGCTGTCCAGTCTTTGGATTCAGCAGTCCTAAACACACATGAATGAAATGCTACCACAGACTGATCTTAAATGAAAGATCTTATGGTTTTCATGTTATTCTGTTAAGCGGTCCACCTGCCACACTGATGATGGCCTCTGGCTCCACAGCATGTCCTGCCTCATCAACAAAGATGTGTGAAAAATGACCTACAGGAAAACCCCCACTGACCAGCCTACCAACACACACACATACAGTAAACACTCTTTATCTTTTGACTGCTATGATGTGTATGTGGGAGAGAGTGAGTTCATTGTGTTTGCAGAAGATGAAGTCCCTCACCTGCCAGCGGAGACCAGAGTGCTTACTAGGATCTTGTAGGACATTAGATCCTCTTTACATGGGAAAATAATTGTGTTTCCCTCCACATTACTGTTTTTCTAAAGACAAAAAGACAGTCAAACAATAACAACAAAAACAAAAACTACACAAACACAAAACTCATTCTCAAAACATCTCTCTACTCTCTCTCTCACTATTTACATTAAACTATAGTATTTACATTACATTTTGATGAGTTAAAAGAATGTCATATTCTGCCTACAAATTGCTGTTATTAAAGGGTTAATTTAGCCAAAAATTTAAATTAGTCTGTTTTACTCACCCTCGAGGCATCCTAGGTGTATATGACTTTCTTCTTTCAGACGAATCATATCAGAGTGATATTAAAAATTGTCCTGGCTATTCCAAGCTTTATCATTGCAGTTGGCGGGTGTTTCTGTTCAACTGTGAGGCACATTTTATTATGGATGCGTGCGCTTTATATGACGTCTTGTGGACTGTTTAACAGAAACACCCGCTGACTGCAATGATAACGCTTGGAATAGCCAGGACATTTTTTAATATTACTGCAACTAGATTCGTCTGAAAGAAGAAAGTCATATACACCTAGGATGCCTCGAAGGTGAGTAAAAGACAGGCTAATTTTCATTTTTGGGTGAACTAGCACTTTAAAAAATGAATATGAACTTAAAAAATATATATATCATGCATTCACTTTAGCCTTTTGAGCAAACGATTTAAAGACTACAGTAGGTTTCAAACAGTATTTCAAAATGTTACACGAACACATTGGGCCCTGTAAGCTTTGGTAACATTTTTACATTTAACTTTGCAATGTATTCCCCCCCCCCCCCCCCCCCAATTATGGCTACGTAAACCAGAACTGAGTGATACAATTGACTTATTTTTCACTTATTTTATTTAAATATTTATATTTAGTCCATGTGGAATTTTGTTTAAAAAAATTTAACAATGGACCATTTTTATTTTATATTTTCCATCAAATCTTTGTATTTTTTATTTAATTCACTTAATCAAACCTTTAATTAAAAAATAAAATCAGACAAGCACTAACCTCTAGAACTTTAGGGATAGCTTTTGGATTGCGTGAGCTAGCATAGACTCTGTATATCTTCTGTGCATCAACATGTTGACTAGTGATCAGCTTTTCACATAGTTGATCAGCTGCACTGTTAGATGGAGCACAAGCTAGGATGTAGGCACCAGGTATATTCTTCTCCACCTGCGAGATGAAAGATAAAAGAAAGAAGAAAAAATCAATTACAACAGCTGTTCTGCTTTTTCAATTTTGCATACAGACACGATGAGATGATTTGCATGTAGGTGTG
Organism: Barbus barbus; assembly: GCF_936440315.1. Classification (NCBI taxonomy): domain Eukaryota; kingdom Metazoa; phylum Chordata; class Actinopteri; order Cypriniformes; family Cyprinidae; genus Barbus; species Barbus barbus. The sequence continues at coordinate 15,955,256 of NC_136757.1, read as the reverse complement.
TCTGTTAGGTGTATATTTATTTGAGTATGATAACCAGCTTTACCTGTTTGATGGCCTCCACTAACGTGACAGTTTTACCAGTGCCAGGAGGTCCAAACACCAAGTACGGTGCCGGCTTGGACGTACCAGCCACAATGTTGCATACTGCATCTTTCTGTTCAGTGTTCTTGTCCAGCTTTTGATCAAAGAGCCTATAGACACCCCCACACACACACACAAATACACATCCAGCTTAAGTATTCCATAGTGTTTCACTAAAATTTGAATTTGTTGCATAAGTTCAGTACAGATGCATCTTACCGAGTGCAGCGTGCAGGTGGAGACTCAGGGGTCACGCTCCTTGAGCCCACAGGGAACAGCACATCTCTGAGCTCGTGCTGGACCGCCATGTGTACTGCTCTGTGTTGCAGTTTTAACGGGAGACGATTCACTGTGAACTCCACACGGAATTTCATCTTATCTATGAAACCGTCAAGCAGCCTTTAAACATAATACACACACACACACACACATATATACAAAGTTAAAATCTGGTCTTTAAATAAATATGCAAAATAAGATAAAGTGAACATGGCATAATGTTTGTAAACCTTGAGTATGTGAAGCATTTAATGTTTGACTCTATCTTTCAAATTTTAGGGTCTGTAAGATTGTTTTGTGTTTTTAAAAGGTCTCTCATGCTCACCAAGGCTGCATTTATTTGTCAACAAAAATACAGTAAAACAGTAATCTTATTATTAACAGTAATCAGATTTCTATATGTCAATAGTCTTTACATGTGAACTGAGAAATAGTGCTAATTAAGTCTGAGCTAATTAAGAAATTAAGTCTGCACTGGCCCCAGTTTTGCGTTCTGGAATTTACAGTATGCTTTGATTTTTGACAATATCAACCCTGTTTTAGTTAATACTCCTTCAATGTTCTGATGTTCAAATGACATCTGACATTCAATGACAACTCCTCATACTTCATACCGTCCAGAGAAGCCCAGTTTGACCTGATCCAGTTCCACTCTGTGGACGTAGCCTTTGTATTTGGTCACAGTTGAGAGTTGGACCTCCTCACTCTTGGTGAGAAGCAGGTGATCTCCCCTCAGGACCGATGGTCTGTTCTCTGATACACCAGGGAGCTTTAACATAACAAATGAATTAAATGACCACAACACATTATACTTTCCAATGAATAAAAAAACACATTACTTGTAGTAAATTTACTATTAACAAATTTAAGTAAATAATTGGGTGCACTGTCCCTTTAAGAGCCACGCATGTGTCAACCCTATCAGACAATGACTTTGCAGGCAGTGTTTGTTTGCGCACAAAGGTACTTTGTGAAACTAATTTCACACAAGACTTCCGAGGCAGCATAGCAGTTTAATGATCTACAACAAAATATATAGTTTTGGTGATAACTTAGAGAATGTTTAATTACTACAATACAAATTTTCTGCTAGAAATTACATCAAAAGTGTAACAAGTGGAACAATCAAAAATGGACATTTACACACAAAATGACCACCAACTGCAACTTTCAGATTACATCTTTATTTTTTAGCTCAACTGTCACAGAATTGAACACAAAGGATTGTGGGATATCAACATCTATGCTGCCTTCAAAAATCAGATGTACTGTAGACATCCTCCAAAGGCAGAATTTTCAGCTTTCGGATGCAACCACAATCACACGCTTTAATAATAGGCAATAAAACAATGCCACTCACCTCTAAGACCAGTAGTCGTTTGTTCTCATGGTCTTTCACCATGGACACATCATCTTTGTTATACCTCTTGATGTCTAGACGCATTTGATCTTCCTCCAGGTACAGTAGTAAATCAAAGCGCTCCATATAGTTATGAAAACCCAGATCACTCTCCAGCAGTGACCTAAAAACCACCAAACACACAAGGGGAACAGTAGCTTCTACTATACATGTTAATTCAGAGAGCTGATTCTGGACCATTCACTAACAGGTCTAAGATCTAAAAGCACAACTAGAGATCACTAACTTCTGTTCCTGGAGCTCTGCCTTTTCTGAACGGCTGCCTTTTAGGACCTCGGCTAATTTAGAGATGTAAGAAGGACGAGTGTAGTTATCCAGTGGCACTACAAACTTCAAAAAGTTTCGAGCAAAACTGCAAATGAGAGAAAATCATGCAAATGAATGATTTCTATACAAATATAAACACAGAAAGAAAAAAAAAAGTATTTAATTCTTAAAAAGAGTGTTTTTTTCTTTCACCTCTCAGGTGGAACCCCCTCATCTATGTTGCACCTCGCAGGTTCATATGTCTCAAGCCTCTTATGTCTGAATGGTTCTGTTGGACCCAGCAGAGCTGCAAGCTCGGATCTGTATTCTGCCTGAAGGAACCGAACAATGTGGAAAGGACGGGTGGTGGGTTGGGTGTTTTCCTTGAACTCAAATGCCAGCGTGGCAGGATAGACTCCTATCTGTTCTGCTTTGAATCTTAAGGTCACCTCATACTTCTCACCTTTCAAAAATGAGAGAGAGAGAGAGCAACAAGTTGGGTTCAAACCTGTGACACTTACCTTAGCATCACAGCCCAAGATGTCAAGGGCATGTATGCTAACCACTGCACAGTGGCTCCAAAAAACATTTTCTAGTATTTATACTACATCAAAAAGTCAGAGACTAGCATGATACCAAATGAAACCTAAAAACAACACCGACACCAGTTTCTCCTGTACAGTTTGGTCGCACTCACATGGCTCCAGACGGAGTGGATTGTTACGTGTGACTCTTCTGCTGTCTACCAGAGTGAAATACTGCAGCCAGTGAAGAGCAGTGTAGTATGTGAAATACACAGGATCCTGACCCGTGTTCTCCACAAACAGCTTTAGTTCACGAATTTCTTCCTTCTCCACAAACAGATGAATTATGCCATCCTCTATCTGCAGCTCTGAGGTCACCCGCACCCCACTTTTATCAGCGATAAACACAGTCCTGGGAAGGAAAAGAGCAGCAACAGAGCTTTTGAAACTCAGATGTTGTAAAATATTACATGGGGATCCAAAGAACAATACTACATTGTAAATGACAGCAGGGTGTAATGTATGAAGGTGATACTCTTTGTATTTCACATTCACAAGATTCAAGATTTTTATTCGTCACATACACAATTATACAGAGTATAACCAGCAGTGAAATGTAAGTCAGGTCCGCTCCAAGGACAGTGCAATTGTGTAGAATGCAAATATTAAGAAAAATAATAAAATAAAAGATAAAAAATATATAAATATAAATGTGCAGGTCAGTATGTTGTTGACATAAATAGTAATATAACAGGAATGTGCAAAAAAGTTGCACAGGGTATTAGAATAGCAGCAATATGAGGTAGAAAAAATTATGAATAGCTTATTGATATAGTGATATTTACATGGAGTCAAGTGATGTTATGACACAGAGTTAGAGTTTAGGAGCCTGATGACCTGGGGGAAGAAGCTCCTCCTAAGTCTCTCAGTTTTTGCCATCAGGCTACAGAAGCGCTTACCAGATGGAAGCAAAGTGAATAGACGGTTACCAGGATGATTTGAGGGCAACTGGGCGATAGTCATTCAGGCAAGAGGGTTTATTGTTCTTAGGCACAGGGATTATTACGGATTTTTTAAATGAGGTGGGAACCACGGAGGTAGCAAGGGACTAATTAAAGATAGACGTGAATTCTGTGTATTTTCTGAGATTGGTTTGTACCTATCATTCAGATCAGCTCACCTTTCTGTAGTGTTTATTCTCTTCAGGAGGGCTTTTGACAGTTTTCTCCTTCCTCTGACTCCATCTTCTGGCCCTGACACTGACGGTGGGTCAGGAACCTGGGCACTAGAGGGTGGCGGTGAGCTACCATTACTCAGAGGGGGAGTAGCCTGGTTTTGTTGTCTGCGATGGGGTCTAAACCACTGATCGTGCAGCACTCGGACCTAGAAATGCCCCATTAGAAATTGAAATGCCCCATTACTAACCTGCAGCTCAGTTTCTCAGTTCACATATGAAGAGTATTTACATATAAGTCTTAAAGACAAAGCAACAAAAAACACCACATGTAATTGATCATTACTTGATTTTTTTGGTTGGTCCAGTATTTCAGATTTTTGCTAAATTTTGGTAACTGAAATAAAGCTTATTATATAAAATCATGATCCGCATTCACAAAAATAGTGTTTTTTTTAGCGCATTAATTATATTGATGACATCAAGGTTTGTGTTGTACACAAATAATTAGAATTGCATCTCAAAAAATTAGAATATTGTGAAAAAGTGAAACTTTCATATATATTTTAGATTCATTACATGTAAGGTAAAATATTTCAAAAGTTTTTTTGTTTTAATTTTGATGATTAGAGCTTACAGCTAATGAAAGTCAAAAATCAGTATCTCAAAATATTAGAATATTTCCTAAGATCAATCAAAAAAAGGATTTGCAAAACAGAAAAGTTCAAGTTGTTTAAAGTATGTTCATTTCTGCACTCAATACTTGGTCGGGACTCCTTTAGCACAAACTCCAGCATCAGAGGTGTGGCATGGAAGCGATCAGCCTGTGGCTCTGCTGATGAACTTTTTCCATGATATTCTAATTTTGAGATGCACCTGTAAAATGTGTGTTTTTAGAGATTAAACATTGGTTAATGAATGATGATGTCAATATAATTAATCATTTAAAAAATGGGTGGAGGGATTGAATTGTTCGATGCACTTAAGAAAGACTAAGCCAAAACGTTTGTGTTTTGTCCTACTGGTGATCAATATAAAATAAAACTCTAAAAATAAAACTATTTTTGTGAGTGCAGATCATGGTTTTATATACAAAGTAATCTAACAGATTGACACACCAAATTAAAATATTAAGTGACAAAAGAGCATAGTGAAAACGACTTGAAATAAAATAAAACAAATATTAGATAGAAAACTTAAACTTGAAATGTTTCCTTGGCAACTAAATGAAACATGTTGAAGTACTAAAATTACTAAAACTAAACCTTAAATACAAATAAATTAAATCTAAACATAAAAGTATATAAAAATTACAACATATATAACAAAAAATATAATATATACACACACACACACACACACACAAAATATATATAGCCTATATATATATATATATATATATATAGTTAAATACCAATGCTTTTAAGAGTCATTTTTACAATTCTAACACAAACTGGCCTGAAAGACCAAGTATTGCAACAGCTGATTTGAAACTGTGTCACACTTGCCCCACACTAGCAGGCCTTCCGTATTGATAAGCCCTGTATAACCAACTCAAATTTATGACAGGGCAAAAAAAATCATAAATTCCCCAGATCTGACAAGCCAGTCGTATCAGTTTCATATTATTCATGACTATTTTGTTTCATGAATAATAATTCTACCTAGAAATTCTACCTAGTTAACCATTTTTGGGTTAACTATTGCAGATATGTTTGACTATAAAAAATAATAACTCATGCTCTTCATAGTTGCTTTTATATAGCTGAGCTATATAGTCTAAATAGAGTCTAAATAGCTGAGCACATGTTGTGTCTTTCTCTTTTAATGTCTTTCTCCAAAGAATTCCTCCTACTGCATACTACAAACTTTACATAGGCTACATAAACTGCATAATTACGAGACGATAAACTTTCATAAAAGCAACAGTCTACAATAGTAGACATGTTAAGATTCTCTGGGTTACTGGACGTGTGTCACACACACAAAAAAACACTATTCTATTCAAGCCAAGCACATACGGCCACTGACAATACAGAAATCAAACTAAATAGGCATCCACAACAGAACTGCAGTGGTAATCAAAAGAAATGTTCTTACATTAGTGTTAAAGTAAGCATGTCCTGATCTGGTGATGCGTGCTTTGCTGCAATTTCTCAATGCAAAGAGGACTGAAGAGAAGTTTGGGTCTCTGACTCCATCCCTGTGGATAAAAATGAATGAAAATAAATATAAACTGATAGTGTTTGTTTACATAGTAATAATGCACTTCCCCTTTAAATAAACGCCTGTTTAAATTCTATCGATCGTTTGAGTGACTGGAATATTATAAGCAATAAAAATGATAACCATTTAAAAAGCTGTGAAAACATGTCAAATGTTTACCTCTGTCGGAACTCTTCATTGTAGATGTTTTTGAGAATGTTTCTGTCAGTAATGTCTCTCCTTTCGCTTTCCTCCAGAAATTCGATAAAGTCAAATCCAACGGCACGAATATCATCCTTTGAGAGTTGATTTTTTCTGTTTTTCCTGTTCATGTTTCTTAGCTCTGGTATCGTGAGCTCTGTGGTGATGTGCAGATATCAGGTCAGTTATGATCTACACTGCCTTTTATGAAACAAGCGCAGCTGTTTCTGCGGAAGCGGTTAACAACGGAAGAAACGAAACTTAAGATATACTTCAGTTGCATTATTCTTCTACAATGAAAACCCATTATGTGCCCTTCGTTTACATCTGTTCATAAAGGAGAACCATATAGGAAATGTACTAAGCGCTAGGGGCCAAAAATAAACAAGCGAAAAGTACAATATTATAACAAACTCTTACAAAAATATCCTCTGGTAATCCTGTGGTACTGCAGCAGTACTACATAAATTTACCACACAACAAATGAGCAGAGCTAAATATGACAGGATTACCATAGCACTTTCTGTACAGTATCACAAGAATTTACCATTTGATGATGTGGTTTTTCTGTTGTTGTTTTTTTTTTTTTTTTTTTTGTGGCATTACCGAAGTATTTGAACAGAGCTAAATATGACAGGATTACATAGACACTTTCTATGAATTTACTATAGAAAATACAATGTGTTGTATTTGTATGGTTTTTGTATTGTTTTTCTTCAAACAATTGTCTGATCTCACTTTATTATAATTGAAAATGTTATTAAACTACAAATTAATTCCCTAGCACAGATAGTACATTCTCACAAAAATGTTCGTTTTATGATTTAAATTTAATTTATGACAGTTGTGTTATATTGTAACTATACCAGCTATAATGTAATGACAACATCAATATTTCTAAGATATGAAATATAGTCCAGTATGTATTGTGTTTATATATATATATATATATATATATATATATATATATATATATATATATATATATATATATAATCAATTATTATAATTATACACATTAACATGATAACATTAATAATTATATTATGTACAAAGGCATTTAGCCTTGTGTTGCTTGCTGCCCGTTTCCATGGCAATGGCGACTCTCAGGGTGCTTTCACACCTGCCTCATTTAGTTCGGTTGAATCGCACTAGAGTTCGTTTTCCCTCTTGGTGCGGTTCGTTTGGGCAGGTGAGAAAGCAGCAATCGCACTCGGGTGAGCACCAAAAGCGGACCAAACAAGCGTACCGAGACCTCCTTGAAGAGGTGGTCTCGGCACGCTTTCAAACGAACCCTGGAGCAGTTCGTTTATGGTGAGCAAAAAAAGTCTGATTGGCTAGTAATGGTAGTTTGATTGAGAGTGAAAGTTGTTCTCGTGCCATTGGTTGGACTCGAAAGTGATATCAACAAGTTTTTTTTAAATGTAGGATTTTTATTATTATTATTTTTTCCCGCAGCCAAACGCAGCACGCGGCACGCCAGAGATCCGGCACGGTGCCAGAGAACTTTAAGCCCTGAACTATGGTAATGTCTGCCCCATAGACTGTAAAAAAAAAATGGACGTAGTGTCCGTGACGTCACTCGTAGGTTTCTGAAGAGCGTTTTTGAACACAATAGGGGTGGGCGGAGCCGACCGCCGCCATCTTGGCAACGCGTCACCGCGCGTCACTCCCGGATGATCCAAAATGGGCAATGAGGCGGGACGTGGGCGGAACTGAGGTGCCTGGTTGTCTGTATATAGTATGCTTTATTAATCATGTTCTCACTGAGTTTCGTCTTTTAAAAACAGTTTTAATCGGTTTTAATTCTTTAAGCCACAGAGTTTGTATTATAGCCTAACAGTTTTCTATTGGAGGAAAACGCTTAACCAGTAACGTTAATTACAGGCCTAACGTTACAGCCAATCACAGTCTGTCGGATTCTGGAGTGTAGTTAAGTTTTAAATGAAATTATAAAGAATAAATAAATTAATAAATAAAATTACATTACAATATCACTCACCGGAAAAAATGGAGCCTAGACTTGGACGGTCTGTTAGTACAATTAACCGCACAACAAGCCATTTTATTAGATAAGTTTAAGAAATAATAACGAAAAAAAGCCATAGACTGTATAAAACAAAAGCAGAAACAAGGCAGAGATGCCAAGTTCAGCGGCTGAGGTAACGTGACGGCTAACAGACAGCAGATAGAGACAGCAACGTCAATCAACCTGTCACTCAAGTGGCCACGCCCTTAATTATGCAGAAGTTTAAGGCTTAATATAATTTAAATGGATGAGTTATAAAAAAATTCACCCCCCTCACAGTTGTCACGAAGGGCAAAATTAGCTATATAGACCAAAATAAATTTTTGTACCAGGCTGTAAACATGTTTTTTTCTACTGTAAAGTTGGGCATTTTAACATGGAGAGTCAATGTGATTGACTCCCTTTTGGAGCCAGCCTCCAGCGGCTAGTCGATGAATTGCAGTTTTAATCACTTCCGTGTTGGTTTCACTAGAGGGAGCGGGAGGTTGCCGCTTGGTCTGCCCCGAGACCCACTAAACACTTCCACTACGAGAGAAAGCGGCAGCCGCGTGGCGATTCCAGGATTACTTCGACAAAATGATCTCGTGGCCACGACATATTATCACACTCCTACGAGTTAATATGTTGTGGCCACAACAAAACTAGCCTAAGTGAACCGAACATAGGCCTATATCCCCTCCCGGTCGCAGTAAAGGCTTCGTTCAACTTTTCGGAGATCATCTAACGTACTCTTCCCTGTGGATGACTTCTGACCTTCTTTCTGTAGGATCTGAATTTTTGCGCTTTGAATTTTAAATATTGAATTTGATGTTCCGAATGTCTTCTTCATCTTGAAAACTTGAAGCTGTATTTTTAAAACTGGATATTTGCAGTCAAAGAATTCAGAACAAAAAATCTGCTGTTTGAAAATACACCTCTATTAAAAACTGCCATAAAAAAAATCAATCGTGTTAAATTTCAAATGTTCATTATTCAAGTAAAAAAAAATCTAATTCAGATCTATGTTAAGTGCCACATAATATTCAGTTTTGTTAAATGACACTGTCAATAATTCAAATTTACACAATTCAAATTCAAATAGTTTTGTCATATTATAAGCTCCATACAGGAAGGTCAGGTATCACTGTAGAAATATGACAGTAGTACCACAGGAATATCACAGATATATTACATACAACAAAAATGCTGTGGTAAAGCGTCCCAAAAACATCACAATACCACATAATTACCACACAATTTTTGTGTAGTAGGCTACTTTTAATGTTTTACCACATGTAATACCACAGGTAATTTTTGTAAGGGTGGTCAGGTGCTCGGAGAGGTAACTGCGCTCTCTGTTGGTCAAAGGGAGCTTAAAAACAGCAATTCTTCAAAAGTAACTTAAAAGCATACTATCCACCCTATCTGCTATAAATAGTACTGAAAATTACTAATATCACATAGAATTTAGGATGGATAGTATGCAAATGTATTTGTGATAAGTCGTATTACAGAAAGATCCTAACTTTAAAATCTTATCTGGTAACCATGGTAATTTCAGTTAGGACCACATTTAAGAAAAAAGCTATTACAGAACGGCATTTAGTGTTATCTACAGATAGGAAGAGGGAATTACAAAAACCTACTAACTTGACAAAAAAAAAAAATTATAAAAATAATAATAATAATCCTAAAAACTGTCTTAACTTTAGGGCAACCCCACAGCTGTCCTAACTTCAAAATTATTTGAAATTGAACGGAAAACCGCTTACAATTGCGCTGTCCAACTATTTTTTCTTCACAGACTCAGCTGACACCGCAAATTTTCGAGATGGTCCTCACTGCAGAACTCAAGATCCAGGGTGCGAGGTTGGATCCAAACTCCTCCCACCTTACATATACCTAACCTACCCGTCTCCACCCCCTGGGGGCGTAGCAAGATCCTAGCTTTAAAATCTTATCTGATCTGTTTGGTAACCATGGTAATTTCAGTTAGGATCACATTTAGGACAAACGCTATTACAGAACAGCATTTCCTAAGTGCGTTATCTTATCTTAACTACAGATAGGAAAGGGGTATTACAGAAACCTCCTAACTTGAGGACAACCCCACAGCTGTCCTAACTTCAAAATTGTTTGAAAGCTAACGGAAAAAACGCTTACAACTGTGCTGTTCGACAATGGTATTACATTTATTAATAGTTGAAAATGAAGAACGAAGATGTTTAATGGTAGAAAGGCTCTTGGAGGACCCTGAAGATGTGTTATATTTTGGTAATTACAGACTGCCGCACAACATATTACAGTTAGCACAGGAACTGCAACCAGCATTATAGAGACCAACAAAAGTGTCACGGAGCATTACTGGTTAGTTCAAGTGACTAATGCCTTACGTTTTTTGTTTTTTTTGTAAAAGGCGATTCTATTATTTTGTTTACCTCTTCAGCAGTGTTGGTTGATTGGTAACAGACCGGATTGTCGAGCTCGATAATACCATTTAAGATTTCCTAACTAGAGATAAGATACTATTTTGTAAGATATGATAAGAATCCCAAATCAAGTTCAGATTTGCTTCTGTAATACGATTTTGCGAACAATCCTAATTTAACATATCATATCTTAAGTTAAGACCTAAGATAAGAAACTTTCTGTAATACGCCCCCCTGATCCCTAAACCTACCCATCTCCACCCCCAAGATCTGGATCCAACCCCGCCCCCTGGATCTTGTGTTCTGCAGTGAGGACCATCTCAAAATTTTGGGCAACTCTTGCCCACTCCCTGTCTTTAAAATTCTACATGAGTGCGAAGGTGAAAACTTTTCATCAAATTGAACTTATCAACGTTTCAATTTCCGCGGCACTGAAATTAAAAGCTCGCCGGTTTTGTTTATCCATTTTGTTTATCCATTTTGTTTGTATTGCGCAAGAGCCATAGAGAGAGGCTCTGGAATGGATCGTGCAATTTAACTCTTTCATGCATGGTGTCCACATTTGTGGACAATTAATTTAACTCCATTTAGGGTTCATTTATCATGGTAATGTTCTCCAAACCACTTGAGGGCAGTGTCAATCGATTGACAGCAATATTGTAACAGTGGCTACTATCTTCCGTTTCTCTCAAACGGAAGGCTGCATCCTCCGGAGGTCGCATTTGTAGACCTGCATACGTCATCAAGCCTGGTTTATTTCAGTTAACTGAGCATACATTCGCGAGTCAAAAGCATATTACAACAACTTACACTTAACTAAGAATAATGGTCAAAATATATAACTGTTAATATTCTAAAATAAGATCTTTTTTATATTCATTGCTTGATGATATCATTAATCCAAGATGGTTGACATCTATAGCCATCTGCTAAATGCCCTGGGCATATGTGTGAAAAACTTTTATACAAGGAGGTCAATTGGGGGAAAACGTCTCAGGTTACGCATGTAACCATGGTTCCCCGAAGGGAACGAGACGCTGCGTCAAATACGCTTTGGGAACGCCTTCAGCGGGACCGTGCTCTGAATTATCTGTACAATCAGTCCAATGGAAGGGCGAGGCATCACGGGCAGGTGACGTCATGACCAGGAAGCTCTAAAGGCACATGAGGTGGAGCCGGCTTCAGCTTCTAGAAATGAAGCAAGCGCTGGCAGGGATGCCGGAGGAATGGCCTCAAGACACAGCGTATCGTTCCCTTCGGGGAACCATGGTTACATGCGTAACCTGAGACGTTCCCCTTCAGGAACTCGAGCTGCGTCAAATACGCTTTGGGAATGAGATACCCACGCCGCCAGACTGACAAGTCCCTGCCTAGTGTGACTAGGACAAGAGGACAGAAGAGCCCGGAGCGGCTCGAATGTCAAGGTCATAAAACCTTACAAAAGGGAGGGGCGTGGACCACCCAGCAGCGTTGCAGATTTCCTGCATAGACACACCTGCTAGGAAGGCCTTGGAGGCCGCCACACCTCGGGTTGAGTGAGCTCTGACTCCCATCGGCGAGGGGAGCTGAGAGGACTCATAGGCAATATTGATAGCATCCACTATCCACCTACTGAGGGTCTGCTTAGTAGCAGGAAGACCCCTCTTAGGAGGACCATAGCACACTAGGAGTTGGTACGCCTTTCTCCACAGGGCAGCTCTGTGTACGTACGTGCCCAGTGCTTGCACTGGACACATACAATTAAGCTTCTGCTGGTCGGGCTCCCTGAAGGGAGGAGGACAGAAGGCCTGAAGTACGATGGGCTGTGGTACCACAGAGGGAACCTTAGGTACATACCCCGCTCGGGGGTAGAGAAAAACTTTGGCCATACCGGGCGCAAAGTCAAGATAGGTAGGGGTCACAGAAAGGGCCTGTAAATCACCAACTCTCTTCAGAGAGGAAATAGCCAGAAGAAGGGCTGTCTTAATGGTGAAGAGTCTATCAGATATCTCCATAATGGGCTCAAAGGGAGCTTTGCAAAGAGCCTCTAGAACCACAGCCAGGTCCCACGTGGGGACATGAGAACGTACTGGTGGCCTCAGCCTCAGCGCACCGCGGAGGAAATGTGTAACCAGGGGGTGTCTGCCCACTGACTGACCACTGACAGGAACGTGGTAGGCCGCAATGGCCGCCACGTACACCTTAATGGTGGAGTGGGTTAACCCTACGGAGAAACAGGCCTGCAGAAACTCCAGAACTGTACCAATCGGGCAGTTAGCTGGGTCGAGCTGGCGGTCTCCGCACCATGAAGTGAAGAGCCTCCACTTCAGGGCGTACAGTTTCCTCGTAGAGGGAGCTCTGGATTGGAGGATGGTCTCAACAACCTCGGTTGAGAGACTGGAGGCTATAAGCTGTGCCCCCTCAGGGGCCACACCCACAGCTTCCACAGCTCCGGGCGAGGGTGGACGATAGTGCCCCCCGCCTGTGAGAGGAGATCTCTCCTGACGGGAATCTCCCATGGAGTGCCGTCGAAGAGAGAAATCAGGTCCGAGAACCATACTCTGCCCGGCCAGAACGGCGCTACCAGTAGTAGACTGACCTCGTCCCGGCGCACTCTCGCCAGAACTCCCGGGAGCAGAACAATAGGGAGAAAAGCATACAGACGAAGCCTCGGCCAAGTCTGCACCATAGCATCCAGTCCCAGAGGAGCTGGAGGAATCAGAGAGAACCAGAGGGGACATTGAGCTGACTCTATAGTCGCAAACAGGTCCACCTGAGCCTGGCCAAAAACTCTCCATATCTGCTTCATCATCTCGGGGTGAAGCATCCATTCCCCGGGCCTCGGCCCCTGTCTTGACAGAACGTCTGCTCCCACATTGAGATGCCCAGGAATGTGTACTGCTCTTGATGAGAGGAGTTTGCCCTGGGACCACACAAGGAGGTGGTGCGCCAGCTTGTACAAGGGTCGCGACCGCAGACCTCCTTGGCGGTTTATGTACGAGACCACCGGCGTGCTGTCGGTGCGCACCAGCACATGGTGATCTCTTAGGTCTGGGAGGAAGTGTTTGAGTGCTCGAAACACGGCCAGCATCTCCAGCCAATTAATATGCCAAGTCAGATGGCGGCCTCTCCACAGACCGCGGGCAGGGTGGCCATTCATGACCGCACCCCAACCGGTGAGGGACGCGTCCGTCGCTAGTGTCACACGGCGACAAGGAGCTCCCAGCACCGGGCCCTGGGACAAGAACCAAGGTCTTGGTTCGCCGTCTGCTCCCTCGATCGCTGTCTGCTCTGATTGAGCTAGAACCAATCGTCGATATAATTTAGTATGCGGATGCCCTGAAGCCGCAACGGGGCCAGTGCCGCATCCACACACTTCGTGAAAGTCCGGGGTGAGAGTGCTAGGCCAAAGGGAAGAACTCGATATTGGTAAGCTTCGCCCCCGAAAGCGAACCTCAGGAACTTCCTGTGACTGGGAAGGATGGAGACATGGCGGTAAGCGTCCTTTAGATCTATCGTGACAAACCAGTCCCCGGACCTGATTTGAGACACGACATGTTTGATAGTGAGCATTTTGAACTTCAGTCGCATGACTGAGCGGTTCAGTTGACGCAGATCTAGAATGGAATGCAACCCTCCATCCCTCTTTGGAACTATGAAGTACTGGCTGTAAAAGCCTGACTGAGCTTTGTGAGGAGGGACCACCTCAATGGTCTCCTTCCTCAGTAAAGTCTCGACTTCTTGTTCCATCACCAGAGCCTGCTCGGGGCCGACCTGAGTCAGAATAACCCCGTTGAATCGCGGAGCGCCGAACTGAATACGATAGCCTTTCTCTATCGTATGCAGAACCCAACGAGATACATTTGGCAGTAGTTTCCACGCTAGCAAATAATCTACTAAGGGAATCAGTCTCTCGAGACTGACCTCTGGTGTAAGAGGAGCGGCTAGATCGGTGCCCTGAAGCGGCGCACCGACAGGGGGCGACAGATCTAACTGCTGCAGAGACCTCCGAGGAGGTGGCGAGTTTTTCAGCTCCGCTACGTCTCCGGGCGGAAAGAACTGAAAGTAATACTCACTGGGGACGGCTGCACCCTGGAACAGCGGCAGGGTTGGCAGACCGATCCCCTGAGGGCACTGAGGTGAGACGGGCACCATGTAATGCGGTGGGCACCACTCCACCCCAGAAGTCCTGGACCACTTGCATCAGGACTTCTTCGCCGAGGACCTTCTAGCCTGAATGACGGCCCGCAGATCCGTCTTAGACTTGGAGGTCCCCGGCGCAGAGCGCCGTCCACCTCGGCCTCCCTGCAGGGGCACACGAAAGGCGACGCTCTGTTTTTGTGTGTCCCGATATGAATAGCATGGGCGGTCTCCTTGGTGGCGCGGAGGGCTAAATCAGCGGTTCTCCTGAGTTCAGAAATATCTTCAGATTTAAACTCCTCGCCCTCATCTAACTCCTTCAGCAGTTCGGCTTGGTACGCCTGTAACACGGACATAGTGTGCAGACACGCACCAGCCTGACCTGCTGCCGCATACCCTTTGCTCACCAACGCAGATGTAGTTCACAGCGGTTTGGTGGGCAAAGTTGGAGCCTTCAGAGACGATGCAACACCAGGCGACAGATAGCTCGCGAACGTCCGTTCGACCCGTGGCATCGCTCTGTACCCGCACTCATTCAGTCCCGCCACATTACCGTAGTAATCAGATGCAGGGACGAAGAGGTGGGAAGAAAGCGGTTTAACCCACGATTTCGACACCTCGGTGTGGAGATCGGGGAAAAACGGCAGGCTCCGGTGTGGAGGTGGTGGCCTCATACGCAAAAAGCGTTCATCTAATCTGCTCTTTTGGGGCTCAGATATTTTCTCGGCGGGCCAGTCAATGTCTAGCTTGGCCACCGCACGAGTAACCACCTCCAACAGCTCCTCATACTGGGGCAATTGAGGAGGCGAATCCTCATCGACGCTCGCCAGCTCAACCTCCTCGGAGGAAGAGAGAGACGAAGCGTCGAGCCCTCACCTCGGGGGGAAGAAACCGCAGAACGGGCTTCCGAACCCAGGGAGAGGGCACCAGATCTGGCAGGCGAAAAAGAAGATAGGTACTCGCTTGTCTCCATTCCCTCTGCCAGATCAGCCTGCGAGCCCCACTAGTGCAGCCGCTGCTCTGCCTCGGCAGCCGCGGGACCAGCACCGTGGGGAACACTCGCAAAGGCTCCCTTCTCAAAGAGAGCCCTCCGGGAGCGAAGCGTGCGTAGCGGAAGCCTCGGCTCCCTCGAGAGCTGACTCCGCATGCCTCGCACCCAGGCAGACCACGCACAAACTGTGTATTTCACACAGCTTGAAGCGTGATCCGAGATCGCCCTTATGCTTAACTTTACTTGTGGCCTTGGACATAGTGCTTTATTTTGACACACAACACCAAATAAGACTCACAAACGAAAAATCGGACTGACAGACACACAGAGCGCTTGCTGAATGGCAGAAAACTGAAGCCGGCTCCACCTCACGTGCCTTTATAGCTTCCTGGTCGTGACGTCACCCGCCCGTGACGCCTCGCCCTTCCATTGGACTGATTGTACAGATAATTCAAAGCACGGTCACGCTGAAGGCGTTCCCAAAGCGTATCTGACGCAGCTCGAGTTCCTGAAGGGGAAGTATATATATATATATATATATATATATATATATATATATATATATGTATAGTAGTAAGTACAGTAAAGTATGATGAATATGTTAGTATTTTATAATCTAAAATTTAGAGTAAACTAGTTTTTATTCACCAAAAACCAACTGTCCACATATGTGGACGTCATGCAACAGTGGAGTCAGATTGCATAAAGTCTGATCTCTGAACACTGCTAGTATATCTATTCTATTTTGTTTTCCAAAGATGTTATGAATTGTCTTATATTGTAATAAGACAGACATTTAACAAATATATCAACATAAATAACCATTTAAAATTACATATTACAGCATTAAATGGCAACTTTACACATACATATGGAGACAAATTTGCATTTTGCTTTCCAAACAGGGATAGCATCGGTCAAGGAGTCAGTACAGAATAAAAGGGAAAATCCCAGAGGACAGTGGAAGTGACAGTGACAGCAGTGAATGTTTTCTATGATTGGCCCACATTGGTAATAGGTTTCCGCATATATGTAATTTTATTTGTCACATACATAATCATACAGAGTATAACCAGCAGTGAAATGTAGGTATTATAGGAAGAGATACAGCTTGACATGAGGAGAGGGGGGAGAAAAAAATAATTCACAGACTATATTCTTATGAGAGTACAGTGTGAGAACAGAAAAAAACACCCCAGCAACAAAAAGCACATAGTCAATCAACAACAAAGTCACACGACTGCAACAGGGGGGTAATCCAGTTCCGGCAAGCAGCCATCTGGTCCTGCAGCCATTCTCGGCGCCGGTCGGACCCGCTTGTCAGGCTGGCGGAACAAAGCGGCGAAGGCGAGGGAACGGGGCTAGGAGGTGAATGCATATCTGTGTATGTGCGTATGTGTGTGAGTATGTACCTGTGGAGCCGCCACGCTGACATACAAATCAAGTTGTCTCAGTCCGCAGAGTGTGATAGCGACACTGCACGTTGCTATGGAGACAGCCTTGATCAGGACCCAGACAGAAGGTGTTTCTCAATGTCAAGGATACGTCCTTGGCAGGACTGGTCCTTCCAAGTCACTTCCTTCAGAGGCTAGGCGAGGCTCCTCTTAAGCATTCGGAGAACAGGTAAATGGAACAGGCTAGCAAGTGCACGTTATTGCGTCATTACGTCAGTGAAATGGTCCGCTTTTACTCTGGACAACTTAACTAAGTTAGTTAATTACTAAAGAAATGCCGTTGACGGCTAATAATTGTGAAATGAAATGACAGGTCCGGTTCAGTTAGCTATCAATAACGTAATTTCTAGAATTTATAATATCAATACGGTAGTAATACTTTTTAATACAAAAATGTTTTTTAAGTAATTTGTAATTTGTAAATATACTTACATTTGAACGCATATTGCCCCGTTGGCGCTCCGACTCCGCTAACGTCCGACATTTAGAATTTTTGAGCAAGATAGCAAAGCTGCGCGCATAGGATTGTGGGTGATTTTAGCGCGCGAAGAGCGCGAAGGCTACACTTATGCATCCTTTCCTGTGTATGGGATATTTTTCGAACGAAGGACTCAGTCCTTGGTTGAAATTCCGAGGATCCTCGACATTGGAACAGTCCTTCGACGGATGTCGATGACGTAGCATCCTCGAAATTCTGGCTTCCGAGGATCCTTCCTTGACATTGAGAAACGCCTAGAGTCAACAATCCGCAGGTGTCTGTGGAAGAGGTCAGGGAAGTAATGTGAGAGAGTCACACAGCAGTGCTCTTCCCGGGTTGTTTCCCAGCACGCCTTGTCCGAGGTCGTGTTGTTTTGAGAGAGCCGAAAGAAGATAAGATTGTTTAGTCTTGGTGAGAGTAGCCGTATTCCAATTTTCACGGCACCTCTCATTGTCCATTCTGGTCTCCAAATTCATCAATTTTTCTTTTCAAATCCGAAAGCTTCTCCGTGATGGTATCCATATTGTCTAATCCAATCAGCATTTGTAACTGTTATTGTTCCAACAATATGTGTTTTATTGTTATTATATTGTAATAGTATTGTTTTTAATAACTGAGCTGATATAAATGGCATAACATGCCAGTAAAAATCCCCACAATATTCCATATTGTCAGCTGTGGCTTTATGTCTCATTTTACGCATTTGTTGCATGGTGTCCACATACGTGGACAGTTAAATATTTTTTTAATAAAACTGAATTTTGTCAAAATGAAAATGGATTAAATTTTAGCATCATATTAAAGTAATAAAAGAATAAAAAAAATCTAGATAAAGTTTTCCATAATGCATGCATGAAAGGGTTAAGATTTCCTAACTAGACAACAGATATGATTTTATAAAATAGATTAGAATCCCAAAGCAAGTTAAGATTTGCTTCTGTAATACGAATTTGCGAAAAATCCTAATTTAATGTGCTATATTTTAAGTTAAGATTTAAGATAAATTCTGTAATACACCCAGTCAGGTTTCCAGGCTCGATTTTGATTCATATGGGTAACGTATACATTTATACTGATCACTGTGCTTATTTTATTACATATTCTCTCTTAATTAAATACAATGTGTCGTGCAGTGTTTCCAAAATCCCTTTAAGATTATTAAGGGACCGGGTATTCTATAGAGTTTTTCAGACCAGATCAAACTGGTGACTCGTATTTTTTTAACTATTCAAACGAACCGACTCAGGGAATTGGCCACGCTGTTCGCGCTTGATGTTTATGACGATTCACTAAAAAAAAAAGAACCGATTCGTTTGTTGAACAAGAGTCGTTGGTTCCTATTGGACTACTCTGAACTCTTTTGCGTGCATTTCGCGGAACATTGCCAAAATTATTGCGTCCCCCCTCAAAGGAGACTGGGAACTCACATTGTCGGGTAAAATACCATTTTATTTGGAAAAGTGGTTCAGCAAACACTGAGATAGGCTACTTACAGAAGATTATTGACAAAAATCTGTAAAAAACAAAAATCTGTTTTCCCCCTGTGTGTCTATGGCACTTAATTTCTGCCTTCGTCAGATTCTTGTAAGCATAAATGGCTGTAAAGTTAGTAGTATTCAGCAGTATTAATATAATTACCCATAAGGTGATCCTATCTAAGAGATAGACAGAGAGAAAAAAACAAAAAAAACGTAAGCTACTGATTTGACTGGAGTCTTTTTAAACACTGTAAAAAAATTCTTAGGTAAAATGTATATATATATATAATTTTAAGGAAAAATACGTGCAGTATTAACTGCAAAATTATATTTTAATTTGCTTTAAACCGGCATGAATGGATGTATTGCGCATATCAAACACTAGATGTCAGCCTTAACCTTTTTTTTCAATAATGGCCAGAAGTCTCTTGTAAATCGAATTAAATTTGATCATTAAATGCACTTGACTGAACATTTGAACAATCATATTATATAGTCAGATCTACATTTAGCGTGTCTAATATATTGTTCAGAATCTGACCAGTTAAAATTAGTAAGTATCTGTATCTACTCTAGTATATATATATATATATATATATATATATATTTTTTTTTAATTCTCTAACCCCTACACACACTCTTACTGTGATGAAGGCGATATGGATGGATAAATGTTAAGAGTGTGTCTGTCTGTGGTAAAGAGGCTGCTTGAGGTGCTTATCAGTTCCTGCTTTTGCCTCTTATGACCCAGACAGACTGGAGAGCCCCTCTTCAGCTCCCTGCCCTCCCCAGGTTGAGTGCACACTGCCACTTCCATCATTAGACCCTTATCTTCACCTGTGGAGGAATTCTCCAGCCATATAAGCAGTTATCTTACTACTGTATGCACGACAGATGCCAAGTGTGCTATAGCCAGAGTTTGAGTGTGTGTGTGCATGTGTATGGTGTGTGTGTGTGTGTGTGTAGGATAGATGAATTCTAAATTTGTGGTTGTGTATGTAAGTAGTTTGCATGAAGGGTGTGTGTCTGTCTTTGGTCTCTTTCTCTGAAAAGATGTTAAAGCTTCTCATCTCTTTCTGGCTTTGATGCTTTAAGACTCCATTTTTATAGACTGTTTGGACTGATAATCTCCCTGTTTACAAGCTTTACCTTTATTTACAGCGCTGTTTACGAGCTATTCTTCCTCTGAGTATTGGGAAAGAGAGCAGGAAGGAGGAGGGAGAGTGGGAGATGAGAGGAAAGGAAAGAGTGTTTGTTAAGGAATGCAAGTGGTGATGGGCAGGTTATGGTGTCTATGTGTGTGAGTGAATGTGAATTGTAGATTGTAAAACTAGGAAAGCCATGAGAAGGTTAAGAGCCATGCTGTACTTCCCCCCCCCAAAAAAGTCATGATGGATCAAAGAAGTCCCTTTTGGTCCCTAGTTCCCCTTCCTTATAACTCTTTCTGTGGAGCTGATGCCTTTCTTGTATAACTAAAACTTTATCCATCATAGTGACATGAGCTGATCCCTTTCTCAGTGACATTGATTTGAGCTGAGCTGTCTCCTTGAGCTGATCACTTTTTCAGTAGAGTGATTTGAGCTGATCACCTTTTCAATATGATGAAGATCCAAACGTAGGTTCGGGAGGAGCCTATTCATTCAGTCCTGTCAATCATCATTATGAACCTATATAAGCATTACTCATTGCACTGTCCCAGCTTCAATTCTTCCGGCATCCCTCCACCTCCCCATCTCCTCTATTTCTGTTATTCTCTCTCTAGGTAGTACCGCAATAGAGGGGCTGCTGAACTCAGTGCTCAAACCGATCCTCGGGTTCGAGCCTCCATTAAGGACAGCAAACCAAGTTTGTTTACCATTAACCATCAGGACTGGATGGGCAGGCGAAGTCATGAAATGGTTTGAGCTGATCTCTTTATCAGTGACATGAGCTTAACTCTTTCTTTGTGACAGTGATCTGTCCTGAGCTGGTCTCTCTCATTGAGTTTGTCCCTTTTAGTGACAGTGGTTTGAGCTGATCTCTCTCCTTGAGATGATCATGTACGTTCAAGTTACAAATATCCAAAAATAAGGTGGATATGACAGTGCCTTTAGTTGATCCTATTTAATGACAGTGATTTAAGCTGATCTCTGCCCTTGAACTAATTCCTCATTCAGTGATAGTGATTGTAGCTGTCCTTGAACTGATCCGTTTTGGATTGATTTCTCTATCAGTGCCAGTGATTCGAGCTGATCCTTCTCTTTGAGGTGATCCTCTTTGTACTGACAGTGATTTGAGCTGATTTCTTTATTTGAACAAACCTTTCTCTTTATAACAGTGACTTTAGCTGATCCCTGTAATTGAGCTAATTCCTCATTCAGTGACAGTGATTTTTAGCTGATCCTTCTCTTTGAGCTAATCTTATTTTCAGTACAGTGATCTAAGCTGATCTCTCTATCAGTGATAGCGATTTGAGCTGATATTTCTCCTTGAGCTGATCTTTCTGTCAGTGACAGTAATTTTAGTAGATCCCTCTCTTTGAGCTGATCTGCTTTTCAAAAGAGGTAAAGAGGTTCCTTTTCCTTGAATTGATCAGCTTTTTGATACAGTTATTTGATCTTATCTCTCTTTCGGGGATGGAATTGAGCTAATCACTGTCTGAACTAATCCTTTTCTGTATGACAGTAACTTGAGATGACACCGGTCAGTGTTTCAGTGACAGTGATTTGTGCTGATTTCGCTATTTGAACAAATCTTTCTCTTTATGACTGTTACTTTAGCTGATCCCCCTCATTGAGCTAATTCCTCGTTCAGTGATAGTGTGTTTTGCTGATCCTTCTCCTTGAGCTGATTAGCTTTTCAGAACAGTGATTTGAGCTGATCTCTCTATCAGTGACAGGGATTTAAGCAGATCTTTCTCTTTACAGTGACTTTAGCTGATCCCTGTAATTGAGCTAATTCCTCATTCAGTGACAATGATTTTAGCTAATCATTCTCTTTGAACTGATCTGCTTTTCAATACTATATTGAATAGTATTACAATAGTGATTTGATCTCTCTATCAGTGACAGTGATTTGAGCTTATCCCTGTCCTTTAGCTAATTCCTCATTTATTGTTAGTGATTTTAGTTGATTCTGCTTGAGTTCCCTTAAGAAACAAAAATATATGGGAATATACTGCAAAATATAATGCAATATATTACATAATACATTTCCATATATTGGAAACTAGTGCTTATATTTTTCAATATGCAGCAATATATGCATTGACAATATATGGCTATATATTGATACAAACAAAAATATATATATTTAAATATATAAATATATATATATATATATATATACATGCACATTCACGCAATGAGTTAAAGCAGATCTCTAGTTCCCAGCATTCTTTGCTTCTGACAGTTATAGGAGAGTAAAATGTTAAAATGAAGTATTATTTCATGTGTTTTTGCTCAATATCAATATAGGGGGAGATCTATTAGTGTTTAATGTTGTATTATTTTGAAATGTAAAAGGGTTTATGGTATGTGAAAGTTTGTGGGGTTAGTAGAGCCTGTGGTTAGGATGATGATTGGCCAAACACTATTAAAGTATATTTAAAAAAGTAACGGTAGTGCACTTTTCAGCACAGTGACAGTCTGTTTGGAATGAGAGGGTGTGCTTATGCTATTTTAAACTAGCTATATTTTAAAATATGAAACATGTATATCATAAATGATAAATATAAGAAATATATATTTCCATATACGTGTGTATATGCTGCAGGAGTAAATATGTGTTTAATATATTTTTACACATGCAGTACCATATCTATATATTATGAAGTGTATTACTAAATATAAAATTACATATATTGTGATATATTACTTATATACATATAAGTAAATATATTGTCACATATTTTTTAAATATATGAAAAGCGGCAATTCCTTATGTATTATACAATATATTGTAATATATTCACATAATATATTATTCTGTATCATTTCTAATATACTGTTATGTTGTTTAATATATTGATCATTCATATATTTTCTTTGCGGAAGGGCTGGTCAGCTTTTCAAAACAGTGATTTGAGCTGATCTTTCTGTCAGTGACAGTGATTTCATCAGATCCCTCTCTTTGAGCTGATCTGCTTTTCAATACAGTGATTTCAGCTGGTCTCTCTGTCAGGGACAATGATTTGAGCTGATATTTCTCCTTAAGATGATCTTTCTGTCAGTGACAGTGATTTCTCTCTTCGAGCTGGTCCCCCTTACAGTAAGTGACTTCAAGCTCATCGCTCTGTCAGGGACAGTGATTTGAGCTGATCTCTCTATTTGAACAAATCTTTCTCTTTATGACAGTGACTTGAGCTGATCCCAGTCAGTGTTTCAGTGACAATGATTTGAACGGATCCCTTTTTAGTGACAGTGGTTTCACATGGTTTCCTTCTAGATTATAAAAATGTCATTACATAACACAGAAATCTGTTGGATGTATGTCTGACTGTCTGTCTGTGTGCATTTGTGGGTGTGTTTGGTTGGGTGGGTGGAGTGAGATGAATTACATTGATACATGTGATATTAGCATAGCTAATAGGGCTCATTCTGAATCAAGCATTGTAGATTGAGGCTCAAAACTGTTAAGAAGAGCACCCAAAATAGTGCTGATTGTGCTGAAGAAGAAGGGATTTTTATTGGACCTCTGTGCAGATGGTGAATCATTGATATTTTGGTAGGTTTCCAAGAAAGGTAAGACTGTAAATTTTATACCTGTATATCTTTTTATGTTTATTTTCTCATTTAGAATATAGATATAGTCTCAAAGCTAACAAACAGGCACCAAAGACCACAATACCTAAACTGATTTCTGTATGGTGATTCAGTGCAGGTGGCCACAAAGCTTCATGGCAGGGCATTTCACAATTCAGTTTATATTAATGAATATACATGTTCTCTAACATAATAATATAAGTGTGCAAAACTGTCAGATCACAATCAGAAAACATCACCCACAGAATTCAGCATGCGTTTTAGTGTAAAATCCAGCATGATTGAACCTCTCTATGACTGCAGGATACAGGCTCTGAAAAAAATAAAAATTATCAAGGAGTTCAAAGGAACTGGTATTAGTCTTGATTTTGTATTAGTGATTTGAAATTGCCCTCAGAGGGAAGAGATCCTTATCGCAGAGCGGGTCTATCTCACACCAGCACATGTAGGCTGTGAAGATGTGAACTCTACCGTGCGACTACACCGGGCTGGGACACCGGCAAAGGATATAAGTATCGCTTTTTATTTTTATTTATTTATTTTTGTCCTTCATATGTTTACTATTGAAATGTTGTTGTATGCATTTGTCAATTTGATTTAATTTCTGTATTTTCTTAAATGTGTGTGTATAGAGTATTTACAGAGTGTTAACTTTTAGTTTTAGTTACTTTTTCTTATTTGTAAGTCGCTTTGGATAAAAGCGTCTGCTAAATGACTAAAAGTAAAAGTAAAGTAAAGTAAAGATCAAAAACCAAAATGAGGGTAGAAAAACTCAAATTAATCCAAAGCAAAATACAGAAATACCAAAACATCTGTGTCTACATTTAACGTTTAGTAGATTTAAAGTATTATCTTTGCAAGACTTCCAAGATGGTCATTTATCAAATATGAAATACATGAAATGTATGACCTGTTAAGTGTTTTAGGGTTCTGGAGTAAATAACTACAAGTAACAACATAATATTGTGTAGTAGCTACACAGTAGTTCAGCTACGTTTTATGGTTAAAAAACCTACTTTTACCAACTAATTTTTATGTTGCGGTTCTTTGTGCATACAGATGTACAGCTGAATGAACTGCTAGTAAACTGTCCTTTTTGGAAAGTGAGTTGTTTTAGTGAATCTGTTTGTTAGGTCATTTCATGTAAATGAACAGATTTGGGGGGGGGGGGGGGGGGGTACTGATTAATGTGCTGCACAGCATTTAGTTGTTGTTGTTTTTTCTTAGCTGTTCATCACTTTCTGTCTTTGGTGCACTGGGTAGGTTAAGCCAAAGACTGCCTGAAGACTGATAACTTAATTATCTTAGAACTGATGTGTTACAAGCCTGAATGCAAAGATATACCGCTGTTATCAATGCAAGGTTACAGGGTCAGAAAACACCTGAAAAAGGCACACGCACACACATTTGTACACACAAACACTCACTGATAGCATAGACCGGTGTGAAAAGTGAGAGTTGGCAGGTTAAAAGAAACAAATATCAAGTAGTAGGAATCAGAACAGCTATAGAGAAGAATGATTTACACACTTCAGTGGTATCTAAAGATAGAATCTATTCATTCTGTACTTCGAAGATTATTTTTCCAACAGCCTTTTTATCTGGCTTAAGGAAGTATTGCTGGTCATGTTGGTCGAGTAGCTTCACTATCTAACTATCTAACTAAAAACATGGCTATGCCAATCCACCAACCAGCGCAATTTAATCTAAACCAGTCTAGATCAGTATGGAATTGTATATGCATGCTGGTCTATCTGAACATAAATATACCAGCACACATAGCATTGTGCTGTGCTATGCTGTGCAGTGCTGTGCCGGGTTGCATGTGTCTGTCTGCCCTCAGTTTGCTGTCTGTGGGTGTGATGAGGTGTGAAGTAACGCAGCCATTTGTTTACAAACAGACGTGAGGCTTGACAGGGTGACGCTCTCGTTGTTTGTGTTTGGCGTTCCATTGAGGCTGGCGGACACTGACCCAGGGCGAGAGGAGTCGGCGGAGAGCGGGGAGTGTTTGAAAAGATGCAGATAAGTGGAGAGCAACATTCCGTACGCTGACCGGAGGCGTCTGAGAGGCAGAACACTCACAGGATCAAATCCAGCCTCCTGCTTTGACTCCGATGATCTGGACCACAGCATATTTTCAGTTCCAGCTTATGGCCTAGATGCTGACTGATGTGCTTGAGAGGCCTGCTAAACATTCCCCTCAATATTTCGATCAGCTGAGCAATATCTCAAATGACGCCCTTTTATTCAAACAGTATGTGAGGAAAATGAAAATAGAGAATTTATGGAAGCCAGTTTCTGCCTAAAAAAAACAAACATCATATTTGCAACAATATACTAAAGTTCAAAATTTGGGGTCTGGTCTTTTTGTTTATATTTTTGAAGTCTCTTATGCTCACCAAGGCTGCACATTTGTAAATAAAAACAGTAATATTGTGAAATATTATTACAATTTAAAATTACTATTTTCGATTTTAATATACATTTCAAAAATGTTATTTATTCCTGAGATGCAAAGCTGAATTTACAGCAGCCTTTACTCCAGTGTCAGTGTCACACGATTTTTCATAAATCATTCTATGCTGATTTGCTACTGAGTTTTCAATATTTCAATGTTAAAAACAGTTACTTTTACATTAAATTTACATTTAGTAATTTAGCAGATGCTTTAATCCAAAGCAATTTACTAATGAGGACCATAGAACATTTATTTGTGACTGTTTGTGAGTATTTCTCATTATTGCAACCTCGCAATGTGAGAGAGTCCCACCCAAACTCACACCACTGGTTGAGCCGATGTTGCTGCGTCTGGCGTTTTGAGATGCTCAAACAAACAGAACAGTGTTTTGATAGCGCCACGGTGTTTACGGCTTTTGGGTAAATCAGCCTATAAACAGCTTACTTTTACTTGTCTCTGTATATCAAGCTGGGACGGGAGTAAGTAAGTGTGCGTGAACATGAGGAACACACAGCAAGCAAAAGGAGTCTGACATTACAAGCTGTCAGTTCACTACAGCCACATCACAGAAAGAGAGAAATAAGACAAAGAGGGTACGTACAGAGGGACCACCGAGGGTTCTATTAAAAGCACATGGTGGGTGGGGGGCAGACTATGTTCTGGTTTAGGGGCTGTGGAACAGCACGACCAGGCCTATGAGATTGCATAATCTACAACAGACCAAACCACCTTAACCTCCGCCCTCCCCCTTCTCTCTTTCATCTTCTTTTCTTCTCTCAGTCTAATCTCTCTTTACACACTGGTGCATCTTAGTTATTTTAAACCATTTTCTCATAATACGTTAATGATAATGATTCATTATCTCTCATTCTGTCAAACATCTAATGTTAACTCAACTCTGAGGAGAAGATTGCCATGGTAGAGCGATCTGGTCAGCGGCCTCTCTTTCGATCGCTCTCACTCTTTTTCTCTCTCAGGTGAAATATGGCTGGAGTTGGGTAAAAGCTTTTTGGCCTTCACAGCGGCTGACTCCATTTGAAATGGAGATCGGTTTCACGCTGCTTGCAAAATCATAACTCAGGCAGGCAGGAGGAGAAGCCAGACACTGGCCAGAGATTCGAGATGCTCCGTCAGTCTTCTCTGCAGGTACAGAAAACAGCAGCAGAGATACACAGGAGTCCATCTCAGGTCAGAGGGTCCATGTCCCCAGAGCAACCTGCTCTCAGTCATACTGCAAAAAACTATTCCTGAGCCCTTTTCACCTAAACATTTGTGTTTGGGAGGAGGAGAGTTTGCCTAGAGTAGTGCAGGATCACTTACAGTCCATCCATCTGTCTGTCTGTCTATCTGTCTGTCCGTTTGTCCGTGTGTCTCTCATTCATTCCATCTCTCGTTCTATATATTGTACCACTTATATGTTCTATCTTTGTTTCTACATATTCACATCTATCTATCTATCTATCTATCTATCTATCTATCTATCTATCTATCTATCTATCTATCTATCTATCATCCAATTATTATATCTTTCTATCTTTAATATCTCATTCTACCTATATCTCATTCTTGTCTATTATTCTATATAACTATTGTTTTAGCAATTATTGTATATTGTTCAATCTGTTGTTCTACAGTAGCTATCACTCTATTGTTTTATCAGTTTATCATTTTATCTATCTGTCGTTCTGCTGCTCTGTCGATCAATCATTCTGTCATTCAGTTTGTCTTAGTGTTGATCTTTGGTCTGAATGTTCTTCCAACTCGTGTGTAGCACACAGAGAGAAAAAGACATAGAAACATACTCTGTTCTATCACATCAAAATGACATCAGCAGAGAAATATCACCATCTCAGGAAACAAAGGTGCTGCAATCCTTTAATATCACCTGCCAATAGTTTTAACACACGGTTAAGAAATCCCGCCAAATACGATATCTCTCTTTCTCTCTGCTTCTATCTCTCTCTGTCTCACCATTTGTCTCTGGAGAATGTTGAAAGAAACACAAATCATTCAGCCGTTGTGGTCGTTCAGAGGAATAACAAGTTGATTTTTTGGAAAAATGATTTCTTGAAGTGTTATCTGGCAGGACTGATGAAATATGAACGATTTTCTCTGCAGAAAAAAATCAAATCCACAGAAATATGAAGCCTTTGGATCTTTGTATAAGTAGTTCATTTGCATATACCTAAACTATTAATGAGTCACTCAGGCCAATCCTGTCAAAAACTTACTTTATCAGTTTTTTTTTTTTCAAGCACATTGGTTATTGGATTGTCATATTCATGATGCTGTTGAATCCATAAAGATCCGGTGCAAAAACAGTATGGAAGACTGGGCTGAGACGTACATGACCTTTCTCTTAAAATATGTACAAAAAATATGAACTTCATCTAAGATGTCAACTTGTAAAGAATGAATGAAAATCAGGAATACATTAGAAAATGCGAACCACTGCCATAAGCAAATTGCAGATTCAACTTTCAGCTGATTAGAGATATAATTTACCACAGAAAACATAGAGGTACAGTCATATTACTTTAGTCAAACATAATTGTAATGAATAATCCTTTGCTTCTTTGATAGTTATGCCAATAAAGCCGTATCAGTTTGATTTTAAATGAGAAAGAGAGAAATAGGCACCAACAAAGACACAGAGAGTTTGTATAAATCGAAACAGAATATGTTTCTGCTATGTGCTGGTTGATCTGTGGTGTAGAGCAGGTCCGTCCTGGCTCGAATATCAAAGCTTTCCTGTAGCCTGTTCTACATTCAGGCTACACACACACACATACACACACACACAAACACCTGCAGCAAGTTAGAAATGGTGTCATCGCTCATAGAGTGAGGTTCTCTCATTCTCTCTCTCTCTCTCTACTCTCTGCTTTCTCATGTTGACCCCCTCCAAGCTGAAACATCATGTGCGGCCCTTTGAGTATCCACACACACAAAAACACAAACATATATCCATGTGGCATTACAAACATTGTTCTTAAAGGAATAGTTCACCCAAAAATTAATATTCTGTCATTTACTTACCATCATGTCATTCCAAAAGATATTTTCAAGAACAGTGAGGTTCAAACTAAACGCACCCAACTGACTCCCACTGGAGAGAGAGAAAAAAACAATGTCAAAAAGACAGTCATACAACTTAATGACAACTTTCATTTTTGGTGGAAGTATCCATTTAATGGCACTTTATGGTTCATCTTAACTTGATTAATTGCCATTAAATACAAGTCACTTTTTCACTTGATTAAATAAATCTTATTTAAACTCAGATTCACTTTAAGGTTTTGTTCAGACATGCAGCAAAAATCAGATTTTTGGATGCAATCCCGATCTCACGGCAGTTTGTACATATTTTGTGAGGTGGCTATATTTTCTTTATCAATTAACTTCTATTAACTAAATTAAATCAACATTTGGTGTAACCATCCTTTGCGTTTAAAGCAGCTTTTGCCCCAGGTGCATATTGCCACAGTTCTTCTGGATTTAGACTGTCTCAGTTTGTTCTGTTTCAGACAGGATGATGGTGAGATCAGATCTCTGTGTGGAGCACCGGCTGTCAGACACCTTATGCAATCACAAATCTCACTCGATTATTACAATTAATGGCAAAATTAATATTTGGAAATGTAAACTGATATTTCCTACTGACACACTACAGCAAAAGCTAGAAATAACTGACTTAAAACAATTTTTAGCTGGCCACCACTGTAAAACTGCTGTTTTTTCAAGTTTGGTTTTAGAATGTGATTGTGATACCCTAATCAAAACAGTGGTGATACATTGTGGCATTTACAATTAATTGATTGGTGAGTCTGTGAGTGAATGTATCTTAGACAAAGCAAATGTATGAATGTTTAAATGCAGTACTTTCTTAAATGTGCCTCGTAAATTCAACACCATGGTGGGATGTCATGAAGGACACAAGCATAGACAATGAGTCTCTGTCGGTTTGCTTTTATTACATATTTTGGCTTCATCCTGATGCTTATTAAAGATCAGGTTTGAAAACAAATCAGAATTGGGTGCAGTGTGAACAAAGCCAAAATCGAACTTCACTTCAGATCAATTCCATCATATTTCAAATTCATTAGCTTCGCCTTTCAAAATCAGCTGATATCCGGTCCACATGTATGCGCAGATTCGCTCCTCAGTTAAACGTGCAGGCCGTCACATGACTCTGCAGCAGTTTGGAATTCAGTATCCTCCTGTAGTGCAAGAGATCAGAGCAAATTCTGCTAAATAAACAGCTACGCTTCAACAAACCGGCCCGCACCGTGCGAAAGAGTGAGCGAGTGAGAGACAGAAAGGGAAAGTGAGGCACATTCACAGACACATCAACACACTGACCCTGCACAGAGCTGACAGCACTGCTGACGAAGACACATTAACTCACACACACACATTATACACCATGAGGCACTGTGACATGTTGGACATGAGCAGTGAATGAGCAGATGTGATCTTATACAGATCACTGGGGCTGTTCCTTCCTGCTGTGCTGTAAGGTGGTCTGCATGTAACAGATTCATGTGTATACACGACCATTGCATTGAGTTATCTGCAAAAAAATAAATAAAACGTCTAAGGAAACGTCTTAATATTGCCTACTATTTTATACACTTTCAGAATTCTTTGGCGAATAGAAAGTTTGAAAGAACAGCATTTATTTGAAATAAAAATCTACTGTCACGTGATCAGTTTTCATATCCTTGCTGAATAAAAGTGTTATTTTAAAAAAAAATGCTTTAAAATTAATTTGACAGTGGGACAAGAAAAATATATTTAATTTAAGATATATATTTTCTGAAACTATAATATTTTTTATCCTGAAATAACTGGATCTTTTTTTAAAGGTGTTCAGAGATTCGTCTGCACAACAAAACAAAACGGCTAAATAACATTTTTTTCCCACTACATTTATATATATATATATATATATATATATATATATATATATTATTTTGTAATATTTATTTATTATTTTAAAATATTTTTTACATTTATTTCTATATATAGAGAGAGGTGATACTCTTGCGAGGAAAAGTGAGATAGAAGGGATACAAATAGAGACCGAGAGTGAGAGAGGTTGCGCCAGGACTTGTTTACTGAAATCACTGAATTAGTTATAAACACATTCATCTGGTTGAGCAGGATGGTGACATGCCAGAGAGAGAGATTTCCTCATATTAACCACAGAGGAGGAGAGGAGAGGAGAGGAGAGAAGAGGGGAGGTCCAATATAAAGCATTGAACTCCCTCTATATGCATCTGTTCTCCTCTCAGCAGACAGACAGTGATGCAAACAGCAGTGTTGTAGTCGAGATCAGCTCATTCGAGTCCAAGTCAAGACCGAGTTCAGAGAGGGTTGAGTCCAAGTCAAGACTGAGACCAGAGAGGTTGGAGTCCAAGACAAATCCAAGTTCACATAAACTTGGGTTTGAAACAAGAACTAAAGAAATCTTCAAGAATCTGTAAAATGTTTGGTGGAAACAATAAAATTAAAATATTCAAAGAAGTACATCAAATATACCATGGCATGTACACTGTATTTTATTTACTTAGAGTGATATTGGTTTAAAAATTATTATCAATAAAGGTTTAAAAGGCCACATAGTGAGGTTGTCACAGATCGGCCAGGCTCCCCCATCAGGCAATCACAACGATCTGCATCACCTGAATACTAATCACGAGCACCTGCACCTCATCACCACAGTCATCAAACCACCTATTTAAGCACACTCCACATTCACTCCAGCGTCTGATCTCATACTGACTATGTGGACCCTACTCTGGCAAGACTCTAGCTGAGTATACTCAAGAATGCTACTTACCTGTTATCTTTACCTCCTGTTTCTGCTCCTTGTGTTCTCCTCCTCCTTCAGATTGTCCTTCTCTGTGGTCAGTGTGCTCCAGAAGATCTCCTTGTCTGTGTCTATCCCCGTATCTGTGAATTGAGGAAATAATATCAATGATCATCATTACCATCCTTTGAATCTTCCATATACCAAGAAACTCACCCGCTATCACTCCTGCACTGCACTCCCGATCCAACCTGTTCAATAAACTGTTATGATTTTACTTACCTCAGTGTCCCGTCTGCATATTACAAAGGTGGTGTAAAGCTAATTTTAGTACAGTTATGACTTGTTACTTGTCAGTATTTAGTGCTCTTGTCCACATAACACCGTTGTACCGCTATATACATCCACATAACATTTCTAGTACACATAACATTACTGTACTACTATACCTGTACTATAACTGTAACAACTTTTACATAACTTTTAACCTTTAAGCTTAAATGCTCTTGTCTAAAAGCATCTTATTGCATATGAACTCTTTGTGGCTCTTATATGCAAACTGAATAATAGATGTAACAGATATTTTAAACATATCGTTAAGAGGCTCCACATGGCATCCTGACCTGAGTCCTGCTGCCTTCGCACTAACGTTAGTCTCAAGTCATGCGCAGCTGCGCACAAGAAAATCACCAGTCATTGGACGTGTCAGTCAAACATCAATTACAAAATAAATAATAACATACAGTAATAATCATGAAATATTTTGATTGGGACTCAAGTGAATAAGTCGGGAATAAGTCAGATTCCTAATATGTTCGAGTACGAGTCAATACCAAGTCAAAATGCACACAAGTCCATGACAAGACCAAGACCATTAAAATATGGTCTCAAGACCGAGTGCGAGTCTCGAGTTCTCAACACTGACAAACAGTGAGGGGCCAAGTCTGGAGATGGAAACTTATTTTAGGTTGTGTGTTCTCCTGCCTAGTCAGATCCTATGTGTGTGTGTGTGTGTGCATGTTTATGTGGTTTATGAGGACACAGATTTGTATAATGACATGGGTATGACAGAGGTATTACAATATGAAGGTGGTTTATGAGGACACTGCCTATGTCCCTGTAATTCAAAAGGCTTAAAAAACATACTAAATAGTGTTTTTTTGAAAATCTAAAAATGCACAAAGTCTCCTGTGAGGGCTAAGTTTAGGTGTAGGGTTGGTGTAGGGCAATAGCACACACAGTTTGTTCAGTATAAAAACCATTACGCCTATGGAGAGTCCCCATAAACCACAAAAACCAACATGTGTGTGTGTGTGTGTGTGTGTGTGTGTGTGTGTGCATGATGTAAATATTGGTTACCTTTCTTGCAGCAGCTAGTCTACAGTAAGGTCAGAAAGTAGCAGCGGACAGATAATGCTCAAATGGTGATGCGTCATAACATGTGACCCTCGCTGCATGACTCAGAGACAGATGGGGAAAGAGAAAGAGACAGAGACAGAGACAGACAGTCTCTCCTGCATCATTTCCTCATCTTTGGTTCCCAATGCTGAGCTGTATCCTGTCTGACACACACATACACACAGTCTCCCAAATTACTGAAACAACTAAAATCACTTTGTAAAAAGTTTTTTTTTTTTTTAAGATATATATTGTCAACACTTACTATGAGCTGGTAATAAATCATACTAAATCTACAATCTACATATGTAAATACCTATATGTGACCCTGGACCACAAAACCAGTCTTAAGTCGCTGGGGTATATTTGTAGCAATAGCCAAAAAAAAAACACATTATATGGGTCAAAATGATTGATTTTTCTTTTAGGCCAAAAATCATTACGATATTAAGTAAAGATCATGTTCCATGAAGATATTTAGTAAATTTCCTACTGTAAATATATCAAAACTTAATTTTTGATTAGTAATATGCATTATTAAGAACTTCATTTGGACAACTTTAAAGGCGATTTTCTCAATATTTAGGTTTTTTTTTTGCACCCTCAGGTTCCATATTTTCAAATAGATGTATCTCGGTCCTATCCTAGCAAACCATACAACAATGGAAAGCTTATTTATTCAGCTTTCAGATGATATATAAATCTCAATTTTGAAAAATTGTCCCTTATGACTGGTTTTGTGGTCCAGGGTCACATATTTACTATTAACTTGTGGTATAAACGGCCACAAATATCCAATTAAAGGATACAAAATTACAACATATTTATTTAAAAAGCACAATAAATTCTATCTCGGCTGTTTATTTAATTGATTATGTAACTGAATGATACTTAACAAGTGTTTTGGGGTGAGAGAGTGTATGTATGTGTGCACAGTAGGTGGAAAGAGATTTAGATTCAGAGAGTCACATCAGAGTGTCTGAATGTGAATAGATTCCATCATGCTGTCAGAACATCCAAAAATACAAGACCATAAATTAGTTTAAAGTCTAAGACAGATGACAGCATGTTGCAAGGTTACTCTCTTTTTTTCTTTCTCTCTTTCCAGTGGAGGTATATTTAGATGCTTTATTCTTTTTGACCTTTACTTCGTTTTAGAGTAATGCTCATGAATACATGCTGATTAATGTTAATTGTCACTTGCGCTCTGCTCATCCACTGCACTGGCCATCTCCATCTTCGTCGTTTGTAAGGCAGCCAGTCGGATTTTAGATTACGCATTACTCTTTTAACTAGTTAAATGATTATCATCAAGATACATCAAAATTGTGTGTTATTTCATGTGTATATGGATATTCCTGCAATAGTGATACTGTTCTCATGACTATGAGTCTCGTGCTTTATCAGCGTTAGTTTTGAAAACTGTGCTGATGGGTATTTCCACAGTGACAGAGGGGTTTTTTTCTGTTACAATGTAACAATGTACAGAAATATAAAATTTCAGCATTATAACTTTCAACATCAGCAGCTTCATATTGTGATATTGAGATAGCTTCACATTTTGTAACATTTTCTGTGCTGATTTTGTAAGATAAATTTGCAGAATCTGTAGAATAGATTTAAATGCTAAATGGTAATGGTACAATGTGTTAAATGTGAGTAGAGTACTAATATTGGAAGTGTATCAGTTCCAGATTAGTCAATAAATTTGATATTTTCCACAAATAAGGACAAAAAACATATATATATATACTTTTTTCATTTTCAACAAATAGTCAGTGTTCTCAACCTCAGGAGGTCTAAATATTATAAAAGCTATTTTATTATTCATACATTTTACATGGGAGTTGCAGTTTTGTAACCTTATAAACTTGACTGAATAGTTTAAAACCCTTATTTGTGTGTTGTTTTTTTAAGTTTCTGTTAATAGAAATGAAATCGAGGAGTAATTTCGGTTTGTAGTTATTAATAAACCTTCTTTTTCTATAATTGATTAACAAAATTACATTTACATTTTTCATATTTTTCTTTCTTGGTAATCAGGTTGGATAATTTCCCTCTTATTAGAAAAGGTCCAAATAATGTTACTAATATTGTTAATTACAATGTCTTAATAATTAAACAGTTTTTGTTACAATTATTTGTATTGTTGTTAAAAAATATTTAGATTGTTGCTTTCATTTTAATAGTTGGATTATGTCTGGAAGGCTAAGTACACTTTCAGGGCAAAACCAGTGACAGTTTTGTACTTTTTTTTTTTTTGAGAGAGAGAGAGAGAGAGAGAGAGAGAGAGATAGAGAGAGAGAGAGAGAGAGAGAATGTGTAGGAGACCCCAAATTGTACCCCTACTTGTGGAAAGTGCCATTTAATGAGCTAAAAACAAGGGTAGAACAGGTGTTCATAACATACACTTCATATGCATGCACTTCACACAAGCTTGGGTCAGAATTTACAACCATTTTCAAGAAATACAGAGCAGTATAGAAATAAAAGAACTTAAACAGTTGGAAGTGGTTTTAAAATCAGGTGAGTGTTTCCCAGAGCCCTTTTCTAAAATAGACAACAGTGGACTTCTGGGCAGGCCGGCAGGAGGACACTCACAGTGTCCTCATTCCTGAAACAGAGCCAAACCTTACGACACTGAAGAGTTAAGACCTGTCACACAAACACAGGTACAGAAATAAACTGTGAGCTCATTCTCTCAGGTGTTCCTGTACCCTGTGGTCACCTTGAGTGTATGTTCTGTCTATTATAGAGCAGTCAGAAAGGGAGGGACACACACACACACACACACACACACAGTATAGCTGTGAGCTGATCTCATACATGGAGTCATGGCATTATGCATGCAGCCAAGGCTCAAATGTTCAGTATCACAGTAATGTGCTTGTTAATTTGTATTGCTCTAATTTACTTACACATACCGCTTGCAGAATATGCAAATTGTCAATAATGGAAAAAAAGTTTTACACCGCTTTCTTTTGAGCATCAGTATGTTTTCACTTTTTGAAATAGTATGAGTCCCTCAGTTGATCCCAGTGTGAAAAGATGAATCTCAAAATCATACAGTCACTGTTGGAAAGGAGTCAAATATGCAGAAGATGCTGGAAAAAGCCTTGATCAGGTGTACTCATCCAGAAATCAGATCAGACATATTGAATTATTTTATTTGAGTATAGTCTCTCAGTTTGAAAACTCCCAAGAGGCCTTGTTCTGTCCAATAATAAAATTGCTTCAGTAAGAATTTATCTATTGGACTAAAAATTACTGGAACAAACTGGCAAATTCCTCTTTTTTAGCCATAGAATCCCCCTCTAAACTGACATGTTCTCCTCCACGTTTAGTGGATAGGCCTCTCTGTTTCACAGACTATAAACCATGGCAGCTTTAGACAAAATCGTCAAAGGGGCTAAAGTTTAAGTACAAATGAAAATTTCAGGATTAGCCTAATTTGGGATTTACAGCTAAACATTATAATTGTTCATTTAATCCCTGGTGGAAAGTGCAGTTA
The DNA here is from genome assembly GCF_936440315.1 of Barbus barbus. NCBI lineage: Eukaryota > Metazoa > Chordata > Actinopteri > Cypriniformes > Cyprinidae > Barbus > Barbus barbus. The sequence goes on along the minus strand of NC_136757.1, from coordinate 15,918,245 downwards.
ACTCTAATAGTTTCAATTCCAACAGGGATTTGGGCCTATTTCTGTGTCAGTTCACTTTCAAGGGCTCAGTGAAGTGTCACAGAAGTGCAGTCTTGGGTGTTGCAGATCCCTCATCTGGAGCTTTAGCTGCTACTGTTGGAACAGTGTATTTGCTTTATTGTGCTTGTCTATTTTACATTATAGGAGCAGTGCAGCTGCAGCCATTTAAATGTAGGATGCTGTGAAAATTATGTCAAGTAAAACAGACTGTTGTGGGATTAGATCTCCTGCACATTGCATTAATGAAGAGAATGGCTTCGCTTATCAAGAGAGACATGCAACAGGCAACTATGTGATGTTTTGAAACTGGAATCCGCGCGATGTTTATACACAGCAGCACTCGTGCAAGTTCTAGAGCCTTATCTGTAAACACGAGCTTGTGTATTCAGTCGCGCATCTCTCCAGACGATAGAGGCCTCGCAACTGCGGCTACAATCAATGCGAATGCTGCATGCTCGAGTGCATTAAAATGTGTTTTCGTTTTTAGATACAGCGATCATAATATGGGGTTTCCAATTGCATATCCTAATATGTAGGTATGAATTAGTATACATGGTATGCTTAAATAATATATTTTATACTGTGATACGCAATGGGTAGGATTAGGGTTGTGGGGTAGATGTGTATCATATGCACGAGAACAGATTGCGTATCATATGCACGCGGAGACAATTTCGTATCAATAGTACGATTTCTGTTTGTATTTGGCGTGCTATATATATAGCCTACGCATTTTCATGTGACTGGCGAATATGTGTCACCATGTAGCATCCCTGAAATCCACACTGCAACGTTTTAACTCACTAAAATTAAAATTTAAGTTTATATGCAGAACTTTATTGTTACAATGTAAATAGATGTATATTGCTGTGACAACGATAAAAAAAATACATTTTAGAAATGTGATGCCGCCCCTTCCCCTTCCCCATCATGTTTTTTTTTCTCCGTGTTTGTGAAATTGTGAGCGTGAACTCCAGAATGGTGTGTAAATGAGGATGCAGCGTGTCGTTCAGCAGGTGAAAGGAGCGTGGCGCGTGTCCCGCGCGAGCTCAGCTTCCCCGGGACTCCGGTCTATGAGAGCTCTACCCAATAAGAGCGGAGAGACGGCGGCCTGTCAACATTCCTATCGCCCCTCTCTCTCCCCCCGTCACCCACCCCTTCGGTCTGCAGTTCGCACAGTTCATCGCCCCGGTTTATCTCGCGCAGCCTGCTATCAGCGCTCGCAGACTCCAATGGAAAAACGGAGAGGCGCGTGTTCCACAGCCCTGCCTGAACATAAAACGTGGAGAGAAAAAGTGGAAAAGTTGGCACTCTTTCTGATCAAATTGCACCTCACCGAGACTTCAACTGTTCTCAAGAGGAGGTGAAAAAAGAAAAGAAAGCGCTCACTGAACCTGCCGTCTGGCTTGGATTATTTCTGCTGCTGTTGCCAGATTTTGGGGAATACTTTTATATGGCGCACGCTAATATCCGGGCAGATACATGATATCCGTCCGTGCATCGTCCGCACGGAGCTCTACATCTGTCCAGCTATCAGCAATCCCAACTCCAGCAGGTCCCCGCGTACCTAAACGGCCTTTACACCGGTACCTTACAATACGCAATCGTGCTTTCTAATCACCGCCGGAGGACACGCTCAACTATGTTTGGCTGCGGTAAAGTTCTTGGGTCGCCCCGGATTCTCAACAGATCCACCGCTGTTCCCAGAGGCTCAGGATTAAGACGTATAATCAGAAACAGCGGTCCGCGTGCGTCTTCGCGGTTGTGTTGCGCGCTGCTGTTTCTCCTGCTCATCCTCACTCCGCGCGTGGACTCGTCTTGGTGGTGAGTAGCGTCCAGCATCCTGACGCGCCGCCGGTGGCGCACACCCGCGCGCAGAAGCCGGGCGTTTTTTGTTTTCTGCTCACGGTGACTGAGCTGCTGTCAGTTGAGAGAATGAACATTTGCAGATGTTTATTATTAGGTACAATTATTCTTATGTAGTTTTTTTTTTTTTTACGTAGCTCAGTTTGAATGAGAGTGGTTTGCATTTAAGTGAGGTTTGTAGTTTCTATTTTTCTCTTAAAACACATGGAGGAGAGGTTAATGAAAAACAGAGGGTTAAAACCTTGGAGCAGTGTTTTCAATAATATCTGAGTTTTAAAGGTAATTTTAAAATGTAGCTGTGGTTTCAGGGTGTTTGACTTTTAAAGCAATTTCTTTCACCGAAATAATTATGTTGACGTCCGTCTCGCACAGCCGAATGTCTCGCGCCCCTAACAGTTGGCCAATTTAAACGTAAACACGTTTCAAAGAAAACTGTTTTTTTTATTTACTTATCATATGTAAGTAAGTGATGACCAAAAAATATACAGGCTACTGATATTTTGTCCCTACGGTTCCTGACGGAAAGCGCTCGGGCATTTGTTGCTTTGGTTATATTCTCAGGCGAGCTTCTGTTTAGCGCGGCCTGAAAAAAGCTTGTAATCTAGCTTTTGTGGTTTCTAAAACAACATTTTTTGTTTGAAAAGGCTGTTGAAATATGTATAGACCTATACTTATGTGAAAGAACACATAGTTTTGAGACCCCCAACCTTATGTTTTTATTTCCTTTGGGGAGGTTCAAGCCTTAATTATGGGTCTCGGACCCCCCAAACTCGCCATAATTCGCACCCTGGTGGTGGGGAGACAGAGCTCGGGAGATGGCAGTCGACTCAAGAACACACTATAATGAACACACACATCGCGCTTGGTGCAGGAACGCAGCTTCACCGCTCAAGATATTGGCATTTAAAACGCAATTATTCTAGAAACACACAAATCACGTGCTTCTCCCCCTCAAAAAGTTTCATGAGGGATGGGGTTTTCCCCAGAGCTTGTGCTTATGTATAGTAACAGGCTCTGCACATCATTATATCAGAATTATGGGTCGGGTTTTCATGGTGTGCTTGAGGTGTTGTGCCAGCCAATAACAGTGGAATAAATGAAATAACTGCAATAAGTGTCAGGCCTCCTGCTTACACAGGCTCACACACACTTAGCTGGTGGAGCCTGGACAATCATGTAAACCAGCCACATGCCCATTGCACACATATAAATGAAGTTGGGCAGTTGTTGGGTTTTATACATGTGCATGTGGTTGTGTGTGAGAGATTAAGAAGACAAAAGTTAATGTTTTGCTTATTAAAACATCCATGTTTTATAGCGATCTCTGTTAAAGATCATATAAGTTCATTACTGGACCCTCAACAACTGTATCAGGGATTACAGCTCTTACAAACAGCTCAGAAATCAGTTACATGTTAAGTTTGATGTGCGTGAAAGTAAGAAATAAACCAGAGGAAAGCAAGTCCTTTGTCACTATTGTGGTGTAATAAGTCAGGCTGACATTCCCAATGTGAGGCACTCACCAGAGCCAGATAGAAAGGGCTCTCTCGCTCCTCTTTCTCTCTCTCTCTCTGATCTGCTCATCCATCACTCTAAGCAGACAGAGCAGGAATCCTCTTAAGCTACTGGGCGGCCAGTTAGAGTCTCATACTAGTGAACTTATTTCACAGACACACACACACAGATGAAGCCAGACATAAGCCTGCCCTGGACTTCCACACAGATAGAAAGGAGTGTGTGTCCTTTGAAGTGAACTTCATCTTTGACCTTTTGTTCCAGGGTTGGACAAAATTCAGAACTGAAAATTGGACACACCCCACAGAATGTTGAATTGGAAGTTCTATTGGGCTGATAGAAATGGTCCAACCATATTGCAATCTACATATATAAAGATTGCAACATTATAGCACATGCATGTTTCAGCAATTCGCAAATCATTGATCCAGAACAGCGGACCCCTGGAAACTTTAGGACTCTGATTCAGATAAAAAGTATGAAAGATATAACAGAATAAGCTAATATTGATTTTGACTTGCTTTCCTGTCTAAAGGAGAAAATGGGATTACGCCAATGTTGAAAAAGACAAAGATGGGGTGATCCAGAGAGATGGAGAGAAATAGGGAGAAGAGGAGTTTTTATCCACTATTTGGGTAATAGAAGCAACAAATTACTACAGTCGTGCATTCTTTACTCAGTCAAGCCTAACTAGACACGCAGTGTAAATGAGAGCAGATTTTACTGTGTTTTTACAGCATGTGGTTGTGGTCCTGTGGATAATGATTTACTGCTGCTGGTAAAGCCAACCTGCAAACCACCACAGTGTGTGCGACCAGCCTGGTGTGTGTGTGTGTGTGTGAGTGTTTCCAAACTCTATTGAACAAACAGCTCAGGGGACGATAAAGACCTATAATCACAGTAAAATGAGGCAGTGGAATGGGAGGAACACAGTCATAATAAAAAGGTTGATCAGCATTCAAAACATTTTTTTTTCAAAAGGTAAAAATGCTCGTTTTAGCAGACTAAAATATTTAGAACTAAGTCCTCCTTTAGTCTGACATGAGTGAGTGTGTGTTTGTGTGATGGCTGAGATTAAGCTTGATGTGATACAGTTTGGGTGTGTATGAGAAAGAGAAGGAGTTTGTGCCAGTTTCTGTTGGTGTTAGACAAAATATATATCAAACAATGATGGATTGAAACAATCAGAAAGGAAATGAAAAGAGATAGAACACATCAGAAGTCATTAAATATCCTTCTATTCTAATTAGCTGATTGGATTAATTAGAATCAAATATGACATCACAGCAAAAGATAGTGGAGCCAATATATAATAGATTGTCGGATCGTCTAAAAACTAAAGGTTTTACCTCAAAATGCAAGGTTATCATCTAGGGCTCAAAAACATATTCCAAATCTGTTGATGTTGCTCTTATTATGCAATTGCCTTCAAATAAATCATAAATAATGGTTGGTTTGTGAATGTCTGTTTATGACAAATGTCAGTTTGCCAAACTTCCCTCTGAAATTCCACTAATGAGTGGTAAGATTCTGGGAATGATCAGACTCAATCATCAGATTCTTTGGCATCAGACAATGCATAATCACTGAATGTTTACTGATTCAGCACTTTTGTAATGACATTTGCTCGCAGAGTACCAACCGCTGTGATTGATTGAAGCAATTGAAGCCTCTGTGTTTGTGTCTGTCTTTCAGGTACATTGGAGCCCTTGGTGCCCGTGTGATCTGTGACAACATTCCCGGGCTGGTGAATAAACAGAGGCAATTGTGTCAGAAGTACCCAGACATCATGCAGTCGATTGGGGGCGGGGCTAAAGAGTGGATTCGAGAGTGCCAGCATCAATTCCGTCATCACCGCTGGAACTGCAGCGCCCTGGACAGAGACCATACCGTTTTTGGGAGAGTCATACAGCGCAGTGAGTGCTGGAAATGTCTCAGCGTGTGTTTTGGAGGCAATAATTGTGATTTTTGAATATTTTTGAAAAAAGTATTTTATGCTCAGCGAGGATTTGATTTATTTGATCCAAAAAAAACCTGTAAAAACAGTTATACTGCAGAATATTACAAATTAAAATAACTCCAGTCTTCAATGTCAAATTGTCCTTCAGAAATCATTCTAATATGCTGATTTAGTGCTCAGCTTTTATTGGTGCTCAGTTATTCTTATTCTTCTTATTTTCAAGGTTTGCAACATTTTTCAGGAACTTTTGATAAACAGAAAGTTCAATTAACAGCATATATTTGAAATAATTATAATAATAATATTTAAATAAATAGATTAAAAAATAATATTTTGTAGTATTAAATGTCTTCGCTGACACTTTTGGTAAATTTAATTTGTCCTCACTGAATAAAAGTATTATATTATTTAATATACCCCCAAAATTTGAAAAGTAATGTATAATTTCTACAAAATTATTAAGCAGCAAAAAGATTTCAAAATTGATAATAATAAGAAATCTTTTTTTGAGCTGAAAAAAAAATCAGCATATTAGAATGATTTCTGAAGAATCATGTGAAGCTGGAGACTGGAGTAATGATGCTGAAAATTCAGTTTTGCCATCATGACAATAAAGCATTTTAAATAAATCACAATCATTTTTAGTATTTTATCATTTTATATATTATTATATTTACATTTATCATATTATTGTTATATAATGATACTGTATAACACAATATTGCTATTTTTACTGTATTTTAGATAGAATTAGAGGCTTTTTCAAAAACAATCAAAAATGTATTTTTATATATTTACTTCAAATTTTTTTCCAGTAGTGTATAAATGTGTGTGTGTGCATCCCCCCAGTCAGATACACATTTTACATACAGCAAATACCTAGATCATCATACTGTAATGTCACTACAGTATATCAGTAAGGATTAGAATAGAATAATGATATTTTAAACAGTTATGCTTTTGGACACGTCCATTGCTGTTTATCACTGTGGGATATTAATGAAGCAACTCAGATCTCACAGGAAAATCCAGCCACATTCACACAAATCTCTCGCCAGGTGTGATAAACAGACAAAACCCCACAGGATCATTTAAATCACTCTGAACCTGAAGTTTACTCAAGAAATCTGCACTGTAAATGTGCTTTCTGTTTGGCTTTCATACAGCGTTCCAAAGATCCCTGTGTGAAAATATCACCCCTGCAGCATTCTCTATGCCTCTTTACCACATAAACAGGCATAGTGGATGTAAATGTTTGGAGAGATGATTCTGGCAGCCGGACAGACTCTCACAGCACTGTGCGTATTCAGTTTATGAAATGGAATTAGAATTGGAGCGGTTGCCAAGAGAGGATTCTCCTATAAACAGCAACTGTACTATTAAAAAAATCTATTTTTCTTCAGAGAATATCTATCTGTATGAATGATGGAGCGATTCAAACATAGATATCCTCCAGATGTCATTGCACTACATGAGCACAGATCACTGAAACACATTTTAGCTGCAACAGGAAACTGCAAACGACTTAAGAGCGGCGTGAGAAAGATAATATGTGGAGATCTGGGCAGGGGGTCTTAACCTAATAGACTCTATTAAAACAATATTTTAATCCTGTGGAAGTTATATACACTAGAATATAGAACTTCAGGGTTATTTAAATGCTAGTGTACTCCACATTTAGCAGATATATTCAAAGCTTTAAAAATGTCATTATTCAAGTCTCTCATGTAATTTAAAAGCTATTGGCTTAAAAAAAAAATCTAATGTTATGTCCTTTAATATTGGCATGTAAAATTATTAATTTAATGTGATAATAAGGAAACGTCTTACAGTAATAGGATCTCACCTGCCACAAAAATGCAAGAATACAGTTCAAAAGCAAAAAACAAACAAAAACAAAATACTGTGAAATACTTGTTCCATTTTAAAATTATTTTTTATTTTAATATATTATAAATTGTAAAATGTCCATTTTCAGTTGTCATTACTTCAATCTTCAGTGTCACACTATCCTTCAGAGTTCATTCTAATATGCTGATTTGGTGCTTAAGAAACATTTAATATTATTAGCAATGTTGAAAACAGTTACTTAATCTTACTTTTTTCATCTTGTTGAATAGACAGTTCAAAAGAACAGCATTTGTATAAAATGGAAATGTTTGTAACATTAGATGTCTTTTTAAAGCATCCTCGCTAATAGAAAAAAGAGTGTTAGAATGTTTAATGCAAGTACATTCCATAATACAAATAGTGAAGCACACATTTGGTTCAATCACAAAATTGAACAGGAGTACAGAGGAGTTGATGATGACTTTGTTTCTCTTTCTTATATACAGTCAGACTAAAGAAATCAGTGTGAGTGACATAAGTCCAAACATGCAGGACGCTTAGAAATACCAGGTTTAGGGTTAGAAAATAACTGTGGCAGTTCACTATCAGACTGCTAGCCTTCAAACAATTTATCCTAGCAGAGAATGGCCCACCCTGGAGGGATTAGGCCTGTACTAATATTTAAACAAAACACTCACACTGGGGCAAGTCATGCCTCTATGGGCAGGTCTCTAGCGGACAAATCAGAACTGCTGTTTGAGATTATGTGCGAGCGGATGGTGTAATTAAGTGTTTGTGAGTGTCTGATAAAGGAGCTGCATGTGTTTGCTGTGGCTTCATGATTCTTGTCCTCGCAGGCAGTCGTGAGGCGGCATTCGTATACGCAATCTCCTCAGCAGGAGTGGTTTTCGCCATTACCCGTGCCTGCAGTCAGGGGGAGCTAAAGGCGTGCAACTGTGACCCCCACAAGCGCGGCCGGGCCAGTGACGAACGAGGAGAGTTTGACTGGGGTGGCTGCAGTGATAACATAAACTATGGGATAAAGTTCGCCAAAGCCTTCGTAGATGCAAAAGAGCGAACTGTGAAAGACGCACGAGCACTCATGAACCTTCATAATAACCGCTGTGGGAGAATGGTAAGGTTATGTATGTTTAAGATAATATAACTCTACCCAAGTGGCAAAGAAACCTTACAAAATCTCATGTCGAAAGAAACACATATAACTATTTTGGCATATAAATACTGACACATTGAAGACATTCTATGATAATGTTCCTGTAAAACTCTGTTTACATTCTGCAGCTATTCTTGGTCATGTGGAATCTGTTTATATAATTACTACTAGGGATGTTTTTTTTTTGGTTTCTGTTTTATAGGCTGTAAAGCGGTTTATGAAGCTGGAGTGTAAATGTCATGGAGTCAGTGGGTCGTGCACTCTGAGAACCTGCTGGTTGGCAATGTCGGATTTCCGTAAAACAGGAGATTACCTTCGCAAGAAATACAACGGTGCCATCGAGGTAACCATGAACCAAGATGGGACAGGATTCACGGTAGCCAATAAAGACTTCAGGAAAGCCACAAAAAATGACCTGGTGTACTTCGAAAACTCACCTGATTATTGTGTCATGGACAAAGCTGCAGGTAAGAAAGAGAAAAAGTACAAAAAACTTTTCATTAATTGTATTACTTTAATTATTTTAATGTATTAGTAATAATAATTTTATTATTAATGTAATAATACATATATTTTTTATTATTATTTATTTAATATTTCATTTTTGAAGTTTGCTTCTGGTTTTTCTTAAAGCAAATGTTTTCACAAAGTTTGCAATTGAATCAAAGATACCACGCTTAGGGCTGCCATTTTCTAAAACGCAAAGTCTGAATGTTAAGCTTTTTAGGTTGAATTAATTGTCCAGTTGTTTAATAATTAGGGTTAAAGAGTTCAGAATAAACTAAGCCTGAATGTTTGAAGAATATCAGTACAGCGATGTCTTTTAAGCAGTGTAACTCATATAGTAATAATGCAAGTAGCACTAAACTATTCTGTGACTCGTGTATTACTAATGACACAAATAGTTAACTCTGCTGCCCCTGAATCACTCAGTATTAACAAAGTTAATGTCAAACTTGGGTTTCACATGGATTTCTCAGAATTAAGAGTCATACAAGACGTCAGAACGCATGAGGTGCTCAGCCTATCTGATAAGTGAAAAGAATATAGTGTCAATTCATTGGAATATCCTGTTTATGAGAAACTATAAAGTGTTTAATTTATCAAGACTAATGGGCTGAGTCACTTGTCACAGGCCTCAGAGGATCCTCATTCATGAGATTCAGTGTTATGGTGGTAAGTCATGTTCATTTTCACATGACTCATGAGTGTTTAGAAAGATAGGATTCAGTAACTGAGGTAAATTGACTCTCACACCTGCCCTGCCCTAAACCTAACCAGAAACCTTAAGGGTAAAAAGGGCAACCGAGGCTTTGACAGGGTCAGAAGAGGTGGGATGGGATTTTTTTTTTTGCTTTGTTAATCCTTGATGCTCTCACACACCTCTGCATGTATCATCTGGAATACCTGCAAAAATCCCATGTTCACTTGGTGATGGGTTAGAAATAGTGAGTTCATTCTTAAGACTGACCAGCCGACTAATGGTTTAGACAGCATATGCCTTCTGAAAGTGTGTCATGTGACCTAGCTAGGACAGTGTGTTTCTCTGCTTTCTGAGATCAGTGCTGCAGCTCATGCATCAGTGTGTGTTTGGGTCAGACAGACAGCTCACAGCTCAGTGATTTCAGAGGGTCAATGCGCTTACCCCCTAACCACCACCAGCACCACCACCCCAGTGGAATTTGCACCCCAAGGATACAACAGGCTCATTTTTCAAATCCCATTCTTTCAAAGCTGCCAGCACAACCATCACTCTCTGGTTCTCATGGCCGCAGGGCAGGCAGAGATTTTTTTTTTTTTAAGAGAGAGACCATCACTGTCCACTGTGTGTTTAACCTTGCGAAACAACAACATACAGACTCACCAAAACACCAACCTGATCATGTATGGTCTTACTTTCCTTGTTACTTTGTGTTACCAGAACAGGTACACTTTTAAAAACAAAGATACTAACCTTTCAATGAACAGTTTTTAAAAGAACCATTTTTTCTTAGTGTAACAACATTTTAATAACCTATAGAACCTTTGGGGACACTTTATTTTAAGGTGTCCTTGTCACAGTGTAATTATAGATTTAATTACTGTAATATTAATCAACTACATGTACTTACTATATGTTTAGGGTTAGGATTAGGGTTTGTCTTATAGGGTTACTTTTTTCCACTATAAAGAACCTTTTGTACAAAAGGTGGAAATATTCCATGGATGTAAAATAATCTTCATGGATCCATCAATGCCAATTAAGAACCTTTATTTCTAAGTGTGTATTTCTGTTCATTGAAGTTCTTTCATTATGATTTCACAGACATCATTTCTAGTCAAACAGTATTTTGGCTAAATTATACGACCCAGACTACGTTAACTTTGTAATCCTGAAATTAGAAACACTTTTAAAATCAAACTGTCTATTGAATTTGTAAAAAACACAACAAAAAGAGTTTTGCTTAAAGCATGCATTTTATGGTAATTTACTGATCAAAAGAAATATGCATTTACAAATTTGAATCTTTTTATTGATTTAATTATTACTTGTTAATAACATTTTATTTTGTAGTCAAAAAGAGTGAAACATGGTTATAAATATTAATGTCAGTCCTCTGTCGTGTGTGTCATGTGTGTCCATATTTGGTTTGTTTCCTGTCCTTGGTAAATGTAATCAGTTAATTCTTGTCCAGCTGTGTTTGTCTCGTTATCTATGATTTACCTGTGTATTTATAGTCCTGTCTGTTGAGTTAGATTTCGTCTGGTCTACTCGTTACTCCCTGGTATTTGATGGCTGCCTTGCCTGGTCCTGCCCTGTCCTGCCCTGATGTCGCCAGTAAAAGTTATTATTTGAAGTTATATCCTCGTCTGCGTGTTCCTGTGTCCTGATGTGTGCACCGTGACAATTAATATACATCACATAAATATAAATGTAGAAATGTAAAGCAGATACACATACTAAATATATGAGTATAATTTATATGACTAAATGATCTTATAAAGAATCATAATATAAAAAATTATGGTAGCAAGAATTTAGTAAAATTTTAATAATGAAAGAGCAGGGTGCATATATATAAAAATACAAATAAACGTAATTTCCCACTCGAAATATATCTTGTTAAAATTATATTGAAATATTTAATGATTTAATAATTTGATGGTTGTTGTTAATACATTATAAAATCCTTTATTTTGGAGGGTACACAAAAAAAATCATAGAATGTCAAAATGTACTTTGTCAAAATGTTTTACCTGTATTTTGAATTTTGCATATAATGGATTAAGTCCTGGCAATGATCAGTACTTTTTTGTTATTTTACAGATTTATTTCGTACAGTGTGTATTGTGGGTCACCACTGGATGGCCAATGTAAAATCTGGGTGTTGAAGCAAAATTAGTAATCATTTTCCTTCTTCGCATTCTAGGTTCATTGGGTACTGCTGGTCGGGTCTGTAACAAGATGTCCCGGGGGACCGACGGCTGCGAGGTCATGTGTTGTGGGCGGGGTTACGACACCACACGCATAAAACGCATCACCAAGTGTGAGTGTAAGTTTAAGTGGTGCTGCGCTGTGGAGTGCAAAGACTGCGAGGAGGCCGTCGACATTCACACCTGCAAAGCTCCTAAACGTGCCGAATGGCTGGACCAGACCTGAGACCCCACCCCCGTTCCTCAGGATTTTGTCCACGGCATTTTGGGATATGAAGTCCATCCCTTGCATTTTTACCTTGCCCCCCAAATCCCTCTTATTTGTTGCATGGCTTTATTTGAACTTATTTTGTGAAAGCACTACAACTGAAATCTACATTTCTAATGAGCGCCTTGCACACTTTGCCCAGTATGGCAGATTTTTCTCTTTCTTTTCCTCTCTTTGTTTTTGTTTTGAATTGGTCAGAGGATGGTAAAGGTTTAAGATTCAAGAACAACTTGTGCTGTAACATGTTGGTGTATTTTTTGTTTCGTTTTGACGTGAGAATTGTTTTTCTGTTAGTGTTGTTTTGTGACAAAAGGTGTGCTGCTTTTAAAATAATATTTTAAACTGACTCTGAGCCTATCAGATAGCTAATAGCTGAATATGTACATCACATGTTATTGAAAACACAACCGTGTGCTTAACATACATCACGTGCCCATACTGGACAGTATTTTACTATCGGTACTGAATATAACAGAATGAATGAGGCTGGTCAGAGGGGCTCAAGAGGACAAAATGGATGACAGCTATGTGGGCTGCTCACTCCACATGGAGCCCTAACAGAGAGTTTCTCTGGAAGCTACAGAGGTAATATTAATAATATAAACGAGCATGCACTAAGGACATTAGCTAACAGTTGAGCGAAAATGACATGTTATTATGAAACTCATCATTGCCTGTGTAAACATGAAGAAAGGTGTTAACAGCTGTGACTGGTAAAGGTGTAAGCTCTCTTTAGCTCTCCTGTGCTGTGGTACTTGTTAACTGTGTTATTATTTTTTTCAGCAGAAGTTCATATAAAGACATTAAGTATGACATAAAGAGTCATTTTATTTTGCTTTTCTTCAGCATGCTCTCCTGACAGTTTTTTAAGTCAATTACCTTAGCTATTGATGTCATGTGACTAATTGTTCTGGAACTGCAGGATAATGATGTCATGGCAGCACAAGTTCACTTTATCCTTTTTTGAAGTCCTCTAAAAAGAATTGAGCACTGGTAAAATATCTACTTTACTATAATGAGATATAATTATATACTGTATATCCACTACTGATCAAAATTTTGTAGCCAGTGAGATATTTAAGATATAGGCTATGAAACTGTTTTCAACATTGATAATAATAAGAAATCTTCTTGAGTACCACATCGTTTTATCAGGATGATTTCTGAGGGATCATGTGACCCTAAAGACAGGAAAAATGGCTGCTGAAAATTCAGCTCTGCCTGAATGGAGTAGTTCTAGTACTTCCAGAATGAACATTTACTGGTCATTTAATCACCCAAAGATGTTCTTTCTTTCTTTCTTCAGTCACAAAGATATTACATTTTTTGAGGAAAACATTCCAAGAATTTTCTCCGTATTATAGACTTCAATGGTGGCCAATGGGCTAAAGGTCCAAATTTCAGTTTCAGTGCAGCTTCAAAGGGATCTGCACGATTCCAGCCAAGGAATAAGAGTCTTATCCAACATAACGATCAGTAATTTTCTTAAAAAAATAAAAATGTATATACTTTTCAACCACAAATGCTCATCTTGCACTCGCTCTGCGATGCGCATGTGTGTCTTCACAAATGACTTTATCACGTTGAAAAGTCTCGCGTGGTTAGTTCTTCGTCTGTGTACTTCAGTTCAAAAAGGAAGGGTAGAGCTAAAAGCTCATCTCATCTCATTTTCTCCTTACAACTTCAAAATCATCCGACATAGTTGTTTTACCTTTTTTGTGAAGGGCATTTTGACTTTCTTTGCAGGTTTGCTTTGTAAACACTGTATTGGTACTAATGTGTGACCTTTCCAATGTGATTATGTAATGCGCGAGGTTGACCTAGTGCAAGATGAGCATTTGTGGTTAAAAAGTAGATAAATGACCTATCGTTTTGCTAGATAAGACACTTATGCCTCGGGTGGGATCACGTAGAGCCCTTCGAAGCTGCATTGAAACTACAATTTGGACCTTCAACCCACTGGCCACCAATGAAGTCTATTAGGTAGAGAAAAATCCTGGATTGTTTTCCCACAAAAAACATATTTTCGACTGAAGAAAGGAATATGTGAACAACTTGGATGACATGGGGGTGAGTAAATTATCAGGAAATGTTCACTCTGGAAGTGAACTACTCCTTTAAGGGGTCATGCTAACCAGCCAGAAATTGACCCCTTAGTTTGCATTAGGGTATCTTAAGAGAGATCTCAGACATAAGCACTGCTTAGTAAAAGGGCCTCTCTTTCTACAAAACGTGACCAATGACCAACATGAACTGCTCAATAATGAGCTGATTAGTTTAATGACAGGGCAGAGGGAGCTTTGAACAGGCCTCCATCACAGTGGGGCTTGTGTCTGCTTGTGATTTTCAGTTTGTTTTCTAACCAAAGCATGTCCTACAATCTTCTCTCCTTGATTGGGAACAACACGTGTTTTCAGAAGATCTGCTTTTATTGGAAAAATGTGTTTTTACAATGGTCAATTTCACGATAACATTCAATGAACCACTCTTGAGAACCATTTATGATTTATGGCATTTATCAAAAGAAATACACTATTTTTGACAATAAATCACTTAATTTTTTTGTAAAAAGCCTGTTATGCAGCAGAAAGTCTGCTAAACTGCACATTTACCATTATTCAGTGAATTTTTCAGTAGCAAAATCCAGTCATTTCAGTGGGAATCTACACAACCAGGAAATTCACATGAAGGTAAAATATTTTCCCATGCAGATTTCTCATTGTGATCAAGCAAATTTGCCGCACTGACCAACAGAAAGCTGCTACACTATCGACAACAGACATCCAACATTTTTATCTGCAAAGTTTCACAAAAAAATGGGGTGATACATTTTTTAAAAGGTACACATTTGTAGCTTTTAGGTATTAATAAGGTACCAATATCCTCCTTTTAGGTACAAAGGTGTATCTTTGAAAAGGTACCAACCTTAATTTCTAAGAATGTATACCAGTTAGTCAGTTTACTTGCACTTACATGCACTTTACTATCTAGATAATGTGAGTGTAGCTCAGCTTCATTCAGTATCTATACAGGTCAATCAGACTACAACTGGTCTCTGTACTGCACTTGCTGCAAAAGACAAAGGTAGTGCACAATGTCCGTTTAATCACTCAAATATCCAATTATGCATACTTTGACACATAGGTGAAGATTGTAGCTTGATTATACTTGCAAATGAAAACATATTGATTGTAAATATTGCAGTTACGCTGCAGCTTTGTTCACATACTGTTTGTGTGCGAGTTTTGTAAAAGTGAAAGTATTGTAATCTGTCAAACATTAAGTGTTTTCTAAGTATAGTATGATCTCATAGGGAAGCAGATGTGCACAATAAGGCTGAGGTATAGTTCTCAGATTGCCTTGAATGAGCTGTGGGCCATTATTACTAATCGTTACAGTATGATAATTCAGACCAGTTAACAGTGGCCTTAAACACACTTAATATGACCCTAGAGGATCAGGGCGCTGATAGAGAGATAAAGAAACAAAGGGATAGAGAGAGATCAGTGTTGCCTGCAGCCACATGTCACCAGCAAATAAATAGGCAGCATGGTATCTGACGAATGCCACCGATTTAGGCCTGCTGAGTGGTCTGTTTGGGTCTGCCCTAATTCCGCTGGCGGGTGAGTGGGTGCACGACCCTGATTAGGATCCAGGTTTCATACAGTGATTTATGAAACCTGGTTCAGAGAAGCTGTGCTACAGACAACTCTCAAGCCCATTTTGGGTTTGCACTATGTGCACTGGCAGTTCTGAGAAGAGATGTTTTTTGAGACCGAATAAAAGGTCAAATGAGTATCTCATACAGCACTCTACTATTCACTTCATCCATCAGAAAATATTTTGTCAGATGAAGAGAACTCAGGATTTAATAAAATAAGGTAACATAGTGAAGCATGACAGATGGTTTTTTTATGTAAATGATAAACAAGAAGGGTTTCTGATGAGGTGAAATTTAGTGGGATGGATGAAGATGTTGGTGTGAAATATAATAGTAGCTGACATATGTCACATGTGGTGGCCATGGCCACATAACTGTATATCAAACATCAAATACAGTATTGGTCAAAATATTTTTGTTATGTTTTTGAAAGACGTCTCTTGTGCTCAGCATGGCTGAATTTATTTAGTCAATATACAGTAAAAAGAGAACGTTGACGTTTTAGTGCCACAAAACATAAAATAAAATAAGATTACGAGAATAAAGTCATAATATTTTGGGGGAAAAAAAACAAGATTATGAGAATAAAATAGTAGAAATACAAGAATGAAGTTGAAATCTTAGATTACGAGAATAAAGTCATAATATTTAGGAAAAAACTCAAGATTATCAGATTAAAAATAGTAGAAATACAAGAAATACGAGACTTTATTTTGAGAATAAAGTCAAAATTATGAGAATAAAATCAAAATATTTTGAGAAAAGTCAAAAGTACGAGAATTAAGCCATAGCAGAGAAATACTGTAAAATATTGTTAAAGTTTAAAATAATTGCTTTCTATTTTAATATATTTTAAAATGTAATTTATTCCAGTGATGTCAAAGCTGAATTTTCAGCATCATTACTCCAGTCTTCAGTGTCACATGATCCTTCAGAAATCATTCTAACATGCTGATTTGGTGCTCAAGAAACATTTATTATTACCATAAATGTTGAAAACAGTTGTGCTGCTTAATATTTTTGTGAAAACCGTGATACATTTCATTCAGGATTCTCTGATGAGCAAAGTTCAATAGAACAGCATTTATCTTAAATTTAAATATTTTTAACAATGTCAAATGTCTTTTTTTTTTACCTAACCTTTGATTAATTTATTCTGTACTTTTATCAGTTTATGTAAATGATTAATTTCTTTAAAAAATAAATTAATAAAAATAATTTTACTGACCCCAAACAAACAGTATATAGTCTGACTGCTTGTAATTGTGTTGTCACACAGCAGTCTGGCTTGTCGCTATAGAGGCCATTTGTTGTCATGATGTCAAAAATAGTGCAAACTTTCAAATGCTTTTTCTTCTTTTTATCTCATAACTTTATTTTAGGATTTTATATGGTATGGTTTTTCAAACCTCCCTGACCCTATACAGTACTGATTACAGTACTCATTTTTGTAATTTTTACCCAATCAATCTTCAGTAGCGGCCCTTCAGCTCTCTCACACACACATATACAACATACTGTACATAGAAAACTGAGGGAAATATTTGCAATTAAGCAAACTTCTATTGAAAAGACTACAAAGGAAGACAAAAACCAAAAGCTCATTCCTGTACAAATACAAGAGGAATGGACGGAAATGAAGGGAATGGGAAAAGGGGGAATGAAGAGAGGTGAGGAAAGAGAAGAGAAGAGAAGAGAAGAGAAGAGAAGAGAAGAGAAGAGAAGAGAAGAGAAGAGAAGAGAAGAGAAGAGAAGAGAAGAGAAGAGAAGAGAAGAGAAGAGAAGAGAAGAGAAGAGAAGAGAGGAGTGTAGGGTTTCTGAGTGGCCTGGCGGGCATTTTTATCAGCAAGCCTGATCTTAATCTGAGCAGAAAAACAGCCTTCTCAGAAACACACACACATTCATCTTCATTACTTCTCCTGTCACCTTGTCCTGCTCCAGTGCATGCTGGGGTCTGAACGAGACCCAAAACTCCAGTCAGGACGGTGCTAAAGATGCAAGCGCACATACATATACACTTGCTTCCAGACTAAAAGATATCAGTATCACAGACCCCCCACTATCAGTGACACCAACTCACCATTTGTCCATCTGAATGCCTACATGTCATCAGATTTTACCTTAATGTCACTCTATTCCTCTCTTCCTTTCTCCATACATCATTCTCTACCTTATTCACCTCCTCAGACTGACATCAAGTGAAGCTCTTTATCAGGTCGGTAAGAATTCATGCTGCTATAGAATCTAGAATAGTTAAGAAATTAAAGGGATATTTCACCCAAAAATTCAAATTCATTCATTAATTACTCACCCTCATGTTGCAATAGTGCAAATATATAATACATACACATTCATGCATAAATGTACTAATTCTATGGAAAAACTCAAACAAAACAAAGCAAATGTTTTATCTGTATCTGTTTTGATCATAGATTTTAGAATCCCTCATAGAATCACAATTACATTCAGTGTTTTTGAAGTTTTTATAATGACACACATATGGTTTTGATTTACACACAATTTATTTTTGACAGTCATTTTATTCCATATAATTGAAGCTGTTTGAGTTGTGGTTATTTTTACCTTTTTTCTCTATTTACTGTAAGTACGTTTCAGGGAGAAGAGGGGCCGGTTAGTATGAGGGCTGCTTCATATCAAGTCATATTCCCAGAAACATTGCATTAGTTTCCTTTAATGTTGTAGGAAAAGTGAGTAAATTTGCCAGATCTGATGCATAAGTTCCTCTGCACATGTTTGGGGTTGTGAAATACATAGTGTGGTTGTGTATGTGATAGAGAGATAGAGAGAGGTATATGTAAGAGGAGCAGCTTTATGGTTTTACCTATGTTTATAAGATTGCAGAGGAAGGCCAGAGGGAGTGACTGCAAAACAGAACAGAGTCCATTACATGGTACCATATATATATAAAAAAAACATCCCCCTGAGTCAGCACTCAAGAATGCCTTCAACTGATCTGCCCTGTTACTCTCCGCTCTGTCTATCCTGGCATACTGTGTGATATCTTTACATCTGTTCACAGAAAGCTTTGCACTCACTGACCATATGAGTATGATAGGAATTGGAGGCTATACAGTGTGCAGTGACTACAAGACATTTTCTTCATTGTTGATGAATGATTCACATTGAAATACTACTGTTTTCAAGTGTAATTTCTGCAGGTATTATGTTGAATTTAATTACATAAATGTATTTTTGTTTATTTCTATCATGACAACTCTCTGAAGGTTTGATGTAATGGATGGTAATGGATATAACAATGTTAATGTATTTGGTCTCAGCAGAATAGATCTGCTACGCTGCTGCTGGTGGTTATTGCTGTTGTTGTAAATTATTGCCACTGCTACTGCAAAGCAAGCACAGGAACTTGCTACTTCCTATACATACGATACTGTGCTATGAGTATTAAAGACAAACAACTGCTGCACAAATAGCATATATAATAACCTGTTGCAGATCTATACAGGTGGAG
The DNA here is from genome assembly GCF_936440315.1 of Barbus barbus. Lineage (NCBI taxonomy): Eukaryota > Metazoa > Chordata > Actinopteri > Cypriniformes > Cyprinidae > Barbus > Barbus barbus. Next base: position 15,899,028 of record NC_136757.1, on the reverse strand, counting down.
CTGGGGAAGGTGGAGGTTTCAGAGGAACTCTGAAAGTGCGCTGCGAATGGCTTTGCATGCAACATTAACCAATCAGCAGGTGCCAAGTATAGTTTTAATGCTGTGAATATCTGTGACTATCGTCATTTTGCATCCAGGATCCATCAGTCAGTGCCATCTACAATTTCATGACATAACTTGGTTTTAATGTGAAAACCACAAGTCTGAGACCATGAGTGAAAATTATTTGCATTTGTCTAATTTTTTTAATTTTCATTATATTGAATATATAATTAGTCTAACATTTTGAGTTTAAGGTTGAATTGAAAAATTAACATTTGAGAATATCTGATTTGTCCTGCTTTTGCTTTAATTACATCAAGCTGCTTAACCTCCAAGAACATCTAACCTTTTCTCATTATCACACATATTTGATTAGTAAACTAGTGTAGAATCTGAAATATGTCTTATTTTATGTGATTTTTTCTTTAGTGGTTTTAATTTAATGTTTAAACTCAATTAAATTTAAACTGCATTAATAGGATTTTTTTACAGGATTTAAACATACAGAAAAAAAGAAAAACAGCTCTTCAAATCGGTCCCAGACTTTTGTACACTGTAAAAAAAAAAAAAAAAAGTTGAGCCAACTTAAAATTTGGAAGCAACCAGCTTTTTGCACATTTTTGAGTTCTCTCAACTTATTTTTGTAGGAGATTCTCAACTTTTTGTTGTATAAACTTAAAACAACAAGTTGAGAAAACTCAAAAATCTGCTGAAGTTTGTTGCCTTAAAATTTTAAGTGGGTTACCTTTTTTTTTTTTTTTTACAGTCTACTCCACTGTATTTGTACATTCACTTACATATGTGGTTTTGATAATCATGTGCATATATCTGGTTGTCCATGCTCTAATAATAAATCAAAAGGTGATACAACATTCTCTGTATAGTGGCTCCTAAATGGAATAATCTTCCCATTTATATCTGGTCGACCCCATCATTTTTAATCTCAACTGAAAACGGTTTTACACACTGGCATTTGGATTGAGGGAATATTGAGTGGTTGAGATAGTTGATCTGATTTTAATTGTGAATTGCATATGCAGGTACTTTTAGAGTTTAAAACATTTAAGTGTAGGCTATAGTCTTGTGATTTTACTAATTGTGAAACACCTTATTGTATATTCCGTTATTATGATTGATTATCTGATTACATGTATGAGTGAGTGAATGCTGAATCTGCTTGTTGGTTTTTAGGGTCTCTGGGTCAAATGCATGGGATTCCAGTCCTCTGAAAGGTATGAGTGCGCAAGAGCGAGACAGAGAGCAGACAGATAGAGGGCTTGGATATAATTCAGGTGCCTTTGAAGTTGCTTAGTGACTGTGAGTTTAAGTGTACCGATGCTCTCTGAACGCACTTCACAAAATTTGGTTCCTGGGATTATGGGGTCAGGGTCAAAATATTAAAATACAGACACTCAAATACCACCTTTCCTGGTCACTTACTCTTGTTACTCCAGTCGTTCCGGATCATTGCATCGTTGTGTTGTAACGGGAGAGTCGCTTTGACTGGAGTTGAACAGCAAACACCAGTCAGATTAGTGAAATGAATAAAAAAAAAAACTTAGTCAAGGTAGACACCAATTTAACATGAAGACAAGACTGTGAGGCATGCTCAACTTTCAAAACTGTTTTAGGGGGGTTTTGTCTACTTTGGAAAAACATTTTTTCAGCTGAACAATTGTTAATACAATTAGTACGATCCAAACATTATGAAACAAACATCATTTTGGAGTGTGGTTTTTCTCGACCGAAATGACCTCGTCATTTGACAACAGGTTGTTTAAAAAGTAAATACAATAAAATGTCCATTCTTTCCCTCCAATAATTAATAGAATGGAATGAATCATTCGGCAGAATCCGAACCAGAATTGTTAAATTCCTACGATTCCCATTGCATGACTAATAAACCAATGCCATACAAAACACGTAGACATACGCACGCATACAAACAAACATTCGCGCACACACACTCTCAAGTATTGTAACAGCTGAGTTCTTCTCTTTTGCTCCTTGATTTGTTTGACATTTTTCTCATCCTCGTCTCAGAGCTGACATCATTTAACCCCCCTCACCCCCGATGAGAGTTGTCCACTGGCAAAGACACCCCAATCAAAATAAACAGGCATGCCAGGGACACCTTAACGGCGCTCTCTCTCACAGCACTTCACTTTGGCTCTTGAATCACATTTCTCAAAAGTGTTTAAACTGTAGGGGTTTACTCAGCCATAAACAGACTCCTAATGTGTTTACATAGCCATATATTCTGCCCATCTACAGCTGTTAGAGAGAGACGGCATGTGAAGGGGAGAAAGAGACGGAGAGAGTGTGGCAGATGACTGACGGAGATGTCAAGAGAATGAGATTAAAACACCTTGCATCTCTGACACAGGTGCGGAGACCTGCTTTTATGTTTGTGGTTCCAATGTAAGAGTCTTCTCTAAATACTGAGAGAAAAGAGCGTGAGAGAAAACAGAGAGAGAGATGTTTGTGCATGTTTGAAAGTCTTAGTAAACATTTCAATAAACACATTTCCACTCAGCTTGAGCAAACAACACAGCACATCACATCACAGATATATGCAACATCACGACATATCGCTGTCAATAATCGTTCTCACTCTCTCTCGCTTGACACCCACAGAAAAGTAAATCCTCTTTTTTAATATCACAGTTTTTCAGAGAGAGCAATGAGATTAAATGGATAAGTCCTCAATAATCGCAGATCTCAACAATGTCTCACACTCTGCTCAGATTCGGCAACATACCAAAGTCTGAAATTAAAAGTCACCGTGTGAACACAAATTTCCCATCAAATTCTTCTAAGAGCAAGTCAACAATTGACTCATTTGTTTTTGTTCTTTATTTCCCTTCTAAGAGAAACATCTGAGGCAAAGTTGATATTTAAAATACCTGAGAACATATAAAGCCTCTTGAGCTATGAAAGAGCGAACTCTGCAATAAAAGAGTCTAGTATTTCTCTTTCTTCTCTGAATTGATTTTCTCTTTGATTTGAGTAATTTGTGTCTTTCCCATGCAGTGCTCTTGGAGAAAAAGATTTCATCCTTTTTCCTCTCTTCTGTTTTTCTTGCTTAATTCCACTTATTCAGCAACCAGCACTTCCAGTATTTACAAGATGCATTGCATAAGACAAAGTGTGTGAAAGAAAACAGCACATTTGCTATTTGAAGACCAGTGTTGTTATTATTCACTAAAACTATAAATATATATATATATATTTGTAAGTAAAGATTAAATAAACACATTCACACACACACACACAGAGAGATGAAAAAAATAATGAAAGCATAACTTAAAATGTTGTCTTTTTTTAAAATAAAAAAAGTAAATTTAGATAAATAAATAATAAACTTAGATTGAAGTAAACCTTCCTATTCTTAAATTTTGATTAACACTCAGTTTTCTCTGAATCTAACCAAACCTGTCACAAAACAGATTATAATTCAAGAAACTGACTTTTCACTCATAACAGTTGTGTTCATATATGCATTTAGGGCAATATGGATCTAATAAGATGCAGTCTATTTGTAGTATGTATCTGATACAAACAGATGCATCTTGTTTTACTCATATTGATCTAGATACAAAGCAAATATTCTTACCATTCAGTTAATCTAATTTGTAAGTCTTCATGGCTCATCAGGGTCTCTGCTGTCTGAGATTGTCAGTTTTTGTGTATTGCATGCAGATAAAGTGCTATAAAATGACCATAAAATGTCAGATGCCACTAATGGATGACTTTACCTTCAAAATAGTTTTCCCAGGCGTTTACTCAAAACACCATCACCACCTACCACACACACACACACACACACACACACACATAAACATCCCGACACACACCTGAACGTGCTGATAGTACTCTTCCCCTAAAACACCAGCAGCAAAAACAAACACTGCAGGGTGTTGTGATGCTTTACCGTCAAACAAACCTGACCTTCTGTCCCCCTCCCCTGTCTCTGTGTTGCTGTCTGGGTTTAGAGGAGTGATAGCCTCTGCTTGAGGGATTTTTCACTGTCCTCACTGTGTGTGTGTTAGTGCTGAAAACTCGGTTCAGTCGGAACCAGAATTCCTCTGTGGAGATGAATCTAGCAGTCCAGTCTTATTGGTTGTGACACAGCAATAGCAGGAGACCAACAGCTTGACTAATAGTTATTCCCATCACATTTAAAGCCACAAAGTAATGTCTGCCATTCCACAAGAAGATCTTTTATAAGCTGTGCTTGATCCGCTAAAGCGCAGAACACTTAATCTGGATAACTGAAGGTCTCCATAGACTGTTTGTCTCTGTTTTTGTTTCTTAAATGCATGAGCTGACAGTCTTGGTTGGCTGTGTTAAATAAAATAAAAAATGAAGCCTTCTGGCAAAGAAGGGACCTTAACAGCATCTTGTTGGTGCAACTGGGACCATCTCAACCTCTTTAGGTTCAAACAGAAAAGAAAATGAGACAGAAATAAGTATAGTGAGACAAAGAAATACTCTGCTTCACATCAGCACAACTTCAACAACAGGCTGAAAAAAAAGATTTTCAAATAAATCATACAATGCCTGCAAAAATAATACATTTAGTGATAGTTATGCTTAAACAATTGAAACGTATATATGTGTGTGTGTGTGTGTTTGTATTATATTATATTATATATCATTTTTATTTGCTAGTTGTTTATGTACAGTCCACAGTGTCTACATATTTAGTTCGTTCCTGCCCAAGCTGTTCCTTGTCCAATGTAGTGTGTGCTTTTGGCAATATTCTATGGAGAAAATGGTTGGGCGCACACAAAAAACCACACATAGTTTCTCCAATTCTTTTTCTATTTGGTCGATCATTGGTGTGAGTTCGGGACAGTGCTGCGTGTTTGGTTATAATCACATTTGCTGATAATCACACAGAAATTATTCCATGAGAGAAAAATAGGGAGCGAAATCCAGTGTCTCCTCTGCTGTGAAATAACAAAAGCTTCTCAGTTACAGCACATGTGTGTGGTTTGGAAGAGGTATATGCGTGTTTGATTGGATCACAGAAGGGCTAATGCCTCGACATATCCCTCCACATCAAAGCGAGATGCCTTAACAACTGTCACATCACATCAGTACCTTCCCAAGTATGTGTGTGAGTGTGTGAGGCAGAATCTATCAGGGCAAAGCAGGATCAAAGGGAGGTAAGGTTACCACACGCACAGGTCGTGGGAACACACCTCACTTCCTCACCGCACACACACACAGATTTTGTTTTACTGCAAAGTTCAGTGTGAGGGAGACAAATGCAATAAATATAAACCAATAGACACTAATGTTGGTTACGATCAAAGAGATGACACATTAGTGATGGATGACTTTCTCTCTCGCTTCTCTCGTCCCTCACAACCCCTATTTTGCTGTGTTGTGATGATAAGCTTATAAGAGTTCACACACACATTTGTTCCAGTTATCGTTTGGCTGTGTTCAACTATGAGAATATCCTCAGCACACTATAGGCTATAAAAATATTCCTCTCTGTGTCCTTTTGCTTTTTTTCTCTGTTGAGACATCATACGTCCATGTTTGAAAACTGTTTGAAGGTTTGTGGAAAGAATTCGCAAGTCTGGACGCAATGTTTGCCTTTGCTTTGTTTAATTCTGCTCGGTTAAGAATCATATTTAATCTGTAGGTTGATATATTGTATATTTGATAGGTATGGTGCTATAAGCAAGAAACCTTATAAGATCAGGCTCTGACAGAAGAGATGGGAGAAGAGAAGGGAAAGGGGGAAATATAGGGGCCTAAAGGCTCCTCTGTGATGCACTTCTCTCCAGGCAAGCACATTAGTTCCAGGGCGTTAAAATGAAATTCGATGGATCATGCTCTTCTTTCCATAATGTCCTGCTTGAATTTATATGTACATTGCATTTATGTGACTCTTAAAGTCACTTACAAAAATGTGCATGCATTGTGCATCTACTTCAGCAAATGGAAACGTTAATAGAAAAGACTTCATTTTCTATTTGTCTCCTCTTGAATAAGTGAATTTTGAAGTTCTGTGTCAGATTCTTGAGAATAAAACCGGCCCCAGATGCGAATGCTGTTGGCTAGCATTGCAGTGATTTGACCTCTATGGTTTCAGATGTGAATGTGCTTCTCACAGATAGTGGCAGTGTAACTACTGCTCAGTAAAGTTTTTTCTTTTCTTTTTTACATCCAACAGCAGTTCAAATGTTAGAGAAATGCTGCTCTGCTCTCTGTAGGACAGCAGAAGAATCACAGAAAGGATTTGTCAATTATCTTGTTAAACATTTATTTTGTTTTAAGGTAATTACTATTTTGGCTTAAATTGGCTAACATTACTGTAGCCTTATTTTAACGTGTGCCTCTTTAACCATTTACAAATTTGACAAAATCTCATTTTTAGGACATCCTTTTTCTTTTATTATTTGTATTATTATTATTATTATTATTCAAATGCATATACACACACACACACACACACACACACACACACACACACACATATACATAGCTAAATTAGCTGTGTATAAAACAATATAAGTCTATAGAGTGTCCCCATTTAAATAAGTGGCAAAGTGTGTGTGTGTGTATCTGGTATTTATCACGTTATGGGGACCAAATGTCTCCACAAGGATAGTAATACCAGTAAATTTTGACCTTGTGGGGACATTTTTAGGTCCCATGAGGAAACAAGTTTTTTGAAAATGCAGAAAGTTTCCTGTAAGGGGTAGGTTTAGGTGTAGTGTGATAGAAAATACGGTTTGTACAGTATAAACACCATTACGCCTATGGAATGTCCCCATAAGACATTGAAACACAACATGTGTGTATGTGTGTGTGTACTTGTTTATGCTATATTGTGGGGACCCAACGTCCCCACAAGCACAAGGATAGTAAAACCTGATTTTTTTTTACATTACAAGGGGAAAATATATATTAAATATAGTAAATGAAAGTGTAACAACGCAAACAGGTTTTCTGTAAGGGGTAGGTTTACAGTTAGGTTAGGTTTAGGGGTAAGTTAGTGTTGGGTTAGGGGATAGAACATATTGTTTGGTCAGTATAAAAGTAATAGAAATCTATGGAAAGTCCCCACAAATCAACAGAAACAAACGTGTGTGTGTGTGTGTATGTGTCACCTTGGATGGAAATTAAAATTGGATACCTCAGATATAAAGAGCTCAGGTAGGCTAATTTACATTTCAGACTGTAGATGTAGTGCAGTTAGCATGACATGCAGATTTTTTAGTATTATAATTTTGTTACTTTTTGGGAATTAAATTTTCATAAGAAAAAAGGATAAGAAGATGCGTTTAGATCAGCTTGGCATTATTTAAAGAATCTGCTGAGTGAATTATTCAGTGACAAAAACACATTCACCTGTCGCCACCTCCTGGCGTAATAATGTAACTTGCAGAAAGGACCACTACACGAATCATTGAATTAAACTTTTTATGAACTGATCAAAAAGATTCGAGTCACCGCTATGAATCAAAATTGTTTCAAAAGGGAAAGTGCACCTCGAAGTCGTGCTCCCCGTTCACCGCGAGTTGACTGTCAGACCGGAGGAGGCGGGAGAGGAGAGCAGGAGCTGCGCGAGGCGGTGGCTCGCACTCCGTTTTGCCCTATTATGGTCACGAGCGTGACAGCGCGCGCTACCCAGCATGCGCCGCGGCGTGAGGCTCCGCCACAGCCAAGATGACCGACTTTGAGGAGCCGCTTTCAGACGAGGAGAAGGTAAAACTAAAACATTAAATTAACTTTCACAAACCGCCCAAGTACACACGCTCGTACGTCTTTATATTAAAACCCTCCGCGTGCAGAAGGATGAATATCTGGTTCCCGGAAGGAGCGGGAGGTTGCCTAGCCGGTTAGCCGTGCGCTAATCTGTGAGGAAGTGAAATCGCAGTTTTGCACTCCCGTAAAAACACAGAGACCTGGCTTAATAACAACGAAATACCGAACAAAAAGCAGTGTTTTAGTAAGACACACGCAGTCTGTTAAAGCCGTGTTGTTTTGAGTGGAAGTGTTGTGAACGCCAGCTGTTAGCAGTTAGCTGTCAGAGTGAGTTCAGAAATAGATCTCAGCAGATCCACCCACTCCGAACCGAGTCGACGGGCTTTAACGGGCTGTGCTCCGGTAGAATTACACATGTGTGGGACAGTAGATGCCAGATCCGCCTGACACGACAGCTATCTGAGCCGAAAGCCCCGGGCCGGATGAAGTTACGACCTCAGGAGTGGGTGTGTTTTGAGGTAAAAGTATGCAGTCTACGCTGGTTTAAATAAATAGTTTAGCTAAATTGAGAATTCTGTCGTCATTTACACAACCCAGTGTTGTTTCTGCAGTGAAGCAAAAATGAAATGTTAGGAAGAATGTTAGCGATGGTCTTTTTTTTTTTTCTTTTTTTTTATCGTTGGCTTTTAATTGCATCTTTCCATATTTTGAAACTGAAGGGCAAGACTGTCATTTACATGGTCTGTCACTTTCACAGTAGTCTCGAGTTTTATATGGAACAGACGGGTGGATTCTGATTTATTTGTGCTCTTTCGTCCAGTCTCTGTTAGCATCTGTCCCTTTTCTAAAAGCTGCATTTAACTGCTAACGTTACGTATTTTCTTCCCCTTTAATTACATGTGGTCATTTTCTACATGCTGTCAGAGCTTTGAGTTACATGCTCAGCTGACTTCCCCAGCCAGGCCACAGGAGATGTTCATTAGGCAGATTACCAGATGCTTCCCTTTGTTAATCTCTTCCCCTTAATATTTATTAAATGTCTTTTGTTGGTCAGAGTTATGTACTTGACAGCTTCTTTTGGTGGTTTTGAAAGACTTTAGCTGTATGAAAAATAATGGGATCCAATGTTTTTCGAAATGTATAATCTTTTTTTATTTTACAGTGAAATATTATAATAGTAATATTTTAATTAACATTTTTGTTTTATAATACATTATTATACGGTGTCCGAGAGAGCTCAACGCGCTGCAACTTCAGAAAACACATGCAAATAGAAAAAGCACCAGCAAATCAAGAAAACATCTTCATCAATTTGACAGCAGTTTCATAAAACTAGTTTACCAAATAAGCCAGGCTTATTTCAGTAATTCTGATTTATTTTCACTTGATTTGGTTTCTGAAAGCAAAATTACCATAGCTCAAGCTCAGTCACTGTGACAATTTATGCTGGCAAACTAACCTGGTCAGGAGCGGGCTAACTGTCAGGCTAAGCTGAGCTCCTCTAACACGGACCAATAGGAACGCACTGATATTACCACTGACTCTCTCTCTCACATACAATTAGTTGACTTTATTATTAGTCCAAAAATAAAAGTATACAGAAAATACACCTTAAATAATCAAATAAGTAAAAACAAAATAGGCTACAACCAACTGTACTTAATGTATTACTGCATTTTAACTGATAAGAGGAACACACATTTTTGAGCTAGTATGGCTGTATTAGCCAGTTTACAGTTGATGTAATGTTACTGCTATCATACAAATACACTTATATGTAGGATTAACATTATACATGTCACATTTAATGTCCATCAACAAATATTTTGGCAGAATGTATACTTTATTCTGAATTCTTGCGCTATTATTCTATTCTGCTTTGTCTGTGTAGCTCGTTCGCTCGTGTAAGCCTCGCCCACTCCTGACAGCAAAATGGATATATTTGCATTACTTTCTAACATTTACAGATGAAAAATATACCTGTGACATGTAAGTTATGCACTGAGGAAAACGCAATGTGTCAAATGCATTAAACAGCACAAGTATTCGCTGTTTGCCATGGTGGATCGATTTGATCCATGATCAACATTAAGGGCTGCTCACGAATAAGTGTGCACGTCACATTATCCTGACCCACTGAACCTGGATCGAATTGGTCAGATTGCGTGAGCCGTGAACTTCAATTGTCGTTTATGTAACCGCTTTAGTCCCGATTGATTTGTTTAGGTTATTTCAAGTCAGGTTTTGGACTTTAATCCCTGCTTTTCTTAGCCTCTTTTATGAAACCGCCCTCAGGTGGTGCAAATGCTCACAACACAACCAAATAAAGAATTGTATTTGCAGTTCGTTCCTTTGTTTGTTTGTGTTGTGAGCATTTGCAGCGCATGTTGTCAAATTGGCGAAGTTGTTTTCTTAATTTGCAGGTGTTTTTTTCTATTTGTAGTGCATTTCTTTATTTGGTTGTGTCTTGTGCATTTGCAGCGCGTGTGTTCTCAAATTGGCGAAGTTGTTTTCTTAATTTGCTGGTGTTTTTCTATTTGCAGCGCGTTGAGCTCTCTCGGCCACCGTGTTATTATATCCATCCATTCCATACATTTTCCACCACTGATTTGGGACAGGGTTGAGTGGCAGCAGGTTGAGTATAGAAACACATGTAGTTTTCCCTGGCCACCTCCTCGAGCTCATCCTGGGGGATCCCAAGGCGTTCCCAGGCCATCTGAGAGATATAATCCCTCCAATCACTTAGACTGATATAGTAATCTTAATATATGTTTACAAATATTTTTTGCCAAGATGTGCAGCCCTACAAACATAGTTTAAATGCTTAGTTAAGTAGTTTTTAGTAAAATACTTCAAAATATTTAATTTGGACTTTATATATCACTTTAACATCACACAGCAGATCTGATGTGGAATTGTCCTTGTCTGATACATAAGGACACTAAGGTTGAGAGGATATTTGAGGACAGGAATAAGCTGTTTGAGTTAGTTGTTTTTTGATATTTAGTAGTGTGGGTGATGTGGTTTTAAAAAATGAACTTGAACGTGTATTGTTGAGAACTCAGCGGTGTGTGTTCTTGAAGTGTTACAGGCCAGGGTGTGTATATGGGGTTTTGATCTCTAGAGTCACCTGCTGGAAACTGGCTGTGATTCAATATTGCTGAAGCCACAGTGTTTTAGTGAGGCAAATAGGTGCCCACTCATAATTTATTATGTGTTATATCTGCAGGTCCGCATCGCAGCTAACTTTGTGACCCACGCTCCTCCTGGAGAATTTAATGAAGTGTTCAACGGTGAGTGTCATTTTCAGCTGTTCTGTTCTGGGACTTCTTTCAAGGTTTAAAGTGGAAGTACATGAATATACATGCTTTCATTTTTCATTATGCTTAAACAAATTTGAATTGGAATTGAAGTGTCTTGGTGCATGGTAAAAATCAAACACGCACTACTAAAACACACACTTCAAGATGGAGGATCCACACCCTGTGCACATTTAAAGATTTACACTACCATGTTTAGGGTCAGTAAGATGGAAAAAATGAATGGTTGTACAACAAGGATGCATTAAATTGATCAAAAGTTTCAGTAAATACGTTTATAATGTGTGCTCTCACGCACTCTCTCTTTCTATATAGATGGATAGATAGATATGTATATAATAAATATGCTGTTCTTTTGAACTGAAAATAAGTATCTAAATTTCTACTGAAATATTAGGCAGAATATCTGCCTGATTTCTGAAGGATCATATAACACTGGAGACTGGTTTAATGGCTGCAGAAAATTCAGCTTTGCCATCATAGGAATAATTTACATTTTAAAGTGTATTAAATTAGAAAACATTTACTTAAAATTTTAATAATGTTTCACAATATTCCAGTTTTTACTGTATTTTTGATTAAATAAATTCAGCCTTGGTGAGCATAAGAGATTTCTTTAAAAAAAAAAAAATGTCCTGGCCGCAAACCTTTGAACAGTTGTGGACAGTTTATTGTTTTCTGTTGATTACAACATCATTCTCCTACCTAGCTGAAGCTGGAGTCCCAGAATATCTCAAACCTGTGCTGGTCACAATAAGAGATTTGATTCTTTACACCAGCATCAAACAACACGGAGGAAATGCTTATGATAAATTTTTACTGATTTGCACATAAAAGAAAAAAATACACAAGAAGATGGTGCTCGGGGAGACATGGGGAGTCGTTTGATGTTTGTTATTTTTGCTCCTGCTTCACAATGGATTGCTCAGTTTAATTGACGGTTCCTCGTTGCTGCTCTCTCGCCTATCAAAAACACCTGATTTCAAACCAGTTTTGTATGTTATATTATACCAGACTTGTGCTTAGGTTTGTGACTGATTTTTAATTATGTTTTTTTTGAAGATGTGCGACTTCTCCTCAACAATGACAACCTCCTCCGTGAAGGGGCAGCACAGTAAGTTATTTACAGATCTGTGTGTCACGTTATGTCTAGATGCATCTGTATGTAGTTGAAAGTGTGTTTTGCTAAGAAGGATTTATGTTGCATTCTTCTGTTCTGTGTCATAGTGCCTTTGCTCAGTATAACATGGATCAGTTCACTCCTGTCAAATTGGATGGTAGTGAGGAGTCGGTAAGTTAACGTTTTTAAGTCTCACAGATGCAGTAATTTCAGTCAGTTTTGGAAATGTGTGTGTATGTTCAGTTTCTGTGCTGCAATGACACGCTGTGTTAGTTTTGAACAGAGAGCACACTATTGACACATTATTTATTCAAGCTGGTTGTAAACTCTGCTCTCTGGAGATCTTTGTGTACTTTGTTAGTGATTAGGGCAGGCATGAGCATTGTACTGTGAGTGTTTGCTGCATTAGGAGAGCTGCAGATCTGTGTATGAATAGTTTTGCCTAAAGAGGAAGGGACATCCTTTTCCTGCAGGTTCTGATCACTGAGCATGGAGATCTGGGTCAGGGACGGTTCTTCGACCCACGGAAGCGGGTGTCATTCCGTTTCGATCACCTGCGAAAGGAAGCGAGCGATCCTCAGCCCTACGAGGGAGAGACTGCCCTCTGGTCCTGGAGGGACGCCTGTGATGAAGAGCTCAGTGCTTACGTGAAAGAGCACTATCCCACTGGAGTCTGCACGGTACACAGTTTTCCTATGGGAATCTCAACAGAATAATATGCATTTCCTACATTTCTCTTACTGTTAGCACTTGCTGCAATTGTGTTTATGCTTGCAACCATTGTTTGTGAAGTCATGTGCTCTGATGTTTGTGCCGCAGGTGTATGGGAAGACTGTTGACGGACAGCAAACAATTATTGCTTGTATTGAGGGTCATCAGTTCCAGCCCAAAAACTTTTGGTGAGTAATGTTCAATGCTTTATCTCCTTATACCCAGCTTTCTGGAATACATTAATTAAAAAAAAAACAATGTAATTTAAAAATGTAAATGTTTTGAAAAGTCTATTATGCTCACCAAGGCTGCATTTAGTTGATCAGTAGTACAGTAATATTTTACATATTACAATTATTTACAATTTAATTTAAGTTATTATTAACCGTTTTCTCTATTTTTAAATGTAATTTATTCCTGTGATGCCATTATTCCAGTCTTCAGTGTCACATGACACTATTTAATATTTTGATGAAAATGTCTTTTTTTTTTAGGATTCTTTGATTAGAAAATTCAAAAGAACAGTATATACAACAAAAGTCTTTACTGCTGGTTAAAAGTATTCATTTTAGGGCTGTCGCGATTGGTCGATTTTAACCGGCTAAATACCGGAAGTGGGGCATTTCACGGACGAAAATCCATAAAACATATTATTAGACTATTTTCCAAGGCTGCATGATGTATTAAACCCATTAATAAATCATAATTAAGCATAATTGTGAATTCACAAACGCTATGATATAATTAAATAATTCTATGCGATACAGTTCTAACACAGTATATGCGCTTTATTTCCATGCGTGTAGGTTAAGTTCGTGCGTCTCACAGCGGCTCCGAGTGTTCACGGTAGTTACACAGGAACTTATCATTTACATGTGTAGCGTCTCAAACTCCATCTCTGTATGTTGTTGTGAGTTTGGTTTATTATAACGTTCATCTGGGAACGCATCGTGTGCCATTTCATCAGATTTGTAAGGTAAATAAATAAATTTATAAATCTACACAAACACAGGAGAATACATTGCGATTTCAAAATAAAAGCTCAAACCTTCAGTCTGAGTTTACACGTTTGATGTCCACATATTCATTTAATTACAGTGGCTATGGCATTTCTGTCCAGTTTTACAGTTTTATCTTTACCAAATTCTGTTTTCCATTATTTTCCATTAAATTGTAATAATCAAAAGCATCTCCAATTAATTGATTTTATATTAAAAACGGTTGTTTTTTTGTTTTGTTTTCAGAAATACTGCACATTTACATTTTTCACCTAAATAAATTCTGGTAAATAATATTTCTTTAAAAATTGTTGTTTGATTATAATTTTATTATTATTAGACTAGAACACGTGGATATGTTGTCTGTCTTACACTATAATACTGAACTTTGATTTCAGTGATTTGGACTATGAGATATGACTTGCTTCTTGCACTCTATGTTGCACTTTACTTTTGCTTTAAAAAAAATGAAATTTCATAGAAATTTGGATTTCATTTGGTTTAATAAAATATTCTTTAATAATATATTCTTAAGTAAAATTGTAGATTTTTTTTTTGCGGGAAATTAATCGTTTAGATTAATCGATAAATTAGTCGATAGATTAATCGAAATTAAAATAGTCGTTAGTGGCAGCCCTAATTAATTTCTTTCTTTTTTTTCCAAAATATATAGCTTACTGACCCTGAGTCTTTAAATGGTGGTGTATTTGTTAAATAACAGGCATTATGAACAGCCATCTGTCATTTTTGGACCCCTTAAAGGTGATTTAAGAACTGATTCACTCTTGCCATGTTTTACTTTGCAATTATAATCAGCTGGCTGTACATCACTTATCAAATTAGATCTACATTTTTGCCATAAGTTCTTTTAATTTGGTTAGTCTGAAATCTTTGTGCGAGTCTCTACGGTCTACATTATAATTGTCCAATTCAATGTCTGGAGTCTGATTCTGTAGTAAGACTAAATCTGATAGTACTCTGACACTCTGGTGATTCTCTCTTGTCAGGAATGGCCGGTGCAGGTCAGAGTGGAAGTTCACCATTAGTCAGTCATCAGCTCAGGTGGTGGGAGTATTGAAGATCCAGGTAAGACCTGAAAGATTAGCATAGTGGGGATGAGAAAAAACATTGGGATGGTAAAATGTTACATAATTCGGTTTGCTACAGGTACATTATTATGAGGATGGTAATGTGCAACTGGTGAGCCATAAAGAGGTGGAGGAGTCCATTGCAGTGACTGTGAGTTAAAAAAAGAGAGATATTCACATAAGTATTAACCAAAGCTAAGATTTCAACAAAGTAAATTCCTGCCCTTTTCTCACTAGAATGAAACCCAGACTGCCAAGGCGTTTGTAAAAATCATTAAAAATGCTGAAAATGATTACCAGGTAGAAATTTTAATTAAGATTAATATTAAATATTTTATATGATTGGTGCATCCCTAATTTTAATGATCAGAATTCAGTTTAACATTTGCGCTGTTTAAATGTTTCCCTCCAGACAGCCATCAGCGAGAACTACCAGACAATGTCAGATACCACCTTCAAAGCTCTCCGCAGACAGCTGCCCGTCACTCGCACCAAGATCGACTGGAACAAGATCCTCAGCTACAAGATTGGCAAAGAGATGCAAAACGCTTAGAAACCGACCCGGTTCCTCTTCTTTCTGTTCAAGTGCGGAGCCGGCACTCAGAACACCATATGCCGTTCGCTCAGCATGAAGAAGTCTCCCAAAAATGAAAATTAAAAAAGTCAAAAAAACATTTTCTGTTTAAAAGAGGATGTGATTCCATTCAACCTTCTGTCATTAATAGACTTGGATGGGTCTCAGCTGTGGATGAGTTTCAAATGAGAACTTGGAGGGAAGCGTGGATATAAATTATCGGCAATTGTCGCTTTTCTGTCATTTACCCACTCGCAAGTCATTCAAAGAGTTTGTATTGTTTTGATTTTTGTGAACTGTGACAGCTGCAATGCTTGTGCAAACAGATTTTGTGTTTTAAAACGGTGGATAATTAATGCCTTGCTCACTGTATCTCCAAACCCCAGTCAGACGACAATCCCACCTTCCTCCTCCTCCGCCTACTGACAACCTGGAGAGATGAGATTTCCTGCTGTCCTGTCCTCAACTGTCCAGGCTGTAACAGTGAATGCATGAAGTCAGAGGAGGAGAGGGGAATGGGCTTTGTGTCTGGGTTTGGAGTGACCATCTGTCTTAACTGCTCTCACCGTATCTTTCTCTGACTCAGTCTGCTAAACTAAAATGGTTTAGTAACGCAAAAAGACAGAATAAATAAATCCATGAATAATCCTCTTTGGTGGCTAAGGCACTCAAATTATGTCTTGATTTTTATATTTATACACCAGATGAATTTTCTGCACTTATAGAGGTGCAGACTGTCTGTTATAGGTACTTGTAATGCATTTAGGGTATCCACAGTTTGCAACAAATCCACAACCCACACAGTAAATCGGAGTCTCTCTTGTCCAGAGTACTGAGGGCTCCGTCAGTGTTGCAGTTGCATGTTTCTGCCACCCTGCTTTCACGTTAACCTTGTTTGTCTTGACTGTTCCATCAAAGATCCTCTGTAAAATACACCCATCCTGTAAGACTGGCATATTCTATCTCATAACCTTTATTTTTTCAGATTTTAAATCATGCAAATGTAACGTCTGCTCACAGTAAATGGCACCAAAATGGCTAAATGGTTATTTCTGAGCCTTTATTGTGTAAACTGTTGTGTTTGTGTCTGATATCTTTACTCCTATATGTTTTTAGGGTGACGACTACAGTCAGAATGCATAGGAAAAAAAGCAAACTTAAAAAAACCTTTATTAGTTTAGGGGATAAAATACAGTTGGTCATAAATTTCTTCAACACTGCTGACGTGTAAAAATAAAAAAAATTTCCAAGTGTCAGTTCAGGTCTATTTATGCTCAAAAAACAAACATTTCAGTAGTAAAATACTAAACTGCTACTTAAAAAAAAAAGTTTCAGTACAGTAGGAGGAATGGTGAGGTATTTAAAAACAGAAACAATAAATGACCGTAGAGCAGCTGAAACCTATGTAGGAAAGGACAGATACATGCACCACTTTTACTCATAAAAACCCAACATATTGTTCTCTCATAAGTGTATTCATGTGAGCTATACCTTAATGCCAGCAAGATTTTTACACAAACACAAAATCATGTCTATTTTTATACTAAAAAGTTAAAACGTCAAAAAGACTTCAAGGAGGACACAGGTAAGAAAACAGTCCCAGGGTAAAGTAATCATTAAATGATGACATTACTCTCATGTGCTTTTGCCATGGTTGTGAATCATGTAAACTGGTGCTATAGGTTCTACCTAATATTTAATGAAAATTTTAAAGATAAGACTACAGCATAAACATAAAGATCAGTGATGGAGTAATACATCCAGGCATGGTTATTAGACCCAGTCTTACATTCTCAGAACATAACATTTTGACTTGATTGCAAATGTTGACTATCATGTCACATGAGAAGAATTTCATTTTTAATCTTCATTTTCAGAGAAGGTATTCTGGTTTGGCTGTTGTGTAATGCTGCCCAACCACCAGATGGCAGCTTCCTGAGCAGCGCTTGAGATTGACACTAGAGGACAATGTAGTCATGGTGCAATACAGTAGGACACAGTAGGTTTTCCATGACTGTTTCATATCAGTTCATATCTCCAGTAGTTAATTTCTAAATAGATTTAGTAAATTAACAGCAACTCCACATCATATTATATTACTGCTTGTAAGAAAACAAATAATTTCTATATTTGCCATAAACATAATATAAATGTCACATTTGTCAGACACAGATAAAGACAACATTAGTAGCCTAAGACTGACCGATTGGTTGAAGACTTGGCTAATCACTATTTGCTTAGCATAGTTTTTACTTTATATACTAACATTTTTTATCTATGCAGGTCATCAGGAATGGACTAATAGTAACATTTTAGGATAAATAAAAATATTTTTGTATAAAAATAAAACAAAAGACATTCAAATAGTATTTAAATAAATTCAATCTTACATGAGTAGTATTTAAGAGGCTGACTGTGTGTGTTCCTTTCAAACTTTTCACACAGTTAGGATGGGTTGGGCTCAGGCTAAGGTTTGTTCTGGGATACCAAAGTTTTTCAGTGAGGCATCACCTCTGTGTGCATTTAAGTTGGCTGCACACTAGAAGATTTTAAGGCCGATTTTCTCCCCCGAACGATTAGGAGGGTTGGGCGGTGGTTTGGGGCTTGGGGCTGTGCGTGGCCTGATTCAAGACTTGTCGCAAACTATTTTTTTGTCCAAAAAACCTTCTATTGTGTGGTGTCATTACGATTATTTAACTGTTCTTGTTGCGAGACAGAATGATTATAAGGCTCAAAATCGGTTAAAACAGTCTTCGTGTCTGTGGTCTTCCGTGGTTTCAAAATTGGTTAAGATTTGAAAATCGTCTAGTGACTGCATCGGAGATGTCCAATCATGCACCTGGATGACCACCTTAGTTTAGCTCAAACACACCCGCCTGGATGTTTCTAGTAATCCTGAAGACTTTGATTAGCTGGTTAAGGAGTGTTTAATCAGGGTTAGAGCTAAACTCTGCAGGTAGGTGACCCTCCAAAAACAGGGTTGGACAACCTTGGAGAAAAAGAACAAGGTACACTAGAGCAGAGGTAACCAACAGTTTCTAGAGAGCTACCTTCCTGCAGAGCTCAGTTCCAACACAACCTGCCTTTAATCTTCAAGTAATCCTGAAAACCTTGGCTAGCTGGTTCAGGGTTGTTTGACAAAATTCTGCAGAAAGGAAGTTCTCCAGAAGAAGGGTTGCCTACCCTTTCAGACCAGTGGTTTTCAGTTCTGGAGTATTGTATCGCTACAGATTCTGAATGTCTTTCTTTACCACATTAGCTCATTTGTAAAGGTTCCAAGACCTGAACTGTTTCACATAAGGAGACAACAAAAACGAGGTACTCAAAAGGATTTTTCTCCCAAGAATGAAAATTCTGTCTGCATTTACTCACCCTCATGTTGTTCCAAACCTTTAAGACTTTGAGTAATCATCAAAACATAAATTAAGATACTATTAATTGAGAGATATCTGTCCATCCATTGAAAGTCCAGGAAAGCAAAAAGATCCAAAAAAGGTCATAAAGGCATAAGGGTGAGTAAAGAATTTTAATTTTTTGGATGAACTATCCATTTAAGGACAAGAATTAACAACTATGACAAGACAATGTAGGTGAAAATAAAAAAAG
Organism: Barbus barbus; assembly: GCF_936440315.1. NCBI lineage: Eukaryota > Metazoa > Chordata > Actinopteri > Cypriniformes > Cyprinidae > Barbus > Barbus barbus. Next base: position 15,879,835 of record NC_136757.1, on the reverse strand, counting down.
AAGGAAACCCTTGAAGTTCTGAGAGAGTGCTTTAGATGCAACTGGAGGAAATATACTGGAGAAGGCTAAGAACAGGCTGTGAACTCTAGGCTGGTTAACTAGATGACGACACGACCAAGTCAAGCTCTTTAGCATCTTCCTGACCACTGGTGAGACCACAGCTCCCAGAGAGCTCAGGGAAGTGGCTGGCCCTGCCAGAAGGAACCGGTGAGCTGGGAGACTGGTTGACCCCCTGCTTTTTAGGAGGAACAGGGGGTGGATGAATCTTCTCCGCCCTAGGAATTATTGGTGAGCGGATCCCTGGTGAAAGAACCCCTGGACTCTTCCCTGTCGGCGAGGAGGCTGCGGCCAGGTTGCGGTAATCAGTGCCAAAAGGTGAGCTGTTGGACGGAGGGAGTTTACTTGTTGCTTGTTGGCTTGTGAACCGTGACAGCACCTGAGTGACAGTGTTGCGAGCAATCTGCTTTGCAGTAGAATTGTCTGGAGTAGTAGGAGCAGTCGCAGTGGGAGAGAGGTCTCGAGGCGAGTGGACAATGGATGCTCCGTGTTGGTGCTCTACCTCAGCTTGCTGCTGAAACTTGTGGCGTGCTGCTTGGAATCGCTGGTTGATGCTGGCCTGGTAAGAGGATGGATAGGTCGGACTAGAGCAGCCTATAGAGGCCAGACGCTTTGTCAGTACTGGGGAAGAGCAAGGAGATGAGCTAAGGGAGGACGAGGCGGGACTGCTGGGGGAGAGACACTGCAAGGCTCCACTTCCTCCAGGGAGCACTATCCCATTGTCCACCGAACCCACTTCCTTGCACCGCTCGTCTACTGGAGACTCTGGTTCTCTGGGAGTGTGGTGGCCATTTAGATTGGGTTGCGGAGATGATTTAGATGCAATGCTTTTGCCATCGACTTCTGTTTGACTAAGAGGAGGCGTGATCCCTGTGGTTGCTTTCTGTGGAGTTTTTACCTTTTCTTCATTGTCCTTTTCCAGTCCTGCCTTTTCTCTTTCTTTAATTTCATCCAACTCTTTCTTTAGACTATTGAACTTCTCCAAAAGCTCCTGATATCGTTTTTCTTCCTTCAGTAGTTTCCCTCTCATCTGCTCGCGCTCTGTATCCAATTCCGCCAGCTTTCTCTCAGCTCTCGCCTCTATCTGTTGAGCATGAGCGCGTTCACTCTCCATCTCCCCCTTTAGGGTTTTGATGGTACTGCTCTCCTGTTCCAACTGGCGGCTGAGATCTGCAACCCGCTGGCTCTCCTCCTCTGCCCGTGCTGTAGCCTTCTGACATTCTTTCGCCAGTGTCGAAGATAACTGTTGCTGCTGCGCTAAATCCTCCTCAGCTTGATTCGACAGGACTGACTGCTCACGTTCTAAACGCTCGATTTGAGCCCTCTCAAACTCCAGCTGTGAAGAAGAAAAGCAAGATATGTCACTTTAAAAATTCGAAGATATTAGTAAAGTCAGAGGGAATAACACTACGCAGACAATTTCGAAGATGAACTATACAACTGTTCTTAAAAATATCGTGTTTACTTGCTTCTTCCTGGCTCAAACAATACTTATGAATATCTTCAAGATTTAAGGACCCTATGAGCTACAGAATGTGTGAGAGCCATGGTCAAGCATCCAAAAAAATGAGTGTGTGAAAGCGTGTGTGTCTGTGTGTAAGAGAAACTCAGGGCAGGGCAGGAAGGGCCTTTTAAATAATAATGCAGTCTGTACTTTGACCTTAGTATCACCTTATCCTAATCCCATAAAAACAAAAAAACACAATGGAATATCTTTGTGCACATACAGAGGCGGATGGACTTTATGCACCACAGTCCATAAAAACAATGGAGACTTTCCTCTGTAGAAAAGGCATCTGTGGCAACAGTTACACAACAAAGCCACACCAAATCTGCTGGGGCAGGGTGCTGTGATTGCTTTTATTTTGCAGTTTATGTTGTATTTATAATGCCACAGTTTGTGCATATGTATATATGTTTTGGTGGCGTTGCCAGGTTACCTGTTGCAGAAGTCTGTCTCGTTCCTTCTCCAGCATGGCAGTGATGTCATCACCCACAGCATTGTCTTGAGCACGCCGTCGTTTCTCTTCTTCTAAATCAGCTATAACCTACAGGCATACACACATTCAAACATCAGGTCAAGAAAGATGACTAATTATGACTGCACCACCTAATAAACAGTGGGAATATATTATTTAATATGAGTTAATGATGTTTGATTCACATTAAATGAGTCACATTATTCTTCTTATGTTTATGAGTATAATTATCATAGTTGCAAACAAAATAGAGTGTTTGGTCAGAAGATCAAACATTATTATTCAGAGATCTGCACCCTTTCAAAATAAGACTCACCCAATGTACATAACAGAGAGAATAGTTGTATTTAATTTTCTAGTAATCTTTCATACAATGTTTATGAAATAAATCAACTTTTTTTTTCTTTCAAAGAAGTGAATGAAACAGTTCCATAAGCATACATACGTATTTTCAATACATGTACTCAAGCTCTGTTCCAAAACCTTGTGAGCTAGTCTACTGTCTATATAAGCAACGACCTTCTAACCCAGCATCCAAAGTGACATTAATAGCACTCCTCACAAGTTTTAACACCTACAGCTGTTTAGCATTACCACACTCCTAAAAATGTGAACCTGGACCACAAAACCAGTCATAAGAAGCACGGGTATATTTGTAGAATTATCTGTTTCTTGTATGCCAAAATTCATTAGGATATTAAATCAAGATCATGTTCCATGAAGATATTTCGTAAATAGCCTACCACAAACATATAAAACGTAATTTTTGATTATTAATATGCATTGCTCAGAACTTCATTTGTACAACTTTAAAGAAGATTTTCTCAATATTTTGATTTTATTGCACCTACAGATTCCAGATTTTCAAATACTTGTATATCGGCCAAATATTGTCCTATCCTAACAAACCATACATCAATGGAACGCTTATTTATTCAGCTTTCAGATTATGTAAATTAAATAGTTTCAATTAAAAAAAATTGACCCTTATGACTGGTTTTGTGGTCCAGGGTCACAAATAAAAGTACTAACACGGAATAGCGAAGCCATAGAAGAACCATTTTTGGTTCCCCAAAGAACCATTTTAGTGAACCGTTCTTAAAAGAACCATTTTCTTGGTGTTTAGAATATTTTCAAAATCTACACATCCTTTTTTCACTATAAAGAACCTTTTGTGGAATGGAAAGATTTCATTGATTTTAAAGGTTGTTCATGGAACCACAGGTACCAATAAAGAACCTTTATTTTGAAAAGTACAGCCTTCACATAGGAGTCTAAAAATACAGCCTAGGTAGCTCAGATCTCAGTCTTTGTCTCTTACCCGTCTGTGTCTCCTCTCTGCAGCAGCGAGCTGTTTCATCATTTTCTCCTTCATGTTGGTGCAGTGGGCCATCACTAGCTTCAACACGCCCAGCGGGTTCAGACACACGGGACTCTGCCCTCCGTCATCCTGAGCCTGCGACAGCTCGCTGTCTCTCAGCAGTGCTATGAAGGGGTCACGGAGGTTGTAATGTCCATATCGCTCTTGTACAAATGCATCTCTCTGTTGTGCCTACAAAATGTCAAAGGTAGACAGGAAAATATATAAATAAGTAACTGGTTTCTGTTGTGATTACACAGCAAGTTCACAGAATGACTGATTAATACATAACATTATGTTTGCATATGGGCCATGTGTTTTTATGAGAGACATAAAGAGAAAGCAGGATTTCTAAACACATTGTGATGCAATTACAGCTGGTCACTATCAGATCTATTTTCACAAAACATAATCACAGCCCTGACCCCTCCTTTGCGGGCAGGTGTTAAACCTCCCCTGGGCTGAAGGGATGGAGAGGGGGGCTCACACCACAAAAGGCCCAGCTGTAGGGGGTGTTGTTCACGACTCATTGTGCATGTGTGCGCTTGTGTGAGGGCTGAAACAGGGGGCAGTGTGACTAATTTAGGAGGGATGGGGTGGTCTTACTAAACAGATCAGCAGATGGGAGGCACACACACACTCACACACACTAAATTCAGGACTGGATTAGACATGTGGTTTATGTTCTGGGTGACACACATGCTGCATCCTGCAGTACTCCTCTGCTTTTTTCATGCTGTTCCTCCGTCCGCTGCATTCTTCTGTTTCAAATCATACCAGATTCAAAAGAGTCAATTGCCCTCCTCAAAAAAAAAAAAAAAAAAAAACTGTAAAAATACTACTACTATTAGTTAACATTTAAATTCCATAGTATTGTGTAAACATCTGTAAACATATATATATATATATATATATATATACACATATATATGAGACTTGCTATAAAAATTATCTTTATTTACATACAGAAGCAGCGGCAGATCTTCTATTTTTACATACATTTGAGTAAAAGGGGTTATCAAAACAGTATTGTAAGACAGGGACTTGGTTCTATCTATCGGATGTTGAATGAATGGAGGCAGATTTGACAGCAAGCTAGCTTAAAGGGATAGTTCACTCAGTCATTAATTCGGTTCGAAACCTGTAAGAGATTTTTAGAAATTAAGATATTTTTGATGAAATCTGAGAGCTTTCTAACTCTGCATAGACATCAAGGGAACTACCATTTAAGGCCCAGAAAGGTGGTAAGGACAAAGATAAAATAGTCCATGTGGCATAAATTTTATGTGATTCTTTGTGCGCAAGAAAACAGGGTCTATGAAATGTCAGGAAGCTCTCAGATTTCATCAAAAATATCTTAATTTGTGTTCCGAAGATGATCAAAGGACTTACAGGTTTGGAACGACGTGAAGGTGAGTAATTAATGACAAAATTTAAATTTTTGGATGAACTATCCATTATTCACAGTAAGTTAACAACAGCATCTATTTAGAAAATAGATAAGGTGAATATTAATTCAGTGCCAGCTTTTACTTTATAGGATCATATAATGATGGCAAAGGTCATCTAAATATAAAAATAGATGGAATGACAATTAAATGCACATTTACAAACTAATATGACAAATTGGTCAATTCCGATAAATAAAAAATGTCTAATATCCAATATGATACTGTGAATTACAGGCAAAGAATTATGAACTCATCAGGCTAACGTGTATATGATGCATACACATTTGGAATTTTCATGAGCACGCCTTTGTGTCCTCCTTAAACACACCAACGCAAACAAAAACGTACACTTTTATCTGCTTGATCACAATGCATGTGGGAAAGAAAATAATATTTAACCAACCAGACTTCAAGAGATCTCAACTTCTGCCGTTTGCTGGTTATTATCTGTGATCATTCAAGACTTAAAGTCTTTTAATAACACAGAGAATCGCAGAGGGTGTGGTGTGTACTGGGTGTGAACATCGGCATATTGATCAGCACAATGCAGCAGATGTAACCACAACAACCATTTAAATCCAGGCTGTTAACACTAACATACATTTTCTGTTTCTCAGTCTCTCTTTATCAAGCAGAAATTCATATTGTACTTGTGTCTATGATGAAGCAGTCTGAGTGTGTTAAGTGTGTCTGAAACCACCAGGCTGGATAGTTTATTTGTTTAACTTCAGAATTAAGCAGTGTTGCATACTACTCAACATCATTATAGAAAATTACAGTTCATTTCCAGCCCTAGAGGCTTTAATCTGTGGCCCTGCTGGCCTCTGAGTGACCTTATCCAGAGATCAGAGAGAGACACAACTGAGGGAAACCGATGAGACAGCGGCAAGACAAACATCACTATTACTACTGCTCACACCACGGGTTATATATTTGATCTAATACACTAATTATTTGATTTTTGGCTGTAACACCCTACACAATTTGTGCTACAGACATAAATGCTATGATATGAAGAATGATTCACTTTGGCAAAAAGAGTAAAGAACCACCTGGAAAACTTAAGCAAATGCAAAGCACTGTTCTAGCAACCAATATTTAGATTTATACTACAGTCCAAAAGTTCAGGGTCATAAAGATTTTATTTTTATGAAAGAAATTAGTACATTTTTCAGCAAGGATACATTAAATTAATCAAAAGTGGCAATACAACATTTATACCAACATTTATGACATGAAACTCTAGATGGCTCAAGCTGATGGGTCGTTAACGAAACTGATGATACTCACAGCATTAAACTACTTGGCACAAGCTGATTGGTTCATGTTACATACACAGCCAATGAGCTTACTGCTTTACATTTAAATGGCAGGTTAGCATTCACTAGAGCAGTATGCAGCACACTTTCAGAGATCCTCTAAAACCCTCCACCAGTATAGATCTGCTATGGGTTATTATATGCTATTTGTGCAGCAGCAGTATGTCTTAAATACTGACAGCACTGTAGTTCCTGTACTTGCTTAGCAGCAGCAGCAATAATCTACAACAACAACTGCTTTCTCCACTGCTAATAATAAGAGCGTTTCTAGATAACCAAATCTGTATATCAAATGAATACATCTGCTAAAAAAAATGAATGAATACATCTGCTAAATGAACATCTACTAAATGAATAAATGTAAATATATCAGAATGATTTCGAGTAATGACTGCTGAAAATTCAGCTTTTTCCATCACAGGAATAAACTACATTTTAAATAATTGAAAAATGATATTTTAAATTGTAGTAATACTTTATAATATCTGTTTTTACTGTATTTTGATCAAATAAATCAAATATTTTTTTTATTTTTTTACACATCTAATATTTAACATAATAACATAATAGCTCTACATTTCAGTACGTACTGAACTGTAATTAACTATCATGTTATAGGCTGTTACTGTAAGTATGGCAACTGTGCCAGTAATGTACCATACATGCACAGTGAAATCTTTTATAGTGCAGAGAAAGCAGAAAAATTAGTATGTTCAAACTAAACATCTTGAGACTGACAGGGCTAAATCTAGTTGCTGGATTTCTGGTGGGAAAGACAGTTGCTAGTGTCTGTAGTGCTGTCTGTCCCGGTAGACTGTTATTGTTTGTGTGGGTGTGTGTTAATTAATTAATTAATTTTATTATTTACACGCAGGGGCTTATGGGTATTCCCGCACAGTGGGACCTAAGCGCAGCTTGATTCAGTTGTTTTAGTTTTTATGGTAATTTATTGACTAAATATATTTTACTCTGTGTTGTTGTGAGATTAGTAATATACATGCAGGACAGAGCAGGAAGTTCTTTGTGCTGTTGCTGTTTTTAATCAAGCTCTTGCTGATCTGAGGCGCTTACCGTCAGAGACAGAGAGGAATCAGGAGACTTCCTGGAAGGAAATTCCCACAGAAGGAATTCTACATCCCTCTAATCAACCCTCAAACACACACTCCAGGCAGTTCAGAAGAGCGAGGAACCCCATTGGTTTTCTATGTGTGTGGAAATGAGTCACATTTATAAGGTAAAACGTGGGCTAGACATCCTCCCTATTAGGATAATACAAACAAACTGGCTTGTTTAGTCTGTTTGGACTGTGATTTTAACATGGAATTCCCGATTCATGAAATTCCCCTTTCAGAGACCTATGAACAGACCTGATCTTCCTTTATAAGGCTTAGATAATGAAACAGCAAGTGAGTGAGTCATATTAACGGCTGGTTTCCCGTTTTAACCACCAGCCCTCGGGATACTGGCTCCTCCATTACATCAGAATGAGCCATGGGAAAATAACTCGAAAGGAGGAGCAAAAAGCGCTGCAGTTGATCTGGAGGCTTCCAAAGCATCAACGTGACATACAGGAGATTCTGAGGGCACTGAAGTGACACACACATACATATACTTACACACACACACACACACACACACATATTGGTTTTTGTGGTTTATGGGGACTCTCCATAGGCGTAATGGTTTTTATACTGAACAAACTGTGTGTGCTATTGCCCTACACCAACCCTACACCTAAACGTAGCCCTCACAGGAGACTTTGTGCATTTTTAGATTTAAAAAAAACCCCACCATTTAGTATGTTTTTTAAGCCTTTTGAATTACGGGGACATAGGCAGTGTCCTCATAAACCACCTTCATATTGTAAGACCTCTGTCATACCCATGTCATTATACAAATTTGTGTCCTCATAAACCACCTTCATATTGTAATACCTCTGTCATACCCATGTCATTATACAAATTTGTGTCCTCATAAACCACATAAACATGCACACACACACACACACATACGCAACACAACATTCATGATCAAAGACTCAAGCCCAAAGGGCCTCTCAAGGTTCCCTCTGTGAATAAAGCCCTTACTGCCCAGGAAGAAAATCAAATGAAGCCTTTAAAGACACTGACACACACACACACACACACACACACACACACACACACACACTTAGTATCTTGCCAAGGGCTGAGCAGTAAAAGAGGCACACTATAGGCACACTTACACAGTAAGGCTTTGTTCAGACAGGAAGCAAAAATCTGATTTCATAAATCCGCCTGAAATCTGTAGACCGCAAACAACAGAAAAAAATAAAATAAAATTTGTTTGAAATCTGATAGTAATCAGGATATTTTCACTATTGAATAGTAAATGTGTCAATTAGTCAGTAGTTTTGGACAGGTAAATAAGGCTGATGCACCAGACACTGCTGACAATATCCATGCAAGTAGTAGTGAATTTACACTATTGTTAAAAAAGACAGAAAGAGAGAAATTAATACTTTTATTTATCAAGAATGCTTACAATTAATCAAAAGTGGCAGACAAACCTTTAACATTGTTACAAAAGATGTCTATTTTATTGAATGCTGTTCTTCAGAATGTTCTATTTATCAAAAAAAAAAAAATAAAAAAAAAAAAATATATATATATATATGTATTAAGCGGCACAATTGTATATCATATTATAAATATATAGCATATTAAAAGGATTTCTGAAGGACACTGAAGACTCAAGTTATGGCTGCTGAAAATCCATTACAGGAATAAATTTGCATGAAACACTAACTTGGCTATTGTCTGACTAAACGGTTTCAGACAGAACTGTAAGCGGATCATTTGTGAAATGACCTTAAGACTGAATTTGGAAACCAAATCAGATGTGTGCACAATGTGAACAAAGCCTATTCACGTACAAGATGTTGACTGAACAAGTCACTGTAAGAAGTACAGATGTGTCTGTAAAAGAAACTATGTATTGTGAATACACTAATCTATAAGCAAATGTAACTTTCACTTTCAGATGAATGTAACTTTTCAGTGTTGTTTGTCCACAAACTAATTTCATATTCCAGCGCAAAGAGTCAGCAGTTGATCAGCAGGTCACAGTGAGACACCAGAGCAGCTTTAGTGGCTGAGCCCCTCATCTCATGTTTCCATCTTTCCCACACACACACCCCTGAGCTCATGTGAAGCTGCTGTTCTCTGTTATTAATGCCGTGTTAACTCTTTAACTACAGCATCAGACAGAATAATTACAGGCCTAATAAAACACACACACACTATATATATATATCCAGAGGGAACACTGTGGGCTTCTGTTATGTGTCAGTATGAGTACACTCAAAAATGAACTACATTTGTTCTAGTTTTGAGCAGTAAAGACTCAATTGAGCACAGCTGATTTAATTTGTGTGCTTATCAAAGCATAAAATGAAATGGAAGATGGAGAATTAAGAGAGTAATGATAAAGAAAGCTGTAGGGCAGGGCTCTTTGCTAACACTTGTTTAAGTGTTAAGGAGTATTAACTTTTTCCAAAATAACATTTTTACAGTAATTCTTTAGTTAATATATTATAAATAAGATATATTGATAATATTTTTGATTACTTTCATTATCCATTAGAAACATTTGACAGCTGAAAATGAACATATAAGAAATTACTACCTAAAATCTTTGTATGTAGAATGTATATGTTGTCATGTAGAAATTTACAAGAGGATGAAGATTATTATCATAAATATTATTTATGTTTTATGATGCACTTAATGTTTGAAAGGAAGACATTGAGAAGTGTGCACTAATCAGTCAGCAAATAAATGAATCAAATTATGGCACAGTTCATGAATATTCAATTATTTGGGAACTTCTGCATGATCTAATTAATATTCATGCATATCTTAATGCCATTTTTTAGGAAATATATCCCTTTAATTGATACATGGTCTGAAAGTTTTGCGCGAGAGGTAGGATTGCAATGGGATAGAAAATACAGTATTGATGTATAAAAACTAGGGATGCACGATATGAAAAATTTTAACCGATACGATAACCGATAATTAAATACGAATAAAATGCGCATGGTGCTTTTACAAGCTATTTAAGCAAAGGAAAGTGAGAAAACTCAAGCGAAGTAGAAAACAAACAACTGCTTGACGCCGAATTGCCACTAATTTAAAAGTGAAAATAAAACGCGCACAGAGCTTACAAGCTATTTAAAACCGAAGGAAAGCGAGGAAAAGAGAGAAGACTCAATCGACGTCCACCCCCCACCCCCCATCCACCGAGGTGATAACGGTAAGATGTTGACACACGTCGATTAACCAGTGGGAAAATTTCCTCACTGTCACAACCCTACTTGATGCCTTTTTTCCTCCTTTCGGAATCCTTGCTGAACACGTGTTGGAAATAGCAATGGCATTGTCCTCCTCTGCCACCGAGAAAAACTTCCAGACCGGCGAAGACATGTTCGCAACTGATGACGTAATGAGCACAGCACATGCTGAGAGTCACTGCAGTTTAAACCTGCAATCACTTGCACTCGGAAAGAAGATGAATCTCAGATAAATCAGACTGATTGATTGATTTACCAGCAAGCATACTTTATCGGATCTAGTTATCGGATTTAATTTATTTATCGGAGTAATAAAAATGACGTAATTTTCTCTCATATCGGTCGATAATTTATTTACCGGTCCCTACAAAAAATGGATTGTGTGTATGTGTGTATTACAGAAATAGCACTGCCTGCCATTGTTCTGCTGTCTGCCTCTTTCCTGACTACTCCCGGCACACTTCCTGTGGTTCCTGACCACTAGTACACACCAAACACTGATGACATACTGCCTGTTACATAACACAAATCTACACACATACAGATCTGAGGTTGTACAGTAAAAATACAACATCTGAAATCTCACAACTGCTCAAAATTCACATTTATTAATGCTGAAATATGTCATTTTTTCTCCTAACTCAGCTTAATATGCAGACAAAACTACAAGTAAGCCTACAACTAGTCTGTAGGTTGTTTTCCCAAAACACTTGTTGTTCTATAACAGCTCGCTCTCAAATAGCCCAGTACAGCAACATTAATGCAGAGTTTTTGGTTTGTAGGCAGGGTAAGTGCTAAGGAAACTTGTTTGGCCACAAGCTTTGGCAACATGCCAAAACATGCTAAACCAAGCTAGAAACATGTTAAAACATGTTAACAATGTGCTAAACTGTGTTAACAATACCAAATACAAAAATGTGCTATCAACATGCAAAAGTGAATTAAACAACACTAAGCAGCATGTTAATACATTTTTGCATTGAACAGACACTTTTATCCAAAAGAGGAACAAAAGTAATTAGTCAAAGAGCTAACAATAATAGTCATATGCAATGCCAGGTTTATAAGACAACTGGCTAGAGAAGACAACATGCCTTACATTATGCTAGCATCACTCAGCAATGTTAATAATGTTAACAATAATGGTTAACAATAAACTGAGAACTTTTAGTGGTTTCTTAAACAGGATTTTAATGTGGTTTTATAGGGTCTGATGAGTGTCTGACATTGCCTGTTGTGGTTTCGTAGGGGTCTACTGTGGGGATCTAAGGTCTAATGTGGTTTGAAGTTGTGTAATATTGCATGTATTACATGTATAAAGTTTTAAAGTATAAAGTTTTTACTAAAATCTTTTTTACTTGTTCTCTGTTGGTTTCTTAGGGGTCTACTAAATCTAAATCTACTAATATGATCTAATGTGGTTTGAAGTTGTGTAATATTGCAAGAATTGCATTCATAAAGTTTTCATTGACTTTTTGTCTGTCAATCTTAATGCATTTAAAAGCATTTTAAACATTAATTTTTCATATTTTTTTCTTGCCAAACTTTACTTTAGTTATTCTTGACACAGTTCAGCTATAAATGCATGCATGTGTGTGTTTCTGCTCTTACCCTGAGTGTGTGTATGACTACATCTTGTGCTTCCAGTTCTCCTTCCAAAATACTGAGCAGCATCAGAAGTTCAGTTTTACTGAGAGTCTCCGCATTCATCCTGCTGCCCTGTAACAAACAAACAAATGAATTCAGAATCTGGGTCCTGAAGCGAAACTGCTGATTTACAGGTCTGGCAATATAAGTCAATGTTTTAGCAGGTCATGCACTGTATAACTGAACCAAGACCAATGTAACAGGATCATACCACACACACACAGATCAATTTCTCTGGCCTAGAAACTCTTGATCTGAAACGACATTTGAGTGAGTCGGGCATTCATGAACATTAAAACATACACAGTAGTGTTTGGCATCTCTGCATTGTGGTCTGGTTCTCTGTCAGACCACATAAATGCAGGAAGCTATTAGCATATCAGCACAGAGGTCTCCAGTGAACGAGTTCAACTGCTGTACTGTAACGGATTCCCTCAGTCTAGTCACACACACACACACACAGACACATTCAGTGTGTTTGAATGCTCTTGTGAGTAATTTCTCTGTTTACTGCAAGTGACAGACAGATCTGAATTCAGCTACAGTGTAATGGACGGTTTTTCCTTAACCATTAAGGTTTGGCTTTCTGTGTCTGGGTTCATATTTCCATTTATGTTGGACTGTATGTGAGCAGAAGGACAGAGGAAAACCTGCCAAACACCCAAACACAATCTGTGTGACCACTGATTTATAAAATATTAGTGTGAATTATGATCATTCTGTATAATTATTCCCTTGGCCCACAGCTGAACATCACTGTCTGATTGAATGACTCACGTTCTAAGGGTGTAGAATAATTTTCATAATTGGATAATTGAATAAGTTTCAGTTTTGATGACCACATTGCAGCTGCATATAATTTTGCCATGTTGTTTGTTTCCGGACAATATACCTAATTGGTTGCATAAGGAAGCAGTTCTATACACCAGAGTATTTTAGGTATAATTGATGACAAACAGAAAATTAATTCATATCTCAGGTGTAACATCCACTACATTTCATGTTGTGGCTTTATTAGCATTAATATTCAGAATCATTACCAGTTATTCCTTACATAGTCCCATTCAAAAGTTTGGGGTCTGTATGATTTTTTAAATGTTAAAGTTTAATGTGAATTTATTTGATCAAAAATACAGCAAAAACAGTGATGCTGTGAAATGCTAATACAATTTAAAATAACTGTTTTCTATTTTAATTATTAATATTTTAAAATACAATTTATTCCTCTAATAGCAAAGTTGAACTTTCAGCATCATTACTCCAGTCTTCAGTGTCACATGATCCTTCAGAAATTATTCGACATGCTGATTTGTTGAAAACAGTTGTGTTGCTTAGTATTTCTGTGGAAACCATGATCATTTTTTTTCAGGACTCTTTGATGAATATAAATTTTAAAAGAACAGCATTTATTTTAAATATAATTTTTTCATAACTTTACAATAGTCTTAATTGTCACTTTTGATCAATTGCTGATTTGTTCTCTTAATTTCTGAAAATCTTATTGACCTCAAACTTTTGAATGGTAGTGTACATAAAATAATGTAGAATATGATATATTAGGAGGGATTGCTTACTGATGTGCATAAATCATACATCTAATTTATTTCATATAGCTTTAAAACCTCTCACAATAACTTTTTCAATCAATCCTAGAATCAAAAACCTAGATAAGGGTGGCTTTCTTAGGTGTTTTTTCCCTAAGACAATTTAATGAGATCACTTCCTGAAATGATTCAAACTGGTTACACGTCAGTGTGTTACTAGGATGACAAATATGCAATAATCTTTTTCCTTCTATTGAATAGAAAGTTACACAGCTTGACCAGACTTAATTTAATCTCAGGGCAATGATGTCATCCAGACATTACTAACACACTGCGGATGGGGGCTGTTTGTAGAGCCAGAATATGTGTGTCTGTTTGTATGTGTGTGTGTTAAAACTGGAATTCACTTTTATAACTCACACAGCATTACCACTGGAGTTTGTGATCCAATCGGAGTGTGTTTGTGTGTATGTGTCTGCTTACACACAGATTTGATAGGCTATACACCTAATTTAAAACACATTACTGGTGTCCATCTTGAGACAATACAAAGGCAATGATATATTTTAAGATCAGTCAGTGCAAGTTTCTTTCAGTTGAAACAGCTCATACTTACATTTTAGTCTGGGACTAGGCTTAAGCCTTGTCTATGAAACTGGGGGCTTATCTTTTAAGTTTGTGTGTGTAGGGTTGGTTAACCCATTATTTACATCCACTCAATCTATATAGGAAACAGACTGCATTATTATTCCCGTATGAATCTTCATCTGCAGCATCCGGTAAAAACACTATCCATGCAGATCACAAATGCATCCTTCCTGCCTTCATTTCCTCTCAAGAGGACCTATAAAAGCCACACACAGCCATACACACTTATATTGTTAGTGTGTGAGAGTTGGACAAACACAGGTAAAAGAGAGAATTGAAACACTGAAGCTAACAAGCTTCCAACAACAATCTTGAAAGTATTTTAAATAAAATATGGTTTTCACTGTTTGGATTAGGAAATATTGTCTACCATAATTTTGTGTTATCAAAATGCCAAAACTGCTGATCACTGGCTGTCACGTCAGTTGGATTTTTGCTTGTTTATTTTTTAAAACAATTGTATATCAGGTCAGGAATGGATCCAATCGGTTCCTTGCCACTGTCGCCTTTGGTTTGCTTAGTTGGGGACATTTAATTTCTGGCAAAACTGTCAGCTTGATTGCAGAGCCACTATTTAAACTGAGCTGAACGATGATCACTGAATCAACAATGAACTGACTTTAACTGAAAAATTGACTGTTTGTTATTAATGTCCTCTTGCATTATTGACACACTGTTTTCCAGTTTAACACTGTAAAGCTGCTTTGACATCTATTGTTTCAAGCGCTACATAAATTAAAGTGACTTGACTTGGCTTGTTGTTTTTTCATTGGATATGTCTTATCTCAACTAGCCAGGACTCCCATTGGTGCCCACTCAAAATGTAAAAAGAGCATGACGCCCCTGACTGTGGCTGTAATGTGTAGGTCAGAAGGGAAAAATCTGTTTTTCTGCCTAAAGAATCCGTCTAAGAAACCTCCTACACCAGGCTGTAAATAACAATTACACAAATACCACATTTGACCAAGAACTGTTTTCCAGAAAAAAGAAAAAGGAAACATAACTTTAAACTACACATAGCAGTCAAAGGAGAGAGGACTCATTTCGTAGAATCTTCATTGCAGCAGCCAAGACCTGAGAGAATGAAAGCAGACTTAAATTTAAGCCATTACTTTATTTACGAGAACCAGATCAGTCTGATGTGTGAACAAACCATTTAGACCATCGCGTTAACAAAATCTGAAAAAAATTGGCACACAACAACGATGAGCCACAGACTGACCTTGTTTCAGTTGCACATTAAGTACACCGATCCTGATGATGAGAAATCAGTAACAGCTGCAGTGAGAAACAAGGCTATTTAACAGTATAATGTTTCACTACTTTACATAATAAAGAGAATAATAAGGCTATGAATGTGCGAGACAGTGTGTGTGTGTGTGTGAGAGATATTATAGAGAAAGAGTTACTGGCTCTGTTGCCAGTTTGCTGCTCCCAAAACCAAATGCACACCAAGATTTTTGAAACCAATAAATCTCTTGTATCACTAAAACATTCATATACAAATTGTGAAGTGACAAATAAGGTCTCCTGACAGACAACTGATATGAATTTCGTATCATTTAAGAGGTCATTCAACCTGATCATTCAGTCATTCAATGTGATCACATTTATCATTCCTCAGCGAAATGTCAAGTTTGAAATCCATTCACATCAATAGAAATTTCAAGTAAAATTTCCCTGCACTGATTTCGGAATGGGTTCAGGTTGGTTGCGTGAATTATACGCTGAACAACAGAAAGCTGCTTTGTTTGAAAGTGACTTCTGTGTGAGCTGTTCTTAATGTTTTTCTACACTATTGACAATGGACAATAGCCTTAATGTGATAGCACCTTAAAAGATTCATAAAGGGTACATTAACGACAACAAAAGTGTAATCAAAGTGATCAATATGCGATTCAAAGCATATGTCATATTAAAGCTATATGTGAGGTACAGAGTGAAATTCAAGCCATTACTTTATACTTCTCAAGAACAAGATCAGACTGATTCGTAAACTAATTATTTGGACCAGTTATGTAAACTAGTTTAATTGATTCACTGAAAAGATCAGACTTAAAAGTATGGACCATTTTCAAGAAGAAAAGAAGACTCTAACACATCTTTAAAATTCCTCCTTATGTGTTGAACAGAAGAAAAAAAGTCATACAGTTTTGGAATGACTGATTATGAGTAAATAATGACGACTAGCCTATTATTTTGCTTGAACTTCCTTTACAGCATCTGCTTATGTAAGAACAGACCTTTCTCTTCCCTCATCTCACTGAAAACTCACTAAACCTCAGACTTAACCCAAAGCTGCTGAGGGCAATCCGTAAAAGAAACATCAGACCACAGCATAATGTCAGCTTGCTCAATGAATCATTAGCAGTAATGAGAGAGCGGGACATGTGTCAGATGGGTGTGCGGTTCACGGCACCGCTCTGATGCACATTAAACCTGCACAAGCCCAATAAAACCATTATCTGGCAACAAAACACAATCTTCACACAGCCACAGAGAGAGTGAGAGCGGGAAAAAGAGAAACACTATAAGGATTACACAGACTGAAAGGAATTCCAGGAATTCACACCCCCCACACACACATTAATCAAATATTAACAGAAAGAGACTCCAGACGAGACTGTAATGCATACTAATTCATCTCGACTATATTAACAGCTGATCCAGCATCTGCTTCTCCCTGTCACTGACACATCTTATTAACGATTTGCAAATTCAAGATTCTGAAGCAGTTTTCAGATCATAGACAACACAATATAACCATGTAGAATGATTTTACAATGGGAGCTATTGTATAACACTTGCATAAAAGCAGAATGCAGTGATATGACATATTATAGTAAGCTAAACCCGTTAACCCAGCTCAAATGAGATCAATACCCTGTATCCTAATCTCTAAACTCAACCCTTTCCCCAGGGTAAAGAGTCAAGCTGGACTAAAGCGCCGTGCTTTTTTACTGAGCAAAGCTTCCTCATTGCTGCCGATTTGTGGTTCTGACGTAAATTCGTATAGAGTGGGACTCAAACAAACCACCCAGTGGTTAGGTGACAAACCATGACTTCAGACTTCTGCTGTCATTGACATTATTGCTAAAAAGATTATTCCAGCACTTTCTCATTTGCCCGCAATGTTTGTTGTTCAAAGCACTTACAGTTACTTACAGTTTTTACTTACAGTTACTGAAGACCAAAATCCTCAATTGGCGACGTTATATGTACTAAATTCTCTAACTGAAGGAAAACTGGCCATTAACTGGATACAGTAGACCTACAGGAAAATCTGCAATATGAAGCAAGCTCTTCTTTGGTGTAATTACGTCCTGACCCGAGAGAATGTCTTCAACCCAGCTCTCAAGTGACTGATTCTGACATGCCAGTCAAAACAGATCATTTCACTGAATACAGGCTAGACCACATTTTTGCTCTTCATCCACTGACAAACACTCACATGTCTGCTCTTTAAAAATCACTGCTTGTTTGATTCAAATAAACACATCAACTGAGCAATTCAATTCAGATTAACATTTTAACAAATGTGTCCAAATCTCTGGCAAATGTATTCGATAGCTACTACACAATAATCCATTATGAACATAAAAGTGTTTGCAGATTCTTAAGCACTTGCACAAAAAATGCTACAAAACAAAAACAGAATAAAGTTAAGGATCAAGGATAAACACTATCAAAAAAACAATGTGTCAAATATTTTTACCTATATGAGCTAGTTAAACTCATAGTAGGTGACGAGGATGGGAAGAGGATGAGGATTGGTACTTTGTACAGATATTATGTACTGTATGTGCAAGTTAATTTTTTCATAAATATCGGGTGTTAGTACACACACAGATATAAGTGTAAAGTTAATCTATATTTTAATTCACAAAGGATCTGAGGACACAGGTACAGTAAATAGAAAACAAATGAAATAATCACTTGTAATTTTCATCTCTTGTTAATTTTCCAAGTGAAATATTGATGTTTTAGGAACTAATGGCAGGCGAAGATTTGTCCCATGTTTTAAGAATCAGTGCATGATTAATATTTTATAAGCTGCGTGATTAACAATAAGAGCCATAAACTATCATAAGATATCAGGTTTCCTGTTGGACACAAAGCTGTCCTTTCAGTGTTTAAAAAAAAAATCACCCTAAACATATGGAACATTTCACATACTGCTAAACAGGCAATCAGTGCACTTCTCAAATATGTGACATCAGCCCGGAACAAACAGAAACAGGGACAAAAGACTATTTGTAACACTGTGTTATATAGCATTTAGTGGACACACTATAAAGATCATACAACTAGTTATCTAGTTGTATCTAAATCCATAAAAACAAGTCTAGTAAGGCTGTATTAATTGTGCATGAGTATGAAAGAATACATTGTGGCTAAGAAATCAATGTTTATCATATTTAAAACGATGTGCACATGTCATAATAATAGCGAGATAATGAACTGGAAATCTATCCTGGGATCTGAGATTCACTCTTCCACTCCAGCACGCTCTCCAGATCACATTCACACCCTCTATCATTTCCAAAAAGAAGTTATAATTCCATGACGTGTTAATTTTATTACCTTCATATGTGTTTTTGTTCGCTCATCAGTCCTCGCGGTCAGATTTATCCCAGTTTACGGAGTTATTTCTCACTTTCTCTGCGGCGGGCAGTGCTACTGTCCCGGCCGACAATATGGGGACCGCTGCCACTGACAGATCGTTCAGCCAATAGGCGGAGACTAGCCAGAATGATCCGTTCGGATTGGATGTTAAAATGAAAGAGGCGGGGCTAAGTAAGCGTCGGTTCAGTGTCTTTGTCTACGGGTGTTTATTTTACATGCAGTTTATTGCAGTGATTTGAGCACATTGCTGTTCAGATGTCAGTGTCTCTTTATTTACGGTACACTTGATTTTAATTTGCATTAATATCTATGGACACATTCCTTCTTTGTGAAGGTAAATGTTTTTCAGACATTCATGAAATATTAAGGCAGGATATAAATATAAAACATGCTTACTTGTTACAAAAACAAAATATTCATGATATTATCAAATGTAATACATATATATATATATGTATATATATATATATATATATATATATATATATATATATATATATATATATATATATATATTAAATATAAATATATATATATAACGTTACATATTTCTCAGTCGTTACGTATTGCTCTCTAATGCAACCGGATGTGTTTATAAATACTGTCTAGCTGTTAGTAATGAGTCATTGCAAAGGTGAGCTAATAAATGCGGCTTTATTTGAATTTCAGTGAGTGTTAATGAGCTCCTCCTAACCTCATCTCTGGCGCCCCCTCATGGACACAAACAGAAAAAACAAATAAAATGATATTGATATGAAAGTGTGGAAAGTGTGACTGGCAGGATAAGCATGAAGTCACCAGTGCAACAGGCATATGGAATATGGAAAAAGCTTACATTCAACAGATGGAAATTTTCCCATTACATTGATTTTGTCAGGAGAAAAGATGATCTGAACACTGATGTGTAAGTTGTGGCATTACTTTGTCCTTACATGGCTTGCGCATCCACATCCCTCTGATCCCGATATAAATGATATAAAATCTTTTTAGAGAATGAAACATTTTCTTATGAAATTATATGATTTATTTTGATAAAATACATCATGGAATATAATCGTACATGGGTATAACAGAAATTACAGCTACAATTAGCTTCAAGCTATACACATGACAATAAAGGATAATACAACACTTTTACTTATATTCAGTGTTGGGAAGGTTACTTTGGAAATGTAATAGGTTACAGATTACAAGTTACCCTACTTAAAATGTAATAAGTAGTGTAACTTTTCAATTACTTTATTAAAGTAATGTAACTGATTACTTTTTGATTACTTTTCTACATTCCTAATGTGTTCAACTGTTAACCACTTTCAAACATGTAAACCAGGCAGGGTTAACCTTACAGTAGTACTCAACACTGATTACTGTCAGACTTCAAAATCCTTCATCACTTGAATTAATATTAATATAATATTTTAATTTTAAAGGAGACATTGGCTGCCAAATATCTTCATTTGCATATAAATGTGTCTTGGCAGTGTGTGGACACAACCACCCTACAATGATAAAAAATTAAAAATGACAAAAAAAAGCCCTTTTTTTAATCCCCCAAAAACCTAAACAGTCTCAATTATCAGGCCATTTTGATTTTGGAATGAATAACCAGCTCTCTCTTCCAGCTTCAATACCATGCCAGAGGTGAGACCCTTAAGCAAGAACCAAACCCCCAACTGCTCCCCAGGTGCCGCAGTAATATAGCTGCCCACTGAATTTATGGGGAAGATATATACAACTTATGTGGGGCATGAAAGAAAAGTAAACTAGTAGTGTAACTAATTACTGTTGCCAGAAAGTAATAAGTAAAGTAATAATATTTACTTTTGAAAGGATTAACTATATATTTACATTATTAACTAGCACTGGTCTTTACAATGGCACACACTGTATTAAGGTCTTAGGTAACTTTCACAACTCAACAATTGTTTTAAAAAACAAACAGAGTTTTGAAAGACATTTCTTTAGCTGAATAATCAGTGAAATTCATTAAACACACTGTATTTCTATATATCACAGGAAATTAAATATTGTGCTACCCTGACTATAGGTCTAATGTTTTGTTGTTGTTTTAAACTTGAGATTGAATTGAGATTCATCACTGTTTTGGCTTTTTGTTTGACGAGACACATTTACGTATGAAGGTTAGGAAAGTGTTTTAATGTTATTTAAGTTGGCCTGAATGAGTGCTTGTGGTTTGTGTGTAAGCTTGTCTGGCTCGTGTGGTCACCGCGCTATTCTTCTCATGCATGAAATTGTTTTGAATTGCGGTTCAATTGAGACGCAGTGAAATGGATAAAAAGATGCATTTATGTATGTAAATGAGATGTGTTTATGTGCATAACTCCCCACTGCACCCTGGCCTCTGTATGTGTGTAATGAAAAAGATTTCAAATCATCATTCAATGCTTTTCTATACGCTATTTGGATGCTGTTGAATGTCATAATGGTTTTAGGCCATCTGTAATGAGAATATTAGCAAAGCACTTCCCTCAATAACAGAATTATGTGTGTGCTGCTGTACGCTCATATACGTGTATTTTCACTCATTTTACTGACGCCTGTGTTCTGTTACTATTGTTTTGTTTGTTTTTCATTTCCCTCTGAGATAGAGATATGCGTGAGAGAAAGACAGAGAGATATTCAATAAAACAAATGAGTTGCCCTTCTGGTCGTGATCTCAGTTTGAAAAGAAATAAAAACAGACAGGAGACACTGCTGCTGCCAGTATTGACTAACCAGGCCATTTGTCTGTCATCCTCAGAGCTTTTACACTAATAGATTCCACTCAGGATCTTTAGCCCTTTGTTTTCACACTGTGCCTCTATCTGTCTCTCTTTCTCTCTGTGTGAAGCTGTTTTTTCCCCGTCTTTCTCCCATATTACTTGGCTGTCATGACATTACTATTCCACACCACAAAATTACACAGATATGATGAATAGCAGAGCCACTGCGCAACTCAAAATAAGTCATTCCTATTATCATTTACATTTTCATCAAAATGGACATTTTCATTTGAATAAATTCAATTTAAATAATTTTTTTTTTTTTTAATTGCATCATTTTCATACATGGAAATCCTATTTCTTTTATCAGTTTTTTTATTACACAAATTTAACTAATTAACTAATTTAATTAATTTAGAATTATTGTATTAAAAATGTAATTTATATTTATTCAAATTTAAATAATTCAATTACTTTGGGGGTTGATGTTGGCATATTTGCTGTATGCTGTTCCTTCCTCAAAATTATTATTATTTTTTTCAGGTGAAATATTGTTTTCATCCATTTCTAGAGTTTCAGTATCACTCCATCCTTATTTTTGCATCAGATTATCAAAAGATGATTAAAATGGATCAAATTCAGACTTTGACATGCTTTATTTTCATCCTGCTCATTTATGTAGTAATAATTGAATTGAAGTAAGAATTATTTATGTAACTGTAAATTCATGGCATTCAGCTTTTAATGTTGTGTCTTCTTTTCTAAAATCTTTGTAAAAAAATATTTTATTGTTATATATCTATTAATATTAGTTAATGTGTTTATTATTATTATTTATTTTATTTATTTATTTTATTTATTAAATTTATTTCGAACAAAACACAATATATATATATATAAAAAAAATATATATATACATTGTATGTACACACACATACATGCACATATATACATATAAACAACAAATTATTACCAAATTAAAGAAAAACCACGTCCCAAAGACGTTATACATAAAGTGTCTGAAAAGGAGTGGGATGAAGCAAAAGCTTATTAAAATAATGTATTTATTTTTTGAGTCTAACAAGGGGGTGGGGTTTAAATTTGTACAGCTGCTTTTTGTTTTATACTACTGTTCCACAAAATAAAACTTAATAAACAGTTGTTAACAAATGAATATATTTATGTAAATATTAATAATTAAAAATTAGCTGAAATAATTAGCAAAAATAAACTTTATCAAAGATGCTAAAATAGCTTAAAAATGATTTTTCTTTTTGCAATTTGTTGACTGCAACTGTCATTTTTAACAACCAATGTTTGAATGGGCATTTTAAACGTATGATTTTCAGATTGTGAAGAAAAAAAAAAAAGAGTGAAATTAATGGACATTAAATGCATGTAAAATTTGTAGTAATGTCTAAATATTTTATGGGGTAGAAATAGCTCAGAACATGTTAATTATAAATTAAAAATAATTTAAAACAGTCTGATCCTGTAATCACAAATCAAAGTAATACATAATTTAATATATTTTTATAATTTATAATTAATATATTTATTTAATACATTGACATTTCCAGTTTCTGTTGGAATGGAATAAATAAATAAATTGAGCACAAAAACAAAGGCAGGAGAGGGGGTGAGGGGGCTATAAATATTACCTTGGATAAAAAGTTTAGAACCACTCCTCAGCTGAACATGTTTCTAAAGGTGTATAAATAATTTATTGAATTACAACACATGCATATAAATTTTTTAACAGTTACAGAGTCCAAGAGTTTATAGGCTTATAGTACAACTAGGATTACACACTCTCGACTCTCGAACAAGAAAAACATCCCGTGTTACATCATCCCAGTGCTAAACTAAAAGGGCCAAACCTCAATCTGAAACACATCCTCAGCATAAGAACATGATGCTTCAAATTACAGACTGAATCACATCCTATTGAACAATCTACACTTGACATTTTGCACAAACCAACTGAGTTATCAGATATCAAAATATAATTTCTCTAATTATTATTTGTGGATTGACTTTAAATAATGCATTTCCAAGCAAAGACAAAGGTTGGTACACATACACAAATAAACATTATAATCAGGCCTATCAAGTGTTACAGACTGAAGTGCACACATTGTGTAGGTGTGTGTCTTCAAAGCTCCATCAGTGCCACTTGACCTCCTTTGGATAGACTGATGATGAATGTTACCTTTCTACAGTGTCTCTGTTTCACTGGAGGTGAGTCACGATGTGTGTGAGAGAGAAAATGCATATAGTAATATGTATATGTATATGATGTGAGAGATGTCTGTAGGTTTGGTTTCCCTTTGATTCACACTTTGCAGCATGAAGTGAAAATAGAAGCTCACAAGTATTTCATACACACATCCAGACAGACACACTCACTCTAAACACATACAGGCACTTGCTACTGCTGCATCCCAATTTATATACAGTACTGTCCATCCTAATTCATGCATCCCAAATCATAGTACATTGAAAATAAGCTATAATAGTGTTTTTAAAATGTGCATTTGTGTATATTTAGTAAGCCTATGTGTTATTTAAGAAAAATATAAATCTATTTTCAGAATTCAATTTTTTTTTTTCAAACCTAGTCTGTGGGGTAAAACGCCCCCAGTAGGCATGGCTTAATTACTATAGTTGCTGAACATCAAATCCTTTGTTTTTTTTACAACAAATATATTATAACCAGTTGGTTGAATAAAAACATTTGGACTTTATATTTAAAAATTACCTCAAGTTAGCATCAGGTAGCTAGATAGCTAAGATAGCACATGTACATCTGCAAGATGTCTGTTAAAGATCTCTTGATCTGGAAAGCATCTGCTGTCTACAAACGTCTGACAGATGTCTTTAAGATGTCAGTTTTAAATACATTCTAAATCATAAACATCTTAAAGACATCTAATAGACATCTATTTGACATCTAAAAGGAAAGATGCAGATGAGCAAACACCCTAAAAATATGTCTTGCAGATGTAAATGCAGACGTCAAACAGATGTCTCCAAGATGTATGTGCGCTATCAGGGTAGCCAGTTAGCATCAGCTAACAATATTTTTCAAATATGCTATTATAATTTTGTATTTCATAATTATTGATTAGCGCAGACATACTTTTAAATTTTAAGCTAAAACTGCATGTACTCTGATTTTGCTTTAATTGTATAAAGCAAATTGCTTTTTTCAAACTGCACGGGGGCATTTTACCCCACCTGTGGGGCAAAACGTCTTTTGCTACAAATGTAATTTTTGTTTAAAAAATCTAATAACATTAAAACTCTGGACATTTTTCATACTTTATTTCATACTTCATTGTCACTATTCAATTCTGGGCACATTTCATTTTTGTTTCACATAAAAAAAACACAGTCCTTAAGGGGGGCGTTTCCCCCACTTTACCCTGTCCTCATGAATATGGAAATTGATGTGCAGAATAAACAAGCAGGCACACATCACTCAAACGGCGCACTCAGGATGACCAGCAGAGGGCAGCGCACAACTGCCAGTTATGACAATCTGAACCTTTTTGAGGGATCGAGAGACCATTTACGCATCTTTGGAATCATATTTAGCAAGCATTACAAACCACCTCATGTACTTTAGTATTGCAGGACCTAAAGTGTAACTAGAATAAACCAACTCTAATCTCTTCTTTGAAAAAATATTTAAGCTTTAATTCTTTGCTTTCTGTGGTGTTTGTATGAAAGATCACTGGCCAGTATTTACAAAACAAAAACCTTCAGCCAGTCCGTCTTGTTTCACAAAACAAAAACCTTCAGAAAATGAAGTTTCATTAAAAAAAACCCTTCAGCAAAGGAAGTTTCACAAAACAAAAACCTTAGCCAGTGGGTTTTTACAAAACAAAAACCTGCAGCCAACGAGTCTTTAGCTTTAACCAATAAAACAAAAAGATCTCCAGTCAGTGAGTATCAAAATTTAATGACACCAATACAGTGGAGCTCATTCTGTCTCAGTTCTGTCCTGCTTTTCTGCCTCATACTTTCATAAGTGCATAAACTAATACCAGTGGGAGTGAGAGCATTGTCAGACTTTGTCTCTCTGTGTCTCATGTTTCCCCTCCTCTCGTGCCCATAATTGGTCTTCCTGTTCCTGTCCTCGTTCCATGTATTTATCAGTTCATTAGTTCCTGGTGTGTTGTTAATTATCTAGTTTAGTCTGTCCTTTTATAAGCCCTTTGTTTCCCTGCCTCTGTGTCTGGTCTGATCGTCATTTTATGTGTACCTGCAGCTCCAGCGATTCCTATGTTAGTTATTAAAAGTCTATGTTCGAAAGAAGTTCCTACGTCTCCGCGGTTCACTGCTCCAGAGTGTGTGTTGTGACAGAAGACCGGACCCAAACAGAGTAAGCGGCGTCCCACTGTCCCGTTTTTGTTTTCTTTTTTCTAGTTTTTCTCTTGTTCCTGTTTTTTCCCGCGGCATGGATACCGCCTCTTGCTTTGTCTCCCTAGCCCTTCAAGATCGCCCCTTTTATGATTATGCAGAGGAGTTCTGCAGGATCGCTGCGGCCATGGACCTCCGGGCTCCGAGCCGTTGTCCGCGGCTCTCCCTAGCCCGCCGTCCGCGGGGAAGTTCACGCCGCCGTCCACGGCTCTCCCTTACCAGCCGCCGTTCACGGCCCAGGCAAGCCCGCCGGCAGGGAGTATGGCAAGCCCGCCAGTTCCTGCCCTGGAGCTCATCGACATGGTGATACCTGCTGAGTTTTCAGCTCCGGTCCTCTCTCCAGAGCCTGCTCCTCGCTAGTGCCCTCCTATGAATCTGCTAGTCCCGTCCAGCTCTCCTGCGTCCCCGCTGGTCCCGTCCAGCTCTCCTGCGTCCCCGCTGGTCCCGTCCAGCTCTCCTGCGTCTCCGCTGGTCCCGTCCAGCCCTTCTGCATCTCCTATGTCTCCACTGGTCCCGTCCAGCCCCGCGCTTCCAGAGCGCCCCCTAGAGTTGGTCCTTCCAGAGTGCCCTCAAGTGTTCACGCTGGTCCCGTCCAGCTCCGTGCTTCCCGAGTGCCCCCAAGTGTCTGCGCCGCCCGAGCACCCCCAAGTGTCTGCGCCCCCAAGAGTCCGCATCTCCTGAGCGCCCCCAAGAGTCCACTCCAGTGTGCCAGCTGGATCGAGCCCCTACTTCCCCCAAGGATTTTTTTTTTGGGGGGTAGGGCTCCTGCCGACGAGACCGGGGCCGCGGTCTCGGAGGCGGACCTGCCATGGCCACCAGTGTCCCCTGACCCGCCATGGCTCCTGGAAGGGGCGCTGCCCTGGAGGCCGGTAGCCCTGCCCCCTGGAGGCCTCCAGAGCGATCACCATGTATTCCATGTATTTATCAGTTCATTAGTTCCAGGTGTGTTGTTAATGATCTAGTTTAGTCTGTCCTTTTATAAGCCCTGTGTTTCCCTGCCTCTGTGTCCAGTCTGATTGTCATTTTATGTGTACCTGCATCTCCAGCGATTCCTATGTTTGTTATTAAAAGTCCGTTAGAAAGAAGTTACTACATCTCCGTGTTTCCCTGCTCCAGAGTGTATGTTGTGACAAGCATGAGAGCAAGGTTAAGAAATTGTGCGTGCTATATAACGTATAATTCATGTCCTTTAAATTGGACAAGGTGCTCTACTTGTTCATTGAGGCACTAAATGTCTTGTATTGGGCACAAGGCAGTGGTGAGGAGCGCGTGCAGCATCTTCAGCTCAGTGTTGGCTCTATTCCCTGTACCCAGGCAGTATGTGCTTGTGTGAGTAATTTAGTCGTATTTAATTTAATCCCTGGTGTCTTGGCGAAGAGATCAGTGCAGTAATGGTGAAATGTGGGTCAGAGTTAAACCTTCTCTGAAGCCCTGAAATAAATACAAGCTCAAGTACCTACTGAAGGGAGAAGAGTCGACCAATAATCTTTGACTGAGGTTCTGCCAGCCTGCTGAGCTGAGAGTTCAACAAAACTCAGCAAAGTGAGCAAACCATTCCACCCCAGAGTGCTTTACTGATGCTCAGCTGTCTACGGGTGAGTCCACCGCTGGCTTCAGCAGAACTAGTGGGCCGGGCAATGCAGAGTCCGAGATGGTCTGAGCTCCAGATAGCACAACTATGCACCAACACAGTATTTCAGTCAGTTTCATATTTTTGTAAGATTGTTTTATGATCGTTTTTATTTTATCTTTTTGGTCACTCATAAATGTAATACTAGGAAATATTATCACAATTTAAAAATTAATACAAAGTGCTCATGAAATCCTAAAGACAGTTGGGCGGATTAATATTTTTGTTAACATGATGATTTTTTCCCCTAGGACTCTTTCATAAATAGAAAGTTCAAGAGAACAGCATTTTTCTTTCAAAACAGAAATCATTTGTTACATATTATGTATTAATTTACTGTTAATGTATAATGTATTTACAGACAATCTTTATAAATGTTTAAATATTTTTAATACACAATTTTATATATATATATATATATATATATATTTATTTATTTTTAAACTCACCGACCACCACAAACTCTTGAGTGGTACTGTATATATTTTTTCAAAATTAAATAATTAAAATAAGCGATTAATAAAAATAAAGAATTAATTTTAAAAAGCTATTCAGATGCCAGGCAGCAAACTGGCTTTTCTATCCTTTTTTTTTTTTTTTTTTTTACAATTATTTACATTAATTAGTAGATAAATCAGTGATAAATAACATTTAATATAATTTTTATATTAATTTGTAATAAATAACATCTCCCTTTGCTTTGTTTTTTTACACAGAAGTTTAAGCACCCATTGTGAAAACCTCTACAATAAACAACACATAACATGTGGTTCATTTACAGGGCCCTTTTTCTGTCTAAGTGGGCAGATCTTGGTTTAGGAAAATCTGCAATGTGAATTTGTCTAGACCTATATGCTGTTTAGTCAAATCTCTGGTTATGTAGGAGATATAATGTGATATGGAAAAAGCAGTGGGTTTCTTCTGACCAAGTAACAGTCTTTGAAATGCAGCTCATTATTATTACATTCACAAACAAACTCACCTTCAATCATAATGTCATGACTAAAATGGAACAGTGGCCCATGAAGACCCATTCCACTCTTGAATGGGGACAAGTATCAGCATAATTTCTCTCTCTCACACACACACACACACACACACACACACACCTTTGTGAGGACATTCACTGACACAATGCAATCTCTAGATCCTTACCCTTATGAAAAATAAGTTTATTCAAGTGTGCTATTAGTATACTTCTTTTAAACAAAAAAATAGTAAAGTATACTTTGTCTACTTTTTATGTACTTATCAGAAATGGGCTTTATGTACTTAATAGAAATATATTTAACATGACATTTAAGTATACTTGACTTATACTTAGAAAAAGTCTAAATATATTTGAGCTATACTTGTGCTCCTAGAATTCATTGTTATACGGTAGGGGGCGCTAGTACACATCTTCTGTACAGAATTTCCAAAAAAAACACAAGCGAAGAAAAAACTGAAACAACGGCTGTGTCCAAATTCAGGAGGCGTTTCTCAATGTCAAGGAAGGATCCTCGGAAGCCAGAATTTCGAGGATGCTACGTCATCGACATCCGTCGAAGGACTGTTCCAATGTCGAGGATCCTCGGAATTTCAACGAAGGACTGAGTCCTTCGTTCGAAAAATATCCCATACACAGGAAAGGATGCATAAGTGTAGCCTTCGCGCTCTTCGCGCGCTAAAATCACCCACAATCCTATGCGCGCAGCTTTGCTATCTTGCTCAAAAATTCAAAATGTTGGACGTTAGCGGAGTCGGAGCGCCAACGGGGCAATATGCGTTCAAATGTAACTTAAGTATATTTACAAATTACTTAAAAAACATTTTTGTATTAAAAAGTATTACTACCGTATTGATATTATAAATTCTAGAAATTACGTTATTGATAGCTAACTGAACCGGACTAACTTAGTTAAGCTGTCCAGAGTAAAAGCGGACCGTTTCACTGACGTAATGACGCAATAACGTGCACTTGCTAGCCTGTTCCATTTACGTGTTCTCCGAATGCTTAGAGGAGCCTCGCCTAGCCTCTGAAGGAAGTGACTTGGAAGGACCAGTCCTGCCAAGGACGTATCCTTGACATTGAGAAACACCTAGGGTCTGCATCCTTCGGAGTACTCATTTGAAGGACGTTACGTCACAGCGCCACGACGAAGGCTGTCCAAATTCGTAGGATCCTTCAAATGCGGCCCACAAATACGTCCTCCTTTTCCCCAAATTGGAAGGATGGGTGTGGTGGATCCTTTCCCGTCCTATCTATCCCATAATTCTTTTCGGCAGAGCGTAATGGCGGACGAAGCGAGCGGTAGCGGAGTGGGAGAGGAGTTTCTCTGACAAAACAAGCTAAAGTTTATGCTTCGGCTCAATGAATTTGTAGGAGAAATTAGTAGAATACTTAAAAACAAATAAAAATAGGCTATAATGGCTTACCTGGATGTGACTGTCTTGTAGTCTGATATAAAAAACTCTCCGACAATGAGCAAAGAAAGTATTTAATTTATTAAATTGCTTTATTTCTTCCAAAAGAATTAAAATGAGGAGAATAACTCTTTGTTTGTCCATTTTCCCGCTTCTTGCTTGGCGCTGTCACGGTTGCTAGGCGACAGGATATGAGCAAAGGGTAAGGGAGGGAACTGAAAGAAGGGTAGGCTGTCCAAATTCACAAACACCGACTTCCGGGTTTTGCGGACGTCGGAGGATCCCTCCTCCTTCAACCGGGTAGGAAGGATCCTAAGGAGGATGCAGACCCTGAATTTGGACACAGCCAACTGCTTCCACATATAGACGGTTTCATCAGGCGCACGCAATTTTACAGGAATTTACCGTTAACCATTTAACAGGTTTTTACTGTAGCATTTTCACAGTTTTTTACAGTTAAAATCACAGTCATTTTTACAGTGTAGGTTTAGGGAAAGTGTTTGGGTGAGGCACTTCCACATATATTCTAACATGATCATCAGACATAAAACAGCATCAAAACTCGTAACGCTATGAAATAAAATGTCAACCAATGAAAAGGTAATAATGACTGTCAAGCTTTGGGATGTTGATCGATTGTTCTATGTTTTGATTATAATTCTGAATCCAATTCATAGTCTTTTTTCAGCTTTTTGTTCAAAATGTGGTTTATTTATTTATTTTTTATTTAATAAACTTACCCACATTCAAGTGTTTAAAAAAAACAAATGCATGAAGCTAGAATAAAATGTTTTTGTTTACAAGCAGATAATCTGTTCTTTCTTTTGATGTTTTGTATATGTTCATATAACAAAATATATAACGTTAAAAATTAATATCTAAATAGGGACATAGTAGTATACTTAAAGTATGATGTAAAGTTCACTTTAAAAAAAAATGTACGAGTATGCTTGCAGTTTAAACTACTAAACTAGTAGTTTACTGAGACTATATTTCAAAGTGTACTAAAAATGCTACTACAAGTATTTAATTACTAAACTATCAGTATACCTTTAAGTTCACTTTGAGAATAGTTGCAGTAAAAGCTAAAACATTGATGTAAACTAGTTGTGTACTCAAAGTTTACTACTGTTACACTTAAAGTATACTTAAAACTATGCTTGAAAGTAGGCCGATTTAGTCAAGGAGTACTGAAATAGTACACTTACAAGTATACTACAAGTACACTGATATTTGTATTCTTATTACATAAAGTATACTTAAAAATATCGCTAATAAAATAAACTTGAAGTATACTACTTTTTGGTAAGGGTACCCTAACCCATCAGAACTAAGTGCTTCACCCAATCACTTTCCCTAAACCTACACTGTAAAAAATGACTGTGATTTTAACGGTAAAAAACTGTGAAAATGCTACAGTAAAAACCTGTTAAATGGTTAACGGTAAATTCCTGTACAAATTACAGGGAAAAAACGTAAACTGATGTTCCCAGAATTCCCTGCATTGCATTTCAAATTTTGTTTGAATATGATGTTTTTTCATGTTGTTTCTATTAGTTTTTTCTTATCAGTTATGTTTATCAGGGTTGTATGTTCATCTAATGTTGTTAAATTCATGTTTATTATTATATCAGTTTAATGAGTCTCACCATGATGGTGTTTAGTGTTTTTTTTTTTTTTTTAACTGTAGAATTCCGACAACCGAATTTTACAGTGTATCGTTTACCCAATTATAACCTGATCCCTAAAACCAAGTCTTGACCCTCAAAGAGGCCCTGACTTTACTCACTTTGTCTCCTCTCCGATGGTCTAAAACTCAAACCGGTCCTCACAAAGATAGCTGTACAAGTGCATTATCACACACACACACACACACACACACACACACTCAAACATATAGACTGTTAAAATACCAAAATCATTGAGAAAATAGCCCACGGTGATTATGTTTACAACAGAACGATTGTGGCACTCACACAATCTCAACAACAATCTGTTAAGGTCCATAAATCGTCTCATGTTCATTTATTTTTAATGCATTAATGACACGTTTCAGCTCTGAATGCATCTGTAACAATGCCAAAAGGAGATTTATCTTCAGTTCCTACACTATGAGTATGACTCTGCACTATGAAAAAGAACACAATCTAATTTCCATAATTAGTGTTCTTGAATTCTTGAATAGTATTACTTTTTATACATTTATGAATAACCAGAGGTGCTTTTCTCCCAGATGTCAGTTGTCGAGGAGAATGAAGCAGTATTCTCAGCACAAATAAAAACTTGATTTTTCTTTAATGCTTTGCTTTAAAAATGAACACATATACACATTCTAAAAGATGTGCATTCAACTTTCAGAGGGGGTTTTGATGAGCTTCGATGTATTAACTATAAACTAATGGATGCAGAACCGAGAGATTTATCCTAAATAAAGTATGTGACTAGAACTTTGACATAAACATTTGTGCCTGTGAAATCAAAAGCTCTGAAATATTCATAATTCTCTGAAAGCAAACTACATCAAAGTGCACAGTCTGACAACGACTGCAGGGCATTATTAAAGCTTTTATTTCTCAACAATAATTTAAGCTTTTTATAACTGTGCATGGCACTGTGATTACCATCATGAAAAATGGTTCTATAATGTTGCAGGATGAGGGAGATGCATTACAACAACACAAGAATTCAAGGATATTATTAACATTCAAGTCAACTGAAATCAGAATTGTCCCTATTTACTTTCTTAATGCATGTTCCAGATCTCATTGTGCACGATTAATAGTTGCATGTTGTGCATGTTACTACAAATAAGAACAAATGCAATCTTTCGAAATATTTTATCAAAATGAATTACTTTTGCCTCTGAAATGACTTTCTATTTTGGCTGATGTCATGAATGCCTCTTACTTTTTCAGCCTCTTGTAACACCCACTTTTCACAATCCAAACAGTTCCCAGTCTTGTCCTACATGTTTTTTAATGATATATCATATTACACTCAGAAAATATGTTGGATTTCATATATTACATTATAGTTTACATCAGTATCATTGGGTTAAATCTATGGTAACACTTAACAATAAGGTAAATATTAACATAAGTAAACAGTAATATTAGGTAATGCAAAAGTTAACATGAACATACAATGAGCAGCAATTATTCATCTTAATTTAATAAATTACATTAACGTTAGTTAATGCAAAAGCTCACATAAAATAACAAAAAAATAAACTTTTGCGTCTTCTCTAGCTCTAAATTTAAGTTTATTAAATATTATAGGTATGAATATAAAATATGATTTTAAAATAATTTGTTATTAAAACTGACTTTAATAAGTGAAATGTATCAAAAATAATAAATAATCTTTTAAAATTTTAAATAACATTATCAAATAAATGTATCATGAGTTCCCCCAAATATTAAGCAGCACAACTGTTTTCTAAATTGATAATAATAATAATTTTTTTGAAGAAAAAAAATCAACATATTTGAATGATTTCTGAAGGATCACGTGACACTGAAAACTTGAGTAATGATGCTGAAAATTAATCTTTTCCATCACAGAAATAAATTACATTCGAAAAACAGTTATGTTTAATTATTATAATAGAATTTCACAATATTACAGCTTTTATTGTATTTTTTAATCAAAAAAGAACACATTGGTGAGGAGACTGCTTTTTAAAAAAAAAAAGAAAATAAAAAAAACAAAGAAAATATTTTAACGATAGTGTACAAACTAAGAGTTATCAGAACTACAAATGTTGAGCAGTTTTAATGGCTTCAGGCCTCTGGGTAACTAATGACCTTGAATATGTTAGATGGGAGATTGGGTCTCGCCTGGGCTGAGCTTTTCTCTCATTGCTGAAGCTCTTCTGTTCACTTATTCACAAATCAAGAGAGAAAAATCATAAAATATTAATCAGTCTAAGCACTTCCAGAACCATTGTGCTCATCTCCACCATATTTCATATGGGATAGACCAATGAGATTTTAGAGCAATTACCGTGCACTATATGTTAAGTGCATATTCAAAGCATTTAAGCAGATAAAACAGAGGAAGGAGAGGCGAGAGGAACCCTTTCTCTCACTTTTTGGTGCTCTCTCGGGGGCAGAAAAATATCTCCATTTTGAGTGGGTGTCCTCTATGGACAGTGGTGTGAGGCGGTGAAAGCCTTCATGAGAGAGAGAACACGCTTTCTCCATTAGGATCGTCCTTTCCATTCATTCATCCAATAGAGAGAGGAAGAATGTGACAGTCTAATCTGTCAGGTGTGAATGAAGGGTAGATCTTTGCTGCTGGTCCTGGATCCGACTTGCTAGATTGCTAAAAAGCTTCATAAACCGATGGTGGGTCAGAAGGAGTGTGTCTGCACCCCTGTGAGTTTAAGACATAATGACTGCTGAGGCCCTGAGCTGCTCCAGTGCTGTCAGAAAGAATGAAGACCTGCGTGTGGGGTGCATGCTGGATCTCATTGACTGAGCTGGCATCTGATTGGTCAAGGCCAGATCTCATAGGTGAAGGACATGCAATGTTAATATCATGCTGAGAAATTACTGACGAACATGGTTTTTCAAGGTTTTTTTGATTTTGTTAGTGATATTGATGGTAAGATGAAAATGTGCTTTGCCAAATGCATCTTAAATGAGATCATATAAATGCATTATCAGCAAAATTATAAAATAAAACAAGTACTCATCCTCAGGCCATCAAATGTAGATGAGTTATTATGGATTTTGGCCAGAAGTGATGGTTTTAGGTTAAATAAAGCTACATTTTAAGCACAATTTATTTTTGGGCGAACTATACCGTTAAAAGGATCCTGTCAGAAGAAAGTAAGTAATGATACTTAAACAGCTCTAATATGGAATGCTGTAAACATTAAAATAAGTGCACCTTGTTGCTGATTACGCCAGAAAAAGAATGGTTTCAACTGAAAGGAATCTCATAACTGCTCCTTAGGCTTTGTTTGATGAGAGCTAATCTATGAGAATGGTGAAATGTTCTGACACGATCTTGTTTTCAGGCGATAGTTGTTTTTTAATTGAGAATCAATAGAGCAGAGGGTGGAAAATTAGAGGCAAACCCTCAGGGAAACATGATTACTCATAAATCCTCTGACATAAAATATCAGCGTGAACTCAGAAAGCCCAGTAAGTGATAAAAATGACATTAAAAACCCATGTGCTTCAAAACTTTTATCATGTAAATGATCATGCCAAACACAGCATCTGCCATAGTCTGTCATGTCAGCAAACACCCGTTTAGACTTGACGTTTACATTTACATGTTATTCAAAGACAATTGCAAGAACAAGAAAAACAAGAAATCACTGCAAGAAAGTATATATATATATATATATATACATATATAGATATATATATATCAGGACATTTCCTTCAACTCTACATCACAACACAATACAAAGTGTAATTCAAAATATGGGTAAACATCTGTGAAAAATCAATAGGGAAAATTCCCTCATAATAACAGTACACTAGATTATATTTTTAAGACATTTTTTAGAGGGTAATGGGCATATTTGATTAGAGACTAAGCGAGGAAAATTTTGAGTGAGTAATGACGTGAAGATCGGTCACCCAATAATGAAAATTTGATCATCACTTACTCATCTTCACTTCGCTCCAAGCTTGATTTAATTTCTTTATAGCATAACAGAAGATATATTGAGGAATATTGGTAACAAAACAGTTTTGGTTCCCATAGACAATAACAACAACAACAAAAATTATTTTGTGTTTCACAGATAAAAGAAAGTCATAAAAGTTACTTCCATTTTAAAGCATTTTGTAGATTTTTTGGTCCATACAATAAAAATCAATGGGGTCCAAAAAAGCAAAGAAACCCACCACCAACAACAAAAAATACAAAAACAAACAAACAAACAAAAACAAACACAAAGATATTTTTTCTATTGTATTCTATCGTACACACACAAACTTGGTTCTTCAGTGGTTCATTTGAGTGGTTAAGGTACTATATAGCACCACTGCCTTACAAAGAACCTGTTAATCCCTTGTATACTTCTTTAAAGGTTCTCAAACTCTCTCTAAGCCTCTTAGTTTAGTCGGGGAAAGGATTATAAAATTACATTAAAATACAGTGTATTTCCAACGTTATCTCACGGCAATTCGTACATATTTTACGAGGTGGCTAATTCGTACGAATTCGTACCACCTCACTCCTACGATTTAGTACGATTTGTCTAAACCCCAGTGACGGGTTATTTTAGGGGAGGGTTTAGGTGTAGGTCATTCATACAAATTCATGCGAATTGCCAACTTGTAAAATATGTAAGATTTAGCAAAAATTGTATGAATTTGTACGAGTGAGTTCGTACCAATTAGCCACCTTGTAAAATATGTACGAATTGCCATGAGATCGGGCTGGTATTTCCTGAAGATAATGTGGTTCTCAACCTTTTTGCCCCCAAGCGCCCCACATAAGGAAACATTCCAGGGCCCACATATAAGACTTTTTGACCTCATAAAAGCATAAATGTGATTTAAAAAGGCTTTTGCATTTGTAGTAAATTCCCATTAATTGCAAACATGTGAGAGTGGAGTAACATTTCTAAAAATCTAAGGAGGATAATGGGATTCCTACAATGAACCACTTTTCAAAAATTTTTTAGAGTGCAGTAATACACTTTTATATTACATTTTTATGATATTTTAATTTTGTTTGTTTATTTATTTATTTATTCTCCAGTTTGACAGCTCCAGTCCCCATTCATAATATGTAAAAGACTGGAAATAATAAATATATTTCAATCTACAAACATTATTTGTGATTATGCTGTTCTGATGAGGCTGGAAAAGTTTCTAGACCTGGATAAGTGAAAATCTTTGGCAAGAGCATTGTAAAAAACAATTACAACTTTTTAAAGTTGTAAATAAATCAAAGATTATTTCAGTATATTTTACAAGAAAATATTATTTCAGTCTTTCTACTTCAACATTTCACATTTAATTCAATGTGTCAGTTGTGTTTGCTTTGAAATTTGTGAAATGTGCTAGTAATTTCTGAGTGAAAATTGTTTTCACACCCTTTTTTTTCCAATTAGGAAGCAAGACAACTGCCTCGAATTGAACAATACTGAAAGCCAAAAAAGACTGCCTCAAGGCAAATAAGTTCTAAAGGTACGAGAAACCTTGAGTCAGGCCTTAATGCAAGTTTTACAGAAGGTTAAGTTCTATAAGAGGATCTGTATGGCTTTCTACAGATGTCACTCTGAATCTCCAAGGCTCTTCCTTTGAGAACTGTAGAGGAGAAACACATATTGCCTGATAATCAGATCCACCAGCACTGCATCTATTAGCACGGCCATTCAAACACCCGGTGTCCTTTCGTAGAGGAGACACGGGTCAGTCATATGCAGAGAGAATGACAGTTTAATGGCATTTGTCTTCAATGCTGCTAGATAAACAGAATGAGTGGAGTATCTTGTAAATACCAAATTCAACTACCGCAGCTGCAGAAACACACCGACTGCACAACTGTTTATGTGTCACTGGAGCCAGAGGAGACAGGTCCTCACATGGCTTTTAACACAGTTTGCGCTGGCTTATTTAAATTAGTAATTTTTGTGTACCCTCAGTGCACCAACACACAAAACAGACACAGCCTTGAAGTGTGTGTGTGTGTCCATTTCAATCACAGAAGAAAACCGGCTCTGGTGTGCAACTCTTGAAGTTTTTACCCCCCGGCGTGGCACTTCATCTCTGACTGGCCAAGTGTGCAACAATAGTGTTTGTCTACAACACAGGAAATGAAAAAAAAAATATTCAATACCTTCCAAATAGCCATTATGACCTAGATAATGACTTTCTTGAAACCTAGAATGACCTAAATAATGGCAAGGTCTATCTCAGGTGGAGTGGATGGAAGGTAACTAGCACATCTAGATGCACACACACACACACACACATCAGTGTAAAAGAGTGTATATAAGTAGACAGTGATAGAACCATCCATGTTATACACACACAGGCCCACATACGTAATCCCAGTGTGAACTGTCGCATTGTTGAGGGCAGGAATATTGGAGTTGACAGGGGATGAATTATTAATGAGGGAGGAATCCCTGAGGAATGTAAGCAGTGGGGAGGGGAAAGGGGAGTGGCCGCTCATTATTAATTCATTTACTCCATAACCTCTTGTTCTCACCTCAGCATGTGTAACTGAAACACGTAAATAAGCACCGGGAGTGATTACTTTGTGAAGTATATTTACCTCAATTCAGAAAACATTAAACCTTGAAAACAGTTCTTTTCTCTGTACTTCCTCTGTGAGATGACAGAGCTAAAATAAACACATGTTAGGTATGAAGATTAAATACAAGCTATAGAGCAAAGATTCTTGCCCAATAATTCATTTATCAGTGTGGAGTAGGGAAAGGGACAGATAAAGGGAAATGAAGACAGAGAGAGATTTGTGTCTGTTTAGAATGCTGGAACATGTGTGAGGTTCATTAATATTCATGAACATGTATCGGTTCCCATGGTCCTATCAGAGTTCTATTTTTAAACAGCTTCTCTCTCTCTTTCCATCTATCTAGGTTTTGTTTTATGTCTGATTGTATAATGTGTGATATTTTTCTTTTTCTATGAAGTGTCTTGCTGGATATCAGGATCATCAGGTTTGCACAAACTTGTGGTTCATGCAGCTTCAGTGCTGCTCAGAGATGTGAAATTTAAAATTGTATTACAAAATAAGTCTTTCATTACATTTATGTGTTTGTCAGACACTTTTATCTAGTTCAGTCTGTCTGTCTGTCTATCTATCTACACCTAAGTCCTACATCATCCACTGAAACACCACTCTTGGGAACGTGCATGACAGTTAGCGGAAGCTAGAGATTATGATTTTAAGTTTTAAATGTGGATATTTTTCTTACACATATGCATCGATTAACTTCAGAAGGCATTTATTCACCCCCTAGGACTATATTGAGTACTTTTCAATGATGAATGGATGCACTTTATTGGACTTAAAAATCTCAACACCCATTCACTGCCATTATAAAGCTTGGAAGAGCCAGGACATTTGTTAATATAACTCTGAGAAGAAAGTCATATACACCTATGTAAGATGTCTTGAGGGTGAGTAAATCATGGGGTAATTTTAATTTTGGGGTAAACTATCCCTTAAAGTGTTTTCATGGCCATAAACTGACCGCTTGGTTGAATGTTTATTTGTGATGTTATGTTTAACCACACAGTTGCTCATAGCCATCGACTTCCATAGTATGTAAAAAGAAATATATAAATCAGTGGCTACCAGCAACTGTTTGGTTACCATCATTTTTTAAAATTTCTTGTTTTGTGTTCAACAGAAAAAAGAAACTCACACAGGTTTGGAACAACATGAAGATGAGTAAATGGTGACAGAATTTTCATTTTTGGGCAAAACCATCCATTTAAAGCCATCCCTTGATATCCATCTGCTCTCAAAGCAATGTCTGCACACACATAAACACATTGAGCAACTTATAAATAAAGAAGTATGCTGCTATTCTTGCTAAAACAGCATGGGGGTATGTCTGTGCTGTGGGACTGGTGTGAAACCCTCCGGATCTGTAAACTCTGTTCGGTGAGAATCTTTGACATATTTTTAAATGTTCAGTTGATGCTTCCTTCTTCCCCCCCCTCAATTTATTGGTAAAAACAGCCAAAATTCAGTTCAAATATTCATATTCAAAAATACATAAACACTGTCATTAGTCTCTAAACATAATGTTACAGTGACTAGACACTGGGTTTGCAAACCATTTACTCTGATGTATTTAATATAGTTTCTATGTGAAATGTTAATACGCACTTCTATATACTATACTCTAAAGTCCAATGGTATGACACATGATGTACATGTAGCGACTGTCCAATTTCCTGTGAAGGATTAATAAAGTATACCTCTATATGAAAACTTGTTTTTAACTCAGTGAATTAATATCAGTACTTTGTGAAAAGTATTTTGAGGATCTTGGCAGAGCACAGTGGTGTTAAGGGGGTGTCATTAGACATCTAATAATGTAACTGTGGCCACATCACAGCCAAGTTTACATTACTGAGCTATTCATCTATTAACAGAAGAATGCTCAGGGAACTGGAACTAAAATTTGTACCACGTATTTTGCCATTAAATGAATACCTGTATGCTTCAATAACAGATTATCAAGGCCCTGCACAGCCATAAGGAACATTTTGTGTTCCATTTTGGTAAACAAAAAATCACATGGGTTTTGAAATTAACATGATGGTGAGTAAATGATGACAGAATTTACATTTTTGGATGAGCTACCCCTTTGGGAAACTACAGAAATGAGATGATAATGGCACCAGAGTGAAATGTTCTAAATGAGTTAATAAGGGTACCAGAGTGACAGATGAAACTCAACAGAGTGATGTTTTGTGACAGAGTGTGCTGGTCTGCCTGCATGCGCGCTTCATTCTGTAATGGCTATGAGGCTTTTAATGGTCATTAAGAGGCACTGTAAAAGAAAGTTGTAACATTTTGAATGTGTTCCGGAACTCATATTTGTTCCCTTGTTCTATAGCACCACTAATACATCAATAAATAAGAAGGAGAAAGAGAGAAAGAGCGTGTGAGAGAGGTAATTATTTCTAAAGGGCTTTCAAAAGCTCTGGTTGATTGTCATAATCCCCCTTAAAGCCTTAAAGCACCAAATAGACACTTCTCCTGATATAAAAGAGAGAAAAAGAGAGACAATGAGAGGGAGAGAGAAAAATCTTTAATAAATGTATTTATTGACTCATCACTGATGCTAATGAGAGTTTGAAACTTCATTTAGCTCCATCTTTTTCACTTTTTCGCTCTTGCTTCTAATATCTCTGAGCTGATTCAATTACCATAAATATAATATGCAACATAGGCTACATAATCAAAGCAGGTCTATGCACAAGCATGTTAGAGAAATCGGCTACAACCTTGCTGTGAATGATTATGTGTCATTGTCGCCCCAGACAGGTTAGGTAAGTGACTGTCTCGTCAGATTGAAAGAGGCTGGGTTTAACTGGGTCACTAGAAGTTTACTCTGATATAGAGGGGAGGTGGTGTATAATTGTCTCATATACAAAATGAACTAATATTTTTCAATGTGGAGGCGCATTAGCATTTCCACAATATCCCTGTTTAAATAGTTATTAATAAACTATATTTTACCCAATGGCTGCATTTAGTTTGCTATTTTTATCTGCACACACCAAAATGAGACCAAATATGACAGAGAAATGTATCAAAAGACAAATGAAACAATAAATTGGGTGTCATGGGAAAATCCAAAGCCTGTTTTCTACCACGAGCATAAGCAGTGCATATTTATTTCCATGGCCGTATTAACAGGTAATAGTATATTGCAGAACAGTACTGCATTGCATGACCATAGCAAAAGCGCAGCTGTAATTTCTATTTGAAACTTAATAGAAAAGAGTTGAGAATACACTATATATGCATTGAGCACTGTTTGTTTATATAATAGGTTTATATTTGCAAAGCATGCTTTTATGAAGCAACTGCATAAACACAAATACTCTCTATTAGTGATGGATAAAAATTAAAGTAAACATTTGGCTGGTACAACAAAAAAGTAACAATCAAGTTTTCTGTTTTTTACCCAATTATCACAATGCAATTATCTAAATATGTGACCCTGTCTGTGAAATCCAGGCAAAGTCTCAAAATCTAATTATGAGATAACAAGCATCACAGTTTGATTTCAACCATTAATTTCACTATGATTTCAATCTTTGACATGGCCTTACTCAGTAAATATTAAAGATAACTGTCACGGTTTGTTGGAGCTTGAAGCTCAATAGAGCACAAATGAGTCAGGTATGCAAATGAACAGGGCCTTTTAATAAATCTACACGGAACAAGAAAACACAACCTCTTCAAATAACTTAAGACAGGACAAAGAAACTCTAGAAACAGAAGTTCAAGTTCAAGTTCAAGTTTATTTGTATAGCACTTTTTAACGATACAAATCGTTGCAAAGCAGCTCTACAGAAAAATTAAGTTTCCACAATATATTTATATATTGCAGAAACTTAATATATTTAAATTATGGCAAAATTTGGTAATTCTGTATGTTTTCTGAGCGTTGGCGTCCTCTGAGGTCCTCTGAGGGGTTGGTATCATCTTTTCTCAGAAACTGAAGGCTTATAAAGACAGACAAACCAAAGGAGCAAACGAGATGATTAATCAACACAGGTGAAACAGAACGAACATTGATTAACTAATGAAGGAACACAGGAAACTGACCAAATAAGGAAAAACAGGAAACTCAGCAGGAACACACATATGACAATAACAGGGTTCAATTTTCACAGAACATTCTTTACCTTATTACGGATGATTTTATGTAAAAAAAAAAAAAAAAAAAAAAAAAAAATGTAAATAACAAAAATGATCAGGGTCACATTTTGGTGTTTAAAAAAAAAAAAAATTGGTGCATCACTACATTTAATAAATCTGACTGAATCCACATGCCTTATGTGATTTTTGGTATTTAGGTTCTGTATCCATGTACATTAACTTTTGGATGTAAATGATGGCATTTACATCCAATGTCATGTCAAGCTTTAGCATGCTATGGTGATGAAAACAAATAGTTACCAACAGATGTTGTTATATCTGCTCAGGCCTTTACACTCTCACTTTAACAAACAGCACCTTCAGATCCTATTATGCGTATTTGACGCAAGCCAGATCGCAAGGCTTGGTATGCACCTACAACAACTTGAACATAGTAATTTAGAGAGAGCTGTGGACTTTGAGTCTCCGGACTCTTTCACAGGTTCACAAATGGATCACCTCACTGCCAAAATACAGATAAACAGTACTGCTGTGAGAACTTTAACAGCCCTAGCTGTTACAATTCAACCTCACTGTTGAAGAAACCTCTTGAGACAAAAACATATCTAAACCAAACACACTCTGTAAAATCATCAAACTGAACTGTCAACCTGCTATAAATGACACTGAAAAAGAGGTTTCTCTCTCTCACTGACATGCTTCAGTTACAACTGTATGCTCAAGGCTGTCATAATTATTAACAAATATGTAAAAAGAGAGAAAAACAATGATGTGCAAGACAAATAACTTAGGGAGAGATAGGGACTGAAAGATGTAATCTTGAGCTTGCCTATTACATTATGTTTCACTAAACACA
Organism: Barbus barbus; assembly: GCF_936440315.1. Lineage (NCBI taxonomy): Eukaryota > Metazoa > Chordata > Actinopteri > Cypriniformes > Cyprinidae > Barbus > Barbus barbus. Next base: position 15,836,471 of record NC_136757.1, on the reverse strand, counting down.
CTTTCCTCCAATCTATAAGAGAAAGACTCAATTCACACAATCCATGAGTGACAGAATGTAAAGAGATTGTGGATGGAAGCGAGAGCGCAGCGTTTGTGTGAAGAAATCTCTGTAGCATTGGAGTGATTCAGATCTCAATATTCCATCACACACTAAGCAGCACTCTGAATGTATTAGCGTAGATCTAATAATATACTCCTGCGTTTGCATATTTTATGTTTTACTCAGAGATTTCTCCAACCTGATTTACTAGCTCATTTCACTAATACATTTTCATGTCACAATATACCTTTGGAAACTGGCTCCATTTCCTTTCAGGATTAAGACTCATGTTTTATTCAGACCTGATACGTACGTTATGATTTGATCTTGATTTATTATTGATGATACGAGGAGAAGCGATGTCCAGGAGAAATATTCATCCAAAGTGTTCAGCATGATAGAGGTCATTTGTGGAGAACTGTAAGTACACTTCATAGGTCTTTTAAAGCACAAGAAGAATGAAAGAAGGACATGTCAAATTCAAAGATATCTGTCTTTAATAGCAGACACATTTATTTTTAACGGTATGTTAGCAAACTTGTTTTACTCACTATATTATAACCTTTGTGTTGAACTTCCACTTTTCAAACTCCTCATTTGCTCCAACATGTTTAAAACTAACATTTCACTTCCAGCAACTCAATAAACAAGAACATTATGTGATTTACTGTACATTTTACAGACAATATTACCAGTTATTTTGTCTAGTTTTGATCCATGCACCAATGAAAATATTTCCAAACAAAGCCAGAGCAGGTCAACACACAGCAGTCTGGAATGAATCTCATTCGAATGACTCCGTTGAATGAATGACTCAATGATTCATGAACACAGTCACTTGTTGCCACTTACTTTTAATGAACTGTAACTTCTAGAAAGAATCACAGGAAAATCTCAATAGCAGGCTATACACTGGCTGAGAGGTGGACACTGATTTACACAGAACGTGTTTTTGTATGTTTTTCCAACACCGTGTCCTAACTGCACACAAAGCGACACATGATAAAAAAGTATATTTTCCATGTTAATCAGAGTTTTTGTCTTAACTAGCCGGGACGGTGACACACAAAATTTCTATTGTAGAAACTGTTTCTATTTCCGTGACGTTGCAGCTGGAACAACAACACATAAACTAAATGACAGTAGATAATTCTCAGGTGATTATGTGCTTTATTCAAAGTTAAACGTATCTAATGTGAGTTTGAATATCATATTGCGTGGCCTTATAGCTATACTGTAACAACAGATAGTACCTTAGATCTTGAAAATAAATTAAAGATGTATGTTAAAACAATGAGAACCAACAAGTGTATTCCATAACAATGATGGTATCAGTCACTCAGTATGTACATTTAATAATGTTCAAAAGGTTTAATATTTATGAATTAGATTATAAACTTATCAATTTCTTTGCTAGTGCTGAGCACTTCCAGAGAGGCTCCGCCCACACACGCTTCGGATTGGCTGTGATATTTGCTTAATTCTTTTGGTTGACTCAATTGCGCCACTTCTTGCAGCATTGTCAGTTTCTCTCGCGTGAGCGCCACATTTTGAGAAACTGTGCCAAGTAAAAAATACTTTAAAAACTATGCAAGCACAGACAAGCAGTGAAAAGTACTGTTGGACTGTATATCACTGCTCTTGAAATGCTGCTCAGCCAAGAGTATTCAAAGACCGGAAATGTTGTCTAACATAACTGATTATATTCACTGTGTGTATACCTCAAGGAAATTACAAAAACTGTAAACATCATTTTCATAGGTAGGAAAGAAAATATGTGCCACATAAGGGTCATCATGGTGATACACATATACTTCAGGACTAAAGATCATAAAGAGCAACATTCAAGCATTGCGGGCAGTTGGAGAACTGAATGAGATGTAATTTAAAATGAATGAAGGCGGTTAGAGAGGGAGGTACAGCTTGGGCCAGAAGAGTTACAGCTCGAACAGATCCAGCGTTCGGGTTGTTTATGGGCCTCTCTCCCCTCCATGTCAGCATTAAATATTTACACCAGTAACTCGCAATTCCACGAATCTCTCTTAAAAAACGGATTGGAGAATGGGGCAAAGTGAAATACATTCGTAGAAAGACACAAAGTAGACGTCTTAGGAGTGTAAATGAGGAGGAGAGAGAGGTACTGTATGTTTCAAGTTCATTCCTTTACAATAAATAAATACCCATAAACTTACAGTGAATTATTATCAACCAGCAGCCAGTGATGCATAGTATATTCACCGCCACAAACTATAATGTATGACAGTCAGTTATTATACATTTGCATGCAGAATAGCAGCTCTATCATCCGACCCTGCTCGGAGCCACAACGCTACATCAGGAAAGCTGAATCTGCAAAACGTCTCCGAACTCGCAATGTGACAGGTTCAAAGACGTTTAGTGCAGTGATTGTCAATTTTTTTTTGTCATGCCCCTCTTTGAACCTAGACAAACTTTTGCGCTTTCCCCTCCAACCACCACCACCATAATCTCATTGATCAGTATAGCTGCCAAACGTTTGCATAATGATGAATAATGAAAAAGAATTCTTTCATTTTGCAGATATTTTTTAGCAATTTAAGATAAAGGAGCCAAGAATAACAGTGAAGTTCTATGAAAACTACTGTGAAAAACATACACTGCACTTTTAACATGCATACACTTTTCTTTTTCCCTGTTAAATAATTGTTTAAAAACAAATAAAGTATAATGAAAGCAACACATGGTCAGATATAAGGAATTGCATAAAACTCTACCCTTGGGGACAAAACCACTCAAGGTTTTTTTTTTTTGGGGGGGGGGGGGGGCTCTGTGAGGTGGACAACATATACAATAACCGTAGCATACATAAAAGCAGACAGTACGACAATAAACAGTAATTTGCATAATTTATTCATACAGTGCATTGCAGTGAACCTGAGTAATGCATCTATCATCTACATGTTACAAAAACACTCAAGTTCAACAGTTATGAAAAGGCATATCAGAATCAGAATCAGAATGAGCTTTATTGGCCAGGTATGTTTACACATACGAGGAATTTGTTATAGTGACAGAAGCTCCACAGTGCAACAGACAGACAGCAACAGGACAGGACACAGATAATAAATGAATAATATACAAATATGCAAATAGGCAATGTGCAATATAGCAAAAACACAATAAATAATATAGACAATTATGTTTGTAGAGGTCTGATATGTGCACATTTGAAATGAAAAAAAAGTATGTGTGGTGAATAAATAATGTATAATAGAGTTGTGTGTTCCACGTTTAGTGTCAAGTGTTCATGAGATGGATTGCTCGAGGGAAGAATCTGTTCCTGTGTCTGGTCGTTCTGGTTCTCAGAGCTCAGTAGCATCGACCAGACGGCAACAGTTCAAAGAGGGAGTGTGCTGGATGTGAGGGGTCCAGAGTGATTTTGCCAGCGCTTCTGCTCACTCTGGATAAGTACAGTTCTTGGAGAGTAGGGAGGGTTGTACCAATATATGCACAGGTGAAGTTTAAAACACATTCACATGATATTATAAAGAACAAAAGCAAAGGAATTCAGATACTTTTAACTAGATTGTTTAATTGTAAATTCAGCTTCTATGACTATATATATTAAGAAAGACATTTAGTAGTTCATTTGTAACACTGCAGGACAATTGAAGTTATAAAAAGGTGATAAAAATAGGTTGACAAGTTATAGCACCTAAAATATATAAATATAACCTTGTGTTTATTTTATTAGCTCTTTCTCATAACAAAAACAAACCACTCATCATCTCACACATCATTTTTTTATGACTTTTTTTTTCTTCTTTTTTTTTTTACACTGGTGGAGGCCATTGTCATGATTTCACTTGGGTCCCATTAACCCTGTATCCCACACAGTCCTCTTCTCAGTAGAAGGTTGCGATTCTGTGATTTTGTTTGCAGCAGCTGTGTGATGTCTGACAGTCAGCTGTTGTCAGCTTGTATGAATAAGAATTAACTAATCGATACGTTTTAAGGGAGAATTCCCACACATTCAGATGTTTCATTTTCTCCATTGAGAGACTTTAAACTCTCAAAAAGTTTCTTCATTTTGAACAACAGACAGCATCCAGACCCAGAATCAAATTACCCACATGAATTTGATTGTGATCGGATCTCTCATCCATATTCGGAGGTGGTCTGGATGGATTCTGACCACATTCCATAAAGGTGCTGCAAATGCTATTGTGTTTTTCACTATTCAAATATAACTGTACGCAATATATTTTGATATGTTTTTCTCTATACTCTGCTTCACTTCTAATCCCTATTGCATTTTTTACTGTGGTAATGTTTTAAGGAAATGCGACAAACTAGTTTTATATCAATCATGAGGCACCTTATGACCAGAATTCAATCATTTATAACTAGCTAACCATTCTATGTTTACACAACCATTATGTACATTTTGTTTTATGCCAAAAGCATTTTTAATCTTTTTTTATCTATGCTAATCCTTCAGGGATTAGTAGTTTATATGAGAATGACTATTGGATCAAGTTCATAATACTAATATAGATTAAAACACAGAACAGATCCAGCAGAGGTGAGTTTATACTCATCTGCCAGGCAGGGTGATATTACACTGAGTCATATCTAAGCCCTGTGTTCAGTTGCTAATCTGTAATTAGCATCTGAAAGAGCAGAGTGCTGGAAATGAGGGTTATTAATTTTCCATAACTCATATCTCTTGTTTTTGTATTTTAATTCTAGTGTGGTGAAGAGTGACAGGGGCTACAATCAGAGTGATTCCCAGGGCTATTGCTAAGGGATGAATATGTGTGATGATGGATGAGTTTATACTACGTACCTTTATGAAAATGTAGCTCTGTGAGTTAAGGCACCTCTTAACTAATCATCTGCTTCAGAAGTGCAGCATAGTTAAGTTGCTAACTTTGCTGTCAGCCGCTGATCTTCATTGTGAATGTTGTATAATGACCATGCTTGTGAAACTGTTGACTAGAGAAATGGAAAACCCTCCAAATCCATTTCTGGGTGATTCATCTTCTAATGGTAACAACAAAAAGTTCTCTTGAGCAGTGCTGTAGAATGATTGAGAATGATTTTATAACAGCCTGGGGCATCATTTTCTTCTTTTTTGAGAGCTTTTTCTTTCCTTTCTTTTATAAGTCCACTTTTAATTGCAATGGTAATTGATTATATATGCAATGGCCATAGATTAGCACCCATCCACACCGCAAACAATCCTTGATTATAATGGAACCTTTCAATAGACTCTTGCAGCGGACAGTGAGCTCGAGCTGAACTGCGGTGTCACATTGCACATTACAGTGGGAACGCTCTAATTTATCATGTTGCATAACTGGCAGAGGTGCTCTATGTTGTAGCTTGAATCTTAAAGCACTAGAAACCTTTTAACACTCTTCTGTTTTTCAGATGAAACCAGATCTGTGGGTGACACAACTTTTCCAAGCAACTCTCTCTCGACAAGAGGCCCATCAGAGAGGTAAAAGACGTGGGCATCAGAGGAAGCGAGGCAGAGGATATGGAACTATTGTACTGTAAATGAGCCCAACATGATTACAGTAAATGGCATACAAGAGTGTTTTACATTACAGAGATGGAACATTATGTTAATATAAAACTGGATCAATGCAGGAATAAAAACATTGTATGATAAACATTTCCCCCTCTTCTCTTCTCTTCTCTTCTCTTCTCTTCTCTTCTCTTCTCTTCTCTTCTCTTCTCTTCTCTTTTTTGATTCTAAAGATTTTGATTCTGCTTGGGGTAATTTTAATTAAGAAAATAATGACTTTGCTTTAATTGTGTTGCCTGTCTTCTTAAAGTAGATCTGAGGCCCAGCATGATTGAAAATCTTATTAGAGTATGTCCTTACCCTTCTTTTATCCAAAAGAAAATTAAGGGAGATTTAGTCTTTTGAGAGATATCTAATTTTTTTCTACATTAAACGTTACTTTGGTTTTGAAGAACTAGAAATATTTCAAAATGTTTTGTCTTCAGCCTTTTGCTTTTAGCTGTCTTCTGTAATCTTTCAAAGGAAATTAAAAGTGTGTTTTATTTCTAGGAACAAAACATTTTTATTTTAAGTATGCACGTTTTGTACTGACGATATCTCATCCGTCTACGTGGAATATGAATAATCTTAGAAAGTGTCCAAATGAAGTAAGCATGCAAAATCATCATTCAGTTTAAACCACGATCACTAGCAAATTTAATAGAGCAGTCAGGTCTGAAATAAACCACTTGGGGAAAACACAGTTTACTTCCTGAGTTAAAAGTAAATGAGAACCGAGTTCTGCTGTGTTCTAATTATGGCTGTTTTTGCTAAGTAGAAATGAGCTTTAAGAGAGGTTGTCCTACACAATAATGAACCGCTGCACTGGGATCCAAAAAGCCAGGAAAGCTGTTTGCTTCCTGTTAAACAGTTCACTTTCCTTCATTACATTTTTTTCGCACTGGCCACAGGTTTTTTTCTAGATTACTTCAGAATAATATTGAATAATCAAATCTCTTGTATATAATCTCACATAATTAGATCACTCTGTCTTCGCCAGCTCAAAGAGCTCTTCATCTTCACCTCCTCCTTCACCCTCTTATCTTCACCTCTCTTTTCACACCCTCTTCTCTCACCGGCCCTCCTCTCCTCACCTCTCTTGATACAACCGGGAGCACAAAAACGTTTTATCAAGTTCCTCCATGATCCTTTTGTTGCATTACTTAGTGATAGAGTTGTATGCTGTACATACTAAAAAGCGATGACGTTCAAAAGACATCACTGTGAAATTTACTTGTTCGATTAGGAATAAATTAGCAGGACTTCTCCCTTCTTTTACCAGATTTGATCCCCAGAATAAACAAAAGATAACGAGAGTATCTTAGGAAGTGAAGGTTGTGATAACAAAAGACACATTGTGTCTTTGAAGGAAAAAGGGAATGGCAGAACAGCCCATTTATTTCTAGGTGTGAGACCTGGCTGTGATCATTTTGGTTGTGGTGTAATGATTTAGCTTCTACCTCTGGCCTCAAAATTGGGTTCATATTACCAGGTGCTGGTGACAAGAATTTATAGTAGTATCGATGAGGCACAATTGGCACCAGGTGCGCCCTATCCCACAATTCCAGCAGTGCTCCATCATTAAAAACAATGGACATGGGTCAGTGATAGAAAGAGCAATAATATTTTCTGGTTAAGTCTTTATACTGAAGAGTATCTATTGGAAAATTATTGTATACCTTTACTCATTATAATCCAAATAAACTAAGAACATTCAGTAACTTTCTATCTCTTTCTATCTCTAATTACATTTATTTGGACATGAACAGATGAACAGACCTAATACTGTTCATATTTCATATTTCTAGGTACTTGAATACATTTTCTTACTCTGCATGTTGTCTTGTTTCCCTGTACTGTATATCCAGCACTCTTAAATCAAGAAAAAGAATGAGATATTAACTCTTGTTTTCTGAAATATTTACCAAAATTAAGTGAGTTTTCCCTTTTATTATTTGTCTTACCCCATTGGCAGATTTTTTTTAAACAAGGTTATTATAGTTAACTAAAACTAAAATCATAAAAAATAGTAATTAAAGTAAACATAACTGAGATAAATTTATTTATCATTTTAGTTTAACTTAATGTAATAAAAAATAAAAATAAAAACAATGAAATTTCAAAAATGATATATAATTAATTAAAATGGGCAAAATACAATAAAAATGAATTCAGATATTAATAAACACTTAATGATACCAAAACGTAGTGTATTGGCCTAATCTGATTATATTAAACAAAATAATAATAAAAATACTTTTAAATGATGTTTACATAATATCAGTGTTATATCATAGTCAGTGATTAAGAGGAGGATGCTTAACTGTGATTGTCACTTTAAACCTTGTTTTTCTCTTCTGTATTCACTTTAAATCATCTCCCCTCTTGAGCGGAGGGCCCTCGGATCACTCAGTGTCTTCACCAGAATGATAAATTATTTATATGATTAACTCTGACAGATTATGTCTTTTCATTCTGACATTGATGCCTCAGAGTCTCAATCCATCAAATGATTGTACAGCTGCTGAGAGTCGCAGCAGTCATCCAGACTGATTGTTCTCATCTCATTCTGCTCAGTCACTGCATTAAACCCATGTTTTCTTTCAATGAAAACCTGCTCAGAAGAACAAGCAGAAATTAAGGCATCAAGATGATGTCCATCAGGTCTCATCTAGAGGTCTCAAAATCACCTGTGGGTTGATAATCAGCAGGAAGTAGAAACAAGGCCCAATTACAAAAGTGTAATGGTCAAGAACTCTCAATCTGCATCACGAACGTTGTGTAATTTCTGTGATCTCATTGAAATGCCTTAAAATTTTGTATGGCAGTCTTTAACCATAGAAATGAGTGGGAAGTGCCATAAATGAATGATTGCCTGTCATGAAATGACTCCCCTTGTAAAAGGACAGTTTTCATCGTAAAGTCCAAATATAGCTCCCTCCACAATGAAAATGTCTTGAAGCCAGGCTGTCATTTTAAGTGATGAGCAGTTTATTCAGCGTATTGAGCGTATCGCCTCCACTGACTTCCATTCAAACAAAACAGCCTCTGGTTAGCCTGTTAGTCATTGCACCTTTTTAAGCTAACCTTGAAGACTTTCCCTGGGGGAGGAGCTTTGTCTATTGCAGATTGATTTTAATGGAGAAAAGATCAATCCTTATTGAACAAGAGGCTCTAAACATGTCATTTTGGGTGCCGCCAGATGCAGTTCTTCACCGGTAGTCTATAAAATCAGCATGAACACTATTTGCTTTAGAAAAAGTGTCTGACTCTTTATTGGACTTGGGGATTTCAATCACTGTGTTTTTTTTCCTGCCTGGAAACTCGACGTCTCTATGATGCTGTTATTGTCAACTAAATATATTATTTGTATGTATTTTTTATATTCATTGAAATGAAATAAATGTCAAAGGAATAATCACCAAAAATAAAGATTTGCTGAAAATTTTACTCACCATTAGGCCATCCAAGACGAAATAGTAGATTAATTTGTTTCTTCATCTCCAACAACAGATCTGCTCATCAATGGATCCTCTGAGGTGAATGGGTGCCGTTAGAATTTGAGTTCAAGCAGCTGATGAAAATGTCACAATAATAATAATAATAATAATAATAATAATAATAAGTAATCAACACAACCATCACTATTTTCGCTTGTAAAAAGTGCTTGATCTGTAAATAAATATTTCTCACCTAATTCAGATAAGACTTTTCAAAAGAAACATGGATAGAAGATTCATATTTTGCATGCAAACAATGGTTAGAAGTTAAAACCTGATGAATGATGAATTTGTTTATAACAAAAATGCAGATTTACGCTTCAAAAGATTTTGTGATGTTTTTATCAGCTGTTTGAACATTCTTTCTGACTCTTTTCTTACTTTTTGATGAAGAAACAAACTCATCCTAATCTTGGATGGCCTGAGGGTGACTAAATTATTAGCAAATTTTAATTTTTCATTTAAATATTCCTTAAACTGAAATGCAATAAAAGAAAAAACGTAAACTTACTTTACTTAAAACTTGGGTTTCTCCCAAGGTATTTTTCTCCATTCTGTCTCTGATGGAGTTTTGGTTCCTTGCCGCCATCGCCTCTGACTTGCTTAGTTGGGGACACTTCATTTCCAGCGATATCGTCGACCTGATTGCAAAGACACGATTTAAACTGAACTGAGCTGGATGATGACAACACTGAATTCAATAATGAAATGCATTTAACTGAAAATCTTTCTTTTTTTTTTTTATCTTTTCATTTTACATTATTGACACACTTTTCCTTTTTTGATATTGTGCAGTTGCTTTGACACAATTTACATTGTTAAAAGCGCTATATAAATAAAGGTGACTTGATTTGACTACTTTATTTCAGGTAGTTAATATAACATTTCTAATATGAAGTAATGAGCAGTTCAGCAATGAAAATCTACTTGCTTTTAATTGGTTAATTCAATTGAATGTTCCCAGACAATCAGATTCACATACTCATTACCAGTTACCTATAACCAGAATTTATTAAGTGAATGTTATGTCTGCGCGCTATGCGTGTCCTCATCTTAGCCCACCGCATCCCCAACACCACCTGTCTAGATCTATTATGGGACATCTTCCTCTCTCTAGCAGCAGCAGCTTGTTTCCTTTTAATTTTATGATTCAAGCATTTAGCAGAAGCAAGTCTACTTGTTCTGCAGTAGCAGCATAGCAGATCTAGTCCGCCAAGACCAAACCTATGCTCATTCTATTTAAACTAATAAAGATTTCTCAATCTATCCCGAGAGTTGTCATAACTGAACTAGAATTGCTCAAATTAAAATAACACTGAACAAAAGCTAAATAGACATAAAAAAACCTACAAAAATAACAAAATGACTAAAAGATTTAAATAAAATTAAAATGATAATGGGAAATATAGAAAAAAAATTATTCAAAATATAAATAAATACTTTTTGTAAATCTTCCCACACAGTGACGTAGACATGTGGGGACGTGTTTAAACAATGCTTTTTAGGAGTGCGTGAGCGAGTCTTAAATTTTAGAAAAGAATATCTCTTTAGTTTTGAGACTTTAGTCTTTGCAACTTCAGGGATCTTATCTATGCACAAACAGCTTGTAACACTCCAAAGAGAAAGGAAAACTTGAAATTGCATCTGACCCCTTTAAATTCAACAGCTGACAGCTATTCAACCTAATTCATTTATGAGACAGTCTAACAGAAGGATGGCATTCTCAGGATTACAAAGTTTAACTCTGATTTCTTATCATATTTTATTACCATTTTCTAAACTATAGCGAATAAACTGTGATAAGTTGAGAAATGTTGAAGGAATCTGAATAAATTTGTTTGACTGTAAATTACTGACTGTTACAAAAGTTAAAAACTCCAGCGTATGCTATGTGCTAGGAGATAGATACACAATTAAAGCCCATTATAAAACACTTTATATTTTTGTTTGCTGCATATATCATCTTTTGTACGTATACCAAAATGCAGATCTGAGTTTTTGCAGTTATTTTCACTGTTTAGTATTAGTTTGAAAAGCAGTTTTTCAGAGCAACACTGCAGACAAAATAAAAAATAGATCAATGCACAGTGATATCTGTGCTGCCCCAATCTTGAAAAGCACCACCAGTCCTGATCTACAGCCGCCTGCGGTCTGAGCTCTGCTTACAGTCTAGTTATTGCACAGCTAACAGAACGGACTCATATGACTGCAGGGCACCATGCCAGTTACTGAGTTTTGACAGATTGAGTTTCATCCTGTCCTTATATATCTCTCTGTCTTTCTCTCTCTCTTTCTCTCTCTCAATATACAATAACCTGAGGGTTTCACTTAGCTGACGTCTGTATGACCCTGGTGGGGGTCTGGAAAAAAGAGCTTAGCTGTTCATGTAAACAGGATTCAGACAGCATCATATTACTACCAAAGAGAATTACAGACGTGGAAACCATGATACGGAGAATAAATGGTGCTACATTCATTCAATGTTCATTTATTCATTTATTGGATTCATTAATCTGATCACAGATCAGTTGTGCACCTTCATTCAGCGCTTCAGGAAACTGGAGAAATGTCGGGAACTTAATCACTGACCTGAAACATTACATTGATCTAACACAAAGACAAAGACAAAGTTTTCCCGATCCTGATGTAATGAATGACTACGATTACTCTGCCGTCTCTTTTTTTAATTTTGCTTTTTCCCCCTACACCCTCACAGTGCCTCCCCTCTCTCTCTTTCGCACACTCTCTCTGATTGGGTAGCTCTTAAATATTTAATAATTGTTGATGGAAACTGGCATCACTGAATCTGTTTTCCTGTAATGGTTGAATTGCTCTGGACAAATTACACAAGAGAAACTGTGGCAGCTATCAGCACGTCTCCCCGCTTCAGAATATGAGCTCCGAAATCAGAGTTTTCCAACATTGCTTATTTAAATTGTGAAAACGTGACAGTTCTGAAATGGTTCTGACAGATCAGAGGTGAATAAGGGGCCATAAGGTCCCTAAAGCTGGTTTTAGCACCCACGTTCATGTCAAAAAGCCTATTCAGCACAAATTGATTACACATTGGCAGGTCCTAAGGGCCTAATTTAGGCTAAATTGATGATGGCGAATTGTGGCCTCTCAATTAAATACTCACCTTACTTTACACAATCTTTTTGAGCCCCTCAAATCTGGCTTCCGCAAACTGCATAGTACTGAAACAGCATTGGTTAAAATCACCAATGATCTGTTAATTGCTGCTGACTCTGGCTCTCTGTCAATCCTGATTTTACTCGATCTCAGCGCAGCTTTTGACACTGTAGACCATTCTCTTTTACTCTCTCGATTGGAAAAAGTTTTTGGTGTTACTGACACTGCTTTAAATTGGTTCAAGTCTTATCTATCAGATCGTAGGCAGTTTGTGTCCCTGGGTGGTTGCAGGTCCAATATTAGTTCAGTGCAGTTTGGTGTTCCCCAGGGTTCAGTTTTGAGTCCCTTACTTTTTAGTATGTACATTTTTCCCCTTGGGCAATTTCTAAGATCCCTTGGTCTTAAGTTTAATTTTTACGCAGATGACACTCAGATTTACATTCATTCAAAATCTGGTGATAATTTGGCTGTTGCCTTTCTTGAACATTGCATATTGGAGGTAAAAATATGGATGTCTCAAAATGTTCTTTGTCTCAAAAGTGACAAGACTGAGGTTATGCTGATTAGTTCACCTCATCAAATACGTAAAGCTGGCATTTTATACTTAAAGATGGATGGTTCTATTATGGAGTTCCAAACAAAATAAAAAAATCTGGGGGTGATATTTGATTCAAACTTAACATTTGATCATCGTGTTCAGAACACGGTTAAAGTATAATTTTTTCACCTCAGAAACATTGCAAGACTGCACCCCATGTTATCTTTCTCCGTGGCTGAAAAACTAATCAATACGTTTGTCTTTTCTTGAATTGACTACTGTAATGCTCTGCTCGCGGGGGTCTCTAAATCTACTCTAAACAAATTGCAGTATGTTCAAAACGCAGCTGCCAGAATCCTGACAAGTTCCAGGACAAGTGAGCACATCTCTCCAATCTTGGAGTCCTTGCACTGGCTTCCGGTCAGGTTTCATGTTGATTTTAAAATTCTTATGCTTACCTACAAGGCCCTGCATGGTTTAGCTCCAGAATATCTGACTGAACTTTTAACTGTCTACACCCCAAGGCGTAATCTTCGCTCATCTGATTCTGGCTTTTTAACTATTCTTGTAACTCATTTACGCTCTATGGGTGACCGGGTCTTCTCTTCTGTGGCACCAAAACTCTGGAATTCTCTCCCTACTGAAATTAGACAGGCTGAATCCCTTAGTCTTTTTAAATCTTCTCTTAAAACATATTTTTTCCGGTTAGCATATGTGTGATATGTTTCTCTGATGGTCAATCTCAATGTTTTTTTTCTGTATGCCTTGGTAAAGCGCTTTGAGATGTAACTTTTAAAGGCGCTATAGAAAATAAAGTTTATTGTTATTATTATGATGCCTTCAGCTAACAATCTGGGTTCAATCTTTAAATCCATTACACAGCATTTCACAGACTTTCACCAAAAAATCAGCAACAAAATGTGAAAAGGAAAAGTCTGTAGATTCTTTCTACATCTGCACATTCACTTGCAGAACTTTCTCTGCAGAACATTTCCTTATGGACTACACTGCAGAGAGGACTAGGAACAAAAAAGGCATATTCAAAAATTCAAAAAGTCTATTTTCAATTTCTGGATGTTCTCTGCATGATTTTGGATATAGCCAGATACACATAAGTTTCCTAAAATCACTGTTTTATTGATATATCTCTAGACCTCAAAACTTTTATATAATTCATGCCTGATATTTCAAGTTTGACACTGATCGTGTGGGCAGATATAAACAGAATCCACCAGAATGAATTACAGACAGAGAAACACTTAAATGGAGAATAATGGGTTGCACATTTATCTAATGAGCCAAATTTGGTTACCGCCATCCTGAAGAAAACCACAGTGACACAGCTGTAAAACTGTGGCCTGAGTGGATTTAATTTATAATATGCTTATACACGCACACCAGCTGTGAGCTCAAATGGAATCAGTAGCAATAAACCCAATCACATGCATTCCATTTAATGTCACAGAACCCCTTCACTTCAGGCTGCCTCTGACTCTCCATAAATCTGAGCATGTGTGAATTCAGAGGGATGGTAATTTCTGTCATTTCAAAGTTGTGTGTGGTAGGAGGCTGTGACCTTTTACAAATGGAATTAGCATAAAAGTCTGTGTGAGTGAGGCCTCTGATCCCAGGTCAGATAGAGGGGACATGTGCTGCAGTGGAGGTGGACGACATTATCTATTTGCTGCCAGAGCATTTATTAAAAAGCCATTTCATAGCATTGAACAGAGTGGCTGTAAATCAACGTGGCAGGGTTTTAGGTGCCTCGTATTCAAAAATGGTCATCCGAGGCCAGAATTTGCATGCTAATGAAACTGGTTTAACTATTTTGATCTGGCAACATCTTTGGAGGTATTTTTATGATTTTTTTTTCTTTTTCTCAAAATCTCATCTAAATGATAGGAATATTTTCTCAAATGTTTGTTACAGCAATCCCCAAAATTGGTAAAAAATTAAACAATATTTCACAGCACTGCAACATTTTATTTCATCATGGCCACATGTACACTCATACACTTCAGAGCAGGTCTTTCCTTGGTGGTTATAAAATATGAATGTGGTCTAGAGTCCAATAACTTCAGGTCTTTCTGCTCAATTTAACCTGCAGGTGATTTAATACTCCAAACTCTGAGCTGGTTGACGGCATCTGTTTTTTAAAATAAACATTTTATACTAAAAGCATCAAATGTGGGTTGAAGTAATTTTAAGTAACGATAAATATCAAGTTAATTAACCAGCTGGTGGACCGGCTAATCAAGACGCATCATTAGGGCCTTTCGCACCACAGGAACCTTTTCATAGTACCCAAACTAATTGTGGAACTACCCACTTTTTGGCGTGTTCGCACCACGGGAACTGGGAACGGTTTTAGTTCCAGGAACTCCGTTTGGAGGAACTAAATTAGCTCCTACTTCAGAGTAGGGTCTAAAACAATTCTAGGAACTATCCGTGATTTAAGTGTACGCTGATTGGCTAAACGCGTACGAAAACGCCCTCACCTGCCATGATTTAAAACACTGTGTAAACATATACTGTGTAAACATTGTATCATACTGAGAGCATTTATGAAGGGCATTTACCTGAAGACTTCGTCTACGGCGTTTTGTGCTTCTATCAGCCTCAATGAAATGTAACACTGCAAACTGTCGTTGGAGATTCTTTATTCCTCCTTTGCGTTCTTTCAATCACTTGACGTATACATCGAAATTCCATGTCCATTATTGTGAAACCCTCGAGAAACAACAAAAACAGCTCCGATCACAGCATCCTCAATCCTCCTGTTGTTAACGTTGTTCTTCTTTGTTTACGTTGTTGAATGCAGCGTACAAATGACATCGCTGTCGAACGGGTTACGTCACTTCCTAGTACCCACTGTCGGTGCGAATGCAACCCTTTAAATTGTACTGGGAAATAGTTCGCGCAAAATCGGCCCAGTACTTTAGTACTGTACTTTTAGTTCTGGAAATAAAGCAGTGCGAAAGGCCCTATTAAGTACTTGCTGAAAGTGTACAAATGTATTAAACACACAATTAAGTTCAAAACACAAAACAGAGAAGGCCAAGTTCTGCCCCTACATGACCTACCTGCAAATGACTGCACCCTACCTGGGCCAGGCACTGCCTCTACACGCAGTAACTGATCTAGGAACCACCCCAGATGCCCTACACAATCCAGGCACCATACCTACACACCTTAACCTCGTCCAGTCACCACCCCTACATGCAGTACCTTGTCTAGGAACCACTTCTAGATGTCCTTCACCAGGGGTCACCAGACTCGGCCCTGGAGGGCCAGTGTCCCGGAGAGTTTAGATCCAACCCTAATTAAACTCCCCTACATGTCATACCTGGTCCAGGCAACACCTCTACATGCATCACCTGTTCAGGCACTGCCTCTTCATGCCCTATCTGGTTCAGGCAACACCCCTACATGTCCTACCAGGTCCAGGCACTGCCCCTACATGCCTTACCTGTTCCTGACCCCATCCCTACACACCCAACATGCTCCTGGTCTCGTCATACCCTACATCAGGGGTTCTCAACCCTGGTCCTGGAGGGCCACTGTCCTGCAGAGTTTTGCTCCAACCTTGATCAAACTCACCTGCCTGTAGCTTACTAGTAATCCTGAAGAGCTTAATTTACATTTACATTTATTCATTTAGCTGACGCTTTTATCCAAAGCGACTTACAATTGCTATATATGTCAGAGGTCGCACGCCTCTGGAGCAACTAGGGGGTTAAGTGTCTTGCTCAGGGACACATTGGTGTCTCACAGTGGATTCGAACCCGGGTCTCTCACACCAAAGGCATGTGTCTTATCCACTGCGCCACCACCGCACCATCACCACCAATTTGCTGGTTCAGGTGTGTTTGATTAGGGTTGGAGCTAAAATTTGCAGGACAGTGGCCCTCCAGGACCAGGGTTGAGAAAGCCTGCCCTACATGCTTGTGGTACCACCTGCTCTTAACAATGAAACTCTTCTAATAGTGAATGCTTAATGTGTTCCTGTGGCTCAGTGGTAGAGCATTGCATTAGCAGTGCAAAAGGTCATGGGTTCAATTCCCAGGGAACACACATTCTGATAAAAAAAATGTATAACCTGAATGCACTGTCAGTCGCTTTGGATAAAAGTGTCTGCTAAATGCATAAATGCTTAAACCATCAACAAAACATCATGAATGGATGGATAAACAGACATACATATAACATCACCAGGTCCACACGTTACTTGGGCAAATGGGGAGTTCAATTTATGTAGAAAGCTTCAAAATTGTCTGATTATCTTACAAATTCACACAATCCATTAAGTTGGACAAGATTCTGTAACAAAGTCTCAAATCCATTCAGCACTCTTAATTGTTTCTTTCCACAGCATTAAATGTCTGTAATAAGAGCAAGGTGGATTAATACGGTGGCCGCAACATTTTAACTGATATCTCAAACTTCTTCTATTGCAGCTTACAGTATGGCTAAAAATAATGTCTCTTTGGGGGATCCTGCTCTCCTTAATACAGTTTAACATCCTTAATACAGTTTAATCACTGGAGCGCAGTTTTTGGAATTATGCAAATATGTCCTTTTTCCCCACGGCAGCAACTTGCCCAGTGTTTTGATTTCCACACTGGTAAACAGATCCTGGCATATTGTATTTGATACTGATACCTAAGCTCATCTACATGCAAGATACAGACTTCTCATTTTGGTTTATCACATTTGTTGGAAAGAATCCTTTCTGTAACTAATTATAACCTTTCTTATCATAGTGAAATCCATCAAGTCTTTCCTATCAATCCTTCTCTTCTCTTCTCTTCTCTTCTCTTCTCTTCTCTTCTCTTCTCTTCTCTTCGATGGATGTAGATGATGACTCTTCAGCGAGCTGTCAGACTTTAGTTGTGACCTACTTCAGCTGTACTGTGCTTCAGACCTACTTAACATGACCGCCATAATTATCTCTCTAACACACTCACACACACGCTGTCTGTCCCCAGCCAAACACATCAAAGAACAGGGCTGCAGCCCGAACAAGATCCTTAGAGAGAGAGACAGAGTGAGAGAGAGAAAGGAAGATGAAATATAGCATGGAAAAAACAATAAATCTAGGTTAGTGGCACACGTGTTTGCATTTCTCATTAGGTACTTCTTTGCGGTTTGTCTGTTGGTGTGCAGGCGATGGCTCTCACAGCTGTGTGTTAGGTAAACTCAATGATTTACAGACCGATGGATATACCCACACATGCTGCAGGGGAGTTCAACGAAAGTGTCCTTCATTATCTCATTCATAAAATATCAGATATCTCTCTCGACAAAGCTAATCTCATATGCAATAAATATGTCAGTGTTTGGAGAGACATGATCAGCTGTCCAAAACTCTAACTCATTCCAAAAGTTAAATCAGAGGAGAATCACTCAGTCCAACCATTTTGGCAGACACTGCATTATAAAAAATGCATGTGCAGTATACTGACTACATGCAGGGAATCTCATGGGTTCAACCTGTTAAGTTAACCACCCGTATCAATAAACCAATGACCAATGGGGTTATCAACCAAGATCTTTCACTACCAAACTACAATCATATAAATGTAAAGATTTTTTATTTATTTTTTTGTATTTGATTTTCAGCTTTTTCAAGCCTTTTCTTTTTTGTTAAATGAAGGTAATATTAAAAGGTCAGTTAACCCAAAAATACTAATTTGGTCATTAATTACTCACCCTTATGTTGTTCCAAATCCGTAGGGAATTTATTCATCTTCAGAACACAAATTAAGGTATTTTTGATGAAATCCGAGAGCTTTCTGACCCTTTATAGACAGCAATGCAACTACCACGTTCAAGGCACAGAAAGGACATCGATAAAATATTCCATGTGACATCAGTGTTTCAACCTTAATTTTATGAAGCTACAAGAATACATTTTGTGCACAAAGAAAACAAAATAATGACTTTATTCAACAATGTGTTATAGCTTCAAAAAATTATGGTTAAACCATTGATGTCACATGGACTTATTTTATCGATGTACGTACTACCTTTCTGGGTCTTGATAGTTCCATTGCTGTCTATGCAGGGTCAGAGAGCTCTCGGATTTGGAACGACATGAGTGTGAGTAATTAATGACAGAATTTTCATTTTTGGGTGAACTATCCCTTTAACACTGTCTTGTAAACCTGCGTTTATTATTTATTTTGATTAATTTTCAAAAGCTTTTTATAGATTTGACCTTTTACTCCATTCCCTCCTTCAGGGAATGAGGGTTACATACGTAACCGAGACGTTTCTCATGGTCAGAAAACTGAATGTAAAAAAAAAAAGATTCAAAAGATTTATTACATTTTTGTCCAAGGCCAACTGGCACATTTTTTTCCAAAATAAACAGAACTCTGTTAAACAATTTTCAGTTATAAATTTGGATAAGACTTTACCCAGACCCCCAAAATATGAAAACGCATCATAAAATATGATCAATGACAATCTAAAGAAAGAGTGAAATAATCAAGCAATTTTGATATTGAATATTTATTGGCTGACAATTATCTTTTTTTATGATCTTTTTCAAACAATAAACTATCAATAAACTAGAGAGAATCAGAAACGAGAGTTTATAAGATTATTACATGCCTCTCCATCTCTTACTGTACAGGTCACATGACTTCCTCAGAGACTGTTTTTAAAATACGCTCAGACACTGACTGATACAACCGATCACCTCTGACATCAGACGTCCGGTTATTATTGATAGCATGTTTCGCCCTCTGTGTCTCTGGAGGCTGAAATGTTTTCGCACCGTCGCACTCTCCGATGAAAATTTGAAAAACATCCATTCAAATCAACCCGTGCTTGTTTTTCCTGGAGTTTCTGAACCTGAAGGTCAGCTTGTTAAACTTTAGGAAAATGTCAGGATCATTTCTGCCATCTCATGAATTCGGATTTCTGAGAACTCCAAAGGTTACCATCCAAACACGTTCAAGGTTAGCTGATCACCTCAATTTTAAACTTTTAACTCTTGTTCTGGATGAAATTAACGAATTTTTAAGGTCAATTGTTGTCATCCGGGGAATATTCAACTTATTTATTAATAAATCTTCAGTACTGTTCCCAACAGTCAATGACCTTGCCTACATACAGTATGAATTTTTCATAAAATTGAACAGTCCTAACAAGGCCGTTGAAGTAATATAGCCTGTCCTGCCTGACAGCGGTTTGAGGGACAGAAACCAGTCTGTAGAGAAATTCTCAGATCAATGAAGTCACCTTAAAAAGAGACACACACACCACATGCACAAATGGTTGTGCAGCCACAGAATGTACTGGCCTATTTCTAATTGTCAATTTTAGGAAAACGTACATAAAATCTGGACCAAAACACTCCCTTTAGCTAAAAAAACACCAATCTGCTTCCTGGTCTGTCTGATATCACTCAAATCATTTCGAAGAATGAAGTAAGAGAAAAACACACCCACTTGATCTATTAAGCATAGATTCCCAAACACACTCAGACACCAACAGGTTGAGTAAAACATGGGCCTATATTTTCAGTTTCAGTCTCTTGCATCATATTCTGTGATGTTGTTCTGTTTCTCTTCAGTCAAACAAATTTAGCGGCCATGGTGATTAAAGACTGACCAGACAAATCATTCTGAACAAACCGCATGCTTCATCACTTGCTATTTGATTTAGTCTCTAATTCGTTTTTGCCTCCCCTTCCATCTAAAGGAAGTGACTTTGGCTGTTTTTATACAGCTGCAGTATACAGTTATACAGTGGCCAAGCTGTTGGGAGTGCTAAATACACTTATATTCAAACCAGGAAGGTTTGAATATGCCTGGAGACCTCTATCTGTTAGCATTAGCATTTAATTCAATAGCAGGTTGGCCATGTGAATAATCACTGTTGAGCTCTAGAAAATTACATTAGGACAATACAGATTGGCTGATGGCACCATAAGAAAGTTTGCAAACCTAGTTTGTAACTACAGAGAACAGTCACAAATCCAATTTATAATTTAACATTATAACAAATTTAACTTTTTTAAAAGTGTACTTAAGTGTGTTAAGAAAGTAGCCTACACTTAGACACCATTTTCGATCAGTAATATTACATCATCTACGAGAACAGTTTTTTTTACAAATATATAATTGAAGTATGATATAAGTGTACCTTCAATACAAGTGCGTGCACTTCTTTTTCACAAGAGTGACTTTATGTGTAACACTAATAATACTACAATAAAGACCTGCCTTTTCTCCTCTCTTCAGACTGAGGCATGACTGTTTGTAGATGTCAAACTCTCTCTGGTGAAACAGTTTGCTCCCTCTCAAATTGAACACTGAAGTGATGTTGACCTCTTTGGGACATTTTCTCATAAAAGTTCATAACAGTCCACCAACCGTCTGTACTCCAGCTGAATTATGAGAGTTTTTCCACTCCTCCTTGCCTGCTGCAAGACAGAAGTAACCTCTACTGATCCTTATAACAACAAATAAGACAAAACTTACAGAACTGTCAGAGCTTTTTGGGGTAAAGCCATAGTGGAAGAAGGCCTAATTTAACTCCCATCCACTAGATGGCACCACCTTCAGTTTATTATTTAAACTTTTCAGTTGTGTATGGTTTGTTTATTATTTATTTTGCTGTGATGTGGAGTTTAAAAACCCCATAAAAGAAATCCATAAAAGTAATCCATATGACTTACACGTTAGCTTGAGATGGAAAAAAACTAAACGGTTACTCACTTATAATCTTCCCTAAATTTGAATGATGTTATGGTTTTAGAAGAGTCTGAATTTGACACAATCAAATGGACTAATTTTATGCTCGTTCATGAAGTTTTGGAAACCTGTTTTGTCTGTGTTTTGGTTAACACTTCTTAAGACCTGTGAGATAACCAAGAGAAATCACGTGGATACAGTTGAAAAACAAACAAAACAAAACAAAAACAAAAACATTTCCCTCTGAAAGATTGGATAGGTTTCTAATTTTCTCTCTCAATGTCTCCATGGAATGTTTTTAAAAGATTCTTTCTTTTATCCCCATCCTTTTTTTTTTCTTCCTTCAAGCCATCCAGAATTAGTCACTTGAATATTTAAAGCAAATTTAACTTAGTCACAAAAACAATCACTTTTGCCTAATGTCGGTACACTGAGAGAATTTATAGCACCATCCTTGGTTTCCAATGTCCGTGAACCAGCTGGTGTATTTTTTTTTTTTTTTGGACACAGAGCACTTTACCTCTGTTGCTCATGCTTACCGAGAACCGAGAATAAACCTGAGTGGTCCATCAAACAAACACAGATCTGCCCTGAAGTTTGAATGATGGAAATGCGAATGTTTTTAAAGGCATGTCCTTCATAAACACCACCACCACTGCCCTCATTAACATGCTCATCACCTGCATACATCTCCAGCGTCCACTGTACACACCTGCTCAACAGTTCCTCATTATATCAGTCACTCGAACAGCAACCACACTGATCTCCTTTTGGCTTGCGGCTGTTTTCTCTGCTGGACTGTGTGTGTGTGTGTGCGTGTGTGTGTGTGTGTGCGAGAATTAGGCTGTACTTCAGAGAGCCCCACTGTTCACCTGCACAGAAAAGGTCATCCTTTATTCATCAAAAAAAGATGAATAGCAAAAGGAGATCTGGGGAAAGACATAGCAGGGGTGGGGTGGTTTTGACGGCTTTTGGCTTAGATTCACAGCTTTAAATGAAACCTCAGTGGAGCGTCTGCTGGGGTGGGCCAGGCAGCGCTCATTTGGGTCAAGCTGAGCTGAAAGCGACTTACTTTTTCTATGATGTTCTCAGCACGGTCCAGAGCAAAGTTTGGACCGTTTCGTTTTAACATCTGGTCTTGTGGATGCAAGCAGAATTTGCAAAGTAATGGGAAAATTAGATTTATTTTAGAGCTTTACTATGAAATTTATTACTGAATGTATTTTATATGCATACTACTGTAGATGTTCAAGAGATGCAGATGGTGAGCATAGTACTTTATGAGACTGCCAGGTAGCAGTGCAGCCTTTCCAAATGTTACAGTTTATTAGCATGCGTTTGTCTCTGAAGAAAAAATCATCTAACATGACTCTCATCTGACTGGATGAAGATTTTTGGAGTTTGGCTGTTCCTCAGTTGGTTACTAAAATAATAAGAGAACTCAAAAAATATTTTTTTTTCATGAGGTCCATCAATTTTACGCTGTAAATAATTGCTTAAAATACATTTTAAATAGATATTGAATGTTATTTTTGCAAGTAGCACCCTATTGTAAATGTATTCTGCCATTTCCATTAAAAAAAGTCAATCCCAAAGTCTTATCCAAATTTATAACTGAAAATTGTTTAACAGAGTTCTGTTTATTTTGGAAAAAAGCGTGCCAGTTGGCCTTGGACAAAAATGTACTACATTTTTTGAATCTTTTTTTTTTTACATTCAGTATTCTGACCATGAGAAACGTCTCAGTTACGTATGTAAATGTATGTATGAATGGAAACGTCATGTCGGATGACCGACGAAATTGGGATCTCGCCAGAGAGACCAATCCACTTTGAGTGTAACTAAACGAGCCAATGGACATTGGCATGTGATCATTGCATCCAGCTGCCGCTGATCACAGCGTGAGTATAAGAGGCAGCAGGTGCACCGCATTAATTCATGCATTCACTGAGGAGCCGAGCCGGTGACCTGACAGCTCAGCGGTGGTAGAGCGACTGTGGCGACGGGACGTCTCCGTTCCCTCCTTCAGGGAACGAGGGTTACATACGTAACTGAGACATTCCCTTTCAGTCGGTCACTCCGAGTCACGTCGGATGACCGACGAAATTGGGATCCCTACCAAAGCGCCACAGGAGCTGCCCTTTCCAGTGCCCTGTGTAGGCCTCCTGATCCTTCCTATAAGGCAGACGATAGGACCGGGCTCTACACAGAGAAGGTCAACTACTGTTGTTCCTTGAGCAACCCAAATAGTAGGACTTGGATAACACTGGAAAGCGTGCCCTTCCGCTTGGAAGAGGCACACTGCGGAGTCACCTCCTCCAAGAGGGGGTTAAGTGACATTAGATATGTGCAGTAACCCCGTAGGGCCCTATTGCACATGGAAGTCTCTGAGATGGCTCAGGCTGCATCATTAGAGACAACAGAACGTGGTCTGCCAGGGAAACACGGCCCTAGTAAGTGTACCATGGAATACACACATGGGATCCCAACAGGGTCACTCATGTGGGCACTAGCCTCACACCAGATTTCAAGAATTCATTGGCTGAAAGGCCTGGCGCCGGACACTCTGCCACGTCTGGACGCTAGAGTGCTGAGGACTCAACAGGGTTTGACTGGTTAAGGAACTCTCTGGATAAATAGGCATAAGAACGCAGCAAGCCAACTCTGAGCCGGGCCTCTCAGTGCCACTACCCGTTTGAGGTGAGAACACAGGTGGAAACCGGTTCGACACGTAGGCTATAAAACCTAGTGAACAGGTTGGGAGTCGCCCAACCCGCAGCTCTACAGATGTCTGCTAGCGAGGCACCACGAGCCAGCACCCAGGACGATGCGACACCCCTAGTGGAGTGAGTACGCAGCCTGAGCGGGCAGGACACACCTTGTGCTTCTTAGGCCAAAGTGATAGCATCCACTATCCAGTGGGCCATCCTCTGCTTGGAGACAGCTTTCCCCTTCTGCTGTCCTCCGTAACAGACAAAAAGCTGTTCTGAGGTTCTGAAGCTCTGAGTTCTATCCACGTAATGTCGCAGTGCACATACAGGACAGAGCAAAGCTAGGGCTGGGTCTGCCTCCTCCAGGGGCAACGCTTGCAGGTTCACTACCTGGTCCCTGAAGGGAGTGGTAGGAACCTTGGGCACATAGCCGGGCTGGGGCCTCAGTGTTGTCCTGGAGTCAGCCGGCCAAATGCCTGCAGGTCCCCCACCCTCTTGATAGAGGACAACGCAGTCAGGAGTAGGGTTTTCATAGAGAGAAACTTCAACTCAACTAACTGCAAAGGCTCAAAGGGGGCAGTTTGTAGGGCTCTTAGCACCAATTCCAAATCCCAAGAGGGTAGGGAGGGAGGCCTAGGAGGATTTAAGAAACTAAAAACCTGACAACCAGATCGTGCTTCCCCACCGACCTCCCCTCTACGGGGTCGTGGTGAGCGGAAATAGCAGCAACATAAACCTTAAGGGTAGAGGGGGACAGCATACGCTCCAACCCTTGTTGCAAAAAGGAAAGCCCGACTCTGATCGAACATCTCCGGGGGTCCTCATGGTGAGAGGAACAACATTCGACAAACAGGTTCCACTGCAGAGCATAGGCCCGTCTTGTTGACGGTGCACGTGCTGAAGCGATAGTGAGTGCTACCTCCTGGGATAGGTCACCTAGAACCTCCGCGTCCCATCCAGGGACCAAACAAGGAGTTTCCACAGGTCCGGACGCGGGTGCCAGAGGGTGCCCGTCTCTGAGAGAATGGATCCTTCCTCAGAGGAATCGGTCAGGGAGGGGCTGTCGCAAGGAGAATGAGTTCCGGGAAGCAGGTCCTGTTGGGCCAATATGGAGCCACTAACAAGACCTGCTCCTCGTCCTCCCTGATCTTGCACAGTGTCTGTGCTAGTAGGCTCACTGGGGGGAACGCATATTTGCTCAGGCCCCGGGGCCAGCTGTGTGTCAGTGCATCCGTGCAGAGCGTTGTCTCGGTTATGGAGTGGAACCACTGGCAGCGGGTGGTTTATGGAGACGCAAACAGGTCCACCTGTGCAACTTCAAACAGTCCCCAAATCAGCTGAACCACCTGGGGATGGAGTCTCCACTCCCCTGAAAGTGCTGCTCGAGACAGCTCGTCGGCTGCCCGATTGAACACTCCTGGGATGTGGATGGCACGAAGGGACCTCAGATGTTTCTAACTTCAGAGAAGGAGTTGGCGGGCGAGTTGCGACATGCGACGGGAGCATAAACCGCCTTACAGATTGATATGTGCAACGGTCGCAGTGTTGTCCGTATGGACCAGAACGTCCTTGCCCTGAAGGCGCCCTCTGAGGCAGCTCAAGGCAAGGCGTACTGCCAGCAGCTCACACTCCGTTCTCTCAGGGGAACAAGGGCCGCCTCCCCGACTTTGGTGAAGACGCGAGGTGACAGGGACAGCCCAAAGGGCAGGATCTTGTACTTATATGCCGACCCTCGAACGCGAATAGCAGGAATGGCCTGTGTCACGGGAGGATCAAGACATGAAAGTACGCGTCCTTCAGGTCGATCACTGCAAACCAATCTGGGCACAATGAAGTAAGGGCTGTAAAACCCCGACCACATATCGGCTGGAGGGACCAGTTCTATCTCATCCTTCGCCAGCAGGACTGCGATTTCCGCACACAAAACAGGGGCATCGACGGCCTTGACTGAAGTGATCCGGATGCCCCTGAACTTGGGGAGACGCCGGACGAACAAAATCGCTTAGCCGAGTCTGATGGTCCGCAGGAGCCACCGGGATGGACTGGGGAGCACTAGCCAGGCTCCGAGACACCGTGCCAGTGGAACCAGCGGGACCACCAACGAACCCGCGGTGGGGCAGCGAGGTGGAACACAGGGACCCGGCCCGGGGCCTGTGACGGCAGGGGGCGGGGTCTGGGAGTGCAGTATAAAACTCACCTGATTCCTTCTCGTGTGGGAGGAAACACAGTAACCCGGCTTGAGGCTTGTGACAGCCCGGCGTGTGACGACTTGAAGCGGGGACTCGAGTGCTACCGCCCTTACCTGGCTCCACGAATGGGCAGGAGGGGTGTTCTTGGGCCCGCCGCCCGCTGGCGAGAGGCGAGGAGGGAAGCAAACCCGTGATGCACTGCTCGCAACTCCCCTACTCTTGAGACCCAGAGACTGAGGAAACCGCCCTTTTATTGAAGTTTTGGGTACCGCTGGCTTCTAGGCCAGCAGCAGAACAAAAACAAAGTGAAACAAAAGATTCTCCACCCGGCCCTCCTCTGGGGGAGGGAGTGGTGCAGTCACCATCTCCCGACAGTCTCCTCCATCTCTGGGTCGCCCGTCTCAGGGCCTCTTGCACTTGCGCTTGCCGCCAGGTTTGGCAGGGGCCGCGACGGGCTGGGCGTTCTGCCTGTGACCGGCTCCACAACGCTGCCTGGAGGAAGGCTGCTGCGGCTGCCCACGGCAATGAGCAGGCTGAGGGGCTGCAGCCAGGGTGGAAGCAGCAGTTTTCCTCCTGCGCATGATGTGCTTGATTGCCTCAGTCTGCTTCTGTGCCGCCGAGAACTGCTGGGCAAAGCTCTCGACAGCGTCGCTGAAGAAGCCGGTCTGTGACACGGGAGCATTTAGGAACTGTACCTTCTCCTGCTCCTTCATGTCAGAGAGACACAGTCATAGATGGTGCTCCTGGACCACTAGTGTGGACATCACATGACCCAGAGACTCTGCGGTCACCTTTGTCGCTCAAAGTGCGAGGTCTGTCGCAGCACGCAGCTCATGTAGAACCGCCAGGTCGTGACACCCTTGTGCAGGTCTTTCAGGGCTTTGGCCTGGTGGACCTGCAGTAACGCCATGGCATGGAGGGTAGAAGCCGCCTCCCCACAGGCTCAATAAGCACTACCAGTTAGACCTGACGAATACTTACAGGCCCGTGAGGGGAGACACGGGTCACCCCGCAGGGTGGTAGCGGCTATTGGACACCCCCACTGAGAAACCACTTATCCAGCCTCGAAGGATTGGAACGCGGTGGAGGATTCCACACGAGCCCGACATTCTCGGCGACCAGGGAAAGCATAGCCATCATCTCTGGGTATGGCTCTGACAACGCTACCACACCCGAAGGGGGCAACGCAGCCGAATCATCAGCCCCAGAGAGAGAGAGCTCACCCTCCGATGCAGCGATCGACATCTGGTCGTCAGGGGGAGCACCGAAGGAAAGGGTTAGTGAACCCCGTTCTGCAGAGGTCCTAGCCCGTTCCAACGGCAATACCACCGGCTGCTGGCGGAGTGTTCGAGGGGTGAGGAACTCCTCTTTGGGAAGCCCTCACCGTAATCCTCAAATCACCTCTGACTCCACTGGACACGGCGGCGCCCTGGGTGCCGGGATGAACAACGGATCACGGCAGAGGGACTCCGCCATGTTTGACATAGCGGAGTCTTCTGTGCAACTCCGAGATGGTCATGTCCCCACAAGAAGAACGTGAACCATCCACGAAAGCTTCCTCAGTGTGCTGAATGCCCAGACATGTGAGGCAGCGATCATGACCACCCTGAGGCGCCAGGAAATGACCACACCCAGAAACACACGGGTGATAAGACATATTTAAAAAGACGCGATCACCCGTGTTACTCTTTTAGAGAAATTTGCTCTTTCAGTGCTGAAGCACGCAGGGGAGCTGGCCACCACACACTCCAAGTGTGACTATCTTCACGGAAATCGCTTTTTCTTCCCGTGAGATTGTGTCCACCGCTGCTGCGCTGTAATGCCCGCACTCGCTCGGTCTTTCTCACTCGGAGGATAGGAGAGTAGCAGTGATGTACCGCCGCTCGGCTCCTAAGCGAAAGGATTAATTAATGCGGTGCACCTGCTGCCTCTTATACTCACGCTGCAGCAGCTGGATGCAATGATCGCATGCCAATGTCCATTGGTTCCTTTAGTTACACTCGAAGTGAATTGGTCTCTCTGGCAAGATCCCAATTTCGTCGGTCATCCAACGTGACTTGACTGAAAGGGAACTAATTTTCCCTGTTGTATTATGTTTGTATTTTTTTCTTTTTAATTTTACCACAAGTGTATAATTTTTGTAATTCTATGCTTTTTTCAATTTTTTTGTTTTTTATACATATGTCTATAGAGTTTTTTACATTTATTTCAGTTTCAGTTTTAGTTATGTCACTACATCAAATTTAACTACATTAAAATGAGACATGTTGTCTTGGAAACTAGCTGAAATAAAGAGTTTTTAAAATTAGCATTTATTTTATTTGTTGTTTTAGTTTCAGCTTTAATTAACTAAAAATGCCCTGATCCGTGTCAAAAAATATTTTCAATATACCATTTAGTAGCAAGTCTTATTTTGATTATTTTACATCTCAATTAGACAGTATCAAAATGAGCCACAATATTTACCAGATCATACGCTGAATGTCAGTTGTGTGGCTTTGTGAGGCCAGCTACTATAGCTAGCATAATCTGAGTTTAAACATGCACACATCATATGTCTCACACATCATAGCTCTCAGAGAATATCTGTCTGTGCAGTAATGGTTGGAATCCTTCATCTGTGCTGTGTGGAAAATTTCATTAGTATATATACATAATTAATACAGCAATAATAGTTATTCTTGCCTCGATGTCTCACTGGATGCCTGTTAGCCCTATCCACAGCCTGTATATATGGAAATAAGAGTAAAACAAGGCAGCTTTGTATCGATGTCAAATGCCCATTGAGGATTAATAAAGTTCTATCACATTGTATGACAAACGCCACCCGCTAATCTTGCTAATCTGGCCTAGAAACTATCAAGGGAAAAGATGTACTCGAAAGTTACTTTTAGAACTGATTTGTAGCATTCCTCTTTCTGTCTGTTCTTCTCTTTTGTTGTGTGTGTGTGAGCTTGAGAGGCTGCCAGCCTGAGACATACATCAAAACCTTCGAGACCAACAATGCTAGCGCTCTCATCGCTATGCATACAGAGTAATGAGCAGATGACAAGTGTTGGCAAAGAAGCTAAATTATTCTGTTTCTCATATTGAATTTTTAAAAAAGTAATTAACGTGCAGGCTAATGTAATGAATTGTTAATTAGTAGCATTGTCAGACGCCGAGGCAGTGATGGATGTTTGGTTAGCTGAGGCTGCTAAGGCGATCAAACGGGTCCGAGTTCTCTCTTACACTATGCTAATCCACCGTCCTCAAAGATTTCCAGACAAGCAGGTTTTGAAATGCTTGTGCGCTGAAGGTCTGGTAATGAGTAGCAGGCTGTCCTATCTGTTTAAATTAAAAACATCTTCAACCACGCCCCCTCTGCACCAGATCCATGCTTACCAACAAGGTTGCCTAGCACCAGTTGCTAAGTTACCGCTAAAGCCTGATGTTCCTCTACAGGCAGTGGTGCAAATGTTATGTTAGTTTCTAAATATAGAAAGTGTTCTGATTTACTAGCATCATTGTAGAAGTGCCTTTTCTGCCTGGCTCAGAATAGAACACAGGGCTTTTTCTTTAAATAGCACACAAGCCAATCATTTCGTGACTTACATGAACATAATTATTTCTTAATTATCATGTGGCCACTGTCTGGGTTTGTTGATGTGGCTAATTGTTCGAGATGAAAATAAAGGCTAGACAATCTGTTAGCTCTGTTCTTCAGGTCATTGGCTCCGTGAGTAGGGAAATCAATTTGTTTTGTGCGCAACAGCGGAAACGGTACATTTCTATGAGCCTGTCACTATTCTCTCATGCTGTAAATGAGAATCTCTTCCAGATCATCACCTCAAAGAGCCACTGAAACGAACTCAATGGTGACCAAATCCACTCCCCCGACCCGGCGAGACACCAAACAAAACCAGCAGGAAAGGACAGAACTGTAGGCAATCGATACGCGTTCCTCAATCAAGACGCATTTGGGCTTTGAAACCCTTGGCTTGTGCGTGTGGACTTATGCTAACAAGACAATGGCGAAGAAAGGTGCTGCCAGTCTGCTTCAGAGCTGTTTCTCCATCACCCATCCAGCTGGGGCCACCATTGTGTGTCCGTTTTCTATCAACGAGACTAATTTAAACCACCCTCAAGAGAGGGAAAGAGAAATATCGAGCTATGTTCTAATGCAGCTCCCTTCCTCCATCGCTTACAAACACATACACACACAAATAATCTATATGGTCGAAGTGATGAGCAGTAGCACTGCTAAAAGTAATAAAGATATTAGTTTAACTACATGCCTCAGTAATGAGGTGGTAGAGTACTGGCATCGTTGTTTTTTTTTTTTGTTTGTTTTTTTTTTTATGAGGCTTTTTTATAGCTGTTTCTAAGAAGTGGGAACACTGAAATACTACACTGTTACATTTTTATTGAAAATATATCTTTGCAGTAAAGATGTGTACAATATTCTCTCTAGATTGTTAATATAGAATAAGCGATAGACAATTTGGGAATGACAATTCTTGTCAATGAAATGCAATTTGTCACCAAATTCACAGGCTGTCAGCTTAAGTTTGAATCAGAGTGGTTCCAACATAAATAGTTCACTCAACTGAATCTTTTCAGCAATTGTCCAAAAAAATATACCCTAGATCAACATTAAATATATTTTTTTAAATACGAAGCATATTAATAGATATTTTTCCCATAAGTAGCGGGGAATCAAAGCGAAATTCTACAACATTTTAGCTTGGGAATGAATGATTCTTTGAAAAAACAGTTGAATTGATCTGATTCAGAGTCCGATTTAGAAATGAATGAGTGTCTTGAGTCGATTCTTGTCAATGAATCAGCGGCAATGCTCTAAATCGTTGAGTCTGATTTGTGATTGATTGATTTTTGATTGATTGATTGATTGACTGAATGATTTTTGAGTTGCTTCTTTTAAACAAATCACTAAATTCACAAGCTGTCAACTTAAGTTAGAATCAAAGCAGTTCCAGCATTAATGAATCACTCAATTGAATCTGTTTAGCAGTTTTCTTTTAAAAAGAATATGGTAACACTTTAGTATAGGGACCAATACTCTATTAACTAGCTGCTTATCAGCATGCATATTGTTTAAATATTGGCTATTTATTATAAAGCACATATTCTGCATGACCATATTCTACATCCCTAAACCTACCCAATACCTAAACTGAACAACTACCTTACTGATAACTATTAGTAAGCAGCAAATTGGGAGTTTATTGAGGCAAAGGTCATAGTTAATGGTTTATTAACGGCAAGAATTGGACCTTAAAATAAAGTGTGACCAAGAATATATAATATTTGAACAAACAAATTGCAGCTTACTATAAAAAAATAAAATAATAATTAGCTTCTTGTGGCTAATTGTTTTGAAATAAAACAGCTAGTAACTTAGCTGGCTAGATATTTTTTTCAACACTGCACAGATGTAAGAATTTACACACGCACACCTGCCAGACACTGAACACACAACCTGCCATGGCGACCCACTGTGGTGACATTTCAGTCATTTAAAGGCCTGAGGTGGGAGAGTAATTTTAGCGTGAAAGGTAAATGGTGAGTGAGTGCTGAATTCATATCTAATATTATATGAATAAAATCAGCAGGCATTTATGAGAGGAACAGGAGAGCTCAACATATTGAACTATTCTAGAATACAAACAGCCCCCTCCATTTTTCAAGCGCTAATGTAGGGCATAAGAAGGGCAGCTCTCTGCCTTCTTTGAGATAAATGATTAATCTGATCCCATGTATTAGCAGTTATTGCTCCTGAAGGTAATCCCCCCTTAAAAGGGTGAAGGTTAACATCCGCGGACAGGTAAACACAAATACCATTTCTCCATAAAGCGCATACAGCTATCAGATAGCACAGGCAGCATAGCACCTGTCTGTATGATGTTCTGCTGCTTTATGGATCTGTAAGCGTATGCTAAGAGCTGCATCTCTCTGGGGTGCGTTGCAGGTAATTGTATGGATTGCGATACTCTTGAACTGTGTTTGTAGAAAATGCTTGGCAGCATAACAGACGGCAGTGATTATCTCAAATCTTATTGATTTTCCTTCACCGGCTCAGTGAGACCATGAGAGATACTTCTGCATTTAGAAGCAACAACAACAACAACAAAATCATACACAAGTGCAAAAACAAAGTATGCCACATGAGCCTCGATAACAGATGCACCACAAAATGGTCAAGTTAATGTGTGAGAAAATTCATGTTGGTCACACATGGGGCCAGAATAGCTTATAATGGTTTCGCTTTGGTCTAGACGGTTTAATGCTCATTACCAAGGGGAAAAAAAACTCTGTTGTTATCATAAGGACCCTAAAAAAAATTTATGTAATGTAGTCAGGTATATGTATCAGGGGCATTTCCTCTGAGGAGGCAAGGGAGGCAGTGCCTCCTCAACACATTGGATGAGAAAAAAAATTGTAGTATAAAAATAAAACAACGCAAACATTACAAAATATAACTTTTAAAAGCTTGTTTTTCTCAAGTAAATCTGTCCAACTGCACAGCAGGTTACAGCAAGTTACAGCAGAAGTCCGTGTCATTCCTCACCTGAGCCCATTGAGTCTTAACAGACCCAAAGCATGTGGTGAGTTTGGTGGGGGTTAATTGAGAATGAATGGGGGAAATTCACATGCCTCCATCGCGACATGATTGAATATGACTGGTTGTGTTCAGCTGTGATTGGTTCATGTGATGAATCCCGCCTCTTGTGTTTGTGCATTGTGCTTTCATGAATCAGTCAGAATAAACAATATAAAGGCATTAATGGGAAGACTAATTAAAAAAAAAAGTTAACACACTTAGATATAACCACTTTGTTATGTCAAAATAAGACTTGAAATGCCATGAAAACATGATCTGTAGGAGTTTTTAGTGAGTAATCAACAAATCTCCATGTCTGTGACCAATATTTTCCAAGCTTTGATGACTGATGACTTGAAAAATTCAAAAATAGTTAAAAGTTAACTATTAAAAAGAATAGCTGAACAGAAGTGAACAAATAAAATATATTTTTTCAATTGTTACTACCTTGAGTTATTATTTTGGAAACATTTATATATCATGCTTAAAAACCTGGCTTTAATAAATAGAATATTGATCACATTGTTAATGTAAAAATATATAAAGAAAAAAAATCTTCTTTTTTTTCTGATAGTGTAAGTAATGTTTATTTAAACAAGAAAATGTGACTGGGACATGAATTTACATATTATTTGAAAAAAAAATCCACATTTCAGAACACCATCGCACAACTGATAGCTATATTTTACATTGTGGTTATTTTTTGCAGTGTGTTTAAGCTAAGAAGTATTATGGTACACACACCAACATACGCTAGTGACAAGCTACACTGGGAATCTTTTATAAATTCTGGTTTGTTTTGTTCTAACTTTTTTTGTAAACTGCAGTGACATGCTTAATAACACATTCAGTGAAAAATGTCATAAATTTCATCAGAAAATTAAAAGAAAATGTGAAATGAATTGAGGCAGACGCAACCTTCAAGTTAACGAGGATTGTATTAGCTCTCCAATCTGAGCGAAGCCCTCAATAACGAGACAACAGCAATTAAAAATCTTAATTGTAAATGTCAGGTTATTGAGGCAGCGAGTGTTTGTGGGAGGAGACAGATTGGTGGCTGCCAGGGTTTTTTTTTTTTTTTGGGCGAGCTTTGACAGCCGAGAGTGTGAGTCAGGGTGTTTTTGTCTCTGTTTTAAAGATCTGTTGTGTAGACAAAGTGAGAGATTGAAAACCTTCATCACCTCTGTCTGTGAGAAACGAAACACAGTGCACTGTCACAATGTATATTTTTAAAAAGGCCTTCAGTTTTGGAATTTGTGTGTCAGTCAAGACAAACTTGGTCTGCTTAAAATAAAAGCACCACGCTCGGAGAAATAATAATAAAAAAAAAATACAAGGGCAAATACTGTACAAGCTATTTCTGAAGGAGAAAGATAATTTATTTTACTTACATTATAAAAGGGTTCAACTCTCACTCTCACATAATAGATAATAGAAAGTCTCTCAGTGTGTTTCTGTTGAGCTCCGACATGTTTGAAATGCAATTAAACTGTGTACATAGTGTAGATGAGGTCAGCTGTAGTGTTGGTGCTGTTTGTTATTCATTGCTGGGCAAGTTTGTAAGCCCACTGATATCTCCTGACAGACATATTCAGAGCTCTCAGCTCAACTGATTCCCTTTGGGGAAATAATCCGCTAGAAGATACACTTAGGTGGTTTTCATCCATCAGCTTCATTCTGGGCAAGAATATGTGATGGTTAAATTTAGAAAAATTGATGAACGTTTCCCTGAGCAGAACCTTCTGATGTTTCCATAAACTGAATTTGTTTTTTAAAGTATTGACTGAATCATCTGTAGCCAGGGATGATGACGTCAGCAGTCATTTCATGGCGATTGTTCTCAAAGTGTTCTGGATATATTTAGTGCTCCAAAGACCCAGTTGGACAAGAGAGAGAAGAGAGAAAAAACATTTTTATATTTTTAAGCAAGATTTCTTTCAACCACTTTAATCCACATTTTTGTCTGTTTCGGAGAAATACACAAAATATTGAAGAATCATGCAGTTATTTATTTCATAACTTTTTTCTAATCTTATGGGATTTTATTATCTTATATTTAAAAAAAATCAACTTAATAACACAATTCATTCATTTATCTTTATAAAACACAACTGATGTGTATCTTTAACTACCCACTAACATGTGTCAAGTGTTTGTGATTCACTAAACTGTCTCAAAAGAATCCGAATCAGACTTCAATGGTCATGCATTATATTTGTAGTTCACTAAAATAATCAGCCCAAAAGATTCATTAATTTGACTCGGACTTCACAGAGTGCACAGTATGTTTTTGAAATACTAAAACAAACTAAATCATAAGAATATTTCACTCAAGAATAGGACACTGGTTGTGCAGTATATAGGCTATATTTGTGATTCACTAAAAGAACTGGCTCATTAACTCAAGAACTGTAGGTATGTTTTTTTAATTGCTAAAAACATTCAAGCCATTCTCTCAGGAAACAGACTTCACTAGTAACTAGGGAATTAACTTATATACCTTTAAAGATAAGCCTACAATGAGCTAAGAGGTCATTAAACAATAATATATGCTTTCGTTGAACCCATCAGTCCACATTATTTCAACATATTTTTTAATTGATTGTGTTAAACTGTGGAATTCCAAAAGACAAATACATTACCCACAATTCTCTAAAGAAATATCCACTAATCAGATAATCAAAACGTGAATTGCACCAAAAGAGCTACCCATTCCCATGAAGCACTGTGAATCATGTAGTTACAATAAAGTATTTAAATGTGTATACATATGCATATTTTGCAATAAACTAAAAATATATTGTTTTTTTTTTTGTTTTTTTAAACATAATCAAAATATCTACTGTTGGTTTAGTTCACAGCTTATAACTCTCAAACCAAGACTTTTTTTTAAAAATCCCTTTGGGAAAAATACTTCCAAAACCAAGACCACTGAAAAAGTAGGCAGGCACTCTTGCACTCATTGTAGTGCAGTGCTGCCTCCTCATTGGTGGAAGAATGCATGCGTGACATCTATTAATGAATCTGAAATCATGAAAACCATTCGGTTCTGGTATTTCTTTAAAAATGGTTGGTTCGGAATAAGACCCTATGGTAGCTCAGATACAAAAATGAATAAAATGCCATTTTTGTGTGCAAACATTACTAGATTGATCTACAGTAGGCTAAATCATTGCATTCCCGTCTGTTTATTTTCATTTTATTATTTTTGTATGTGTTTTGCTCCTATTGACTCCAAACAAAAACAACATTATTTGGAATAAATATATACCATTCACATTTAAAAAAAAGATAAATAAAAAAACTGCCTATTTTTGATAAAACAAATGGTTAAAGCAATAACAATATCTGCCCACTGGGTTTTGATTATTTCAGAAGAAGATAAAGATAATTTGAAGGAAAAATATTAATTATATATATTTATAATGCTTTTAACATTATATAATTGAATATTAATATATTCATGAATTTTTATTGATTATGTATTTCAATAGAAAATCTAGACTCTCTCTGCCTCTCTATCCTCTATTCTCTCAAACTTACAAAGACTGTGCGGTAAAACACAGCGGAAAAAAGCATCAGGCGGCCTTGATAGGGAGTAAACAGCGTTCGCAAACAAAATTGAACTCTGGGTTGCTTTGAGATCTCTCATGCTCACATTACTGCTCTCTGGGCACCATTCACAAACCTGTGATATCTACTGCTAAACCGACAATACAGAACCAATCCAACCTTAAAACATTAATTTGCTCATTTCTGCAGCACAGCCCTCTGAACATGTCTGGGTCATGCCTCACATTACAAGTAAAGATCATTCTAATTATTTTTACCCAGTGATTTCTATCACATTCCCTCCAGTCATCCATGTTACTGAACAGCACAGAGCGTGCAGGGCTAACATATTAACAATTATAAAAATCAACAGCAGCCTTTGATCTTTTGACTGGCATCCAATCAAAAATTAAAGCCTTGGCTGCTGCCTCAGGATTCGAAGCTTGAGAGAGAAAGGGAAAAGAGAGATAAGTATAGATTTCCACTATGACAAGTGGTCAAGAATGCCTGGGGGATGATAGTCTAACAGCGAAGTAATTAACACTGCAGAATTATCTACCCGCAACAGAAGAATGATGCAACCGTGAGCTGCGATATGAAACTTAATCATGGCTAAAAGCTATGAGGGATGTTTGGGACATTAAAATTTAAGCAAAAGGGTCTTGAATCACCCTAAAGCAGTTTATTTTGAGATAATGAACAAAAGACTGTACATCAGTGTTATATTATTATTGTTATGGACATTAAATATTTTATTAAAACCATATTTTATATATATATATATATGTAAGAGGAAAAAAACCTGCATGACCTAGAGGAAACTGGTTGCCAGAGACACTGGTCAATTATACACTGGTCATTATACAAAAATTACTGCTCCGTCATTTAATGAATTGCCCTGTATCCTGAATCCTGAAACTGAAACAACATACAGTATATCTGAGATAAATGCCAGATTTAGCATCAACATGGACTCTCAAGCTGAGCATTCATCTCCTGTGTTTCTCTCTAGACACAAATTAGCTGAATGGCCCTATTTCAGAACATGCCAGATTCATTAAAGTTGTATACCTTAATAAGAAACAGTCATAAATTGCAATGGTCACAACCCCAGGCGCACTTAAATGTGTTACAGAGCCTTATTGAACGTTAGTGAAATACTTCTCAACAGCAATGTCACACTTAACATTTACAGCAAGCAGTTAAATGTGCAGAATGTAATTATTTCTATGAAATGTTTTATTAATATATAAAAAAATGTATTTATTTGCACAAAGATGGCTTCAGTTTCATGATATAGTAATGTTAGAACTTTCAACAGCCAGAATAAATAAAGCTAGAACCTCAACCCTTGAGGCATGGAAAGCTGTTGCAGATGGTTTGACAGAAAACCTTCAAGATGGTAGAATTTAATTTGGGGTATAATTTGAATTTTCAACATCTAATGATCTATGTGCCACTCTATCTATCCTAAGTTTGTCATATTGCAGACTGTATCTGTATTTTGTATTTATTTATTTATTTTATTTTTATAATTTTATTTTTAATTGGATATTTTATTATTGAATTTAGTTATTTTATTTTAGATTTTATTTTTTAAATAGTTGTTTTATTATTGGATTTAGTTATTATTATTTATTGTAAATATACAGGTAAATATATTTTTTTTTCTCTCCAATTTGTTTGCAGGTCATTTGTTTTTGATTGCAATTTTATTGTATGGTGGCTACTTGGGGGACCGCTGGGGGGGTTCAGAGGGTCAGTTTGTTCTGTGTATCTTGAAGAAGTAATTGTATACAATTGTGTATGACCCTTTCTATGCAAAAACAATAAAAAAAATTGATCCCCACAAAAAAAAAAAGTTTTTATAAATACAATTTAAACATGAAATGACTTTAATACACATATAATGGACATTTTTTCATTTCTGAATTAAAATCATTTTAATACTTTTGGGGTCATAAATTCAAAAACTTCTTGGAGAGCCAACGGTACTGATAAACCAGTGAATGATATCATAGCAATGACCCCTGAAGACTGTGTCTGGGTGAATAATTATTGGAAAATGTTAGATTATTTGACCTTTTTTATTAATTTTAGGTTGTAAAATGTTATGTGGTACAATCTCCCAAAAACTTGTTATAAAATGTTATTTATTGTTATTCATGTTTGTAAAAAAAAAAAGTTTTTACATTAAAAATATGTAAAAAATATGTTTCCATTCACAGATAGATAGATAGATAGATAGATAGATAGATAGATAGATAGATAGATAGATAGATAGATAGATAGATAGATAGATAGATAGATAGATAGATAGATAAACTGTAAACACAGTTACGGCTTAAAACTGTAAATTTTACAGTATAAAACTGTAATTTACAAGAAAAAAAAAAAAAAAAATTGAATGTAAACCAGTAAATTCAACAACCCACACTGCTATTAAAATCTCTTTTGTAGCTTTAACATACTGACAACCACCATAATAATGCAGGTGGCAAAAGAGAAAGCCATATGAATAACCAAGTAGCTTCGCCACAAGCAGAAGTATATACTAATATATAGAAGGTGCACAGAGTAATTAATGCAAACACAAAACACAATCATGGTAACATACATGATACTTAAATAATGCAATAAACTTTCATTAAACAACAGATGTAACATAAAGCCCAAATGTACATAACTGATAACAAAAACTATTTAAAAACATGATTATTAAAAAAAAAAAAAAACTTTAAAATGTAGAGTGTCACGCAGGGAATTTTGAGAATATCAGTTTACAGTTTTTGCCTATAATTTATACATTGATTTGTTATTTTTATTACTGTTTAAATTACACTTACTGTATTTGTACAATGTATATCTTTGCCTTGGACACTCTTATTTTTTCATTGACCCTCAATGTTAAAACGCTGTAGATTCAAACGTTTCGGCTAAATCAATCCACGAATGGCTTACTTATAGTTGTCTCTGCACATTAAACTGCTGTGGTAGAAAGCATTTTACAGTAACACTGAAAAAATTGCACACAGAAAATTTAATCTCCTGCATCCCCTCACTGATGAAAAACACGAATGAGTGGTAGAGAGCGATTTCCCCGATAAACAGCTGTTGAAGTCACAAACGCACCTCATTCGCCTGTAAACGAGCTCACCTGCGCCTGGCTGACACTTTGGAAGATCTGTTTAGACAGCAAGGACAAGAGTCGCCTTCTTGTTCCACATTCCCCTGTCACAGCAGATGCTAAACCCCACGCATGGGCGGCAGTCGCTCACACCAGCTCAATTTGAAAGGTAAGCCTATCATTTTGCCGGTAGATGTGGAGTTAGTCAAACACCTCAAATATCCAATCCCTTCACCATTCATCTGGGCAACTGTCCCTAACAGCGACTGCCGCATTAATATAAAGTACAGCTGCAAGAAACATAAAACTACAACATCTAGACTGGACCGACCATTCACATTGGCCGTCTCCCCAGACACTATAGTTGAATGTAATGACCCCGTCACTCTACTACACAATTAGCCATGATTTAAAGGTCTTTTAGGACACAGAAATGCAACATTATGGCCTCAAACTCATCATTGCAGAAGTAAATCAAAATGTAATTTGGTAACTGTGTAATTTGGTAACTGACTTTAGAGTTCAGGGCTGTTCATGGATCATCTGAGCAAAGCTGAACAAATGTGCTAATAATGTTCTTTGTAAGAAGACGTGTAACATATGTAACAAGATGTCACGTGCTAAGCACACACATGGGAATTTTTTTTTTTGCCAATTTGTGTATAAAATGCGACTGAGGTACATGTTGTCAGCATACTGAAAGCTCAGCTAACAGCCAACTGGTTTCTGTGAATTTATATGAGATCTGTGACCTGAGTTTGGATGGGTTTTGAGAAGGTGTAACAAAACAACAACCTCTCCATTATTCATACATCTCTTATTCCTCTCTTTCTCTCTCTGTCATTCCCTTCGTCCTTCTCCCTCTATCTCTCCATCTCTCTCTCTTGCACTAAGGCTGTTCACCTGTAATAATAAATGGTCCGACTCCCTTGCGCTGCCTGTCAGCATGGCCGTGTTGTGGAGAGAGAGAGAGAGAGAGAGGAAGAGAGCATGGGAGAGGGAGGTGTCAGAGTGATGAATAATGGAGAGGGTGTAGACTGTGATCTGTCTCTATCTGTCCAGCACGCTGCCACTGCCATGTTTTACTGCTGAACCCCACATCGGCCAATCAGCATCAACTTAATTCACACACCAGCACACATACACTTACCCATCGTACACACACGCTAACAAAACACATATCACATGTACAGTCCACGCTGAAAATTTGGATTCAAAATATTGAATAAACCTATGTTTAATGATTTTTACCTATTTTAAAGGGAACCTATTATGCAAAAATCACTTTTATAAGGTGTTTGAAAATAGTTGTGTGGCCGCAGTGTGTGTAAACAAGCAGCCTATATATGGGATTAACTTTGTGCCAATTATAATGAATGTAATTTTTCAAGAAACGTATGAAAATATAAACTGAAACTAAAAATAATAAAAATGTCTTTGAAACTGGAAAAAATAAATAATTGCATGCAAAATTTTTGACTTCGTTTTTAATACACTGCATGTTTTGCAACTGTTTTCTCCTCTTTCATTTGTTGATCTTTACTTACAAATACGCTTCCAGAGTTTTCATTTACGCTTCTAAAGTTTTCGTTTACGATTCTGAAGTTTTTGTTCGCCATTCTGGCACAAATCTTTTGTGGGGGCGGGGCTAGCAGCGCTGTGTTTTCATTGGCTACTGAGTTTTTGATTGACAGCTTCTTGACCTGGAAGTGAAGGTGTCAGTGTTGCGCCCCCAGTGCCCCAGTGTGGATGTGAGCGTCTCTTAGCGGCTTCCTATTTCATTTTAGTGATATAACGTTAGGAGTTTTTTTTTTTTTTAATTCAATCTGTATTTATCTGTTGCTACTACTCTGTCAACATAAGCTTTTAGGAGTGCGAGAGAAACAGAAGATCATGGAGGTTTAATTGTTAAAGTACTGTATATAATACTGGAAATATTGTGTAATGTCCAATGTTCTTGTAGGATATTTGTTTATTGCTCATGATTCTTTTGCATTGTAGGGTCTAATAATTAGGTTGAGCTGTTACATTTGAAAGATACTATCATATATATGTGTGATATATTAAGACAAGAAAGTCTCACTCCAGCCAGGCAATCAAGCTCATTTCATTACATATTCCACACAAAAGAATGTTCTTGCAGCCAATTGTTTTTATCATGCTGATAATTTTGTTTAGTTATTTTATTAAGTTAACATTACCATCTAACATTTAAAATTGGAAATACATTTATAACAATCAACTCTTTCAAGTGTGACTTATATACCTGTTGAATGAATGTAAATGAAATATGAAATAATTAAAATAAATTTACATTCTTTATTGTCACTATATCATATACACAAGTATCAAAGTGAAAGTCTTGGATGCAATTATGTTGTGACCGGAAAGACCAGAATCCACGAAACACTAACTGCATAGTATACATGTAATTTACTGTATTATCATAATTTACATTACTACATAAAATGCACAAGAACATAATATAATTAATTTTAAACATTCTGCATATGTTTTAAACACTGCAATGATCCTTTCAACAGTTCCTGTTACAGTATAAGTTACAAAACCTAATGTAATGGAGTTATGTAATGTAGTGCAATATCAGTCTTTATGGGGATAGTCACACAGCAGTGAACACACACACACCGTGCTTTATGCTGCGGCGCCCGGGGAGCAGTTGGGGGTTCGGTGCCTTGCTCAAGGGCACCTCAGTCATGGTATTGAGGGTGGAGAGAGCGCTGGACATTCACTCCCCCCACCTACAATCCCTGCCGGCCCGAGACTCGAACCCACAACCTTTGGATTACGAGTCTGACTCTATCATCTGTAATATCGTTGTGTAACCATTAGATGGCTGTATAGCCCTATATATCCATGACTGTGTATACCCTAGTTGCTGGAAACAGATTTCAGTCATAATTATT
Source organism: Barbus barbus (assembly GCF_936440315.1). Lineage (NCBI taxonomy): Eukaryota > Metazoa > Chordata > Actinopteri > Cypriniformes > Cyprinidae > Barbus > Barbus barbus. The sequence goes on along the minus strand of NC_136757.1, from coordinate 15,793,887 downwards.
TGTATGTATTAGGTTTTGCATTTGGATACATATTTAGGCATTATTAAAGACTACTTTTTGACAAAGTTTGTTTGTTTCCCGCCCCCCCCCAAAATGTTCATCTGAAGTGACCATTTTTGCATTATTATTAGTCAAATCTGGGCTAAAAAGGCTTTACTTTGCCAAAGTTGACAGAGCAGTGATTGACAGTGCACTTGTAAAATAGCATTGGTAAATGTCAGATACTGTACATTTAGTACTGTACATTACGCTATGTGCTGTGGGGAAATATGAACTAATCGAAGCAAATATATGATCTAATTGAAGGCTATAACTGTATGTAGATAACCAGGTCCAGTAATGATTGGGCTAAATCAAGACAACTTAACGTGAGTATCCTGATAACGACAATGATTGATGATAATGATGATGATATCATTCGCTGTGCTATTCCTAAGAAATCATCTCAACAATGTCGGTCAAGTGGACAAGTGGTGGCGCTAGAGAGTTTGAGTTAGAGACTCCAAATTTGCTGTGATTACTATTGACAGTATCATCTATCAGTGTGCCAAATTTTACAACTTTCCCGCAATCAGTTCTATGGGCTGCCATTGACTTTCGGCGGAAGAAACGGAAGAAGAAGAATAAGAACGCTAACGATTACAATAGGTGCCAGGTCAAGAAGCTGTCAATCAAAAACTCAGTAGCCAATGCGAACACACCACTGCTAGCCCCACCCCCACAAGAGATTTGTGCCAGAATGGCAAACGAAAACTTTAGAAGTGTAAATGAAAATTCTGAAAGCTATTTATAAGTACAGCTCAACGAATGAAAGAGAAAACAGTCGCAAAACGAAAGTGTATTAAAAACGAAGTCAAAAATTTTGCATGCAATTAATTATTTTTTCAGTTTCAAAGACATTTTATTCCGTTTCAATTTATATCCTCATACGTTTCTTGAAAAATTACATTCTGGCACAAAGTTAATCCCATACCTATAATGGTAAAAATCCACCTACTAATTTTTTTTATAATCTAAAACAATCATAAACAGTCTCTCAGAACGAGTAGTTTCAGCTTCTCCCTCTGTTCACGTCACTGAGGGGAAAAAGTGACGTGAACCCCGCCCATTTGTGACGCTGCCCTATAAGCATAGACACAGCCCTGAGTGAGAAGCCTCTGCCATTACTGATTACTTGCTGTAGCTGCTGGAGATATACAATGTCAGCGCCAAAGAGGTATTTCAAGTGTTGTGTTTTGGGATGCACTAACGAACATAGGAGTCTCCATAGTCTCCCTCGATCTGAGCCGCTGAGGACACTGTGGTTAAGTTTCATTGTCTAAGGAAATGTCCTAGAAAAAATCTGTAAAGTCCCCAATACGTGTAGGGATCAATACCAACGCTTCGTGCGCGAACGTCTGCTCCAGACAAAGTATCACGTGTTTGTTTTCCAAATTGCCTTTCTGAAAGAGCTTCTTGGCTCTCTGTAAGGCTAATGATGCTAAAGCTACCATTGTCTCATTGTACCAAGTTGCTTATGAAAGCAATGTGAGTCGATTGCTTGAGTTTGTTGAGCTCATAATCACGAGGGGGACTTTTTGTGATAGCATGCCATGCACCATGAGACTAGCTATGTTGTTATTTTTATATTTGAGATAAAACTTCACATAAACACTCTTGGGATATCAGAGACTTATTTTACATCTTGTAAAAAGGAGCATAATAGGTCCCCTTTAAACCAAAAATAAATAAATAAAAAATCTGGCAAAAAGTTAAGGCAGGCAGATAAATTGAAAGTTTGATAGATTGACAGAGAGACAGGTGACAGATAGTTAGTTTTACACAAATGGATATATAGTTTGATAAACATTTAGACAGATACCGTAAGTAGATAGTATGATAGACAGTTTGAAAGATATATATTTTGATTGATTGATTGATTGATTGATTGAGCCAGAGTAGAGACGTAAAAACAGAAAAAGAGACAGTTTAAAAGACAGACAGACAGATAGATATGAGAGATGACAAGTAGATGACAAACAGACGTTTGATAAAGAGTTAGACAAAAAGGTAGATAGACAGACAGATATAGTTTGATAGACAATCAGATAGATATCAAATGTTCGCACGTTCTAATTTGTTACAATGTTTATTTAGGTTTATGTTATGTTTTCTTCTATTGTTTTGATCCTTTATAATAATCAGAATTTTTTTTATCTTTATTTATTTTATATATATTCCAAGCTTTGGCAAAGAACTTAAAAATGTAGATAGTTTGAGAATGCAGACCAATAATAAATAGATAGATAGATAGATAGATAGATAGATAGATAGATAGATAGATAGATAGATAGATAGATAGATAGATAGATAGATAGATAGATAGATAGATAGATAGATAGATAGATAGATAGATATTTGACAGTTTGAAAGACAGCTAGACAGACACAATGATAGGTGTTTTTGTGGTTATTGCAGTCTATGATCACAGCATGAAAACACAAGCACACCCTGCATCAGACGACATCCAGGACCACCAGCGACTAGTTTTGTTAATTCACCCCTCGTGTTTCTTGGCTGCCCCAATTAGCCCAACCAGTCGATCAAATTCATCATGTCGACTGCAGTTAATGCTCTTGTTAGCCTATCAGTGCAGTAATCTAATCAGAGAGCAGGACCATCACACAGTGAGATGTCCTAATCAGACATTTTCCCGCCAATTTCCCACTGCTCGTTAAGTTAACGATCTTTTCACAGAGCGACAAATTGTCATAATTGATTTTCTCAAAGTCAAGGCAAAGACTGCAGGACCCCTCAGGAGCTCCGCTGTCCATCCCTCCTGTTCTTAGACATCGAGATCAAAACCATAAGAAACACCACAAACTCAGCTCATGCTGAAGAACAAAAAAACTTCATGTGATTTGTTGGTGTTTGGTGGTTTATGCAGGTCTTCCAGTCCGGCTAAAGTGGTGTTCAGATGTTGACAGGTGCCCAGAGCCTCTCTAAAATCAATAATCCAGGCCAATCTGACCAGGCTGGGAGACCAACTAAGCACAGCAAACCAGCTTAGACTGGTTTCAGCTGAAGAGTTCACAGCTATTTGCTGTAAAACATGTCAGTCTGACAACTAAATCAATACACCGCTTAAATTGCATAAGGTGCAAACCAGCATTAAGAGCTGAGGAGTCATTACTGGATCCTCACGTTTTCTCTGAATAAAAGAACAAAGGAAACGCTTGAAAGCGTGGAAGTGCTATCAAATTATAATTATTTTGAGCAGGCAGAGGCCACAGTAGCCATTTAATTTCACTTCTGTGAGGAGAGATGTCAGACAGCAAACACATTCTTCTTAAATAATGAGATTCAAACTAAACTGTGGAACGTTTTCTTACAAAAATATGAAAATGTGGTAGTTCCTTTTGTCTTTTTGTAGAATTAATTTAAAAAATAATGTTCAGATCAGACTTTCAGACTTGGTTCAATCAGAAGGACACAGTCTGGAATGTTTCTTTTTATACTGATATGAATATTACAATTTTCACTGAAAAGCAAGAAAAAGCAAGTATGAACTGTACAAGGTTTGTTGTCAGACAGCATTTATAAAAAGCATGTTCAATGAAACATTCATCCCTATAAACTTCCACAAACATTCTTCATCAAAATGTCCTACAGATTGAAAAACGTATTGAAATTCTGTACCGCTAACAATGCCAAGGTCATGGATTCAATTTGCAAGGAATGCATGAACCGATAAAAGATATACCTTAAGTGCACTTTAAGTCGCTTTGGGCTCTGGGCTGATAATAAAAATTGACTAATAACAACTGACATACTGTACTTTATTTCTCCCATTTCCTTCACTATTCATGCCGATATCTCTCCCTTTGTTTCTGCTTTGGCATTTCATTTCTTCAGGTTTAGAGTCACACTGATTATTCAGACTCACAATGGGTGAATTACTGCAAACCACAGCAGATCTGTGACACCTTCTCAATTCAAATAGTACTGTATATACTGGATCTGTTCATTAAACAGAACAATGCAGAAAGCAGGAAGATGATGTGATCATGCTGAAAACAACAGCGGACACAATATAGAAACTAAGAGACGAATATAGCAGGGAGGAGAGAGAAATAGGAAGAGAAACATCATGAATAATGGAATGGTTAGGATTAATTCCAAAGCGCAGGTATCCATGACAGGAGTGAGGCAGAGGAAATTTGGGAATGAGTGAGGAGGAGTATAGGTTGAGTTTTTATGGAAAGTTCTGCATTATTTAAAGTTCAAGTTTCAGTTCTTTCTCCCGTCCGATTGGTTCTTGAATGCCACTCTCATTATTTATGATGACATTTTTCAGTTTCTATAAATAAACAACAGCATCTGTACTCATCGTAACAAGCGTGCTACCAGAAAGGTAGCACCTGATCTCATCTCCTCATCCATCTATCCCTCTCTTCTTCCTCTGAGAGTTAAACAGAAACATCACATAGTTGTTTCATCCACATAAAGACTCATGGTAACAACAACAACAATAGCAATAATTATTATTAGTAGTAGTATGCTACTGTTGAAAAGTTTGCAGTTGGTAAAAAAATTACTGTAAAAAACACAGTAATAACAGTAATAAATATTATTAGGGGCCAAGCACCGAAGGTGCGTAGGCACCTATTGTAATCGTTACCATTCTTATTCTTCTTCTTCTGTTTCTTCCGCCAAAAGTCAATGGCAGCCCATAGAACTGATTGCGGGAAAGTTGTAAAATTTGGCACACTGACAGATGATACTGTCAATAGTAACCACAGCAAATTTGGAGTCTCTAACTCAAACTCTCTAACGCCACCACTTGTCCAAAAATTCAATTTTGAAATGCTAATAACTTTTGAACCGTAAGCCACAAAATTAATTTTTCCTCTCAATCCTTGGCTCAAGTCGATTGAAGTCCAAAATTCAAAAATTGTAAGGTTTAGTTTTTTTGCTATCTTCAATTGTTCGTAAAACCTACTTTGTCGAACTCGTCCTAGACGGTTCGTCCGATTCTCACCAAAATCGATCTTCAGACCATGCTGACTAAAAGTTATGGATTTCCTGTTGATAGAAAAAACGATTTTCACATACAACAAATTTGAGGCATGATGCCAAAATGACACTTGAGGCCGTATCTCTGAAATGCTTTGGCATATTGACACAAAACTCAGATCATCAACAGACCATGCTGGCAAAAAGTTATGGAATTCAAGTTGATTCGCTTAGCAGTTCTCGAATAATGAGCGAACAAATTCGCCAAAAAGCACACAAAAATTGATCTGAGGCTATATCTCTGCAAGGGTTTGACGGATTGACACGAAACTGGGTGTGTGTTATAACAAGCATGACCTGAGTTGACCTGCAGTGTTTCGGCACTGTGCCCCCTGGTGGTCAGGAGATATGAAAAATGCATATTTTTGACTATAACTTGTGAATGGATTGGCCACAATTCATAAAAAGGGTATCTTTAGATTCGGTGCATTATGTCGAGTCCAACCATATCCAACCAATTTTCCCATGTCAGCCATTTTGGGCGTCGGTCATGTTGAATTTTGTAGTTACATGCTATATTTTACGAACACATTGACGTATCGTTACGAAACTTGGTATGGATAATCAGCACGATGCCCTGAAGGAGCCTGAGAAGTTTCGAAGCAGCGCCACCTAGTGGTAAAATCCAATTTTCACATGCTTATAACTTTGGGTGGGGTTGACATATTTTCACAGGAGTCACCTTTTTAGACTCCTGAATCATTGCCGAGTCCATCGATACCAAACTTGCCAGGTTTAACCTTATATTTGTGCTATGTAGCACTTAAAAAACATCTGGCAATATCTTAGAAACCGTTACTCCGATCGACACAAAACCACCGTAGGAAATTCGAAAACATATCGTCCCGGCTATCTACTAATGCCCAATTGCCAAAATTTTGATAGTAAGTGGCACAAAAATGCAAACAAACTCAACAGTCAGTCATTTTTCATCTATTTACACAAATATGTCTATAACTCCAAAACAAAATTAGATATTTTCACCAAATTTGACACGCATATGTATGGGCACACTCTAAGGACACACAAAACATTTGGTGGGATTGTGCTTCTTGGTGGCGCTATAATTGAACAAAACATGAAATTGCCATTGACTATAATGGGGTATTATGATTAAAAATGCTATATTTTACGAATGCATTGCATACCATTAAGAAACTTTATATGTACCATGGAGACCATGACCTGAAAGTACTCAAAAAGTTTTGAAACAGTATTAATCAAATAAATGCTTATATCTTTCTGTGAATTTTGCCTATTGTAATGAGACTGGTATTAATAGATTCCTTGGGTCAGTGATACCAATGTTGCCATAGTCAGCCAAACTTCCTCTCTGCTCTTTTAATTTTCTTTAAAAACCTACTTTTTCGAACTCCTCCTGGACTGTAGGTCCGATTTTCACCAAAATCGAATCATAACATCTTCAGACCATGCTGAGGTTGAGAGAGAACCGGAATGGTTTGGAAACACATGATAGATGTGGAAGGATAGGGGACAGTGTGAGGGAAGATAAAAACTATACTTAGTTTTGCTCAGTGTTGTTGCTCAGTTAAAGTCGCGCAGGAAAAAGTCATCTGTCTTTACACTCGTTGGTCTTCACACGAGGAGGCTGAGCACAACGGCTGAATGCTTCCACGTCAGCGCTCGGACATCAAATAAATACAGTATAGGAAACTAGAGTGAAAACAGCTGTGGCCAGCTTCTGATCAGCCCAGCCAATAAGATTAAAGGACTGCTAATAGCTCAAGACAAAACTAACACTTCGCACAATCACAAAAGCTTGTTCGCAGCTGAGGTGCAAATTATTCTAATTACCAGTAAGTGCAATCAAACATAAAAACCTCAACGAAAATGCAGAGTAGAAATAGGTAGGAAAAAAACTATTCCTTCCTAGCAGCAAGTAAATAATTGAAACAATAGAACTGCGACCAAGTATTTAAAACACTTACGCGGTAACTCTTCTGGTGACAGACGACATGATCCTTCAGAAATTATTCTAATGCTGATTTGGTGCTCAAGATACATTTCTTGGTAACTCTTTAGTAAAGGGACCAATTCTCACCAGTGCTTCACTAATTCTCAATATATAGCTGTTTATTAGTACTTATAAAGCGCATAATCTGCATGACCATATTCTACATCCCAAATACCTAAACTTAACAACCACCTTACTAACTATTAATAAGCAGCAAACTAGGAGTTTATTGAGGCAAAAGTCATAGTTAATGGTTTGTTAATGGTGAGAATTGGATCTTAAAATAAAGTGTGACCAATTTCATATTATTATCAATGTTGAAAACAGTTGTGCTGCTTTATGTTTATATGGAAACAGTGATGCATTATGCTTGCGATACACAAGCTAAAAGTACATTTATCTGAAATATATATATTTGTAACATTACATTCTTACATTACATTCAAGAGTCATAATTTAGTATATCAATTCTGTAGAAAACAAACCCATGACCTTTTGGCATTGCCATCACAATGCTTGACATTTGAGCTGCATGAATGCAAAAATTTTCATTCAGGAGTACAAATATTTTATGCTCATAAAAGCTGCATGCATATTAAAATACTGTTTAAAGCAGTTTTAGATGGAGTACAGCATGTCACACCGCAGGACATGTCAACGCCTCAATTTCATGTCAGCTATCCATTTACAGCAACAAATCATGCTTGATATGAAGTGAAATACAGCCCCAGTATATGGAGCATAAATCAGACATGATTTTAAAACGAGAGCACCCTTGAACTGACTTTGTGTCACCAAACAAAAGACAAACCTTAACAAAAGAGCTTCTTACTAAATGATGAGCCTATTCTGGTCTTCCTCTGCAGAATTCACTTACAAAGATAACATTGTTCCATGTTTAACCACAAGGAACGGGATTTACAGAATGTGAACGATTAAACGCAAACGTGAGTGTTCGAGCACATGTGCGTGTGAAACTAAAGTGAAGGACGGCGAGCGAGACACGAAGCTTATTCAAGGTCACATCTGAAACTGTGAAATGGCTTAGCGCTGTTTCATTTCCTCAATCAGAGAGAACAACACTGACACGCACACACACACACACACACACACACAAAAGGCTGACTACAGGAATGCTTAAGTGTATTAATATTGAATGGGTTCCTTTAATTAGAGAACAGAGCTTCACTGCTGTGGTCCAGGCAGAACTTGATTAGACAAGAACGAAGGTATCAAAGGGGTTTGAATTTGTGTGTGTGTGTGTGTGTGTGTGTGTGTGTGTGCGCTTGTTTTCACGTGTAATTGCCGTGTGAAAATTATGCTGCACATAACCCCAGTTAGCGCTCAGCCTATTTTATGGATCATAAGTTCTCGGCCCCTCACAAGACCTCATTGTACGGCAATAACAATGCTAACTATATTCTTCCTCTGTGTATCACAGCCCCTCGGTTTATTGTTTACTTTGGCACCTAGAGCCAGCTGTCACAGTTATCAGCTGTCATTGTCGTTCTTGTGTGATATCATGTGCCACGTTGTTAAAGGCGAGCTGTGTTTCAATCTTGGCCTGTGATCAGACGAACAACAATAAAGTTGATTTGATTTGGCATCTAGCTCTAATCTACATTACTTTGGCATTGCATAATTAGACCCTTCTGGATTAACAATATGGACACATTCCAGCAATGCTCTCCAATACTTGTGTTAATATTTTTTCTTTATTCCTTTGAGTGGCAGATTGAGGATTAGATTAGACTGGAATTATGCCAGTTGGGTTCCAACATGAGAGATCAATGAACCCAAAGGATTGTTTTCATAGCTCAGGAGGCTTAATGGAGTTCTCTGTTTGAAATATTAAGTTGGTCTTCAATGTTTCTCCTAAAACTTCATTAGGAGAAATAAACTAGAAACAAATGAGACATAAAATTACAGAAAAATACAAATAATTTGGTTTTAAGAGACAGTGTCATTATTGTAACTAAAACTTACATGAGAACTAGTAAAATCGTTTTCATTATTTGAAATGAAGCTAAAATTAAATAAAATATAAATAACAGATGAAAACAAACTAAAAAAATTTAACAGTTGTAGAAATAAAATGCTAAAATTAGTAAAGTGATAACAATGACAAGAGCACACAAAAAAATGCTGAAACATTAAAATGAAAACTGAAAAACAACAAAGGTAATTTAAATTAAATAAATGCATACATGCATATATACATATATAATAAATAAGTAAATAAATAACACTGTCAAAAAATTTTATGAGTTATGGTTTAATTTATATTTTAATCTTTTTATTTATTTATTTATTTATATATTTTTTCTTTTCGATTTTGGAGTCTTGACAAATTGGAGTTTACAATCTCTTAAACTCTAAGAGATGTGTGAAATTTCTGAGCTCTCCAACTAAGGAGAAAAATCCAAGAAGCAGGAAACTTCATGCTAAGAAAAACAGATTAAAAATGTATAGATCTCTTTTGTCATTTTTCTTTCTCATGTAAAATTACATGTGCCAGAGAATTTCATTGGTGACTTCAGCAATAAATCAGCATGAACAGAGAGCAGTATATTCTTTAACCTTTCCCTTTCATCCCTCTTTTTTTCTGGCTTATGCATGTGCAGGCATTGTCCTGTGACCATTCCCACTACTCTTTGTTAGTGATGGAGGATATATTTGATATATGTTCAGTTGGTGCATAGGACAGAGACAATGGACAGGTAATTTGGGAATGATTAAACCTTATTAAATCTGTAAAGCTGGCCAACCAGCACTTTAGTGGGGAAGAGTCATCCTGCTCTCCTTAACAGAAAACCTACCAACCTCTCAACAGAATAAAGCACTGAAACAAAGTTTACTGCTGTCAGTTATACATGACAATACAGTACACAATGAAACATGACAAGGTTTAACCTGTGTGTTTTTATGTTCATCTTTGCCTCAAGCAAAGATGTCTCTAACAGACTGAAATCTCAGGATAAACTAATTAATCCAAGCACACCAGGTATATGTAAATCCACATCTTAGAGAGTATGACACTCTAAACAATAATACTAAACTTAATGCATTTACTGAATGTCAAGTCACCCAAGAAAGTTTGACCACCTTAAGCTGTTTTTTGCAAGTCAAATATGGTATACAATGCCATATTCCAAAACACAGCTTTCAATTTAAGCTAGATTTTCCCAGTTTCTCTGTTTTCTTGTCTTGGTAAAGCATTATTTAGCTCAAAAAGTTTTTTTTAATATATAAACTGTAAAGTCACTACTATATCACCATTGTGCACATCTTAACCCTAGGTTGCTTCACTGAATTGCACCTGCAATTAATATACTGGGAAGGCATTCTGAATGAACAGCATTCTCTAAATGACAAGTCATCAAGCTAATTGTTTGACACTGACTTCTGCTTATTCACATTTTATAGCAGACAGTAGAAGCTGTCAGCATGAGGGAACAAAAGGGCATTCAGCAGCACAGCTCAAAACACCATAGGGGAACATATCAATGCCATCAATCAAACTATTATTGAACCATGATGCACTACATTAGGTTGCCTTTTTTTTTTGTTATAAACATGCATTCATATCATCATGTAAATGTCTAACCAAGTATAGTACAGAAGGGATGCTTGAAAGAAAACCTGTATTAATAATTATTGCATGACTTTTTTAGCATCTAATTAAAATATACATCTAATTAAAATATTAAATGCATGTCCCTCAAGAATAGTCTAATTGCTTCAGAATTGAAATGGTAATAAAATAAAAATTAGTGGGCGATGACTAAACGCCCACCTAATGATATTTTTATATACTGTATTATTAAATTACGCTTAGTGTTATCTGTGACATCTTCATATTTGTATGCTGAGATGCAGATTTAAAAGAAAATAAAACAAAAAAACTACGAAGCCATTGGCTCCTAAAATGAAACCTTTAGAAGCTGTAAAGTTGTGGTACAGTAACTCAAATATGAGACTGTTTCAAAAAAATATTTCTGATGTATAAAAACAACCAAGCAAACAAAACAAGATAGTGTTTTGTTCATGATGGTTCCAACATGTCACTCAAACAAAGTTTCCCTAAAGTCAGTTCAACTTCCCAATAGGGCCTCATTAGTTAACAAAACCATTTTTGGTAAGTTTTTCAATGTTTTCTAGAAATACCATTTATTTATTATAACAAAACTCTGAATCTTTGATCACATTGCTGTAATAACAACCAATCAGTAAACAGGCCGACATGTAAGTCTAGTGAACCCTAATTAATCTCGAAAAAAGACTTGTGGTTAAGTGAGGGAATCAGTCAGTAACTGTTATGAATGATTCACTAAGTGAGTCAGATTCAAACTGATCACAACTCACAAGCGATTACAAAGCTCTGTCGAGAAGTCTTTTCAGATTTAGAATCAGAAAGAGCTTTATTGCCAAGTATGTTTGCACATACAAGGAATTTGTTTCAGTGTCACAGCTTCCAGCGAAAACAACAACACAGATAATAAAAAATAAGATGTGAATAAAATGTATATATATTATTATACATAAATATACTTTACTTTACTTACTTTTTACTTTTAGTCATTTAGCAGACGCTTTTATCCAAAGCGAATTACAAATAAGAAAAAGTAACTAAAACTAAAAGTTAACACTCTGTAAATACTCTATACACACCCATTTAAGAAAATATAGAAATTATATAAAATTGACAAATGCATACAACAACATTTCAATAGTAAACATAAAAAGGGAAAAAAATGATTATTAATAAAATAAAAATAAAAAGCGATACTTATATCCTTTGCCGGTGTCCTAGCCCGGTGGAGTCGATGGTCTTTACACTCTTTGGTCTTCACACTAAGAGAGCTTCACACGAGGGCTGCCGCGGTATAATAACCTTTTTTATACCTATCTAACAAATCACTACTAGAATTCAGCTGAACCCACTTTCCTATTGATCACTAAAAATGGCCAAGCAAGTGCACACACTGACAAGATACGCGATACAGTATGAGACCAAACGCGATTTCAGCAACTCTCAACACAGTAAACATACATTATACATATATATATATATATATATATATATATGTATATGTGTATATACATATGTATAAAGATATATATATATATATATATATATATATATATGTATGTATATATATATATATATATATATATATATATATATATATATATGTATGTATATATATATATATATATATATATATATATATATATATATATATATATATATATATACATACACACATACATACATACATATATATATATATACACATATACATATATACACACACATATATATATACATATATATATATATATATATATATATATATATATACACATACATATATATATATATATATATATATATATATATATATATATATATATATATATACATACATATATATATATATATATATATATATATATACATACATATATATATATATATATATATATATATATATATATATATATATATATATATATATATATATATATATATATATGTATGTATGTATGTATATATATATGTATGTATGTATGTATATACACACATAAATATAAATAAACCACAATAAAATAAAATAAAAAAATAGATCAATAAATAAATAAATAAATAAAAAATAAAGTAGTAATAATAAGTTGTATGTACAGGTGTGCTATAGACAAAAAAAGTGAATAAGAAATAAGATGTAGGGATGTACTAGGATGTAGGGTGATGAATAAATAAGGTTATTGCACGTTTTTTTTTTGCACAGTGGGAGAACATTTAACTGTTCATGAGGTACGAACGTACAGTATAAAATCTGAAGAAACTGCATATACTGTAAACTCACACAAACTTTTTCCAACTGTCACCAATTTTTAATAACTGCACCCTAATGCTTTGTCACCTCTAATAAACTCATTTTTGAGAGGAAAGGATTGCCTCCTTGGGATGGTGGGTGCGAGATATATACAGTAGATGTTTTTTTCGTTCTTATCTCCCTGCTCACTGGGCCTGTTTATGTCTAGGTAGACTGTGCGACTGCAGATGGAATCTGAAGCCAAACAATGACTCAAGATGTGAAGACGTTAAAATCAATTTAGAGGACAACCCCCATTAGTTATTTATTTAGTCTATGACACAAAGGGTCTCAGATGAATAGAAGTTTGAACCCTAGTACATCTTTATTCCCAAAGCAAAGTACAAAAACCACAAGAACTAAGAAACCAAGACTCACTTATAATGTGTACAGCATATTAAAAAGAAGATCTGACAACAAACTAAAGGAACGAGAGGGTATTTAACTAGTAAGTAAACAAGACACATGTGGATACAGTTAGAGGGAAAAAAGAAACAATCAACAAAGTCCAAAGTACTTCAAAATAAAAGCATAAAACAGTTTAGAGATAGAGTTCCACATTTGTCACTCTGAGGGGAATCACAGATGGTTACGATCCACGATACCATATATTCAAAGAATTTTTGGAAAAGTTCTAGAGCTTTCTAACCTCTTACATTTTACATATTCCTTCAGAATATTGAACTTCTTGGTTCAGTGAAGCTCACTGGCTATTTCCATAATTTTGTTTATTCTCAGACTCTGACTAATGTCTTCAGTAAACTTTTTGTATTCACCAAATTTCAGTCCTACGTAGCAGTGGAATTTTTATATACACAAATACCCAGCAAGATTCATCTTCCACACTGCATATTTTTATTTCCATATCTTTTCTTCTCACATCTCTTTCCCAAACTCCTCTATGCAAAGCATGTTCTCCCAGCCTGTGTTCTGGTTTTCCAGTCCTTCCCAAATGCAGTTTCCTTTGTCCACTCTATCTTGGGAATATGGCCAAGGGCAATCATTAATAATTCAAGAAGACTTCAAATGTTTTCAACTCAGCGTAAAGGTTGAGTGCTGGAACCAGGAGAGTCTTTCTGGTTGATATTTCAATCAGGCCACCTAGGGATTCGGCACACCTGTGTGAGCCAACACTGTTGTCCTAAACATGGAAATGACTGGATCAGGTTTAGTTTTGGTTTAGATTTGGGGGTTTTTTCTGTTTTGTTTTTCTTCAAAATGTAATACAGAGTTTCTCACAGACAAATCCAACAGCCACCAGCAATTTTCTGATGGAGCGATAATTACACAACATAATTAGTTTTACTGCTTAATGAACTGTTAAAATCAACCCCTCGCAGCTGTTCAAATATTTTTAGAAAATGTGGTATATTGACAAAACATAAAAAACACTAATGCCTCATATTGCTCCTTGTATCCTAATTTGAAAAAAAAAAATCTTATTTTTGCTAGCGCAAGTACTTTGAAATACCCTGATTCTGTGAAATCGGTGATCAACGCCACTATGCCAGCCTTTCGTCACAGCTCCTGTGGGGACATGTTTTCAGTAATCACTGGTTCTTAACTACTCTGTACGGCGACTAGCACACATCTCTGAACTGAGACTCACAAAGCCCCATGCAAGGTCGGCAGCAATAATGAATGGTTGCTTAGATACAGTCAAGTGCTCTGATTCTATACACCGAGCTCGGCAGCCCTGCTGGGGAACACAAGTAGACAGGATCCAGCCGAAGTGATCTCAGCCCCTGACTCTTCTTGCTTAACTCACACATGGCCAATACGCACCGGCCCTCTGCCAAAACCACTGGAGACATCATGAGAGTAGAAGAGATAGTGTGAGGGTGTGCATTGTTGAGGGTTTGCTTGTATGCATATCTATTTTTGCTGTGCCCAAATACTATAAGATGGACCATAACACAAAATATTTTCTCTGACTATATGGAGGACCAAAATTCTGTGACCATTCATTAAAGGGGTCATCGGATGGCCATTTTCCACAAGTTGATATGATTCTTTAGGGTTTTAATGAAAAGTCTATAACATACTATCATTAAAATTTCTAATTTTAAATTTGTAAAAAAAAACTTTTTAGACAATGTCAAAATCATCTCTGTTTTTATCAAGTCATTCTAGTCCATGTTGCTTTAAAAGGTAATGGGCTCTGCTGGCTCCACCCCTCTCTTCCGTGGGGTGACGAGCAGTACTGTTTACTTTAGCCGCAAAACTGGTTAACTAGCACGTTAGTAGGAAAGGTGATTTGTAAAGATTCATAAAAAAAAACCTTATACTCACTTCTTTTGTAGATGAAGCTGGATCACAAATGATTTGCGTGAACAAACGCATTTAAGCAGATCGGGATAGGCACATTCCCTTCAAAACGAAAGTAAAGTTAATCCTCTGCGTCTTCAACAGCTCAGATGTCGGGAGTAAATGACGACTGCTAGATTAATTATTACATCCAACAAAAAAACACCTCAATCGCTTAATCGGAGGCATCTTGTCTTCCCCTGCACCGGAGTCGACACAACGGAGGACGGGATGACAGCTCACTCAGGGCGGGTCTAAATCCTTGTCAATCAACTATCGTGGGAACGGCTTGTACAGAACTACGTCATTCTGACAGAAATCTCAGAACAACCTGTTTTGAGAAAGGGGATTTTAAAATAGGGATTTAAAAAAAAAAACACTGGGTGGATTTTTATCATTATAGAATGGTTGTGTTCACACACTTCCAACACACATTTATGGTCAAACAACTTGTAAAGTGAATTTTGCATCCGTTGACCCCTTTAAAATGCTTTTATTTAGTGTTTTGTATAGTAAAACACAATATATCTCATTATAAACTGCAACCCCCTTTGAGCCCAAGCCCAAATTTGAAAAAAAGAAAAGTTTCAGAGTTAACTTAAGTTAAAAAAATAATAATAATCTTTTTGTCATTGCAGAAAATCTTTTTTATCATTATAATAATTATGACACATGTACCTGTGACACCTAAAAATACAATCGATCAAAAAACATGGCCCCATATTTTTGTTTTTATATATATATATATATATATATATATATATATATATATATATATATATATATATATATATATATATATATATATATATATTCAATTAAATTGTTATGCAGAATAATATTATGTGATTAAATAATACAAATATAATAAAAAAAAATAACATGAACAATTATAATTGTTGTTAATATTCATACTATTATTATTAATACTATTATTATTACTAATGTTGAGAAGAAAAAGAAATAGAAAGATAACAATAATAATAATAATAATGTGGTAGCCAAGAGTGTCAGCAAACAAGTACATTGATCATTTTCTATTACTCTGGTTTCAGTGAAAAACAACCCAATATTTAACAAAACATTATATAATTTTATTGTAAAAATCGCTATATGACATTGCTTTTCTGTTTACACTCCAATCCAGCAGGTGGCAGCAATGTTTTATCTTCTTAATGATCTTATGTTGTGTTTCACAGAAGTAGGTTGTATGTATTTGAAACAACATGAGGGTTCCGATATAAATTTTTGGTGAACTGTCTTTTTAAGTACATATTTAATATTAGAAAAATGTCAGTCAAACCACTTATCATGCTATCTTTAATATTTAACACTCTCTCAGTCTGATCCCATCTTTCTTAAGTCTCAGCTTGCAGTGACATCTACTGTAACAGCAAATGATGCTTGGTGATCCTGGCGCAGACTAACTAGCTCGGTGTTAATGAACAATCTGTTTGGCACAATCTCTAACACACTACGACAGCCGTGGAGAAATCAGTCCCACAGCAGACAGGAGCCAAAGTCAGTCAAGAAACTGTCATTGATCCTTCCTTGGTAAAATAAGTGCTTGAAATAAAGGAACTCAATCAATCCTCTGCTTGGGCAACGTGAGCTTATCCCCTGGTTGGCAGAAGGGACCGATGGCCTGTTGACATTCTCCGTCTGACTGATTCATCAGCTGTGGGGTGAAATCAGAACAGAACTGACAACGAGTCCAAGTCTCTTCTAATGATGGCCTTCGAGGAAGAACGTTTCACAGTCAGCCTACATCTCACCGTTAATGGGCTGTAATGGTGGAGGGAGGAGCTGTGAGTATTGATTCTGTTATTAAGATGTTGTAACATCTTACTCTGTAGGGTGATAAATGAGTTATATGAATCTTCAGTCAGACACATGTGATCGATATTTCTATCGTGCCGTTACGTCTCTCTAGCAGGAAGCACTCGGTGTGGTGACAGTTCGTTTGTCTCTGATGACAGGAAGTTCAATCCAGGATGAAGACTTGTTCTAGATCTTGTGTATATATAGCTAAGACTTTCACCATATTGAGCATGTGACATCATCCTGAAAGTTGAATTTGCTGATAACTTTTCACAATTTCGGAATTTAAAAATTGAACATAATAATGATCTGTTTTTGCTCAGGAGGGTTGTTTCAATTGCACAACACTGTAACAGACACGTCTGCAATACAGGTTTTTGTCTGCTTTAACTGATAATCTGCTTCAACAAATTATTTCCACAAACTGTCCTAACATCAGAGAGTAAAGAAGATATGAGTGGGATTATATTTCTCACTCTAGCAGGTTAGTGCTGAGAGGCATGTTCTTTATGCAGATTAATTGCTGAATTTAATTCCCCTCTTGACTGACCTTGGAGGGGTAGAGACAGACTCTTTTAATTAACGCTTATTAGCAACAACACAGAAAAGAAAGAACGTTTGCCCACTGACAACGAAATGATCAGTCTATAATTTTAATGGTAGGTTTATTTGAACAGTGAGAGACAGAATAACAACAAAGAATACGCATTTCAAAAAAGTAATAAATTGATTTGCATTTTAATGAGTCAAATAACTATTTGATCCCCAATCGATTAGCAAAATTTCTAGCTCCCAGGTGTCTTTTATACAGATAAGGAGCTGAGATTAGGAGCACTCTCTTATAGGGAGTGCTCCTAATCTCAGTTTTTTACCTGTATAAAAGACACCTATCCACTGAAGCAATCAATCAATGAAATTCCAAACTCGCCACCATGGCCAAGACCAAAGAGCTGTCCAAGGATGTCAGGGACAAGATTGTAGACCTACACAAGGCTGGAATTGGCTACAAGACATCGCCAAGCAGCTTGGTGAGAAGGTGACAATAATTGATGTGATTATTCGCAAATGGAAGAAACAAAAAATAACTGTCAATCTCCCTCGGACTGGGGCTCCATGCAAGATCTCACCTCTTGGAGTTTCAATGATCATTAGAACGGTGAGGAATCAGCCCAAAACTACACAGGAGGATGTTGTCAATGATCTCATCAAAGGGATGATGGATGGGGCCATGTACCATCAGAGCCAGGGCATTGAAAATGGGTCGTGGATGGATATTCCAGTATGACAATGACCCAAAAGACACGGCCAAGGCAACAAAGGAGTGGCTCGAGAAGCAGCACATTAAGGTCCTAAGGTACTATGTCATGTTTCGAGAAGGGGTCAAATACTTGAATTGTCAAAATACTTGTGAATGCGAATAAATTTATAACTTTTTTTAAATGCATTTTTCTGGATTTTTTTGTTGTTATTCTGTCTATATATTTAATGTACCATATATGAATGCCATGCTCTTTCATAACTCTCTTTGTAGGCTAAGAAGCCTATAAAGAAATATGGGTATTCCAAACATTTATTTTCTATTTAGTTCAATGATTAATTGCACTTTCATCTTCTTCCAAACCTGTATAATTTTTTCTTTCTTTTATGGAATACAAAAGGCGTTACTTATAGCAGAGAATACAAGCTGATCTTTTCCATAAAATAGGAGTGAATGGTGACCAGGCAATTAAGCAAGATTTTTAAGGCAAGAATTTCAGTAAATAACATTTAAATAACAAGGTTTTTATTACACACAGTTTTGCTTCAGAATACTCAAAATATTTTTGCTTTTTGTTTCTTTATTGGAGCTGGACAGCTTTTGGTCCCATCCACGTTAATTCTATTAAATAGAGCAGCAAAAACATTCTTTAAAGAAATAATTCACCCAAAAATTAAAAATTGCTGTCCAAGATGTAGATGAGTTCGATTCTGAAGTTGCAGATTCAGGTGTTTGAAAAGTTGTATTGATGCACATTGCTGAGGCCAATTCACGCAATAACTATAAAGGCGTCTGATATTTTAAATGACTGAGCTCTTTAAAGTCAGGGGGATTCTAACTGGATGATTTCATCCTCCGTGCCATTAGACTCCTCTATTTTCGCAGAATTATAATGATTTCTAAAACTTTATAGTTATTGTTATAGTCCTTGGTGTTAACAGGCTTTAAGAACGTTAGCGGTGATTGTCATAATATTACATAAACGTACTGGCACAAATTACAGACGAAGACGTGTTCAAATCATAATAGAATTCAGGACAAGGAATTATTTCAACAGGTCTAACTTGCTTTGTCAGGTTGCCATGGTGAAGTTTCTGTATCGGCTGCACTGAGGAAAAGAATTGTCCCACAGATCCATCAATCAACGGTCCGAGTGACTGTCCATTGGTCCTGCAGTGCTCGAGAACTCTCATTGACAGAGAGCAGCTGTTCCCTCAAGCCCTATTATGACACCACTAGTGAAATGCAGTGGAATGGTGTGACATGAAAATAATGATGCAGGGATGAGCAGGACAAACATCAGTCTGAGGACACACTTTTTACCCTTCATTTTATCTCAATAACACCAGCAATGTGTTTTGAATGTCCATCATTAGGACAGAGTCTGTCTGACCCGTAGAATTTCATGCCTTTGCTAAGTTTGGATCAAAGACGTTCCTGCCATATTCCTGTCATTTTTTATGTTATTTTTTATTTTTTTATTTTTTGCAATGAAATGCAACAAATGTGCAACTGGCAAGGAAAACACACTGTTGCTTCTCATCATGCTTTAGGTGGACAGTCATTGACTGCTGCATTCAAATAGTTAATTAAGTAGCTCTGTGCTAGCTGTTGGAGCTGGAATATTAATAAATGTTATTTAGAGTTAATATGGGTTATAGTTCTGTTACTTGTTCTGTTTGGTGGTTTTATGTAAAAATACAGGATTTAATTTAAAGTTACCCTTGTGGAGATTAATTATCCTTTGAAATACCTGTGAGCCAGTTTAGGGCAGCTGCAGTTATAAATGTTAGTGCCACATTAAAAGAGTAAATACAGTGTGCCAGGGAAGTTCCTACTAATGAGTTTGGAAATCAGAATTATGATGACAATGTGCATTAAAGTAATTTTTGTAGTAATAAAGCATTCCTACAACGCATTTGCATATAACACTTCTCTCTTTTTCACATACTAAGGCTGGAAACTCAAAAGCAACAATGCCAATTATTTACATTAGGTGTGTAATTGACATTTTATTGACATATTGTATTACATCACCAAAATAAACTGTACTGTTAACATTAGCAATTACAACTTTTTATATAAACTTAATTTGATCAACAGCATTCAGAAATGACTTGAAAGCACCAAAGAGTTCGTTGAGCATTTCTTGATTAGAAAACTTTACATGGTTAACCGTCGTTTTTTTCCCACGGACACCCTAAATAAGAATAATATTTTAAATAAATATACTGAAATCATATTTATTTATTTATTTATTAGTGCCGTCAAATGATTAATCGCGATTAATTGCATCCAAAATAATATGTTTTGTTTACATAATGTGTGTGTGTACTGTGTATATTTATATAAATACACACACATGCACGTATATATTTAAGAAAAATTTTATATTTGTATATTAAATATTTATATATAATATAAATATATACTTGTGAATACGTTCATATTTTTAAATATATACTGTATGTGTGTGTATTTATATATACATAATAAATACACACATACAGTATATATAAATACACACACGTATATGTATTGTGTGTATTTATATACACATAATAAATATACACAGTACACACACATATTGTCAGAGAGTCACCACAGTCATCGCAGTCTCCACCAACGACACTCACCAGATCCCAATCCCCTGATTTCTGATCACCGCCACCTGTCAGCACTAATCAGCAGCACTATATCCCTGCACTCCTCCCGTTCACTCACTGCCTGGTCTCAAACATTCTATGTTCAATTCAATTCACGTTTATTTGTATAGCGCTTTTTACGATACAAATCGTTGAAAAGCAGTTCTACAGGAATTTAAGTTTCCACTATATATTTATATATTGCAGAACCTTAATATATTAACTTATGGCAAAATATGGTAATTCTGTATGTTGTCTGAGCATTGCCATCCTCTGAGGTCCTCTGAGGGGTTGGCATCATCTTTTCTCAGGTGTTCGGTCATCTCAGATCATTTAAGGGTTGGATCCAGACTGAAGCTTCTGTAATTCCTAGTTACCACTAGTTATGGGATGTTAATCCCGTGACAGAAACAGAGAAACAAATAGAGACATAATTAGCGTAGCTGCTGTTCCATCTAAGCAAAAATGATTTGTTCAACCCAAGCTAAAGAATAATAATAATGTACATTTGATCAGATATAACTGCAGTACAAGATTATAAGATGCATTATGTGAATGCTTGGCTAAAGAGATGTCTTTAATCTAGATTTAAACAGAGAGAGTGTGTCTGAACCCCGAACGTTATCAGGAAGGCTATTCCAGAGTTTGGGAGCCAAATATGAAAAAGCTCTACCTCCTTTAGTGAACTTTGCTATCCTAGATACTACCAAAAGTCCAGAGTTTTGCGACCTTAGGGAGCGGGTTGG
Organism: Barbus barbus; assembly: GCF_936440315.1. Classification (NCBI taxonomy): domain Eukaryota; kingdom Metazoa; phylum Chordata; class Actinopteri; order Cypriniformes; family Cyprinidae; genus Barbus; species Barbus barbus. The sequence continues at coordinate 15,772,201 of NC_136757.1, read as the reverse complement.
ATTGTAGCGTGGTAGAAGACAAGTTAGGTAGGCAGGAGCTAAACAATTTAGGGCCTTATAGGCAAGTAATAATATTTTGTAAATGATACGGAACTTAATAGGTAGCCAGTGCAGAGACTGTAAAATGGGGGTAATATGATCATATTTTCTTGACCTGGTAAGAACTCTAGCCGCTGCATTTTGGACTATCTGTAGCTTGTTTATTGAAGATGCAAGACAACCACCTAGCAGTGCATTACAGTAGTCCAGTCTAGAGGTCATGAATGCATGAACTAGCATTTCTGCATCAGAAACAGGTAGCATGTTTTCGAAGCTTGACAATGTTTCTAAGATGGAAGAATGCTGTTTTTGTAACATGGGAAATATGATTTTCAAAGGACAAGTTGCTGTCTTATATAACACCCAGATTTTTGACTTTAGAGGACGTGACGGTGCATCCGTCTAGTTGCAAATTGTAATCTGTAAATTTGTAAGAGATTCTGTGTACTATTTTTTGGTCTAATAAGTAATATCTCTGTTTTATCTGAATTTAATAGGAGGAAATTATTGGTCATCCAATCTTTTACATTTTTAACACAATCTATTAGCTTAGTTTAGAAGTTTCATCTGGTCTTGTTGAGATATATAGTTGAGTATCATCAGCATAACAATGAAAACTAATCCCGTATTTTCTAATAATATTACTAAGAGGCAACATGTATATTGAAAATAGCAGCGGACCTAGGACAGATCCTTGTGGTACTCCATACTTTACTGGTGATAATTGTGATGACTCTCCATTTAAATGAACAAAGTGGTAGCGATCGGACAGGTAGGATCTAAACCATCTTAAATTCATAAAGTCATTACTATTAAACTGTGAGGGAATATTTAGATCGGGTGGCGTGTGTTTATTTGTTAATCTAGCCACTGTGCTAAATAAAAACCTTGGATTGTTTTGGTTATTATCTATGAGTTTGCAGATATGCTCTGCCCTGGCAGCTTTTAGAGCCTGTCTATAACTGGACATACTGTTTTTCCACGCAATTCTAAAAACTTCCAAGTTAGTTTTTCTCCATTTGCGCTCAAGATTACGAGTTTCTTTCTTGAGAGAATGGGTATATATAACTGTTGTACCATGGCGCAGTACGTTTTTCTCTAACCTTTTTCAATTTGAGGGGGGCAACAGCTTCTAATGTATTAGAGAAGATAGTGTCCACGTTGCTAGTCATTTCGTCTAGTTCATGTGTATTTATAGGTACACAGAGCAGTTGAGATAAATCTGGCAGGTTATTTGTGAATCTGTCTTTGGTGGCTGGAACAATAGTTTTCTGAGTAACATTGAGAATATCACTATATATTGTTGCAACACCGCCGCCACGACCAGTCTGACGGGGCTCATGTTTATAACAGTAGCTTGGTGGAGTAGACTCATTTAGACCAAAATATTCATTTGGTTTCAGTCAGACAGAGTACATCAAAATTATTATATGTGATCATTTCATTTACAATAACTGCTTTGGGTGCGAGTGATCTAATGTTTAGGAGCCCAAGCTTTAAAAATTGTTTTTGTTCATTTATTTTGCGTTTTTCTGGTTTAATCACGATCAGCTTTTTTCTAGATCCTACATTAAATGTATATTTTGACCTCGCTATTCGGGGAACAGACACAGTCTGTATAGATTGGACAACGCAAGTACTTCTATCATTTAAGTGGGTAGAACAAAAGTAATCATAGTAGTTATTTGAGAATTGGCTTACTAGTCAGATGGAGCGTAGCGTCCTGGAGATGTTGTCCGACAGGAGTTCCGCTCCGACTCTGCTGGGGTGCAGGCCATCAGCACGGAAAAGCCTAGGACGAAAATATTCCAATTATTAACAAAAAGCAGTTTCTGTTCTTTACCGTTCGTTTAAAGCAAACAGTCTACTGAACCTTTCGTTTCCTCGTCGATACGTGGGAAGCGGTCCTGACACGATGATCGCCGTCACGGGCGATGTGCTGCGTACTGTCTCGATCAGGCTCCTGAAGTCCCTCTTCAGTGTCTCTGTCTGCCGCAGCTTGGTGTCATTAACCCCCGCGTGCAGCACGACAGCACCAATGCTCTCGTCGCCCTTCAGGATCGCGGGTATCTGCACAGAAACATCGAGAACACGAGCACCGGGGAAACAGTGAGTGTGCACTTTACCTTCAGCTAACGTAGCACGGACGTGCCGGACGATCACAGCGACGCGTTCCATCTCGCGGAGGGGAGCAAAGCGGTTCCGGGTGGAGATCTCGAAGGGGCGGAGGGGGAGAGGTTGTTGCCCGGGGTTTGTCTCGCGTCTTCCGCTGATGGTGCACCCAGGGTTCGTGGCGTCCCGGTGACGGAGTGAAGGACATCTGGGAAGATCACGTCCTGGGTGCACAGGGTCTGTGCAGAGAAACACACGGAGTAGAGGTGGTGGAAGTGTTAGCAGCGTGCTGTATACTTACCCCTGACTTGTGAGCATCAGCCCGGGATGTTTCCAGCACGGCTCTCCGCTCTCACAGCTGGGCCTGCTTCTCCACAAGGTCGCGGATCTGCTTCTCCACGGCTTCCAGCTCCAGCTGCACCGAATGCAGCTCGAACGTGTCCTCACCTGCACTCAAAGGTAGACACAAATCCGCCATTTAAGCAAGTAACAGTGAAACAATGGTAATGTGTTTGAATAGAGTATTAGCCGTGTAAGTGAGATTAGCAGCAGCCACGCTGCCGATGCTAACAGGCTATAAGCTAATAGCAGACCCGAGAAATCAAAATAAAACTAGTGATAGCAAGGCGCTCTGATTGGTTTTGTTTTAGAATGCTAAAGGGGATATATTCACATGTTATAGAAACGAAAATGATAGTGTATAAAATTGTTTTTAATATAGAAAATAGACGATAAAGAATCAATGTTGACTAACCTGACCCACTTACCTTTTGTCTACCTACCAGTTGCTACTGTGTTCCTATCCCCGTTCTCCATCGCTCCTGCTTACCCAGACTTACTGCTCTTCTCATTCACCTCTGCTGCTTTTCAATAAACCTGTTGTTTGTATTGCACTTACCTCTGTGTCCCGTGTCTATCTGCTGACACACATATTACAAAAACTTTTATTTTTTATTTATTTTTAAAACTTATATATATACACACACACACACAAACAACTACTCAAAGTTGGGGGTCAGTAAGATTACACATTTCTGAAAAATCTTATTAAACTCTGCAATCAGCATAAATTACATTTTAAAATATAAATACATATTACATTTAAAATGTTAATATATACATTTAAAAATACATTAAAATAGAAAAAGTATATCAAAATAAAAAAACAGTAGTATATTAAAAACAATATAGAATATAGTTCTACGTCTTCATAATATTTCACAATATTACGATTTTTACTGCATTTTTTGATCAAATAAGATATTTATTTCAAAAACATTTAAACATTTTCCCAACCCCCAAGTTTTAAAACGGTAGTGTATATACAGTATTATAGCAGTCTATCTGCTAGAGTTCTATCTGAAATTTTTGTCAAAATTGATTTATTCACATATTCTTATTCTGTGATTAACATTTACATTTATATGATGTTTCTTTTGTAAATTGTGTAAATTTTTAGGCCTTTTTTAGAAAACAAAAAGGGTTCTATCTACAGAAGTGTTTGGAACGCCAAACGTTTGAAGCTCAATATCTCAAAATTGCTCAGAACGTAGATAGAACCTTATAATTCCAAGGTGGCGGAACTTAAAATACTTTCAATGAGCATGTAAGGAGCTACTGGACCAGTGGCATCTATAGAGACCAAGCCTCACCGCCCTGTGCCCTGACAGACATGTAACAGCCCCTATACTCGCAACACCACACTCTCACACCTCATATCTCCAAAAGAAAGATGCAGACAGACACACACACTTCCCTCTCCTCTAGAGAGTACGTAACTAGGTCATTCTATCCCATATGCGAGCACATCCTGAACTCTGTCAGGTAGCACAACTCTCTCTCTCTCAAAGCTGAAACAAAAGTCAAATCTAATCAGTCCAACCACAATTCAGTCAACTATAACGCCAATATTTATTCACTGTACATTGTTTGGACAGCAAATCCTACTGGGAACAATTTTTTAACAAAAGATAAACACACTTGACACAAACTAAACATCCATTACACAAAAAAAGTCTACTGCGACAGATTCAATTTGATTTATGGATGAGAGCAGCTTCTGACTAAGATGCTAAAATGAATGATTTGTTAAAACAACAAGACCCCTCAGTGAGCATGAGCGGGGTTGAGATCCATTTATCACAGTGGTATTGTGTTAATTTAGCTAAAAATATACGCTGATTGTCTAATTCGTAGAGTGGATGTTATTCAACAAAGAATAAAAATAAATTTCGAACAAAACGTTCTCTTTTTTTGCTTTTCATAAACATGGTAATCTAATGACAACAGTTCTGTTCTGTTGAAAAACTAAGCTGCAAACCTTTTAAAGGCCATCTCAAATGTTCCAGTATGTTTCATAGATTATTATACTCTCATGATATATGGCTTACTATTTATTTTGAACACTCTAGTTTTGCTGTAGCCACAAGTTATAGCCATTAGTGTACAAACTAAAGAATTCACCACCATCGCTACACTTTCAGTATTTCAGAAGGTCACACAGAACTGCAGAATAACAAATACATGTCTGTCTTGAATTGCATGATGTTGGTGGTCATTATTTCATTCAGTATGAGGAATGCTTTGAATGCCAAAAAGAAAATTACTGCACTTTGAAACTGCCGTATATCCAAAGTTATCAAATTCCACCTGGATCATTCAGACAGCCGTTAGAATAATAATGAGACAAAACAAACTCATCACAACTGTAATGTGTCGTGCTGGGAGTATCCTGTTATGAGGATGTCTGCTTCTATCAGTCATTGATGGGAAGTTAATTTTGGATGGAGAAATCAGTCCATCCATTACCCCTGACTTTATCCTACTGATCTTAAACTCAAAAGTTAACCCTGTAAAAAAGTTTTCAGAATTATACTTTATTTATAAAAAGAAGGCATGTAGAAGATTGTGTTTTTTAGCAAAGTTTTGATCATGTTGATAATTTTTCGTCTTTCCTACAACTTGTTTCATTTCTGTTTCAGTTTTTATAACCATTTCTTACTATGTGTAAGTAAGTTGTTGTTGTTGTTTTAAAATATGTATGCTTGGCTCAGTGTTGATGTCTGTATAGGTTGTTTATTCAGTTTTAGTTTTATTTAATTGTAGTTATTTTAGTACTTAATACTATATGGATATGAAATAATATATATATTGAATTTATTTTTATATGTATGTATATGTATATGTGTGTGGCTGTACATACACATGTAGTTGTTTTTTTTTGTGTGTTTGGCTTAGTGTTATGTTAGAAGCATTATTATACTCATACCGTTTGTTGTTTTAATATTTTGAATTGTTTTTAGCTTTATTTGTTTTTTCATTTAAATGTTTAGTATTGAAATGTTGTTGTATGCATTTGTCAATTTTATTTAATTTCTTTATTTTCTTAAATGTGTGTATATAGTATTTACAGAATTTACTTTTAGTTTTAGCTACTTTTTCTTATTTGTAAGTCGCTTTGGATAAAAGCGTCTGCTAAATGACTAAAAGTAAACAAAAAAAAAGTAAATTTAGAGGCTTTTTGCATATCAAATACAGTAAGCATTAGGATTAACGAACTACGGTGCCCGGGAGGGGATGTCTTCGGTTCACTTAGTTTTGTCATGGCCACGACATACTAACCCGTGGGAACATGGTAATATGTCGTGGCCACGAGATCATTTTGTCAAGGTAAGACATCCTTATGTCATGAATTTATAGCCTATTGGAAATGCAGTTTAAAGGTTGAATTTAACATATATTTATTTTATGAATTTAACATATTTCTCTGCACTATCAAAATAGCCTACAATCATAAAGTATTGGCATAATTGTCAGACGTTTACAGTATTTGCAAAATATAAATAGCTTAATTATACAGAACGTTAATTAGGTAAAGCGATACACGAATTGAAAGGGGAAGTAATAAAATGTTATATTTATATGAAACTCAAATGGTTTGTTGCTGCAAAACCTGAAGCAAGTAGTTCATGCAAAACAGTCCAAATATATCACTGACCTGAAGAAATGCTGTAAAAATGGGCCAAAATATCTTTATGTAAACATGACGGGCTGAAAACTGTGTATCCCAAAGGCACTGTAAAGTTCTTTCTGCCTGGTGTATACCACTAAATGTTTATTCGCATCTCAGCTTTGTAGAGCAGTTTTTTTATTTTTTATTTAGATGCCATAAATCATCATGAATGAGTCATGATCATTAACAGCGGCAGGTCAGTGATGACATATGAATTAATGGGCATTTAAACATGCTGTAAATGTTCTCCAGGGGCAATAACAGTGTAACATGTTTTACGGTGCGCTCCTTGTGTCAGTGAATGTTTAATACTTAATTATGGTTTTCTGGCTCTGCCAGTGGAGGCTGGTTTACGATCAATGATAAAGCTGCATGCAAGCTTCGTTTAAATATTCCCAGTAAAACTTATTGAGAGTGTGTAAGCTACATCATGATGACACAGAATGCATCCTCTCCACACCGTGAGCAATGACACTTTCAATACAAAGATCTCCTCTTCTAACACTGCTCTTCACTGATACCTTGAACCATGACACACCCACTTTCACCTCATATAGCCTCTGCAACAAGACTAAGCACTTTGCTGTCCTCACACCCCACCGGTGGAATCAACTTTGTGTACGTGTATGAACAGCAAAAGTCACTGTTCAAAACTTGTGACTGTCTGTTTTTAAAAATATTTTAAAAACAGAATTTTGGTCTTATTGCCTGTAAAAATATCCAGTTCTCCTTTAAACCAGATACACAATTAACATCTTGTTGTAAAGTTAAAAGATGCATGCTTGTAAGAAGTTTTTAAAGCTGCAGTCCGTAACTTTTTCATTTTTATGATATATTTCATTTTTTTAATCATCCCTTTTCAAGAACTACAATGAACGGCTTGTTTGGACGACAGCGTTTTTTTGCGTGTTTGTGATATCACAAAGCTGGCCCATTAGAATATCATTAAAATAAATCCCGCCTGTAGAAATTTGAATGGTTGGCGGGTGGGGAGAATGCCTGGTTGAGCACTGCACATTTCAAAATCAAAACCCGGTGCATTTATATCACTGTATTGCTGAAGGAAGCCGACTGTCTTCAGAAAAGTTTGGATGTCATTTTCATTTCATCTTGCATGTAATGTCTGATAAAGCAGAGTTTATGAGCAGAGCTCTACTTTGTGTACAGCGTTACCGGGGAAACCTCGATCTCTCCCACTCCAACACCGCCTCCTGTTGGCAGTGAATGAATTTGCATATAGATTCCGCCAAAAATAGTGTAACACTGTGGGAATATGATATAAATATATTCAACTGTACAGTTTCAATGCAATTCATGTTATAATGTTAGAATTAAAGAAAATAAACATAATACATATTACCGTTGCACTTATCTGTACGTAGTAAATGCAGTTATTTTTAAGCTGTTGTTGACATCCTATCTAAAATTTGATTTAGCCAAAAAGAAACAAAACCGTTACCACTTTAACATGTCTTGCAATATCCGTGCGTGCAAAGGTTCTGCGCGACCCTCAATATTCTCGGGATCTGAATTGATATGGCAGTATTGACGAACTTGCTGCTTTGGCAAGGGGTGGGGCAGTACTGAAACACCGTCTAAGCTGATTGCCAATCACAACGCACTGGGACAGCTAACCAATCACAACACATTTTGTTTTTCTGAAGGTGGGCCGTCAGAATACCCGTTAATACCCGTCAGATTTTCCTACCAGGGCTTACTGCGCATGCGCACATCAATATTGCGTCCTTTTTCTCATGCTTAACAACAATATTTAATGTATCTCCATTACTGTATGGGTAGGTTTAGGGTTGGGGTAGGTGTAGACGTTAATAAAACACAATCTAATAGGTAGAAAAAAATATTTATTGTTGGTTTCCGGTAGCTGTATCCACAATTGTGAATATAACACATAATTACTGTATTTGTATTACTGTAAGGGTAGGTTTAGGGTTGTGGTAGGTGTAGACATTAATAAATCATAATTTAACAGATAGCATTTTTCGTTGTCGAATTGTACTACCTACCATTTTAATGGGAGGTAGCACAAATCGAAATAACACCAGAACTAATCGACCTAGGCTGGGGAGTAAAGTATTGTAATAATGTAAATTATGTGAAAAATAATGCGATTTTCGAACCACCAAGCATGGGAGCATGTTCTAGTACACCCCAAAACAAAGTTAAGACTTTGTAAAAGAGCATAATAGGACCCCTTTAAAAATTATCCGAAATCAATGTTTGAGCAAGTACATAACTATCACCTTACTTTAGCCCGATTCACAAAGGTTAGCTTACAATAATGTTTTCTAATTTGAATGGTATGGGCAGGTTTTCGAGCAAGGCACTGCGCCATTACGTCACGTCTGTAAACATGATGTTGTTCCGAATATTAGGCTACCTCATGTGAGGATCCTGCAGGTGGCGGATCGTTTATAGCCTTTTCTCACAGCAGCTAGAATAATTAAATGTATCATTTTGATGGCGGAAAGTAATACAGAAAAAATTGTGTTTATGAAACACATGTGAAATTAAATTATATTCCAGTTTTAAATGTGCTTCTGATTACAGATATCTTGGGATTACACAAGATTTGTGTTTGAAAGAAAACCAGTTCGAAGGAAGAATACTTTGCTTTTTGGGTTAAAAGAATTTCTTAATATGAAATTTCTTAAAATTCGAATGGCATGTTGATTAGATTAGACTGTACAGAAAATCTACATGCTAATACACTATACTATTAGTCACGCAATGCTGATGTTGTTAACATTAATCATTTGAGAATAAAGTATAACTGTCAGGTGCGGGTGAAGGGAGGAGAGCGAGGACTCAATTGCAGGAGGAAAAGGACTTTTTATTAATAATAAATATAAACAAAAACTACCCCATAGGGGAAAACAGACTGGCAAGGAACACATAACATTTGACGATGAACTCGCATGGGACTGCAAACACAAGGAGATCATAAAGGGAGCAAATGAGGACGGTACCGGGTAACACAGGTGGGGCAAATTAATCAATTATCAGGAAACAAGATGGGTGGGGTCAAGACAATTGACATGAGAGCACATGACACACAGAAAACTGAAACAAATGCCATGTGCTCACACAAAACAAAAACGCAAGCACATGGCCAGCAAAACAAATCACCAGCCATGTATTAAACAGGACACGAACACGCAGCTAATGAGAATACTCACAGGCCGCATGTTCACACAAAACATGGCAAACATGAAAGCATGTAGCCAGTGAAAAATAAGCTGTGTGCCACACAGAACAAGACAAAACAAGAGAAAGCACGCAGCCGAAGAATGAGCTGTGTGCAACAAAACAAGACAACGAAAAAGCATGCAGCTGAACCCGAACCATGTGCCGAATAAAACACAACACACACGGACAGACACCTATCGATTCATATGCTCCTTTTTTTTATTCATCTATGAGGGCCGGTGTGACCTAGCCAGGACCTTGCTCGCTAATCTAAGCGCTCCAAAGTTTCGCTACATTTGTGATCAGAAGCCAAAAAAGCTAAGTATAATATCTGTGATAGCTAAACATGTTGCAAGAGAGGTGTCACCACCAACATGACAATAATTTAATAGATCGGTAAAGATCGCAAATATGATTCAAACACCAACGTGATTCTATTCCTAAATTACAATGATATGTTTCATTCCTCAACCTTTGACGTGTGCGATCACAATGTTGTGATCACTTGGTTCGTACGATTACACCAGTGTGATTTGAACATTTAAATCTGCATTTGCGCTGCTGCTGACCTAAAGAGAGCAGCTGTCATGTATATGAATGAAACAGCCTCACAGTCTTTTCAACCACACAGTATCATTATTTCTGTGCTACAAACATTCAAATCACAGAAGCACTGTTATAAAAGTTTATAGTTCAGATATAAACTCTGTTATGTAATGTAGCAATTAAAATAGAGTAAATCTCCTTTTGAAAGTAATTTGACACTTCAAATGAAAATTTATCGATTACATTGTTACGCCAGTAAGTGACGAAAAGGGTCTGTTAAAATGTATTTGTCTTTGAATCATACAAGAGATTCATTCAAGGACGCTGATTCATCCAGTAATGAAACAAGTACATCCTGAGTGAGTCATTCATAAATTACATGTGATTTTGTTTAGTTGTCTAATATTTTTTTCTTCCGAATCATGGGAGCACCACAACTTCCATTGGGGAAAAAAAGAAAAAAACAAAATTTATCCAGAATCATGTAGTTCTATTTTGCACACAAACAGCTCTTAACCCCTTAAAGAGTCCAGTTTTTATGTAGCCTGTTGATTTTTATTCATGGTATTCAGCTCCAATAAATGGTTTGCAAAAAAAAAAGACACAGGATAAATGTTTGATATCATTATTAAATCACATTGGAATCGAAACTGGGAATCGAAAAGAATCGGAATCGATAAAATTCAAACGATATCTAACCCTACTTGTCACTTACTTGTTCAGATGGCAGTATACGGTGAAAATTCTTATTTGGGTCATATATTCAAGACTAGGATCTGTGATTGCGAAGTACAGAAAATATCCACACTGGTGCGGTGACTGACTGCCACACATACTCCTCAAAACATTAGATTCATCTGCGCTGGAGCCCCCTTTGGCCCCCCTAAAATTGGAATCATATCACAGCAAACAATATTGGGTGAAATGCAAAATTTGTCCTATAAACAATATATATGTAACCTTGACCCACTTAATGGGTTCAAAAGTAAACAGTATATAAGCACACCAGCAGTCAAATTGGTATTTAGTTGCAGCGGCTTTTACACAGCAGTTTTATTACAATAATAACAAACTTTGTTCCACGAGTATTAAAAAAATGGAAACAGATCACCACACAAAACAATTAACACTTAACACAGGCAATACACTGAAGAATAGCTGGATAAGAAAATAATAAAAACTCTTCAAGGCTTAATATTAATATCACTCAATTACCGACACCGAGTGAACACCCTCACACCACAGCAGTCAAATTCAATACAACACCACACGTGCACCCATTGTCCCTTCAAGTGCCACCGCCTGGGAAGCCTACCAACAAAAAATACAATTTAATACACAAACAAACAATCAATACCCTTCCCCTTGATCCAAACTATGCTTCTTTACCTCCTGACTCACGTCTAATTGTTAAAAGAGGGTCCAACACATACAAAACACACTGTACACGCTGTTTTCCGTAAAGTTACGAACCAATAAAATCACATGTCTAAACTACAGTAATATATAAACTCTAAAACCACAGATAACAATCAGTGCCCCGTCCTACAATAAAAATAAACACACATTAGTCTCTCTAATAAAACATACGCATATATTAATCCGCTAAAAATCTACCTTGTCTAGTTCCACTTCAGGAACTCGAGCTGCGTCAAAGCACTATGGGAACGCCACGTACAGTGTTCCAGGGCGCAGCGATATCCAGCGAGCACACATCTCAGTTTTCTTCCGCCCGGAAACGTAGCAGAGCTGAGATGTTAAGAACCATCAGAGATTCACATCACCTTAATTAAAAGGGGTCGAAGCCTAGAAACACATCTAAATAGTTAACAAGCGGTTACTTGCATTGGTTTTGTTGGTGCTGTGTAAAGTGTCCTGTTGCATGTATAATGTGTAGATTCCTGATGAATTCCTTTAGGAGTGAAAACTTCGTCATTCCAGCTACGGGTTGATTGGTCTGAAGTGACTCGACAAAGTTACTGAACTTAAATATACTTAATATACTAAGGAAGCATATAAACAACACATGCATATACCATATACATTTGTTCTAAATAAAGGAAATGTCTCTGTGCGTGTGTGTTATGTGTGTTGTAATCGAGGAGGTAGTCCACTGGTCAGCCAGGCCGTTGGTGTGTGTCTGGTATCGAGGGTCATTTAGTTCTCTGGAATGTGTTTGAAGTCCGATGGAGAGAACAGAGAATCGATCTGTTTAGCATCTTTTTGAAAGTGGGGGGGCAACCATAGACAATTTAGCACCCATATAAAAGGTACAATGTGGGGCCAGGTCTGTGAATTATATGCAAATGTCAAAAGGCTAAAAGGGGTCTCTTAAGACATAAAGTCCCAACGATACATCATTAAAAAGGTATAAGATTCAAGCTTCATATCTATCATGACTTCGTTTTTAATTTACATAACTCCTGGCATAAATTAAGAAATGACTGTCACTGGAAGATTTAAAAAACGAAGCTTGAGTCTTTGGCCAGAAGCAATGGTTTAAAGTTAAAACATCTTACAAACATGCAGCTTTTCACTTGACAAGTCATTAACTGATTGTGACGCTTATATCAGCTTTTTTGACTCGCGTTCTAATTCATTCTCGTTTATACTTTGTATGACCTTTATGTGATGTTAAGCTAAATTTCTAATGTTCTGATGAAAAAACTAAATCTACATTTTAGATGGCCTGAGGGTAAACACGTTTTCAGCAAATATTCATTTGTGGATGAACTGTTCCTTTAAATTAAGTTTTAAGGGTGTTTCGATATTTCTGCTGGAAAACAAGAAAATAATACAGATTTACTGTACTGACAGTACTGATCTTTTTCTGATGTAAAATTAATCATGACAGAAATCTTGTGCTTTATATTAGGTAGTAATTATTTTTTCCCAGCGTCTTTTTGAATTGCATGCTTGACATTTATACACCATTGAAGTAAAAATTATTTGAAGTTGCTTTGGAAGTCGTGGCCTAATGGTTAGAGAGTCGGACTCGTAATCCAAAGGTTGCAGGTTCGAGTCTCAGGCCGGCAGGGATTGTAGGTGGGGGGAGTGAATGTCCAGTGCTCTCTCCACCCTCAATACCACGACTGAGGTGCCCTTGAGCAAGGCACCGAACCCCCAACTGCTCCCCGGGCGTCGCAGCATAAATGGCTGCCCACTGGTCCGGGTGTGTGTTCACAGTGTGTGTGTGTTCACTGCTGTGTGTGTGCACTTTGGATGGGTTAAATACAGAGCACGAATTCCGAGTATGGGTTGGCTGTATGTCATGTCACTTTAAAAGAAAAGAGCCTGGTTAATGCCCTAAATGTACATGTACATTTTTGGACAGTGAGTGGAAACATGAGAAAACAGGAGGAAAATGAAAACACAGCTTTAACATAACATACAATAAAACCGGTGATATTGTGAAATATTGTTACATTTATTACATTTAAAATGACAGTTTGCACTGTCAATATATATTCCTATAATATATTCCTAAATGTAATTTATTCCTGTGACAGCACAGCTGAATTTTTAGCAGTCACAGTGTCACATGACCCTTCAGAAATCATTCTCATATGCTGACTTAGTGCTCAAAATTATTATAAATTTGTTAAAACCATGATACTTTTTGGAGGATTATTTGCTAAAAATAAAGTTCAAAAGAACAGCATTTGAAAAAGTAATATTTTCTAAAAACAAGAAAAACAAACAAAATCTTTAAACACCCAATATTCAATTTAACCAGGCTCTAAAATACACAAAAATAGTGCTGCACAATGAGGAAATAAGTCATTGTCATACTTTTTAGTGCAAACACATCACTTCAATGCAAATTAGGCTTTTTTATAGAATATGCCACATTCACAAAACTCAGAAAGCAGATAGTATATAAATAAATATAAACATATTATCACCATCATCATTAAATGTATTTTTATTTAAAATAATTGTTGTTTTATTTATTTAAGAATTGCAGCATCTAAATTACATTCATTAATGATATTTTGGGTCTGTTTGTGCCATGACCCGATTTGCATAATTCCTTGAGTGAATTGGATTCTAAAACAACACAGAGCAAGAAAATAAACATTTGCGAACCCAGTGTCTGGTTTGTTGTCATGGATACTACATAAGCTTGTGACTTATGTCATGAGGGGTTTCACTGAATTGCCCTGAATTGTCTTATTGGGAATTCAACTTACATTGGTCATCAGCAGTTCTGAATAGTTTACATATCTGATGTTTTAAGAGAGGAAGTCTGTGTGGTGCTGCCGGTGCTGCTGTTTATGGAGCTTTGAGGCTCATGAACTCAAGGTAATGTCGGGTCAGCTTATTGCCAGTATGACAGGACAAAATTTTCCATTTCGTATGTCAAGAGTGATATGTGTGTTTACAGAGGGCCAGTTCTGCCTCTGCTCTCTCCCCTTATAGAGTAAGACAGCCAGCAAAGGGTCCTCAGCATACTGTTATGCTGTTCAAGAGGTTAATGCACCGTATATGTGTATACATGCACGTGTGTGGTCTGGAAAGAGAGGGGGCGCCGCGTACTACGTGCACCTGGGTGCCAAAACAGTTTTTTTGCGCTGACGTACATCAACACGTGTACGCGGAGAAACACACACACCCTTGATCGCACGCTAATCTACACACTTATGCAGTGCCTTTGGGCCTTTAATACAGTAACCTTTAATAGACTCGCCACAGCTGTGGCTCCTATAGTCTCCCTGCAGCATATTTATTCAGCCTCACGGCGGGGAACATCACTGTACTTCAGTCATCAGAGAGACTCACAGCACATACGCACCTATTAATACAGCTGCATATGATCAAAGTTTTATGTCCCTAGATCTCTGCTGAGAAACACAGATTACAGCCTGGAGGTCACACAGAAGTTATTCTGACTTAAGCAATGTGGAAACATGGCATGTATAAAAAAAAAGATACAATGTGACACAACAATTCATGGCTAACATAACCATTTATATGAATATATGAAATCATTTAATGCCACCAATGGGGTCCATACAAGCATGTATACACTCACCTAAAGGATTATTAGCAACACCTGTTCAATTTCTCATTAATGCAATTATCTAATCAACCAATCACATGGCAGTTGCTTCAATGCATTTAGGGGTGTGGTCCTGGTAAAGACAATCTCCTGAACTCCAAACTGAATGTCAGAATGGGAAAGAAAGGTGATTGTGTTGGTGCCAGACGGGCCGGTCTGAGTATTTCACAATCTGCTCAGTTACTGGGATTTTCACAACCATTTCTAGGGTTTACAAAGAATGGTGTGAAAAGGGAAAAACATCCAGTATGCGGCAGGTCTTTTGGGCGAAAATGCCTTGTTGATGCTAGAGGTCAGAGGAGAATGGGCCGACTGATTCAAGCTGATAGAAGAGCAACTTTGACTGAAATAACCACTCGTTACAACCGAGGTATGCAGCAAAGCATTTGTGAATCCACAACACGCACAACCTTGAGGCGGATGGACTACAACAGCAGAAGACCCCACCGGGTACCACTCATCTCCACTACAAATAGGAAAAAGAGGCTACAATTTGCACGAGCTCACCAAAATTGGACGGTTGAAGACTGGAAAAATGTTGCCTAGTCTGATGAGTCTCGATTTCTGTTGAGACATTCAGATGGTAGAGTCAGAATTTGGCGTAAACAGGATGAGAACATGGATCCATCATGCCTTGTTACCACTGTGCAGGCTGGTGGTGGTGGTGTAATGGTGTGGGGGATGTTTTCTTGGCACATTTTAGGCCCCTTAGTGCCAATTGGGCATCGGTTAAATGCCACGGCCTACCTGAGCATTGTTTCTGACCATGTCCATCCCTTTATGACCACCATGTACCCATCCTCTGATGGCTACTTCCAGCAGGATAATGCACCATGTCACAAAGCTCGAATCATTTCAAATTGGTTTCTTGAACATGACAATGAGTTCACTGTACTAAAATGGCCCCCACAGTCACCAGATCTCAACCCAATAGAGCATCTTTGGGATGTGGTGGAACGGGAGCTTCGTGCCCTGGATGTGCATCCCACAAATCTCCATCAACTGCAAGATGCTATCCTATCAATATGGGCCAACATTTCTAAAGAATGCTTTCAGCACCTTGTTGAATCAATGCCACGTAGAATTAAGGCAGTTCTGAAGGCGAAAGGGGGTCAAACACAGTATTAGTATGGTGTTCCTAATAATCCTTTAGGTGAGTGTATATGGACTGATGGATAAAAATAAGCGTCACTTACACCATACCATTCAAATATTTGGATTTATATTATTATTATTTTAATGTTAAAAAATAAATCTATTTCTAATGAATGCTGTTCTTTTGAATTTTATATTCATCGAAGAATCCTGGAAAAACATGTACCATGGTTTCCATAAAAATATAAGCAGCACAACTGTTATTAAAATTGGTAACAATAAGAAATGTTTCTTGAGCAACAGAAGGATCATGTGACACTGAAGACTGAAGTAATGGCTTCTGAAAATTCAGCTTTGCCATCACAGTAATAAATTACATTTTACAACATTAAAATAGAAAACAGTTATGATATTTCAAAATATTACTGTACTGCAATTCCCATCATCAAATAAGTGCATCTTTGGTACTGTAAGCCTAACAGAATTCATTCAAAAATATTTTACAGATCTTAAAAACAAACAAAAAAAAGCCTATAAAACCAGAAATTACAACTTAATTGTATTTGATTTTAATATAATTGAAAAGTTTTGATAGGCCTAGTTTTTCTGTGCTAGAAAAGTCAAATCTTTGGCAAACAAGCACAGGTGTCTCATTAAACAGAAAGAAACATACTCGATGAGCCTGTTATTCTGTACCTGCAGTATCAACTGTTTTAGTAAATCATTGTAATAATGGACTTTTTAATGATATTAATAATCATGTCGAAGGATATCCAGTATGAGAGGAACATATTTCTGGCGTTCTGTCTATACAGACCTACTTGAGATTTACAGATGGGGTTATGGGGTTACATAAGACAAAAAATAGCTTGAGAAATACTGCCATAATGCAGATCTGTGAGAGGGAATAAGTTATCATGCTGAACTGTTTTTATACTGAACTAAGCAACCTTTATGGAAATTTCCAAATAAAATGTTAGGGTCTAGTGCTTGAAAGTTGCCATATACTGTAAAAGGCATGGCATTTCAAAACAGATTTAGCTATTTTGATGGATATCCGCTCCACTCCTCGCTTTAAGAACACACACTTGTTTTTATACCATAGAGGAGACTTTCAATTGATTTAGACTGATTTTTATACTGAGCTAATTATATTTTATATCCTTTATCCTACCGCATATTCACAAATACTTTTGTTTTAATAAAAACATTATTTAGTACATTTATTAAAGTTATAGTTCAGCCAAAAATGGAAATTCATCTTGTAATCACCTACATGTCATTCCATATGACTTGGATTAATCTTTGACACACAAACTAAGATATTTTAATGAAACCTGAGAGGTTTCTGTCCCTCCATTGAAAATCCAGGTAACCAAAACTTAAAAGATCCAAAAAGGCTATGAAGGCATCATAAAATGAATGAATCGAGCACTCTTGGGAAGATATATATATATTAGGGCTGGTAAGCGATTAATTTTTTAGCTAATTAATTACATGATGTGGCGATTAATTAATCTAATTAATCGCAAATTAATTGCATATCAAATTTGGCTGAGAAATTACTCCCAAAAGATCATTTAAAGTGATTGTTGTGTAAAGCATCAAACAGTGATTAAGTCACCGAGTCATTTATTCATTCTTTAGAATCATTTAAATGGCTGATTCATTCAGGAGTGAAGAAAATGGTTCTTTATGAATGGTCCATTGAATCACTTGAAGTGGACCATCACCATCAGACCGATCTGTGTGTGACATCAAAGTACCGCTAGAGCTATAGAGCGGACGGCTCCTGATGCTTTTGAATCACTCCTGCGGTACTTTGATGTCACACACCGATCGATCTCTGCGCTTCAAATCTAACGCGGTTATGGCCAATGGTTCAATGCGCCAAAATGGTTCACCTAATCCGTTCAAAACGTTCATTAAGAAATTAAATGTTGCTGTGTGTTGCTCGGAGACTAACAGTTCTGCTTTGTCTTTATATTTTCGTTGACAAAATTGAGCAAAACAGACAACATTGTGTCTAAAATAACACAATATTAACTTCTTTCTTACTGAACTGTTGTATAAGATATGTAGCCTATCACATTTGCACTTGCGTGATATTGCACTTAGCATATAGCTCGTGTTATATTGCTTAACTATGTGATGTAAATACGAGACAAAAACTCCAAAAGAGGCATTTTTGCCCCATATATCTTGAATTTTAGGGACATTTTAATTATGTTCTCTAGGCTCCATCACATAATGAGTTGTTGCCCTGCCTCATATTTGTCATCAATCAGCTGTATGAAATGTGAGATGACCCACATAAGTCTGGGGTGGAGCAAGTGCGTTAAATGCGTTAAGAATTTTAACGCTTTATTTTTCACCGTAATAAATTAATTTAATTAACGTGTTAAATTACCAGCCCTAATATATATATATATATATATATATATATATATTAGGGCTGGTAATTTATATATATACACACACACACACACACACATACACACACACATTTTCTATCATTGCAGAGACATTTGTTCCCCACAATGTAAGAAAAAACACACACACTAGTGCACCAATTTCTCACTGCACTTTTGAGGGCATTATTTGTGTCTCACTTTGGCCACTGTGATGTAAAAATCAGAATTTGTGACTCAGAGCTAAATGCACATCAGCATGAATCACAACTGAACTGCACTCCATTGCTCTGATGTGTCACTCTCAGCAGAGCACTAAAAGTGACCGATCTGTCTACGACAGGCCCCTGGTATGTCCACAGCGAGGTTAGAGGAGACAACTGAACCGAGTTTGCTCACCTTACTTCCTTAAAACCTCCTGCTGGAGACCTGGACTCTCAGAAAGTGCCTGACTATACATCTTCAGAGGAAGCTAAAACATCGGTCACACCCAAGCTGCACCCATCACTTAACCTTACATTTACTATTTACATTAAAACATTAAATTATATTACCACGATCATTTACACAGCCTGTAATTAAGTGAATTACTGCAGTCTGGTTTTGCTCCCCGTCAAATCACTGAAACAGCTGTAGTTAAATTGATTAATGGTTTCCTTCAAACTGCAGACAGTGGACCTGTTTCTGTGCCTGTGATTGTAACACATTGTTGGATGCTATTGATCAGTCTATTTTCTTTGACAGAATATTTTAGAGGGGCCTTCAGGCAAAACTATTTCTCCAATAGTGCCTTCTTGTGTCTGTCTGAAATAAGTTACACTAGACTACAGGCTTTATAATTACTTCAGGAACGAATAAGTGTATAACGAAGGAATTTTGTGGAGTTGAGTTGTATTTCTTCACCAGTGTTAAAGGTAAGTGAATGCTTTTACAAAAAGCACCGCTGTTCACTCAACTGAAAAAGTATGCATTTAGGGTGCATTTTTACACTGTCACCACTGATCTGAGTTTATTGGTATTCTTTAGAACCTTCAGGCCCACTTTGAGAGCTGAGTCCCAGCAGAGTTAATTAGGCTTTATATTGCTTACTGAAGCAGCGAATCTGTGTTTACACATATCAGAACCCGCTCCACACTCAACAACACGCTTCCATCACAAGGCACGCCAGCACACTAAATCCATCAAGGATTTCCAAAGCCGATAACTGCTGAGGATTCATCCGCTGAGCCACATTTGAAGGACGTTACAGGAGAAGAAAAGAGGGATATAAATAATTCACACGTACACAATATGAAGAGACCAGAAATGAAATTCCAGTGGCCTGATTTTGGGCCTGGAGAACAGCAGTACATATGGCTTTGTGTTTGCTCATTAATTTGCAGGACTGGTTAAGATTTTGGTCCAAAAACACAAATTAATTGCTATTAAATGAAAACAGAAGGATAATTATGAATGCCCACAGCACTATTCTTTCAGGTTACAAGCAAAATAATCACTGGATTTTCCAAAGTTTGTCAAGACAGCGACATCAAATCTTTAAAAGATAATCAGAGTTTTGAGGCATTTAGCAAGTAACTAGACAGAATGGTTTGTTTTATGAATTGTTTACTTATTTTTGTACTATATTATACATAGTGTTTACACATTTTCCGCTATTTCTTAAACAGCTGCGTCATTATTTAAATATTTATTTTCAATATCAGCCTGTAATTGCGTTACAAAATAGTTCAAATAGCCCCGTACCTAACATGTATAAGCAAAACGAACTGTGATTGATTGCTTTACACATCAGTCAAACAGCTCTTTCTGTCTAAGTGGGCGGTTCTTGGCTAAAATAAGCTATCGACCCGACCTTTTGCAGTCTAGTGAAAGGTCTGGCTGAGCGAGACCACCATAATAACACTCACATGAACATTATCATTATTACATTTAAAGTTGTATCTATAACATGACTTGGACGATTTACGAGCCCTTCAAATAATACTTTGAATGGATTTAGCCTACAACATTTACACGTTTCTCTCAACACACACACACACACACACACACACATCATTTTAGGAATTTGTTGCATCAATGTCTTGCATCACACAAAAGATTAAGACAGATAAACATTATGTGAATCATGACGCGCACACACACACACAAACCTTTTTTTATCCTGATAGTTTAGCCTACTTCTGATAGGCTACATCTGCGTTAATATTTTCCGATTTAAACTTTATTTAAATTTAGCATTACGAATCGATATGAGAATGAGAAGTCGTACAGGATGTTTTGAATGTCATCTTAGAATATGGATGGCTAAAACCTGGGCTGCCTATGACTTTGCAAATCAGTTACCTCGTCCCCATTTCTATATTGGTTTCAGGTAACAAAGCTGCGGCAAGCAGGGTGAGCCCACTATAAAGTAAGGTGAAATCAGCGCGCTGTCAAACAGTGTGAGTGGCGCGAAAGTGAGCATATACTGCCTCTGTGCGTCTCGCGCTCTCTCTGCTCCAAGAACACGGATCGCGCGCGCAGCGCCTAACTAGAGAGCGCGAGATCTGGCAACGGAGAGACCTCGGGGCGAGAGAAAGGGAGTGTGCTGATATATGTAGAGAAGAGAGAGAGAGAAAGAGAAAGAAAGAGGTTGGGAAAAGACTACCACCTCTATCCATCAGCCGAGCATCCTGCGGGAAGTCACTTCGAGCGCGCGAGCGGTCGGTGCGGCATTTCTGTCCGTCCGAGCAAATGGATCATTAAACAGCGAAGGATGTGACTGAGGGACCCAAATAAGAAACTAAACTATTATTTCCCGTGGCTCCAATCACGCTGGTTAGTCCCTTATTGTTTTATTCTTTTACCTGGGTTTAATTATTTTACCTGCGAACACTTTCGAAGTGATGTCAGGAAGAAATGTCATAAATGTAGCTGAATGAATGAAAAGTTAAAAGATTTTTCATGGGTAAGTAACAAAAAAAAAACTGTTGAAAACGAGTTTGCTGTGTTTTACCATTTGGACAATTATTAATAATAACAATTACAATAATAATAATAATAATAATTACGATTATAATAATAATATTGTTTAGCCTTGTTCATATTATACAATATTTATTAAGGCGCAGCTGTGGATAACCGCAGTTGAAGTGTTAACAGTGCAAATCTTGATGCTCGTAAAGTACGAACTACAGCACTGTCTGTGTTTAGCGACCGATATTTCGTGGCGTTGTATTGTTTTGCATTAAGCTCAACAGGTTCGCATCTTTTTCTAACTGCAGTTGCTGAAGGGCTCTGTGTCTGGAGCACAAACCGTCTCTCACCCTTTGGAGTCTCTCTTACATGAGCTGAGAATAGTTTTAAAATCATCTTTCTTTTCGAATTGTCATGATGCATGTGTTCTATAATGTTGTATATGTGCTGTTACTGTAAAAACAAACGTGGTAAAACCTGTCTGGTAAAACAGATGTTATTATTCAATTGTCTTTAAAACTATACTATTAGTGCAGTGTCACAGTATGTTAGAATACAGTATATGAGTGTCAGAATATTTGCATTGATTCATCTGCTCCCTTTAATGTAAAATATGGGCTATAAATGATAAAAATGGACAACTGTCTTGTTTTGCTGTTTTATCTGTTTTGTACTTTGCTTTGAGAGAGAAAGAGTCATTCTAAATAATAGGCTTAAGGTTTGAGGTCTGATACAGTCTACCATTTTCTGCCCGTTCTTCCCTGTCCATGCCTTGCGTTTTTGTTATTCTGTACTTCTTTTTACTGTACTCTACATGATTGCTTCCCTTTTACCTCTGCCTCTCTATTCTGCTGGCATCCTGTTCGCTATTGCCGTCTTTTCACTCCCATTTCACATCTGTCTCACTCTCTCCCACTGGAACTCTCTCCTCTTCCTGTCCTCCCACATTTGCCAACCTCTCACTCGCTCCTATCTTCCCATCTTCCTGTCTCTCTCTATGTAGATGGGGTCTAATCTAATGTCAAGCTGGTTGTGAAGGTGTTTGATCTGGTCCCCTCGACCCCAGCCGGAGTCCCCATGGCTGGTGGAGTGGCAGCCTGGCTCCCCTTTGCTCGGGCGGCGGCCATAGGATGGATGCCCGTGGCCAACCTGCCCATGCCCGTCGCACCGACCAATAAGAACAAGCATCAGGACGAGCTTATTATCCTCAACGTCAGCGGCCGACGCTTTCAGACCTGGCGCAACACACTAGACCGTTACCCTGATACGCTCCTGGGGAGCTCCGAAAAAGAATTCTTCTTCAATGAGGAAACTAGGGAGTATTTCTTTGACCGAGATCCGGATTTGTTCAGAAGTATTCTTAACTTCTACCGCACAGGGAAGCTGCACTACCCACGCTACGAGTGCATCTCTGCTTACGACGAGGAGCTGGCGTTCTTTGGAATCATTCCCGAAATCATCAGTGACTGCTGTTACGAAGAGTACAAGGACCGCAAGAGGGAGAACATGGAGCGTCTTATGGACGACCTTGAGGACAACAAAGACAGCAAACTCCCCAACATGACTTTCCGCGAGACCATGTGGAGGGCCTTCGAGAACCCGCACACTAGCACCATGGCGCTGGTTTTCTACTATGTAACCGGATTCTTCATCGCCATATCTGTCATTACCAACGTGGTTGAGACGGTTCCTTGTGGTTATATGCCGAACCAGAGAGATGTACCTTGCGGTGAGCGCTACACCGAGGCATTTTTCTGCATGGACACGGCTTGCGTAATGATCTTTACGGTGGAGTATTTGATGCGACTGTTCGCGGCGCCCAGCAGGTACCGCTTTATGAGAAGCGTGATGAGCATTATCGACGTGGTGGCCATCTTGCCATATTACATTGGGCTCGTCATGACCAACAACGAGGACGTAAGCGGAGCCTTCGTCACACTACGGGTGTTCCGCGTCTTCCGGATCTTTAAATTCTCCCGCCACTCCCAGGGTCTCCGGATCCTTGGCTACACGCTGAAGAGCTGCGCATCCGAGCTTGGCTTCCTCCTCTTCTCCCTCACCATGGCCATCATCATCTTTGCCACAGTCATGTTCTACGCTGAGAAAGGCTCCTCGTCCAGCAAGTTCACCAGCATCCCGGCCTCCTTCTGGTACACCATTGTAACCATGACAACGCTGGGGTGAGTCATTTTGTCTCCGAAAGAATTTCTCTGCATATTTTTTACACTTTTTAACCCTGAATGCACATCAAGCCACACCCCTCATACATTTCAGAGGGTAAGTCTTAAAGGGATTTTCATTCATCACTGTTTGCAGAAACTGTACCTTCAGGGGTACAGAAGCTTGCCACATTAAAGGGACTACTTTGTACCTTATTTACCCCTAAAGGGTTCAAAATAGAACTTTAGGGGTACATATAACTACTCTAGAAGGCACTAATATGCACCTTTTAGGAGTAGATAAGGTACAAAGTTGTCCATTTAAGGGAACTTCCTCAGTAACAAACTGTTGTACCCCTAAGGGTACAATTTTTGCACAACTTTCTAACAGTGGAATTAAAATTCTGCCATTGTTTACTCACCCTCATGTCATTCCAAATCTGTATGACTGCACAACACAGGAGAAGATATTTTAAGAATGTTTTAGGTCACACAGTGAAAGTTAATAGGGTCCCAGTGTTGACATTCTTCATTTGTGTTACGCAGAATAAAGTAAGTCATACAGGTTTGGAGCATCATGTGGGTGAGTAAATGATGACAGAATTTCCCTTTTTGGGTGAACTATCCCTTTAAGTAGCCCCATATACAAGGTCTTTTAAACCACCAAAGTGCAACTTAAACAAACACATCTGTTTACAGTATAACATTACACCTCATCGAAAGAGAAGCTGTTTCCCTGCAGCTTGTGGATTTTCTTTCTTTTCCGAGTTAACTACTATTAGCATCTAACCCTAATGACCATGGTTGCTGACTGCAGTCATGCCTGCCTGAAGCAGCGGTAGGTTTGGATTTAACTCGCTGCCCCAGGCTAGACTTTATTCATCCCTATTATGCACCAATTAATATTTAAGCGTGTGTGAAGCAAGCAGAGGAACATCTTTCAGTGTTTCTCCCACACATTAACAACAGAAGGCAACTGCAGAGCTGTATAGCCCCATTTACTTCAACCCTGCCCCTCATAAATGACAGGCCATTTATTTGTATGTTCATGACTGATACGTGTAGACGTTTGACACAGTTGGTTTTAAGAGAATGTGGAGGACTAATTTAGGTGATTATTTTGAGTGATTATATGGCGTATGACTTGAGTAATCTGCTATATATATGCTGCTACAGCTACTTTCATATGTACTGTATGTAGCTGCTGTGTCACTGTGGCTTTGAAACCAGAGCTGAAGTCAAAACGGTCTTTGACTTCCTGTTTAGATGGCTGATCATTGGCTGAAGCACCTGTCTGTGAGGTCTGTGACCCCAAAACAACAAGATTAAGGACTTCACTTATTGTGGACAGTAACTCGTGAATGTTACATTGCCAACTGGTTTGGTCCTTGATGAATACAGTTGGGTCTGTGTTCAGGTGACTGTCTTTTTCTGAGGTAGAATTACAAATGGTTAGACACGTAATTACTTATTTATGCTTTTGTTTGAGAGTTATCTGTGTATATGTGCATGACCGAATCTCTTAACAGGTCATTGTGGGCATTATGTTGAACTATAACCCTAAATATTGTCCTTATTGTTGTATTAATGCATTGGCTAGTTTTACATGGATTTCAGAGTACCGCAGATCTCATTACACATTACTACATTCGCACCAGAGATCCAGTCTCCACCCGCATCTGAGACTTGACCTGAGATGAGAGCGAGAGAGACTCTTATCATCAATAAATCACGCTGTAGAAGTGTGTGTCACTGTGACTAATGTTCTCAGGTACATGTGCTGAACAATGTAAACCACTATGACATTTCCAACCCTGCTGACGTCATGCGTCTCACTGCCTGTGTGTGGGAGTGTTTCCCATTCAGTTCAATCCAAATATAAGGGTTCATTTTCACATCCCAGCAGTTTTTCACAGTTGATTGTATGTTCAGTATGTTCAGGTTTGTATCCCACCATAACACACCTGTTGATTCTGAGGCTTCCTGTCTGTGCTCTTGACCAATGCAGCAGTATGTTTTACACGCCTGGTGCTTATTTTATTCATTGATTCGTTCACACTGATGTGCACGTTACCGGGGTCTCCACCTCACTTTGTCAGAGCGAAATACAGCACTGCAGTTCTGCTTCTCTGGTGAGACTGAGACATTGCATTACTATGTAAAACACAGACCCGCTGCCCTAAGAACACTAGCATGTCAGCTAGGAAAACTAGTCCTCATTAGAGCAATAATCAAAGAGCTTAATCAGAAATATCCAGCCTATATTGTGTGTGAATGGTTAACAGTTCTTCTCTGTCACCTGTATGAAGTGTTTTCTTCCTCCTCTGTATTGTTTACACCAGTAACATTTAATTTAGCTGCTCTACTGTTGAATTTCATGTCTCTGTGTTTTCTCGTGGCAAGACGGCTGGATAAGACTTGAAGTAAAACAAAAGAGTGCAAGAGGAAAGACAGAGTGAGGGAAATTTTTATTGCTCTTACTTATTTTAGGGATGCATGATAAGCTATATCTGTACCATACTGGATATTGGTCAATATTAGATTATATTTTATTTATTTTATTGGTATAGTGGATATTTAATTAATTAGATTACCTTTACTGCCATCTAACACTCATGTAAAGTTAATCTTTAAAGCACTAATAATTTAACAACACTGGTAAATGTAATTTTTTGCAAATATATAAAAGAAAAAAAAATCATACTGTGAATTAAGATGTTGTGATGCCTAAATTCATGTTAAACCATTGATTTTAGTTTTTTTTTTTAACTAGACAAAATTGTATAGCATTTTATATTTGAATTTATGGGATATTAGCTCAAATGTAAATAATTATCAGCGTAGTAATATCAGCGAGAAATATCAGTGCAAGTTTAGGAGAAACAAAGACAAAGCTGATATTTACATACAAACATTACTGAAAACTCAAAGTCTCCTAAAATTCCTTAGAAGAGAAAAAAAATACAATAATGAGATACAATGAGAGTACAGTGGAATAAAAATCAATGTGAAGTCTACTTCAGATATGAAGATTTTGATAAATATTTGAAATCTCCATCTTTTGATTGCAAACTTTGTTTGCTGATGTCTATGTTTTTTATTTATTTTTTATTTATCTAAAAAATAAATGTATTCCTCTGGAAACAAAAAATCTGAGAAGCAGGAAACTCTTGGATCTCCATTTGCTCACCATATAATCACATTGCTATCTAGGAGAAACAACTGAGATATTAATACCATCTCTTTTGTGATTTGTCTTTGCTACG
This sequence comes from Barbus barbus, assembly GCF_936440315.1. Classification (NCBI taxonomy): domain Eukaryota; kingdom Metazoa; phylum Chordata; class Actinopteri; order Cypriniformes; family Cyprinidae; genus Barbus; species Barbus barbus. The sequence continues at coordinate 15,745,337 of NC_136757.1, read as the reverse complement.
GGATTAACCTTTGGCGTATGAGTGAATGAGACCAAATGACTGCGAACCCTATGTTGCGTGTCCTGCAGTGAAACATCAGATTTTGTGTTGCATAAATTTTCCAAGCACTGATTCAGTTGCATCATGGTCTATTTGTTAATCTGGCCCTGAACACAGTGCTGGAACAACCACGCCAGACCAGACAGGGTTTTATCTGCATTTTAATGCCGTGAGAGAGAGAGAGAGAGAGAGAGAGAGAGAGAGAGATTTTGACCGAATGAGGGAAGAGTCTGTTTTGAAATCACTTTGAGCTTTTACACTTGTTTCTTCTGTAAAAACAGGAGGCTTCTGGGGGATTGGGGATTTACAGAGGCAAATAGAGAGAGAATGGATGTTTGTTTATTGATTTATTTATTTATTTGCGGTAATAAGATGGTTTTGACCTTTAGGTGGAGTAGCATATTCTAAATGACCTTTAAAGAAAAACACAAATCTCTAGTGTGCTTTACAACTAGAGATACACCTGAAATATAACGTTCATTCCCCCTCTCTCTCTCTAATTATGTGTATTGGTACCTTTTTAGCCTCTTGCCTTGCAGTAGTAGTTACTGGTTAAGATATGCTCCCGATGTTACGGGCCTATGCATTCTGCACGGTAATGTTGATGTGAAGAAAATCACCCTGCTAATGAGGGCTTTCAGTTGTCACCACAAGCTTTAATTAACATGACACTCAAAATTCACGCCCTCGTATGAATAGATCCAGACTCACCATTTTGTCCCAATACATGTCTGACTCTCTCTCGCATCAACACGGCTTCTATTGCTCTGTTAGTAGGTGAACATGCTCTGTCGATACTGATCAGAAGCATTTATTAAAGAGAACAAAGGATGAGGGAGAAGAGGATAAGGGACAGAAAGAGGAATGAGGTTGAATCCATTAGCAAGGGTGAATGATGATAATCACCCACAGCTGCAGGGTGTCAAACCGAAGCGTTTTGGATCAGTAAGGCAACATATGTCTCTGTGTGTGCATGGGGGGTCACTGAGTTCAGAATAGCTGTTTGTCTCATGACGTTTGCTGTCAGGGGTTGTGTTGGAGCAGCACAGTACAAAAATCAGTAAAAATCGACTTCCAGTTGCACAAAGGAGACTTTCTAATGCATTTGATCTGCTATGCAGTACATGGAGATGTGAAATTCTCAACATCATGCACTGCAGTAGATGCCATGTGAGCGTGTTTAATTGGAAATATAGCCTATGTTTGTATATATATATATATATATATGTGTGTGTGTGTGTGTGTGTGTGTGTGTGTGTGTGTGTGTGTGTGTGTGTGTGTGTGTGTGCAAAAAAAAAATGTGAGTGGGAAACTTTAGGCCATGGACAGAGGAACGGTCAGGAGACTGTTATGTTTCACAACTGTTTTAAACATTGATAATAACAAGAATATTTCTTGTTATTATAATATGCACTAAATCAGCATATTCTAATGATTTCTGAAGAATCATGTGACATCATCTTTTCCATCATAGGAATAAATTTTAAAATAGAAAGCTTAATTTTAAATAATATTTCAAAATGTCCATTGTTGCTTGTTTTTTATATCAAATAAATGCAGCTATGGTGAGCATAAGAGACCTCAAAAACATAAAAATAGCAATTCTTTTCAATTAATGAAAAGGCAGGTCTACAACATTCAATACTTAACAATAGGGGTGTAACGGTACGTGTACCGAACTGAAACGTTCACGGGGAAAATTCCAAATGGAAGTGATCATCCCTATCCCCTTGGAGTGGGGACTTTGGAGTGAACAGGGCACGTGCGTGCCATTATGTAGTCGTTTGGAATGCACTTGGCAAAGGGAGAGATGTAATTTCCTCATCACCTGAAGCTGGGATGTTCCCGTGACAGCACGGTGTCCGTCAGCAGATGTCACTGTTTTAATCAAGAGGTCTTCGCTGCAGCCTGTAGCACGATGACATACTGGATCAGATCCAATACGTAGTGGATGTTTGACTCGCATTCACAGTATTGGATTTTAATGTGCATGCGCAAAGTGGGGCTGTCATTAAAGCTAGTATTAAATGTAAATTAGACTGTAATTGTGAGATATATAGGTGTGTTTCATAGGCTTACACTAATTATATTATACTGTGATTTTAAACAACGCCATCGTTGCTTAAAGTTTGAATAGCCTGCACTACTAGTTTTGAATGAACAAGTTTGGTATGTAAACTGTGTTTATTTTTTATTAGTTTGATTCGTTTTGGAAATAAAAATCTACTAATTACAATTTTGTTTGTTCTGAACTTCATGAAAAAATGGGTTCTATTTTATTTATTATTTTTCAAATATTATTTTTCATTCTCACGCTCTGTGATATCCGTGACAGAGTATAAAAGTTATAGGCTTACTAAAATATGTGGACGTCTTTTTTATACCGTATAAAACTAAAAAGAAGAAAAACAATGACGGGTTTGGAACGTCATGGAGGTAAGGGGGTAAATTTTGGGGTGGAGTATCCCTTTAACAATGACTAATCAGACAGTATGGCTTCAGTAGACTTGCAACAGAGCACACAAGTAGTATGAACCACTTTTATGATACTTTCATGTTGTTTTGTGTCCTTTTTGAAGCTTCAGAGTTCCAGTGCCCATTCGTTGTAACTGCATGGGGGAAAAAATCAATCTGCACAATTTTTCAGAATGTATTCCATAGAAAAAAAGAAACTCATATGGGTTTAAGAAAATAATGACAGAAGTTTAATTTTTGGGAGAACTGATACTTTAAAGCAATAACAAAAGTAAAAAAAACTCAAGTATCCAATCCAATCAATTCTCTCTAGCTCTTTTTTTCCCCCACGCACAGTAAGTTCTAACCTTGAGCTCTCTAGATGCTACATTCATATCCTCAAATCCATCTCTAAAAAAATAAATAAATAAAATTAAGTCAATAGCAGCCTCTCTTTATCTGTACAATTTTCATGTGGTGCATTTCATCATGCAGCACAGAGAGAATCTATGAAATTCAAATGAGTAAAAAGAAAGATAAAGATTCATTTGTTTGTTTGGGCTTTTGCCTCTCTTCATTCAAAGGCTCTGTGTTCTGGGAGGTTTAGAGTTTCTATGATGGCCAAATTGCTGCCGTTTCATCCCATCAGCCTTCCATAAACACACACTTCCCCCATTAGCGATCAGATCTGATGACATATAATGGGAGCATCAATGAAGGAAGGTATTGTTATCCTGCATCCACTAAAAAGAGCATTAAATCCATTACCCGTGCATTTATTTCAACAGTGCCAATTTCAGTTGATCTAGTGGTTACCGGTCATAGAAGTCTGGGTTTCGGAGGGTTTTATACCGATTTGCCCTGCCTTTGTTTGTGTTTTCTGCTGGTTTAAAGCTGTTGACAGAAGGTATGAGGAAAGATTACAGGTGTTAGGTCAAGCTCTCCACTTTAATGAAAGGTCATGGGAGGAAAGTGACAGTCAAAGGAACATCTGACCTTTGAAATCTCAGAAAATACCACTCCGAAAACTCGAAGTATGCTATCAACTTTGATGATCAACTCTGAGTTCAGAGATTTGAAACTATTAATTATTCTGTGTTGTAAAATGTATGCAGAGTTGGCACCCAAAAATTTTAAAAAACCCACACTTAATTTTCTTTATTTTATTTTTTATTATTTGTACCTAAGTTCCAACTAAACTACTGTCTTGCTAGCTAAATACATAGGAATAAGATTAATAAATGCAATTAGGAATTACAAAATTACAAAGGATTATCAATAAAGTCACATTGCTGCTTGCTGATATAGTGGTGTGAATGTCACTACAGACTGATAAAGGTTTCAAGTTCAATTCCCTTTTTGTCAGGGAACAATTTTATGATAACCTTGACCTGTACTATATGCCGCTTTCATCATCTCTCTTCCATTTTAGGCTTCTAGCAGGTAAAGAGGCTCTTTTTTTTTCGTGAGCACTTATCCTATTTCTATGGAACAGACACATAGCAGCCGAAGTGAGGGGGCAGTGAACTAAAGCCTAGGGAGTTGCTCAGAGAAAGATACCCACTAGGTCACAATTCATTTTCAGTCCTGTCAAACTGCCTGAATATTTATCTCAAAGCTGTATATGTGCACCCCTGGTCTCCCCAGAGAACGATACTGCATAGATCGCTCTGTATATCGCATATGCCAGGATCCGCCACTGCTCAAAACAAATTCTTTCACAAATAATTTACTGATGCATTCTTTTTATAGACGAGTTTCACATTGTGGCTATTAAATAGAGTAAAACGCACGAGAAAGACATAACAGTTTGGTCAAATATGACATTTTGGATGGTATTGCTGAGGGAGCAATGCCTCTGGATGCCCTCCTGTAGCGCCGACCCTGATTGTATGCTGTATAGAGAGTGCTTATGACAGGTGTACAAATTGCCATCCTTCTTCTCAGCATGGGGAATGATCATTGTTTCCTGCTGAAATTCCCATAAGCTGATATATTGAGTCTCTTGGAAGTCATATAGGAGAGTATTCATTAACCCATAATGTTTGTATGGAGAGAATCTGTGTGTTCATTGTCATAAAAAGCTCATTAAAACTACATAGAGAATGAATGAATGATGCTGCTGCTGCTGATGATGATGATGTTTTTTATGCCGCTATGTGCAAATGACCGTGCTAAAGTTACACAGCTGTGTGATCATCTTAAATATGACAATCACAGTATTGTCCCGCTTACATACAGACACTCGCGTTTTCCCCGGAGAGAGTTGTGTCTGTGTCTGTGTGTGCTGTAACTTATGACTTTGCTCTCTCCTGTGCTGTTTTCGACTGTAATCGCTTCGCGTCTGGGTTTCTGTCTCTCTGTTAAGTCTAGCTGATCCACACACTGAATCGTGAAGGTTTCAGAAGGTTATTTGTCACTCAAGCACATGGAGTAGTTAAGAGCAGATGTCTGACAGATTAGTCTCACGACATGGAAAGACAGCATAATGAATACATTTAAAGACTTCATTCATTGCTGCCAAAGTGCTCGCTTTTACAGGTTACAGGTTCTGTTTTTTTACTGTATGCAAGTAAAATAAAAACTAACTAAAAGTTTGTATATAGCACCTCTTAAAATATTGTTTTAAAGACTTTCATAAGGAATCAATCTTGTCGTATCCATGTGTGATGTTTAATACCTTTTGACTGAGTAAGGCCATGTCAAAGATTAAAATCATAGTGAAATTGATGGTTGAAATCAAACTTTGATGCTTGCTTTCTCATAATTAGATTTTGAGACTTTAGCCTGGATTTCACAGACAGGGTCACATTGTCTGGAAAGAATTTACTTTCAGATCACACTAAGATTAAATATACATTTAAAAACCTGAAGACCTAAAAAGGTAAATCTACAGCTGTCAGTAGAATAAAATAGTTGTATTAGTCTTATGATTTCCAAGCATTATTTAGAATGAAACAAAAATAAATGTCAAATTAGGTAAATTAAACTTATTTTAGAATAATAATTATTATAATAATAACATTCAATAATATTTTATACATTTAGCATATTCTTGCTATTATTATTATTATTATATTAAATTATTTGACATTTTTGACATCTGGTCTGATGGTCCCTGGATCCCTGGATTTAACTGTGGGTGAGGCAACATTGCTGGTTAGGACAGACATTTTTATTAATAAAGAATAAGGATGAAAAGCTAGGATTGTTTTAGTCATATGCCAATGTATTCTCTTCTATTCTTTTCTATCCAAATCTAAAAGAGAGCAAGAAGAAATGCACAGAGGAAGAGAAAGAGTCTGTGACTGACAGAAATAAACGTCTCTTCCTCTCAATGTTTCTGTTTAATGCATTTGGTCATTGACCACTGTCATCTTAACTGTTGGTAATGAATCTGCTACTGTCATACTGAATAATGATTTCACTCCACACCACCACCAGCTGCTGCTGCTTGGGGCTGTGCATATGTTTCTGTGCGTGTGTGTGTGACGGGATCAAAACTTTGCTTGTGCTGCATTGAATAAACTGGGATAAATGTCTGTTGTTTTTGTCTTTGGGCTTCAGTTTAATCATCATTAGTGACTCATTCAGAGACATGAAATGGATGGTTTGACAGTCACATGACTGCAGCAGCAACACTTCATACATACTGATGCACACGCACAAGCCAACACACACTCACAGACACACATGCAAGCGCACACCCGCAGCTATCCTTCTGTCTCCCACGGATCCTTTTCGGCCCCAGCTGGTTGATGCTGGTGCTAATGTCACCAAACAATCATCACTTCTGTGTGGTGTTTGTGTTTACTCCTGATATTAGTTGCCCATGGCAACAAATTAATTAATGATTCTGCAGTGATAGCTCCTGCTGCTCTGAACTAGTGCTCATAAAAACAAATATCCAGCTTTAAACAGATGGACTCTGGAGTGAAAATGCGGTTTGTTGCACCTACCAGCCTCCGAGATCCAACTTTGGTTAATAAGAGAAGACGTGTGACCGAACGCTGACTGAACACTGCAAAATTCATATTCTTGATCTGTATTTAAACCTGCATTCTGAATAAAATTTATCCTAAACAAAATGGTAAACAAAAACCTGAATATATCTTGAATTAAGTTTATTTTTATTGCCCCACTGTCAAATATAAATCTAAAAAACTTGAGTGTTTACAGCTAAAGTTTGTATGCTGGAACATGTAGGCTGCGAGTGTCAGCTAGAGGACATATCTTTACCTATCGTCACCTTCATCTGAATGTGTGAAAAGAGAAAGAGAGAGAAAGTATGTGTCAATACATCCTAAATGGAATGCTAGCTGACTGCATACTGAATCTTAAAATGCTGCAGTACTTTTAAACTAATGTTCAAAAGTTTGGGTTGGTAAGATTTTTTAAATGTTTTTGAAAGAAATCTCCCCTAGACAGCATTTATTTGATTAAAAATACAGTAAAAGCAGCAAGATTGTGAAATATTATTAAAGTTTAAAGTAACTGTCATTTGAATACAGTTTTGAGAAAAAAAAAATCCTAAAGAAATAATTCTCATATTCTGATTTGGTGCTCTAGAAACATTTCTTCTTCTTATTAAACAGTTGTACTAAAAATCAAAATGTCCTTTGGCAGATGTTAAATATCAAGGTTATAGTTTGTTTCGGTTTGTCAAACTTGAAATGGAAAGCATTGTTGAGCTCACTGCATTGTAGGATACAGTAATATGAACAGTGTACTGCAAATCTTGAAAATGTAGTAGGTTGTCCATACAGTCTATGCACACCAAATTCATATGACTTTGTTTTATACTACTGTATATATTGCAGGAATAGTAAGAATAGTTTGCTAGTATGCAGAGCTGGGTAATAAAATAAATATTTTAATGGTGCTCTGACGTTGGTTATGGTCACATGACATGCAGGTAAGTTTAAGTTAAGTAAGTTTCAGTATGTGCTTTATTTCGATTCATTTTAGAATCATTTGTTTTAATTTAACATTTTTATGATTTAATTAATTATTAGCTTTTCTTTGAACTCATAAACCCCCTGCAGTTCCTTCACAAACTTTGACATAATATAATGTTTAATGCACTTCATGTTGTTGATAACATATGGATTCTATTTCTTACTCTTTGTATTTTTATGTCAATATGGTACAAGATTATCCTATTTAAATTGTGAAAAAACCTAGGTCAAAAGTATTCTAAAAGTAATCGAAAAGTAGTCTATGTTACCTAAAATGTGTAATGTAATGGATTCCCTTACTAACTACAATTTTTGTCATGTAATTAGGAATCACTAACAGATTACAATTTGTAAGTAATCTACCCAGCTCTGCTGGAATGCTCTTTTGAGTTTGTGAGATTGTGGTTGTATGTGTGTGTGGTTTTATTACTACAACTGAGAGCAGTAAACCCCAGTGTACTTCTCTCTCACCTGTGTTATTTTCCACAGCTTTTATCTTTATTTAAGCATTACGCAATTACACCACAGGACATCTGCACCCAACCTCCTGTTCTTTTTTAACTGCATCTGTATCCCTTGACCATTTTTTACACCTTTATACTCCTCCTGTACGATCATCCTGTTCCTCTCTCTCCATTGGTACAGTATCAGTAGCTGGACTGCGGTGAGTCAAGGTGAATCTGGTCAAACACACAAACATCAGTATCCCGGTGGGACCTCATCTCGCTGCGGTCACACCGCTGTCCTCTCAGGTGTCCCAGCTTCATACAAACGTGGTTAAACAGCTTGAAGCAAACACACGGGTCGGTCAGATCGTAGCCAATTCCACTGACACCTTCTGCAGAACCGCAACATCATCTCTGACGCACACAGAGCTCGATCCAATCAAATGTACTCATGACACATCATCAGTCGCGTGATGCTTTTGTTTTAGGTAAACGCTTGTTCAGAAAAATTTAGGAAGATTTCAGCACTCTGTCTTTCATCTCAGCCTCCCTAAAAATCTGCGATTATGGTTTGGGATTTAGGTATGTTGAAAACAGTTGCTACAGTGATTAAAAACATTATAGTTTGTTACATTAAAGAGTTAGTTTACCCAAAAATGTGTCTGTTTTACCCACTCTCAAAGCATCCTAGGTGTGTATGACACCTATGCCATCCTAGGTGTGTATGAGTTATATTAAAAAAAATGTCTTGCTCTTCCAAGCTTTATAATGGCATGGGCGGGTGTTTTTGTTCAACAGTCCAAAAGTAGTCAAATAAAGCACATTCATCCATATATTACAACGTGCCTCACACGGCTCTGGGGGGTGAATAAAGGCCTCCTGTAGCGAATCGATGTGTTTTTGTAAGAAAAATATCCATATTTAAAATGTTATAAACGCCTTTCCTTCACTTCTGCTAACTGTTGTAGGCGGAAGCTGTTCCGTAATGTATAAGACACATGCGTCGCGCATGCGGTGGTGATGAGGGCGATGGAGAACAAAACAAAACGCCAGCCACAAATTAGAAGTACAAAACAAGGATTTGTAAAGAAAGATATCAGAGGATTTCGATATAAGCCAAGAGGGGTAAACAGAGGTAAAGTAAGTTTGGTAAAGTAAGGAAACTTTGCTTCCTTTGCTCCTGTAAACAAACGTTGTTTTTTACGAGACTCATATGTGCATATGCTATGCCTACGTCCTACGTCATCCGCCCGGAATGGCAGTCTCTTGTGAACGAGCGTATGACAGTTAGTGGAAGTTACACAAAACTGTTTATATCTTTTTTTTATATTTTTAGTTTTTTTACAAAAATGCATGGATTCGCTACAGGAGGCCATTATTCACCCCCCAGAGCCCTATGAGGCACGTTTTAATATGGATGGATGCACTTTATTTGTAAAATGTTTAATATAACTCCGGTTGGATTCATCTGAAAGAAGAAAGTCATATACACCTAGAATACATTGAAGGTGAATAAAACATTGGCTAATTTTTATTTTTGGGTGAACTAATCCTTTAAGTAAACGAAAAAAAAAAAAAAAAAAGCTAATACAAACTATACTATAATCTTACAATAATAAACATTATTATAATATATAAATAATACCAAACACTGCTCTGCTCCAGTGAAATCATAATTTAAAAGCAACCAAATTAGCTACCATCACTGATTTACATCTACTGACATACAGATGCTTTTTTAATGTTTATTTAAAAATGTTGTCAGTTGAGCAAGATTCAAGCTCTGCATTGAACCCACTGCAAAACGGCACACACACACACGTCCACAGAATGCACATTATAAACATATTCTTGCCAAACTACAGATATTCAAATAACTCTCTCAGCCGAGCTGCTGCTATTTTGGCAGCCAAATTTGTTCACAAACATGCACGTTCACTTACATAAACTTACAAACACACACACTCCAGGGCACAAAATGCTTTTGTAAACAGGCAGATGGGCCCCTTCTGCTCCTGATCTCGTGTCCGTCTCCACAGCCAAAAACTGCTGATCCGGGTCACACATTTAAGGATAAATACTGAACAATCAAAGCAGCACATCTGATCTCAGACCGGATTATTCAATAATATGTTTACATGAACTGTTATAATCTGTCTGTATACATGACACAATGAGTAATTGAATATTTGAAGGATTAAATACACATCGCTTGTTACATCTGTCTTTTGAAACACACGGCCGAGGCCAGTTGTTGTCTAATTAATAGCTATACATGCTGGACGAAGACTGGTCTTTTCTTGGACCGAAGTCTAACTTTACAAAAACCAGACTGGTATGATTTCAGTCAGACAGATTAAATCGTTGCTTTTAAATTGCTTTTTAGTTTGATTGAATTCAAACTTTTAAAATGCATGTAAATGCACTTAATGGCCATCTGTTTGCATTTTGAGCAGGATGTTGATGTAATAAAAACTGTGTTATTCTGATTTTAAAATGGTTTGGCTGTTGCTACACATCCTCAGAATGGATTTATATGCCTCGACTTCCTCGTTTCACTCGCTTGTGGAAACATCTCTGACACCACTGGTTAACCTTTGATTGATTTTTTCCCTATTTATCTCTGCTTTAATCTCTGTAAACGCTTTTCCATTGACTCTCAAACTGATTAGGTTTCACTGCCAGAATCAAATGTTGGTCTGCAGGATGATGGTGAGATGCTGAACACGTTAATTGAGATCAATAAGAAATTTGTAAGAACTTTCTCAAGGTATTATACAGACCTTATTTAGTAGCATCCAATAAGGATGTTGAAACAGTAACATGTACTAGTGTAAATCACGTTAGGCAGACTGCAAATGCACCGAAACATTTGCAACAAACTGACGAATGATGAATTCCAGCCTCATCAAATCCACAGACTATAGATTCTGAATGTAGGTGCCCAAACCACAGACTGCTCTTACTAATTGAGTTCGACTTCTGCTGGATAGTTCAAGAGCTGCAAGGTCAGATTTATTGACAAAACTTCAGTTATTTGACTTAGGTGAAACGAATCAGGTGGATTTGAGATGGACTTCAGAAAGACCATGCTGCTGGTTGAAGTTTTGTTAGTGATCAACACAGTCCACCAACAAGATTGTCCATAGTGAAAAACAAATAGACTAAAATGTATTTGTTTTATTTCATGCCAAGTATACTACATTTACATTTACATATTTGCTTAATAAAAATACCCTGCAATTGAACATTTTGCATACTAAATGGGTATACTTATAAAGTCTGCTAAATTGGAACAACTAATTTTAATTAAATTTACATAGTGCTGAAGTCCAACAAAAGATATACTGAAGTATATTGATTGTGCTAAAGTGAAACTACTGCAAGTATACTCCAGGTACACTTCAAATATCACACAATGCTCATCAAACGTGACATTAAAACACATTTTAAGCTTAATATTAAGAAATGTGCATTTCTTAATATTAAGTATTATATCAGTAAATCTCTTGAGCGATTTGTCAGTAAATATGATAATAGATTTGAACTATACTTAGTATGAAATAATTCTATTTTAAATATTTAAATATATAAACTTTTTTTACTAGGTGCTTATGTCAACTTGCGTTATTTTGCTTAGGTATTTAGTTTTATGTTTGAATATACAGACTGGAAATCAAAAGAAAAATACTGAGACAAAAATAATGACTTTATCAGCTGAAATAAAGCTGACAAAAAGTAGATTATATATATTAGATCTATAAATATTAGAGCTTAAAAACAAAAATAAAGCTACTTGGAAACATATAAAACTAATAAAAAAGAGAAAAGCACATAACAAAATTACTAAATTTTAAAATATATACAGTATAATAGTATATAAACAATACTAAAATAACACTTCCCCAGTATAATAGCTAATAAATAAAACGGTGAGAGGTAAAGTAGCACACTGACAGTAATGAGTATATGATGACAGAACACTTGCTTATGTTACCTTATGCGACTGTGTGATTTAAAGGGACAGTTCACTCAAAATATTAAATTCTATCATAATGTACCCATGACGTTCCAAATCTGTATGACATAAGAAGATATTTTGAAAATGGGCGGGTTTCCATTCAGTGAAAATCAATGTGGTCCAGCGTAGTTTAAATCCCTCTGACTTCTATTGTATGGACAAAAACTTTCTTCAGAACATCTTCTTTTGTGTTCCATGTAAGGTTTGGAACGACATGAGAATTAACAAATTTTTGGATGAACTATCCCTATCAAACTCGTCATGTCCAGCTCTCTCATAATAGACGATTTAAACACTAAACACACATTCACAACACTTCATAAAATAATTACACTCGTCTACATGCATATCACTCTTGCACATTTACTATGAACCAGCCGTCTGTGTTCGTGAGAGAGAAAGAGAATGAAAGGTGCTGCAATACAGAGATGCAAAGAATAAACTCAGTGCCCCCAACACCACTCATCTCTCTTTCTGTCTCTCTTGCTCTCTCTATCGCTCCCTCTCTCTTTTTTCATCTCTTCCTGCCTGTGTGTATCTAAGAGAGAGAGAAAGTGTGGGTAATCCAAACCCGGCTGTCAGTATTTAATTAGGAGGGGTCTGTGATAACATTGCATCAGTCACAGCATAGAGGACGTGCTTGTGTGTGTGTGCGTGTGTGTGTGTGTGCGTGTGTGTGCGCGTGTGTGTGCACTGACAGATACTTTCGCTAAGAGGATGGCTGTTTTATACTATCATCTCACTGCTCTCTATTAAACATGGCAAAGTGAGGGCAGAACTGACAGGCAAAAGGACTAAAATACACATTCACTCGCTTGTATAAACACATACATAAACAGTTTTTTTTTTTTGTATTCTAAAAAGAAGGTCATTATGAATATGTTATAATTATTATTTTAGCCCTCTTATTTTGATTTAATCAATTATCTGGCCATGTTTGATCAAAGTTAATTGATACGTTAGAATAAAGCACAGTTGCAATAAATGGGGCTTTTAACTGAGGCTTTTAAGCTTCAAAAGGATGTAAAGGCACCAGAAAAGTATCTGAAAGTAGTCCACATGACTTGTGCAGTGTATTTGCGTTTTTTATTTTAATTCTTTCATTTCTTAAAAGGAAAGTAGAGTTTATTGACTACTAATGTGTAAATCTCTAAAGAAAAAACACTTTGTTCAAGACACATTTATACATTTACATTATACAATAATGGTGCAGTGGGGACTGGAGGCACTGTTGTTGTTTTTCCCCCCATTGTTGCCTTGTTTTATATTAAATAAATAATAGATTAAAAAAAGACCTTGATCAAGGCGGTGAAACATCTCCTGATTTTCCTCGTAGAATATTCCTGAGAGATAAAACAGTCACCTGCAGCATAAAAAATGGTCATCAAATCAGCTTTGCATTTTTTAATCTTTTTCATGGTGAGTCTCTAGTGCACACTTACAATTGAACCTAGTCTTATTAGGCTAATTTCATTATCTTGAATGTATTACTTTTTCCTTTTTAAGGCTTTTATGGACTACTCACTGCATCGCATTCATGTTTTTTTTGTTTTTTTCTTGCCTAGTCTCTCTATTTCATTCTCAACTCTCCTCTCACAGACACACATTAGATGAGATCCAAGTAGGTTGGAGGTCCCTTTTTTGTCTCTATCTCCATCTCGCTGTTTCTCTATCTGTCTTTTACACACATGCTCACATGCTGTCGGCTCAGAATGATTTTTCTTCAGATGCCAAAAATAGTGTGGCACCCTCAGGCTTCACACGCAGCTGAGGTTAAAGGTCCTGTGCTGCTTTCATCAGTCCTGAAGATTCTATCGGCTCAACCTTCTGTCCATCACCTTCTCACCCAACCACCACACACACACTTACATACATACTCAGAATCACCGCAGATATATTCAGACTCAGATCAAATACAGAGGATATGAGGGAAATTCTATTTCAGAGGATTTAGCACCTGGTGAAGCTGTATCGAAAGTGCTAAATAAAATAATACTGCATTGCATACTGATATCAGTAGGCTATATATTTTATTTGTCACGCTCATTTTCCACGGTTTCTACATTTAGATAAATTTTGCCAAGTTAATCTTTAAAAACACTGCTAATTTAATGACACTGTTGAAATGTAATTTTATAAAATCTCAAAATTTTAAAATAAGTAACAATTTTTATAGCAATACTTAAATTGTCTTGTAGCATTTAAAATGATTTATCTTAGTTTTTTTTTTTTTTTGACAAATTATTATAGAATTTTAATATCATCCATTTATCAGTTATTGGCCATAAAATTTAAATAATTATTGACTTATCTGTCAGATTCAAAATACTGAATGTTGCAATGCTTAAATTCACTTGTAGCTGATTTAAATTTAGTAGTGTTTCAGTTTTTTATATTATTATAGAATTATTTTGAAATTAGGCATTTATCATTTATTGGCCATAACATGAAGATAATCATCAGTTTATCAGTCAGATTTTTAATATTGAATGCTGTGATGCCGAAAATCACTCGTGATTTTCATTTTTAATTAATTTAATATTAGCTGTATTATTAAATATATTATTAACTGATATTTAATATTTATCAGTTATTGGTAACAACGTGAACATAATGATTGGCTTATCCTTCAGATTTTTATATCAAATGTTGTAGTGCATAAATTCACTTGTGGCATTTAAAATGATTGATTTTATTGATTTTAGTGTTTCATTTAAATTTTAAAACATTATTACGCAGTTTTCATATGAGCCATTTTTCAGTTATTGGCCATAACATGAAAAGGAAAAAAAAACGGCTTATTGGTCAGATTTTGTTATATCTGTGCATCAGTTTATTCACCCCTATGGAGTATGCCTATATTGAATATAATAGTAGATTTTTATATTGAAGCCATCTGTCCGAACGCTGGCCTGTCCTCTACTCTGAGCTAAAACCATCTCGGCTCTTTCCCAGTATTGATTTGTCCTGGCCTATTTCTCTTTTCCTCATTTAGACACCTGTATTGTCCTGTTAGGTCTCTGCTCTCTCTCTCTCTCACAGAGTCTCTCTCTCTTTGTCTCCTGATTGTCTTAATTAATGTGTGTTAAAGACTCAGCGCAGACGCAGTGAAAGTTCACTGCTGTCGGTGCGTGTGCGTAACCTCTCATTCATATTCAATTAGAAACATTTTTAATATGAATACTAAATATCACAGTCAGCTGTGTCATTTGTAGGGCTGGAAGTTTCATCGTAATTTTTGAGTCAAGATTTCTTTTTAATTACATCAGCTGTACAAACGTCCTGCAAATGCAGTGCGAATGTTATATTGCTACATAATCTTCTGCATATTTCATCAGACAGGAGAAGCATCCTTACATTCATGACTTTGTCATAGCATCACCAGCACAATAATAATGATGGATTATCCTGTTGTTCACTCTCGTTTTTCTCTCTGTCCCTCGCTGAGAAAACGGGCCGAGGGGACTCGTTTTTCTGCCTTTGCTGCGTTCATTGGAATGGGCAGGGTTTGCATTATTCAGTGCCTGATATACGGTTCACAGAGTGATGTAATACTCCTTTCAAGCTCTGGCGAATTGGTCGGGTACCCCAGGCTCCTGCCCTCTGATTGGTCAAACACCTTCATTTCCCAGAGCTCTGACTAGCTGAACACCCATGGGCTTCGTGATCTGATTCGATATCGCATAGTCTTCTGCTTTTACTATATGCAGGGACTCAAACATTTGTAAAGTTTAGAGTGTGTATTCGTATGTACAGTCAGCTCAACTGTGGCTGTCTGAGAGTTACTGCTCCACTCTTGTAAGTCATCTCCAGTTAGAGGAGAAACGAGCAAGTGGCAAAGAAGACAAGTCATCACACTGCAACACACATGGCGTTCCTGTCAGCTCAGATCATGACACATTATTCAGCACTGATTGAAAACACAAGAACTGGAGTATTTTTCCTATGCAATTCTTAGTTCTGTAGTTCTTTCGTAGTTTTATTATTCTTTTTTTATTAATTACAAAAACATTTAGGAAAATTTGATACAGTTTTGTTAAATATAATAATGCTGATAAAGTCTTTTGTTTTAGTAGTTTGAGCTGATAATTCAGGCAAAAATTAAACTGTTCTCTTCCATATAATTAAAGTCAATGGTGACAAGGCCCATTGGGGGAAGTCGTGGCCTAATGGATAGAGAGTTGGACTTATAACCTGAAGGTTGTGGGTTTGAGTCTCAGGTCCGGCAGGGATTGTAGGTGGGGGAGAGAATAGCCAACACTCTCTCCACCCTCAATACCACGACTGAGGTGAGACCCTTGAGCAAGGCACTGAACCCCCAAGTGCTCCCCGGGCGCCGCAGCATTAATGGCTGCCCACTGCTCCGGGTGTATGTTCACTACTGTGTGTACACTTGGATGGGTTAAATGCAGAGCACAAATTCCGAGTATGGGTCACCATACTTGGCCACACACCATTTCCCCCTTCCCTTTCCCCCTAAACGTCACAAATAATAAAAAACCAACATAAAAGTGTCATAAAAGTAGTCAATCCTACTCGAGTCAATGCTACTATAGTAAGTCATACAATAGCAATTTTGTGTAGAACTGATCAAAGTTATATTAATAGTTAATAAATTGTTTTTGTTAATTGAAACAAAGCTGAAATTAAGTAAAATATCAATTATATGAAAAACTTAAACACAAAAACTATTAGAATTAAAAAATTTATTTAGAAATATTGCCTTGTCAACCAACTGAGATTTAAAAAATATTGTTACAAAAATATATATATTTTTTAATATTTTAAAAACTAATAAAAAATAACAAAAGCACATGGAAAATTACTAAAGCTAAAATTAACATGATATCTGAAAACATAAAAGCTAAATAAAAATATTAATACTATAATAGTATAGAAATACTAAAATAACACCGATTCACTGACCACATCATCTTTGTTGTCTACCAAAAGGAAAGACATTAACTACTTAAGTAAACTCCTAAAACCAAAATATGTATCAAGATGAGGAACACTGAAGTTACATAAAGTAACAATAAAACTGTAACTGTAAGTATGTGCAAACACAGAGTATGTTTATAAATAATTAAAGCAGAAATCCAGGTAACAAACCTTTTCCCGCTAGACATTAGATGATCTATAAAAAAATATTAATGTTCTATCATATTATGTCATTCACATGAAAATTAGGCCTAAACTTGATTCGCCTCATCAGAATCATTCAGTGTCTTTGATTGTGACGAAGGCTGAATGTAGGAAAGATGTTGAAAACGCACCTCAGTCTTACCTTGTGATAGTCTTGTTCCTTTGTGTTTCTTCACAGCCAAATAATACAGCCTAATTTTTATGCACTAAAGTCTGACTTTTCAATTTCCCTAAGCATGCATCTTTAATGGGTTCCCATCTACTACAACCTGACAAAAAGAGAGAGAGTCAGTATGATGAGATTCAGCCTGGTAAAGTCAGCCTACTCCAACAATGAAGCACCTGCAGAGGTACAGTATCTGCAAAGACTTTTACCAACTGCATCAGAAATTACTATATTAGATGCACTAGATTTATCGAGCTTACATTGCGTTGTCCCAGTGAAATTCTCAGCCCAGCAAAAATGTGCCTGTGATGACATTTCTGAAAATTACATTATGTTGCTTCTTGCATGTTCTGTGACACTTTCAAAGTAAAATGTCCAGTGAGTGGTACTAAAATGTGTTCAATTTCACCTGAAGCAGATGAACATGAACATGAACCTGGCAACGTCTATTGCATTTGTTGTGGTTTAAAAATGTAATGTCCAGTGAATGGCTCTAAAAGGTTTATGCATTTTGAAAATAATGTACTACCTACAGTAAACCCTACCCCAACTCTAACTGAAAATAACTAATTGGCTAAAGCAAACATGCCATTCTAGCTGTTTCATGGGACACATGTGTTGCAAGTGCAATGCTGTTGTGAGCTACCAAGCAAGTTTACCATGTCAAAAAAGTCAAGCTGGTTATGTGATGCAGTTTATAAATCATGCACTATACTAAAACTGTTTTGAGGTCATAACATAGCATTGTGCAAGGAACTGTGTGAAAATTAGGTGTTTTCAAGGTCGAAAACAGAGACTTTTGAAAATGCTGCAGACCCCGTTTTAGTTTGAAAACTTTTGAAAACGATGGCGTGGCTGCCCACATTCGCACTGCGTATACTTGATGACCGTGTAAACAATAACATCATTCTCGTTATTGTACCCATAGATATGTATGGGTAGATTCCCAATTTTTGACCGCTCCAAGCACGCAGACGTGTCTGCCATCTAAATAATAGGGAATCTACCTATACATATCTATGGTTGTACCTGCATTAATGGCCATGTGACATGCGTTTTCGATTGTGTAGTATAAGTGTATAAGTTGATCTTTTTCATTATAAAACGCTGTTTTAAAACGAAAACACACTAGTGTAAACGGAGCCTGAGTCTCACTGGCCTGAGAGCTAGACAAAGAGACATAGAGAGGATAATAGAAGCCAGTCCAGGATTTAACCATCACTGAACTTTGTGGAGGGCATCACCTCTGAGTACAGACCAGATCTATCTTCCCTAATACTAACCCATTGTCAGGGAAACCTCAAAATTAGTCTAATATCATTAGCAAAAGCACTCATCAAGCTACCGGCAAAAAATGTCTCTACTGCAGTATCGGGGAGGTTTAGTTGAAAACTGTAGCTTGCCAAGCTTGCCTTAAGCCTCAGTGTCTTGGTCAGCTAGCCTGCTCTAAACTCGTTGATTCAGGGCATAATTACATCTGACTCAATTCTGATATGGAACACCCAGTTCTCATGATTCAATCCATTTACACTTGATAAAATCAAACCCTGGCATTTTTTCCCCATTTAATATCCTGTTTCACTTGGAAATTCATCACATTACAGAAATAAAATGGATGATAACAATGTTTTATGTCGACTTTAAAGAATCAGTAGAGTATTTATCAGATATGAGGATTTTCTAAATTAGGGCGCCATCATCAACTAATAATTTGAACTAATAAAACTGAAAATCACCCAGTCTACATAAAGAGAAAACATAGTGTGGGGGGGACCATTGAACAAAACACTTATGGCATATATGTTATGTGATTTTTATACATTTGGGTATGGATGCTGAAATGTACAATACCTACCTGATCTCATGACGAAAATGTACCTGTGCAAACTTTTTCACAAGATGTGAAATATGTACCAATATGTACAGATCACTGCAGTTTCCAACAGAAATTAACTCTAGAGGCGGAAAAACAGTGAGCAATTGTTATGATTACAACTCCATATGTTTCCCTTTCCGGACATAACAAGCTTTCACGATGAAAGAGCTGCAAGATCAGAGATCAAAAAACAAGGTAAAACAACATTTTTACGTCACATTTGCTTTTGTTCATACTATATCGGGTAGGTTTAGGTTTAGTGCAGATGGTACGTTATTTTAATACGTCATGGAGCATTACAGTTATAGCGCCACCCAATGGACATTTCGAGTCAGACCTGCGTTGACACGTACAAAACCAACGTCACATAAAACATACCATATATACGTTCATCTGTTCCGGAGGAAAAAATGAACACTCTTTTTAGTGCCACTCAGTGGACATTTCACATCGAATATGTCACGAAACGTACATGGAGCTACGTATTTTGCGTCTTGCGAAAAAGTTCCCACAGGTACGTTTTTGTCATGAGATCAGGTTATACAATACAGATATACTGACATATCTAAAACATAAGCAGTATTACACATTTACAGATGGAACATATATTTATGATATAAAAGATTTGTGAAAATTTATTTATTTATTAAATTTTTAACATTTTATATATACATTTTTTATCCCTTAACCCTATCCTTAAACCTAAATATAACCATTTTCCAACAATATAAAAACAAAACAGGCAGAAAAAAAATTATCGTAACAATCTAATCTAATCCCTAATCCTAATCCCTCTACTATCAATAACATAAACAATAACCATTTCTTAAGAAGTATGCACAGTGTAAAGAAAAACAACACGATGCACTTGTTTGACTTATTGGTGAAACAAATACATTAATAACTGGAAAAACAATATTTTCAAAATAACTCATTTAGTTATCTATCACCAGCACTGCTTCAATTACTTGTTGATTAACTCCATTAATTTCCAATCGAATCCAAGTTTCTTCTCTTGAAAATTCCACTCTTAGACTGACCTTCCAAGGGATACTATATATAGAATCAGTACTTAAGAATCTGGCTACTGTGAACACAGGCTGAGTCCAAAGGCCCTAAAGGTTAATACTGACCTAAATGACTGTGTACAGGTTCATGCAGCACAGCAAGCATTTGGCAGGAAAGACTAAGACAGATGGTTCACAGACTTGATCAAAAAAGGAGACGGATAGGGAGATGAGAATAGTCAAAGACAGCGAGGTCAACTGCTGTCTGAAACAGCATGAATAGATTTGAATCCCACTGATTGTAATAACGGTCTTGGAATGATCACAGAGTGTCACGCACAGAACAACACACTCAAACCGGGAGGAGTCAGTGGTCAGAGGGGAACAGATGGAAGGAAACGAGGTTCCGGGGGGCTGATGTCATGTGGTTGATATGTTTAGAGGCTGTGTTTGAGGCATCATGTCATCAACGGAGGACACTCGGCTGTGATGGAATGTTTAGGTGGTTACATGTATGTAGCAGCAACCCATGATGCCTTCTAGGGATGAGACATACCACTTATTTTCATTCCACCTACTTGCATTACTCTTAACATTTTAAACCTTATTTTTAAGTATTCATTTCTAAATCAATAATAATTAAAAAAATAAAAAAGTTAGGATATCAGCATTAATACTTAAAGGGCGATCTGCTCATTCTTACTGCTTACTGGCTCTTTGTTAGTGGCTGGGGCTCCTCGGTGGGAATCCTGAACTCTTTTTTTAAACTATGGGCTGCAATTATTTCTCTGCTTTTATCACTTCATCCCAGTTTTGCTCTTTGGGACTAGAACATGACCCATTTCCCCTTAGGACTGCCTTGAGAAAGAGCAGAGTCTCTAGGTACTCTGTGTGTACATTAGGTACAGTATGAATTTCTTTCCAGGATAAAAAGGAAGGATGAATACAATTAATCAAAATTGACAGAAATTACTTTAGCATTTATTTGAGATTTTTTGCTACAATGTAATTCTTTTGAGCTTTCTATTCAGAGTTCCCACAAAAAAATGAAGCAGCAATGTTTTCAACATTGATAATGTTTCTTCAGCAGCAAATCAGCTTATTATAATGATTTCTGAAGGAACATGTGACACTGAAGACTAGAGTTCAGTCATCACAGGAATAAATGACATTTTAAAATATGTTAAAGCAAAAAAAACTTTTATATTTTGATCAAATAAATTCAGCCTTGGTGAGCACTTTTCAAACTTTTGAGTGGAATCAATACTTAATGAGAGATTTTTATGCTTTACTCCTGAAGCACATGTACTGTAAACTCCTCTTCTTCCTTCTTTCTATTCTGCTGATGGTGTAGGGAGTTCCAGAAGACTGCAGATTGTGTTCCTAATTCACCGACTCCCTTCAGAGTTGCTACTTGGAAGGATGTATCGCTTTGTAGGAACTGTACCCGTATATGTTCTGCCACGATGCCATTTGTTATAACGGCATGAGTTCTGGAGACATCTGGAGCTGAAGGAAGTTCTGTGATGAGAGACCGAAGATCTTGCTGAACTTTAGATGTTAGGTGAGGCTTAGCGTACTGAGATGCTGCCGAGTGGAGCTGAACTACTGGTCCACCATTACGAGAAGATAAAGATACGCAATTCAGACTATTACTTTTCATTAAGCCTACAGGTCTTTCACTTTCACCGTCTTCAGTGCATCCATGCAAGTGAGTCCACAGTCATTAAACACATAAAGGAAGAGGGTTCCGCTTCATGCATTGCTGCAACAGAGGCGTTTCATGTGTTGGACTGATCATCTTTAATTCTCTATTAACAGAGACAAGCTTGCCTCAGCCTTCATTAAAAATAGATCGAGACAAGCTCTCTGCTCGGGCTAATGACACCTACCCTCTTACACACACACACACACACACACTATCGCAGACGACCACTCTACTCTTTCAATCTGTTTCTCCCTAAAAGAACAGAAACTGATTCATCTAAAGCACAGTTCTCTGCTCTTACTGTACAAGTATTGTGGTTTGAATATTTGAAAACACATTTAGAGAAATGCAACAGAAACAAAGAGAGAAAAAATCAATTTAGGGCTCCAGAAGCTCAAGCTGACGTCACTCGCCACTGGACGCTCTGATTAATTACCAAACAATGCAGGTAATTACTCAGAATCCCAGCCTGGGGAGAGTGAGGACATGACGAGAGGACAGTCAGAAATATGATCAGATTGTGTGTGTGTTTGTGTGCAAGTGAATATCTTTACCTAGTCTTGAGTTCAAAATAATAAGCAAATATGTTGATAGTTTTGATTGAATACTTCATTCTGCACTATTAAAAGTAATTGGAACTAGAAATCTACAGTAGCTCCATGGAGAACCTTCAACATACATGGAACTTCTAGGAAACTAGAAAAAGTTTTTTTTTTAAAGTTATGCAAATTGAAAAAAATGTAAAAGTTATCTCTGGGTTATCTGTTTTTGCAACTAAACTCTTCATATATATATATATATATATATATATATATGTGTGTGTGTGTGTGTGTAGGTCAGTGGCCCTTGGCTTGGTATTGTCGGCGAAAACTAATTGAGGAACCCTGTTCTTTGGCATCACTGTGAAAACTGCCTTTTGGAAGAGTGTAGCGATTCTAGGCCCTATTTAGGAGACATCAGCCTTTTCAGTCCGTACAAATCTAAGCTTTCTGCAACTTAAATGGATAGTTTATCCGAAAATGAACTTTCTGTAATTTTCTCACTTTTCTCATACTCGTGTTGTTCTTTTTTTTTTTAAAGAATGTGGAATAATAATGTAAATTTCAGTCTGTTTTGCACATTACGCACCATGTTCCTCTACACGACATCTTAAAGATGTAAGTGGGGCTGAGCCAACCTAAGGCTAAAATCTTGGAAGCGCCTCTGGTATACTGTAATTCATAAAGCAAATGCCATGATTCTCTCTCTCTCTCTCTTGCTATAAATATGTACAAAGAGTTTAGTGTCTTTGAGATGAGCATTACATTAATCCATGTTAGTGAAATACGTACCCAGAAATTGAGTACACAGAAAAACGCTATATAATTTTAACAAATTATTATTATTATTATTAAATGAGCTGTTAAAGATATCTATTTATAATATTGAGCACTGACCCTGTCAACTAATGTCAGCTCAGGGTCTAGGAAATCTGACTTAAAACAAAAATACATTTGTCTGATTGGAGGGTGCTCTTTATATCCTTATATTAAGGTTACATCCTCTTCTGCATCAAAATGTTCTGTTTTCATGTTTTTTTAGCAGCAGTTAATCAAAGGAAACAATCATAAGTATGTCGGTTTATGTGCATGAATGCAAGGACCAATCTGAGGCTTCTGAAATAATTTTAGGTCTACCATTAATGACAAACAAGTAAGACTGATCCACAGATGCTTTATATTTCACATCCTTTCCCAGTGACACACAAACAGCAGTGCTGAAGAAATGTCACCTGTGGATTCACCAGCTGCCATACCACTCGCTTGCAATGTAGACAGTGTAACACCCAACAGACATGACAAGTGACACAGCAAAACTAAAACACTCCCATTATCAACCAGGTGATGAAACAGTGTAAATATAACCTTAGCTGTGAATTATAGACAGATTGACTGATTAGAATGGGAAAGATCACTGAACTGAAGGCTCAAATTGTCACGTAAAACCGCTTCATCGATGGGATGGTATTCTAAAAATACCAAATGAAACACAGTATGTATGTTTTTAACCTGTTAACCCGCATCGGCCCGCGGGCGGGCCGGAAGGGCGTGGTCGGGCGTGGTCGGACTTTTTATTACCTTTGTTTTAGAACAATATTCAATCAATTATCATTAACTATATATCATTTGAAAGCTAAAACACTCAAGATTAACGATGTGAGCTTGTTTTTGAAATCAATACACCAGAGAGGAAAGGGTTAACAGAAATGCTGAAAGACCGGCCATTTAAAATGAACAAAGCGAACCGCAGTACTCACGTTTGATCGCCAATAGCGCTGGTCAGCTCAGACTATTCCAAGACACACCAGCATACATTTCAAGAGAAGGGTCCACTCTTCAAAATGCATCCACTTTTTAATCCAAAACAACGAAAAAATAGGGGAAAACACGATAGATCCTCCTTTGTTTACATAAGCGATTCGAGTTATAGTTATCGATAGCGTCCATTTTCCAATAAATATCGATTATAATTCGTATTCCAGCTTTGAAACGCCATCTATTTCCAGCAGAATCGTCTCTTCCGAGTAAGAATAGCCCTCCCTCGTCTCTCTCCTTCAATCGCAGGAGCTGTTATAACCCGGGACAGTAAGCGCGTCCGTGAATGGGTCAGCGAGGTGTCAATCCGGACACATCACAATAGGGGTGTTTGAACCCAGCCAATGCCTCGCCAGCACAGTTTTGATGGATGGAAGTGTTAGCCAACCACAAGGACGTTTAAAGTGATTGACAGTTTGAATAGTTTACGTAAGATTGTTTAGAGAATAGCTCGGCGTATTGTCCGTGTGTTTTCGTGCGCTCTCGGGTTACGCATGAAGCGTACACATAATGGCGTCGCAGCGCTACACAGACTGGCTATCAGCGAACAGATGTTGTCCAAAGCTCACATCTGAATCTCTCCATCGTGGATCTTCGACTTGAGAAGTGTTTCTGTGGCGTTTGGTGGTGTTTTGGAGGACGTGGGGAGAAAAATGGCTAATTTAGTAGCCGAATACGCGCTGAGATCGCTGGGAAGCGTGGATAGCATTAGCACGTAAGTGTCTCCACCCTTCTCTTGAATGTTTATGTGTCTTTATCATGTATTTGCAGCTTTTGTTTCATGTTAGCTGTTTTAGATTCTAAAAATGACAACGGAGAGGGATAATATGAGGGGATTACATGAGTTTTGTTCGTGTGGGTGGGTGGGTGTGTTTGTTTGTGGGTATGTCCCGGTTATTGTGTGTGTGTGCGTGCGCGCGTGCGTGTGTGTGTGTGTGTACAAAATGTAAACAGTGTTGCAAGTTTGATTTGTTTTGCTTACACACTTTCTCACTCTTTTTCTCTCACTCTTCCCTGTATTTTCAGAGGTCTGGTGAATCCAGATGGTCAGAAAAAAAACCATTTTAGTGGCTGCTAGAGCGTCTTCCTCCACTGTAAATACTGTAAATAGTTTTTTTTTTTTATTATTTAGTAATATTAGTAATAGTAATCTATTACTATATTAGTAAAATAGTAATATTCATAATATTCACCATATAAAATAAATAAAAAATACAAATGTTGTAAAAACAATGTATTTTGCATGTTTTGTGTTTTCACTAGTTCAAAAATGATCAAATCTGTTTTGGTTCACTGTTTTCATTATTGGAATTGTTCAGAATAAAGTCTGTTTAGTTATGTTCAAATTCTGAAATAGTTTTGTGTTTTTTTGTGGTTTCATTGGTAGAGCAGTTCTGAATTGATATACATATGTAGTATGCAGTGTCTTATGGAGTCTCTAAATAGCATTTTTGAAAGGATTCCTAGACTTTTCTTGAAATAAAATATCCAAATGACTTTTCCAAAGCTTTTCTTGAAATGAAATACCATAAAGATGTACTTTCTGTAAGTCTTTACCTATAAAAAATTTATTATTTCATATTTTATTTCAGGAAATATTTAGGCGTTTTTTTTCAAAAATGCCATTTGTAGACTAACCAAATGACTAAATGAGTCAGCACTACAAATGCTGTTCAGAAATAGTTTTTTATTGTGTGTTTTGGTGGGCAGAGCAGTTCTGAATTGATATACATATATGTATTATGTAGTTTTGACTCATTTGGACATTTGTTTACAAAGTGTCTATTTGGGGTCTCCAAATGGCTTTTTTGAAAGGACGCCTAGATTTTTTTTAAATAAAAGCTTACAGAAACTACATTTTTGGGAGTATCATCCTCAAATTTGAATCAAAACATGGTCAGATGTTCAGCTTTATCTTTATGGTGTTTTCAGGCCTTTGGCATGAAAGTCTCATCCATTTTTCCCTTAGTGAGCTTCATTAAAACATATCGCGAGTCAATTTCATGTATATTTTACCTTGTTTTACTCTATTGCTATACTAATTTTGAGTTATTATGACTCTAGAGTAACAAAGGATCAAGTGTCTAGTTTCAAACAACACCAGATTTTTAAATATAGACCTTAGGGTTCAAGAGCTACAGACATTTTTATTTGGTTATATCGTTTTTTACAAAATGCTCAAAAATAGGGGCGCAGGGTAACAGGTTAAATAATTTTAATTATTTTTTTAATGTTATAATCGAACAGTGTTTTTATTTATTTTTATTTATGCAATTAATAATTACAATATTAATAAAAAAATAGTGCTGCCATTATTACCTTTTTAAAATTATTAATAATAATAATTATTGTGCATTTCTACCTCAGAGTTTGAAAGAATGCAACAAATGCCATGAGCAATCTGTTAACAGTCTGCACCTTTAAGCCAATTGAGTGTTCATCAAATTAATATTCTTTCATAATTTTCTCACCCTTGTTTTGTTCCAAACCTTTATGACTTTCTGCAGGGCTCAAACAGTCACGTAAAATTGCTTCATTTATAATAATAGGATAGAATAATAAAAATACCACATAAAATGTATTTCAGTGCATTTTTTTTATTATAATTGAATATACGTTTTTTTTCATAAATAAGAATTATTTATTTATTTAGGTAAATAACTGTGCAGACATTTATATTCGTAGTTAATTAGTTATTTTATGAATAATAATAATAATAATAGTAGTGCAGTAAAGTAGTAAAGTAGTAAATATTATATAACCATAGCACACAAATACACAGGGTAAAATATGTCGTTTTTAACTGTGCGTGTCTGTGTGTAAATGAGGTCAGAAAACTGACAGGGTTCCAAAAACGAATCGTCATCTTTACCTGTGTGTTGTTGTCTTGTGGTCACCACCACAGGACCCGCAGGGAAGAGCGCTCTGCTGCTCAGCAGCATGTGTTTGCACAATCTGGAGCCTTATGTTCTGACTGACATGTACAACAGCGAAGAAATGCTCTCACACTGAGCAGCTTCCGCTGGTGACTGTAAACCACCATCACCGTCTGATGCCACAGTGTCTGGCGCTATGCCCAACCATCCGGCAGCCATCCCGGAGTGGACACGACTAATTTATTACTGGATCACTGAGTCCCACCCCCTGCATTAGGGAGTAATGACAAATCAAGAGTGGACTGGAGAACATCCAGCTAATGTGCCATTGAGGTAACACTTACACACTAATGCTAGGCCTTCAATGCGCTTTACTACTGAAGTAATGTGCCGACACCAGCCTTTAGTTCTGCTTCTGTGTTTTCTTACTGTGAAAAGTCCTTTTCTGCCTTTCTTACAATGTCAGTGCCGGATCTACAGGTATTTTTAGCAGATGTTTGCCATTAATTAGCACCTAATTAGCACATATGTTTACAGACGCTGAGCTAACACAGTTACAAAGGACTTATCAAAGTTCAAACTACTTTGAATCAAGCTGTTGAAGCTTTATTGAACAGAATATTGTTAGAACTAAGGGTCCAGGTGAGAAGAGTGTTGTTGACGCTTGTGTTTGTCTGATCTGAGCAGCTAAAGTGAAAAAAAGGTTAAAAACACTCCAGAAACACACCCACACAACTGTATCCCAAAATGCCTCGCGAGTCCACAAAGGTTAATGAGGGAGAGCTGACTTTTGATCTCAATCTCGCCTCCACACGACAAACACACTGAGGCTATCAGATCACACATATGTGGGGGAGTGTGGGGTAAGCTGTGCCACTTTTTACAAGTTTCACAAGTTGTACTCCATGAAACGAGAAAGGACAAGGTTTAAACTAATTCATTATATTTCAGAATGTCTCCCAGCTAAAGTTTAAAGAAATCATCCAAAAAACAGCCTTATATATAAAAATCTGTCATGTCGAAGAACAAGTTGAATCATTGGGGGCTAGAATGAATTAGATTTGAAATAAAATTATTAATATAAAATAATAACAAGTGTCCAAAGTGTCACTCTAACAGGAAAAAAAGAGCTACATTAAATATTACATATAAAAGATCGGTCTCAATTTATTTTAAGGTCCAATTCTCACTCGCAAACAATTAACTAAGACTTTTGCCTCAATAAACCCCTAATTTGCTGCTTATTAATAATTAGTAAGGTAGTTGATAAGTTTAGGTATTGGGTAGGATAAGGATGCAGAATATGTGCTTTATAAGTACTAATAAACAATATAATAATAGTCATGCTAATAAGCAACTAGTTAAGAGAATTGGTCCCTATAAAGTGTTACCAAAAGATCGAAACGTAATAAAAAAAATACATGTAATAAAAAAAAAATAAAAAAATATTTCTTGACAGAAAAAACAAGAACAGTCATTATTATTCCACATTCCAACCATCAAAGTTGAAGGCAAATATGAAAAAATACTCGCTTCCTTACAGTTTCTCCAACAACTGAAGTAGTTTCAGACATAACTTCATAGGAAAAGTCCTTGATCATTTTTTTTTAAAGGTGAGTTTTTCTTTGCCATTCCTCCCTCTGATTCTTCAAAGAAATCTGGCCCTCAAAATTATAGATCTATATTTTGTGTGTGTATATATATATATATATATATATATTAGAGCTGAAATCTTTAAATAAAAAAATAAACCTGGATAACATGGAACCTTGGATAGTTATTTTTGATGCACCAAAACAGTTTATAAGAATAACAAATGACTATCACTTATCATGTGCAGCTCAAGGTCAAAATCTGTGTATTTTTGAATGTTAAGGTGTGACACAGTTCACTAACTGACACATCTTCCCCCAGTCTCCCTCTACACAGAGGCACACACATGCACACAGAGCCACATCTTGTTTAATGCATGAGCTTTTGTGCTAAAAGGCTGCCCAGGCATGTCCTGTGGTTTGTGTGGTCAGCGTACTAAAGCCTGACCCCTGTGTTGAGACCCCTCACGGCGGGATGGCATGGGCTTGTTGTGCCCTCATTCAAACCACTTCACCTCGGTTTCATGCTGTGAGCATAAACGCCTGAACTGCCTTTCATTTTGTTTTATGTAGATTCAACATGACAGACACAAACATGGCATTTTATCCTCTACTGCACATTAGCTCAGACTGCAGACTGCTCAAGTCAGAGGTTATAGTTGTTTGTGTTGCTTTTCTCTCTGATTATGGCATCATTCACTGAGTGGAGCTATTAGTTACAAGAGTCACATAATGATTTCTTTGTTTGGACACAAATGGCTGGTGTTATTTCCTGATGCCAGATTGTGCTTATCTCAAGGGATTATATGCATGTGTGCTAAATTAATGCGGCTCAGCCACTGCCACACATTTAGAAATGTTATAAATATAGCTATATAGGCAGTCAAGGATCATACAGTAGTACCAATGTGCACAAACATCACATCACAACTATGACTATCCGAAATTGTATACTTCCCTTCTATACAGTAGGTGAAGAACAGTTTGTGACAACAATCTTTTTGACATTTATAAGAGTTTAGATCTCGTGAAGGTGCTTGAGTGAGTCCTACGTTTGGTCTTTTGATCTTTTAAAAATGTTTTTAAAAAATTACACAACTTACAGTGTTTTGTATGAATTTCTTTCTTTTTTTATTTATTTATTTGTTTAGTACTTTTGGAAGTCTATTGTAAGTTAATTTAAAAGAACAGTTCACCCAAAAATGAAACCATGTCATCAATTACTCATCCTCTTGTTGTTTCAAACTTGAAACACCAGTTCTTCGATCTTTGAGAAAAAAAGTGTTTTCATTTTTGGATGAACCATCCTTTTAATATGTTCTTGTCTGGTATTTGAAATGAAATAGTCCCATAGTTGCTCCTAAATGACTTTTAATAAATTTCCTAACAGCTGCTTATGAAGCTTGCGTTGGCACTCGTGTATTGGTGTATGCGTGGCACCGTCCAGCTATCTGGGTTCAGTCAGACTGTTTGTGCATCAGGGATTATATCATCTGATCCCAAGAAATTAGTAAGAACTGAAGCTCCCTAAAGGGTCTCGGCTGATCCTTTAGTAATCGCGTGGAGGCCTAGAGCTGCTCAGAAGTGCCTAAACTTGTGGCACTGGAGAGGATGCGTGAGGTATTATTGTCATCCTGTGGGTTTACACTCTCTGATGGAGATCCATCTCATGCATTACATCTCCTCATAATAGCACATCTCCCACAAGACAGATGAATTGTCGGTTTTTTCCTCTCCCTCTCTCCGTCTCCTTTTATGTTTTTTCTCTGCCATAGTCCGGTGCGGTCATGTCCTCTTATCGTGATTATGAAGAACTTCACAGATTATAGGGGCCAGAAAGATCACGATGAGAGCCTGCATACACTCACACACACACTTTTTTTTATCTGTCCCTCTTTTTCCATCAGGCCTATGATATTTTGATGTACCCTTCAGATTTAAAGGGCACAGCAAGCTTAGTGCCATCTCTTCATCTCGCTGCTCCTGCCCATCATCTCCCATCTTTCTCTGTTTATTTTGTCCCTCTCTGTCTACTATTGCGCCTGTTTACTCCACATGAACTTTAGAGCCTGTATATGAGTGTGTACATGTGTGCACACTTGTTTTGTGTCCCGTTTTGTGTTTAACTGCTTTCAGATTATTTATCTCCCCCTCATTTTGTATATTGCATGCTCTGCCTTTTGGTTGCCAAGCAACCAATTCAGTGTTTTATCAGACGTGATGCAGTAGGTGTTAAAGAATGGTGTTGTATTCTACTGTTTTAACACAGACACACTAGAGAAACAATATTGTAAAAGTACATATTTATATCAAGAAATGTTAGTCCATCATCATGTTTGTGTACATTTTTCTGTGCAGGGCTCTTTGAGATCTAATCCACCACACAAGTTTACTTAGATGAAGACTTACATTAGACTTCTTTTGTTTTTGTATAAAGATTATAATTATAATAAAAATGCATATTAAGTATACAATTATGAAATAAAAATATGTATTTATTAAATATACATATAACAGTAATAATAACATTGGCTAATATGTAGACTCAATTATTAGACAAATTAGTAAAAAATAGAAAGACTGGATTTTTTGCCAATATTTTTTGCCTATAAGTAATGCACACATACCTCAGATAATTGCAGCATGTCTGAAATAAAACTTATCTTTAATATACTGTAACATGCCGACAAATACAGAAATGTCAAGAAAATTTTCTAAATACGCATGACACATTCTGTTGTACTTGACTAATCAGTCGATAGTCTTGATTCATTAGGTTTACTAGAGAATGACTGTTCAGAACTCCGTCATTTCTGTCTGAATATATTAAATACATATCACGACACATGCTTGAACGTGTTTACAGTATAATCCACTATAACACACTGAGTCAGATGCGTTTAGTTCACTGGAGTTCAGTATTTCTTTTTCTATGCTGTATGAATAACGAGTAAATTTCCTCCTTGATTTAGTGATTTGGAAGACGGCCATTTGTAGTCAGGCCATGGCACTTCTTCTAGTCTGATGATTTAAAATGCTGTTAAATATCACCCCCAGACAGGCACTCTCACAAACGCCTGTTTCTCAAGATTTAACTTTCCTCATATGATTTAGAGTAATGAGCTTTTAGCCTCAGATGAGAGGAAACCAGCCAGAACTTAGAATGCTTTCAGGACAACAATCTTTTTGACATTCATAAGATTTTAGATCTCGTGAAGGTGCTTGAGTGAGTCCTACGTTTGGTCTTTTGATCTTTTAAAAATGTTTTTACAAAATTACACAACTTACAGTGTTTTGTATGAATTTCTTTCTTTTTTATTTATTTATTTTTATTTATTTATTTGTTTAGTACTTTTGGAAGTCTATTGTAAGCTAATTTAAAAGAACAGTTCACCCAAAAATGAGACCATGTCATCAATTACTCATCCTCTTGTTGTTTCAAACTTGTCTCAAATATATATATTGGGGATTGGAGATTTTAAGCTTTAAAAAGGACAAAAAGGTCAGTGCCTCGTTGCGCTTCAGGCGTTCCCAGCTCTTATACCTCTCTCTCTCACCCTCTTCGCTTCCTGTTTATAATAAAGGCAAAAATTTAATCTTTAAAATGGACACAACGACACCATAAAAACATCATAAAAGCAGTCCATAAAACTTATGTTATTTTCCAAGTCTTCTGAAGTCAGAAGATAGTTTTGTGTGAGGAACAGAATAAAATATATGACTTTTAATAAATGTCCTAACAGCTGCTTATGAAGCTTGCGTTGGCACTCGTGTATTGGTGTATGCGTGGCACCGTCCAGCTATCTGGGTTCAGTCAGACTGTTTGTGCATCAGGGATTATATCATCTGATCCCAAGAAATTAATAAGAACTGAAGCTCCCTAAAGGGTCTCGGCTGATCCTTTAGTAATCGCGTGGAGGCCTAGAGCTGCTCAGAAGTGCCTAAACTTGTGGCACTGGAGAGGATGCGTGAGGTATTATTGTCATCCTGTGGGTTTACACTCTCTGATGGAGATCCATCTCATGCATTACATCTTCTCATAATAGCACATCTCCCACAAGACAGATGAATTGTCGGTTTTTTCCTCTCCCTCTCTCCATCTCCTTTTATGTTTTTTCTCTGCCATAAAGCTATTATGTCATTTTGTAAATCTGATTGCTTGGTAATCTCTCATGTCCTAGCAACAGGCATTCCCAAAGGAGCTTTGGTCGTTTGTCGTGCTCTCCTAGAGGTGAGGAGTGTGTGTGTGTGTGTGTGTGTGTGTGTACGGATCGCGAGTGTGTACCTGTCTTTGTGCCCGTCTGTCTGTGGTCTCGTAATGACTGGAGCCCTGCCGAGATCACATACCTTTGAGAAAAGATGTTGATCAAATGCCAAACGCCGCTTATTTATAGAGCGCGCATTAACCCTGACCGCCAGACAGCTGCAGGGATCACACAGCTGGAATACGTCTTTAAGCACTGATCCAGGGTCAGTCTCCGCTCTCCTGGCTTTGTGCTCCAGCATTATGAAAAGACGTGTCACGCCGCCCGCAGATCCGGAGCAATAACGCTGTCTCTTTTTATCCGCCTGTTTTCTGGATTCTCTTCCTTCATCCCTTTCTCATCTCTTCTTCTTATTGCCCTGGCTGCGAACTCTTTATCCCTGACTTCTCTTTCTGTTCATCTTTCCTACTGTTTTCTCATTACCTTCCACTCTCTTTCAAATATCATCGTACACACATGGCGCATATACATAAACACAAAAAGGACGCGCATAATGCACCCAAACAATGTGAGAACTGGATGACACTCTTTAGATGGTTACCATGGAAACCTCAGAAACATCACAAGTGCTTTCTCAATTTCTTTTATGCATCTCCCGGCCTGATGTACATATAGAAGGTATAATATCATTTTCTTGCCGACTGAGAGATATGAAAAGAAACAGGGCTGGGTTAAATTCGGAGGTTAAGAATTGCATCCCTTTCAGTTAAAGTTTTGAAGTGAGAATTCAGTTCATGAGAATTTAAAAGTAATACAAAGAGGAATTTACTGAATTGGAATTTAAAGATATTCGACAGAGTTACACAGAGTCGAATCTGTCTACTTATTCTCAGTAGAACGGTATTTTTTATAATTTTTTTTCAATAGAAAACAATTATTCTGATGATTAGTTGATTTTAATTGTGCCACATAGTACCACAAAATGTAAAAAAGAATTCATAGATTTTTTTACAAATAAACACACACACATGTGTAAATAAATGAATTTAAATCATTTTAAATAAATGAATATTAATTAAATACAATTGATTATTTAAAACAAATAAAAATACCTCATATATGCATGGGTAATTAATTCTGAAAATAAAGTGAAGTGACATACAGCCAAGTATGGTGACCCATACTCGGAATTTGTGCTCTGCGTTTAACCCATCCAACGTGCACACACACAGCAGTGAACACACACACACACAGCAGTGAACACACACACACACACAGCAGTGAACACACACCCGGAGCAGTGGGCAGCCATTTATGCTGCGGCGCCCGGGGAGCAGTTGGGGGTTCGGTGCCTAGCTCAGGGTCACCTCAGTCGTGGTATTGAGGGTGGAGAGAGCACTGGACATTCACTCCCCCCACCTACAATCCCTGCCGGCCCGAGACTCGAACCCGCAACCTTTGGATTACGAGTCCGACTCTCTAACCATTAGGCCACGACTTCCCCTGAAATAATATAATTTACTAAAAATTAATATACAGAACTTAAACATTTATTTGAATTTCATTCCATTTTACTTTTATAAACATTTCAGCCTGTTTGCTATCTGAGTTCGATTCAAATTCACAGACTTTTATTTTGGATGTGATTATTTGCAATTAGTCATTTAACAGCCCTATATTCAAACTTGTTTGATTTTCTTCAGTGGAACAAAAAAGAACATATTTTGAATAATGTTTGAAACCAAACCATTTTGGTTAACATTGACCTCCATTTTAAGTCAATGAAAATAATACATTTTTCAAAATATCTTCTATACTAATTCTAAGAAGTCATACAGATTTGAAGATACGTTAGGCTGAGTAAATGATGACAGGATTTTCATTTTACGGTAACTATTCCTTTAATTCAGTTCTAAATGGTGCACAACCCTGTAAAGGAGGTCAGTCACGTTGAAAAAAGTTATTTGTACTGCATGTCCTCGGCTCTCCCTCTTGAGAAGCACGTGTGTCCCACCCCATAGCCCCTCTAAAATTGTGTCCCGCTACAGATTGATCTCTCTTCTAAGAACTCAATAAGGTTGGACTCATATTAGTTAATGCTGTTATTAGAAATAAAATTTCATTTATTCTTGCTCTGTTGATGTTCCTCAGCCAGCGCGTGTTTGCACAGTTGTAACATCGTGCTGTTTCTTTCTCATTTGTTCAGCAGAGATTCACAGAGGGGCTCACGTTTTATCCATAGATGATTTCTTCTGCCTGTGTGTGTTTGCGGGGATGTTGATACTGCTGTTGCTAACAGTGATTTATGTTGTAAGGAAATGTAATAACTTTCTTATTAAATTATGGTAAATTCATTCTGCTCAAGGCAACTCTGGCTCAACTCCGGCTGTTTCAATGTCAGACGCTGTGCTGTCTGATGGTGCACTTGACAGATTAGAACAAATCACATGTCTGTACTGCAGGAGGCTTGTTTTTGACATTAACACAGATATCAAGGCCATTTTGCTCATTCCAGACACCCCAGAGAGGAGACTATTATATAAATATGTTTTCATTACAGTCAATAATTAAATTACACAATTTAGATTCATTAGCCACTGGCATTCAGTCATTTCTGACATACTGTCAATCTACATTTTGACCTTTGGCACAACAAAACAGGTACAAAAGGAAAAAAGTAGAAACATAAACAAGAGTCAATAGCAATAGATATATGGACATTTCAAACTGACTTTGAACAATAATACTGCCAGAGGGAGGAAAAAACTGCAAAAAAGGTGTTTTATTTTCAGTCAATGTGTTATTCTTTTCAATGTGTTAAACACTTCTACTAAAGGCAGCTCACGTATAAGACATGAAAGATGGATTGCTCTGCAAACAAATTTCTGAATTTTGCTATATTTAGTGGAACAAATGTTAAAAATATGCAATTTTGAAATGTCATATTTTATGCTCTAAGAGCATTACCTACACCTTTTAAAAAGATAGGTTATAAGCAGGGTTTGAAATTAACACCCGCCAACCCGTCAAATGCGGGTAAAAAATCAGCGGTGGCAGGTAACGCTGTCAAATCACTAGCAAAATCAGCGGTGGCAGGTAACGATGTCAAATCACTAGCCAATTTGGCGGTTACTTTTCATAAGTTATGTTCACTCAATGTCTTGGGGAAGTTCATGCAAGCCAAGTCTGCACAGGTTTAGCGCAAATACTGAACTCATGAGACAGCATGACATTATCGAGTATATTGCAAAAACCAAACAAAACACACCTACAGAGTGCACTCATACGCAACTACGTGAAGTCTGGTTAGGCTAACTTAGTGCGCGTGCGTATTTAGAGTGCGTTCTTTCACTTCATGATTCAGTCTATTAATATGCATTCAAAATAATCACATAATTCAAGATAAGTTGTATATATTTATATCAATTCATAGTTATAGTATATAGTTAATCAATATAATATCCTAGATAGATCTGGACCAAAGGAATCACACTCTCAAGCTTTGTGTTCTGACAAACTTTGGCAATGTGTAACCTCATCCTCGTTGGTGGACAGTTGGCGTTTATTAAACCCTTCTGCTAAGTCTTTCACTTTCTTTTCTGCTACTCATAAATCCTATTCGCGAATTGACTATATTTTCATTTCTACTTCTTTATCTTCAGCTGTTTGTGATGCCGATTTCTGTTCCTTATATCTGTCAGATCATGATGGAAATTTGTGCAGATTATCTTTGATCCCTCGGCCATCTCATGCCACTAGATGGTGATTTAACCCTAAATTGTTACAGGATGAAAACTTTTGCAGTCAATTCAGAAATAAATTTGCTGAGTTTATTGAAATTAACCAAGGTTCAGTGGATGATCCTCGAACACTTTGGAATGCAGTTAAAGGATTTATAAGGAATAACTCAAATTCATATGCCTCTTTCCTTCAGAAAAACCGACACAAAAAGATAGTTGAACTGGAATCACAGCTCCAGAATCTGACTAGAGATAATCAACGTTGTTTCTCAGACAATACACTCAGTAAAATCATGGCGGTTAGGTCCGAACTCAATTCATTACTGAGATCCAGGG
This sequence comes from Barbus barbus, assembly GCF_936440315.1. Lineage (NCBI taxonomy): Eukaryota > Metazoa > Chordata > Actinopteri > Cypriniformes > Cyprinidae > Barbus > Barbus barbus. The sequence continues at coordinate 15,708,414 of NC_136757.1, read as the reverse complement.
CAGAATTCCTGATTCAAAGATCCAGGCAGAATTACTATTTTCAAGGGAGTAGACCAAGCCACCTTTTAGCCCTAAGATTACGCAACAATGAAAAGTTTGATCATATTTCAACTGTGAAATCCCAATCTGGGCTCATTATGACAGACCCAAACGACATTAATATCGCCTTTCACTCTTTTTACTCTAACCTATATACTTCTTCTGCTGATGTTGACCCTGACTCTTTTGCACCTTTTCTGTCCAACCTTGATTTACCTAGGCTGTCAGATTCGGATTCGGTATACATGACTGAACCGATCACTCTTCAGGAGCTGGAGTCAACAATTCGATCTATGAACAAGGGGAAATCCCCAGGCATAGATGGCATTCCAATCGATTTGTATACTACGTTTTGGTCGGATTTAGGCCCCCTCAGGTTAGATATGATAACTTTTTCAGTTACTCAAGGCTCATTTCACCCATCCATTAATATAGCTGTTATTTCTCTCTTGTTAAAAAAAGATAAAGATCCGACTTCCTGTTCTAGTTGCCAGCCACTTTCTTTGATAGGGACTGATGTTAAATTATATGTTAAAGTACCATCTCGTCGTCTAGAGAAATTTATGAATAGGCTAGTTCATCATGACCAAACAGGATTCATTAATCTCACTCAGCTTCGGATAACTTACGCAGGTTATATCATATTATTAATTCAAATAATAGTTTTTCCTCTCCTTGCGCAGTATTATCTCTAGATGCGATGAAAGCTTTTGACCAGCTAGAATAGAACTATTTATGGGCGGTTCTACAGCATCTGGGTCTAGGATCGCGTTTCATAAATATGATAAAGGTTCTGTATGCCAATCCAGCGCCACTGTTCTCACAAGTGCTGTTCGCTCTAAACCATTCTTTATACATTGAGGTACTCGTCAGGGTTGCCCGCCATCTCCTCTGTTATTTGCACTATCCAAGGAACCCTTAGCTCAAGCGGTCCGACAATCTGAAATTATTTCTTCCATAAATATACGGAATACTCATAATCCTATTTCTTTGTTTGCTGATGATATCTTATTGTTTTTGGAGAAGCCGTCACATTCTATTCCTCATGTGCTGAATTTATTTGCCCATTTTGGATCTCTCTCAGGGTTTACAATTAATTGGAGTAAGTCATGTTTACTTCCCTTCAATTCTAAAATTGATTCCATGTCCCTTTCTATATCTATTCCATTGGTTCAAAACTTTAAGTACTTGGGGATAGATATTTCTCCTTCCCTGCAGGAAATCGTCTCAAAAAACTATAATGGTATTCTAGCCAAAGTATCCTTAGATTTGGAAAATTGGTCTCGTCTTCCTACTTCTTTTCAGGCCTGTATATTGGTGATTAAAATGAATGTTCTCCCACGTATAAATTTCTTTTCTTCCATGATTCCTCTCGCTCCACCGGTTGGCTACTGGAACAAACTAGATGCATGTGTTTCACGGTATATATGGGATGGGAAACGTCCTCGTATTAAACTGACTACCTTACAGTGATGTAGATTACATGGAGGTTTTCCTTTCCCTAATTTTGGACTGTGTGCTCAAGCCTTTTCCCTTTGCCCTTTAGCAGTTTTGGTTTGATCCTGACGCTTCTGTGTCTTGGAGAGCAATTGAGGAATCTATTGTTTATCCGTATAAATTGAAGCATCTTGTTTTTTCGGGAGTTCTGCTTAGGCAGTGTAAATCTCGATTTGGTCCCATTGTAAGCCGCCTCCTCTCCACATGGAGGGATGTTGAAAGATGTTCACAACTAGCTACAAAATGGCATAAGCATTCGCCTATTTTCCACAATAATAACCTTTTGTCAGGCAGTACTCCATTTCATTGCCTGCAGTGGACTCATAATAAAGTAAACACTCTGGGAGACATCTATGATGATAGTGGTTTAAAATCCTTCCAGAATCTTAAAACTCAATATAATCTACCCTGCACCTCCTTTTTTATGTATTTGCGCATTAGATCGGCCCTACAGGCATATGGGGTGCCTTGAAACTCTCAACTGCCTGTTCACCCTTTACACAAACTAATCCTTCCTTCTGAGGAATCTCCCTCCTCTACTTCAGTCATCTATCTCTTTCTTCTTGAGCATTCATATAAACCTTTATCTATTACTACTGTTTGGGCTAAGGATCTTAATGAGGATGTGCATGTTTTATTTTCCGATCAGGTATGGGGTATATTTAAATTGTCTTCTAAAAACCCTAATCACCAAATGATTCATTGAAAATAGCTGCATAGGGTTTACTTGACTCCAACGAAATGTTTTTATATGAATCTGTCATCTTCTCCTAAGTGCAATCTCTGTTCCCAAGGAGTTTTAGGCACGTTTTTGCATTTTTTTGGGGAGTGCCCCTCTCTCTCACCTTTTTGGACTCAGCTCTCACTGGACCGATCATATTTGTTGGGTACTGAGATATGTTTGACTCCATTTTTTCATGAATGACTTTTGGGACTTCACCTTGTCTGTCCAACAAAGATCTTACTGTTAGCTGCTCTCACAGCAGCAAAAGAATTGCTGGTCAACCTTCGGAATCCTCCTCACACAATGGACAGACGAACCTGGACTGTGTATTTGTTGGACATTAACTCGATGGCACTCTCTACTTCTCGTATACATGGATCTAACGTGAAAACTGTTAATTCATGGCATTCAGCTTTTAATGTTGTCTTCTTTTCTAAAATCTTTGTAAAAAAAAATAATTGTATTGTTATTTGTTTATCTGTTAATATTAATTAATATATTTGTATTATTATTTATTGTATTTGTTTATTTATTTATTTTATTTTATTTTATTTTTGAAGTCTACCAGGGGCTGAGATGGGTTGGGGTGGGTTCTAAATTTGTACAGCTGCTTTTTGTTTTGTACTACTGTTCCACAGAATTAAATTCAATAAACAGTTAACAAAACAAAAATCAGGTTACAAATGTGATATTGATTTTATACAACAGTTCAATAAACAATAAGTTAATGTCAAGAGACTTATGTTTTAGACACCATATTGGCTGTTTTTGCTCTATTTTGCCAACAAAAAAACATTCCAAACACAGCCAGAGCGCTGTTTTGCCTCTCTGAGCAACATGATGCTGTTTTTTTCCTGAATGAATCAACCGTTTAAATGATTCGGTTCAATCACAACGACTCAGTGACTTGCAGCCAACTGCTGGCAGTTTTAATTTCACATTTAAAGTATCTTTTCATTTTTTAAAATAATTTCAAATATCAGTATTCAACATTTCATGTTTAAAATATCAAAACATTAATTATGCATTTGTAACTGCAGGTTAAAGCATACCATGTCCCTCTAAGCTGCATTGACATGTGAAAATACATCTAAATGCCATAAACGTCTGCAAAGATTAATTTTCTTGATACTGATTTCATTTGTTTAGTAACAGCCTAAATGTATTATTATTATAATTGACTGATTAAATGTAAAAATTTGAGCTAGTAATAGTTAAAAAATTAGTAGCCAAATTGGCTGGTGAGTGAAAAAGTTAATTTCAATTCCTGGTTATAAGAACCTACATTACCAAAAATCTAAAAGTTTCATTTAAACTTTAAATATTAAATATAAAGGTTAAGTCTGAATGCAAAATTGCACATTTAGCAACTTACTGTGCAAATTGATAGTGCATGAAGTTGAATCAATGTGTTTAAGCTCTGCCACAGGCAGCCATTCAGGAGACATTAGCATCAATAAAAGCTGCTTAACATGGATTCAGCTGCAGACTGTCAAATTATTCTTGCAACCTGTAGAACCTGAAAGAGGTTGACGGATGCCAGGTTATATGGTGAATATATATTTTTTTAGGTTATTTTTAAAAACCTACCTAGGACTAATATTTATTTTTGAATTTTTTCTTTAATAAATAATATTTCTCTATAAAATTTTATTTTATGTGCAGTATACTGTTCATAAGTTGGGGTCAGTAAGATTTTTTTAAAGAAACAATTTAATACTTGACCAAAAGTGACAGTAAAGACATTTACAATGTTACAAATGATTTTCATTTCAAATAAATGCTGTTCATTTGAAATTTCTATTCATCAAAAAATTAAATAAAAAAAAATGTATCACAGTTTGTGCTGCTTAACACTTTTGTAAAAAACTGTTTTAAACATTGAAAATCATGCATATTTTTGAGCACTAAATCAGCATATTAGAATGATTTCTGAGGGATCATGTGACACTGAAGCCTGAAGTTTTAGCTTTGTAAAATTACATTTTAAAATAATTAAAACAGAAATCAGTTCAAATGTAATAAAATTTTACAATACAACAGTTTATACTGTATTTTTGTAATGCAGTAAATGCAGCCTTGGTGAACATAAGAGACTTGTTTTAAAAAACATTTTTGAAAAACTGTTGAAAAACAGTTTTAGAAAACATTTTTAAAAGCTTACAGACCCCAAACTTCTATTTCTAAAAGTATATATATATATATATATATTTTATGACGTTTTTTCAATTTTAATAAAATGAAAACTAAAAGAATTTCAAATTGCATGAGCCAATATTTTATTCACAATAGAACATAGATAACATAACAAATGTTTAAACTTTTGAAATTTTACAATTTTTTTTCACAAAATGAGCTCATTTCAAATTTGATGCCTGCTACAGGTCTCAAAATGACTAGGACGGGGGCATGTTTACCATGGTGTAGCATCTCCTCTTCTTTTCAAAACAGTTTGAAGATGTCTGGGCATCGAGGTTATGAGTTTCTGGAGTTTTGGTGTTGGAATTTGGTCCCATTCTTGCCTGATATAGGTTTCCAGCTGCTGAAGAGATCGTGGTAGACTTTTACGTATTTTTCTTTTAATGATGTACTAAATGTCCTCTATAGATGAAAGATCTGGACTGCATGCAGGCCAATTCAGCACCCAGACTCTTCTACTACGAAGCCATGCTGTTGTAATAGCTGCAGTATGTGGTTTTGCATTGTCCTGCTGAAATACTTTTGAACTAAACGCTGATCACATGCTGGAAGGTCTCTAAAGGACTAAAGGGTCCGAAGACCACGGACATCCAACAAAGGTCTTCGTCCTTGTCCCTTATGCATAGAGATTTTTCCAGTTTCACTGAATCTTTTGATGATGTTATGCACTGTAGATTATGAGATTTGTAAAGCCTTTGCAATCTGACGTTGAGGAACGTTGTTTTTAAAGTATTCCACAATATTTTTACAGATTGGAGAGCCTCTGCCCATCTTTAATTCTGAGAGACTCTGCCTCTCTAAGACATCCCTTCTATAGCTAATCATGTTACAGACCTGATGTCAATTAACTTAATTAATTGCTAGATGTTCTCCCAGCAGAATCTTTTCAAATTGTTTTGCTTTCTCAGCCCTTTGTTGCCCCTGTGCCAACTTTTTGGAGACCTGTAGCAGGCATCAAATTTGAAATGCGCTCATTTAGTGGATAAAAGTGTAAAATGTCTCTGTTTAAACATTTGTTATGTTCTCTATGTTCTATTGTGAATAAAATATTGGCTCATGTGATTTGAAAGTCTTTTAGTTTTCATTTTATTCAAATTTAAAAAATGTCCCAACATTTCCGGAATTTGGGTTGTAGAAACATAGATTTCTTCATGATTATGTATTTACATTTAAGTAGTGATATCTGAAAGCTGCAACATTATTGTACATGTTTGCCGAAACTTGTTGATGCAGCAGGATTTTTACATTCAATCCCCTATGTAGTACTGCAGGTTGCATGCTATCAGCTCAAAAATTCAGCACATTTAATGCTCTAAAGCACTCATCCTTTCATCAGTCTCTGGGTTTGTTTGGTGTTTGGCCCATGAAACATCTCAGAGCAAACATACAGCATCTCTGTTCTCAGTGTTGCATTAATCACTGACTCGTCTGAACTTCCAAACTTCAAACCTCTCACTGTCACACTCTTTCACACTGTCTTTATTCATAATAGAGCTCTTGATCTGCAGCAGAACCTGTCTGACTTCATCACTGTAGAAGCTCCAATGTAGGACAATTGTTAATGAAAAGCATGATGCACATTCAAATGATTTTATCGACAGACAGTAGCTAAAGCGCAGATGAGCATTTAATTGCACAGGCTGAACAAAAAAGAAAGACATGTAGCTCATCTATCCTACATGCATCATGCAGTGCGTTCACATATTGATCATGTTATCCAAATGACCTTGAGTTCAGTCAGAAAAATCAGCAGACCATAAACGTCCTCTTTGGACCAGACACTGACTTTTTGTTTTCTTTTTAAAGCAAAACATTACTGCCGAGGCTTGCTTGGATTCGCATGGCACCATTTAAATTTCATGTGTAAATTAGGCTGTCTGCTACATGACACAATTGATTGCCCAGCCGGCGGTGTCAATCGTGACCAAAGCCCTGAGATGTATATCGTACAATCTAACAAGCAACAATCACAAAAAGAGGGGGAAAAAATTTAAAAATCACAGTGTCCAGCGTACTCAGCTGAGGTCTTTTTTTTCTTTTTCTGTGAAGTATATTATCTTCAGAGGGCGCTGGTAAGGTTTTGAGGATGTTTATTTCAGATTCATGCTCTTTGAGAGTTAAGAACATGCTAATGATAGGGGAAGCTAAAAGTAGCACACAGCTAGCCCGCTTTCCTTTTATATATCTCTTTCTTTCTTCTCAGGAAAAAGGGAGGAGTGCTTCACTAATACTTCTGACCTATTGTATATTTACCTCCAAGCATCTTTTCTAGATAATCATCTTTAAGATGAGGCTTGGGCACAGACAAAAGCTGAAAATGAAATGTGTCCTGATAGATGGACAGATACATGCAACTATTATCGCAGGCTGACAGAGATCAGCACATACATTGCTTCATATTCACTAGCAGCAGGCCCATGGGAGAAGATGGGTTCAGGAAATGGCACAGCCTGGAATTGTATTGCCCTCATGCTCAATACAAAGATAACTGTGTCTCATCCTATTTCCACTTCAAATATATAACATGCTGGGATCAGATGCATTCAGTCGCTGTATTGAATTGGAGACGTGCCATTCTGTGTTCCTGTTTAGTATGTACACATACAGAGACACACTGAGTTCTAGTTCTGTCATAATTGTGTCAAAACAGAAAACTCACACACATTCTGATTCATAATCGCTGTGTAAACATCTGCTCAACGCCATTCTCACATCAACTGGGAGTGTCGTAGTGACGTATTGCAGATGAGAACATGCTCTAAAAATAACATCTTCCAGATGAAAACGCACACATCATATAGACGTCTCTGTGATGTACGAGTGCTATTGGAGCTGTTGATGCTCGTGACGGAGGTCTTTCAAGATGCCGGGTGTGTCTCAATCAACTCCCTAGTTCAGTGGTAAGTGCCCTACCTAAGGAGTAGGCCATTTCTAGGGTCAAAAAGCTTTCTAGAAATTCCCAGAATGCAATATAAAAGCCAGTGAGTATCAGCTGCTCCCTGGATTCACTTACTGGAAAGGTTGTCATGTCCTCTTAAGTCTCTCAAGTGCCCTGGAGGACGAGCTCAAATGTGAATACATAAAGACCAAGCCTTGTTTTCTTTCATTAAATATTATTCAGTTTTTAATGATCCTTCTTAATGTGCATGAAAGGGAAACAATGGTGCAAGCTTTTAATTATTAAAGAGCAATTCGAGATCAGAAGAAAATTTAAATAAATAAATGTATTTCATATATGAATTGTATAATATAACATAATATAAAATTTGTTATACTGTAGGCAGTTTGTTTCTTGCTTAATTAAAAGTAATATTTATCTACTGTCTGAATCATATTATACCATTATGTATGCAAACACAATCTTGCAAGTTTTTTTAAAGAAGTAGATGAATTTGCAAGTAATACATATGTATGTATGATTAAAATATAACAATCAGGTTTTTAGGCATTGATGATGAAATGAAAAGATGAAATATTGTATAATATAATTTTTATAATATAATATAATATAATAATATAATATAATATAATATAAATTTTGTGCCTTGCTTAATTGTATTTGTCTACTGATCTCACAACAATCCTGTACGTTTTTAGGAATTAAAGATGAATTATAATATAATATAATATATTACACTGTCAGAAAATTGTGCTTTGCTTAATTATATGTCATCAGTGTCCCAGAATTTAGTAAATTAAAATCCACTAAATGGAGAGTTGTAAGAGATATTGCCAAGTTAGCGTTAGTTCTGCCTGTAGCATTCTCTTTTGGGTGGGTCTGACAATAATCTTTGCATGACATGGCTAAAAACTTTTATTACTGAAATGGACAGCTTATGGTTTTAATAATCTGCAAGTTAGCATACACTGAACCCCGTAACTCAGATTTCCCAGATCTGATTTCCCAGATCTGATTTTGATACAAAAGACATGGATTTTAAGAGGGTCAAACAGGGTAAAACTCTTATATCTTACGCAAAATCCACTCTGCTGCTTTAGAGGCTTTCCAGTTCTGATAAACGCTTAGAAGAGACAAGAAGTGAAATTTAGCTGAATTTTATCTTTCACTTAATGCCAGGCTATTACGAATATTCACAGAATTGTTGTTATAATGGGTACGTAGAATTAGGGGAAAAGTTTGTGTTCATTTATCTTTCATTAGCAAAAATTAAGTAGGTTATGCTGAAGTGATTTCTCTGGAGTTTAGTCAGGCAGACAGCAAACTGCCATAATCACATACTCAGACCTTCTGAACCTCTCCTTTTTGTTCCAGACTTTTCTGAGGATGTATTAAAAATCAGCTTGTGCTTTCATTGCTATTACAAACTTCTCTGTGTGTGTGTGTGTGTGTGTGTGTGTGTGTGTGTGTGTGTGTGTGTGTGTGTGTGTGTGTGTGCATGTTTATGTGGTTTATGAGGACACAAATTTGTATAATGACATGGGTATGACAGAGGTATTACAATATGAAGGTGGTTTATGAGGACACTGCCTATGTCCCCGTAATTCAAAAGGCTTAAAAAAAACATACTATATGGTGTTTTTTTGAAAATCTAAAAATGCACAAAGTCTCCTGTGAGGGCTAAGTTTAGGTGTAGGGTTGGTGTAGGGCAATAGCACACACAGTTTGTTCAGTATAAAAACCATTACGCCTATGGAGAGTCCCCATAAACCACAAAAACCAACATGTGTGTGTGTGTGTGTGTGTGTGTGTGTGTGTGTGTGTGTGTGTGTGTGTGTGTGTGTGTGTGTGTGTGTGTGTGTAGTGCTGTAATGTGGGATAAGTCCTGTGTAAGTTATGTAACAGTGGGGATCAAAGGTATGTGTGGGATGAACACATACCTTCTGGATTTAAAAGAATATTGCAGGCTATATACAAGTTTAGCTCTATAATTCAATCTATAAAATCATTTTGACTCTCTCAGTCATAAAAAAGAAAAACATTCTCCTGTACCGTAATTGCACTTAAAATAGACATCCATAGGGATGTCCAAGACATGTAAAGATCACTTGAAAGACTGATTTGAACACATTTTGTTATACACTTTGAGTTTTAAAATTGTAAATAATGGACGAAAAAAATATTGAAGAGTCATCCTGCACTACTGTCCAATCAAATGCTTCTAAAATGATAATGTCCCTCACCTGCAACTCACTAGAAAATGATAGTTAATGGCTATGATGTAACTAAAGCCTAAAAAAGGCATTGTGTCCCAATTCACATGCTATCCGCCCTAAATACTATCCGAGATTAGAATTACTGTGTCCCAAATGATAGTATGTTGAAATGAGTATCCCAAAGATACTCAGATGGACTTCTATTTTTGGTGGAGTTTCAGAGTGCAGATCCATGCACACTAATGGCTAATATTGCCTTAAACCCAATGCTTTGAAGGATGTTTCGGTTCAGAACTACAAACATGAGAAAGTTCAAACATGCTGTTTACTGTTGAGTGTGTATATGAGGACGTTAACTGTGACAAGATGATTGACAGGCCAGTTTACTGTGACAGGATGCATGTAATAATTCATATTGTTTGGACAAAGTATAAATAGACGAATTAGCATCATGGGACAAGCCCTGCCCAAACTTAGTGTTTTAAAATGAAATGCATCAACAGAGGGCAGAAATAATATTAAACTGTCAAAACAACATTAACATTAGGCATGTCAGCATAACTGGTGTGATTTCCGTATGTCAAAAACTAGGAAGCCAAAATCTAGCAAAGCAGAAACGCATAACCAGATGTTCATCAACTTAGAAAAGTGGTCAATCCTCAAAAGAACGAGTTCTAAAACTTTACCTAGCACTTACTTTCATTCACAGGATGAAACCTCACTGTCTCTGTATTCTTTCTATGCTGTGTGTCATCTGAACCTCCATCCAGGTAAGTGCCGCTCTCACATTGTGCTAACAGCAGTGGTTTCATTCAGGACAGGAAGCAACACTTCTCTCTAAACAGAGAGAGAATGTTTGAACCCATAATTTCATGTGCTCTTACAGAGCTGAACCTCAGAGTAGAAAGATCCTTGACAGTGTGGGTTTTGTTCACATAATCTTCCCAGGCTGAAACATCCTCTGGCCAGAGAGTCATACTTGAGGCTTGAACTGAACAGATGCCTGTAAAATGAATCCATCATCCATTTACTGCCATCAGAAGAATCATCATCATCTCCACTCTGTTCTTTCCCAGAGCCATTTTAATATTTTCAGGAAACTTCTCATGGGTGCTGTTTAGTTATAACTCAATTTTGAAGTCTGGGATATTAACCAAAGGTTCAACAGGTTATTGAAGTGTACAGCCTCCTGGTTGGAGAGTATGTGGTACTGTCATACCACAGGGCCATTGATGTGGCCTCCAAAAGTATTTGGACACTTTCAGGAACTCAAGTCAAATTTAAAATGTATGAATTTCATTACATTACATAACAAAATACCAAGTGGGCATCTGCAAACAAATTATTCTAGACCTTTTCTGAGAACTAACCTTCTTAGCCACTTTTAATGACTTGACACCAGCTTGTGGATGTCTACCTAATCCAATGCAACACAACATAACAACATATAATGTATTGGGTTAATCTAAAAAAAAATGTATGTGAAATGTTTCATATTATTGCCAACTAATTCTTTGTGAAAAAGAAGTACTTACTTGCATATAGTATAATATTACTTTAAATATTATTTATAATATTACTTTATTTTAAGGACCTATTCTCGCTATTAACTAGTTGCTTATTAGCATGCATATTACTAGCACATTGCCTATTTATTAGTATTTTATAAACCAGTGCCTTATTCTGCATGACCATATTTTAGATCCCTTAATCCTACACCATACTTAAAATGAACGAACCAGGTTACGTATGTAACCCAGGTTCCCTGAAGGGAACGAGAGCTGCGTCGGAAGACGCTAGGGGAACGCCATCAGCGTAACCGACGCTCTGAATATCGTCTACACCTAGTCCGATAGAAGGGCGAGGCGTCACGGGCGGAGTGACGTCACGACCAGGAAGTATATAAGCACGTGAGGCAGAGCCCGCGTCAGCTTCATGTCATGAAGCAAGCGCTGGCAGGGATGCCGGAAGTATGGCTGCGAGACGCAGCTCTCGTTCCCTTCAGGGAACCTGGGTTACATACGTAACCTGGTTCGTTCCCTTCCAGGAACGTCGAGCTGCGTCGGAAGACGCTAGGGGAACGCTATACCAACGCCGCCAGACTGACAAGTCCCTGTCTGATGTCAGGCCAAGAGGACAGAAGAGCCTGTAGTGGCTCGGATGTCGAGGTCGTAACCTGGCGAAGTCAGGGGCGTGGACTACCCAGCAGCGTCGTAGATGCCCTGATCGGTACATCTGTCCAAAAAGGCCTTGAAGGCCGCCATACCTCTGGTTGAGTGCACTCTGACTCCCACGGATGGGCAAGCCCAGAGGCCTCGTAAGCAAAATTGACAGCATCCAACATCACTTACTAAGAGTGGGCTACCAAGCCCTACCCTCTTAGGCGGACCAAGGCCCTCGAGCAGTTGGTCCGACTTCCTCCACAGGGCAGCTCTGTGGATGTACGTGCCCAGTGCTCACACTGGACACATATAGTTGTGCCTCTCCTGGCCGGGCTCCCCGAAGGGAGGAGGACAGAGGCCTGGAGTACGACCGGCTGTGGTATGACCGTTGGAACCTTCGGAACGTACCCCGCACAGGGGTAGAGAAAGACTTTCGCCAAACCGGGCGCACAGTCAACATCGAAGGGGCCGCAGACAGGGCCTGAAGGCCACACACCCTCCTCAGAGAAGTGATGGCCAGCAAGAAGACGATCTTGATGGTGAGGAGTCCATCTGTTATCTCCTCGATAGGCTCAAGGTGCTCGCACCGAACCTCAGAACCACAGCCAGGTCCCGAGTCGGGACGCATGATCGTACCGGAGGCCTCAGCCTCAGCGCACCGGAGGAAACGTGTAACTAGGGGGTGTCTGCCCACTGACTGGCCACCGCTAAGGGCGTGGTACAAAGAGATAACTGCCACGTAGACCTTAACAGTGGAGTGGGTTAACCCTGCGGAGAAGCGGGCCTGCAGGAACTCCAGAACTGCGCGAATCGGGCAGTTGACTGGGTCGAGCTGGCGGTCTCCGCACCAAGAAGTGAAAGCTTCCACTTCCAGTCGTACAGTTTCCTCGTGGAGGGAGCTCTGGATTGGAGGAGGGTCTCGACAACCTCGGTTGACGGACCGGAAACTATGAGTTGTGCCCCCTCAGAGGCCATACCCACAGCTTCCCCCAGCAGCCGCCTGAATTTCGAGAGCGCGCATACCATCTGCCCTCAAAGATTCCACCCGCGATCTCAACACCTCGGTGGAGATCGGGGGAAACTGAAGGCTCTTGTGGCTCCTCACACTGGGGCGAGAGAGGCGGCGAAACCTCGTCAACGCTCGTCACATCCCTTTTCCTCGGAGGACGCAGCGTCAAGCCCTCGTCTCGGGGGGAAGAGTACCGCTTCCGAACCACGAGAAGGGGCGCCAGATCTGGTGGATACGGGAGAAGATAGTTTCTTTTCTCTTCTCTTCTATATGCCCGCCAGCCAGCTATATGCCCGATTTGTTTTGATCCATTTGCGAGCTGTGCGAGCGCAGCCACCGCTCTATCTTTCTTTTGCACAAAAGCGGGGCCGACAGCGCGTGGAGAGCTCGCTTTCCTTCTATATAAATTGGGGCGACAGAAGCGGCGAAACCTCATCAACGCTCGTCACGTCAACCTCCTCGGAGGAAGACAGACGAAGCGTTGAGCCCTCGTCTCGGGGGGAAGAGACCGCTTCCGAATCGCGAGACGGGGCGCCAGATCTGACGGATACGGGAGGAGATAGGGACATTCCCGTCTCACTCTCGTTCGCCAAATCAGCCTGTGAGTCCCACGAGCACAGCCGCCGCTCTGCCTAGGCAAAAGCGGGGCCAGCACCACGCGGGGAGCTCACAAAGACTCTCTTCTCGAAGAGAGCCCTCCGAGTGCGGAGTGTGCGCAGCGAGAGCCGCTCACAATGCGGGCAGTCAGCTCCCTCGAGAGCCGCTGCCTCGCGCTCCGCACTCAGGTAGACCACGCACAGATCATGTGTGTCCCCGCTCATAATGCTTTTTTTTTTTTCATAACGCAGGCAGTGGACTAGCACACAATCTGAAACGCGATCTAGGATCGCCCCCTGTTTTGGTCTTGGCTTTAGGGATGTCTAATTTCTTTTCAGGACATACAACACTAAATAAGACTCACAAACAGATATGGACTGACAACACACAGAGCGCTTGCTGAATGACAAAAAGCTGACGCGGGCTCTGCCTCACGTGCTTATATACTTCCTGGTCGTGACGTCACTCCGCCCGTGACGCCTCGCCCTTCTATCGGACTAGGTGTAGACGATATTCAGAGTGTCGGTTACGCTGATGGCGTTCCCCTAGCGTCTTCCGACGCAGCTCGACGTTCCTGGAAGGGAACTTTACTTACTATTAATAAGCAGCAAATTAGGAGTTTATTGAGGTATATGGCATAGTTAATAATGAATGTGTGTTCTCTATTGTAAAGTATTATCCTAGTATTTAAATAAAAGGCCACTTAAGTGTACTTATAAATAGTATACATTTTCACTGCATTTCATAACACACTTACAGTTTTTCTCGATTGCTAAAACACTATAACCAGGCTTTTGAACTAAAATTTCAAAACCATAACGCTATTTTTCAAAAAGCACACCCATTTTGCTGAACTATAAACACTATTCTCTGCTTTGAGCCATGAGTCAGATTTAGTGCTGTAAAACTCTACACACAAATCCCTACATTTCTCAGTGCTTACACCATGTGATCATTTAGAAAGCACTAGCATTCAATTTTGTTCACTCAAGTCTGCACAGTTTGAGCTCAGTTAGCAAAAAATTACCCAAGTGGAAACACTAGGAGTCAAAATTTATCACACATCTATCTGAATCTTCGATGGATAGATAAAGGGCCAAAGCCGTGGGGTTTTTTTTGTTTGTTTCTTTTTTCCCAGTGGCTTTGGTGCATTTCTCAAATCAGAAATGAAATTCTCAAAACTACTTGTTCAACCTCCACATCATCTAGTCACTTGTGCACACCATAAAATGTTTCTCATTCTTTTGAACAAGTTGGGATTGCTTTGGTACATTCAAGCAACTGATTATGTACATTTCTCAGTGGTTTCCTACATTATCAGTTGCTATTGTCATGTTGTTCAAAATGTGGAGTTCTCTGTGCTATAGTCTTATCCCTCAAAACCTCAAGTCATTAGTTCATCGTATAAGTCATTACCATAAATGCAAAATGGTTGTTATCATAAACTGCCAAGCATATTTTCTACATATTTCTATTAGACTTTTACTGTAATAAATTTGGCATGAATTCTTCAAGTGAATCTTGACTTTCAATAATGAAGAGAATATAGATCAACCAATGACAAACCATTGAACCATTTTTCTCTGAAATAGCTCAAAGGTCCATCTCATGAACCTTCAATTGGAAAGCATATATAGAAAGAGGACAACACAAGACTTACAAATTCTGATAGTGGACTTTCTCATTTTTATTTTCGCCTTGGTGCACATATTTATTTTTCTATTCTATTCACAATGATGTTGTAATGTTTTTTGTTTTTTTTTGGTCAGACCACTAGTAAAAGTGTAACTGTGAATCATATCAAGTCTTTTTCAATAAATATCCCACATACAGTAATGTGTACATTTGTACTTTTGAAAGGATATATGGCATACATAAGAAGTGCAGCCTTCTGGATTTCAGTACAGTTACTGTCATCCAAACTGTTGCCATAGTTTACATCAGGTAATACTAACAGAGTGCACTGCTATATTGACAACATGACTAAGTATTTTGCCTATCTTGTTTGTGAACAATGACACAAGGACATCGGGCATGCGAGATGATTTTACCCCTGCTGCCTGGCCAGGGCCAGTATAGCCTGTGATGTTGAAGGTTCTTTGGCCTGTCCCAGACCAAAGATGGGATACTGGGGCAGAATAATTATTTTTGTTGTTTGCTGTTTGTTTGTACTCTACAGTACATTAAATTGACACTTATTACCGGTTTTTGTAGTATTGTTTTGAATTCATCTCATCAGTGTGTAAAACTGTGTTGTAGTGTGTGTGTTTTTGACTGTTTGTGTGTCATGTCTGAGAGCAAAGTTTGGTTTTTCAGCAAGATAGAGTTGTTTTGAGTGGAGAGTTTCATTTTGACCTGAATACAGGAAGTTTGGGGAATTGAGTTAGAAGTTATGGATTCGTTGTTTACTGTTTTGAGAATACGAGGCATAGTTTCAAGAAATGTGTTTAAGCAATCGAGAAACAGTGAACAGTGCACTTTTGAACGGTGCACTTTTTAATGATGTCAAATTAAAAGTTTTTACTTTATATAAAAAGAATTTAAAAGGTCCTTTAATAATTTTTGTGCTTTAAAAATAGTTGTTTTAATGTGTTGACAAACATGCTAAAAGACATGTACTATAAAGTGGTTGATTATCATTTTAACTGTAGTGTGCTAATTTATATTACATTTAGAGTCAATATATTTCAAATGTACTAAACTGCAACTGCATCATTACATACAATTACAATATATATAAAAGCATGATATGCAAGTTTCAATAGAAACAACATCAAAGTGTATTTTAGTAACCACAAATACTTGTCTGTACATTCTGCAGTGCACTTAAACCATAATTTACCAAGACTGCAAATGTAATTATGTAATAACATATAATGATATACTTACTGTACAGTAAGTCCTACTTAAGTGGGTCATAAGCAAACTCTAAAGTACAGATAATTGCATTTAATATAAATTTAAGCTATAATAACATTTAATTTAATTTCAAATAACATGCAATTAGGTGTCCAAAAAAGTACATTCAGTTCACAAATATATTCTATTCAAGAATATGAATTCCATAATAAGTGGTGCCACTACATGGTGCGTGACTCTGTGTTCTTGGCAGCTATTGCCATGTTTATGTTGGTATGCAAGTCATGTTGTGCAAGACTAACAACACTCACTAGTGACACCCTATGTGAACCAGCACAAATAAATATTAATATTGTAAGCAAATGATGACAGTAAACCTTTGAGAACAGTAAAGCAGCAGTGTATACTGAAAAGTTCATCTATGCATCCTCAATAATGCATGTGATAAAAACAAAAGATTGTCAGAGACTCTCTTTTTCCCTGTATGAACACACGCACACACACACACACACACACATAGACACTCAACTTTCAAAACTGAGAATGATGATGTAATCTCTGCCGAAACACATCTCGCACCCCTTCAAAAGCTCAGAACACACACACCTGTTTTACACCTGTAGACTCTCAAATCTCTAACAAACGTGTTCTTCATTACGCAGTTCTCACATGCGTATCTCTAATTTAAGTAATGTCTTGAGGAAAGGTGCGTTTTACTGTAATCTTCTGATCTAATAGAAAGTGAAAAACTTTTGGTACCGCAAATAAGAAGAAAAATCCAACAGAAACGCACTAACAGGCTAGAAACTGAAACTGTGAAATTCTCTCTCCCGTAGTGATTATCCTGACTTAAACCCTCCACCATAAGCGTGCGTGTGCGCATGTGAGCTCATGTTCACAGTCGTGTGTTTTTGGCTACTGTAAGATTTATTTCAGTTCAGGTTCTGTACTTTGGTCCTCCCACACACACACACACACTCCATTCATACAGCTAAAACAGGAAAATGCAGGGTCGCTCCAATGTTTTCATCTACTGGATTAATATTGAGCCATAGGCCATGATTTCCTGCAGCCACACACATTACTAGAGTGGTACGGCACTAAAAATAAAAAATAATCATACACGCCACAGAACAGCTCAGAGTTAAAGCCAAATTGAGAGAGAAAGGGAGATATGGATAAATAAAAAGGGTCAAAAAAGAAAAGTCAGTGCGCTCTAATCGAGATGAAAGAGCTGAGTGCTCAATCTGAAACTTACTTTACTTTACTTTCATGCAAAATGCGTGGCAGAAACAGTCAGAAAGAAAGAAACAGGTTAGACAGAGAGCAGAGGTAATAGTGGTGATACTAATTAAAATAAATCAGAGAAAGTTCAGAATCTCTATTAGCCTTATATTGCTCTCTATTAACCTATATACTTGTCTGTCAGAGCTACACGATCTCAGTTGTATGCATAGGTACAGTATTTGCATGTTAAGTGTTTTATTAGCACACATACATTTTTATACGTTTAGATAAATACTGAAACATACAGTGCCAAGGTATTAAAAGCATTCATTCAATGCTGCTAACACATTTGCCTAATTTAACATTATAACGATTTATTCTGTTCTGTATGATTGGCAAATAAGCTGACAACACACAGAAATCAGTAAATGAGGGCATTTACATTTGGTTCATTTGGTCATAAAATGAAGTAAAGAATACATTTAGCCTTGGTTCACTTAGTGTTCACACTGTCATTTTTAACAACAAACCTAAAGATATTAAACAAAAGGCAAAAGGGTAATATATTTATATTATAATATATATTGTTTGGAACTGGACCAAGACCCACCTTGTCAGGTCCAATGGTTTGGTGAACACCAAGGTTCAGAAGGCAACATTTACATTTATTCAAATAAATCAAACTAACAGAGCAATCACACCAAACCTGAGTGAAACTCATGACTTCACTTTTATTAGTCCATTTGGATTTCATTTAGAAATGAATTTGGTCCTTTCTCGGGCAAGATTTCTCTGTCACTGATAAATGAGAGTCCCGCTGTTCACTGTTACGGTCACAAACGTGTCACTTTTAAACCTAAATATTCATAAGGATTTACGTATAAATAGCCATAAATGTACTAAATGGAGGCAACTTTTCTAAAACTTAACAGTTACTTTTTTAACTATGCAAAATAGAAAAATTCCCTTTGTGAAGATTTATATACCCACACTGCATGCATAATCTCAAAGAGTGCATGCACAATTTGTTTTCTAAACATAAATGTTTCTTCCTTTAATGTTATTTCTTTTCATGCTTGTGAATACATTTATATGTACTTTATTTATTCAATTATTTCTTCTGTTTAATTCATAGATTACGCTACAGTGCTTTCCACTGCTGTGGTTTAACAGTCAAACAAATAAAGCAGCTTTGGACTTGAAAAAGACTTAACCTGTGAACTAGAAAGAGAAGGATAGCATTCTCTGAATGTGAATGTGTTTGTGTGTGTGTACCATCAGAGTAACATTTCTTGAAAACAGAGTTGCAGATAAACAGGTCTGCAGAATGCCCATCACATAATGAAATTGCTACATGTTGTTTACTAACATTTTGACTGATTTAACAGTTCAGTTGCCAAGAAATGTGCAATTGTTTTTTTAAAGCAAAATAGATTACCTTTACCTATTAAAAAGGTCTTACTGACATAAAGCTGAACTGAAATTAAGCTTTAAAAAGTCATATTTATAAAAAAGATTAAATAAATCAAAAAATGACCATTATATATTACCATTGAAATTCTAAATCATAATTTTTTATATAAAATACTACAGTAAATTAAATTAAATATTATATACATGAAATGTTACATTAACTCTTTTGAACAATATAGCCTATATATTAGACTATATTTATTAACTATTTGGATTTCCATGCACAGATTATGTCTGAGGATTACAGAATCAGAGCACAACAATAAAAAACAAAAACAAAGGAGCAACAAAGAGCTAAAATACAGGAGCAGAACATAAAGAATAAAAAAGCAAAATAACAAACAGCAAGATTGATGAATGGTTCAGAAGTGGGAGTCTGCTCACAGAAAGAGAGAGAGAAAGAGTGCTGAAAGGTCATGGCTTCCAACAGAGAGACAGAGAGAAAGACTGTAACCTGTTGGATTCAGTTTTAGTGCTGTGCTGTCTTACATTCTGCAGACAGACAGTTAATCTTCTTTAGGTTTTCTGTTTCATTCTGAGCTTATACATTTGGACTCTGGGCTTGTGTTGGATCTGTCATCTCTTCCTGTTAGGATTCTTGTCCATGTCCCAGTCTGTTATCCAAGCATCTCTCCCTCACCCTCTGTCTCTCTCTCACATTCTCTTTCTTTTTTTAATGCACATTTCTTCTTGTTTTTGTTTGCTATTTTGTATTTAATGCCTCAGTGTTTATCTTGTACACAGTAATAAATAATAATAACTTATGTCTTGAATACACTTGGCTACATATTAAATTTATATAAAAAAAAAATTATAATAAAAAAAAGGAATTTTAACCATAAACAAATTATATGTATACACACAAAAAATACTATATATAACATATAACAATATGTACAAGTATGCAAATAATAACACATAAACCTATTGACAAAGGGTCTAGTGGTCCTCTTTATAATTATAGGCTAATTTTTCTATGGTATTATACAATTATGTTTTTCTGCCTGTTGGTTCTTGCCACACCAACTTTAATATGATAGCTAAAAATCGATTTTTATATCCAATCTATCTATCGTATCAAAATCAGTGTGGCAAGGTTTAGTAAGACTTGTAGGAAAGTCGAAAACGAGACCAGAAATTGTATGATGACATAATGACTTGTGTCTAAAGATGAAAACGACAATCAGCATTTATGACAGTTTTGCATGATAAACTGTAACCTCAAACATGAAGATGATTGAATTTAGGCCGCGCATACCTGTATGAAAACTTGAACTATTTTCAGATTCAGAGCGTTCATGCCCTATGCAGATAACCTCCTGCTGCTAAACCACTCCAGCAAGGGTCAGATTTATCACAACGAATCCGCTCTCAGACTGTTAATCTCCAGTCTAATCAGAAGATCACTGAGAAAGCTTTTACCCATAATTCATCGGTGGTCGGCAAGCAGATTTTTTCATGAAAATCCTGGAAAACAGCTTCCGCTGCTCCTTTTCAGCTGCTGGGTTAATAAGGACAGGTTCTATCAGATTCCCTTAATGTCCCGATGCGTCTCGGCTCTGCGGGCCTGTGCAAATCTGGTCCGCTGCCAGGCCCGTCTGGGTTCTCTAAAGCCCTCGACTGAATTAGCCAACACATTTCAGTTAAATGTCAGCAGTAATCTATTCTAAGCCAACTGAAATCGCCTCATAGAAATATCACCTGGATGCAGCTGCTCACAAAATATAAAAAAGAATTAAAACAGAGTAAAATTGTTTGTTTTTTTGAAGACAATTGAAATGGCTAGTATTTTGAGTTTCCAGCTGCTGATAATGTGCTTTGCTTTCAGACCGTTTTCCTCTTGAATTTTCAAGCAAGAAACATTAAACTTCCTCTGCTCCAAACACATCAGTAAAAGACCAGCGAGATGTGGAGTTTTGACACACATTTGTCTCGTTTCTCTGTAAAAAGCCAAATCTGATCAGTGTTTTAGTTCCCACCTGGGCCTCATGAACCTTAAGAGCTGCTAGTTTTATCTTCAGACTCTCACTTCAATGTCATTACATTGCACAGGAACGTTCTGCTCTTTGTTCCGCATGTTAATGGATCTCTCAAAAGAAGGTTGAGAGGAGAGAGAGAGAGAGCGAGAGAGATGAGGAAGAAAGAGATAAATAGAAAGAGGAAATGGCAAAGTTATTTACAGCTGCTGGTATTGACTCCCTGTCACTAGATTTCCAACGGCTTGACATAAAGCGAACGTGCTGAAAGTGTTGCTGGACTCTTCTTTTTTTCCCTTTCCTCTCACCTTTCACCATAAAATAAGCTTTGTTTATCCAGGGCTGCTCTATAGCACTATAGGAGGACATTAAGGGGGGGATTCTATGAATGAACTGAACCCACTAATAGTGTTGTTCATTTGCACATGCTATATTTGATGTTTTAATACATGATTCACATGAATTATATGCAGATGACTTAATTTGGTGCAGCAACCAGTACAGATAGCACTAGCTTCTGGGTTATGGTTGGTAAGATATAAGAGCAAAATTCTGTTTGTTGGGGCACAAAATCTCAACAAAAAAGTATCATTAAAGGAATATCTTTTTTTAAAATTTAAACCAATTTGAGTTATTATTATTTATATATTTATTATATTATATTTATTTATTAAAACTGGGGTAGCCTGTTTTAATAAGTACAAATATAATTCTTAATATTTCTCAATTAAGATTAAAAATGCACAAAGGTGACACACCCCAGCATGTTACAACTTCAGGATGACCCCAGTATATTTTTGTGTTATGTTAAAGTGAAGGATTTACTAAAAAAAATTGAAAACACTCAGCAATTGCTAGTAAATTTCACAAATAATAACAAAGAAATGTCAAGTAACCCCTAGTGAAAAATAATATAGTATTTATATATATATATACATTTATTTTATGCTAAGTATACTACAAATACATACAATCCTCAACAATAGTGACATTAAAACACATTTTAAGCTCTGTGCATTGTGCACAAGTAGTACTCCAAATAAAGTTTAATTATAATTTTTAAATAAGTAAGTCTCAAGCAATATGCCAGTTAATATATTTATAGATTTGAACTATACTTAGTATGACATAAATGTATTTTAAATATATTATGTCTTTACTAGGGACACACTGAATTAGATTTTAAATTTTAAGTATAAAGACTGAAATAATATTTTCTTGTAAGACTTACTGAAATAATCTGTTTATTATTATTATTATTTACAACTTAAAAAAATATTTTTTACAGCTAAAAGTGGAGTTTGAGTTTCATTTAGATGCTAGTGAACAAAATACCAGAAAAAAAAATGTTAACTATAGCACTTTTCTAAAGAAAACCGACTTAAAATTGCTCTCTCATCCTCATCTTTTGATGTTTTCTGTTCTCAGAGAAGACAGTGGCTAAATTATTTACTGCTCACTGCACTTTCCATAGACGGTCAATATCCAGACAGAAAGAAAGCGAGAAAGAGAAGACACACTGACACCTGTCTGAATGCACCACACCAGGACAGACACAGAGACAGGACAAACACACTCACACATTCAGTCTCTTGGGTTTCAAGTCGTGATACTAAAATGTTTTGACAGCAGATTGCTGTTTAATTACAGAGCTGTCCTCTCAATACCTGTCTACAGTCAGGTTGTGTGTATTTTTGTGTTTTCCATCTAAATATTTTATAGTTTGTTAAGGGCTCAGACTGGCAGTAATTAGAATGTGTGCTTATTACATTATGGGTCAGGTTTGGTTAGATTTTGCTGTATTTGGCTGAGTAGTGGTTTGGGCTGGTTCGCCAATATATTAGATTTCTCTAATACATAAAATAAGTAAGCTTGACCAAACTTAAGGGGAAAAGAGTTTATTGAAGAAAGTCGTGTAGCATAGCCGTCTTCTAGATCTCAACCCAAGGTACTGTCTGTGTGAGCAGACTTTATACCTGGAAACAAAAGTCCCTCAAACAAAAGACAGATGCTCTTAGGACCTCCTACTGGAGGCCTTACAATAGGCAGGAAGCATGATCCATCCTGGGTATGGATCATTTCATTGTATGGCCATTTGGCTCACACCTTTAGACCAAATGTTGATTACTGGGGCACAGTTGCAATGTAACACATCAGATGGACTAATGAAGCAGAGCGGGATTTACAAGCCTGCTTCCACCTCACTGATTGGACTGTTTTTGAAGCTGTTGCAAAGATCTGGACGAGCTCACAGAGACTTTAACATCATATATCAGTTTCTGTGAGGATATGTGCGTTCCTACCAGGTCTTATTTAAACTACAACCAGTGTTGGGGAAAGTTACTTTTAAAAGTAATGCATTACAATATTGCGTTACTCCCTAAAAAAGTAACTAATTACGTTACTTAGCTACTTTTTATGGAAAGTAATGTGTTACGGTACTTTTGCTTTACTTTTTAAATATGAGCAGGGCTTGATTGTTTTTAATACAAGAAGTTCTAATCATAGCAAATGTAAAAGCCCTTTCACACCAAAAAGTGTAATGAATAAACCTCAGACTGAAAGAAAAGTAAATTCACGTCTGTAAAGTAGAACGCAGGAGAAGAGGGTTCAACACTCTTCAGCAACAAAAAAAAAAAACAATGAAGCATAATTGTTAGTTTATATAAAGTCATTTTTGCTTATTAGTATGGTTGAACTGAATCATCAAAGGTCAGAAGCAAAGACATTGGTTAATAAAATGGGATTAGATACATTTGTGTTGTTTAACATATTTAATTATTGCAGGTTTGCATCATATTCTGAGTTTGCATTTCACTGTTTTAATTAATTTTGATGAATTCTAAATCTGTTTTTTGCGAGTGGGATGAATTCATGCACATTCACATTTAGTCTAGAACTACAGTAACCGCATGTTCACACAGTCAATAAATGGGAAAAAAGTAACTGCCATTACTTTTTTGAAAAAGTAACTCAGATATTTTCTTGTAAATTAAAAAGTAATGCATTACTTTACTAGTTACTTGAAAAAAGTAATATTATTACGTAACTTACCCCAACGTTACCCCAACACTGCCTACAACAATGACAAACCATGGTTCACTGCAAACCTCAGACAGCTCCGTCAGGCCAAAGAAGATGCTCGCAGGAATGGGGAGAGATTCTTGTATAAACAAGCCAAATACACACTGGAAAATGAGATCAGAGTGGCAAAGAGGAAAACTGGAAAGATAAGGAACCAGTTCTCTTCCAGTAATCCTGCTTCAGTGTGGAAAGGTCTGAAAGACATCAATTACAAGACACCATCCCATCTTCACACAGATCTTCAACAGATCACTGGAGCTGTGCAAAGTCCCCTCATGATTCAAACGCTCCACCATCATCTCCGTCCCAAAGAAACCCAACATTATTGTCTTATAATTTGGCTTATCTGAAGGAGATCACTGGACCCTTACTGGATCCCCTGCAGTTTGCCTACAGAGCAAACAGGTCTGTGGATGATGCAGTCAACTTGGGACTGCACTACATCCTGCAGCATCTGGACAGACCAGGGACTTATGTGAGGATCCTGTTTGTAGACTTCATCTCCGCTTTTAACACCATCATCCCATAACTCATCCAGCCCAAATTAACTCAGCTATCTGTCCCCACCTCTGTCTGTCAGTGGATCAACAGCTTCCTGACAGACAGGCAGCAGCTAGTAAAGCATGAAAAATTTTCATCCAGCACCCGTACGATCAGCACTGGAGCTCCTCAGGGCTGTGTTGTCTCCCCACTGCTCTTCTCCCTCTACACCTAAGACTGCACATCTAAAGACCCCTCTGTCAAGCTCCTGAAGTTTGCAGATGACACCACAGTCATTGGCCTCATTCAGGATGGTGACAAGTCTGATACAGACAAGAGGTTAAGGAGCTGGCTGTCTGGTGTAGTCTTAACAACCTGGAGCTCAACACACTCAAAACAGTGGAGATGATCGTGGACTTCAGGAGAAACCCCCCTGCTCTCCCCTCACTCACCATCATGAACAGCACTGTGACTGCAGTGGAGTCATTCAGATTCCTGGGCACCACCATCACTCAGGACCTGAAGTGGGACATTCACATAGATTCCATTGTGAAAAAGGCCCAGCAGAGGTTGCACTTCCTTCGCCAGCTGAGAAAGTTCAACCTGCCACAGGAGCTGCTGAAACAGTTCTACTCCGCCATCATTGAATCTGTCCTCTGCACGTCAATAACTATCTGGTTCAGCTCAGCTACCAAATCTGACCTCAGAAGACTACAGAGGGTAGTCCGGACTGCTGAGTGAATCATTGGTATAACCCTCCCCACTCTCCAAGAACTGTACTTATCCAGAGTGAGTTTAATAAAGAGACTAAATTATGGCTTAATTTAAAAAAAAAAATGTTTCCGTTGGGCTACTATAGCTGTAATGTAAAAAAAATAAAACTATTTGCAAAAATAATTAGCTTAATATGAAAAAAAAAACATCAATGAAAGTCCCTACCGTGATATAACAACAAATGCATTAGTGTCAGTTTTTTCTTCGGCACTCACATTGTCTTAATAGAACACAGCAGATGAGATCAACCTCTGAACTAGTACAGTGTGAAGATCTGTAGTCAATGATAGAGGACTGATGGAACGCTAATGGCACTAGACATTTTTCATATTTTCATATTACACTTGACTTAAAACACAAATCTGTCAGTGTGACATCCCACCCAGTCATCAGAATCCACAGTTCTTATCTGTTACAGATGTACTATAATTTCTAAGGCACTAGTGTCATCAAACAAACTGCAGATATAATGACCATTTCAAACAGCTTTCCTCAGGATTTTTGCAATGTTAAAATACCAGAGGTAGACAATGTAAAGAATTTCATGTATACAGTAATCTTGTATACACTACCATTGTTCACATTCATTGTTAGTTCAATGCTAATGCAATTAAGTAATGTTAATGAATGGGACTTTTCTGTAATGTATTACTTATGATTGTATGTATATTCCCAAATAGCATCAGTGAACTGTGTTTGCATTTGACGTCTCAGTTCTGTGCTCTGCTGGGCTTCTGAAGGTCAGTTTTATGAGGGAGGAGATTTTTTTGAACACACAGGAGAGTGGCTCCTCGCCCTGCTCTGATCCTGCTGTGGCCTCTACGCCACAGGTGTGGCTGCTCTTTGTTGCATTATTAAAAGCCACATTCATGCTCCTTCTTTCTCTTTCTTTCTTCCTGTCTCTCTCTCTATCAGTCGAGATCACAAACCGGGACATCAATGAACAGAGGGCAGAGAGGGGGAAAAGTGGAGGTGTTTGTGTGCTCAAGAGACTCCTTGTCCCATTGATTAGCTTTCAGTCACACACAAGCCTGGAAGAGGAATTGGAACAGAAAAAATAACATTGTGAATTATCTTTAAAAGGGTGAACAGAGACGGATTTTCTCTCCCTTCATCACATACTCGCAGGGTCTCATACATGAAACGTGGTTATTGGTGATTAGTGTGAGAAACCAGGGTTTAACTGGTTCCCATTGTCACTTCACAGTCAAACATCATGAAGATGTCAACTATTTTGTTATTTTAACTTGACTGTGAAGTTCTACATCATCTACACTATTTTTATTATTAGATACTTTTATTAGGGGTTTTGTTTTTGTTTTTTGGATTGACATAAGTATGGAAGCCCATTTCCACCACTGAATAAAACAGTTCTGACTTTTTACTCTCAATTGCAAGTTCTTGTTCAATTCTGACTTTTTTCTCAGAATTGAGATTCTGGCCTTTTTTCTTAAAATTGCATGATATAAAAAAATTTTTTAGATAAAAACTGAATTCGCAAATGCAATAGTAAATTATAAAGTCCAGTTCTGGGGCACTTTTAAAATGTAAAAATGTCACTTAGTGCCATTTTGCACATTATTGCTGTTGACAGCACAGTTAAATAAAACTGTAAATAGCAGCAAACAGCCTTTCACTTGACTGAAAAGTGAATTTTTGAGGCATTCATGTCACTAAAATGCAGACACCAGTAAGTTGGCTGCATGGACATTCTCAAGTCGAGTTTGTTTTAAATAAATCCTAAGATGTACGTCGGAAATGGTGTATACACCCTTCACAGCCCTTTTTTATGTGTCCTCAATGTTACAGTACTTCATGAAGCCCCATGATTCATCTAGATCAACACCTTCCACTTAATGTAGTCAATATACAAGTTGAAAGAAAAAAAAACACACGTATGGAGACAGTTCTTCCCGAGCGAAGGAAACCCAGGGAGTAGGCTGACTAGAGGTGAGCTGAAAGACAGAAAGACAGACAGACTTGGATAAGAAAAGGAGAAAGACAGACACAGATAAAGGTGCCAGCTTGTGGTGAAGTTGGAACGTTTTTCGTTCCGATCGATGAGAATCCATTAACGGGGCATCTGCTGTACCTTTGACTACTTAAAACACACACCACACACGTGCAGACGAACGCCTGTGGACACAGACACATCAAAGTAAGAATGAGTGAATGATACAGGCCATCATTGATTACAGATGATGGTCTGCGTAATAAGACGAATGAGCAGGTTTCAGCTGAGGTCCCTGCTGTTTAAGTCACCATGGAGACACGTACTGATTGGCCCCGGTGTTTGAGACCCTGGGTATCGGAGTCATGGTAATGATTCAAGATGTCAAGAGAAATTGTCTTTAAGGAAAACGGGAGACGGAGAGCGTTCCTCTGCCCCCGTTTCCTTCACGGTTAATGTCTCAAGCAGAGGTAGAAGATCAAAGAGAGAGACAAATGTTTCTAATATACTGCCGCTGAGAGCATAACACAGCAGTCTTCCTTCAGTCTTCTTCTGTCACCTTGGCAACTAATTGCATTGTTAAAAATTAGCATATTCAAATTCACCAACTGTATTATGCCACATTGAGAGGCTACGACACTATGTAAGTGGGATATGTATCTTGCAGTACACCACCAAAAGGCACCTCTCCTCTACAAACTCCCTTTATGGAGCGCATAAAAGGCCATTCCTCAAACATCCTGGTTCGAGGTTTGAAGTTAAAGGTGCTCCAAGTACCTTTTTCCTCATTAAGACAGTCTGATGCAAAAAGAAATGAATAGTACTCTTTTGAAAACTTTCAAGATAGATCTACCATGAGCTCCAATGTTTAGCGATAGTAAAGTAGATTCTGCAGAAGCAGGAATACTATCATTAATTAGAAGTATTTAAACATTTTTGTTAATTAAAAATTTAAGCAGAAATAAAAAAAAATATATATATATATTAGATGAAAAATGTAAACAAAAATTAGAAATGTTGCCTTGGCAGCTAATTGAAATAAGTGGAAGCACTAAAATTATTAATTGGAAATAGAATAAAAAAAATTAAGAAAAGCTCAAATTTAAATAAAATAATATATTTTTTTAAAAAGACAGAAAATGACAATAGCACAGAACACTAAAAATTACCCTAGCATTAAAATGAGAAATAAAAATTATAAAAGCTAATTCTATATGAAAAGTAATAATAAAAATAATGAAAGCTATTTCCGAATAATAATTAAAATTATAAGTGACGCCAAAGACTAGCAGCTACTGTCCTTCCCATAAATCATTGTGATTCATGTCCGTTTCTCTACTCTTTCAAACAACATATTTACTTGTATATATTTACACATTTTGCAATAAGTTTCAGATATATTGTATTTTATACTATGACTTGGGGTCAATAGTTTTGTATTATGCCATTGGTTGTTTACCCTTTTTTTCGATTACATCTTTCGCAATGCTCCATAGAATACATAATTCACAGCCTCAAAAAAGACTAAGTGCACAGAACTGTACCTTTCTCAGATTTTCAAATACTTTTTTGCTTAAAATCAAAGTTTGCAATGTTGTGATTCATCCCAGAGTTGGTTGGTTTGGTTCACAGCTCAGAATTCTGGACCTGAAAGGTCTATTTAAACCCCCTGTGGAGAAAATGAATGGAAAATACTTCCTGAACCAAGCATTGGTCTGTGTTCTGTCTTAGCCTTGCAAACAGTGTTTCCTTTAGGAAACACTAGTTTCTAGTTTCTTCATGTTCTCGGCTCATTTTGAATACTGTTCGACACAGGAACAGGACAACTGCGGTGCTAAAACCTTCCACCATGACATCATCAGCCATCATCAGCGATTTTGGATCATGTTATTGAGACCCAGTGTTAGTTCCATTGAGCCTGCCAGTTTTTCAAATATGCATGAAGGTGCACAATGTCGTAAAATGGCCAACCCTGCTGTGAATAAGTGCAATCTGACTGACTGCTGATAAGACACTGGCAGATGACAGGTGGCTGTCATCACCAATTACATGCCAGTTTAAGAGTGCTGAAATCTGCTGAGAAACAAAAAGAAGCATCGGGTGTGCGCCAGTGCGCTAACTTCATATCTGTGGCAGTAACTGAAGCTGCTTTGATTAGGATCGATGACTGTCTGTGGTTTCATTAAAAGCCAATCAGTAAATTCGATCACTGGCTTAGGGCCGGGTGATGCTGCGCTCCTGCCTGGGTCAAAGATCAATTAGCACTGCACATCGCTCTAGTGATTCCTATGTTAACCCACATCTCCATTCTGACTGGCCCGAAAATGCGTGTCCTCGGATATTAGCTTCCTTTCCGGCGTTAGCTGAGACCTGCGTGTGTAACCGATCCCTTGCCAAAAAGAAACGGCGCGGGTTCAGAGGGCAGCATTATTTAGCTGAGTGAAAGAAGACGGATGAATTAGTCATGATACTGCAGATCGGGACTCTGACGCAACTGCATTTGATAAGACACAGGTGCTGCTGTCAGGAGAGGGTGTGGTAGCTTTGACTGGATTGACCATTGGAGATGAGTATTGATGATATGGGTGAGGTTCTAACCTCAGACCTGGAATGGGACTGAAGATGACAAAAACGAAGGAGAATATGCGCATTTTCAGGCATGCATACAGTAAAGAAGAAACAATTATCACAAATTGTTAGTAAATTTCACAATAAAAATTACAAAGAAAAAGCAAGCAATGCAATTAAATGTTCAATTTTGAGGAAGAAAAACTGAAATAGCTAGTATTGTCTTGTAAACGTACTCCAATAACATTTATATATTTATAGTTGTTGTTGGTTTTTTGGGGGGGGGTTTTATAAAATAACATCAAACATCCTTATTTTTTCCTTTAAGTTTTTTAACAAAACTTTAAAGCTGGAGCTGGATAATAACAATTTTTGAATTTAGAATTTTTGTTTTAGAATTAATGAGCTCTGCATCATCGACACTTAGCTGAATAACGACACTATTGCCTTCTGTAGAGCTACTTATTGTGGAATTAAGCTTTGGTCATTCTGTCAAATCAACCAAATTTTAGGGTGTGTTTACACCTGCTTATTTGGTTCGATTGAATCAAACTCAAGTTCATTTCCCCCCTTGCTGCAGATCTTTTGGGCAGGTGTGAATACAGCAATCGCACTTGGGTGCGGACCAAACAACCGTACCGAGACCCAGCTGAAGAGGTGGTCTCAGTCCGCTTACAAACAAACTCTGGTACGGTTGAATAGATGAACCGTACCCCATTTGCACCAGCAGGAACCAGTTGCTAGTTCAGAGCCAGTGCTATTGCCAGTTCTTAGTTGGTTCGACTGGCGAGCCCTTTAAGAACCGGTTGCTTTTCCACAGGCTAGAGAGCCAATACAGAGCCAGGTCTTACATCACTGAATAAGTGTCATGTTTCGTTTCACTAGCGCGGCCATAGCAGCGCCAAACACAACAGACTTGTTCGAGGTGCATCGGCGATACAACATACTAAAGCACTTTGAGAGCGATCCAAAAGCATAAAGAGCCATCTGCTTTCCAGTCGCTCCCGCAGCACCCCGATGCCTCGCACCGACCGGTCCACGCAGCACCGATCCATCTTGAACAAGCCTAAACAAACTATCAACAATGCAGACGTTGCTTGCTATTGGTGTTCATGGCTTAGCGAACCTAAATCGGCATCCAAACACGGCGAATCCAACGTGTTCATGTTTAGCTGCTATTTCAAATATGGCGGTCCAAAGTTTCTGTCGTCTTGTTGGTCACGGTAACCCTGCCCCCAGCCCCTGTCGCAGGCGGTTCTTCCTTCTAGTCCAGCAATGTTTTGGTGCTACTTACGAACCGCTTTTTTCCTGGTTCGGAGTTTGTGCTTTGGGTGTCGAAAGACAAAGAACCGGTTTGAAATTAGGCTCTGGCTCTGAACCAGCAATGAAACTGCCTTGGTGGAAAAGGGGTATGAGTGGATGACATTAAGCACACGTGTAGTTTTGTTTACAGTTTCTGTTTCACTTGCAAAAACGGCAGTGTGAAAGCAAACCGCACCAAATCAATATTGTATTTGGGCCGGACCAAAGCAAGTGAACTAGTGGGCTTTCCTTGTGTGAATACACCCTTAGAAACTTCCCCGGCTCAAATTTCTGATTTTGTTAATATCTTTCTAAAGAAATATAAACATGTATAGTGAGGAAAGCCAAAATATTAAATGTCATGGATGTGTATTTACTGAGTAAACCACTATTTTGAGGAGGGGGGGTCAAAATAACTATTTTCACCTGAGATTCAGAGCCAAATTACACGGTGGTAAAAATTACTTCAGAAAGATATAACAGTTTACTCCTGGAGCCATATTTAGATCCCAATATCTCTGGAACTGAACCATACAGGGCCTTAAAAATAAAGATGTCAAAAGGAAAGTTTATTAAGACCCAATATGTAAAAGGACTTTATCCTTATACGTAATACTTCTTGAGTTACCGGCATGCAAACTTTGGAGAAAAAACGTGAAAAAAATTAATTCCAAAATAATGGACTACTTAGTAGATATTAATCCACAACATTTCATATTTTGGCTTTCCTCACTATGTTTATCTTTCTTAAGAAAAAAATTATAACAAAATCCAAAAGTTGAGCTGGGGACCTCTGGTTGAGTTGACACAGAATGACCCACTTGCTTTTTTAAAAATTATTATTGAAATAAACTTAATCAACACTGAACTAACTTGAGCTGAAAAATGTCAGTATTATCTTCTGTAGAGCTGCTTGATAGTTGAACTGAGTTTGCTTCATAACTAATTAACTTTGCAATAATCACAATGTTACTGAACAAAAATGAACCAACACTAACTAAACTGAGCTAAATAATGACACTACAGTCTGTTTAGAGCTGATTTACAGCTGAAATTGTATTTATTTCAGCATTAATAATGTTATTTTCTAGTTTAATGTGTGAAGCTTCTTAAACAATCTGTATTGTATAACGCACCATATAAATAAATGTGATTTGACTTAAAATGAGAAAAAAAATTAAAATAAAAGCAATATAATATAATATGAAAAATAAATAAATAGATATTTTTACTTGGAAATAAGGAAAAATACTGATAAATAAGATACAGGGTTGAGTAACAGGTCAAAGTTTCATGCGGAATGTGTATTCAGCTGTGAACAGGTGGGGTTTTTTCTCATGCTGTATTGCAGACGTTTTCCATCTTCCAGGATGTCACATCTGGAATAGATTGAGAGTGTTTATGTGTGTATTTGTGTAATGGGGTGAATAAAAACTGGTGTGGTAGGTCTCCTCGACTGAGGACAGAGAAGGAAGAAAAATCGCGTCTGGAGCACGGTGGTGGAGGAGGAGTGGCCTAGTTTCTTCAGCAACCTACTTACAAACTTCAAAACTTAAGCAGGCGGTGGAATTCAGATGAGCTGATGAATCCTTTAGGAATGTTTGTGGCTGAATTTATGCCAAATGTTAGAGTGTGTATATGTGTGCACTTCTGAAATGAAGCCAATCGCCCAAGAAACTGACACTTTACTAGATCTGAGCAGGTGGCAAGTGTAAATTTCTGGTGTGTGAGCTACCTTAGGGTTTAGATCCCTTTAGCCAGAGTATCAACATGATGAGTCTGTCAGGCCTGAGCCCAAACTTTCAGTTAATACTGAGCACTGACAGAATTCTATATCTGTGCAGGGATTTTATAAACTTTCTGACGCCAAGGATCCGCAAACATGGTCCCCTTGTAAGGGACCCCTTCCTAAAATATAAAAGCAGGTACTTATTTTTTCACACAGTATAAAACTTTATATATGAAAGTATTAAGCATATTATTATAAAGACAACATGTTGATGTTAAATTATCGGCTTTGAAGAGAAGGATTTTTAATTCACTAAATACACAATTACACAAATACACAACAATCTATAATATATATATATATATATATATATATATATATATATATATAGTATCTCACAAAAATGAGTACACCCCTCACATTTCGGCAACCATTTTAGTATCTCTTCTCAAGGGAAAATACTATAGAAATGAAACTTGGATATATTTTAAATTAGTCAATGTACAACTTGTATAGCAGTTTAGATTTACTGTCCTCTGACATACTCAACATACAGCCATTATTGTCAAAAAAACCTGGCAACAAAAGTGAGTACACCCTAAGTGATAACAGCTATACGTCGTTTAACCATGCAAAGCCACATATCCTATTCATCATGTTCATGGTTTTGTCTGCTTGACAGGACTATAAAAATTTGTGTATCTTATATTAGAGTAGTTAAAATTTGGTGCTTTGAGTACAATTCTCTCATACTGACCAATGGATGTTCAAAATAGCACCTCATGGCACAGAACTCTCTGAGAATTTGAAAATTAGAATTGTTGCTCTCCAAAAAGATGGCCGAGGCTATAAGAAGATCAGTAACAACCTGAAACTGAGTTACAGTACAGTGGCCACTGTCATACAGAGGTTTTCCAAGACTGGTTCCACTCGGAACAGGCCTCCCAAGGGTCGAACAAAGAAGTTAAGTCCGCGTGCTGTGTGTCACGTGCAGAAGCTGCCTTCAAAAAACAGATGTATGAGTGCTGCCAGCATTGCTTTAGAGGTTGCAGAAGTGGAAGGTCAGCTTGTCAGTGCTCAGACCATGCGCCACACACTGCAACAAGTCGGTTTGCATAGCCATCGTCCCAGAAGGAAGCCTCTTCTGAAGATGGCTCACAAGAAAGCCCGCAAACAGTTAGCTGAAGACAACCTGTCCAAGAGCATGAATTACTTGAACCATGTCCTGTGGTCTGATGAGACTCAGATAAACTTGTTTGGCTCAGATGGTGCCCAGCATGTGTGGCAACGCCCTGGTAAGGAGCAGTGGCGGACTGGCCATCTGGAGTACCGGTGGGCCGGTGTACAATGTGGGCCGGCCCTTTGCGTAAATAGGCTATATATAAAAAATGAATTGTAGTAAATGTACGTATAGTCTATCCTTCCATCGGCCCAGACGAATGGCCCGCACGGCCCACTTGATTAAAAAATTCTAATTCATTTAGCGTGTTCCAGCTCAGTGCAGCGGCTCAAAAGCACTCGTCAATGTCATATGTCAATGTCAATAGCCAATCAAAGTGTAGAAGGCGGGATTTACAGTTCACAGATGCTGAGCTGCGCGCAACTTGAATGCAATCTGAGGTAAGTAAGCAGCTAAACATGACGAGACAATTCAGCAATATTTGCCAACTGTTTACGATATTAAAAAAAAGTTAAACGAAAGACATTAATTTTCAGGAATGCAAACTACTACTGGCCTTTTCAAATTTATCAGATTTTAATGCCATTTACGTTATTCGTCACAATGTACCCTACATAATATAGCAGTTTTCAGCAGACATGAGATAAGAGTTAATGTAATATCTCTATATAGGCTTTCTTCCGTGATTTCACGTGTCTAAGAAAATGTTTAAAAATCTATAAAAATCATTCTCAATCTTACTCTAAAACATTGTAAATCTGAAGACTTTTGCTTTCGAGTGCTGTGCATTGGAAAGTGATTTATTTTATAGGCCTAATAAAAATATAATTTGCTAATTATTTCACATGCATTATTTTATATGGTTAAAAGTTTGAAATAATTAAGGCTTTTTATTTATTTATTTATGTATTTATTTATTTGAAAGAACATTGCATTTATTCGATCAAAAATACAGTAAAAAAAATAATATTATGAAATATTACACTTAATATAGTGGTTTTCTATTTAGGATGTTTTAAAATATAATTTATTCCTGTGATCAAAGCTGAATTTTCAGCATCATTACTCCAGTCTTCAGTGTCCCTTCAGAAATCATTTTAATGCTGCTTAATTTGCTGCGTAATTATTATAAGTTATTATTTGAGATCAATTCTTAATAATGGTTTTTATTATTAGTATAATAAAATACCAATAACCAATAATTTTATTAATGGTTCTCAGTTAAAGAACAGCATTTATTTGAAATATAAGTACTGCGTAATGAGTGTAAATATCTTTACTGTCACTTAAATCAATTTAATGCAACCTTGTTGAAGAAAAATATATATTTATATTTTTTAATCTTAAAAGACTGAATGGTATCACATTTTCCACAAAAAGATATGAAGCAGCACAATAGTTTTCAACATTCATAATAATCAGAAATGTTTCTTGAGCAGTAAATCAGCATATTAGAAGGATTTCTGAAGGAACACTGAAGACTGGAGTAAACATTCAGCTTTGATCACAGCAATAAATAATTTTACTATATATTCTCATAAAAGACAGCTATTTTAAATTGTAACATTAAATATTTCACAGTACTGTTTACTGTATTTTTCATTATCAAAATAATTTGTATACTCTTTTCCACAATTGGAGCTCTATTCCTTAAAATGATAGATGTCAAGCTCCTGCAAAAGGACAATACTGTATATGACCAATAGAAAGGCCCATAGAAACAGTCCGCATTCTGCACTATTCAAGTCTTAGACGATGCCAGAGCATTGTGTCATATGGACTGATAATATAGGTATTTAACTTTAGTGATATTAAACTGCCCCCTTAAAAATTATTTACTATTTGCCATATGCACCAGGAAAGACAAATTATAATGTAAAGAAGTATGCCAGTCATTTATGGTGTGATACGGTGTGTTGCGGACCGGGTTTGGTGGGACGCTCTGTGCCAAAAAGTCCAGGGCCACTTTTTGGCCCCAGTCCGCCCCTGGTGAGGAGTACCAAGAAAACTGTCTTGCCTACAGTCAAGCATGGTGGTGGTAGCAACATGGTCTGGGGCTGCATGAGTGCTGCTGGTACTGGGGAGCTGCAGTTCATTGAGGGAAATGTGGATTCCAACATGTTCTGTGACATTCTGAAGCATTCATGATGTCCTCCCTTCAGAAACTGGGCCGAACTGCAGTTTTCCAACATAATAGCGACCCCAAACACACCGTCAAGATAACAACTGTCTTGCTGATGAAGGTGAAGGTGATGGAGTGGCTAAGTATGTCTCCAGACCTGAACCCTACTGAGCACATGTGGGGCATCCTCAAGCGGAAGGTGTAGAAGCACCATGTGTCTAACATCCAACAGCTCCGTGATGTCATTGTGGAGGAGTGGAAGAGGATCCCAGCAACAGTCTGTACAGCTCTGGTGAACTCAATGCCAAGGAGGATTAAAGCAGTGCTAGATAACAATGGTGCCCCTACAAAATATTGACGCTTTGGACACAGTTTTGACATGTTCACTTAGGGTGTACAGTTATTTGCACAATAATGGCTGTATGTTGAGTTATTTTTAGAGGACAGTAAATTTGTACTGCTATACAAACTGCACATTGACTACTCTAAAATATATCCAAGTTTCATTTCTATAGTATTGTCCCTTGAGAAGATATACTAAAATTGTTGCTGAAATGTGAGGGGTGTACTCACTTTTGTCAGATACTGTATGTATATATTATATTTAATATCCTAATTAATAGCACATTTTTCTGAAATTAATCGCGATTAACTGCGGTTAACATTAAAGTTTTTAAATATAATTTTATATTGCAATAATTTCACATTCAATCTTCAGATTAATGTACAAACAATATAAAGACAGTATATTTTTTAATATTTGTTTAATATTTTTTTTTAGGACTGAAGGCCAACACTGATCACTGATACCAATACAGTTTCTCTCAGCTCTTTTTACCATTTCATTTTACCATTTACCATTACCATTACACACTTCAGGTCATAAAGTCTCAATTAATGAGCTGACGAGTTGAATCGGGTGTATTAGATGAGGGAGACAGTGTGGGCTGCTCCAGGACAGTTTTGAAAACCATTTCATAAACATGTTCTTAAATGTTACTCATATAAAATATATTACATGCACTCAAAGTTTTAAGGCAGCTTTAATCGCCTTTTTGGTAACATCATGACTTACCTGACCACGACATTGAATGCACGTAGTTTATTTCTCGCTTTGATATGAAATGATACAGGCTACAGCACGCGCATGCACCTTTGTGCGTGCAATTGAGCACGCGCTGCGAGCACAGCACTGTTTCCGCGCTTGTTTGACTCGCAACTGGCGCAGGGGTTAAGTGAAACGTCTGAAACGTCTCCGGTTTGATCTGCTCATAAAGACATTCTGCGACTGAATAAATGCACTTCTTGTCAAGAGAAAAAGTGACAGAAACAGCAGTTGTGAGTGGGGTGGCCAACCCTAGCTTCTCCCCTGCGTTAATTGCGTTAAATATTTTGAACAAGTTAAACTGAAAAAATAATCACCTAATGCTAATCTCAATCACGCGACACCGTTATACACAGCGCTGGGAGATACAGTGGAGAAAGTAGTCGAATTCGCCACAGAATCAATAACTTCTCTGTCAAATCTTGTGAGAAGCATTCAAATTCTTCGCAGAATTCTGTTAAAGCTAAGGCTATCAGAACAAACGCCACTAATGTGCCTGAAACCAGGAAAATCTCTGTTCAATAAACACAAATCTCCACCATTCACCATGGATTTAATAAAACAACAGGAGCAACTTGTGGCAGAAATGGTCTAATGTTTTCGAGTGTTTTTAAATGCTTCACACAACTGTCCCCAGCACTTCGAAGCTTTAAGTATTACCGAATTTGAAAGTTATTTTTAATGTGATGACATTAGCCTAATTGTTCATCCTTGATGACAAAAAGAGAAAACCACTCATGCATGAGTCCAGAACACAACATTTAGTCCTAAAGACAATAAAAGCAACCTCTGAAAACACCGAGAATCATGAAATTTCACTGTTTTTGGTATCAACTGCTGAAATATTGGTATCATGACAACAACCCTACTACAGACTCTTCCTCAAAAGCTCAATAATGCATGTGAAGCCCCGCAGCTGGTCCAATTCCTCACAAAAGCAGAGGTTGTTTGCGTAGAGGCGATTGGTATGAATTCAGTTTTTTCAGTGGAATCCTTCTGTGCTCATACAGCAGATTTGCTGGTGAATGAACTGAGCTAATCTGCTGTCGAATTGTTGTTTCAGACATCACTGGAGCTCGTGAATTTCAGAGGGAATCGTGGCTCCAAGCGGGTCACACCGACTCACCGTGGGAGGCGGATCTGAAAGCGTGAGGGGGTGGGAAGAGGGAAAGAAAGGATTGAGGAGGATGAGACAGAGCTTGAGATGTGAGTGGGATGAGAGTTTGGGTTTGGGAGTTTGCATGTTGTGTAACAGCAGTCAGGCTGTAACGCACCACTCGCTAACTGTGAGCCTGTGGCCCGCAGTGCTAAAAGGCTAATGGCACGCTCTCCATACTAACGGCATCCCTCTCCTCATTACCACGCCAGTGGAGTCACAGCGGCAATAAAAGCAGTCGAATCAAGCGGTCGTCAAGCATGACAGAAACTGTATGTGACTGCATGCGTTAAAGAGACGCTAACGCATGTGGCGTTCAAATTCTGTCCTTTATGACAGCTGCAACAGATCCTTGGAGGTTTTGTAAAGCTTGGATACTTGTGAGATTCTAAAACAGAGAGTTTGGCATCAGATTTGTTCCACAATCCTCTGGTTTCTCCTTTGATATCCTATGCAGCTTCATGGACTGACTGTTTCAAGGGCAAGGAACAAATCTATAGATATGAACAGCTTGTGTAAGTTCAAATGTTCAGCATTATATGTTTTTGCACTCTCTCTCACTCACTCGTTTGTTCTAAATCTGTCCTTTTTGCTGCACTATCATTGGTTTCAGTACAAAATCATGAATAATGTGGCTGCTGTAACTTTGTTACAAAGACCCTCTCCTTCACCTGGGTGTTTAAATGCTGATTCCTGCATCTTAAACACTGTAATACACACAGGGAGACCAAGGAGGTCTATAATAGCTGGAGGGAGCTGTCCTTGGCTGTTACTCAGCAGGAAAAAACTCTGCTAACTTTTTTTTAGAGTACAGGTGGGAGGTGCAGTGTTTTTTACCTGAGCCATAAATACCATTTGACTATTCACCCTGGAAATGACAGTCCTGATGACACCAACAAGATAAAGATCAATAAATACCAAATCCAATATCATTCAAAAGTTTGGGGTCAGTAAAATCTTATGATATGACAGCAGGACATTTATAATATTACAAATAATTTCTATTTTCGTGGGTAATGGCCAAAACGTCACTCATATTTTAACCAATAAAGCTGTATTTCTTCAAGAGTGTTGCACCTTTTCTAATTAAAATAGCCTAATTTTTTAAATGCTATTCTTTCTATTCATCAAAAATATTAAGCAGCATCACAGTTTTCATCAAAAAATCAATAATGAATGTTACTTAAGCATCAAATCAGCACATAAGAATGATTTCTGAAGGATCATGTGACACTGAAGACTGGCATAATTTTTGCTAAAAATTCATCTTTGCCATCATTGGAATAAATATATTATGTAAAATATATATGAAATAGAAAACAGCTCATTTTCATAATATTACTATTTTACTGTATTTTTAATCTAATAAATGCAGCCTTGGTGAGCATTAGAGAGAAAAAGAGCTTGCCAACCACAGGGTTTTTAACTGTAATGTTTTTATATATGGCACAATGTCTACTACAACATAATGTTTACCATTTATATATTGCCTGCAAAAAAATAAATAAATAAAATATTCCATCAGCGTACACCGTTACCTTTGTGCCCCCATAATGGTGTAGTTATGGCATCTACCAGCTGCAGTCTGGACCAAACCCCATTATTGTCTTTATGCAGACACAATAAGCTATAATGTGAGCTACTTCTCTGTGATCTAGAGTTTGGTTTGAATCAGTCCCCTAAATGTCAAGAAGAGTAGAGCTCTTTATTAGCTCTATAAATGAAAGAAAACTTCAGTGAAATCTCTGAACAAATATCTAGCTCAGTGTAGCGTCTGGATACCTTTGCTCTGTCAGTCAAAACAACCAACACTCATTTGTTTCTCTCTTTTGTTTTCACTCTTCCATTAATATTCCACTTTCAGTCAGATCCAAAACAGATAGGAAGGTGTGGAAAAAAATAGATAAGCAGATATGGTACAAACCTCAGTAGGCTGATACACTTCAGGATCAGAGAGGAACGTAGAGAAAGCAGGAAAAAAAGATTGCATGTGAGAGATTTAAAGAGAGTTTTTCTATGTGTTTGAGCTAGTATTCTGCATACTGCATTTAGATTACAATCAATAAATGGCTGAGGATCTTATTGTCTAATTTATCCATTTAAGATTCAGCTGAATGAATAAAGGTCAAAGCCTTGATTAAAACACTATTAAATCTCTTGCAACAGCCTAATCAGAAACCTCAAATACTTGAAGTGTCTGTGCGTATGTATTAAGCGATACATGGAAGGAACAGCGTACACAAGCGCATCAGCCGCGAGAGCCTGCGCGTCTATTTTTCACATCAAAGCGCATTTGCTTTGAGCATATGCACACATACACAATGCCTTGCAAAAGCATTGAAACCCTTAACCAATTTTCTCATTTAGCTGAATTACAAATTCCTCTTTGAAATGCAGTTCTCCATGATATTATTTCTGAGCAATGAAATTCAAAATTAACTACTTTAATATGACATTTATTTGTTAGAAAATATGCTACTGAAATAAAAACTGAATTTTGCTGTCTGTGTTAACGTATCCAATCCCAGCTTTTGAATATTTGATACAAACACCATTTCAAGCAATTACAGCTTTTGTCTTTTGGGGTAAACACACCGTTCAGGTGCGATTCTTCTCTAGAACAGTGATTCGTCCAGGTTGTTCAGGTCCAAAATACACTTCCTGATATTTTGGAAAAGTACTAGGCACAGAGACAAACACACATTTGTCTTCATAGATCAAAGCAGAATGAGAATACAGAATTTACTCATGAATACACGGGACCATTTAGAAGTAAGCCATAATCCTTAACTCAGTCCAGAGGGAGCTTTTATTTGGCCTGTAGTTTCTGTAGTCAGCGTTGTTAAGCCCTCTATCCTGCTGGGTGTTTAGTTGTGTTTTTGTGTGTATCATCTCTGTGTCCCAGATTGTATTGTGTGTTCTTCTATATTGCATGTGCAAAGTGTAAATTAGTTTAGATTATAAAACACACTGTGAGATCTCTCGCTCAGAAATATTCCCACATGGCACAATCCAGTCCTCCCAGAATGACACTCTAATCGACTCATGAAATGAGTTTGGGAAAGTGTTAAATGAGCCTCCAAAAATAAGACAAATATTAGCTTTGACACAGATTCGTGAATAAGCCCTTTCTTTGTCCTAGTGTTGACAAAGAGTTATTTGAATCATCCCTCATCGGCCTACAGCGATTAACCTGTTCAGCTGTCAGACTGCAGGGCTTTTATGTGAATGTGTATAGTAGCACTCTTACGTAAAGGGATATTCCAGGTTCACTTCAAGTTAAATTCAATCGACATCACTTGTGGCATAGTGTTGATTACCACAAAAATTAATTTACACTTCTCTCTCCTTTTCTTCAAAAAAACAAAAATCTGGGTTACAGTGAGTCAGTTACAGTGAAAGTAAATTGGGCCAATGTGAGGTTAAAATATTTTTTTAATAGTAAATCCACAATGTAAACAATTATTATATTGAGATTATTTTGTATACTTGTTTAATTTACAACTTGCTATGGCAGCATAACTTCTAAAATGACCATAAAACTGCCAAGAATGTCTTTACAGCTCAAATAATATACAGAAGAATCACCTCAAAAATGCCCTCAATTCACTCCCATTTCACCATAACCTTGATTTTGTATGTCGTTTGAGCTTAACTTGTATTGAACTCTGAATATTTCTTTCACTACTTTAACGACCCACAACAGCATTCCCTTCTAATTAGCTATTCTTATTATTTGAGACATTTAAATTCCAACTTTAGTGTCTCTTTGTAAATTCTCGGCTGGCTGCATGTTTTCTGATTGTGTTTGTTTGAATTGTTCCTCACTTGCACCAAATTAATTTAATGAAGGAACAAGATTATCCATTGTTAATTAAATCCTCACTGGCAGTCACTGCATGCACTTGGATTAGCTGAAAAGAAAACTGTTTTAGTTCTGAGCATCTGTACATATGTATTTAAAACAAAGCATATATGTCTATACAAATTATGGTTATGCTTACATTGTTTCCGTTCCACCTGGTGCGTCTGCCTTATTTTCTTGTTCACTTTTTGGCAGTATTCCGTCAGTATCCAATTGTAACTTTTTAAATTAATAACTTCCTTTTTGCTAAAGCCACCTTGAACCATCAAATTTGTTTGAATAGATATGTGGTCAGCCACTTTCTTATCTTAAAAAAAATAAATAATAATATATATATATATATATATATATATATATATATATATATATATATATATATATATATATATATATATATCCTTCCACTCCTCACTGCCTGAATTCAGATGGCAGGCCATCGCGCTGGCTGAGGAAGATCTACAGTGGTGCGTGTAATTGTATTTTCATTTGAAATAACTGTATCGAATTATATTTGATGTCCTTGAAGTAGCCAGGGCATTGGATTGAGGGATTTAAATGCTCTAATTTAAACATTTTAAATGACTTTCTCATTTTCTGCTGGCTTTTTGCTCCTGCTCTGTTCCATCCATCCCATTTTTAAAAGATGATGTTCACAGCATGTTGATAATATTGGACTCATATTGAGGGACGTGGTATCCATCCATTCTCCACTCCCTTTAGACAAACATTTTGTTTGTAAACAAATGGCCTTGGGACAAATTTTATGAGCAAATCAGCTGACAAACAAATGACTCTGCAAACAAACAGCTTTCAAATTAAACAACTTTCCAACAAACAGCTTTTGAAATAAAACACTTCCCAAAC
Source organism: Barbus barbus (assembly GCF_936440315.1). Classification (NCBI taxonomy): domain Eukaryota; kingdom Metazoa; phylum Chordata; class Actinopteri; order Cypriniformes; family Cyprinidae; genus Barbus; species Barbus barbus. Next base: position 15,665,357 of record NC_136757.1, on the reverse strand, counting down.
AAAATAAAAGACTTTCCAAATAATGGCTTACTAAATAAAAAACAAACTCTCAAAACAAACCATTTTCAATACTCTCCAAACAAATCGTTTAGTAAATAAAAGACTTTCCAAGTCATTGTCAAAATAAAGGATTTTCCAAACAAACAGCTTTGCAGACTAATGGCTCTTTAAACAAATGGATATTCCAATAAAAGTGTCATCCACTCACTCCTCCTGTCACCTCCTGTTTCAATAATAATTCATTGCATTTTAAATCTGATACCTCTAATGTCAGAATTACACTAATTCTCCTGCTTTGTCTACAGGGTGGCATGTGGAAGTGCCGATCTTCACTAAAACCATATGAATATATTTAGTCAGAGTTTGTGATTATTCATTACATTTGGAACGTAATAATACAAACAGATGGAATATAATTAGTATGAGGAGCTACAGTTGTGTAGGTGTGATATCATGTATCTGTCTGTTTTTTATTGCTGCTAGGCTATTAAACAAGAAAGAACATGTGTACAAGCAGCTTGTGCATATTTCAGTGACTAATGTCTCTATTTCTTGCTCTTTCTCTGTAGGTATGGAGACATGGTCCCTAAGACCATAGCAGGAAAGATCTTTGGCTCCATCTGTTCTCTCAGTGGGGTGCTGGTCATCGCTCTGCCTGTTCCCGTCATCGTTTCCAACTTCAGCCGCATCTACCATCAGAACCAGAGAGCTGACAAGCGTCGGGCTCAGAAAGTTCAGGTCAGTGGGGCTCAAAACTCCCCGAGGGGCATTGTCTCCTCTGACCGGAACTGCTTTGGCTGAGAAGCAGGTCTCTAATGTTTACCTCTAAGTAATGCTCCTGTTAAATTACATCATATCCTTGTCCATCTTGTGATTAAGTAAAGATAAGTGATTGTCTTATAGGGTTCCGAGAGTAGTTTTGAAAGCTACTAGTCTACGGTGGAGAAATGGCATGGGGTTTGTGGGTAAAATCAGGTGACAGATGTCATTCCCCTGTGGTGGCATGGTAAAATGATAGTATAATTCTATGGCACGCTACTCTACTGTTCAAAAGTTTGGGGTCACCAAGGACGGATATATTAAATCAATCAAAAGTGACATTAAAAACATTTTGAACTTTCTATTCATCAAACAATCTCCACAAAAACCACCTGCTTTCAACACTGAAAACAATAAGAAGCAAATCAGCTATTAGAATGATTTTTGAAGGATCATGTGACACTGAAGGCTGCAGTAATTGCTGCTGAAAATTCAGCTTTGCCATCACAGGAATACATTATAAAAGATATTACAATAGATCATATATTTTAAATAAATTATAAATTGTAATAATATTTCACAATATCACCAATTTAAATACAGGAGACCTCTTCCAAAAACTTTTTTTTTTAATCATACCAACCCAAATATTTTGAATGCTAGTGTATATCCCATGGTACTGAATGATTACCATATTCATTTACCATGGTGTTTACCAAGGTAGATCAACAAATATAATGGTACTACCATGGTGTTTTTTATTGTTGCCAGGGTACTGATGTTATTTTACCAACTTCACAATAAAATACATAATCCCTCGCAGAAAATCCCAAATCTGCTTTTATAGCTTTGATAGTCTGAGCAGCTGAGGTGGGTTGTAGGGGAATGTCTTCTCTCACAATCGCCTGTTGTCTTACCACCGGTGTTTTATAGTTCTTTATGTCTTTTCTCAGTTGATATTCACTCAGCCATATTGCTGCTCTTTTCCCTTGTCTGATAAATAAGATTATTAAACTTGTTTGTTTCCGGGTGCAAGAAGGATAATAGTACTACTCCACCATCCTTTTCCGTCCTCGTACGAAATAACACCTCAAACAAACAGCCTTAATGTTAAATTAAGCCTTTCTCTTCTCCCTGGGGGAATAAAGGGATGACCTGTCACTCGTTTAATGGCAGCATGGCATCAAAAGATTGAGTCTAGACTCTGAATGAGATCCCAGCAGGGTTACATGCCCTGCGTCTATCCATCTATCACTCCATCCCTCGCTGTCCTCCTCCGAAACGTCTCTATATCTCTCTCTGAAGGTTATTTAGTTTGGGCGTAATTATCTGTTAAATCACCTCGGGCCTCTCAGCTTGCTTTTGCTATGCTAATAATTGTGAATGTTACTGGAGATTAGCTTGATCACAGAAAAACAACACCAAGCCAACTCCTATGACATCTCGCGTGTGCTGAGAGAGAGAGAGACGTCAACTCCTGCACTCAGCGGTATGTTATGCTCGCAGTCATGGATTTAATATGCTAATGAGGAATTAATGTATGCTAAGGTTTTGGGTGGGCTTACAGGGCCGCATTGTCTCCTCAGGCAAGATTCCCAGTGGCTTTAGCATTTTACTTAGTGTTAATTTAAACTTTATCCAGTATGGCAGATTATTACCCAGAATTCTTTGCGTTCCCAATGCAGCAGTGCCCGGTCTGCACATTATCTCAGCTTGGATCAGCCTAAACGGAGTTTTGATGTGAAATATCTATCGCCAAACATTTTTTGTCCTTTCTCCGGCCAGCCGCAGGGGGTGTGAGTTCAGTTTCAAGTCCAAACTAAAGCTGCCAGATGCGACCAAACCTCTTAGGACCATCTTAAAAAAATGTGTTCTGCGTGTGTAGGTGGGTGTTTAAACACAACCCATGGTTAACTAATAAGAGAGTAGTCTAAGTGCACGAACCTGCCTCGAGCCCTGAGTTAACCTCCACCACAGGAACAGCTGTGCTTACTGTCCAAAGGACATTTGAGAGAGACAGAGAAAGACATGTGAGGAAAATAGAGCCAGAAGGGATCTTCATCCTTATGACACTCCTTCCACAAATAGCTCGCCCAGACGAGACCTGTTGTGAGGGGTTTGTTTATTTCAGCAGTCACTTTTGGGAGGTGACCTTCGTCCTTCTCACCTGTCGTCCAGTAGCCAAAAAACTGCATGGTACTGCACCAAAACCATGTATCTGTATTAATAAACCAAGTCACTAGACCATTATTACTGAAACATCCTCAGATCTCATATTACTGGATGCACTATAGATTCATACCAATCCGTATGTGATGAACTGAAGAACTTAATTAGTACTCCTAATCATGTGCAATATGAAAATATGCGTATGTAGGGGTGTTAGAAGTGCATTTATATATATATGTGGGTGTGTTTACTATTGCCATCTGCTATTGTTGTTATGGCATCACTACGAGGTCTTTGCAAACATTTACTGACCTATAACAGCATCACAATAATAATAACAATAGCAATTACATTTTTGGGTCACAATCTGGGCCAGATTTAAACCCATAAGGCTCTAAATGTTAAGCAACGGTCCATATGTGACCCTGGACCACAAAACCAGTCATAAGGCTCAATTTTTTTTTAATTGAGATTTATACATCATCTGAAAGCAGAATAAATAAGCTTTCCATTAATGTATGGCTTGTTATAGGATAGATTTGACTAAGAGACAACTATTTGAAAATCTGGAATATGTAATAAAATATTGAGAAATTCGCCTTTGAAGTTGTTAGCAAAGCATAATACTAATCAAAAATTAAGTTTTGAAAAATTTATGGTGGGAAATTGACAAAATATCTTCATGGAACATGATCTTTACTTAATATCCTAATGATTTTTGGCATAAAAGAAAAATAAGAAAAATCGATAATTTTGACCCATACAAAGTATTTTTGGCTATTGCTACAATTACACCTGTGCTACTTATGACTAGTTTTGTGGTCCAGGGTCACATATAAAAATTACAATTCAAAAGACTATATGTGTCTACAAAAGAAAGTCAGTCATATAGGTTTGGAATGACCTGAAGGTGAGTAAATGATGTCAAAATAGTCGTGCATATTAGTACCTGTTGAACGGGTATTGCCCCAGTGACTGCGTTTGCACCTTTTTTCCGAGTTTATCCTAATTTACTCACCCTAATGTCATTCAAAAAAAAATCTGAAAGTGCATACTGTTATTTTTTGGTAAACTACCTCGTTAACTATTGTGCCGCATCTGTACTAGCCTGATGAGATTTGTTTTGTTGAAGGGCTTTAGCTTACTTCTAGAGCACTCCAGGGCTTTCCAGAAGACTCTGAATTAAGAACATTGCAGACATGACAGCTGGGTTTGATGCAGAACCATCAAAGTGAGCATCAGCTTAATGAATCTTTGATCAAAGTGCGGAAAGCTTCAGATTGTATATGCTGATTTAGTCTTCCTTTGGCTGATTGTGTCTCACCTCACGAACATGCTGCAGTTTTTTTTAGGGACTACAGAGAACTACATACACTGGGGTAGCTTATTAATAACTAATGCAAATCTGCACAGCCAGCGAGCTAAAAAGAACAGACCATTTCCTAGACATCACACAATTCTTTCATGACTGATCACTCAATGGTCTCATTATGCTCAAACTCTCATGGTTGATACAAAGGTCTGAGTTTTGTTCAACCTTAGTTCAGGAATCAGAGTTTTGATCAAAGTTGGTCTAGTAATTGGGGTTGCATTATTAGTCCTGAGAATAGAAGAGTTAGCTGTGCTACTTCACTGCATGTTAATGACTTACTCAATATTAATTCAGCACTTGCTTTACATGAACACACAATGCAAATGTGAACATGCAGTGTTTTCGTTTTAACAGCATTACATAGTGGTTAATGTTAAGGCAAGGTTTTTCCACTCTTAATATTAAGCTTTGATTGACATGAAACTCGTCATGCTCTGTTTGAGCTATGGACATGAACGATACCTCAAATCATGCAGCTTGTTAAGGAGAAGTGCTCTTGCTTCTCTAAGCCAACATTAAACAGACAAAAAAATCCCCAGGCTTGCACTGAAAAAGGAACCCAAGCAGTCTACAAAATAATCTAAACACATCAAGCACATAACAACCCTCTCACAATACAATTTTCCTCAAAATTATATTCACAGCACTGACATCTAACTCTTATCTGCTCTTTGTTGTGGACTGAACTGCACTGAGCAAACACTGAAAGTGCATGGAGGGATTTTGTTTAATTGACATAAATAATCCACTTAAGCTTCCTGAGCTTCCATTTCTGCAAATGTTCATGTATCACGGCTGTAGAAACTACAGTAAAGCAAAAGGATGTAGGTATTATGGGCGTCATTGAACTGGCTCACAGATTAACATATTTGTTCAGGTCCTGCAGTTTTGTAATTATATTGCAGCTCTAGGTATCATTCTCTACCTCACCCAACAACATAGGTTTGGTTTCGGTCATTTTAAAATTAAACTAAAGAGATGCACCATGTTTTCACATACACTGTGAAATGACCTTTTATAGCTCATCAGTTGTGTTGGGTTTATAAAAAGCAGTGGTTATTAACCAGGGGACAAGTGCCCACTAGGGGAGCGCTACAAGGGGGCCTTAAACTTAAACTCATTTAAAATAAAGACAAAAAACATTTTTTTAAATAAATAAAATATTTCTTATTTTAATTAATCCCCTCAAATGTATTTTTTTAAGAACCTGCATGAGGTCACCTAATTTTAAAAGTGTGATTTCTAGGCTTGGTAAAGTCATGTAAATACAATCATATAACTCTATGGGCATTTCTAAAATTAATTAAAAAATTCTAGTTATGCCAAGTTTTAAAATATTCTATTGGGTAGAAACAAATTTTACATATGCTTATTCTTAATCCTTATCTAGAAAAGTCATGTTCACACTTGCCTGAAAAGTCAAATTAACTGGTTAAAAAAGTTTAAACCTTGAAGAACATTCAAGTTCTTAAAACTTTTGGAATCCTCACGTGTAATTTACAGAAACTAGAAGTGTTGCGTCATCGAATAATGTTGTGGGAGCTTTGGAGTCAAAAAGGTTGAGAACCAACGCCCAAAACAGTCTCGCCCCAGTGACAAGCTAAAAGCAAACATTTTGCACATTTTTTTCCTAAAATTTATAGCAAATAAGTATTTGGCCACTACTTTCTGCACTGAATGAAAATGTCCAAAGTAAAATTATTCAAATAAAATTATACCCTTCACTGTTTTCCCAATATTGTAAAAAATAAAATTATAATAATAATAAATGAATGCAATTAAATTTTCTATTTAAGTTGAAAGTATCTTGAGACTTGCAAGTTGTAGAGAAAAACATAAATGCTTAAGTACAGTATATAGAACCGGAGACACACTAGGCCCAGTGTGACTGTATAGGGTACAGCAAATGTACAGTTCGACAAGCATTGGCTTCTCACTCACTGTTGATTCAGAGAACAGTGCAATGAAGAAAGCGCCTCTAAGCACCAGTCTTTAGTGGTTTGTACTAGAGCCAATACTTCAGGCATAAACAACTTGTGCGTGTCGCATGCTAGACAGCATCCCTAGTTACAAATTCATTTATAAAGGGAATTAAATACTTTGTTTAATGGACATATGATCAAACCATCCAATCACAATCCAAGGTGTATGATTCTGAAATCTCCCCTATTCACAGTGACGTCTATGTGGTTCAATTGTGCAGGTCACACTTTTCCACTCCACAGGAATCTGATCCTGTGGGACTAAACAGCAATACTTGAGCACAAACTTTAATGAAAAACTCAGCTGATTCTGCTGGAGGGTAGAGATTAAAGGTATACAGCCAAAGCAACCCTTGTGAAGAAGAAGTGCACTTAAAAGGATAGATCACCAAGGGCTAGATCGCTGACCCTCCAGGGTGTTCCAAGTTTCTTTTACTGCTGAAAAAAAAAAAAAAAAAAAATATATATATATATATATATATATATATTGAAGATTGTGGGTAACCAAACAGTTTGACTCCATATTGTGAAAGTCAATGGGAACCAGCAATGGTTTTATTACCCACTGCCTGAAAAATGTTCTTATCGTCTTCAGCAGAACAAAGAAATTCATATAGGTTTGAAACAACTTAACAGTGAGTATATAATGACAATAATGTTTTTATTTTGGGGTGAACTGTTCTTTTGAAGGGCCCATATTATGCAAGATTCACTTTTACATGTTGTTTGAACATAAATGTGTGAACACAAAAATCCACCCGCTCCTTTTTTTTTTAAATACCCACAAATCATAAGCAGAATCTCAAAACAAGCCGTTCACAGAATCTGTAAAATGTGATGACATTCTTAAAGGAATAGTTCACCTAAAAAATTAATTTCTGTCATCATTCACTCACCCTCATGTTGTTTCAAACAGAGTTTCTTTCTTCGGTTGAACACTAAAGAAGATATATTTTGAAGAATAAACAACTATAAGCAATATTCTTCAAAATATATTTTGTGTCCAGCAAAAGAAAGAAACTTAGGCTTAGAATATCCTAAAGGTGAGTAAATGATGAAATAGTTTTTTTTTTTTATTAGTTTTTTTTTTTTGAGAAAATAAAAAAGCACAGTTTCCTGTGAGGGCTAAGTTTAGGTGTAGGGTTGGTGTAGTGCAATAGCACATACAGTTTGTACAGTATTAAAACCATTACGCCTATGGGATGTCCCCACTTTTCACAAAAACAAACGTGTGTGTGTGTGCAGAATAAATATTATCTCAGATTATATGTAATATGCTATTTTATCCGCCATAATTTAGCTTTAAATCAAGTTTTTTTTCTTTTCCTTTTAATAATTAGATATATTTACTAACTATTCTTGCCTGACAAATGATAACAAGATTTCTTTTTTAACTGCATATTTTTTTCTTGCTTGTATAAGCCTTGCTAAAGTTTGTTCGATTTATTTTTTAAAAATAATAATAATTTTAAAGATATATTAATCAAGTTAATTACATATATTATACTTTATATTATCCTACATAATTTGGCTTAAAGTTAATTTTCATATTTTCACAAATCATATTTGAATATTTTTACTACTTATTACTGCCTGGACATTACTGGCAGCAGCCTTAGATGCTATTTACACTATGTAACAACAGCAGTATTTTCTTTGCAATATTAGGCCACATCCACACGAAGCCAGAGCTTTCCCTGTCCAATCTTTTTTTTTCCTCGAAACCATGAAACCGACTCAAAACAATGTAGTATACATGCCAGACCAGTATGTGGCACTGTTATTCTGCCACAGAGATATACTAAAAACGGAGAAGACGACGACTTGGAACATGCGCATAAACCTTGCGCGCTGTATACAAACCCAACACAATAACAAGAAGATGAGCATGGAACAATAGATTTATTCATCTTAATGTTAGTTAATAAAAAGACAATCGTTCAGTGTTTGTTCATGTTGTTGTTGCGTTTCAGTGACGTAGCTGTGGGATGATGACATCGTCGTTTCACAAAATATACGGATTGGCTGTACACACGAAAACGCAAGGGTGTCGTTTTCAGATTTATCCACTCTGAATGAAACGGCATTACGATACAAAATTTTTACGTAGGCCTATACAACTAAACGCGTCTCTGTGTGGACGGGGCCTTAGTTAGATGCTATTTATACTATTTAGTGCAAGTGGCAGATATTTGCACCGCAGTATTGTAAGACATTATAAAGTAATAACGTAATGAGTGTAAATTATCATTTTTATTAAACTTATTAATGCCGGCAGCCCTCCCTACACCTACCCCTAACCCATAAACACCCGTGAGGCACTTTATTTTCCACTTTTCGATTACTTCCTTCATTTTATTAAAAATAAATGCCTTTCCGATCTGATACATGATGTGAAAAGGGAAAAGTTCGTCAAAAGGTGGATTCGAACTCGGGTCGATCGCATCAAAAAGTCTCTACTATGCTTTTTACTACCTACGCCACTGGAGTTATTGTCTAAAAGGCGTCTTTTGTAATGTTGTCTAGCCCAACCACATGTTGGTGGGCAGAGCTAGTGTAAATAGTTTAAATATGATGGAGCAACACAATCCACTGGGACCTGAATAAATTAAAGACTTAAATGGGCTCTTTTAACTAAACCTATCAATACCCCAGATACCAACCACATTAACCTAGCAACTGCAAATCAATACACTAAAATCCAGTCAGATCACCTTAGTGACCGCAAAGAAACACCCTGACAACCCCCCAGGACACCCTAACACATTCACAAAAAAAACATCTAGTGTATAGCCTGCATCATGTTTATTAATGCTATTCCAACGTAAACCCTTTTTATCTCGTCAATAAAGCTTCTTACATCTTAAGGGAATCGAAACGAGAGAGAGGATCAGTTTTCTATGAGATGAGGAGAGAATGAGAGCGCAAATCAGATCATTTGATGCCTCTGGATCTGAGGAGATTAAAATACTCTCATTCATTGTAAATATTAAAATTTGATGTTGACTGCTGGTTTCCACCCATCATCCATGCTGTGTCTATAAAAATGACATAGACTGAGGGAATGCGAACCGCTGCTCTATCATTTATCGTTACACAGCTGCGCTAACCATAATTCAGCATTACACAAGACGTTTACTGTAATTAACCATTACACAGCTGCGTTTCTCTAAATTACCATTCTTTTATGCTTTGTAGAGCGAGCGAGCAACCGCTTTCTTCTCCCCTGATCTGTGCACATTTTCACTGCATGGCTGTCAGGAATTGGTTCAGTAGTTTTTTGAAGCCACTTGCATTTTTCATCATCTCATGACGGACAGCAATCTATGTGAAAATCCATTTTGTTTCTTAAAGTACTTTGATCTGAACGGCTCTTTCAACAGGGATCAGATTGAAACTCAGACCTTTGTGATGGAAAAGCACTGGTGGACTGAGTTGTAACTTCCTTTGTGTATGTATGTGTTGACAGAAAGCCCGACTGTCCCGAATGAGAATTTCCAAGACTGGCAGCTCTAGCGCCTTCCTGCATAGCAAACGAAATGGGCTCAACCAATCACTGGAGCTAACGGTGAGAAACACACACACTCACACACATTGTTTCACAAATACAAACACACACACACACACATTCATGCTCATTTTTTCCCATATTTTGTTTCTGTTTGACTTCTGGTGGCTTCTTTTTTATTTGCCATAAATTATGCATGGTTTTCAACAAGATCTCCTGCAGACAGTGTTTTAGCGCAGAGATAAAAGTGTCAGGTTGTTTTGCTTTAAAAGTGTTTAAAGCTAGAGATTCACATGGGGCGGTCCAATTTTCAGCACTTAAGAGCGATTATGAGATTTTCATGTTTGCATATTTGCACAAGAATCAGCTCAATTAACTCAATGGCATCCAATTTATCAGGACAGAGTGATGAACTGATGTGAAAATGTCTTAATGTGTTGCTAAACACCCGCATTAGTGAGTAGGCTGTGAGCATATATGTGTAAAAGGGAGATCTGGTCTTTATTACTGTGGTTGTTTGAAGCTGTGCAACTCCTATAAAATGCCTTCCTGGAAAAAAGAAAGCAGCAATTCTCTGAATGCATCGAATGCATTTGAGGAACGAGGAACATGCTGAGAGTGAACAGCGAGTACGGAGACAGATTGCAGGCCCCTCCAAAGAGAGCTAACCAGTTTCACAGAACGTCCTCAGAGAGGTCCAGAGAGTGAAACAGAAGGGAACCTGACAAAATTTAGCATCATTATGGAGTCTAAGAGGCCTCCAAACTGTTATGCATATTGCAACTGTAATGCATATTATTTCAAATATAGAAAATGTTTAATAGTGGATATAATTACTTTTTTAAAAATAAACTCCCAAAACTTTTAGATGGTATATATTTTAATACTAAATGCTACTTAATTTATTTTTTTACATTTACATGTTTTTATCCAATTTATCCATCAACAAATGAGACTTATAATTTATATTATATATAATATAATTTATATTTACTATGTCTGTATCAGATCAAGGGAACATATTTAAAAAATTTGAGAAAGGGCATTAATAAGTTATTAATTTTACACGTATACATCAATAGACTCCAAATATATAAACAGTAGAAAAGTCAATATCAACAGAAAAAAGGAGAGTAAAAAAAATGTTCCTCTCCAAAAAACAGGCTCAGAATGGTGGAAAATGTGCTTAACTGTCATGAAAATAATGTCACAATGGACAAATTTGTTGCTGCCCTAAAAATAGGCTTCGTCTTCTTTATGCAAAGTATTCTTACAATATGAAGTCCTTTGATTTTGGAGTTAATTTGAGGTTTCTTAATGTAATTCACCCAAGAGTGGTCTGACTTTGCATCAAACTGAAGAAGCTGCTTCTAGGTTAGTCTGTCTGAATAGCTCATAAATACCACGCAGATCACATGCAAACATGCAGTCTGCTCAGAATACGAGTACTCGGGGTATGTTACTGTAAGACGCCTAATTTTGCTTTCTCTTCATTTGTGTCAATATCTTTCTTTTTCCTTCTGTCTCTCTCTCCTCCCACACATCACTCACTGACTCACTCATGTTATTTTGGTGCTCGTGTCGTGTTAAGACGTTGTAGAAATGGTGAAAATGTGGAGCAGTGTATGTGCATTCAGCCGGAGGGTCCAGTGTGTGAGCACAAGCTCCTAGGCAAAAGCTCTACAATAAAAGAAACAGATATGTGGCGCTTTAGTAACCGTACCAATGGATTTGTGAAACAGAAAAGTGGAATCGCTCTAATTCGCCCAATCCTCTGAGGTCCCTCGTCCTTCCGTACTCTCAAGCTTTGTTTATTTAAGTTATGGTATGATATATTGTGCTGCTCTGTTATGGATGTAGTTCCTTCCAAAAGCAGTAAACCACTCTCCATGTCTCTCCCTCCCACTCTTACGCAACAGCAGCTCCCCTATTACAAGATGAAACTTTCACCACAGGTACTGAGCCAAACAACACACACTCTGTCCCTCTCACCACTTCATTATTCATGCATGAAATGCGGTGATTCCTTAAACGTTACGTGAATGTCTATCTATGTGTTTCTGCAGGGCTCCTTGGAGGAGGACCAACAACTGAAGAAGACCACATCTCTGCTGGAGAGTCAACATCACCATCTGCTGCACTGCCTGGAGAAGACCACGGTCAGTCAGAAGTAGTGGCTGCTTTTGAAACACTGCTTCGTGAAACTTTACAAATCTTTTGCTTCGAATCAGTGGTTCAGAATGTGCCTCAAACTCGCCAGGTCACACGATTTCAACAAATAATTAAGGCTTCATAATGTTGTTTTGACACTTGATTTCAAAACATTTCAAAATTCATAGACTTCACACTAGATGCCATTGACTTGGTAAACCCATTAACAAGTGTCTATAGCTGATCTCAGGTCAATTTTATAATGTAGGCTAGGTATTTTTTAAATTACTTTAATGAATTGTAATACTTAAGTGTATACAAAAGGAGAAATAAAGTTGATTCTAATTGCCCTGGTTTGCCAAGCCCTGCCTAATGACACGCAAAACAATCACTACACATTAAAAAACGAACACAAATTTTACAGAACCTTCATATTTAATGGCATATATCAATTATTTGTAGATTACATTAATAGATTACACTTTAATGGAAACATTTGCAATTGGTTTGTAAAATGTGCAATTATACAAGTTTGGTGTGAGTTTTCATTCCATTTAACGTTACACTGTTTCTTTACTGTGAATCATATATGCTTCGAAACACTGAATTTTGCGAAACAACTGGTTTAATTGATTCAGAGTTTCGAAAAGCTTTGTTTCTGTGCTGCATTGTGTACAGCCGTTACCAAAGAAACAGCTATTTTTACAGCTCCAATTTGCATTTTCATTCAGACCAAAGCAAAAGACCAACAAGTGGGCGGGCAATATGCTGCTTGGGATTCGTTTTAAAAATGACTCGTTTCGATGAGTCAAGTCTTTCTTTTGAGAGACAATCACTTTATACACGGTGCACTTTCAGATTTAAAACTTTGCAGGATGTTTTCATTCACTTACAGCTGTGTTACAAACTGCATGAAAGGTCATTTTCAAAAATCCATAATAGGGGCACTTTAATCAAAATCTGAACATTTTACTTCCGTTCTGGAATGGCATTCCTTTTTTGGTGATGTCAGTTTGACGGCTTGGGCAGAATATCCTTAAACACACCCCTCCAACTGTTAGGTTGCTATGAGTGAGAGACAGTGAGGAGCGGCTCAAAAATAAAACCACGCCCTCTATTCAAGTCTGTTTCAGATGGAAATACGTCACTACACTGAAATAAAGTCGGCAGCAACTTCCAATTCACGCAGACTTTAATTGCCACAATATTGGAGCAACTTAAAACAAATGTAAATTAATGTAAATGTTCAATTAATACAATGTCAATTAAACTATTTATCATCAAAATATCTTTACACAAAACACAAACTTGATATTTAAAAGTAGGTATGACATAAAAATGTTGCTCTATGCTTTATTGCATCATGTCTAAGACAATAGAAAACAGTTTTTGTAATCTTTCATCGAAATGTAATAATTTTCTCTTCCTCTGCAATTCCCTTCCTTAGCAATGACATAATCAAGGCGTGGGCATGGAAAAATATATTAACCAATATTATAGTAGTTTCACACAATTGACAATTCAATCAAATCAAGTCCCACCCTACAGTAATAACCACTGAATATTCTCTTTAGATATGCTTTTAATAATACATCCACAAACTCATCTTATGTAACATACAACCGACATAAAAATTATCTGATTTGATTCTGATTTGTTCTCATTTGTTATACATTACTGAAGTAAACATGCATCAGTGTTGTTTCATATTCTCTTTTATATTTAAGTGTTTAACATGCTTGTAAAGTCTTTGAAGTAAATGGAATAAGAGAAAAAGGGTTATGACAGTAAATAAAACATCAGAAACCAATAATCTTTGTGTTTCTGTGAACAGAATCATGAGTTTGTGGACGAGCGGCTGTATGAACAGGGGTACCTGCAGACAGCACTACAGAACTACCCATCGCCGAGTCCATCTCTCTCCAGTGAGGAGGGCATCACTGGCACCTGCTGCTCTCGGAGAACCAAGAAGAACATGCAGCCTCTCAATGCCACACACACACACTCACACACACACAACCTGCAGGAGCTCAGCGCGTTACACATCCAGTGTGGGGAACAGCAACCACTAAACACCAGGTTAGATTATATAGGTTAGGTTATCAGAGCTAAAAGACTTCAACTTTTTTTATATAATCCACCTTATTATTAGTATTTATTTTATTTTTTTTACATTAGATCAGTTGCAGCCATTTGTGACTCTAATGTGCAAGTCTTACGGTGTCATCAGCTTCCAGCTATTTTAGCTGTACACAAACAGTTTGTTATGCTGCTTAATGTTACAAACTGGTATTTGTTATCATATAATTTTAATGTATTATCATAATCATAAAAACACACAGATTTATAGCACAAATAGTTTTACAAGGGTTATACTTATTCTCCATAGTGGCTAATAAACAGAAGTCTCACTCATTCGCAAAAAATAGCTTACAACAAGGTGAACATAAGGTCTGTTATAAAAAAAATAACCATGCCATTATAATTTTTCTCCTTCTAAAATACTTTTTAATGTATAATTTGAATTGCTTACCATTGTCACAGACCCGGACTTTAAATCTTAAACTATGTGAAAATATTAATTTCTAAATATAAAAGACTATGACAGTCCAAACAAAATGTAAAATAAACATAAACCATTGCAACTTTATTATTACAGTCTCATGGGGTCCCAAACATAAAATGTAAAGTCAGTCTCAACAGAAGGTGAGGGTTCAAATGTATACAAATGTATTTTTGATGCATCATTTCCAATCAAGCTCTAATTTCTGTCAAATAAGGCAAAATGAGTATTTATTGTTTATGATATATGAAATGCTATCTTTGAAATTAACCTTAGCAAATCTAAGGAATCTGCCATTTTATTAACATTTCAAAATTTATAATTTCCACCCACAGATACTTTCAAACAAAATACATTAAAAAAAATACAGATGACATTTGTTGGTTTAGATACATGCATGTCCTCTGTTACTCCAAGGGACATTTAATAAACAGTTAACAGCCAAATGAAATAAACAAGTGAGAGTATGAAAAGAGTTTTAAGACCTCTGTCTCTTTGTCTCTCTCTCTCTCAGTCGTTCCAGTCTCAATCTGATGTCGGATGAATCAGGGAGTCTGAACTGCAAGAGCAGTGGACTGGTTACCACGGCAATCATCAGTATCCCAACCCCTCCCTCAAACAACTCTCGAGCCAGTCCCGACGCTCCACCCCCTCCCAACCCAGACGCTCCGCCTCTTCCAAACCCTGGCACTGATGTGGTTAAAATCTCTGCATTGTAGGAGAAAACAGAACTCAGGAAGAGAAACTGATGAGTAGCCTGTCCCCTAGTGGGAGAAGGAGTGCACTGACTCAGACTCTGAAAAGAAATAGAAGATCAACAACGATGCATCTGTGTAAATGAGAGAGACGGCGAAAGCAAAGCAGGACGACCATGAGTATTCGATCACTCTCCATCAGGACTGATATAGATGAGGGTGTCACTGCAGTGTCACTGTGCATAAAACATTTCTTCTTCTTTTTCCTCTTACAGTTTTCTGTTGGGTCATAGCCTACTGTTTTTGTTTTGTTTTTGATTACAGATGGCAAGAGGTGAAACGTTTGTTTTCATCTGTGAGTCTTGTTTGTTTAATATCAGTCCGTTAATCTGTTCCAACATCGCAAACAGCCTCTCAAAGCCTCGGCTTTCTTTATCCCAATTAAGCTGTATTTTGATCTAGAGTAATTCCTAAAGGATAAGAGAAAATCTGCTTTAGGTTTGAGGGAGACCGTATGAGTGTGACAGTGTTTCTTAGACTGTGCTAAGTTTTTATTTTTGGAAATATGTGTGATTGGTCGGAATTAGGTCTAACTTGAATGTTTCTGCCCCGTGTATGTGGCTGTAAGAATTACTGAATCGTCCCTCAAACTCTCAGCCTCTCACACAGTTCGTGCCTCTCAGGGCGAGGAGAGTTTCCTTCTTCTTTAAGCCACTGTCTCTCCCTGACTCCAAAACGTTGAGCCGACTTTGTAACGTTAGCTGTGACCTATCAGACATTTCTATGTAATATAGAACCAAAAAAGAGAGAGAGAGAGAGAGAGAGAGAAAGAAACATGAACGTGTTTTTAAAAACTCTGTGACTACAAGCACAAGGCGTCGCTGAGATTTTGTGATTACAATGTGTATCAAGCCTTGGTTTAACTGTGAATATTGTTGATAGAATATTTTGTAATATATAGCCATTGTTTGGCGAAACCAGAGCAGCTGCCTACCCCGCCCCCTTTTTGTCCCTTAATGTCTGCCCCGCCCCTTTCCTCTGTCCACTGCTGGCCTGCTTCCTGTAGTTGTTCTGATCTAAGTGTTATTGTCATTATCGCTCAATGGGTATTTAAAAATGTGTCTAGTTTGCGTAAAACTACATGGGTAAGAAACTTTTGATGTTTGTATTTTTCATTAACAGTGAATGTTTTTGTTAACTAGATTTCCCGTCATACGTTGCTGTAAGAGGAGAAATTGTCAGCCGCACGAATCAATTAGAGATATTCTCCACCTCTTTTCTCTCCCTCCTTTTCTGTCTTTGTCCTTATTTGTCAGCCATGTTCACAAGAACGGCATTGCCAACGAGAGAACTTGTGGTCATTAGTGGAAAGTCCCTGTTTCGTCTGTGTCGTTTACCATTCACTGCCAGCAATCAATCACCTGATCCCCTGAGCTCCACCTTTTGTACCATAACCCCCATCCCATGACCCTTAACCCCCACTCACTTGTGCCTCTTACACCAGCATACATAGAAAGTACCCCCTCCCTCCCTCCCCTCAGGACATTATTGCTCCAGGGCCAGAGTTTTAGTGTTCAGTGCTGTGAAACACACACTAGGCCTCATATCAATAGATTTAATCTTGTTTTGGCCCTTTTTAGGTAGAATAAGCCATATTTTCCAGAAAGAAAAATAGGATGAAATAATTGAATAACCGATACATAACCTATACTTGAACTTTAAAGCCGAAGTGGATGTCCAGTTACACAAACATGAGTTGGACATGACACCAGTATTACAGGGAAAAGCACATTGTGACATTTAGGAATATCAGGGTATCCGGCCCACACCGTTCTTACCAAAATGTTCTTTGATGGCCCATGTGTTCATATGATGATTATCTTCCTGTTTGTTGTACATACAATCCATGGCAAATCTCTAATGATCCGATTTTATGGTCCAGATGATGTTTGGTCCCTTTGTGATTGATTGATTTTCATGTGTACATAATAGATGGGAAATATGGAAATGATCTAATGTTTAATTAATAGGAGGAGAAGGTGTGGCCAATATATTCTAAATTTTAAGATGATAAATGTTGAGTATTGGATCACCTGTGGACATTGGCGAGCAGTAATGTGTTGGAGTTTTTCTTTGGCTTTGTCTTTACTTCCAGCCCAGCAGGGGACACTACAGAACCATCAATGTAATGGAAGTGACTCTAGAATCCTAACAGCTTTGTAATAATTCATTTGTGCAGTTCCTTCAGATGACAGAATTGGTTGTTTTGAATATATTATTACCAAGTGGAGATCTGTATGTGCGCATCTACATACCTGTCGAGGGTCTTCTTTCTTCCTCTGTGTGTCTGTGCTTGTTTAACTCTTTTACTCTTTCGCTTCTTTTTTTTCTTTCTTTTTTTTTTCTTTTTTTGATAGTCATGTTGTTCTATTCAGCAGATTCCTGTTCACTGTCAGATGTTAAATATTATTTATGATCTTGTCTTGTGTCACAGTTGTGAAACGCCTGATAAATGAATTGTATCTGCCACAAATACATCTGCTGTTTATTCAGTTCCTTTGGACAATGCTGAACCACAATCTAACAGCAGTTTAAAGATGAAATCACAAGCTCATAACAATATTCTGGAGATGAAATAAAGTATAGATATGACATCCAACAAAAAGAGTAAATCAGGCGGGATGCAGAATGCAGCTGGGCCTTTCAGACTCCATCATAAACTTGAATTTATCTGATCATCAGATAATTTGCTTCTCACATCCCATATAAATCATTCAATATCAAAGCATCATTTAAAAACATTACTTGCCACAATTTTGTCACTTTGGATGTTGTATTATTAACATTAGCCACATGCAGCTCTGGTCGCATTAATCGAGTTTTAGTTTGATTTTATGTTATTTAGGGGGGGGGGACATTTGTAACAATTACCCTACATTATGAGTAGGAACCATTAGGAAAACCTCTTTGATTTTATTCAACTGATATTTTGATCTAAATCTGTTTATATTTACTTTAAACTGAATTGCAAAATGTTAGTGAGCATATAATTCATAGCATATTGATATTTGTTTACTTAAGATTTACATGATTGTGTTCTTAAAGTTATCAAGCCTTGTAAATCAGAAACCCTAAAAAGGATACTTCAGACAAAAATGACAATTCTGTCATCATTTACTCTCATGTCATTCCAAAACTGTATGACTTTCCTTCTTCTGTGAAAAAAGAAGATATTTTCAAGATTGTGTTGGTAACTATACAATTTAGATTATCGTTAGCCTATATTCTTCTAGGGGGAAAAAACAGCAGAGACATTTCTCTAATAGTTTATCCATGGGGTGAGTTAATGATGATAAAATTGAAATTTTCTGGTCAACTCCATTTATAAGCTACATTTCATTTATCTTGCCTTTAAGTAATACTTTATAATACATTTTGATAAAGCTGATAAATAAGTCGCAGAGCATGTGGGGCTTAACATATCAGTAAGGCTACATTCAATTAATATATTAGCGTTACTACTTTAATGTACATCTATGTACATCACCTGTATCACGAAAAACATGTTGCTCCAGTCCATCAGTCAGCTGTTTTGATGAGTGTGTTGGGCAGGAGTTTGTGGAGGTGTAAGCGCAGCTGTCGATGGAGCAGCGTGTAAATGAGCAGCTCCACTGCTGCAGGAACAGCTCACGCAGCAGCCAGCGCTACAAAACAACAAAACAACCGATGGACACAGTGAATGAACAAGAAAATGTTCTCAGTTCTCTCTCACACACACACACACACAATCAAAGGGATTTTTTTAAAAAGAGAAAATGTTACAGTGAGCTCCAAAATGTGAAAAAGCTTAAATTTTTTAAATGATTTTTTCCTAATGAAAATTATATTTTTAGAGTAAAAATTTCAGACAGAACCTGAAAATATTGAACAGTTCAACTTCTTTTAAATACTTAGGTTTTCCCTAATTAAATATTTTTTATGGAAACTATATTATTCAGCATAACAAGTCATGTCAAGTCACCTTAATTTTAAGTAGAAATTTAAAATCAACCAATCACTCAAAATGTGGATAATAGATGCGCGCGCGCGCGCGCGTGTGTGCGTGTGTGTGTGTGTGTGTGTGTGTGTAATGGCATGGGTATGACAGGTAATACAAGGAGAAGGCGACTTATGAGGATATTGCCCCATGTCCCCTCTTTTCTAAATCATATACAGAGTGAGGGTTTTTTTGCTTTTTTTTTTTTGGAAAAGTAAAAATGCACAGTTTCCTGTGAGGGCTAAGTTTAGGTGTAGGGTTGGTGTAGTGCAATAACACATACAGTTTGTACAGTATAAATTAAAAACCATTACGGCTGTGGGATATCCCCACTTTTCACAAAAACAAGTGTGTGTGTCCACAAAAAATAAGGGTCAGTTTTTTTAAAATTAAGATTTGTACATCATCTGAAAGTAATTATATAAATATAATTATTTGTGGCATGAAATAAAAATCGATCATTTTGACCCATACAATGTATTGTTGGCTATTGCAACAAATATACCTGTGCGACTTATGACTGGTTTTGTGGTCCAGGGTAAATGAATGTGGGAAATTTAACTTTTAGTATAGGCCTATCAGTTATTTTAAAAGGTTTTATTTATTTTCTAAGTAAACAACTAACAAAAAAACAGACAAACAAATAAGTAGGCCTAAGCAAATAAAAAAGTCACAAAAGTATTTTGTCATGAGATAATTAAGAAATTCTCACTTGTTTCTGTCTGAAGTCCTCGCACATGTTCAGCACGAGGATGATAAACAGCGGAGCCCAGAACACAGTGGCTGAGATGATGCCTCTTCTTGCCCAGCTCGCGGGCCGCTGGGGTCAGAAAACACACTGCACCAGCGATGCGCTGATTCCCTGCACTTTTCAACAGATCTCCAACAGATGCGCTGTGGGATTACTGCGGGAGTGCGGCTGCTGAAGACGCCTCGTGGTCTAGGAAGCAACTAGGAAGGTGCTTTCCAAAGTAAGGTCTAAACTGAACACCTGTGTCAGTGATTTTGTTGGTATGCTGTCTCACAACGGAAAAGATGCGGAAATAATAAATGATTATCAGTATCAGAGACAAACCCCAGACGGGAAACAGCACGTAGGCCTACACATCAGAGGGGTCAGTGCGTGACCCTGGCGCTTTCTGTAAATGCTGGCACATCACGTAACAGGAACAGTGGAGGCGCTATAGGGTGTGGCTTGACGGTGCTATCCCCATCAGAAACTTGTTTAGCCTCAGCACAGCCCCCCCAAGGATTTCCAAATGATTTTCCTCTTTTTTAACTCTCGATGTCACTCTCATTAACACTGAAAAATAAACAGTAAAAACCTTTAAAAAGTGCCTAATATGTGGCCTATAAACAAATGATATTATGGGGAGGGGTCAAGCAACTCAAGAAAGCAACGTGCAAAGCAAGACGGTGAAAGTGAAAGAAAAAAAAAAAGATGGCTAATGCTACATTAATGGCGCATATTCAACTAGAGACTAATCTACTTTAACATATGCTGATAACAGTATATAACTGTCTTAAATTATTTCCTTATTTATTTTGTGGCTCGTAGCTATAGTGAAAAACATGAGAAGAAACGTATTTCGCGTTAAACAGGTTGTTTTTTAAATCAGTGCCTGAAATAAAGCTGCTCTGAAAAAAAATAGGCCAACCTTGGTCAAGTTATTCTTTCAAACATTTATTATACATAATTTTATCAATATATAACATACTGTATATAATTATCATTACTGAAATTATGGGCTTCCATAATTGACCAATCATTGTCAAGCATTCCAGAGAGCCATGTAGCCTACTAATCATGGCTAAACAGCTCAAAACTCCTTGTCTTTTCGTGAACTGGTCACCTAGCCTTTATTCTTGTTATTATTCCGTTGATTTGGAGAGCACCGATTTATTTCTGCTAATCAGTGCCATTATCCAGCAGGATGTTCAGATTAGTGGGCGTGGTTTCTCTGATTGCGGCTAAAAACCCTGAAGGTTTTGTTTCCTTATGAGATGTTTGTGAAAATGTTCATTATGTTCTCATAATGATAGTTTCAAATATTTTAATAAAACTGCAGTTAGCTGTAACAAAATATTTCAAATGATTGCACATAACATTTTAAGAATTATTTTTATTAGAGAACACATACACAGTGCAAATGAGATCATTACAAAGCTCACATGTCATATGAAGTCATATGCTTGGCAACTTTTTAGTGCTTCATCATTTCTTTCATGTAGACAGAATTCATATAAAACGCAGTCATCCAGTTATAGGGTGAATGGTGATAATATGAATTGTAATATTCAACCCAGGCTCTGTATGAACTCCAATAATCCTGCCCGGCCACTTCCTCTTCCAGATCATCAGTCTCTCTTTTTCTCCCCTTCTGTCCTGCCGAGGTGGTCTTCCTGCTGGATTTAGAGGCCAGCCGGTGTTTCTGGGGAAGGCTGTGGTGGTTAGCAGGATTCTGGCATTGACTAGGCCTTTGCTCGTTTCTGCTAGTCTGTTGTGATACTCTGGCTGAAGGTAAAGAGGATTCATTCAATGCTGAGACTCTTTTGTCTGGAAGAGCAGGTGTGTGATGAGAAGACCGAGCAGGGACAGAAGAGCTTGATTCAGTCTCCACCTCGGACTCTGAAGAAGAATCATCAGATGACACAGAAAGAGTCTTCTGCTCAGAGGACAACTCTGAAACCTCCTGTGGTGGAGGAAGATCTTGATGGGAGTGCGATTCTTCTAGAGCATATGATTTATAAGCCTTATTATCATCCTCATCATCATCATCATCATGGCCGTTATGCAGTCCATTAACTGCATCTCGACTCCTGTTGAATCCATCATATTGGCGAATGATTTCGACAGATCTTCCCAGACCTTCTGTTATGAAATTCTCATAATCCGCCACAGCCTCATTGAAAGTCATAGCTTTTCGTGCATGCAATTTAAAAGACGGTAGTGGAGGAATTCTGGGAAGGGTGTCATTCTGTTCTTTTTGAGTAGGAGTCGAGTCATGTTGGAGGTTTGTAGTAGACTGTATTGGTTTTTGCTTCCCAGGTTTCGGTGAGTGCTTTTTAACCTTGGTTTCAGCTCCACTGTAGGATGTATCACCTGTTGTCCTTTCTGGGATGACCGCAGAGATGTGAGGCTCTCTGGAGGGTTTCAATGTCGGCTTTTCAGATTTAGCTTGTTTCTTCTTCTCTGGTTTGGGAATGTCAGGAATTTTATGAGTGGGTTTTGAAGGCGGTTCAGTTATCACATCCCAGTCACAAGCCTCTTCCATGATCCCTGCAGGGATTGGATCTGTAACACAAGGCAAGGAAACATGCTTAACAGCCTTCATGCCAAGTTAAAGGAACATTCCAGGTTCATATCCATTTTTACAGCCATTTTAGGGTTCACAGTATTGTGTTGCCAGGCAACAAAGTTAACTTCAGAGGAAAAGTCCCCTCGAGGCAAGGATATACTTCTTTTTCTGGACGTCCGGAAACATTCCTGATGACGAAAATTAAAATCACAAGGACAGTGCGCAGACCGCCGCAGAACACAGCCAAAGTATACTTTTTGCAAAGAAAATATTTGTATTATCTCGCCAACGTATTGAGTTCATCTGAGAAACTTCGCTTGCAAAAGCACTGAAACAAAGTTTTTCCTCCCACCTCATATTATTTCAATCAAAAAGGGGAACAAAGGTTCACACTTTTTTTAAAATATAAATTTGGAAATACTTACATTTCATTTTTTTAAAGGGGTCATTGGATGCAAAATTCACTTTTACATGCTGTTTGAACTGAAATGTGTGTTGGCAGTATGTGTACACAACCACCCTATAATGATAAAAATCCACCCAGTGTTTTTTTTTATTATTATTATTTAATCCCCAAATAACCCCTTTCTCAGATAAAGCCATTCACAGATTCTTGGCTGTGTGATGTCACACTGGCCAAGGCCCCTCCCATGATTGTTGACTGACACTGACATTTTAGCACAAACCCGCCCTGAGTGAGCTGTCAACAGTCAGCCTTTGTTTCACCGCCAGAGCAGATGTAGACAAGAATGTCTCCTAAGCGATTAAGGTGTTCTGTTGTTGAAAGTAATAATGAACATAGCAGTCCTCATTTACTCCTGACATCTGAGCCACTGAAGATGCAGTGGATTACTTTAGTTTTTTAAGGAAATGTGCCTCCCAATCTACCTAAATGCTTTATGCTCGCGCAAATCATTTGTGTTCCAGCTTTACCTACAGAAAAAGTGAGTATAGTTTTTTTTTATGAATATTTGCATACCACCTTTCCTAATAATACGCTTGTTAGCAAGTTCTGCGACGAATGCGGCTTAAGTTAACAGTCTAGAGAACTGGCCATCTAGAGAGGGGCGGGGTGAGCAGAGTTTATTAGCATTTAAATGGACATGCACCGAAATGGGTCACTGTGAAAGTAAAAAGGGTGTTGTTTTACACTACCTTTGAGAAAATGTTTTAACCAATGTTATAGACTATTCGTTAAGGCCCTAAAGAATCATATCCACTAGGCAGCTAATGACCCCTTTAATTTATATTTGTATTATATTTTAGTGACTCTACAGACTGGCCCTACTCACTTCCATTGTGGGGCATCAATGTTTCCTAAATTTTTGCTTTTATTTTGTCACCATTATGCCACAAATGCTGTCAATTGAGTTTAACTGGCACAGAACCTGGAATATTCTTTGACTTTCAGAAGTACCTGGTAAATGAGTGAGATTCAGAGAACATTTCTGAGCAATGGCCATCATTTTGTTCTCCTCCTCTCCATAGCAACAGTAGGTCACAGCAACCCCCAGAGTGCCTGAAACACAACAGAGGTCACAGTTAGAGGAACGACACTGCTGATCGTATCCATTTAAAGATTTCTAATTAGAATGAAGATTAAATTCGTCCACAACAACATCACGCTCAAGTTCCAATTATGAATTCTGATTTTGGAGTGCTGCGGTCATTAAAAAGCTCTTGATGAGTTTGTGTTTAGCAGCTAATGATGAAACTGTTTGCTGTAGTAGCCCTTTCAGACTCTGACCTTGTCTCAGAGCAGATGATCTCTGATTAAGCACTCATGTAAATGCCCAAGACACACATTAATTAAAACCACAGAGTAGAGGCTTCACATATATTGGTGCTTTAATTGTTCTATAATTGGACAAACCAAATCGTCCAGCACGACCAATACGGTGCATGTAAGTCTCCCAGTCCTGAGGAACATCCAGATTAATCACCAAGTTCACCTTCTCAGCATCGATACCACGTGAGGTCTGTGGAAGAGAGATTTATAACAAATTAAATGTTGTTTGGGTATTAAACGTTGGGTATTTTCCAGTGTAGGTGTTATAATAGGTTGAGCCTCACCAGATCAGTGGATATTAAAACTCGACACTGATACTGTTTCAGCTTCCACATCGCCTCTAACCTCTGATCCTGACTTAAACCACCTACATACAAAACACACATCAAGGGGTTTTAACATAACCATTAATAATGGCTTTCATACATTTTGGGCCTTCATTTACATGCCCACATTCTAAATGATATCATTCTTATCAAAAAACCTAGTGAGCTGCTAACAGGTGCTGCATTGTAAGGCATTATATGCACACATTCAGTATCAAAAGGTAGATATATATCTTTCATGATAAGATGCCTTCGGCATTGCATATATCCTTAATGGAGAAGGCCACTCTAGACTGCAATGCAAGGAGTTGTGAAATGTTATAAATGTATAAATCTTAATTTGATTAAATTATGAAAAGTTTTTTTTTTTCCTCTAAAATTTTAATGGTACTTGAGTTAAAAGTTAACCTTTTTAAAAACATATCTTGATGTTGCAGGGGGTTTTTTTATGTTCTGTGTGAATGGCCCTTATGTAATCTATTATTAATTTGTTGTAGTATTCGTATTTTGTATGGACAGAATTTTAAGAAAAGCCTTAAAATCCTTTGTAATCTTATTTTTGAAGAAAACATTTTTTTAAATGAAAAAAACCTAATGACCTTTCATGAACTTAAATTATATCACTGAGATCAGTTACAATCATACATTTAATACTCCTTCGTTCACTTGAGATCAAACCCACAGAATCAAACCACTGACATTTTAAAAAGTTTCAAAAGTATGATGCAACAAAGCACTAATTGGAAAAAGGATTTGTAAACGTTTCTGAGTGATATAAAGCAGTGTTTTTAATATGCTCATCATTACAAATCATTTACTTGCCATTAGAAAGCTGCCATAAAGTAAAAGTCTGTTTAATATAGAGCAAGGCCATGATTCACTAAGTTTTAAAAGAGACCCAAGGTGAAGCTCACCTGAGATGCAGACTGCAGGCAAACCTTTAGAAGAGAGGATATCAGCCAGGTGCTGAGCCCTGCAGAACAACAGCTCAACTCAGTCTTTCATTACTTTCAATAAAGATCACAATTCTTTTGTTAATAAAAGTCTTCGAATAATAATGACCGGTGCTATAACAGTATGTTACTCTTATTGCACAAATCAGCATGTTTTCAGAATAATTGAAGTAATTGAAAGGTGTGTCAGCTCTTGCCTTGTATGGAGGTTTGAGAATACCAGCGCTTGGTTAAATGGGATTTTACTGAAGAGTTCAAGGAGACTCTGAACCTTCTCCTCAAAGACTTTATGAGCTAATGAATGAGACGGCACGATTTTATAGTATTGCTTCAGCCCTGGAGGAGAGAATATATTATTTTAATTAAGATTTGAAAGGGTATTCACATAGAAGAAATACATCAACGAATCAGACGAGACTGCAGACTGACCAAGGAGTCCAGGGTCTGTTGGGTTCAGTCGCACAAACGTCGGCTCTCTCATGTATCTTGACAGATATTGTGCTAAAGATTCTGGGTAGGTGGCAGAGAGGGCCACCATTTGTTTGTTTGCTGGTAAAGAAGAGAAGATCCAGCTAAGACAGACAGGGAGAAGTTAACTCAAACCTGCTGAATTAGAATACAGAACAGTCTCTGTATAAAAACCTCTACTTCAGCTCTTACTTGATCTGCTCCTGAAAGCTGCTGCTGCTGTCCTCCTCCAGCAGCTTATCAGCCTCATCCAAAACAAACAAGCGAATGGAGGATGTAGTCAGGACTCCCATCTCAATTAGCTGCTTAATACGACCTATAAATACAACAAAACTTCATCAGCACTGCCTAACAAAATAAAAACTAATATACTATAATACTATATAAACACTATTCCAGACAATTTCCTAATTAGATGAGCTAAACCTCACACTTGACATTTTTACAGCGTGTAACAAAAATGCTAAAACAAGTATTTTTTGGTAAAATACTTATTTATATATATATATGCTCAAAGTCATAATGAAATGGAAGTAGCAACATATTTTCTTCAATATACTGATGTCCAAATGAACCAAAATATTAAAAAAGGAAAGAATTTTTTAAAAAATTAGGGCAGAACTTGGTTCAATCCATCAGTGTTGACTGGATGGTGGCAGATCTGAATGTAAGCTTGCAGGTGATCATAAGAAAGACGAGGAGTTTAAGCAGACTAAATGATTAGAAAGTACAGCTTATGTCACTTCACTTTTACTGGAAGACTGAATCAAGACCAGAGCAAATTAGCAACCAATTGTTCAGTTTGGGGTGGGACTATACAGACCGACCAATGGCAGAGTGGAGGAGTGTTCAGTGAAAAAAAAATATTTTTTCACTTCCAGTTGGTGATGATAATAGCACAAAAACACACACATCAACTTTAAATACATAGTAATAAGGCCAGAAGATTATCAAGCCTACACATGAAGACAGACATCTAAACATTTAATGTCAGCAAATTTACACTAAATCACCATCATAAATGTAATCCATCTAACATATCGGTCTAAAAAGAATTTCAACTAGCTCATACCTGGTGAACCAATGGCAATGTGGCATTTCTTAAGATTAAGTTTGTCTTGACTGACAGGTCGGCCACCAATGAACACATGGCACTCCAAGCCCTCCATAGCACTGCCTATTGCCATGACAACAGCATGAATCTGCACCGCTATCTCCCGAGTGGGGGCCAAAACCAGCACCTGATGGGACAAGAGAAGGGCATATTATTGTCAAACAGGCACACTTCTCGTGTTTCGGGTGCTTATATTTAACATCAAAAGATAGAGGAGTCTTTCAAACGTTGATAGTTCCTTTATTCCGTTTTACTGTAAAACATTACGTTACATTCTGTTGCAATTTGGAAAAGGTAATACCTGTGTGGTTGTGTTTTCCAATATAAGGGTGTCCAAAGCGATGGTGGTAAACACACAGGTTTTTCCTGTGCCAGACTTGGCCTGAACAATGAGATCTGGACAGAAGAAAACGTTAATAAACAACATTATTTTCGTGTAAAGGAGCATGAAATACAGGCACAATGTTTTCATCGATGCACTATATTTTTGAATGTCACAGTACACTTCTGACATTAAAGAGCAGTCCGTTTTAGTATGTAATTAATGTCAAGAATAGCTTGTTTTTGTACTGTTTTCGGGTCTCGTACCTAGTCCACATCTTCCCAGCGGGATTGCCTTCAGCTGGATGGGGGACGGTCTCTGAAAGCCAGAGGCAGATAAACCCTCAAGCACAGGTTTTGAGAGGAGTAACGAGCTGAACTCGACACCCCCGTTAATCAAAACATCTTCTGTCCGGGTTCTGGGTTGCAACTCATGCGCTGCTTTCCCGGATGCCGCCATATTTGTTTTTGCAACGAAGTTCAGTTCTTCGACGCTGAAATGAGTCGCGCAGTGAATCACGTCGCCCTCTTGCGCACAGAAACAGAAACGCCGCTTGAAATATCAGCAACATCCTGCAGAGAGCGACAAACACACGTGGTTGGCATAAGCAAGCGATGAAATTTAAATAGAATCTGCAAACATAAAAAAAATACGTTTGACTTAAGTAGGGTTGAAATTAAAGCAATCTTTGAATACCACGTCTAATACATTCCCTGCCACAAACGGTAATTACAAGTCATCTGAAAGTTTCTCCCAGCAAGTTAAAAGACTTTAACATTTGATGCTTTTTGAGGACATCAAGCCCCTGGAATTCAATTCTATATTATTACTTAAGTTTGTAAATAGGCCCTTCCCCCTTCTAATGTCCAATCAGAGCGAATCTTAAAATCGGAGTTAAAGCTGTAGCTCTATTGTTATGTATGAAGCCTCCATTCATATGAACTGAGCACTGGTGTGAAAGCATGACCCGTGTTGTTGACCACCAGTCGTTAGCAAATCCTCTTCAGGAACTTTCCCCTCTACATGACACCACATACACTTCAGTGGCTTCCTCGCCTGTAATGTCATCTGAATATGTAATCAGCCGCAGTGTGTCAGAGGCGAGAGAGATTAGAGGAATATTATATTAGCAAACATCGCTGGTCATACCTCACGACTGACCTCAACACACCGAGGCGGAAGAAACCAAAGAGCTCAGCGGATAGCGACATCAAAAGGAACTAAGTTTTTAATGAATCAACCTGCGTTCAATATTTTAATTGTGTAATTCAGCAGCTATGGAGGAAGACCAAACGGATCTCGGTCACATGGAGAGCAACCTTCGGCGTCTAAAACATGAACTGGTGAGATTTTCCTGCTCTTTTCCCTCTCTTTTCATCTACTTTTACAGGACAGGTGTTTTTATCGCAAGAATCTTCTCAGATATGTCAGGGAATAATTAGTATGACTCTGCATTATAATGTTGTTTTCAAAAACAGTTGTATGCACCTTTCTCTGCTAAGTGTGTTGATGTTTGTCCAGCTGTTGTCCGCCCGGTGCTGGAGAAAAGGTGCAACCTGATTGGCAGAGGTATTTTGAAAAGGAGGCCGCTGATTGGCCGGTACTTGCCCTTCTGTAATGTTTTAAAATTTAATGCAGCTTGTGATCAGATTAAAAGACATTTACTGATCTATAAAAGAGAACATTAAAATGTATCAATTTTGGGCCAAAAATTATTCAGACACTTTGACCTGACCATGTTTTGCTTAAGTGTTTGTCTTTAATTGCTAATGTGACTTTTTTACACCACAGAGCACAAACTGATCAAAATTAAGCATTGTTTGGTAATTGGTTGACCTAAATTAGTGTTATCTAATTATGTACTTAAATTTAACAGCTGATAGCTATTCAACCTAATTCATAACATACCTTTCTATCAAAGTTATGACATTATCCAGATGAATTTGTTCTGACACAGTTTAACTCTGAGTTCTTGTCATATTTTATTACTGTTTTCTAAACTATAGCAAAAAAAAAAAAGTGTGGTAATGTGAGAAATATTGAAGGTGTCTGAATAAATGTTCTTTTGGCTATACAGATCAGTGAACACATCTGCAATAAACCCTGATAACAGAAAAATGTTCTTTCTTTATATTTAAATAACCTTTATTTGTATGGTTGAAACTGAAAATGAATGAGCGAGAGAAAAGAGGTGCTGCCAAATGAGGAAACAGGATGTTACTCACTGCATCAATCACTTGTTGGTGGGGTCAGTGATGTCTGATTAATACAGCTGTCCGTCTGGGCACATCCCACCGGAAACTGACACAGGAGAAGTCAGTGACATTACAAAATGAGAAATAGGACCTACCCCTGAATCTGATGAAACGGTGAACATGTTATAACTGGCAAACAGGGCGAATTATAAGCTAAGTTATATAGTGATTAGTTGTAACAATTTGCCTCTTTAAACTTTAAAAACTGAATTCTCATAGTAAAAGTGATTTTTATGATGACAATATGGCTCTACTGCCTACATAAGCAGCCAATATAACATCCTTTTGAATATCCAATTCGGACTGAATGGAATGTTTCAGGTCAAATACAAGTTAAGCTCTACGTTTCCCTTGTGACCAATCCAGTAAAATACATGCCTCAGCTGTTCGCCCATGAATCACAGTTTAGTCATTTCACCCATGCCTTGAGCTCCTACACCCATGAGCTCCTACATCTCCCATCATGCCTTGAGAGACAACACTACTATAGAAAAGCATCAGTGGTGTGCTGCTGTGCTCAGACTAGCTGGTGATCGATCACACTTGTAAGGGAGAGAAGGAACAGAAAACAGCGAGTGAGACGAGGGAAGGAAAGACAAAAGAAGGTAAGACGACAGTGGTTTTGCTCAGTAAGAGAAGAAAAAGGGCATTTTTGTAGTGTATAGAGATGGAATTTACTTGAATGTATTCAATTTAATAAATACAACAAGCAAATATTCCATACAGTATGGGATATCTAAAATTTATATAAACATTTTGGCTCATAACTGTATAAAGACACGCATTATGCTTTTCTGTCTAGACCATGTTAACATAAAAAAAAAAAACTTGTAACAACTTATTTTACAATTTGTAGGTATGCTTACAACTTAATATATTCATAATTGTCAAAAAAAAACATTAATAAACATGCAATAAAACATGATCCCTCAGAAATAATTATAATATGCTGGTTTAATGCTCAAACATTTTTTATTATTTTTTTTAAATGTTGAAAAAAGTTGTGCAGCTCAATGTTGTGTAAACTTGAGGATTATTTGGTAAATGGATCAAAAGGACAGCATTTATTTGAAATTTTTATACTAACATGAAAGTCTAAATTGTCACTCTTGATCAATGTAATGCATCCTTGCTCAATAAAAGTAGTTTTTGTTGGGGTTTTATCTCACTGACCGCAGTTTTTTAACAGTAGTTTCAAAGGAAAATCATGGCTTAATCCTCCTAGTAAGCAATTCACTGGAGGCTGTGACAAGGACAAAAACATCTGCATTCTCTTCAGCAGATGCTGAGCCAGGTTTCTGTGATGACACACTGGGCAGAAAATGCAGACTGTTTGGTGTAATATTGATTTGTGATAATTACTGTGAAGTGAGTTTGAGATAAGTGTTATTGATCAATCACAACAGATTTCACTGATAATTGCTTCACTATGTCATAGTAATTGCTCTCTTGCCTTTCCCATTATAGGATTCTTTGTGGCAGTCCGATGAGGGTCTCCAAGCTCAGATGAATTCTGTGACCGGCGCTCTCCAGGAGCTCAAACTCTTGCAGGTCCAGACTGCACTGGAGGAGCTGGAGTTCTCCAGTAAAACGAGCAAGGCCTCTTCATACACTCGCACAATGCTCGATCAGATAAACTACAGTTCAAAAATAACCCAACTGAACCGAACACGGAATCCAGAAGAAATTCTTTCACAAGAATGTTTCAAGACTGAGCTTACAATGGAATCGTCTTTGTTCCTCACTAGTTCTCCAGCAGAGAACCACCGAATCCCCAGGGTACCCGAACCCAGGATGGTTTACGGAGGAAGTCTTAGCACTTCTTCCTCATTTTCCTCTCAGGAAGACACAACCGACAACAATTTCTCCTCGTATGACATTGACGACTCCACTGATTGGACAGCCTCATTGATGAACCACAGTAGAAACAGACAGCCATTGGTATTGGGCGACAATGTTTTTGCTGATTTGGTCGGGAACTGGCTGGACCTGCCTGATGTTGGAGGCCAGACAGCAGGTGAGGAGCACAATGACTCGAGTCTTAAAGATGCACTTTCAGAGTCATCATCTAGCAGTCACTCTCAAGATCTCTCTAGGAAACTCTCACTAACAGCTAGCATCTTCAAACGGGTCCTACGCCGTGTTCGGCCACGGCACCAGCAAGAAAGTGAAAGAATGGATGTCCGTAAACAACCAAAGATCACATGCAAAAAGCCGAAATCAGATGTCAGGAAGCCATTCTGGGTAAGAACAAGAGGAATGAAAAAGAAAATCACACACACCCAACAAGAGGGCGTGGCTTATCAGGGTCCAGAGGGTTTGATAGACAGAGGATGGGTGGAGATTGTAGAGAAGCATCCATCTGTGTTTGATTACAGCTCAGCTGTGTTGGTCTGATATAATTCTATATGGAAGACACTGTTACAAATATTGTTAGCAATTGTTAGACATAATTAGTGGACTTCATGATCAAAATTGTTGTAATGTGATGCTGCCCTTAAGTGCACCTGGTCAGCCATTCATTGCAACATCTCATATTCAAGTCGAAAACAGAATATGGAAGTAGTCTAAACAAAAGAATTATATTCAGAGCTACAAACATAAATAAATCTGAATTCAGACCGATGAAAAACAATTTCTATCACTTCATCATGGTATCACAACTAAATGTGAAGCAAACTGTAAAAGTTATGCAATGAACACCATTCACTACAGATTGCGATGTTGAGGTATTATTGTTCTTCATCGAGTAGCACTCCAGAATTATTGATAAAGGTAAACATTTCTGGAATGCATTTTTGTATGTTTTTTGTTATGTTTTGTTTTTTGAGATGTAAGCATGGCAGAGTGAAGAAAACAGGCAAAAAATATTAATAGTCACGCTGTGTTGCCCTACTGTGTTTCTGTGAGGTCCCTTGAGAGCCTAATGCGGTTTCTGCTGATGTTTGTATCCATCTGTTTAGGTTTAGGCCTAACTGTCAATCATTCTATGAAAAAGTCCTGACTGGTGCTTTTTCACAAATGTCTTACTCATGTCTTAGCTTTGTAAGCATAAACCTGCTTTGTATTGGACAGAAAAACTATGCAATGATGCTAGACTGCTATGGAAAAAATGAAAACTGAGCAAATGCAAATACCTGCCTTTTTTATCAGCACCTTCATGTTATCTGTAATAGATATAAATATATGGTCCTGTGGGTCCTGCAATAGTCTCTCTACTTGTTTTCAGAGCCATTTAATGATGTGATGTGGGATACTGTTTTTCTAAATAAAAATAAATAGATAAATAAACAGTTCCTATAGGCCTATGAGACTACATTTTAAAAAAGGAACAGGATTTTCCATTCAAGTCTTATGCATCAGGAATATGAATCTTTATTAAACACTTTTTTTGCATTTAATGCAGCATATAATCTGGTGTGCAGCAAGCATGAATCACCTATGTTTGTTGCATTCCATACCTGCAATGAACTTTGCGGAAAAATGCAAGATAAGTGGATTTATATGGCTTTGTGCTATATTTGTAACTACAGTACATAAAGTGAACCACACTGAAAAACTGTTTCTCTGTAATGGTCTATTGGTGAGGAATGGTAATCTGGAAATACACAAAACACTGCATCAATATGAAATACATTTATTTAAATCTATGTCCAAAAAGAAGAAATCAAAGCACACATTACTTTAAAAACTAATCAAAAGCCAGCCAGACACTGTTTGAAATGCTCAACAAAACCATGGAGCAGAACAATGAAAACTAAAATAAAATATCTGACACATCAAGACTGATTTAATTGGCAAATGAAGTGTCAAGGACTGACTATTGATTATTGGTTTAGCGGTTATCGGAGGAGAAGTCATCTCTGCATTATAGATCTGATTTCATCCTTCTCCTGCTCAGGCACAAAACGGTTGATATTTATCCCAGGCTGAGCTACAGCCTACCGCAAAATACAACCAAGGGAAAAAAGGAAGAAAATATACTAAACTGTAATTATCTTTAAAAGCTGGAAAAATTGATTGTGAAAAAACAAATGCATTGGATTCAGTACAACATATCTTTATCTTCAAGATAGACAAATCCAAATTTCTTATTTTAACCTTACCACCAAAAGAAAAAAGGACATTTTTCACAGTTTGTTTAGATAAAAGGAAATAAGAATCTAAGCATATTATGGGGAATTTGAAACCAGTGAGTGTTCAAAGCCACTCAGAAAATGTTTGGATGAATGAAGGACACAGCTTCGTCTCTGTACAAATGATTAGTGATAGTCCAAACATTATGGGGAAAAAAAAAAACATATCTGATCAGTTTACAAACATGAGCATGTTTTTGAAATGTCCCCATTCTCTCTGTAGGCATTAAGAAAGTCCTGAACCCTCTCTCCCAGACTGTCTAACCCCTCTTTGCCATGTTACAGACGGAGCTTCTGCTCCAGACACAGATCCTTAATGTGCAATCTCCATCAGAGAGAATAATAAAAAATAAAAAAACTTTAAATCAAGGAACGGGGGGGGGGGGGGGGGGGGGGGGGGGTAGTCTTGAAATTTCAAGACTGCTCTGGAAGGAAAGGCAGAGGTCGCATCTCTCTTTTTCTGTCAAGTCTGTGAATTAGTTGAGGAGTCTGGAGTTCAGCCTTACTTATTGTTTGGCCAATAACTGTACAGAGGAACAGGAATGTTGGCCATCTGGGCAACAGTTCTTCATTTCGGCAATCTGAAAAGAATGAAAGGGGGGAAAAATCATGCTTCCATCTCAAGTAACCCCTTTGCAGAGCTGCTTAACCAAAAAGATGGTTTAGCATCACAAGACATACAAGTCTTGTCCTAAATGCAAAAATCTTTTCAAGTGGTGCTGTTTTTTTAATGGTGCAACAAGATGCAAATAATGCCATTAAGATGACTGGGAATGCTTATTGATAGCTTTCTTCAGGTATCACCACAGATATTAAATGGGTCATGATATGAGAAATCAAATTTTCATTGATCTTCTAACATACACTTGGTCTCTGTAACATTAAAACAATTAGAAAAAGGCTTTTAACCATTTAATCAATCATTTATAATTCAATAACTGGTATTTTGTGGATCCCTAGTAGATATCGCTGAAGCAAAAAAAACAACAAGAAAAAAAACAGGGTGAAATCTTTATCATTGATCATGGATCAAAGGAGTTCTTAATAGTGCATGTACTGATTCCTAATGACCTTCTGATCGACTACCTGGCTCAGAGCTGCTGCAGTGATGCAGTTATGTTACAGCAGGACGCAGTTTGACTTCTTTTTCGCTCTCTTCTTCTCCACCGGCGTCTTTCTGTTTATCTGTCTTACCAGGTCATAAAAGATCTGATAGACACAGACAAAAACGCAAAGGACTTCCATTAGAGGACTGTCTTTATGTGACCTGGTACATATGTTGTTTTTTTTTAACTGTGACTCACCTCATTGACGTTGATCTTTGATTTGGCAGAAGATTCTAGAAAGGCACAATTACTCCACTGACGAGCAAGATTCTGACCCTGCTCCTTCCCAACTACCCGCTCATCCTCTAAATCGCACTTATTTCCAACCAAGATCATTGGCACCTATACAAACAGAGAAAGAGAGACATCTGATGAGTGTATATACTATGTTTCCATCTGGCTTAGAAACTCACTGAGAGTTCATGGTTTAGATTTTAGCTAGATTGACTTTTAAAAGATTAGTGTCTCATTTAGAGGCACAAAACATATCATGTGCTCAGGTAACATTCATATCCACATTACTGTTCAAATGTTTGTGGTCAATGCAATTTAAAAATAAATTAATGATTTTATTCAGCACTTAAATTGTCCATAAGTGGCAGCAAAGTTGTAAATAATGCTACAAAAGATTTCCATTTCAAATAAAAGCTGTTCTTTGGAACTTTCTATTCAAAGGATCTTGAAAACAAATGCATCACAATTTTCACAATAAAAATTAAGCAGAGGAACTGTTTCAACACTGATAATAACAAGAAATGTTTCTTGATTACCAACATATTAGACTGATTTCTGAAGGATCATGTGACACACTGAAGACTGGAGCAATGGCTGCTGAAAATTCTGTTTTGCTATGATTGGACTAAATGTGACCCGGGACCACAAAACCAGCCATACGGGTACATTTTTTGAAGTTGTACATCATCTGAAAGATGAAACAATAAGCTTTCTTCCATTAATATGTGGTTTGTTAGGATATGACAATATTTGGCCGAGATACAACTATTTGAACATCTGGAATCTGAGTGTGCAAAAAAATCGAAATATTGAGAAAATCGCCTTTAAAGTTGTCCAAATGAAGTCCTAAGCAATGCACAAGTGTTAAAGCAAAAAAAATTAAAATAAATCTTTTGACTGAATTTTCCCTTGGCCAAACCCCATTCCACAGCCATACCTGTCACACACCCAGTTTCAGAGCAGTGTTTTTCTTCTTGTAATTAGGAGTTCTTATCCTCTAATTTAAAAAAATTTAGGAGCACCTTCTAATCAATAATAAAAAATTAGCGTTCTTAATACGAGGTGGCATTTGACTCAAAGTGATTTACAGGGGCATTTTCTTTTTACCTTTGTAAATGCATTTTTCTAACTTTATTAAATGTATGCAATATTTCCTCTAGGATTTTTTCCAGCTGTGGTGGCAGGACTATTCCCCATGGACCACGCCCCTCCCCACCCAAGATTCACACACACTTACAATTGAATTTATTTTAACTAAAAAAGTCATGTAAATAGTAAATAATAAAATAAGAACAAATAAATTAATGACAATCAATAGCCCAAACAAAAAAAAATTAGAAAGAAATTAAATTATCAGTACTTAAATTTTTTCAGTTAGGTCTAACTATAATCTATTCAACTGTAAAATAACGCTGAATAGTCTTCTCTGTATAATGAAAGACAGCAGCAGTTTATTTAGGCTGCTGTCTCTTTAAGACCTCATGCACAAAAATGATAATCATACTAATTCTCTTTTTGAATACTATTTAGGACAGATAGAATGCGAATTGGGACGCAGCAACTGACTCAGATTAGTTCAAAAACGCACTTTCATTCATGAATGAAACACGCCGTGTTTGCTTTTAGAAACGCGCAGCGGCTCAGCTGTTACTTTATTTTGAACTATTTTCGTTGATGACATAGAGCAAAATCATGCAGTACTTGTTTATTGATCTGTTGTATTAAATCAATATCACATTTGCAAAATCCCTTAATATAATTATTATTAAAAGCTGTCACTCTCCTTATCACGATCTGTGTAAAAAAAAATATTTTTGCTGATGATATTCATTTGTTTTATGCCGGAGACAATTATGAAACGCCACATCATCGTGTATCATACAGTGCCACCTTGAGGAAAAAAAGATGCATTGTACATATGGAGTCATCAGATATGTAAATATAGTTGCCTGGAAAAAAGTACACATTTACCTACCTCGGGTCTCTAGCGACCCTATACACTTTTTACAAAAAATTCATCAGAAAACAGGCACTCTTTTATATTTTACTATTTTTTTTATTTTTATATTGTTTATAATGAATAGATTGAGGAATACAAAGAAAGTTGATGTCTAACTTCAAAAAATTAAGGAGCGAGAGGGTAGAGAATGATGTACCGGGTGTGAAAAGAATGAAAGACCCGAGGAATGCATGTAAGGGTTAACTGTCTTTACATTTATTTTGAAAGCTAAAGCTCACGATTATGGAAAGGGGAGTTACATTTCAGACTCGTGCTTGTGGTGTTTGGCCAATCACAATGCACTGTATCAGATGGCCAATCAGAGCAGACTGCGCTTGTCGGAAGGAGGGACTTTGTAATCTGTGTAAACCGGAAGTTGCTGCCAACTGGATTTCAGTATGGTGACGTATTTCCAAATGAAACGGAACATTGACTGGTGGAGTTTTATTTTTGCGCTCCTCTCATCTCTCACTTGCAGCAAACTAACGGCTGGAGGGGCGTGGCTAAGCAAATTCTTCATAAGCGGTCAGTCATCAGAAAAGGCATTCCATTCCAGAGCAGAAGCAAAAGATCAGATTTTGATTTAAGATTACTAAAACAAACTATTTTTTTCAGAGGATTAACTTGCACGGATTAATTGACTTTAAGACTAGCAATGTGCACTAACAAAAATTAATATTGTAAATTTGGATTTCATGTGGACTAGGTCTACACGATTAAATCAAATGTGATTTTCATGCCCATTTTGTCAGTAAAGCCAGTTCTGTAATCAGCAGTAAATCTCCATCACATGGTTTCAGATGGAGCAGCATTTACTACACAGAGCCGTTGTTCACTTACAGGTTACGCAAGAATTTTGCTTATAATTTCTGCACAAGACTTGGTGTTGTTTCCAAACAAAAGGAAATATATCAGTATCGGCCAAAATGAGTTGAAAAATATTGGCATATCGGATATCGGCAAAAATCCAATATTGTGCATCCCTAATAAATAAATAAATAAATATACTAATATATATTAGTGATCGACCGATTTTTTTTTTTATAACCGATACCAATTATTTGCATGTTTATGTGCCTGATAACCGATATGCAGAACCGATATTTATTTACTGTTATAAAGTAAATAAATGACTGCGTGAAGTAAGTCCATACTTCACTTTGGTTTTTCCTCCTTTCAGTCATCTTAAAAAGAATTTTGAGAATTAGCAGTCTTTCATGCAGGGCTCTAGACTCGTTCTTCCCACTGATCTCACTTTTGCGACTAACTTTCTCAGTTGGTCGCACATAATTTGGTTGCAATTTGTTTTTTGTTTTTGCTACAACATTTGATTAATCAATGCATGCTGATGAACTTTTATCATAGTTTATAGTTATATGGTAACGAAAGTATTCAACATTCAACTCGTTCTTTTTCATCTGTATTATTTGTGATTTCAATTTTGTGAACAGGAATTCCTTTTTTTCGTGCGTTTTCACTTTCAAATTTGCGATCTTGGTGTCACATTTTACAAGAAAAGATAATTGTCTGTTTTGCTTATATCTATACACCTTTCACTTTTTAAGACTAAAACAAAAGATGGATTCATTGTTATTCTTAATTAAAAAGCACAACAACAATAAAACAGTACGTTAAAATGACAAACTAGCTTACATAACATTTATTAACAAAAACGAATAAGACGAGGCATAGGACAGGACACATCACATGCTGTATTATATACCGAGTATATTACAGAATGTTTAGCAAACTCTGAGGAAGCAAATAAATATTAATATATATATTTTTTAAATTAAGGAAAGCCTCCATAGCGTAACGTGAGGTAAACAGCAAAGATAACAAGCTTCTCAAAACGAAAACAAAAAGAAAAGTAAAACTAAACTGGCTGTCGCTGACAGGACTTGTTCACCTTCTCTGGTTTAAGAAGCGGTCTTTTACTTTAGTTTGAAAACAAAATCCTCCGTTGCGCTCCATCCGCGACGCACACCTTCGCGCTTGTGCTGACGCGGCGAGTATAAACCAGGCTCTACCCACGAAGCGCTCGCGCTGAAAGCACCTCTCTTCACGTGATCAGTGAAATCTGACTCCACGTCAAATTTTAACTCGCAAAAAATCTGCCTGTTTTCACTGGTGCGGTCTTCATGAATGATCATGAATAGGAAAGTGGTGGTTAAAAGTTGCATATGAAAGCAATGTCAATCGATCGCTTGAGTTTATTAAGCTCATAATCACGAGTGGGTCTTATAAAGTTTGTGATAGCATGCCATGCACCATGAGACCAGCTATGCTGTCATTTTTATCCCACCGTGCTCCCCGTCTGTGTAATTCATAAACGCAAATTTATTATGCACAGTATAATCAGATGACTCACTTTGAAACAGAGTATGTTTTCTGTAAAGATAACAGGCTTGTACTAATCGAGGAATGTTTATTTGCAAAGGTTAGCACTGCTGATGCGGGAGCTTGAGCTCTTGAAGCTCTGCCCTCTTCTCTGGGAGCACCAGCTCATTTGCATTAAAGCAACATACTCAAATACGGAGCATTTTGGCTCATACCCTAAAAGCGGCAGTTTTAATAAGCTATAAAAATTTCTCTGTGGGGTATTTTGAGCTAAAACTTCACATAAACACTCTGTGATTATCAGAGACTTATTTTACATCTTGTAAAAAGGATCACAATAGGTCCCCTTTAATGCTTAGAGAACTGAAACGGCTATGCCTGATGAGTTGTAAATAAAGAATGTGGGTACTCTGGTGAAGCAGTGTGGTGTGCCATAGTGTGAATACAGCTTCTGCAAACTTGTCTCAAAGCTCTTGCCGCAATAAAAATCAAATCAGCTTTGTGCTTTATTTGTTTTGCCTTTGCTGGCTATAACTTGCTATTTTTTTCCACATAATTAAAAAAATTATATTATGATTTGAGATTTGACAACGCAAGCATCACTAATAATAATAATATAGTTCATTAATTATTATTCAAAGTGACTCACATCCTCTGTATCCTTCACTCTGAGAATCTGCTCCCGTAGGTCCTGCAGGTCATTAAAGGTGGACTGTGCTGTGATGGAGTAAACCAGAGCGAAGCCCTGCCCATTCTTCATGTACAGGTCCCTCATCGCTGTGAACTGCTCCTTTAGGCAAACAATCAATAATCTATTGAGTTCACATGAAAGACTAATTAACTAATTGGGCAGTTGAGTTCATGCATCATATTAAACTCACTGTGCCTGCAGTGTCCAGGATCTCTAGCATACATTGCTGTCCATCAACCTCAACTTGCTTAAAAAAATTAAATAAAAAAAACAGGGAGAGGGTGTCAGTACTGCATTAACTCATTTCCCAATGTGTTGTATTAATTCAGCAATGCAAAAATTATTTACTTACCTTTCTATACGAGTCTTCTATTGTGGGATCATATTTTTCAACAAATATTCCCTGTACAAACTGAACTGTCTGTAAAAGACCAGAATTTCATTCAATCCAAATAAAGACCTGAATAAATACTACAGAGTGACTAGAGAGAAAAACACTACAAATACTGTATACAATACCCATTTATAATACAGTAATGTGTAGACTTTAAAAATGCTGAAGTTACCAGTGCAGACTTCCCCACGCCTCCAGAGCCCAGGACCACAAGCTTATATTCACGCATGGTGGGTCTCTCTGTTGAGGCCTGTAAGATTTAATCGCAGCGCAGAGCGCACACACGCACACATACAACACACACACACACACATACTTATTCATCAGTGCTTGGTTTGAGGCTTAAAACAGGTTTTTGGTTTTCTGAGGTTTCCAGAACCATAAATGTTAACCATATTTATACCGCTTCTTCATAAAGATTTTCACGGCTTACTAGGTATACAGCACCCTGTCGCCTACATTATTTCAAAGCTACATTTTTTTT
Source organism: Barbus barbus (assembly GCF_936440315.1). NCBI lineage: Eukaryota > Metazoa > Chordata > Actinopteri > Cypriniformes > Cyprinidae > Barbus > Barbus barbus. Next base: position 15,624,212 of record NC_136757.1, on the reverse strand, counting down.
AGTGTTGCTCTGAAGTTTCTTTAAAATCAAAATTCTTTTCTTTGGATCCTCCCGCCCCTTCCAGCAACTTGTCAGTCACAACAATTTCTAGATGTAAAAGGTCAAGCCCCACCATCATAATACCAAAGACTTCCACAACTTCTGTTTCATGAAGAGTTAGCATGCTTTAGTTATAAAGTTTGCATGGTAAAAAAACTTATTTTTTTTAATTATAAGTTGTTTATTTAAACAATTACTTTACTTTAAAGCACTATAAGCTGTGCTGTGCACATTCCCAGCAAATGTTTACAGGGCTCTTTGAGGTCATTCAGAGTGCATTTTAAATTCCACTCTGATCAAGGATGCAAATGCATCCAAATGACCAAACAAACAGCTTATCTACTGCATGCAGATCCAACCAATTCTATGCTAATGCACCAGTTCATTCAGCCTGAAGCAACTAAAACTTGAAAAAAGTGGCTCAATTAAAACATTCTGAACACTGAGGAAAGTTAAAGTCAGCATGAAATGAAAATGAAAATTATCCTTTGACACCATTCAATGTCAATCACTATAAGCAATAAAAAGTGCATTCTCCAGACCAGTGAATGATATTAATCTGTTAGTTTTTTCTGACTTACTTTCTGTTTAAATATCATCAGACTAAACTAAATATCACAAATACGGATAAAAACTCACTGCAACAGGTGTACAGATGATCATCGTCTCCCTAAGACGTTCAGTAACATCTCGGTGTCACCAGGACTGTAATTATAACATGACACAAGACTGCATCTACTCTACAGCTTTAGGATCCAGTCTGCACGAAACATTCCTCTACACTAACAGCTGTAATGTCATTTTGGTCAAAGACTATTAAGTCACTTGTCGAGTGAGACTGTATGCCAGTGTGGACACTAGTGAGATTTAACATGTGAATCAAAACGCAGGTTAAATACAAACACAGAGAGTTTAACTTAACCAACACACAGTAAGTCAATTTAACGCGCACAGATCAAATATTTCACCGTTAACATGCGGATAGGTGTTTGTTTTCATCTGATCGCAGGAGAGACCGTGGCCTGTAAACGCACCGGTGTTTCCTGTGACCTCCGACGGGCAGCAACGCTGCTGTGCCGGGGTAATTCTGCTCAGTCAGCCGGCCTGCGACTCATTAGCTCGAGCTAGCACCTTAGCATATGTTCGTTATGCCGAGTTTTGTTGAGCGACCTTCCTCTTAAAGCCGGCGCTCGATGTATAGTACGCGAGCTTGTGAATGTAACGTTGATTGACCGTGCCGGGTCGCGGTGTTTCGGGGATTCGTTAACAGTTCACTCACCGTGTCCCGCTGCTCCGCCGCGCGCTCAGACTCCGGTCACTCTCGCGGATGCAAACGTCACTGCAGCGCGCGGAGGGCTGGCCTCACACATTACAGTCACTAACGGGTTAAAGAGACAACATCAATCAAAAGTACTTTCATTTATTTATGCTATATAATTCTAAAATATGTAATATTCTACAAATTATTTGGTGCGTGCAATCGATAGAAAGGTTTTTTTCTTATTTATTAATTTTGAACACGTGATACATTTGACTTAGTTCTAAAAAAGAAAGCTTTGTCCATACAAATACCTTTTACTCAGCACACACACACACACACACACACAAAAACCTTTGACAATTTGGATAGTCTGACTATAAACAAGTCATCAAAAATGACAATTTTCTGCTTGACATTTTACTCTACAATGCAAATTATACACACACCCATGCAGAAAACACAAATTTTGAAAAATGTTATTTTATTTTTATTTTTCAATATGTTGCCACATAGGTATGTTTGGGGTGTGAGTGTGTGCAGTTCACGTTGTACAACAAAATGTCAAAGTCTTATTTATAACAACAAAGATAAAATAAAAAAGCGCTGTATTGTGGTTATTAATCTAGTAATGATTACTATGAAGAGTGGGGGAAAAGATGTAATGTTGCTGGGTGATTTTGCATTGGAACCTTCAGAAAACTTTAAATCAGTTTTTCTCTAAATTTACTTTGCTGACTCCATTGACTTCAAACAGGTTTAGCTCAGTCATTTTCCATCCAATTCCAACAAATCATACATTTGTAAGGTCTTTTAATAGAGAATGTAAAAACAAAAATCTAATTTTTAAAACTTTTCTCATTGTGACTCATTTTGCCTGCACAGGTCATGAATTGTCTTATCTTGTGTGTATTATTTGATTTCATCAGACGACGGCTCAATTATAAATTAGGATTTTTGTGCAGACTAACTTCTTGGAAGGGAGAGTTATGTATTCTTAAAGGGTTCGTTACAGGCCTATATAATATATATATACATATGTGAATAAAGTATCATTGCTATAGACAATAATAAAGTATGTTGGTCTCGTTCTGGCTGTAAACTAGGTAGTGTGACATCTAAGAAGCATATTCAGGAAAACGTTTATGAAAATGTCCAAACACAGGAAGCCTATATTCCAGATAAATGGCACCTAATTCAGGGGTGCAAAATTCAGTTGCTTGAGGACCACAACCCTGCTCAAAAACACTGTTTTTTTTTATTTTATTTTTTTTATTCAGATTTATAGCTGAACCGTGTGTATTTGGGTTGATGAACTTTGCAGTATAAAATGAGTTAGGCTACTATTATAGTAGAGGATTGTTATGGCTAGATGAAATAAAGCATGACATATACAGAGTAGGCCTAGTGATGTTCAGGTTTGGCATAATCAATAACAACATCTACTCGTAAGTCACTCAGAAAAGTTCTGGTGAACGAAGTATTATGCTCTTGAATGATAATAATGTTACAATAATACGCTCTTTACTTGACAGCTGTTATTAAAATACCGCGATAGAAGCTGCCTCAAACTCAGAACTATAAAGAAATGAACAATGTTGTGTCTGAAAGCCCGGCGGTAATGGTACTGTCCAACACGAGCGCAAAACACAGAAATAAAGAATAATGAATCATTTTTATGTTTGTTCAAAAATCATATTCGGACGCTAGTTCAATATATAGTTCATCTATAGCAAATTGAACAAAGCACTGCAAAGCCTTTACACGGAGAGTGGTTTGCTATGGTGCAAGAAAGTCAGAGTTGTGAGAAACTCGCAATTGCGAGAAAAAAGTGAGAATTGCAAGAAAAAAAAGTCAGAATTCTGAGAAAAAAAGTCCGAATTGCGAGCTTATATCTCAGAATTGCGAGAAAAAAAGTCAGAATGGCAAGAAAAAAAGTCAGAAAAAGTCCGAATTGCGAGCTTATATCTCAGAATTGCGAGAAAAAAAGTCAGAATTGCAAGAAAAAAAGTCAGAAAAAGTCAGAATTGCGAGCTTATATCTCAGAATTCTGAGAAAAAAGTCAGAATTGCAAGAAAAAAAGTCAGAAAAAGTCAGAATTGCGAGAAAAAAAAGTCAGAATTGCGAGAAAAAAAGTCAGAATTGTGAGATAAAAAGTTGCAATTACCTTGCAATTATTTTTTATTCATTGGCGGAAACGGGCTTCCATATTATACTGTCAGTTTATACATACGGCCGCATCTCAGGTAGCGCGCATGCTCACACTCTCAGTGACCGCACATGCGCACTTGGGATGTTCACGTGAACAACTCACGCAGTTTTAGCGCACACACATACTTAGTATACGTTTGTACTGGACACTAATTTCCATTTATATAAGTAGTTTTAGACCTTGATTGTGATATTGTGTTACACTTATTTCCATTGAACAGTAATTTTCAAGTAAGCTTTATTAACGTTGTGCTGTGTTTTGTATATATTTATTTTCATACTTGTGTTTGTATTTTATATTTTCAGAACCACACATCTATGCACATTCAATAAAGACAATTTGGATTATCTAAGTGAGACATCATTGTTCTGACCGGACAAACTGTAGCCTCCCTTCACCCAAACCCAGACTAGCAATAGAGTGCAAATTCACAAGATTTTTCATAGTCCTTCGAGCCGGATGTGGTGAATTGTTACAGAGATGTCTCAACCTGAGAAGGAAGTGCCCGTTGTGCGTCCACGAAAACGGATTAACCCACCAGCTCATCTGGTGGACTACTAGCTTGGTGAGACATTGCAGCATCGACAGCCACTCCCAGCAGAGCTGGCGCCAGGGCACCTCTATCAGGGGGGCATTTAAATTTCTAGGGGAGTCACAAATCACGTTGTGTGAGAAAACAGAAAATATTAGGGAAATGAATGGAATATGTAAGGAAATGGAAAAATGTTAAATTAAAAGACACAGAATCTTCATAAGTGTTCATTCTCCCTGATATCACCTCCACCTTAAAACATCCTTTCAGAATTTATGAAAAAAACTGTGAATCTCAGTTCAAATGTTCTGCTCCAAATGTGGTTAATAAAACTCTGTAAAGACGAACAGCTTCCGTTCTTGCAACACCTAAGCTATTTCAGCATGTTCAAGAAAGCAACACACTAACTCAACTCAGACTACTCCTACTAACACCCAACACTTCTATAACTCTGTTGATATCAGCATTGTTTGGATAAAATATTTTTATTGATGTTGGTCTCAATTGTATTTTGCATTTTTAACAAACTGTGCTACTCACTTTTGTGACTTCCCAAAAACCTTCCTGTCAAAACCACAGATTGCATATAAATGATTACACTGGTCTTGCACACAACGCTCGGTTTGAAAAGCATTTTTATTGCAAACAGTTGTCATTAAGCCTTTCTTTCAGCTTTTTTATAATCTGTTTGTCTAGTTCTTCTCAGAAGAAAATGAGACTGAAAAAAAAAAAACAAGAGACACTTGGACAAAAGAAAGTCTTATAATATTAATACACACCATCTGTCTAAAACAAAAACACAAACTATCTATATTTACTGTGTGCGTGTACACATTTCAATGTACATGTCAACAGGGTTTTTTAAGAGTGACATTTTCCGGGAGAGAATGACACTGATCTAGTCAGTTATCCTCAGTGCTGTGTGATAAGTGAATACAAAGCATTCTCATCATTCTGAGGTGCAGGATCACAATGCTGCACGGTGGAATATATTACAGAAGAAACGACATCACTAGCTAAACCAACCAGACTGTACTCATTCACAATTTCATCATAGAGGTGGTTGGCATTATCTACAGTCTGAGAGACCTGATGAAAGAGAAAGAGACATAAGGAATGATATACCAAAACATATTTAATAAATTCAGTGTACATTCGACATTTTTACTATAATCACATTAAACTAAACCAGCTTTACTACAACAAAGCAAATGTTTTCATGTATATAATGTTGATTGGATCATACGATTTTTAATTAGATGTTGGTCTGAAATTGGATGTCAGAAAATTGTGTATAAAGAGCATATGTTTTCATACCCCGTTGAGATCTGGTGAATCTTGAACTGGATTTTCAGGGACAGGTGGTTTCAGACCTGAAAAATGGCCATAAACATGATGGCACTGTTTTAAAACAGATGCAATGGAGCTCTTTTTCCCAATGAATTATTATTTTGTAGTTTTTCATGAACCTATCAATTCATTATTGCGTGTTGTGTGTGTGTGTGGTCTTACATGTGGACTTTAAATCTGATCTTTTCCCGCAGAGAGACACTAACGCTGCAAGAACCCCGAACACCAGCAGCACCAGAACACCTGCACAAATCACAGTCACGATGACTGAAATAAAAACAAAGAAATAGTCAATAAATATTCTAATACGTATTTAGTGTTATCTAGTGTTGCAAACAAATTATATGATTGTCATTAAAGAAAAAAAACGTCTACCAGAGTTTTTATCCAGTGGTGTTGGTCCCATTGACTGGACTGCTGGCGAAGTTGCTGAGAACTGCTCATATGAACTAGATTTATCTGAGAGAGAGACCGAGAAAGAAGCAGAAAAAGAGAATCACGTGTGATTATAAATACAAAATGTAATGTCCTAAATGTTAATGACAAGTCTCGGTTAGCCTAACGTATAAAGTATACGTAGCAAGGTGTTTTATTTTTATTTTATTATTTTTTTAAACTAGAAAAAAGCAAGCTAGCAGTTAGTTTTTTTAAGAAAAGCTAGCAGTTAGAGAATAAATATGCAATTGATAGAGGGTCAAGTGTGTGTTTGTTAAAAGACAAGAGATAAAATAAAATTAGAATAGAGAGTGCTAGAGTTAGAGGGTCAAATAAAGATGGAAGAGATGTGTTTGTAGCCGTTTCTTGAAGATGGCTAAGGATTCAGCTGCTCTGATTGAGTTGGGCAGGTCATTCCACCAGGTGGGAACAGTTAATGAAAATGGCAGTGAAAGTGATTTTGTGCCTCTTTGGGATGGCACAATAATGTGTCGTTCACTTGCAGAACGCAAGCTTCTAGAGGGCACTGAATTTAGGTAAAGGGGTGTAGAGCCAGAGGTGGTTTTGTAGGCAAACATTAATGCCTTGAACTTTAAGCGAGCAGCTATTGGTAGCCAGTGCAAATTGATGAACAGAGGCGTGACGTGCGTTCTTTTCGGATCATTAAAGATTAATCTTGCAGCAGCATTTTGGGTTAACTGCAGAGGTTAGATGGAATTGGCTGGAAGACCTGCCAAGAGAGCATTGCAATAGTCAAGTCTGGACAGAACAAGAGCCTGAACAAGGTGTTGTGTTGCATGTTCTGAGAGAAAGGGCCTGATCTGCTTAATATTGAATAAAGCAAATCTGCAGGACTGGGCAGTTTTAGCAATGTGGTCTGAGAAATTCAGCTTATCAATCACAACTCCCAAGGTTTCTGGCTGTTTTTGAAGGAGTTATGGTTGATGAGCCTAACTGGAAGGTGAAATTATGATGACGTGAGGGGTTTGCTGAAACAAGCAGTTCTGTCTTAGCTAGGTTGAGTTGAAGGTGATGGTCCTTCATCCAGCAAGAAATGTCTGTTAGACATGCTGAGATCTTTATGAGATGTACCTGCCGAGGTGAGTGTTGTTGTACATGTAGATGTTATATGTTTGTTTTTAGGGGTGTGTGTAGATGTGTTCACAGGAGCTGCTGAGGATAAGAGGAGGAAAAAGAGGAAATTTGAGTACAAAACATTTTTTGTGAAATATTTAAATGGGAAGATCAATATATAGGCTATATTATATTCACAAACTGTTTGCAGAAATACCTACCTTGATGAACAGCTAGTTTAACTTTCTTCAGTGTGTCCCTGAACCATTGATCAAGTCCACAGTAATAAACACCTGAGTCTGTGAGTCTGAGATGTTTGATGGATACAGTAAAGAACCGTCCACTCACAGTATCAATCAAAGAGTATCTTCCATCTGAGACGACCTGATCAATCTTTGCGCTTTTAATCAAAACAGATTCACAGGGATCACGGCAAAAGTACTTGGGTGTATATTTGTGTTTATCTGGATATGGACATCTGATCTCCACCGTTTCACCCACTGTTCCCACATAAACATTTCCAGACTTCATCAACACACCAGTCAAAACTAGAGAAAACAATTAAAAACGTTATTACTTCATAGAGTACAGCCAGACAGTGTACAGACGGTCTTCAGACAACTACAACAGCTCAATCTAATTTTAGATGCACTCACATTTATGTTTACATCGATAGCCTGCAAAGAGAAGTCAGTTTAAAATCTATAATATCCAAAGAGACTGTCTTAAATGATTTCTAAAGTGCTCACATAATTCCGACAAGATCATTTAACTCTGAAAAAAACCTGGATTTATTACAGAAGTTTGTTTGTAAAACACTATTGTGATATGTATCATTATAATGAAAAAAGAACAAACTATCCTATAGGATAGTTCACTTCAGAGGTCACAAAGTTCATGTATTTCCTGCTTTAATAAACACGACTGCAATTAAAGATTATTGATTATGTATCAAGCAGGGAAAAAGTATTTACCTATAAAAACAGAAAGAATCTTTACATGGACTTTCATTCTCTGTAATTCAGATCCTCTTCAAGCAAGATATCCTCTTTATAACAAAATACAGCGTAAAAAACAACGATAAAATTGGCTTACTGACTCTCACTTGTTTGTTCCATCAGTTACCGCAAGAACAGTGCTTTTTTGAGAGAGAAAGAGAGACAGAGAGAAAGAGAGCGACTAACCTACAAAAGAAGGAACCAATGACTGGCAGTGGGACTGGCATGGCTGCAAGGGCAAAAACATTGCAGTCTTCAGCTCAGGAAGGAAATGAAGCCGATCAGCAGGAGTTGACACTTTTTGTCACTGATGCATTTGCAAGTACATATTTGATTATGCAAGCTTAGTGTTGTTAACAAAACTGTGAAAGAAAAAGAGGGAGACAGTTTTTCAGCTATTAATAGTACTTCTATTTTCTTCTTCCAATAAAAACAGGGGCTGTGAATTTCTGTGGACATCTGTCTGCTCTAAAATTTACCAACTCATTTAACCCTCTGGTTGTGTTTGGGTCAAATTGACCCGGAAAAGATTTTCTTTTTTCCCAAAAATACTAAAGTTAACGTTATCGCATTGGACTCAAACTTACTGACTTTGTTCACATAGGATATAAGTACTTCTCATTAATTTTTTGTAGAATTTTCGTAATTTTTTGTGGGTTTTATTTCACCTAGTCACACTTGTGGTGTTCCCGGTCAAAAATGACAGACTCCAAACAACTGCTTGTAAATCTGTCATTATGCTATATTATCACTAAATATTGGATTCATTCTTTTTGTCAACTTGTTTTCTTTCATTTAGGACTGGTTTTGTGTTTCTATTAGCATCTGATTAACCATAGGCCTCATTTATCTGAAAGTAGGCACCTCATTTTTTAAGTGATTAAAAACTGCTTGGATCCTCAATCGAACACGTGTTTTTTTGTAACCGGTGCAGTCAGAGAAATCCTCCTCAGAATGGAGAAGAGGACTGAAGACGGTAAGAATACTATTAAATTATGCTTTATTTGTACAGTTGTCAGTAACATTAACGTTATAAAGCAGTAGCTTTGTTGGCGTTTTTAATTTTTGAAATTGCTTTGTGGAATGTCCAGTTAAGGTTAGCTCTTTAGCATTATAGCAGATTTGAGTAATAACAGGCCTATTTGGACAGGATCTCCTCCTTTCTGTGAGACGGGTAACTGTTAGTTTAGTTGGTTTATCCGGATTTTAATCCAGTCCTGATCGTATATGTGTAACGTTAGGTAATTTTCACCCCTCAGGAATAACTGCAGGCGAGAATAAAATGTTTCCACTTAAATTTGGTTCTATTACTTCAAGTCTATTTTAGCTTGTATTTCGTCAAATATATTCCCCACCTCTACTTATAATGTTGTTTTAGTACATAAACTAGCGGACTCATTACGATCAACACATCCATGTGGGGCCCATAGGGGTTGCAATTGGGCCGATATCTGGGGCCCACGTGGGCTAACCAACTGGGACCCAGCTAATTTTGTCCTGTTTCCATGGTGGCCCTACATGGGTTAGCCCAGATGACCTCCATATAGGTTAACCAGGTAGCTCCCATTTGGTGCCATGAGTCTGAAAACTCTAAAATGCATTTCACAAACAAACAAACCAGCTCCTCATTCCTCTGTCCTCGCTCTCACAACGGCCCTTTGAAAAGACAACAAATCAACCACTGTGCCACTTTTTCAGTTAAAACAGATGTTTCTTGTCTTTTTAAAGATTATATTTCCATTTAAAAATCAAGAATATTTTAAGACTCACCCATCTTGCTCTCCACTACGTGACTTCGCAGGACAGTTTCCTCCCATCACGGATTCACCACTTTGACACAGACTTTTCTGCCTCTTTTCTGGTAATTTGCTTTGTAAGAGATTTTTTTCAAGATTCCTGTAAAACACAAAGAGCAAAGTTAGATTAAATTCCATTTTTACATTTTTTTCAGGAAATACAATAATGCTATCGGATATAATATTCTATCATAAACAAATGATTTCTGTGTAAACAAGGGCACAGGGCAACATTTAAAGGCATAGTTCACACAAAAATTAAATGCCTCATTTAATCACAAATGTCAAAATCTGTCCATCTGAAATTCTTTTAAACAATTATAATTTTTATCAGGCAAATATAGGTCCTTTTCTTTGTCATTACAGTGAAATAACTGAACATAAACATAAGAGCCTGATAAAAAAAAATATGTTTTTAGAAGAAAATTTCAGACGGTTTTTGCATCTGATGTCTTAAGTTATTCTTATTTTAGTATTTAAAGTCTTTAAAACAGGTCTATTCATTTATACTGTTATCAGTACATGTTGAAGTAGATTCGTCTCTTGTCGTTTCTGACAGAATATGCGCTGTTAATGCAGCAGGGGTTTTTTTTACTTTCACTTTCTGATGTTTAAGACGTTCACCAGCATAACTATTGCTCAAAGTTTGCACGTTGCTTGTGTGATATCATTCGGCTTGCCTTTATGGTTTAAAACAGAAATATTTCCAGTATTGCGACATAACCGCAAACCCCCACGCATATGTATCTTAACCGCAAGGATACATGAAAGAGGAAACAAATTGGTATGCCACGCTGTCTGAAACATGTCTCTATTCTTGTGAGCGCTGGTCCGTATATCATGGATCAACTGTGATCCATTTAAGGCCTAATAGCCTATATGACAGATCAGAGCAATCTTTTATTTACTAATTTAACATGAAATCGTCAAATTGCTACTCCATATCAATAGCATACAATGAAAATACTGAATAATTAGAGCAATCATTTACGCACAATAAATAACAAACGTCATATCTATGCACATTTTCTCCAGAACGTTCTCGCAACCCGGTAGGAATTCTTCCACGTAGGGGTGTGCGATATGACGATTTTTGATCGTGGACGATAAAAATGTCTCCACGATCTGCTTTTTAAGAAATATCGTAGTATCGCGCTACCGCTCACATTGTCAAATACAGTTCTGGCGCCGCCGTCTCTATATACTGTACAACACGACATACAGCAGTAGAGTTACTCAGACAGGACACTGCACTTATTCGCGATCGCAAAAGTACATTATTTGCATACAAGCCTTGCTGGTTAAATGTTTAATTCGCGCGCTGGTCTGACGTGCGCTTGTTCTGAGCACATACACCTGAAGCACGCGCACTAAAACGCCTGTCTAACAGCGCCTGATTACTCAACTAAGTTATATTTTGCGCTAATACTGTCAAAACACACAAGGTTTACATACAGACTGAGTTGGTTATCTCTAAAATGAAAGTAAATAGTTAAGAGAGAAACGGATTGCTTGCCTGTATATTAGATGCGTGCAGGTCTTAAAGGGACAGGACACTAAACGTGCTGTCGACTGTCATTAAAGGGATAGTTCACCCTAAAATTTAATTTCTGTCATTATTTACTCAGTGGAAAACCAAACAGTTGCTGGTCCACATTGACTTTGATAGTAGGAAAGAAAAATCCTATGGAAGTCACTGAGGACCAGCAACTGTTTGGTTTTCCACCTTCTTCAAAATAGCATTTATAAATGTTCAGCACAAGAAAGAAACTCATTCCGGTTTAAAACAACTTTTGAGTAAATGATGATATAAAAATACAACATTATGACAGAATTGACAGACAGATGACAGAATATTAATTTGTGGGGGAACTATTCATTTAACGTTGACAAAACAACAAAACGCAAAAGAGAAAAATCAGTCACTATTCTTGACTGAAAAACTTTAATACAGTTGCTTTAGGAATCAGTCTATCTAGTGTTTTATTTTTATATTTGTTCATTCAATTTCATTGAATGCTCTGCTAAATACACCTATTGTACCTGGAAATAAAGCACTGTTTGTTTTATTTGTATATTATGTGTATTTAATGTGTATCTTTGTTCTTATTTTTTAATAAGAAAAATAAAATAATGACAAAGATTTTTTATCTTCGCCCACTTTGGCCTAAATATTTGCCATGGATCTTTGTCTTCTAGTTTGGCTGTAATGCTCAGACAACTTGTAAAACCAAAATAGTAAAACTAACAAAGAATCGTGATAAAAATCGTGAATCGTGATATTTCTATAAAAAATCGTGATATGATATTTTTCCCATATCGCCCACCCCTACTTCCACGGCCTGGTAGTGGGTCGCGAGCCGGTGGTTGGGGACCTCTGGGTCTAAACAACCCAATCGCTGGGTTGTATTTAACCCAGCATTTTTTAAGAGTGTACTTGTCTTTAATAAAGTTTGAATTTTATTATTTATTATAAACTGAGTATTGTGATCGCTACACCACAAATTAACAGTTACTTATCACTAAAATAAGCAGTACACCTGGTCCATATTCTCATAATTTGGGGTACTGTTTGTCCAAGTATGGATAATTATTTGCATACAATCAAACTCATTTGATTCCACTGATTTATGAAGAACAAACTCAACTCTACCGAATAACCTCTGTTTGCACATGAATGTTATAAATAATCCAACAGCGAGTAAACATACTTTATACAACCTCAAGCAGTTTGAGCCCCCGAAACTCTCGCTTTCTATACCGGCCAACAAAATTAAACTCTCTTGATAAGGGGTGGTCCAAAAGGAAGGCCATCATTCTTCTTGTGGCTTCATCCACAGTACTCCCTCCAATTTCTGCCACCACAGCAACCTAACGGAAAACAAGATTATCATTATTATGGGAGACATGTGGGGTCTGCCAATTTCTGCTCCACTGCATCAACATCTGAGACCATCCAACTACTTTCTGTAAGAAAAATGCTTATTACTTAAAAAAAACATTAAATTCTAATTTAGGCAATTTGTACGATTTGTAATAACACCTGAATGCAATCTGATGCAGATTTATACAAGGCAGAAACTCCTGTTTGCATGATAAATATTAAATATTGTATTTTATGTATTGTTAAACGTAAACAGTCTTATTGTTTACTCTTCAAATCGAGATCTGTCCCAGGCTAACATACGTTACCTTATTTACACCAGCTTCTCTGCTATTTTAGCCATTTGACCTCATCCTTGTAATCTTCCTGTATCGTGAGCACACAGCCCGGTGCCAAACTTTGCAGTTTAAGTATGAGCTTTTTTAGTCTTTTACTTTTAGAGGGCGTAGGAAACACCAAGACATACAGCATTATCGTTTAGGCATTGGTGCCAGAAATAAGAGCAAAAATATGATCCGAGTATGTCTAAAATATAACGAGACAAAAATCCAAACTATGTTTCGGTTAACATTATGGTTGGTAAACAATATAATTACATTTTCAGTTTAAAAAATTTAAATTCTTACCTTGGATACACTGAAGGCAAATGTCTTCTCCAGAAAATTAGTGAGTAGTAATGGCGCCGGCGCGATGCCGCGTGTGGGGGATGGGAAATGTTGAATGAGATCTCGCGGGATCCACCCTGCCTGCAGCTGGAGGCAGGGCTGCATCAAGTGGTAGTTTGATGTCGTGGGTTATGGGATCTCGCGAGAATCTCGCGTGTCAGCACAATTAAAGTGGCTTAATTTTATTTATTTTATTTTTTGCTAAATGTCAGTGGAAAATTGGGTAGAAATGCATGAGTATTGGAATCATAGACTGTTAAAAAAAGAGGGCAATTTATAGATTTTGATTAAATTAAGTAATCCAAGTGTCAAAACAACATAAATAATTTTAAAGACACATATGTGCACTATAAATCCATGTAATCACCCTATATGGGATTAATTACGTTTGCACTTGTATATTTGATAAAACAAATAGGATCCCATGTGTAGCCCATTTTGAGCCCATGCACACATTTCCCATTAATTACCCATCTGGGAACCACATGCGGAGCCCACCTGGGTTCACCCATGTGGGTCCTAGCTGGGTCACCCAAGTGGGCCCCAGATAAAATGCCCATCTTGAGCCCATACCCACTCTGTACCCCTGTAGCCCATGTGAAACCCATGTGGGCCCCACATTCACGTGTTTGCTGGGAAACACGCTTTTTTTCTAACAGTCGTCTCAGAAATCAAATCCTCCTCAGAGTGAAGCTGCGGCCGGCAGGTGGTCGAAAGACGGAACACAGTATGAATACGATTTAAATATGCTTTATTTGTACAGTTGCCATTAACATTAAAGGGATCATATGATGCAATTTCAAGTTTTCCTTTCTCTTTGGAGTGTTACAAGCTGATTGTGCATAGATGAGATCCCTGAAGTCGCAAAGACTAAAGTCTCAAAACCAAAAAGATATTCTTTATCAAAATTAAGACTCTGCCACGCCCCCACATGTCTATGTCAGGATGTGAAATATTTGCGTAATGCAGCCCAAATGTTCACGCGAGGAAAGAAGGTGTGGTTTCAATAAACGCAGTAGTGTTGATGCAGGCCCCTACTGCATGTCAGGGAGACGCTGTGTTTCTATGCGAAAGCAAAAGCACTTTATTTGACCTTCCGAAAGTAGATTTATTTAGTAATCATTAAGATTACTTAAAACAGAACAGCACAACCCAGATGTTATCAAAATGCATTTTATGGACGACCGTTTCGTGAACCTAGGAGAGGAGGTAATTATGACTTTCCTATGACAATCTGGGCTTCTGAATCAGCGACTGTAAGTAGGCTATGTTGTGTTATTAGTTTAAGTATTTGCTATAGACTGTTGAAATGCGGAGTTTTGCGCATCGTGTGTGTGTGTGTGTGTGTGTGTGTGTGAGAGAGAGAGAGAGAGAGAGAGAGAGACAGTCACATCACAGTGGAGTCAGCATCACTGTTAATCGCGGCTTGTGTTGTGTGCAAATATATATGAGCATCATCTGTGTCTGTCACGCGACTCTGTTCCCCTTTCGGGCTTGAACTGATGGTAAAACTAAGGACATTATTAACTGTTTTTACTTTTATTTTGAAAGCTGAAGCTCGCCATAGAGAATAGCCATGTTTTAAGTCACGCTCAGGAGCACACAGTGTAAACACACGCAAATCACCACAGAAAAAAGCAGACCGTATATGATTAATATTTTTTGAAAAACATCTTACATACTCTTAGAATAAAACGGACTATCTAAATCTCTTTAAAAAAAATATGTTTTTTAATTTGCTCTGTGGTTTGTCTGAGAGGCTGCAGATATTCATTATTCAGTCTCCTTCACTACAGTGGTACTGATATAGGCTAACTGCTAAAACACTTTGCTAAGAGTAGCAAAAAAAACATTTGAAAACAACGTCTTTTTTTTAAAGGGGAGAATACATAGCTAGATCTTAAACAGTGGATCGTTTAGCATCGTTATGTATCACAATTGCTCAGTAAATCTGCTCAGTGTAAAGAATTAAGCCATTATAGAGGTAACAGAACTTACTGTAAGCTGCTTTGAATCGATGTGTATTATGGATGCTATCCAAATAAATAATGAACCAAGTTGAAGATTCCTTATTATTAGAGATGGCGAACAATGATGCAAGCGATCAATAAATGAATGAATGAATGAAACTTAATCCTTACAAACAAGCTGCCACAGATAATATTTCCATATATGATTTTCTTTTATTTGTAGTCTGAGGGCTTACAGTTTAATGCAAATCACTGCATATATTAAATCTACAGAGATCAATTATTAAGCCATATCTTATTTGAGTTGTTACCGAGTTTCAGTTTAACTTTCATCCGAGTTCCGTAGTGAATGTAGACATTTTAAAGGCTATTATTTTATGTTTATGTTATTCAAATTAAGATCGCGTTGGAATGATTAACTCTTACTGTATCAATAGCGTTAATCAAAAGCAGAGGTATGCAGATATCGATAAGGGCTACGGCATCTATTAATGTCTGCTTAATGTGTATATTACACTATATTATCCAGTCTCCACGGTAGCTCCCGTGACCTAAATTCCCAGAATGCATTGCCGCTGTGACGACACATTCCCAGACTCTATTATGAAAAGGGGCGTTACATTTCCGTCGAGTACTTGCGGTGTTCGGCCAATCACAATGCACTGTGCCAGACCTTGTAGAAAAAGTTTGAGAGAGGCGGGGCATAGAAGACCTACAATAATGTACAGTATTTGAAAAATAATGTGTTTTTTGAACATTAAAACATGTCAACATAATCTGTTACACCAAATACACAAAATAATGATCTTTAAAAAAGCATTATATGACCTCTTTAACGTTAATAAAATGGTTAATTGATTTGTTGTCATTTTTAATTCTGAAATTGCGTTGTGGAAGGTCGAATTACGTCAGCACATTTGCATTATCATAGATTTTGAGTAATAACAGGCCTGTTTAGACGGGATCTCCTTTTTGTGAGACAGGGTAATTTTTCACCCCTCTTCAGGAATAACTGCAGGTGATATTATGCTATATTTTTAATTTAAATTTATTTCTGGAATATTAGCTCAAGTCTATTTTTGTTTAATATATATTTTGACAAATATATTCCCTACCTTTTGTAATGTGGTTTCAAATAATTTATATGAAACTGAAAAAAAAAAAAACTAAAATACTGTGTGTGTGTTCTGTTTCAGCTTTACAGCTCATTCAAGTGCTCCAGACTGGTTTTTGATTCTACTTCATCCTTCAGATGTTCTGCTTCATCTTTAAAAGTAAGATTAAATAGAGTTTTGAACTTGATTTAACCAACTAGTTTGTCAAATACTGACAATGATCCACACTTCAGCTTTTAACGTGTAATAACTGTGCAATGTCAAAAGATTCATATCAATATTTACTAACCTACTTTTACATCCTACATTTAACAGTAATCTTTGCTATGAGATGTCATGAAATTTGTATGAAAATGTGCTTGTGTGATTACAGATGCTGTGAGAAAAAGTCAACACCGATACTTGTTACTTATTTCAATGTTTCTGTCTCACTCTTGTCCTAAGGTTATCATAGTCAGCCGGATCCGGTCCATATCCAGACCAGATGATGGACCTGCACTCTGAGATGACCACAATGCAGCCCTGAATGTCAGCGAAGACCACGACAAGTGAACATCACGACTGGACAGACATCAGCACAGATCCTCGGCAAAGACCACGAGAAACAGGCAAGTCCTCTTCACAGACCCATATGGCCAGCAGTGAATGTGTCAGGCCAGGAGCTGCTAGGACCACAGTGCAATTTTATCATGCTTACAGTCACTGTTAAACCAGTCGTCCAGTACTGTTAAACAGCAGCCCTGCTGGTCAGACTATAACTTCTCTTCCAACCAAATGACAGCGTGACGTATCCTGATCTTCCAGCAGCAGGAGCTGGATGAAATATTCTGAATGACATCAGTCCACAATCTCACTAGTGATGCAGCCTGAAATCATAATCACACCATCCTTGTTCATTTGGCCAGAGGAGAGCTGAGCTGACTGCTCCTGGTTTCTCCCAAGATGTTTTTTCTTCGTTTCAGTCGCCTGCTGAAGTTTGGGTTTTACTGTCACCTCTGGATTGCTTAGCTGTGGTTTAAAAGACACTGAATATTCAGGAATAATACTGATTTGATTGTATTGCATAATGACAAAACTTGAACTGAATTGTTGTATTATGATATCACTGTTTTCTCCAGAGCTGCTTTATTGCCGAATCGACTTTGTTTCATAATGTATTAATTTAGCAACATTTTTACTGATATTGAATTTTATTAAATCAACATCAAGTTGACATAAATTGAATATTGAAACTTTTGTATGCTATAAAATTCCTTATTGCTGAATTGAGCTATTTCATTCGTAAAGATTAACTTTACCAAGTTATCAAACTTAATTTTCTTTAAAATTTTAAAAAGGTAAAGTTTTTCATTAAATAAAACAATGTTTTTGTACAATTTGTGGTTGCATTTTATTTTTTATTTATCTTCAAGTAATACCTACATTTTATAGAGCGTTTCATTGTTATTGGTCAAGAAAAGTTTAGATTTTTTAAAGGTTTGAACGATTTTCTGGTTTATTAATATTAATGAAGGGAGACATGGAGTATTTAAGCTTTTTATAGAGCAATCTAATCTACATAATGTTTGTCAGCTCTATTTTGGCCAGATTCCCCATTTTAAATAAGGTATAAACCCACTTAATGAATGGATCCAGTTCGGATCCGGAGTCCGGAGCTACTTCATTAACGGGTCCGGGTCTCGCTTAGTTAACACACCCGGTTCAGATAACCAGCTGGCTAGAAGAGAGCTACGTGCATGAACTGTGTTTCCTTTGACATGCTCCCTACACAGTGTTCATCGCTCCCTACACAGTGTTCATGGAAGGTTTCCTAACAAGAAATAGGACGGTACCTTCCGGGCCTCGGTGCGTTACTGCAGCTGAAGAGACTGGACTTCGCTAATGCATCTGCTTCAAACACCGCAGTGGTGTGTAACTTAACAGATGTGATGGAGGCCAAGTGGAAAAGCATGGTCAGCAGTGAATGTGATCTAAACTTGTGTTTGCTTCTCCCAGCATATGCCGTCTGAGAGAGGAATACTGCAGGTCACCACAGGCTCCACAAGAACACAGCACTGTCATGTCCACTACACCTGCTCCTCTCTCCAGATCCCTCCAGTCAGAGGATCAACACGATGAGGCTGTTGGTGTATCTCTAGCACAGCCTTCACCATTTAACACACTTTAATAACACATTAGTGTGATACCCAGACTGAAAGATTGTTAAATGTTTTTAAATGGGTCAGATGGTATTTCTTTTAGTAGTATATGTTTGGTACATCTACATATATATACATATATATAAACAGTTGAAATGTTGTGTTTTGAGTTGGGCATTAACAGTGCTATGAAATAATATTTATGATTTAGTGCTGTATAAATAAAACTGAATTGAATTAACCATAAATGCAGATCTGCTTGATTGTGATTTTATTTTTTATTGATTATCAACAAAATGGGGCCATTCAAAACCTTTATAAAGTCCTCCTTCCTCTGTAAACTATCTTCTAATGGCTGACACAACACATGCACCATAGGCCCAGCGGACAACTTGTCTGTATGCTGTCATTATTGATTGTGTTATACCAATGGCATCAAAAAGTGTTACTTATAGGTAGTCATGACCTAAATAGAGTTAACTTAAGAATCTGAATTATTCAGACTGTTTTAATATTAAAATCTTTAACAATGTATTTATACTTATTTTAGCTTAGAGTAATAAATGATTTCTGCCCTAAAACGTGTGTCTGCTGGCCTAGAGAGGTCTATGCTCCTGTCCGAAGTGCTATCTGTAGCACATATGGGTTCAGACAGCAAGCCTCAAAGCCTGGGTGTAGAGTCAGACACTGCACATCAAGTGTGGGGGTCACATTCTCCACTAAGACCCAGTATGTAAGTATCTAACTCCCTGCAGCACTGACTTTCCTCAGCTGTGACCATGGCCTCGCATTTCAAGCACCTATGAATCAAAAACGTGTTTATCTCTCTCTCTCTCTCTCTAAGAAACCACTATCACGTTACGTTAGTGTCGGATATTAACAAGTGTGACACGCCTGATCAACGCTTATTAGTTTCTATTACTGTAAGTATCAATACTCAGATGACCAATACTAGCATTGCTATTGCCTGATTACATTAACTAACGTGTGTATATCTGTAAGCTAACACTGATCTCTCACCAAACACCTGCCCTGTTCTCCTCACATCAACTCAATTTGTCTTCTCTGACCGTTGTTCTGTCTAATCCTGGCCTGTCCTGCTCCCTTGGCTGCATTGCAGGCTCATAATTTTATCTGTGGTCCGTCATACGAGTGTAAATACACATTTAAAATTTCCTCAGCGTCCGAACTGTCATTGCGATCCATTGTTTTCCTGTGGTTTAAATGGACCGCTCTCCCTTTTGATGCGTCACTTCCGGTTTTGGCGCAAAGCGGAAGTAAAATTCTCTCACAAAAACGACTCCAGAAGCCTTAATAGCATATTTTAAAGTATATTTTAAATAAAATGTAGTTCCTACAGTATTTTTCTATACATCGACTCACTGGAGTCTCTAACCTGCAATTTGCCCTTTAAGCTGTTTCCTTAAAATAGACTTCTATGGTGGAGAAAGTGCTTAACGTGAAATTATTCACTTTATCTGTGGAATAAGGGCTCATTCTTTTGACAGTAGTTAGTGTTTATTGCAAGTAAGGTTTGACAGAAATTTAGGGTTTCCTGGTCGATGTTTAAGTACGTTAAGCCACGTTAAGCGATTTTCACGTTAAGCGTTTTAGAAATGTCTACTTCGCAGGGCACTTATGTCGAGAATAAACTTCGGACGTGATAAGATATACATATGAAATGTGCAGAGCGGGGAGGGCACTAGGACTGTAATTGGAAACCGTTGATGTAGTATTGTAGTAATTTAATGTTGTTTCTGGTATTCTGAGCATATGTGCGTTCAGGGGGCATGGCTTTGGACAGCTTGCAGGGAGGGTGGGTTCGCTTTCAGTGCTATCAGGCTAAAGTTAGCATTTTCCGAGCTCTCCTCTTGCACCTTTAATTCACCAATTTGTTGTCCAGATCAAATGCATGAAATCAAGTCTAACACAATGCAGTCAAAACATCTAATCCACATCAGGTGAGATTCCATATACAGAGATCTCAGGTATTTGCTAACTTCTCAAGTGACACCTTTATCACAATTAAAAGCAGTTCTCATCTTGATTTCAAAGATAAGAGGGATAAAAAATAAATGCTGGGTTATATTAATTGTTCACATTTCCCTCTTTGTACTGTATACTGCCTTCAATTTATGCTTGTAATTGATCAAAATATGCTACAGAATGCATGGGATGAACCTTCAACTCAATATCTTAAACTCAATACTAGAACGTATCTGCACAGCTGTCATTGGTACAAATGAAGGATTGTTTGATGAATAGCATTTGTAATGAAACCATGATGACTACATATTTTAAACAGTATATAATTTAATAAAGAAGCTCAAACTCTCAAAAGTCCAGATGAAAAATCCACGGCTAAACAGATCATGTAATTGCATGCATAATCAGAAAAGTTTATAGATCTCATGTAGAATGTCCTACTGTTTAACAAACACATAATATCAAGGCAGATCACTACTTGTTTTTTTTTTAGATTCTTTAAAGGGGTCATGAACAGCCTTTGTTTTTTATTTTGACAAAGCAATAGTGATCACGTAATCAAAACAGTTACTTACACTTGTGTTGCAACATTACTATCAGATCCAATATAGTCAGCAGAGCATTGTCTTTTAATTTCAATCTATTTGAAAATCCCGTGTCGAATTGTGCCATGTTTGTAAACTAATCCGTGGTAAAATGAAGTGAACAAAGGACTGAGTTCCTACTTACGTGGTCTGGTACTTCATTAAAAATAAAGCTCATCCACTCTTTCTTAATGTTGGGATCAGAGGGAAGACTATGCAAAGTTTTTTTCCACAATTTGGCACCTTGTTTGTCTTCAGAACCATCTTTGGCGTTTGGTTTCTGCTTAGACTCTCTTGTAAACATGCACGAATCACTGGGCGGAGCTAAACAGGCAGTGATGTAGAAGCAGGCGCTGATCTTCTTCTGCAGAGGCAGGGTTCCAAACTGGCTTTATTTCAAAGTGTCTGAGCCAGTTAAGGAGGAATCTCATCTTGAGGATTCAGTGACTCCTCCATGATGATGGGGCACTGGAGGACTGCAGGGGAATCTGAAGGTAGAAGCACATACACTGGCAGATGCTATCTCAACAGCTTCGGGATCTCAACCTGAGAGGAAGATTAAAATGAAGATTAAGCATTTATAATATTAAAATATTATATGATACAAGATTACATAACTTTTTTGATTGAGCGCAATAAAATACATTTCAAGCCATCTCTATACTGTACCCAAATAATCTTTGATAATTTATATTTTTAATTATAATATTCAATATATTTTAGAGCTGTCGGGCCAGATTTTGTGAGAAACTTCATATAAGCGTCATATCTGTAAACAGAGAAAAGCATCTCTGGCTGTTTATAGCATGATGCTGAAAGTTTGTTGCAACAATGAACAAGAAAATTTGACTATAGATTATTCAAAATGGCAAAACTCTGGGGAATAATTATTTGTAAAAACAACAACACCACCAAAAAACTTTTTTGGTCATCAGCTTTGATAAGATGTTCTGTATCCATGTGCACACTGGTCCCTCAAACCACATCCATGCAGAGAAGCAGATCCAAAGCAATATTAAAACAATGGGTCTCATCAGTAATAATTGTGTGGATTAATAATGTTTATATACACAGGAGAAATTCTCACTAAAAATCTCTTCCTAAGTCACAACTTGTATCCACATGAATTTGCTTGGTGACACTTTATTTTAAGGTCCAATTCTCGCTATTAACAAACCATTAACTACAACTTTTGCCTCAATAAACTCCTAATTTGCTTAATTAACTTATTATAAAGCTAGTAAGGTAGCTGATAAATTTAGGTATTGAGTAAGATTAGGGATGTAGAATATGATATGATCATGCAGAATATGTGTTTTATAAGTACTTATAAACAGCCAATATGTTAATAATAGGCATAGTTAATAGTATTGGTCCCTATACTAACCTTGAACCATGCTTTTAACCTTGATCTAATGCAAATGAAGTTGAAATATTGTAAATGAGCAGCTGTGTGCCCGAGGTTAGTTATTTGCAGTAAAACATCTCCATATCGCTTTCCTTTACAGCCTTTAGTCAGTCTCTGCCAACGTTAGAAGCTCTCTAAAGAGGGCTTTCGAGCAATACCAAGTGCAAGTGTGCCATCTTCAAACCACTTTAAACAAAATAAACAACTTTTTACACATTCAAATTACAGACTCAGCCAACTGTACATACATGCATCTGCGTTTTCTGCAGAGAAACCTCTGTATATAACCTGCATACTTTATTCTTAAAAGTATTCATTTAAGGCTATGTGATTTTTGTATATGTGTGATTTCCGTTTCAGTTTTTTTTTTAAGTTTAGAATAAATTGTTGTACAAAACTTACTGATGAGTCATGATTTGTTTGTGGCTGCATCTGAAATGGCATCTTCCCTAGAAAAACAGTATGTGAAAGGACTGGAGTAATATGTCCAAAATTGTAGAATTCAGAATGCAAAAAGTACCTGTGTGATCTACTTATGCATGGCGCAATTCTAAAGTGTGGATCCAATGGACACTTTAATATCCCATGAGGCCACGGGAGAGGATTTTTAACGGTCTCAAACTGCTACACTGAAAACCTTAATAAGCTGATTCAACTCAACTGATGTGAGTAAAGAGTGTCCTAAAACTTACCTCAAACTGGTAAATGAAGATGCTGAGATCTTGAAAGATCTGTTTCTTATTTTGTTTTGTTTTTTACAGACAAAATGAAGAGAGACCCGCATTTTGTAATTACCAATCACTGCATTAGTTCTCTTGATGCCAGGCAGAACTTCTCGAACAGCCAATCTCATTAAATAAAGACCAGAGTGAGCTGTTTTAATAAATTAAGATTTTGAGTTGAAACTTGAAATCTTAAGTTTACATATTTTGTAGGTAAACAAGTTACACAAACTTAAGTTTTTGATTTATGGGCCCAAAACTTTTAATAATTTAAAACAATTAAGCAATTGTTTAGTCAAGATTACTTAATTATTTAAAGGCAGGGTAAGCTATGGAAGCCAATGTTGATATTTGAAATCACCAAAACAAACACGCCCCTACCCCAAAAGGGTCTCGCCCCTATTTTGATAGATCCGCCCCACATATATGTAACCTACGCAACCCAGGCAACGATTAGTTCTGTGAAACATAAGCCGCTTTTCCACCGAAATTACCTGGAACAATGTGTCCAAGGAAATACCCCACAGATCATTTATTATAACAGCTGGAAAATTTTAGCATTTTTGGGGTGTGTCTAAAAACGAGCTGATTTGGAGTGTATGCAAATGAGCTGCATATTCCCGCCCTGTCTCCAGAAGAGGGCGTCGCGTATACGTCTCTCTGCATTGCATAGCCGGTAGAAGCAACATGACTGAGCGATAGTGTTCAGCCGTACATTTGGGAGTCAAATGCACTGAAAGTGGAACGAAACAGGCATGTTGCAGAGCTCGGGCCATGCTGACCTGTCATCGGCGTGGATCAATGGACCGAGCCGCACGACCGCGGTACAAACGAATCTCGCGCTACGAACGGCACGAACTAATCTCTCAAGTGTGGCGCCCACAGCATCCTCAGCAGCTCAGATTGGTTGTGAGTCATTGTTGAGGTTACAGCTGCTCGAACGCAGAGAAAATGAAGGACAGCGTAACCGCTGAGGGTGGAAACTATAGCAACGCAGGGCTGTCAATCAAATGCTGTGGCCCGGCCCTCCGAAATGTGACGTCACACTGCGGCGAGAGTTAAAACGGCAGGCCTGGTGAGACTGACTTGGTTTAAAGGGGATTAAAAAATGAGGAGTGGGTGGATTTTTATCATTGTAGGGTGGTTGTGTTCACACACTGCCAACACACATTTATGTCCAAATACAAATAAATGTAAAAGTGGATTTTGCATAATAGGTGCCCTTTAAACATATTAATAGAACAATAGAATAAAGACCAAAGATTACCTGTTAGATTTACCCAAAACAAATGATATCTTATGTTTATCCAGAGACATCAGAGCCAGTGGCAAATGTCAGAAGGCCTAGCCGAGATTATGCTCCTCTCTTAGGGATACATGAGCACTGAGCGCCCGGTGATCGTGTGGAGCTCACGTCTCCGAAATCGGCGAAGCACATTTTCAAATAGGCGCTGTTTTTATAAATAAACCGCAGATTTGAGTTTTAAACAACTACATTCTCGGCTGAAATATATGTGTCCAGTGTAGGTAGACTTTTGCGGCGCGTCTGTGTAGACACGGTGTTACTCACCTATTGAGAAGAAACAAAGCAACCTCGGCATCCGATCGCAGGATTGAGTTCTCTGCAGCGCTGGAAAGCTGATCCGATATTTTCACGGGTCCTACTTCTTGCCTTATCGCTCCGCAGTCTTTTTTATCCGCCATCTCTATCTTTCTTTCGCTCGGCTCGGCTGTTCACTGAATGCTCTCTCCTCCACATCATGAGTAGACACACCCCTTACTGCTGATTGGCTATAAGATTGTTTTGGGATTCCGCCCCGAAAAATTACATACCCTGCCTTTAATTAAAGACAACATTTGGGTTTAGAGGGCCAAACATTATAAAAGTGTAACTTAAATATCTTTAATGCTGTATATAATGCTGTAGAAAGAAGCCTTCACATTTTCATATTGAGATGGTGATGTTTAAATGTATGGTCATGTACTGGCATGTGTAGTAATCTATGACATGTGATGTCCGTGTCACCTTTTTGAGAGCGTTCATGCTGCAGTTTCTGATAGAGTCCAGTAGCTGATCTCTGGAGTTCCTGTCCGTCTGTCGGACAGCTGCACTACCGTCTGGTTTCCTCTGAGAGATCGGGGTTAGCGAACTCCTCAGGGCCTGAACATCTAACGCTGGGCCAGGAGGGGGTGGAGGAGGAGGAACTTGTCGAATTCCTGTTGCCCCTTCTTTCTTTCCTGTTACCTCGGATGGGAGGGGTCTAGACGGTGACTTTGTGGGCGGAGCTTTGGGAGTTTCCTGAGCAGAAGTGAATTTTGAGAGGGCAGCAAATTTAGAGTCTTTCTTCTGAGTGTTGATGGACGATGTTGGTATCTTATTCTTCTCAGGTGAGCTCTTATCTTCATGTAGGGTGGAGTTAGTCTCCTGTCTGGCGAGTTTTTGTGCTTCTAGTCGTTGCTGCCTCTTCCTGTCCATATTTCGGCTCAAGATGTTCGTCATGGTCATCCTGGGCCCGGCCAGCTCGAAGTGATATCCCAGCTTCAGCAGTGAAGAGTTGTTACGTAAGACTTTGGCCATCTCCATTTCAGTCTTCCCTCCACAGATGTGTCTCTGGTTATGAAACCTCAGCTCCATAAGCGTGCTGTTGTGCTGAACAGAGTTGATGATGGCCAGGATGCCTTTGCCTGTCAAATGATTCGAGTCGAGGTTGATGCTGGTCAAGGTGGAATTATCTCGTAGGGTTCCAGCGATGGCAAACGCAACATGATCGTCCGCTCTTGTGTTTGCAAGGCAGAAGGTTTTGATGTGAGTGTTGCTGCGAAGACCTTCTGCAAACTGTATCAGGGTATCTGTCTTAATGGCGTCTGAATTATTGACGTTGAGCTCTGTTAGTTCAGGGTCGTCGCTACGAACCTGCTCCAGAAGGTCATCAAACATGCTGGAGCCAGTGTCGCTGTCCACATCTTCACTAAAAGACTCGTCCTCCTCAGTAACAGAACGGTCATCCGTCCCATAAGAGTTCAATGAGGTTTTATGGCTGGAAATTGAAGATATTATCACCTCGTTGTTTTCTGATTGTTTCACTTTTTTTTCTCTCTCTTTCTGTGCTGTGGTTGTATCTCTTTGTGAGTGATGTTTCTCATTCTCCTCTACTCTCTCTCTTCTTCTGCTTCTCTCTTCTATATTTCTAGATCTGCTTTTCTTTTCCTCTGTTTCTACATCTTCAAGGCTTACTCTTCCTTCTGGTCTGTTGTTCTTTGGTTCTACTATGGTTTTATTTCTGCTTTCATATTGTTTCTTGACATCTGTCTTATTGTTTTTTACTTTTAGGTCTTCGTTTTTTTGTAGTTTGGAGACAAACCCTCGTATTTTGGAGTTTTCACTCACTTTTTTCTCCTCCTTTCTCCCTCTTTCTTTCTTATCATCTTTTTTCTCTTGCAGTTTAGATATGAGGTCTAGAGTTTTGCTGTTTCCTCTTTCTTTTCTAGAAAGCTCTTTTCCACTTTCTGTCTTATAATCTGTCCTCTCGCTTTCTCTCTTCTCCTCCTCCTTTTTCTTCTCTTTGCCTTTTTCGTCTTCATCAGAGACATTTTTAGATTCATCCTCCCTTTTTCTTGCTCTCTCCTGATCTTTTTCACTCTCTTCATTTCTGCTCTCTGTGTCAGGAGGATCGCCGCTCTGTGACCTGGAAAACTCTCTGCTCCTCATCCGGTGGAGTCGATCTCTCCTTCTGCCTTCCCCTCCCTACAAACATTAAACACAAAATACATTGTTCACCACAGCACATTAAATCTGAGAAGCTGTTTGTCTTTTGATAGTTTAAATATCTGATTTTGGTTAATTGTTTTCGGACTGTTTACATCTTAATCACTGCATTCACATTCTATATAAGTTTCCATTTGCTTTCATTTGGGTGTAATTATTGATAAATATCAACATCACCGTTAAATCTGTGGGGGCATCAAACAAACAAAACTTATCTAGAATAATTACAGCCAATGGCTGGACCCAGCTGGACTGAGCGAGTTATTTTTAGTGGTCATTAAAAGGGAAAGAACGTACTGTGCAGATTTGGGAGCTATTGTTTGAAGAAGTCTTAAACCTCTCAGATGTGCCCTTATAAGGTAGCAAAGAGAGGAACATTCAGATCAGGAATTCTGTCCTTGACAGTTTCAAAGCCTCAGTGAGACCAAGCTTTAAGTAAACACATTCACAAATTGCTGAAGTGCATCGCTCTTCTTAACCACTGACTACTAAAAAATGACCAGAACATAAATTTTATTCACACAGCTGTTTTACTGAATACATGTGGAAGACTATCCAGTTAGCATATTCACTGTGCCAACACAATGACACAGCTGAACAAACTTCAGAATATCAGTAAGATCAGAAAGATGATCTTTACAAGTCAGGATCAATCAAAATGTAATACATACAGGGAACCACATTTAGAGACCACAATGTTACTTAGTTACTTACTTGAGATTCCTCTGAGATTGTATGTGTGTTCTGTTGCCTGCTAAACATGTTTCAAACAAACACTTCAGTGTCTCAGTAGAGTTTAAAAGTAGTTTGTGGGCCCTTGAGTGGGTCTCACATTACTAGAGCTTCATTAGCACCTGTTTAAATCACATAAAACACAACTAGCACTCTCCAAAAACACAAGGATTAACCACCCCAGAAGGACCAGACCATCTGTTCTGCTCTGTTACTCTAGAAAATATTCAATTTTATGGCATGCTCTTATATAATCTTATTAAGTTGGACCCAAAAGTGAATGAATACAGCAACTTTGATGTCATAGGTTAGTTTTGCATAGTTTAAATGGAGTGCCAATGACACATAACCATCACCCTAGAACCACCAGAAGGAGAGAGTGAATGTTTATACCAGAAAACAAACTAAACTATGAAACTAAATGTTTATAAAGACGTTAAGCTGTAAAGAATAATTACACGCTCAGGATTTTCACCCAAGATAAGTTTATACTGTTTCCAAACAGAAGAGCATGAAAAATGTAATATTTGGAGAATTCTAACTGTGCTCTCAAATAACTTCTTCTTGTCAAAAATGTTTTGGAGATTTGTTGTTGGAAAAATTCACATTTGGATGTACAGTGTTTTGTGCACAGTTAAACACTCCAAAGAAAAGAAAACCTCAGCACCAACAGATGATGGCATGCATTTTAGGCCATGTGTGTGCAGAAAAATGGGTGTTGATACATGGGACCATGACAACATGTCAGGCATGTATACTGATCAACAGGGAGCTCAGTGCTAAATCAGCCAATCACAGTGTTCACAGATCCACAAATATGTCACACTATGCTGAGATCTTTAAACAGTCAGAGACTGAATTACAAATGACCACAGGTCAGCTTTTCATTCTCCATTTTCCCTGCATGCAACTGGCAACATACAAAAATAAATCAATCTGTTAATGCACTTTGGATTAAATGAAACATTGAAATTATCCTGAAGTTTAAAATGAGTCAAATTATTAAGAAACCTAAATAGTAGGAGTTATTCTGTATAAGAAATGTATCATTACTTATATCTGTAGTAGTAGTAGTAATAATAATAATAACAATAGATAAAGAAAATAATTGTGTGCATAAAAACAACTGTGTATACCATAATTATATTTACCTATAAATATAATTTTAATTATATTTCTAATAATAATAATTCTAATATTATATATATATATATATATATATATATATATATATATATATATATATATATATATATCATCACCTCTGCGCTCAGCTCTCTTCGGATCTGTTTCTTGGTCTCCCGCTCACAGTAGTCGAGCATTGCCTCTCTGTTATATCCTCTGGACGGTAGTTTGTCCGTCTGGTTCCGCTGGCGGAGTCCCACCGGTACATTAGGGTCGGGGTCGATGTAAACGAGCTCCCGCTCGAGCTCCTCCATCTCCTCTGGCGAGAGCGTCTCTAGCAGCAGCTCCGTGTCCGACTCATCGCTCGCCTGACTCTTTGGTCTGGACATTTTATTTGAAAATATTTAATGTTGATTGGCCAAGTATACTATTTTAGTCTGCGGGAATGCAGCTGACTCCATTTAAAGAGTATCTATGATGAAATCCATGATGATATAGTGGTGCAGAGGGTCTCGCGCTCAGAGCGCCTTTCACGAGCTCCAGCTCAAGCTCGAGCGCCAAGACGCATTCCGCGCGATCCTCCACAGCTGCTTGACCGCGTGCAGCCTGCGCACACCCACAAAATAATGTGAGAGAGCGTTTGTCTGTCAGACAGATTGTGAACCCCATTTTTACACCAGTGGTCCTCTAATATAATTTTCTCTCAAGTTTGTAAGAATTGGGTCATATTTCTTTCACTTTCCATAAATTGACAGAAATCACAAAAGTTATGATTAATCTTTTCCGTTTCCTTTTCTCTCTTTCATCGCCTTCTATGTTGTTAGGATGGAGCATATGCCTGAACATATCAGTGGTTCTTTTAATAAATCCTGGAGTTCTGGATATAGTGTGTGACATCAATTATACTACATGGATAAATGTGTGTTGATTGATTGTGTTCATTGTGTGGCTGGAGTTAATTATGTGCTTTATGTTTTCTGAAGAAATACGTGATTGAGCCTGTGCAAAATCTGTGTAGTGGTTTGTAGAAAACATGCAACAAAATGAAAATAAAACGTGAATTGTTCGTGTGTGCGCGGGCGTTTTTGTGACAAATGAGGACATAAATTTGTATAATGATATGGGTATGAGTGACATGGGTATTACAAGGAGTAGGTGACTTATGAGGACATTGCCCCATGTCCCCATTTTTCAAAACGCGTATAAATCATACAGAGTGAGTTTTTTTTTTTTGAGAAAGTAAAAATGCACAGTTTCCTGTGAGGGCTAAATTTAGGTGTAGTGCAATAGCACATACAGTTTGTACAGTATTAAAACCGTTACGCCTATGGGATGTCCCCACTTTTCACAAAAACAAACGTGTATATATATATATATATATATATATATATATATATATATATATATATATATATATATAAAATTGTTTTCCCCCAAAAAAATGTGTCTTTGTTTTGAGAATTGCAAAAATAGTTTTGAAAGTTAGGCAAACTGAATCAGCTCTAGAGTGTTAGCAAGGGAGAAAATGTTTTGTTTATTTTTGGAAGACTGGTCTTCTGCTGCCAGATGAAATGACATCCATACGAATCACCGCTAGATGGCAGCGCTTTCACCAGTACTTGGTAAAGCAGAAATAAACTCATTCTTTATCCGTACATCTGGCATAACAGTGAAATTATTAAAATTGATTAGTCATTCACTGTTTGTAGTATTGTAAGATTAAAAAAAAACAGTTTTGGGAGGTGAGGGTCTGACACATGAGCCCGGCCCTTTCACGCTGCACGTTGGTCCCGGAAAATTGCCGGAGTGCCTTCTGTGTGAACGCACGCACAGATTCCGGAAAATCACTGTGAATGAACCAAAATCAAACAATCCCGGGATGATTCCCGGAACACACTGCCCGTGTATTTTCCGGAATCTCTGTGCGAAAGAGGCTATGGTATAAACCAATAAACTCATTTAACCTTAATTAAAAAGAAGCGACGCCTCCCAGTGATAAATCGCACACTGTGACACATCTGGAATCAACTCCACCAATTCATTTTTATTTTATTGTTGTTGGGTTTTGTGTTTGTTTGTTTTTTGGTATTTGTTTGTGTGTTTGTTTGTTTGCTTTTCAGATCAAACCGCTCACAAAAAAAGAACCCTCATCCTTCATCACCCGGGTTGGGCACACGCACACCATTTTGTAAATGCTTGGCGTGCCACACCCCGACCCCGGTCTCCCACACACACCCCACCACCATCCACTCCTGCGTCCTGTTCCGGATCCAACGCTGCACAGTCAGGGAGGAGACTTTGCGTACCCTGCGTCAGCGACCCGCGTGAAGCTGACCAGCTGGACACCATCAGACACCCACATAGCGAAGCCTTCACTACTGATCTTCACTGTCAGTGAAAGATATAAAGCAGCATCTCGCTCTAGTAAGAGTGCCATCACCTGGTCAAAGACGCTGAGGATGTGAGGGCGCCACACACCACCTGACGCCGTGGGTCATTCCCATAGGTATGGTGTGGTGAGACACCACCCAGCAGGGGCGCAGATGGGATTTTTTAACTGGGGGGGACCAAGCTGTCAGCAGTCCAGTTGTCGGCATGTACATCCACATGTAGGCCTAGCCTACATACACAACCATGGCAACGACAATCGCGGAAACAAGCAAAGATGACACAAAAGCTTATTCAAGCAAAAGCCAACAAGGATAAGTTGTGTGAGACAAAGCAAAATCAACGTTACTCACCTATGAAAAAGAAACAACACAACCTCGGTGTCCAATTCGAGCCCTTCCTGCTCCTTGAGTTTCTCTCCACCGCCGGAAAGCTGCTCCGATCTATACTTACACGGGTCCTACCTCTTGCCTGATTGTAACTCTTCTTTTTAATGTTTTGTTTCTATGATATTTTTATCTTTTTTTTATCTGCCATCTCTCTCTGTCTATAGTCGATCTGCTAATATACGTCCTCTGACCCCTGTGCACTCAAATAGAGCGCTCTCTTCGCTCTATCAGTACAAGACACGCCCCCTTACTGCTGATTGGCTACACGTGTTTTGGGACTCGGTCAGACACTGCGGTCAAAAGCGTTTTTCAAAAATGGCTTAGTGCATGTGGCCTGGCCCTGGCCGCCACTACTTAGGCCAATGTACTTAGGCCAGGCCTTGATTTATCCTCCGTATACTGATGTTGCCTTTCGTAGAGACAGTGAGGGGGACGGATCGGGTCACTATGAATCTGGGGGGGTCATGTCCCCCCGTCGCTAGTGCCATCTGCGCGCCTGCCACCCAGCACCGCCCTAGACAGCAATCCCAAGTGAAGCTGTACACAGAGACCCTCTGTCGCCCTCCCATGTCCCATCTAGTCTTCCGTAGGTCTTCCCTTCGGATGTCGGTCCAGTGCGAGTGCTTGTGATTCTCTTTGATGTTTGATGTTCTTCAAGCCCTTACTTTTTGATATCAAAAATAGCCATTGTAACTAGTAGAAATCCAATTCCTGATATCAAGAATGAACATTTTCACTAGTAAAAATTTAATTGTTGATATCAAGAATTCATATCCTGTGAAGGAATAGTGAAGTGACATACTGCCAAGTATGGTGACCCATACTCGGAATTTAACCCATCCAACGTGCACACACACAGAAGTGAACACACACACCGTGAACACCCGGAGCAGCGGGCAGCCATTTATGCTGCAGCGCGCCTGGGGAGCAGTTGGGGGTTCGGTGCCTTGCTCAAGGGCACCTCAGTCGTGGTATTGAGGGTGGAGAGAGCGCTGGACATTCACTCCCCCACCTACAATCCCTGCCGGCCCGAGACTCGAACCCGCAACCTTTGGATTACGAGTTCAACTCTCTAACCATTAGGCCACGAATAGTGTAGGGGTTCTGTTTGTGATGTCACAATGAAGAATTTAGAACATTACTGGACTAGTCAAGAGTCACGTGACTTCCATCAGAGTGAGAGTTTGAGGTTGTTTTTCTAGTTTATGTGACAGTAAGTCTGGAAGTGTGAACACTATCTATATACAGAATAGTGTAAAAAATATTTTTGCCTGTTTTTCATGTTTACTTTTTTTTTGTTTTTGTTTTTTAAAGTTATTAGAACGAATGTACCACTGTAAAAACGTTCCTGCTATTAGTTATGACAACTTACATTTTGGCTTAATTTAAGATTTTAGATTTATTTGAGATCTTTAAAACCCAAGTTAACTAAACTTATTTTAAGTCAAGCATGAATAGTTTAAGTTGAAACAATGCATTATTATTCTATTGTTGAGTTTTTAAGTCGTGAACAGGTTTAAAAATGATCTTGTATTATGGCAATATCAACGTAGGCACTAGAGCCCAAAAGAATGCTTGGTTGAGAGCATCTCTGACTCTGAAAATAGAAAGATTTTAAAACTAATAAAAATGGCAAAAGCACACAATTACTAAAATGAAAACAAAAATACTATAATAGTAAAGAAATAATGCTAAAATAACACTGATCAGTATAAATAAATCAGATGCAACAACACACCAGTGATCAGTAAATGAAGGGAAGAGAATTTGTCTGATATTAGAACAAACTTTTATTCCACACTATAAATTGGGACATTTTTTAACAAGCTAGTCAAACCCCAAACCCTAACACCCCCCACCCACACCCTTCAAAACGGCTTGAGCATATTTTGTGGCAGTTCATTACACTCTTCTGTCTGCTACAATTCTGATGTGTGTGTGTCCGTTACATATCCTGAATATCTGACCACCATCTCTAAAAGCACCAGCACAACCGAGACCGCCGAAACCTCCTGAAACTTACAAACAACATTATTGCTCCGATAAATAAAACTAATCTACAAAAGGAAATAAAACGTCACAACGGAGAGAATCCCAGATGCCTGTGTACTAAAACGACAAGTTTCCAAAAAATAATTTCTCTGTATTTATTATTTTTTGTATTTGGTGAAAACTGTTAGTTTGTCCTGTGTTGTGGCATTTCTGGCCGTGCATGCAGAAGAGACGACCCTCGCTGCGAATCACAAGAGTGTCCCTCCTCCACGCCAGAAAGCAACACAAACGCAAACCCATGCACCGCTATATTCATTCAGCTTTTAGCATATTTATCATTGTTTTAGACAATCACAAACAATTCGACAGAAGGAAAAAAGCTGTAAAAATACAAAAAAAAAAAAAAAAAAAAAAAAAAAAAGACCAAATAGTATCATTCAGGACAATAGAGTCAAACAAGGAGTAAAATAGCACCGTTGTTACAAAGGTCAGAGGTCATAGATTAGGGAACGGGGAGGGTCAGTTACACATCCAGGAGAAGGGATGGAGGAGGATAGGGTGGGAGACCAGTTGCCTCCCTCATCCGACTCACTTCCGCCGGCCTGCGTTGGTTGTGCTGCAGGTCACGCACATGTAATCCTCCTCGGCTGCTAGTTCTGCTGATACTCCCACACATATCATATGGAACCAGCGGTTACAGCAGTCACACTGAACCCAGTACACCTAAAGCAGAGAGAAAACGGTCAAAACACATGCAAACACACACAGACACACTTAGTCGCTACGTTCACTTGCCCACCTCTTCCCCCTCCGGCTGGAGACAGTCCTCTGCTGGACACTGGGTCATATCCTCTTCAGAGTCTTCTGACTGAGACACATCTGACGCAGAGACAGATGCCGCTTTCCTCTCTCGTCGCTTCTCTGTACCCATCCGCTGCTTTTTGCTTTTTGGCTTTATCCCTCTATCCCTGATCTCAGCCTCCTCTCTGTTCATTCGCCGCTTTTCGGCTGAAGTGATTGCATCTCCCTATAGAGGGCAAAAAGGAAGACAGAGAGAAGTTATTAATTTTAATTCTTAAACAACTTGTTAATCATTAAACTACTTTATTCAGCAAGAATGCAATAAATTGTTTAAAAAGTGACCATAAAGACATTTAAAGAAATGTTACTAAGATTTCTATTTTAAATAAATGCTGTTCATTAGAACTTGCCATTCAAAGAATCCTGAAAAAAGTATGATTTCCACAAAAATATTTTGCATTAAATGTCCAAAGGGATTGAATAAAGACACCAAATTATATATAGTTATATATAGTAAATGACACAATTTTCATTTTGGAAACTATATTCCTTTAACTGATGGTTTAAAACTCCTTAAGAATTTTTATATATATATATATATATAAAAATTCTTAAGGAGTTTTAAACCATCAGTTAAAGGAATATAGTTTCCAAAATGAAAATTGTGTCATTTACTCACCCCCATATTGTTCCAAACCTGTATGACTTTCTTATGTTGAACATAAAAGATGATGGAAGAATACTGCTAATCAAACAGTTGACTTCCATTGCTATGGAAGTCAATGGGGACCAAAAACTGTTTGGTTCTTCAAAATATCTTCGGTGTTCAACATTAGAAAAACTCAGGTTTGGAACAGCATGCATGTGAGTAAATGATGACAACTTTAATTTGTGGGTGAACGATTCCTTTAAAACAACCAGCTGAAAAATAAAAATCACAACATCCAAGTTTGTTTTGAAGAAAGAAAGCAGCTTCAAAGTAAAAGACTGTACTTGCATGAACAATGCATCATATGAAACAAATAATGTATTAAAATCAAAAAGCAACAGTACAATATACAACTATTGACTTGTTAGTAATAAGTATACAATACAATATATTTGAAATTTTTTGCAAAATATTTAATTCAGTATACATTGTTTGAGAGACCACTGAATTGAATCATGTATATAATTCATGCTTTATGGGAGTGAGAAGTGCTGCTTTTGCCTTGATTCTTGTATCCATAGTAACAGCAAATTTCTTTTGATTGGTGGATTCAAGGAGGCGTTTTCTTCAGGAATATGACCAGTGTAGATATCAAACACAAAGCTGAAATAACACTGACTTTTGGCTTCTACAGAAGCATATAATATTGCTGATCTTTGAGCTCATTATACATACACACATATACGTGTATATATATATATATATATATATATATATATATATATATATATATATATATATATATATATATATATATATATACACATACACACACACACACATTATCCCAATAGAGAAACAGATCTTTTACTTATAATTCCTGACAGTTCTTCTCAATCAGTGACTGAACTTTAAGGCTGAACTGAAGGCTGCTAACAGCCTTAAAATAGAAATGCATGCACAGCCTCAAACTCCTTACCTCTCTCTGCGGTGAGGAGTGTTTTGCTGTGAGGTAGGGTGGGTGTTCTGTGTGGGACGTGTTTGTGGTCGGGGGGCCGGACAGCAGAAGTCTGTAGAGCTGCTGGGTCTCAGGGACAGAAACCTGCAGGAGCAAACCCTCCACCATCAGTTCCTCCACCTCCGAACTGAGACCTGGAACACAGACAGAGTTTCATTTTATAACATAAGCAGTCATCCTGCTGCTTTAACAGCCTGCACAGTGATTTTCAGAAAATAGTTTTTCTTTGAGTTTGCATGTGTGAGAGAATGATACAGACCCTGGAGAGGGATACAGCGCTGCTCTGTGTAAAACACCGACTGTTCTTGCCCAGAAACACCCCAGTCCTGATACTGAGAAGGAGATCCACACAGTGGCTACAATAAAACAATGACTCTTTATTGATGTGTAATAAGCAAAATTGACATGACACACAGCAACAACTCAAATTGAACAACTAATACTTATTTAAAACAAACAAACAAAAAAACGTGATGTAAACCACAAATTTGGGAGAAAAAAAAAAAAACTATAATAAATTCTATAATATTTTTAGAATTGAAAACAAAACCAAATTAAACCAAATTTAAACAAGTCAAATAAAAAGTAAAATAAAAAAAACTAACAAAAATAAAGTAAATCAAAACAAAACCGGATTCTCATCTTTTAGGAAACAAGACATCAAACTGCTAACAGTCTGTGATATAATGTCTAACCTTTCTTTTGTGCCCAGTTGTCCTGTGGCTCTGTGTAGCTGAAGCTCCTCTGCAATCCTGAGAGGTCAGCGAGTGATCGTATGAGTCTATGACCTCTCGTGCCCGTCGCTGCCAGCTGCCAGTGCGTTCAATCATATAATGAAGAGCGTCACCCTCTGGGAGGCGCACACAGATCCGCTGCAGTGATGACCACAGGGTCTGGATCTTGGCCAGTGGGGGTTTTGTCGACCGTAGACATAACGGACACAGCCAGGCTTCGGGGTCGAGGGGATCGGAGGGTCCACGTACACACACGCTGTGGAAAGCATCTCGACACAGCTCACACTGCAGCATGGCGCCCATGGGTGGTTTCTGACACACACACACTTTGAGAGCAGCGCAGTCCGCTGTAGGCAGGAGCTTTGATTCATTAGCTGCACGAAGAGAGCATAGCGACTCCAGCTCTTTTAAACGAACCTCAGCCAGAGTAAACATCTACGAGAGAGAAAAAGAGAACGAATGAGAAAGAAGCTTTTCGTTTATCTGAAAGTTTTCTGGAATGTACTGTATAGCGAACTCACAGCAGACGCAGAGTCTTTGCTGTCTGAAAGTGCTCTCTCAACATCACTCATGCTGTCCAGCTTCACAAGCTTCTTCTTCCCTGATGACACGCACTCTCCCTTCATCTTCCTCATCTTCTTCTTTAAAGAGCTGCCCACTTCCCATCGGGGACACAAGACCTGCACGAGTGACCAGACCCATGAATTACCTCGACAACAACCATTTATTCAAAATAAACTTTCATTATGAATTAATGTCATGACAATATTTACAGGCCATATTTCAAAACTAAACTAATAAAAAATATGAAATTACATTTAGCACAAAAACATTTTTTTTAAGGAAATCTCCAATCCTCATTCATAGTGTAATGTTAATAACTAAAATAAAATTAAATAATTTCAAATAAAAAGTTAAAGTTTGCTTTTATTTTTTTTAAATAATTGAGAGAGGATGTTTATTATATTTTATTTTATTTGTACTTTTCTTTCAATTTGGCAACATTTAAATTGCTAACCTCTAAATCACTTTGAGGATTTAAAACATTTTAGAAGTGAATATTTATAATTAATTTAATATGATATGAGCAGTCTAACCTCCAACAGCGTGAAAGGAGAGTTTTTGATGAGGAAGATTTTAGCAGCCGACTCTTTCCAGGCCTGCACCTCTGATACCAGAACCTCCAGCTGGTCCAGAGGCTCCAGTCGCACAGGAATAGCATGAGCTCTCAGAACCATATCAGAGAGCGAGCTGAGAACCAGAGTCTGACCTCCAACCTGCCAGCACAAACAAAAACACAAATGATCACAAACTGCCATTAACACTGCAGACAGATAAACCTTCAAAAACATGAACATGAGACGGTACACTGGCGTGTAGAATGCATAAAAAACTACAGAGTTCATATAATGTAGGGCACTCAACCTGTAAATCCTCTGCTTCCTGGAGCCATTCTTTAGCCCTGTTCACTGTGTCTTGCAGTAGCAGGCAGTTTGGCAGGTATGCTGGTACCCCATCCACCTGAGTCAACACAGAACTGAGTGTCTCTAAACTCTCTGGAGGCCTAAAAGAAAAAGTGAAAACATTAACAAATTTCACTCAACCCGTTACACAATCACTTTGTGGTGCCTCCTGCCGTTTCTCAGCACGCACCGCAGGAATGAATTCAGTCTCATTCAAGGGCTGCTTTGCATTTCCAAGCCTCCAGTTTACCCTGAACTGATGCAAATGCTCATCTGTTGTAAAAAAGGAAGTGGTTCCCTAATTCAATCATGACTTGGCTATTGAAATTGATCTTAGGTTTTTGTTTCGTACAAAGTCACTCTAATACAGCGTTTCCCAATCCCAGTCCTCATGCCACCCCGCTCTGCATATTTCGTATGTATCTCTTATCACGTACGACGTTTGTTCTATTCGACAGTAAGTGCCCTGCAAAGTGGACACCACCAGATATTCCTCCATGATTCCAGTTCGAAATGATGATTCTAGTGTAGATGTTCCATTCAAAGGGCATTAAAGTGTGTGAGACGTGAACTTAAATTGCATTTATTGACAGAGGTATATTATTTCACACTTCTCTAATATGTTTCGTCTGTGAGTGAAGACACTGCAGGCAGCGGCGCAGAGCAAATCCATGAATGAATGTTCCGAAGTGAAATAAACTTCAACGGATTTCCCCTGCTCAGGGAGTAGGGAGCAATGAACACTGTATAGGGATCATATCAATCGGAACACAGTTGATGCACGTAGCTTTCTTCTAACAAGCTGGTTATCTGAATCAGGTGTATTAACTAAGATAGACATGCATAATATGCAGAGTGGGGGGGGGGGGGGCAAGGACTGGGAACCGCTGCTTTAATAGATCATTATGGCTTGAGACAGAGCTCCCACTGCAATGGCCACATTGTTAACTAAGAAAAAAGTTTGTTAATTGAGCTTTAAAACATACATAGACAGATAGATGCATAAATTTAAACAAAAATGGCAAATGTTGACTTGAAATACTAAAATAAATAAATAATAAAAATGGTAAAAGCACATAAAACTTAAACTAAAAAAACTGAAATATCAAAATAAAGCCAATTCAAAAATATTAATAACCAGTCTAAAAATATATGACTACTATTGTTGCACATTATGTTTGCAGTGTTATTTACATACAGATGTTACTTGACTAATTTTTGTTTTTTTTTTCCCACAAACTCAGAGTAAAATTAAATGACTCGTTTATGTTAGTTTTGTAGACAAATAAATTGTGCTTTTATTGACTGATTGTCTTTTAAATGGATGAGTTGCACTGTACAATAAAGGGAAATATTCAAAAAGCACATGGGGACTCCTGCTAAAAACATCCCAGGATGCACTCTCCAAGTTGGGTGAGATAACTTGAGGGT
Source organism: Barbus barbus (assembly GCF_936440315.1). Lineage (NCBI taxonomy): Eukaryota > Metazoa > Chordata > Actinopteri > Cypriniformes > Cyprinidae > Barbus > Barbus barbus. Next base: position 15,584,558 of record NC_136757.1, on the reverse strand, counting down.
GCAAAGCTGTAATGTAGCCCCAAATAATTTCAAAATGGGTTGTACAAATAAATAAATTATTTTACACATTTATAATATTTTCTCAAAATATAAGTGGATCTTACAGCTGCCTTCATATTTCAGGAAGGGGCTTCTTTATATTTGGGGGTCTGTGATATCAAACAGTTCATCTCCAAAAACAGTATCAACTCCAAAGGGTAAACAAAGGGTATCTTGGGTAGATTGACGGTTGTTATCTGTGCAAGAGTCTTCATTTAGTGTTGCTCCCACCTGGCCTTCAGCAGTGCCTGCGCTTTCTCTTCCAACTCCTCTGAGATTGTGAGCAGTTCCTGAAGCCGAGCCATCGTGCGTTCAGTGGAGGGATGCGGTGTCAGTCCGACCCCTCGATCGATCAGCCGCCGCATGCAGTCCAGAGAGAGACCACAGGGGTTCGATACCGGATCCTCTGCCTGCTGAACTCCGGCCATCCATCGGGCCTGTTCCAAACGCTCCCGCAGCAGCGGCAACTCCGGAAGACACACGTCAAACTGAGAGCCCTCCTCCAGCAAGGACTCGATCTCACTAACAGAATCTGCGCTCACTTCATCAGAAAGAAGCTTCTCACAGTGTTGCTGGAAATCCTCAATGCTGTTCAGCAGCTCCTGAGAGAGAGAGTTAATAGCTTGTATTATATAAGCTGTTTAGAGATGAACTGTGCCTCAATCTTCAGTAAGATTGCCTGCATCTTACACGACTGTGAGTATGTGTGTGTGTGCATGTGTGTGTTAGTCACCTTCAGAAGTGGTGCTTGTGTTAGGCTGCAGGGCAGGTTATAAAGCTGGCGGACAAATGATCTCATTTCATCCACTGTGAGCTGATTAGGAGAATTACCCCCGCCTGTGCGGTACCTGCAGACAGATGACGACAGACAGACATAAACAAATGCATGAAATAATACACAAAATCACATGCCATATGTGTTTCGGCCGAACCAAACCAGTGTGTAAAGAAAAACAAAGCCCACCACACTGGAAATTTTCCTGAAATGGTAATAAACACTGTAAGCTGAAGTACTTGTATAGTGAGTGTGTAAGGGGTCATTATTGCACCTCTTTGCACTATTTTTCTTCAAGTATGTGTATAGATGGTTGTCTTTGAGGGTTGAAATGCACCTCACTGTTTTTTTTTTCAGCAACTTGCGTCATGAGCTCTGCCATTTTTAAGGCCGTTAAGTGTAAAGGTTTCCACAAATTGTTTCCACAAAAATATTAAGCACAACAACTGTTTTTAATAGGGATGTCTTGGGCCAATCAAGCATTTTTTTTAACTGAACGGTATCGGCTCTCCTAAGCCTGATCCTTATTTTATGTCATGCCAGTGACGTGCAGTAGGTTGCAGTATTCACCTTCCAGTAGATTTGCCAACCACCATTAGAAGGAAAAGAGGACACGCAAATGCAAATGTTCAGCTGCCAATAAAACCAAAAGAGGAAGAAATGAGTGTGTGCGAGACGCGCGAGAATCAGTGAGGTCTGTTCACACTCGTTTGAGCTTCCGTGTTCAGTATTTGATGCGCACTTTTGTAATGATCACTTCATTTATCGGTTAGGAGACATCGTTGCCATAACGCATTGCTATGGGTTGCATCTTGCTTCGGATTTGACTGACAGACTGGGATTCTGACACCGTGAGCTTCATGCTTTCTAATCATATCTCCACTTTTTTACCTTTATTTTGCAATTATTCTGCTTATTGTATAAAATACAAGAAGTTTACATCAGTAGCCCCATATTCTACCAATGTCTTTATACAGTGTATGCAGATATATAGGGAGAATGTATTTTATATATGTATACACACACACACACACACTTATATATTACTTGTACTCTGTATACGCTGGATTGATTTAAATAACTTTAATGTACATGAACTGTGCTTCGAACTCTAGGAATATACAAGTATTGGATCGGGACGCAGTATTGGCAAATACTCAATATTCACTGACCTGGATTGGATCAGGGGCACAAAAAACCTGATCGGGACATCCTTAGTTTTTAACATTGATATGAAGAAAGAAGCACCAAATCAGCATATTAAAATGATTTATGAAGGATCATGTGACACTGAAGTCTGGAGTAAATTGCTGCTGAAAATTTAGCTTTGCCATCTATTATAATAGAAAAATGCAGCCTTTGTGAGTATGATACTTCTTTCAAAAACATTTAAAAAAATCTTACCAACCCCTTAGGTTTTAAATTGTATTGTAACTGTAGCTTGTTTGAGTAGACTTCATTCTAGTCTCTGTGGTTTTTAGTCTCTGTGGTTTTGTGTGCATGTACCTGGTCTGCCTCTTGCCATTTAGCAGTTGCTGAGCAACAGACGAGCATTTCTCAGCATCTTGAGTAACCAGCCTCAGTTGACGTAACAGATCGTTCTCTGGGAACGATTTCTCGGCAGACTCCTCCAGAAGGGCGCGAAACACGGTGACATCTACAGCGATAGAGAGAGAGGTGCCAATGAGAGGCCAGAAACAGAAGTGAAACTAATGACATGGTACTCAAACGCAATTAACTTGATTGTCCATAAAAATTCGATTGTGAAAAGTGGGCTATATTAATATTAGCCTCTGCAGAAAAAAAAGAGGAAGATGTTAATTTTGCATAGTACTTGTTTTTTTTCTAATTTATCATATCTTGCCAATGACTGTGCATCTTTTTGATTTCCTGATTGTCTTCAATTAAGTAATTATAAGGGGAATTTATCATCAAGTTTATACATTGTGTATTAATAAATAAAATGTTAACATTATTATTAATAATATTTATCAAAACTACACATGCTGAAAGTGGCTTCTAATTCAGAAAGATGCTGGTATCGGTTTTGGAAATGTTCAGAATGACACTCACTGCGTTTCTTGTCAAGCTTCGCTTCCATGACCGCTGTCACTCGTGACGCCCACTCATCATAGGATTCCGCCCTCTGCCGCACAGCGTTCATCATGGGGTAAAGGTCATCCAGTGTGAAACGGTAACTGTGTGGTTGAGCATTACATTGAGGGAAACTTTCACCAGAGCTTCACTTAAGAAAATGTTTTTTTCCAAAGGCACAGCCAACAATTTCAACACTATATATTTGAATCTGAAGCACTGATTAGGAGTTGAACCACTTCAGTGATCCAATCAAAATGTAATTATTTAATTTGATTATGATTAAACAGAGGCCAATCTTTAAATAAGGCCAGCTCTCGTATCTTGTAGCCTGATCATTGAGGAGTAGCAAAAGCAGAAGTGGAGACTCACTTGAGTGTGTAGTTGGAAACTGGGCAGGAGCAGAGGTCGTGGGCATGGTGTAGACACACCTGGACTCCTGGTCTGCAGGGACAGGTGAGAGCAGACAGGTAACAGGTGGTGCGACACTTTACGCACTGTCTCTCATCATCTGCCAGCAGGTTGTATTCAAACAATTCACAATGAACCACCCCCTATAAAAGGAGAGAGAATATTATCAAATTTTCCTTTATAGATAAGTAGAAAAAAACTGCATGTATATTATACAAAATGGCACATTCAGACATTACGGACATCTCTAACCTATTAAAATGACCAATTTAACAGACCACCATTAATTTTTGGTTGTCAATGTTCATGGAAATCTGGAAAAAGCTATATAATATAATGCTATTTTATAATGCAAGTAGATAGATAATTTTATTGCACATATAAAGTCCATGAAGTGTGAAGATCATTGTTTTAGTATTGCCTTACAGCATATTTTACTACACACTTCCATATCTGTTTGTTTTTCTCAGAGTGAGAAGACTAAGGAGCACGGTTGAATAAATTTACACTATAGTGTCATCCACACAAATGGTGTCTCACACACAGATTTGACAGGTTTTGTTTGTGTTCTCTCACCATCTTACAGACTTTATCCCGCAATTCTCTCTCATCTTTGATCATGAGCTGCATGTCTTTCTGTACGGCTGACGCCAGAACCACGTCCAGGGAGTCGGCTTTCGTGGCCATATTACACACCATCTCATCATGAGAGAACACGCAGTAACGGTGCAGCAGGCGGTAGTGATCCACACACTGACGTCCCAGTGTCATCTGCAAACCAAATTTACAACACAAATCAGGAAAAAGAAAGAAACAATTATAAATATTCATATAAATTAAAACTCTGCATACTCATAGCTATGAGACCTGCTCAAGAATATCTACATTAATAACATTGAGTGTAACAGCAGAACTGATCCTCACCCAGTCCACTGTGCAAAAGTTCACAGCCTCTGCAAAGTTGAAGCCCTGGTTGAAGCCGCTGTGATAGGACCGTGGGAAAGTGATGACGAACTCTCCTGCGCACTGATTGGTTCTGTAAATCTAAGAAAGAAAGCCTGTGTTACTCACAGGTACTCCATGTGAGCATGTGATTATGTGTATAAAAGTTACTCACTGGTACTCCGTGGGCCATGAGTGTATTGGGGTTCATGATTGTGACAAGCTGGTGTAGAAGGTCTGGCTGAGACTCAAAAAGTTCTGGGGCCAGTTTCTTCATGACTGCTTCCAACTGTTCAGCAGCAAAGCCAGGAGCACCGTACCAGGTCTTGGGTTCTCCCCTAACACATACAAACATACAATGACGGTCTTCACACATACAATACCATTTATTTGATCAAAAACACAGTAAAACAGAAATATTGTGAAATATTATTACTTAAAATGACTTTTCTATTTCAGTGTTTTAAATTGACATATTTCCTGTGTAATGATAGTGCTCAAGAAACATTTCTTAGAATCAGTGTTAAATTGTGATACAGTTTTTTTTCAGCATTATTTGATGAATAGAAATTTCAAAAGAAAAAGCCTTTATTTGCAAAATAAATCTTAATAAAATGTCTTTACTGTCACTTTTAAATCAATGCAAAGCATGCGTGCTGAAAAAATCTGAATAAATATTACTGAACTGTACACAAAGTAACAATCATATCAGTCACAGATATTTTTATATTTTCTATAATAACACTCTCCTAGGTAACTGAATTTTTATTTAGAGTAGAAACCAGATTTGAATCAAAACATTGTGGGGGAACAGAAGTACAGTGAGTTCAGTCAGTGCACTATATATAGCACTGCTACACATACATATATCTGCCTTTTATTAAGCCTATCACTTATTACCAGTGCAGGTAGTTGATGGAATAGCTCCAGTGATCCTCAATGTGCCAGCAGAAAGACGAGAAGCACATGCCCACGTACAGCCATGGCAAAGTCATGCCACATATATCAGCAGTGACATGAGTCAGCACTGATGGTGTCATCATGGCCATGTTATTCAGGTTCCAACCAGAGCGAAGATATTTCTATAGCAATCAATCACACCACAGAATAACAAAATCAGTGAAGGAAACAGGATGTGCTACATATAAATACATGTCGGAAATTGTGATTAATATCTCAAAGTCTGATATTGCAGTTGTACCTCATCATGCGGTGCAACCTTAAACTTTCCACCCATGATTGGAAAACCGCTTCCAAACTCTTTCGAGGCGATGTCAGCGCCATATTCCACTGTCACATCCTCCTCAATGGTGCCGACCAACCTCCAAAACTCTTTTTCTACCAATTCGGTGGGAACCATCTAAAACAAACCAAAAACAAATTTACATCAATATCAGTGCTTATGTGCTTAAAGGTGCAATAGGTGATTGTCTTCAGAAAAAAAAATAGTTATTCTGGTTGAAAGTCTCTTCACATCCTGATAGCAATCATTAAGTTAAGTGGTCTAAATGTATTTATATATTCTGTGGAAGGAGTAGGACCAAGAAATGTTCGTCCAATCAAAACGCTCAGTCTGAGCGTTTTAATTGGCTTCCCTACCTGCCTGTGAACGTATGTATTTGCATATCTCTGCTCACCCTGTTTGCGCAGACACAATATGTCATCAGCGCATTCACGCACGCTGTGCAGACAGAGCGAGAATGGCAGGCAAACATCAATAACCCGATCGTCCTTCCTGGTATTGTAGTACTTTTACTAACTGTCTTATAAAGTTTTCTCACCGGTGAATGACACATGATGTAGCCCAGCGGTTCCCAATTTCAATCCTCGGGCCCCCCGCTCTGCATATTTTGCATGTCTCGCTTAGTTAACACACCCGGTTCAGATAACCAGCTGCTTAGAAGAGGGCTACGTGCATGAACGGTTTCCTTTGACATGCTCCCTACACAGTGTTCATTTCTCCCTACTCCCTGAGCACGGGAAATCCATTTAAGTTTATTTCACTTCGGAACATTCACTCAGCACTTATGACTTACGGGCGAACAGAACAACCTTCGGACATGATAAGATATACATATGAAATGTGCAGAGCGGGGAGGGCGCGAGGACTGTAATTGGAAACCGTTGATGTAGTATTGTAGTAATTTAATGTTGTCTCTGGTATTCTGCTCTTTGAGCATATGTGCGTTCAGGGGGCGTGCCTTTAGATGGCGATTGCAGGGAGGGTGGGACGTTCCCTTTCAGTGCTCAGGCTAAAGTTAGCATTTTCCCATATCTCCTATTGCACCTTTAAGTTTAGTTCATTGTTTCAAAATTAGATTTGTAAATATATACTCATGAGATTCAATGTCAGGGTCTCAGTAGGGATTTGTACATACATGAACAGGCATGTTGAAATAGTCTGACTTGAAGGAGTCTGCCATTTCCCCAAAGGATTTCAGAGAATAGTCCCTGCGAGCTTGCTCGAAGCCAAACGCATCCTGAGGTTTACAGCACTCCTGCAGAAACACATAATGAGTCAATCAATTGTTGTAGTAAATCAGATTCTCTAAAAATGCAACATTGACTGTTTTTTGAACAGTGCTGATCAGAATCAGTTGCTGCTTTTACTGACTTTTAATAACGATCAAACACTGTTATTGTTTACTTTATAGCTCACCTGAGCCAGACACTTAGGGCACCTCCAATCACCTTTAGGAACTTCACCGAGAGGCGGGATCAAGCAAAAGGTGTGGTAGCTGTCATCACAACCGTCGCATAACAACAACCGTTCCTCTTCGTTCCCCTTTCCACACACTAAACACATATACAGGTCCACCTAGAGAAAGACAGACAGCACTATGATATCCCAACCATGTAAACAAAGTTTTAGCTACACAATTTATTTGAATATAGCTTATAGTTATTTAATATTAATAATTTTCCCCCACATTACAACTTCACAGTACTCATAAATGTTTTTTTTTTTTGCTTAAATGGTTTACAGCGATTGGTTTCCTCACCTGAAATGAGTTAAATGAACTTTGTTATGGTTGTGATTTACATGTGACAGAAAGGTTCAGCAGAACATACATTTGAATAAGAAAGAGGGGAGGAAATTTACCATGCTTACTGGAGGAGGGGGGATGTTTTTCTTGTAACGTGATTTGCTTTTCTCTGGTTCAGGATTCATCTCTTTTATCTCCACAGGTTCCTGCTTCACCTGTATAGGGATCTCTAGCTCTAATACACACATACAAATGCATTTGTTCAGATAAAGACACTGATTTGATTAATAAAGTTGTGCTAATCACGTTTACTTTGCTTGACTATAAATATTGCCTAATGAATACTGGCTAATGATCTGAGTTATGTGAGGTTAGATGCAAAGGTTAGGTGCTCACCTGGTTCAGGCTTGGCAACGAATGAACCCATTCTTCTCCTGAGATTGGGCCTGTTGTCACATCCCTCACCTCCCTCTGACTTGACACAGCCTGACTACAGACACAAAAATAGAAGCATGTGAGTTAAAAGAAAAAACATCTATTGAGCACCAAGAATGATTTCGGAAGGACACTGAAGACTGGAGTAATGACTGCTGAAAATTCAGCTGTGTCATCATAGGAATAAATTACTTTTGAAAATATATTAAAATAGAAAACTGTTATTTTAAATAGTGGTAATAATTTCAAAATATTATTATTTTTACTGTATTTTTGATCAAATAAATGCAGCCTCTGTGAGCATCTTTAAAAACAAAAAAATAAAAATAAAAAAAATAAATAATAAAAAGGACATACCGTATGGACCGTTAGAGAAACAAAACTGTGACAAATGGAGGCAGAATGTGATTATAAACCTACAACATAGTTGCCCACTCACAAATGGAGTATTCACCTCTGTTTTCATCCTCTTGGCTCGTCTAGCAGGTGCGCTTGTGTCGCTGGGCTGAACGTGAATATTTTGTCTCTGCAGCAGGTCATGGGGTTTATACTCTTTATCTTCATCATTTATATCCTCCACTGATGCCTTCTGCAGACACTGAAGAAAACACAAAAAACAACTCAACTGGTTAAATATGCCCTTCACATTTAAACTTACAGAACATATAAAATAAGAAAACTACAATGCGCTCACGTTAAATTAATGCAGCACTTAAAAGGTATAGTTCTCTCTGAAACTAAAATTTGTCATTTACTCAGACTCATGTTTTTTCAAACCTGTATGACCTTCTTTTTTCCTGTTAAACACAAAGGAAGCTGTTAGGCAGAAGGCCCAAGCTGCTCTTTTCCATAGTGTGAATTAAATTTGAGAGATACAGATGCATATTAAGATTTTGTACAAATACAATATTTCAGCCTTTTTCCTCACACTAAGGTAAAATACGGTTTCAGAAGAGTTGCATGAACCCTTTTAAGACCCTAATTTTTGGAGCTTGACAGCCCATGGAAAAGAGCAACTTGGACTTCTGCATAACATCTCCTTTTGTGTAGAGAAAATCAGTCATGAAGTCATTACAAAACTCAATTCTACATGAACTATCCCTTTAAAAACTGGTGTAGGATAACAGTTTTTACTAAGAAATTGTTAGAAAATTAGCTATTTGCTAGAAATGGCAAATAATACTTTGAATTAAACGTTACATTTTCCAGTAGAAAGACTGTAATGGTATTTTTGTTGCTAATCATGCTCCAATGAGCTTTCGATTTAACTCCAACAAACTTCGGAAGATCATTTTTACAATGCTTGAAGTGTTATTTAACAATAATTTAAGTCTGTTTTTAACCAAGAGAAATGTTTAAGATTTCAATGTTTAAAAATGCAATGAAAAGTCAAAGGTCATTTTGAGGCCACCTCAGGGTTCTCCACACTGGAAACTGAAACTTCACACTTCACAAAATTCCTCTAAATCACCGTCATCATTTCCCTCCACCCCAAAGATAAGCTATACTAATGTGTGAAAAACCTGTTAGCCTGGCTATAAAGAGCGTTACATCTGTGAGTGCATGCAGGATGAAATCCTCAACATTCCCAGTTACACGGCATCCAAACTGTATGACGCCTGCTACCACTATCAGATTACAGATTAACGTACAGACAGAGGATAGAGGGAGGAGAGAGAACAGCTGGAGGTGTAAACAGATTAGCGTGAACAGAAAGCAGGTCACAGACTCTGTGGGTTGAGAGGAGGAGTGGGAGGGGGAGGGGAGGAAGAAAGGATGCGGCAGAAGTCAAAAAAACTAAAACATAGAAAGAGCAGCAAATGAGAACAAAGACTAGAGTAGTAGGGGGAGAATAAAAGCAACCGTCACGGCAGGACGGCTGGGGGTTTGGTTAGGGTCAGGACAGATTGAATGCTGTCCGTCAAAGAAACACTAGCTTGCTCCCATTTGTCACCCAAACTCAAAAATAAAACAAAACACTGGGTTAAAAAAATAAATAGACACACACACACACACACACACACACAAACAAACTGACATAAGCAGCAAAAGGAAATGTTTACATATCAAACATAAAGGGATAAAGAACCGAGAAATATATAGTGTAACACATTCATAAAAGAGTAACAAACTACTGTAATAACATAAATCCATACATTTAAAAGATGGATTTTGTGATTTTCAGAGAGCAGGAGTGCATTTCAGTATGGCAGTAAGAGCCACAGCGACTACTAAATGAAAAATTAATTTCCACAGTACACATAATTTGTGTACACAAATGATACAATTTGCATTGTTAAAAGCGCTATACAAATAATAGTGACTTGACATAATAATATCACATCCTGTCCAGATTTAAATAGTCAGATGGGGAAAGTAGAAACGTACCTCCTCCAGCCCAGGAGGTGCCACAAAACTTGTCAATTTGGCTGCAAGGTCAAGAGCCTGATGTGGAAAAGAGCACCAAACATTACAAAGAAAATGCCAGTGATCTCTGGGTCAGAGATCACAACATCTCTAACAGAGATGTCAAGCATTCAGTCAATGGAAAGAAAATGAGTTAGGCTCCAAGATACTTTTCATATTCAAATGCTCCTGCACGTGATCACTGACTGGATTACAAAATGATGAAATATGTTTGAAAATAATGACATATTATATACTTAGATTATATTGTATATGCATTTCTCTATAGTCTATACAATTTGTTGTGATATGTAGCCTAAATGTTAATGAAATTATTAAATATTTATATATTTTATATAAATATGATTAAATTTATTAAACACAAATATATGATGGATTCTTCAATCTATGAAAGGTAGCAGCTTACAGTGTGTAAAATGTTATGAATACCATTTTGTGCATTTTGCTAATTGATATTTGTCTCTAAAGACAAAAGTAATTTGCAACCACATTTAGCAGAGGCTGTGGCACAAAGAGCAGTAACACTAGGAAGATTGGCACACAATACAGAAAACAAGCAGCTAAAACTCAAAACACACTTAACCACATATTGCATTCATAAGCACAGCATACTCAATCAGACCTTAATATGGACACGAATGCCACTTACCCTAAAAGCCCAGCTTTAACACTGCAGACTAACTGTAACCTAACTCCTAACCCAAAACTCCTGCATGACTGCTAAAAGCTTTATGCAGAGTGTGTGTGATATATTGATCTGATGTGTTTATATGTTAAACTCACCAGCAGGTTTGTCCCAGACTGGAAGAGGTTGTATGGATACAGGATCCTCTCGTAATGGGCTCTCAGGTGGGACCCCACAGCTTTGCCTGGGGCAAACCCCATTGTCATGGCAATCTTTGTCCATCTCCTCTCTCTACAAACCAAATCGAATCCGCCCTCCTCAGCAACTAACTGGCAGATTGAGAAAGAAAGTGTTGGACTTTATTGCAAAAAGATAATAAACATCCAATGCTTTTGTTTTACTTGGTCAATAATAAAGAACTCAGTGGTTACATTAATTACTCTGTGACTCATACAGAGATGAGTAACAGGTTTCAACTAACAATACTGAACAGAGTCATTATTGATTAGACATATTGACGTATATAGTTGGATAAAGAAGCCTGAATGACAGACTCACTCACTTTGTTGAGCTGGTACAGATCGAGGATCTTCCGCTCCACATGTGGAATTTTGAGTGTGCATCCTTGTAGTTCCCAAAACTTGGCAATCTGGTCCAAGAAGTTGAGTTTAACTCTGGTTTGAGCCTGTAGGAAAGGGGGGAGGGTGATTGAAGAGCCAAGAAAAAGAGAAAATAAGATTCAGCAACATTGTGAATAGTGCATGTTAATTATTAAGCATCTCAGAGATGGTGTTATTTTAATATCAGACATTTCAAAAGATGCAAATTCTGCTGACAAGACTGTGACCATTGACCTTACAATGCACAAACACGCACCCTTTGGTTTTACTATATTATCTCATTCACACAATGGATTTTCAATGGAGGTGATAATATTTGCTAAACCCTGACCCAAAACCTAACCCTGTGACAAACCTTTTGATATCAATAGACGATATGACAGATCTGTGAGTTTCTCCAAACAGTGGGCACTTCAGATGACCTCGCAAGTTAGTTTTCAGCATGTCGCACTATATTTGTGGAGATATTTTAAAATGTTGGGCCCTCACAAATGTAGGCAAGTTTGTGCAAACTAGTTTCTAGCTCAAAACAAAATTGTAAAATTACCTCAAGCTCATTGAGTCTCTGGATTCGTGGAGTAAAATGAAGTCTGTCAACATCACATGCAAATGGAGGCTGCCAATCCTAAACACACACACAAAGTAAACATACAATTAGTGGACTTACATTTCTCTTTTATTGATTTTACAAATGGCTTGATTTCTGAGTATATTTAACTTCAAAACGCAATTTCATAATTGTGCAGCAAAATCCAATAGGGATCAATGAACCAGTTGTACAGTCCAGTGCATTCTACATATATTTTTAGCAAAGCTAAAATTTCCACAAAAACAAACCCCATCGACTACAAATCTAAACAGCATAATGTGTCCTTGAGTTGAGTCTCCAACTCATTACTACTGGGGTCAGAAACACAAACATGGTCAAAACAATATGAAAACATCATATTCATCTTTAGCTTTTTTATCTTCTAAATGCATTAGGCTTTGCAGGTTTGTGATGTGAATTCATAAACAATGTCAACGTGTTGGCATGCACACAAAAACATGGAGCTTTTGATTAGGTGGTGACTGTTTTTCACGTTTATAGATAAGACTTTCATACTAAGGCTACTGGACACAGATAATTTAAACGGACACACAAAATGACCTACCCAAACAGCAAGTAAATACACATTGTTGCCACAATACATGTTGCCTGAGCCATTTTATTCAGATTACATTAGGCTAGCTATATCTTCTTATGCACTAGATATTTTCTTTGAATTCATAGATTTTAACAAAGGATCTGAAAGACAACCCTGTTCAAATACGACTGGATCTTTGTGGTTTGTGGTCTAGAATTTTGTTAATGTGTGTCTGCTTAACAGTGGCTGAATGTGAACTAAAAAGCACACGTTCACTCACACGCAACCTGCTGTAGATGGCTAAACGGCTGAACTGTGGTTTTTGTTCAGCCTGGTCACCTATATAAAACCTTTTCAGTCCAAGTTTAACATTTTCTTTGTATCCTGCCTCCCATAACCACATGCTTACAACTGCATTCAGAAAAACAGCAACACATATGCAATCATGTCTCCAGATACATACAAAGTAATTAACAATTTGATAACGGAGACCAGACATTACCCTCTTGGAGTCATCTCAGGATACAATGAGCACAATCAAAATGAGCTGCAAAACCTCACATTTAAGCCACAGAATTCAAACTGTAGCTTTCATACATTTATAATAATTGTGTAATTAGCACATAAAAGTTTTATTTTTACAAAAAAATAAAAATAAAATCTTGCCTCATAACACAAATTGCATATCTAAAAGGCACACCATTTGTGAGTCTGTACAATAAATCACTAGACATGAGATCATACAGATTCGTGCCCCATACGAACAATATGCACCATAACCCGTATCTATTACCTCAGCTACACATAATCAAGAAAATGAAGATAAGTTCTGTGCATATTAAACCCGTTTACCACATTATTTCCTTGTTTGCTGTTCAGGCAGCATAGTTACAGAAAGACACAAAATGGCCAGATGGTTCATTCACTCCATAGCTCGCAACATGGAGGACGCGCCCGGCCCGAGGACTTCATCTATCCATCAATCCATAGGGTTCGGGACCAGCTTGTGAGCCGAACAGAGCCGGTGAATCACTTCACACGGTCCAAATACTTTAAAACGTGCCAGAATCCAGTGCGTCTGTGATGGTGTTGGAAACCAAGAGGCCATTTGGAAAACATTCTCAGCTTTAAAACCCTTGTGAGATTAAAAACCCCACCAAAACATTACTTTTCTGGTTATTAACATCGTCACTGATACGAAGCCGTCGTCCTATAATGATGCTTGACATGTTTTGCCAGTTAATCATCGCTTGTTTAACGTAATTACGCTTTCTCTGATGCGTGAATCACGTCCCGTAGCTGCGAGTTTATTAGATTCACATCAAACCCGAAGCAGAACCAGCGGGTCCGGTCCAGAGCGCCTCATGGACACAACAGACGGAGCGAGGATTGGCAAGCATTTAAAATGGCATGAAACCTAGATATAGCTATAAACAAAAATAATGATTGTAAAGTACATATTCGGTCTGTCAGACACACAAAACCATCTTCAGAGATTAATAAATTATAATATTCGTGTCTCGTCTAATGTTCACATAAAACATAAAGACACCATCAGACCCACTGAAACCCTTCAAACTGGTTTAGACAGGTTCGGATTCAGATTAACGCCGAAAGGCTGAACCGGATCATTTTGCTATTATGTGAACTACATTTAGTTGCTAGGTATAAACGGTAATTAATTAATTGTATTATTTTCTAATCCGCACACAACCACTTTTGCAACAGAACGGATTCGTTTTGACCAGAATATATATGATATAACTATATAATGATGGTATAATTAGTTTATATTAACGGTCTTCTCATTAAGATAATAATGCAATTAAAAATAACAAATAAAACTCAATTTATTAATATATGTGTAGCCTGTTTAAGTCAATGTGCTATGGTGAAAATGAAAGGAAATGTTTATTTCCGCATTGGCAGGTATCTCCTGCTCTCTTTTGTCTATCTGTCGACATTATATTCTCCTTAAAACTACACGCAACTCATTAAAAGCCTTTTTAATCAAATGATGAGGTAACGTTGGGGGTTTCTGTTCGTCAATGAAGATGCAGAAGCAACTATACTAGTATTAATAATTCAATATCATAAAAAGATAAACAATATTCTATATTCACGATAAACACTGACAATCAGCAAACTAAAGGGTAAGTAAATGTGACGCTTAATCCCGCACTAGAACCGAGCCAGGCCGTAAACTACACGCTCGGCGACCATTAAGAGATATTTTTCTGTATAATATTCACACATCCGCGACGTTTGCGGATCCTGGGCGACGTTATTGTGCTCATGGGTCAGAAATCCGGGTCAGGCGGGTCAGCAGGTCGAGCACAGACCCGGCAAAGCATCGGAAATTCAACTGATATGATGCCTATAGCTACACACAAAGCGGTTCGGCAGTGCTGTCACTGCGCCGCCATGTTGAGACATTTCCCTTTAAACCGAACTCAGAATCACTCCGCGGATCCGGCCCGGTTCAGACCGTCCGGACAGCACTCACCGGCGGCGGTCGAACCTTGCAGATCCCGGTTTTCTCGGCGATGGGTCGGATTTTATTGATAAACGCAAACGGGTCTGCAAATTCCTCCAAACTGGGCTCGAACACCGGACACTCAGGCGGTGGGGTAAACTCGGCCGGGCCCCGCTGGGTCATCCTGCAGGTCCGGTTCCGGAGCAGAATCGAGTCGCTCAGCGAAGCGGAGACAGAACTTCCTGGGATCTGCAACACGGTCTGTCCGTCCTTACTCCCCCAGTCCGGCTAACACTTGAACAACACGAACAATCAACACACAAACACACACTCACCGGGACGTGACTGCTCTTAGGCTGAGACCACATCCGCTCAAAAATCTAGAGACAAGGCGAGCGTGTCCACTCATTTATAGCTTTGAAGAATCACTTTAAAGGGACAGCCGGGATATTTACGTTTATTGTTGAATTTTTTAAACCGTTTGTCTTCTAGATGTGTAACGACTAAAGCTCGGAAATACGTTGTTATTCGTTTACATTATTGCAGACGCTATTCATGCTCAAGAAACAAAGTAACATGCTCCTCACATTTACGTCGCATTCAAAGAAAAGTTCGAGCTATACGGTTATTTACGGTTTACTCTATAACGAGGTGTTATTTTAAATGAAAGACTCACATTTTTAGCATCTTTTTTATTTTCAAGGAAGTCAAGTTCATGTTACATGTGCCTATGTACAAATAGGGCCCAGAGTAGAAGCAGTAACAAGGCTTTACTAATTCAAAGGCACTGTCGAGTTGTACGTTTACGTCAAAACTTTACAGAAAGATTACGTGTGTTCTACACGGTTCGCTGTTAATTTAGAAACTTAATGAGTTCCGTGTATCTTTACATACACTTCTGCCAACAGCATGCGCTCGAAGCCGTCAACCACCTCGCTCCGCCCCAGTGTTTACCTCCGCGTATGGATATTTTCAGGTGACAGCTGCTAGTGGCCGGGACTTCTTCTTTAAATAGACTCACTGCGGCTGCTGATTGGACGACTTGCTTATAGAGTGTGACGAATTGCGCGGGGGAGGGGTGTTGTAGGAAAGCGCTTTAAATAGTGGTCTACTATTTTTGAAATAAAGGCAAATCTAGTAGCATCTCACTTATGTTACACTTAACGTTGTAATTATTGTTATATTTCATATAAATATAACAATATGAATGTTATATATAAATAACAAGGCACGTATGAGACTGAGATTCAGAAAGTTTATTGTTTTACATGTAAGATTATCATGTTTAGATTAGCATGAATGGGCATGTTGAAGTGGAATGGATGGAAGTGAATCTTTGTTTTATTTAATAATAATAATAATTATTATTATTTATCTGTATAGCACTTTTCATACATAAAATACAACTCAAAGTGCTTCACAAGCATAGAACAAATATTAAAAACAACATCAACATAAGAATATCGAAACAAAAAACACACACACAAAAAAAATAGAAAATCAAAAATACGCACAGTTCACACACTATTATGGCCATAAGCAACTTTAAAAAGGTATGTCTTAACGCACTTTTTAAAAATATGAATACTAGTGGACTCTCTCACTTCATTTGGAAGACATTTCCAAATTTTTGGAGCATAATGGCTAAAAGAGGTACCGCCAGATCACTTGAGATTTACTGTGTAGTATGCTAAAACCACTAGAGGATTGTAACATTTGATTGGGAATATATCTTGGCAAACAATCAGAAATATAAGAAGGTTTCAGGTTATGCAATGCTTTATAATGTAAGAATCTTATAGTCAATCCTTTGGTGCACAGGTAACCAATGTACAGGTGCATCTCAGAAAATTAGAATATGGTGAAAAAGTTCATTTTTTCTTGTAATTTATTTCAAAAAGTGAAACTTTCATATATTTTAGATTCATTGCATGTAAAGTAAAACACTTCAAATGTTTGTTTTAATTTTGATGATTAGAGCTTACAGCTAATGAAAGTCAAAAATCAGTATCTCAAAATATTAGAATATTTATATTTGAGTTTTATTAAACGACCAGCCCTACGGTATAAATTCCGGGTATCTCTTGTTCTTTGAAACCACAATAATGGAGAAGACTGCTGACTTGGCAATGATCCAGAAGACAATCATTGACGCCCTCCACAAAGAGGGTAAGTCACAGAGGGTCATTACTGAAAGGTGTGGCTGTTTGCAGAGTGCTGTATCAAAGCATATTAAATGCAAAGTTGACTGGAAGGAAGAATTTGGGTAGGAAAAGGTGCAAAAGCAACAGGGATGACCGCAAGCTTGAGAATACTGTCAAGCAAAGCTGATTCAAACACTTGGGAGAGTTTCACAAGGAGTGGACTTAAGCTGGAGTCAGTGCATCAAGAGTCACCACGCTCAGAAGTCTTCAGGAAAAGGGCTACCAAGCCACTAATGAAACAGAAACAACGTCAGAAGCATCTTACCCGGGCTAAAGAGAAAAAGATCTGGACTGTTGCTCAGTGGTCCAAAGACCTCTTTTCAGATAAAAGTAAATTTTGCTTTTCATTTGGAAATCAAGGTCTGGAGTCTGGAGGAAGACTGAGAGGCACAGAATCCAAGCTGCTTGAAGTCCAGTGTGAAGTTTCTGAAGTCAGTGATGATTTGGGGTGCCGTGACGTCTGCTGGTGTTGGTCCACTGTGTTTTATCAAATCCAAAGTCAATGCAGCCGTCTACCAGGAGATTTTAGAGCACTTTATGCTTCCATCTGCTGACAAGCTTTACGGAGATGCTGATTTCCTTTTTCAGCAGGACTTTAACACCTGCCCACAGTGCCCAAACCACTTCCAAGTGATTTGCTGACCATGATATTACTGTGCTTGATTGGCCAGCCAACATGCCTGACCTGAACCCCAAATGGAATCTATGGGATATTTTCAAGGGAAAGATGAGAAACAGTCGATCCAACAATCCAGACGAACTGAAGGCTCAATAGTGCCTCAGCAGAGCCACAGGCTGATCGCTTCCATGCCATTCCTCACTGATGCTGGAGTTTGTGCTAAAGGAGCCCCGACCAAGTATTGAGTGCAGAAATGAACATACTTTAAACAACTTGAACTTTTCTGTTTTGCAAATAATTTTTGTGATTGATCTTAGGAAATATTCTAATATTTTGAGATACTGATTTTTGGCTTTCATGAGCTGTAAGCTCTAATCATCAAAATTAAAACAATTTTTTTAAAAATGTCTTACATGTAATGAATCTAAAATATATGAGTTTCACTTTTTGAAATAATTTACAAGAAAAAATGAACTTTTTCACCATATTCTAATTTTCTGAGATGCACCTGTAATTCCATTAAACCGGTGGACCATGATGCTTTCATCGCAGGGTCATTAAAATAAACAATGGTGTACGGAGTCACTGTACATTACATTTTAATTTTAATGTATTTTGATGTGGGAGGTAAAAAATATCCACACAAATGGTTGAGGTGAAACAATATAATTATTGTATTGTAGGTCTACCACCTGTGGAAGAACTATCATTTAGATCTGAATATTTATATAAAAAATGCTTAAGATTTTTTTTTTTTTATAATCTAGAATGTGCAATGTGTTAAAATGAGGTCACACTAAATATTTTAACAGTTTCGCCTGTTGAATTGCTTAAAAATAAATATTAACTTAGTTGGGTCTCCCAACTAAAACAGCATATTATAATTATGCGGTCATGAAATTTCAATGCTTTAGGGTTGCTTTTCAGAGGGAGGAAACGAAATGCTTGTGGCCACTGGTAGTATATGTCTTGAGCCAAAAGCTGCAAATCCTTGAGAAACTTTATTTGAAGCATGGTCCACTTAGCCCCTGCTGGTACATGCTGAAATTACACAACTCTGGGAGAAAATACTTTGGCCCTATTTCCTGCCATTCAAAGTAGCCTATTATTCAAATTTTTGCATGCTACATATGAAATCATAAACAAAGAGGTTTTAAAGTTTACAAAAATCTAATATGTATAAACGGATACAACATTGAACTTTCTAACAGTTCTGAAGTGTTTTGCAGATTAAAGAATCATGTAGTAAATGGACTTTTGTAAGAGCCCCAAAAACCACACCCCTTATAGTCATTATTTTGACTAGTTTATACTTTCATCTAACAATAAGAGATTAACAAGTCCACCAGCCTAGTCACGATTAAAGTATAATAGATTCAATCATGAATTTGAGTCATAAAAGGCTAAAGCTTCACATCACTAATAAATTCATGCATTTAGGGAATCAATACACATACAAAATCAGACACATTTGACAGTTTATTTTGAAACTGTATCAGTCACTTACAGCATGTGTGAGACAAAGACAGCTTACAAAAAAAGTGTTCACAGACAGAAATGCCTTTGGCAACTCGTTTCTTTGAAATCAGACAGAATAGAGGTATAGAAAAAGAACAAAACATCATTTATAAACACACATCAGGGCTTTGTTCCCCATCATTGGGCATTCATAAGGCAGCTTGGCAATGGAGAGGCAAATACTGCTGTAAGTGCTTAAGTATGACCAGTTTCTCTTCTGACTGTAAACTGGTGTCAGATCAGCCTCTTAAAGCATCTTTAATACTCCTCTCCCTCCTCTTCATCCTCCACAGACTCGGTGCCAACCTCCTCATAATCTTTCTCAAGTGCGGCAAGATCCTCTCTGGCTTCAGAGAACTCTCCCTCTTCCATTCCTTCTCCGACATACCAGTGAACGAAGGCACGCTTGGCGTACATCAGATCAAACTTGTGGTCCAGACGAGCCCAGGCCTCAGCAATAGCCGTGGTGTTGCTCAGCATGCACACAGCTCTCTGTACCTTGGCCAAGTCTCCGCCAGGGACCGCTGTAGGTGGCTGGTAATTGATGCCAACCTGTTGAGAAAGAGGAGACATTAAGTTGAATAAAAGTTTGAAGAAAGAACATTTTAAATATGGTCTCATCAATCTCTCCCACCTTGAATCCAGTTGGGCACCAGTCCACAAACTGGATGGAGCGTTTGGTCTTAATGTTCGCAATAGCAGCATTCACATCTTTGGGTACGACATCACCACGATACAGCATACAGCAGGCCATGTACTTCCCATGCCGTGGGTCACACTTCACCATCTGATTGGATGGCTCAAAGCAGGCGCTGGTGATCTCAGACACAGACAACTGCTCATGGTAAGCCTTTTCAGCAGAGATGATGGGGGAGTATGTGACCAAGGGGAAGTGGATTCTGGGATATGGCACCAAGTTGGTCTGGAACTCAGTCAGATCGACGTTAAGGGCGCCATCAAAGCGCAGGGAAGCGGTAATGGATGACACGATCTGGCCGATGAGACGGTTGAGGTTGGTGTAGGTGGGACGCTCGATGTCGAGATTTCTGCGGCAGATGTCGTAGATGGCCTCGTTATCTACCATGAAGGCACAGTCAGAGTGCTCTAGGGTGGTGTGGGTGGTTAGAATGGAGTTGTATGGCTCAACCACAGCAGTGGACACCTGAGGAGCGGGATAGATGGCAAACTCGAGCTTGGACTTCTTGCCATAGTCAACTGAGAGACGCTCCATCAGAAGGGATGTGAAACCAGAGCCAGTGCCTCCACCAAAACTGTGGAAAATAAGGAAACCCTGGAGACCGGTGCACTGGTCTGTCTAGGGTAAAAAAAGAAAGAAAAAAAAACCTGGTTATCATATGTATTGGTCTAAATGCCACAATTTTAATGTAAAAAATTAAAATAGGACTTTTTCTTTGTGGAAAGATTTTTTTAAAATGTATCCATGGTTCTGTCCCTGCAAATGAAGTCAATGGTAACAAATTATTTGGTTGCCAGTATTCTTTAAAATCTTTTGTGTCCCACAGAAGAAAGTCATACTGGTTTGGGACATGAGGGGGAAATCTTAAAAAAAAAAAAAAAAAAAAAAAGTGTGTGTATGCAAATACATATGAAAACTACTATGTGCTTAATTAAAAGTGCATCCATACTTTGCATTTCCCTGTACCTCTCAGAAATTATTTGCACAACGTATTTTACTTCCTTGTCTTAAGAGAACGAGATACGAGATACTAAATGTATTTTAAAATATCAGCTGATGTTATCAGTTATCAGCCAGTAATAGTTTTGTTTGTATTTGTTTAATTGTGCATTTCCCATTTTTACATTCAGATTACCTTTACCATCATCTAAAACTCACTTAAAGGGTTAGTTCACCCCAAAATGAAAATTATGTCTCAAATTACTCACCCTCATGTTGTTCCAAACCCGTAAGACCTTCATTCATCTTTGGAACACAAATTAAGATATTTTTGATGAAATCAGAGAGCTATTTGACCCTCCATAGCCAGCACCTGAAGTGTTCCCAGGTCCAGAAACATAGTAAATACATCGGTAAAACGTTCCATGTGACATCAGTGGCTCAACTTCAGTTTTGCGACGCTACGAGATTCCTTTTTTTTTGCGCCAAAAAAACTAAAATAATTTATTCAACCATTCTTCTCCCCAGAGTTACGTCTTCTGCCATTTTGGAGAGTACCCAAGAACGTATTTGACGTAATCAGCGTTGTTTACGTTCGGGGGGAAAGCGCGCACATGAACTAAAGCTACGTAATATGCGTTGTTTACGATTAGGCGAAAGCGTGCGTATGCATTGTGATACTCTAAAATGGCGGACGACGTAACTTGGGGGAGAAGAATGGTTGAGTAAATCGTTATTTTTGTTTTCTTTGCGAAAAAAAAAAAAAAAAAAGTATTCTTGTAGCGTCGTAAACCTGAAGTTGAGCCACTGATGTCACATGGACTGTTTTACCGATGTATTTACTATGTTTCTGAACCTGGGAACATTTCAGTTGTGTTGCTTTCTATGAAGGGTCAGATAGTTCTCAGATTTAATCAGATATCTTAATTTGTGTTCTGAAGATGAACAAAGGTCTTATGGGTTTGGAATGACATGAGGGTGAGTAATTAATGACAGATTTTTTTTGGGGGGGGATTTTTTTTTTTAAAGATTAATTTTTTTTAAATTAATCTTTAAAAAAAAAAAAAAAAAAAAAAAAAAAAAAAATGCATTGTTGAAGATCAAAATATAAATTTTTCACACTGTACAAAGTTGTGACAGCCAAGTTCACTATAGCATTTTAAAAGATTAATTATGTTTGTTACTTTTGGAAGGAAGTTGAGATTTACAATGGCCATAACATGTATACTTGTATGGTCTTATTAGTGCATCCCTACTTTGCATTTCTCTGTAGCTCAATCAGAATTCATACCAGTTTGCGGACGCGCTCCAGCACCATATCAATAATCTCCTTGCCAACGGTGTAGTGGCCACGGGCGTAATTGTTGGCTGCATCTTCTTTCCCAGAGATGAGCTGCTCCGGGTGAAACAGCTGTCTGTAGGTTCCAGTCCTCACCTCATCTGAAACATAAGATACATTTTACTTTTCTTTTTGATATCCAGCTCTTTAGAACTTAAAACCAGCCATTTACACTTTACCTTACATTTACAACTACTCTGGATGTTGGACACATAACGCACACATTAATTTCAACATTTCAGGTGTGATAAAACACTGATTTGCAACAAGCTATAAGCATAGTTTTGTGATGATTGATAGTTCAATTGTAATCATTTATTAAACCACCAAATCAAAAAATAAAAGCCCTCACCAATGACTGCAGGCTCCAGATCCACAAACACAGCTCGTGGCACATGCTTCCCTGAGCCAGTCTCACTGAAGAAAGTGTTGAAGGAGTCATCTCCTCCACCAATGGTCTTATCACTCGGCATGGTGCCATCAGGCTGGATGCCATGCTCCAGGCAATACAACTCCCAGCATGCATTGCCAATCTGTACTCCAGCCTGGCCCACATGGATGGAGATGCACTCACGCTGCACAAATAAAAAGAGGCTTTAAATGGCAGCCAACCAACTGCTTGCTCCAGGCACATAAACCCAGTCATCTTAGTACATGACGACTACACTTTCTCAATGTTGAAGGTATTTTATATTTTTTTCTTTAAAACCTAATGTAAAATGTGTTTGTGTCCCAAGCTGTTACACTTTTGCCAGACAGCTAATAAATTTCAAAATGTGAGTAGTATCTGTCAAGTCTGAGTCAGCTGAATATTGGCACTATCTGCCTTTGAACCTTGCAAGCTGAAACTCTAATTTAAGTCCTAACTTCCTCATGCAGCTGAACTTGAAACTATAATTACAGTCCAATCACTAAGTGGAGTTGAAAGGTCAGACTAAACTGCACTAAGGAACCACCTAAACCTGGAAAAGAGAGGAGATTCTTGCATTTAGTGATTGAATTAATCATTACTCTGTCTGATCAAAAGACCAAAGAATACAAAACTAATATCCAGTAAATATGTACCTCCTGAATCTCTCAGAAATCATTTGCATGATGCATTTAACTTCGTGTTAAAAGAATGCTTCAGGAATGGTCCAAACCTGTGACTTTTTTTCAGTGGAACAAAAAAAAAAAGATGTTATATTGACAGCTTCAGTCACCATTCACTTCATTTGCAGAGAGGGGAAAAGGATTCAGTTATTTGCAAGGTGACTAAAGCTGTCAATTTAGCCTAATATCCCCATTTGAGTAGGAAAATGCAACAGGTTTTGAACAACAAAAGGACAGCATTCTCAATATTGGGTGAACTATCCTTAAAAGTAGGTGAAAAGCTGTCCTCTCAAGCAGATTAAAATAAGAATTTTTCAGGTTAAGGTTAAAAGTAGAAAAGTGACTGATCTCTCGAGCTTTATCGCAAAATGGGCGACAGGAAGGAGCCAGTAACCTGAACTATGGCACAATAGAGGGACAAGAGAATTATTATTCAGCCGCCAACATCAAAGCAACGACCAAAACGAGTAACGGTACTTTAAAAGAATGCCCGCTATAAGTGTATCTGGAGGGGTAAAAGTCTGTGGAAGTTGGAGGAAAAGCAGTCAGCAGACTCCCATCCCCCAGACCGTGCGCGTGAGGGGCCTCTGCGGTGGGATTCCACGAATTCCTCACGCCAGCTTCCGAGTTAAATCATATTACCATCCAATCATACATACCGGCCGGAGAAAAAAATATATATTCGCTTTCAAAGTGTCGTACTTCCTGAATAACGCACACGAAATATTTCACGTGAAAACGAAGACACGGAAGAGATGGGGAGATAAAACGACATTTGCAGTTATGTAAAGTTGGTTGACAATGGGACTAAAGTAACTTTTGTAGCCTCGATGTCTTAAAGGGATAGTTCACCCAAAACCTAAATCACCCTCGTTATTTCAAGCCTGTAAGATTTTTACAGGTTCGACAGTTTCAGTCGCATCTTTTTGAACGTGAATGATGCCAATTTTTCAAAAATGTCATATTGTAGTCCTCGGAAGAGCCAAAGTCACACTGAATGACAGAACAGTTACATTTAAGTCAACTGGCCCTTTAAGATGTTTCAACTACAGCCACACAACTAACTTACTAAATTAAAAAGACAATTAAATAAAGTGCAACTTCAAAATTAACTCGTTGTTTTGGTGGAAAAGACCACGTTTGACTTATTAAAGCTGTATTCATATTTTAGAGCCTAGAATCCCACTTACCATTTTTACTTAGGCTTCCTGGGATCAAGTTTTTGAGAAAAGGTTAAAGTATATCGGTGCAAAATCACCAAAAGTAGTTTTTGAGCTCCGTTGAGTGCAGACGCGTTACGTGTCTCGGCCAACACAGCAATGAGGGCCAAAGGAGCGCGGTTCAGTCTATATAACCTCGTGCGCTCTCACACCGACCGCTGCAGCGCGCGATTGGCCAGCGGCAGCATCAGCACCTCCCTCGCCATTCGATTGGTGTAACCAAACACTCATCTTTAGATTTGAAAGTATTGCAACATTAACCGTTCTCGAGAAGGAAATTTTCCCACGTCTCCGCCTTTTCCTTTTCCTTACAAGAAAATAGGTTATCGGAGAACTAAATTATTCCTATCTTTTTGTCTTTTTTTCTTCACGAGAGGGGTAGGTTTCCTTGGAAAGTTCAAGTTTCCTTTTAAGTGCTTCAGGTATTTCTTTTGTTCGCCAGCTTTACTAAACAAAATTTCTGGGACATTATACAGGGCAACAAACAAACTATGAAGTCAATCACGCAACTTTTCCGGTTTGCTTAAAGTAAAAAATGTGCAGCAATAAATTCTCACAGGTAAGCCGATGCCGTGAAACCTCAATTGTGTTACATGATAAACAGACTTTTCCTTTATTGTCTTTATCATGAAGTCACACTATTAAAACTGCATACCACATCAATGATAAACTGCAGAACATCCACCATGCAAGTCATCCTTCATTCATATTAATGGGTCAGTTTCACTGAGAGAGCACAGCTAAATCCACCTGTGCATTCAGATTCACACTATTAAACATTTAAAACACCAGCTTCATGATTTCTCACTGATGGTTCTGTACATGATGATGGGAAAATCCCTGGTGCTTCAGGCAAGTATATAAAGGGTCGAGTCAATGGGTGGAGCCCCAGCAACCAGAGATGATGATGACTATGTCAAAACGGATGTCAAAGACAGGATTGACACAGATTACACAAAGCACCTCTGTTGACACATCCTGATAAAACCGGCAATGTTCACTTCTTCAGGAAGGATTCAGTCACTTGGGCAGTAAGGCATACACACACTTGTCTCTTCACTGAGACATTTTGACACCAGTAGATTATTATATTGCACTTTAAAGGACCCAACTGAGTGAATCTCACAGGGAACCAAAGATCACAGAGTCTGTTTGAAGAGGACAAAAACATGGTGGCGAAACACGTTGACTGTATCATAAACTTAGTGTTTTATCTCTCGTTAAGGGAAAACAAGGACTGAGATCTCAGATGGCAACAAAACTTGAATCCAAAAAGAGGAAAGAGTCATAAAAAGGCTGGTAATGAGATCTGATGCTCTGCTGAGCAGTGGAGTGCAGATTCCAGCGTCTAGATATAAAAAGCGCCTCTGTCAGAATCAAATCTCTTCTCATTTTTCTCTGAGCACACAAACTCCTGCGTCACAGCGTTGTGTTGCCATTGAAGTCACCACCTCCCAGCTGTCAATCACAGGGTCGTAACATTCAATGCTGCTGAGCAGTGAATTCCCATCATATCTGTAGAAAGAACACAGATGCAATATCAAAGCAAAAGATTACGACGTTCATTTATTTTCTGGTAGTAACCAAGACAAAGACCCAATAGAGAAGGGTCTACCATGCTACATTGACATCTTACCCTGCAATGGCATAAAGGCGGCCCCTCAGGACTGTGGCTCCTACGTAGCAGCGTGGTGTGGTCATATTGGCCACAGTGGCCCAATAGTCTGTGCGGATGTTGTACACCTCTACGGAAGACAGGTGGGCCGTGCCGTCAAACCCTCCGACAACATATATGTGATCATTCAACAAAGCCACACCAGCCCCTGTAGATGAATGCAGTCACAGTATATAGCAGTGGAGATCTGCAAATTATTGTTTGATCTCAAACTAATCATAAAAGAGTTTATATAGGGCAAAAGTTTACAAGTTTTTTTATCGTCTCTTCCATACATCATTTTACAATACTGTTTTTACTGTCTTTTTGATCAAATAAATCCAGCCTTGGTGAGCATAAGAGACTTCTTTCAAAAACAAATCTTACTGACCCCAGAAATTTGAACGGTAGTGTATGCAACATGCCATATGTAGAAATGTTTCTATTCACTTAAACATTTCTTAGCCCCTGTTATAGAATATGATAATGTGTTAAAGTGATAGATCACCCAAAAATGAAAATTACTACATGATTTACTCACCCTCAAGCCATCCCAGATGCATATGACTTTCTTCTAATAAAAGCCTTCTGAAGTGAAGCAATGCATTTGTGCAAGAAAAATATCCATATTTAAAGCTTCATAAATCATAATCTCTAGCTTCCGCTAGCTGTCGTATGCGCGTTCACAAGAGAGTAGCGTTCCAGCGGATGACGTAGGCGTAGTGTAAATTCAGGTGAGATATGACGAACGCAGAAGCGCAAAACAAAACACCGGTCATGATTAGAAGTACAAAATGAGAATTTGCAAAGAAAATTGTTGAAGGATTTCAGTAAGAGGAGACTGGTTTTCCTTTGCAGTAAATACAACTTGTTTTTTGTGAGACTAGCATTTTTTTAACGCCTCTCTCTCGTGAACACGCATATGACAGTTAGCAGAAGATAGAAATGATTAGTTAAATATGGATATTTTTCTTATACAAATGCATCACTTTACTCCAGAAGGCCTTTATTAACCCCCAGAGCTGTGTGGCGCACTTTTTATGATGGATGCTACACAATCTCAACCACCATTCACTGCCATTATAAAGCCTTTTTTAATATAACTCATTGTATTCTTCTGAAAGAAGAAAGTCATGTACACCTAGGATGGTTTGAGGGTGAGTAAATCATGAAGTAATTTTCATTTTTGGGTGAACTATCACTTTAACATGTTAAGAAGGATTTTCATGTGAGTGTACCTGAGCGCTTGTTGGCCATGGGAGTGACGCTGGTCCAGTGTCCTGTGTGAGGGTCATACCGCTCTACAGAATTCAGGATGTTCAGACCATCATAACCACCTGAATCCACAACAAAACACAATGTTTACCATGTCTAAAAAGCTACATGTCTATCTGAACATGTCTGTGCTAAGCCCTTCTGAGTTGCTGCCATTATGTATGCTACTAGTTATGAGCAACTGTATTTCTGGATTCTCAGCACAAGAGGACCAAAAGAAATTGCCACAGACTTCCAGTCATATTCATTTACCTTTTACAGCAAACAAAACATTACCTAAACAGTAAATGAGTCCACTGGCTACAACGAGTCCTGCTCCCTCCCTGGCAGTCTGCATATCTCCCAGCATGCTCCACTGGTCAATATTGGGGTCATAACGCTCCATGCTGGTGTGACGTCTACTACCATCAAATCCACCCGCAACATAGATCATATCTATGAAAGAAAAAAAAAAAAAATCAGTCTAAGCATGACTAGTTCTGAAAATAACATTTTGATTGACACAAAGCTGGTTTGTTCAACCGACTTGCAAAAGAGAAGTGCTTCAGGCGATGTAGCCTAAGAACACTGTTTGAAGAAAATCATCCTGCTGTGCATCCACCAAACCCACATAATTCAGACTCACTGAACTCGTTTGGTTGGCAGATTCAGTTTCAGGCTTATGTGAACTATACTGCTTTATTCAAATCTCATGTGCTTAAAAGTCTTCAAAAACGCAACCCATCTTGACGCAGAATCCAAAAGAAACTACTAAAACTCTACAAATGTGCGAAAACAAGCATCGTGTCATCGTTCTGAATAGATACCTCCGAGAGTTGTAGCTCCTGCAAGGCCTCGGCGTACATTCATTGTGGCGACAGAGTACCAGACTCCATCTTCATCTGCTGTATAGTCTAAACACTCAACTGAACTCAAGCGTGATCGGCCATCGTATCCACCGATAACATAGACACGATCATTCAGGGCGATGGTGGCAACATAACGTCGCTTCCTTGCAATATTCTGGAACATAAATATGCTTTGAGACAAATAAACCGCTGGTCAAATTACTGTCAAAATTCATACAGCATTACACTTTATCACATTAACATCAAAAAAAAAATACAGGCAGACATGCTGTTTGCCTCGGTGGCACTGTTGCTCACTGATATTGTGCAAATGTTTTTTTATCAACATATATATGGACAACATATAACTTACAGGAAGAAAGCTCCACTCTCTGGTTTTTGGATCATACTTCTCAACAACGTCAATGGGTGATTGTTGGCTGCCAAATCCGCCAATTACCAAGAGAACCTCTTTGGCACCTAAAACCCATTCCAATGTCAAAAGGTTGTTATAAAAGGCTTCACAAGGAGATCATGAACATGTTAAGACACACAAAACTAATTCAGCGAAAGAGTGAACTGACATAATGATTTATATATACACTGAGGATCAATTTGAGGCCTAAATACTGAAAACACACAGAGGCATCAGACCGAGTCTTGCTTGGGTTCGAGGACTCTGCATCTCGCTGCGTAACTCTGGACGGAGGTGAAACTTCTTTGCTTCATCCACCAAATCTCGACAAGGCAGACTGCAGCGTATCAATGCCTAAAACATAGACCCAACACTCAATACAATATACAAATATCATGCAATAATGCACACAAAATAACACACTATACACGCAAATAGTAGTGCTGGTCCTGATGGCTTGAAAGCTTTGTTAAATCTGCTGCCCTTGTATTAATGTATGCTCTTGCTGATTGAATTTGTCTCTGTCTACTTGTTGAAATGTGCAAGAGTTACTCGTTTTTTGTGGTAATTATCTGATGTAAATAACTATCGTCCAATTTCTATTATTTGTTGTATTACAAAGTTTTTAATAGAAACTTTTTAAAAATAAACTAATTTTTAATCAATTATCATTGTATAATGACTGAGTATATTAACTCATAAGTATTCTCTCTCCATTTCAGTCTGGTTTCAGACCTAACTTTTCTACTACAACTGCTCTTTTAAAATTCACAAATGATTCCACAGGTGCCTTTTTCATCAACATTTCTAAGGTTTTTGATATAGTCAATCATCACCTTCTTGGTAAACTGTATTCTCTTGGTTTAACTAAAAATGCTCTTCTTTTTGGTTTGGTTTAAAGGGGTCATCGGATGCCCATTTTACACAAGTTGATATGATTCTTTAGGGTCTTAATAAAGTCTGTAACATACTTTGGTTAAAATTTTTCAATGGTACTGTAAAAACACCTTCTTTACCCTGTCAAAATCAGCTCTGTTTTCAGCACGCTGTTGTGGTCCATGTTGCTTTAAATGCTCGTGAGCTCTGCTGACCCCGCCCCTCTCTTTCGTGGGGTGACGAGCAGACCATAGATGTGTGTAGATTTCCTATTCAACCGCTCCAGACACGCTGACGAGTCAGCCATTTTGCATTCACCATAATAATCAATGAATATTGAAAGATATACAAGCGTATAACTTGCTGTTGAAGATTGGCCCATAGAAACAGTCCATAATGAGGCATCTAGGTATATATATATCTATGGAGCATACTAAACTT
The DNA here is from genome assembly GCF_936440315.1 of Barbus barbus. Classification (NCBI taxonomy): domain Eukaryota; kingdom Metazoa; phylum Chordata; class Actinopteri; order Cypriniformes; family Cyprinidae; genus Barbus; species Barbus barbus. Next base: position 15,554,484 of record NC_136757.1, on the reverse strand, counting down.
CAGCCGCGAAACTGGCTAACTAGCACATTATTAGGAAAGGTGATTTGTAAAGATTCATAAAAACCCTTACACTCACTTCTTCTGTAGATAAAGCTGGATCACAAATGATTCGGGCGAACATGGATGCATTTATGTAGATCGGGGATCGGCACATTCCCTTCAAACTGAAAGTAACGTTAATCCTCTGCGGCTCAGATGTTGGGAGTAAATGACGACTGCTTTATTCATTATTACATCCAACAACTAAACACTTCAGTCGCTTAATCGGAGACATCTTGTCTTCCCCTGCACCTGAGTCGACACAATGATGGACTGTTTACAGTTCACTCAGCTCACTCAGGGCGGGTCGAAGGTAAGACGGCTTGTCAATCAAATATCGTGGGGGGCCTGTACAGAACTACGTCATTCTGACAGGGCTCTCAGAACAGCCTGATTTGAGAAAGGGGATTTTAAAATAGGGATTAAAAAAAACACTGGGTGGATTTATCATTATAGGATGGATTGTAGACACACTTCCAACACACATTTAGGTTCAAACAACTTGTAAATTTAATTTTGTATCCGATGACCCCTTTAAGGTTTTTCTCAAGGTTCTACTCTGGGACAACTACTTTTTTCTATTTTGATTAACTTTTAATTTACCTCAAATATGCCTAAATTGTTCAGTACACCTTTGAGCCGATGACACTGTTATTTAAACTAGTGTCACTAATTCTAATTAGTTTCAAATTCAGAATTCTTAATCTGATTTTAACTCAATATGCTTATGCTGAATAAGTCTTGTTGAATGATGTTTGGTACACAATGTTGTTCTTTTTAATTTAATTTGAATATTACTTTTTACGATGGTTTACCTCTTGATAATGTTGATTGATTTAAATATCTTGGTCTTTGGAATGATCATGAACCTACTTTTATGCCCCAAATTGATTATATTAAATAGAACATGGTTGTGTTTACTTTATGTTCACTTAATGTTCTACATTTCAAGTTATGAAAGAATTGTTCTTCTTGCTTTGAGATCTATTACTTCCCTTTATTGCTTTAGGCTATCTTTATTTTCCTATCTTAACTTTTGCATGTGTTTCATTTGTCTCATGTTGATATTACTTATGTATATTGTTAATTTTTGTAATTTATTTGTGGTTTGTGGGTGTGGGGGACAGATTGAACATTTAATTTGTTCTGTATATTTGTAGTGTGTACATGTTTTGTATGGTTGTTTTGTTTGCGTTTTTAGGACGCACTTTTTTTAAATGAGATGTTACATATCAAGGGGCTATCCTTTCAATAAATTCAATTCAAATGCACTGGTGGGGATGTCGACCCCATGAACATTAAACATCTTTGCTTCTAACTGCAGCATCCTATGCATTCATGCAGTCAGCATGTATTTGATTAGCAGAATCTGACCTCTATATCAATGACATCAGTGATGTATCGTGGGGTGAGCAGTGGCATGCGCACATACTCCAGCAGATCGGGCAGGTATGGCTCCCTCTCTTTTTTGTTGTGCTTCACCCAGTTCAGAACTGCCTCGAATACAGGCTCCTCTGAGTCAACCTACACACATAACACACAGATTTGTTCAGGCAGAAACCCCTGTAGCAAAACTAACTTTATTTGTTGCTTTTAATTTTCATGGTTTTAGATCTGCGTCTTCTCCAAGTAACCATAAATTTAAGTCCAAACACTGTAATTATACCTTTAGAATAAATGGACGGTGGTGAGAGACAGGAATTTAACAACATAAAAGGCAGATGTTTTTGTTTGAGAGAGTCCATGTGTATAAAACAAGAAAAAAAAGCAGGGTTACACTTGTGTCTGCACTTGTGTTTTTTGCATTTTCTTCATTACTAAAAGTGGCTAAAAGTCTCAAAAACACAAAAGAAATATAATTTCAAACTTGTGGCCAAATATGTTGTTCAAAACCAGTTTGAACTAATGATTAATGTCTAACTCGGACCAGTAAGTGTGTGAACTATTGAGTACATTCTATAATAGGGATGCACCGATGTATCAGCCACCGATATTTGATTATTTTGAAGTCATCGGCATATTGGAAATAGCATGAAAAGGGCCGATATGGTTTATTAATTAACTGCATGGAGTCAATGAGTTGCATGTCTGTTGCATAGTCCAACATTTTTATCTGGGCAAAATAATTAAAATATTTGCCAAAACAAAATAAAATCTGTACAAAATATAGTTTGTCAGACGGCATAGTATGGCCTATGCAAATGTGACGCTGACGCATCCAACGAGTGAAATGCCCATGCTCAGTTGTAAATTCATCATAGGTAAATGGCAATGGCAATGCCCCAGCATTAGTTTATCTGAGGATGTCACGAACCACCAAGCATTAGGCCTACATTTAAGTGAAAATTAATGGTAATATTCAGCTTTTTGTGTGTTTGAAACCAGCAAAAATGGCAGGATAGTGTACAACACGGATTCACACAAGGTCACATCACGCACCTGCAGTGCTTCTGTGAATGGAGAAAACTAGGAATGGGACGATACACTACCTCCCGATTCGATACTATCACGATACTTGGGTGCCGATATGATATGTATTGCGATTTTTTAAAGAATTTTCAATTCTACAAGTATTGCGATTTGATATTGCTATTTTTGTTTTTAACTCTAGACCAGTGGTCGGCAACAGGCGACCGCAGCCAGATTATTTTGATAGCGGCTGATTCTGAAATAGATCTGTCATGAAAGCAACAGTTACTCACAATCAGAGTACGTGAGCAGAGCGGTGTGATTTTGACTGGAGCGAGGAGCGGATTTTTAAAAAGTCGGCGCTTCATAGTTTTCACTTGCTCCAAGAGCGCTCCACCACCGCTCCATCACGATTACAATTCATGCCAACAGCCTGTAATATAACTGCATATTTAACAAGAATTCACATGTTAAACATATTTAGCTAGCTTGAAAGAGAAGCATCTCAAATCAGAAAGAATGTGATGGTATGATAGCTATGATAGTTCTCAAGGAATTTGTTTGTTCCTTCTAGATACTGAATATTTTCAGCTGAAAGCATGATTTAAACAAGTACTACAACACTTATTCACAGGCAATCGCTCTCTCGATAATGCATTCAAACAAATGAACAAATGTAATCTTACAGTGCTACTTCTTCTGTATCAGATTTCGAATGAGCAGAACTCTGTAAGAAATGCATCGATCCGTAGGTAAAATAACTGACGAAAACGTACTGTTATTTTCATCACAAACAGAATTTGCACAGCAAAAAGCAGCAATTATACCTTTTAATGCTGACAACTATGTTATTAGCTTGTCATGTGGTAGGAAAAAAGTTTGCACACTAGTGCTCCAATAAGCCACGTTGAAACTGTCCTTTTTTTTCTTTTTTTTATATACGTTATGAACAGAACTGAGATATTTCAAACCTACTGAAATACTTTTCATGAGATAGCAAAGGCAGAACGGTGTTTCTGATATCAGCGAGCGAGGAGTGGAGCGGGAAATGATGAACTGGAATTGTATTGGTTTTAATGTAAACTATAATGGTGTCTTGTCTACTGGTATTTGATGCATTCTATTGGTGGGGTGTAATCTAGCAGATGGCAACCAATAGAACAACAGTAATTCCTATTGGAATAATGCCCAAAACAAAAAGGATTTTGCAATGGTTTTTATGGAAACTATAAGAATTTCTGTGATGGTTTCTATTGTTTTTGTTTTTTCAGCAGGGTAATGATACTCATACTGTAATGCACATTTTTGACAATATTGAGCTGAAGCTTGACTTTGCAAATTTAAAAAAAAAAAAAAAAAAAAAAAAAATCGCAATCTCAATATCTGTCAAAATAAATAAATAAATAAAATCGCAATTAGATATTTTCCCCAAATTGCACAGCCCTAATTAATTTCTTAAATTATCCTTTGACTATGTTCTGGCCCGCCATATAGTGGCGAAATTATTTTTGGCCCGATGCCAAACTTACTTGCCACCCCTGCTCTAGACCATGGGAAAAAGTTAAATGATACACTTAATATACAGACTGTGACAATTAAAAAAAACAAAAAGAAAAAAACATCTTAGCAGTTACTATTGCGATTCGATATAATTTATTGTGATTTTTGTTTGCTTAAAGACTAGACAATGGAAAATAGTTGATTATACCCTTAAAAGAGACTGTATATGATGAGTCATATTAACAAAAACAATGCATCACATCTTTCTAAACTTTTATTTCAGGAGCATACACATACACAGTGTATATTTAAAGTACCAAAACCCTGAACTTGCACATGAATATAATAGTCAAATGTTCAACAAAATGAGTAGAAAAAATACTTTCTGAAATAAATAAAGAGCTATGTTACTTTGCAAACCGTTTCCGTCATGTTTAGTCATGTTTTCCCGGCAGTTGGGATTCAAAACGTGAAGGTGTGGAAAGAATTCTGGAAGAGGTTTGATCCTCTGCCTCAGTTACTGTTTTGCTTTCTCGCGCTGGCTTTAAACGTATATGACGTCATGTAATGCAGCGGCACTGCGCACGCAGAACAATCGTTGTATCAAAGCACCGCGAGAGCTACAGAGAGCAGACGCTCCGCATGCTTTCGAAGCTCTCTCGCAGTACTTGGAGTAAGCATTTTAGCACTTCCGGTTCCAGCGTCCCAGAGTCAATGCGTTTTTTGAATGGGATTTTGGTTAAATCCCTTAAATAAGGTCTGTGGTTCACACAAGCACAAGATCCTTCCACGTTTTATTCTACGACATAAAACACACCAGTTACACCATACTAGTGATTTTTTTTTTAAACTGTTATGTCAAACAGTTTATCAATTTACACTATTTTCCAGTTGTAGTATAATTTGTAATACAATTCATTTTAGAATAACCAATGAATAGTTTCCCGCATTTTATATTGTTGTTCAACAATGTTTTTTTTTTTTTGCTTTGCCCCGAAATGCGACAAGTCTTCGGAGGGAAGATGCTAATTTTATCGCTTACTGATACGGAGACTCTGGTTCGCACCATAAGGTAAACTCATATTACGATTATTACATGTAAACACCACATTTACCGGCTTTACGCGGTGAAAGTGAAACTTTAATGATGCATAGTGCTTAAAGCCACTTAAAATTAAATGTTTACGGCCACGTGAAGCTGTTAGAAAGCATATAGATTGAGGATTTCCTAGAAGCAAGGATAAAATTAAATTTTGTGTAACCACCCTAACATAATGAGAGCTGAAATGTGGTACTTCGTTCACTAAAATAAGTTTAATTTACCACATCCAAAAACTGGCTCACTCTGCTGTTATTTAAAAGATTAAATACGCGGCGATACGTTTTAAATTCATATTAATCAAGGATTTATTTAATTTTAATGCACCTTATTTCGAAATGTACAGAAATACGTGCTTTAAATGTCCTTTAGTTAAGGTTATTTCATTTATTCATTATACTCTTAATTACTAATGTCTCATTTCAGTTTCAGTTTGGCTCTAGTTTTGTATTTATTCCAGTTTATATGAAAAGGTTCATGTAGCGTGGATTACAATTCATATACAGAGTAAATCCTTTTCACTGAACATGTTAAAAATAAGTTTGAAAAAGTTGTTGGGAGCGTGGTGGTGACGTTGAAGGCGAGTGACCGTGGTGGTGTAGTTTGCTTATAGCTTAAGTTTAGCTTTTCAGTCCTGGCGCTTTTATTTAGGCTTCAAAATTAGTCAAAGTTATATTATTTTGTGAAGATTATCTATAAATTTCATGAACTATGATTAAACACAGAGCTTATTTTTTGCGATAATCCAAAAGCCTATGGAAAAATCCTATTGGCTTTTTGTCGAGGGAACCAGTTTCATGCTAACAGCCGATCCGCCTACAGAGTGACGTCATAGTTCCACCACTCTATAGGTATGACCATAAATTAAGGAGTAACAGTTGGGAAAACAATGCAGTGATCGCGTTGGTGCCTCACACACACATACAACACATTTTTCTAACTTGACATTGCAGCCTGTTCACTATCAAAATAAAATACAGTTGAAGAAACATAAAAAAAGTTACACTGCTCAATTTAAATAGCCAAGTCTATAGTGCAGTCTGTGCCGTTCAGTGTAACCAGTGCGTGCCTCTATGCTATAGCCTACATGTGAAGGATGATGTTTTATGTCGATAATGCAAGTGAAGAACAAAGCCTAAAGTTAACCTAATAAATAATATTGTAGCATCCAGATACGTCACGAATATAGAAACATTTGGATTCATGCAGAATGAGAGAGGTAGGCTTCAGTTTCGCATTTAAATTAATTCATTTTGGTTTGATGCTTATATTTAGCCTAAATACAACTTTAGAGGACTTGTTTTGGAGAGAAGGAAACTAAAATTGCCTAATTGTGTTTGTAATTTTGCTTTTATTTATTTATTTGTATTTATTTATCCTACATTATTTCTGAATGTAATAATAAAATGCAACGTACATACGTTTTCCCCTCAACGTTTTCCCCTCAAAATGCTTATAGGAGTAGCATTTTTTTATCCATGCGGCAAACATTTTTTAATATGTTGAAGAAATACTTTAATGTTTTTAAAGCATTGACAGTTTTTTCTTTTGTTTAATACATTTGGTCAAAATGTAGAAAAGATTATGCTGTATTGGCTGTATTTGACTAAGCATAAGTACCAGATAAAGACTCTCTTCGTGATTTTTTAAAATATTTTTGAGTAAAGAAAACGCTGTACTTTATTATTATTATTATTAGTAGTAGTAGTAGTAGTAGTAGTAGTAGCAGTAGTAGTATTATAGGCAAAGAAAACGTTTAAAAAATAATGTTACTGAACGCAGGAACAGAAACGTTAATATACTGATTCTGCTCGGAGTGATCCAATCCCAATCTGAGCACATGAATGACCAAGCAAACGATATTTAGAAAGTCACAAAATTCTAGATGATACAGAAGATAATATCATATATCTATATTCTATAGAGCTCAGTGAGTAGAAAACATGTCTGTAGTGAATGGTAATGAATGATTTTGCAAGTTATTTTAATTTTACAGATTGTATTTCAATCATTTTAAAGGTGTGATGTATCGAACAGTTTATAGACAACAAGTGAAGTTAATCACAATTTGTTTTATGTAACAAAAACATTTACTTTACTTACGTTTAGTCATTTAGCAGACGCTTTTGTCCAAAGCGACTTACAAATAAGAAAAAGTAACTAAAACTAAAAGTTACAACTCTATAAATACTATGTTTAAGAAAATAAAGAAATTAAATAAAATTGACATGCATATAACATTTCAATAATAAACAAATAAATGGAAAAACTAAAATAAAAAGCGATACTTCTATTTAGTTTGGAAACCATGTATAAATAAGTGACAGAAATTAATCATTTCCATCATTTTGAATTCAGATGATTTTATTTGGGTTTTAAAATGTAATTATTTTGTTTTGTTTTGACTACGTCTGTATGTTTCTGACTTGAATAATGTAACGATGAATGCCCAACAAAGGTACAAGTTTCCCAGATGCACTTGAAGGCATTGACTCGTTCAGACTGAAAGAGCAAAGAAGGTCAATGCAGACAATCTTACCTGGATCTCATCACACTTGATAAGTTTTTCCACCTCGCTCTGACTGAGCAGCATAAACTCTTCCTGTTGCACCACCTCAGCAAAATGTTTCTGTGAGAACAGTTCAGCTGCCTGCATCAAGTCCAGACAGTTGTGCGTTTCTGCAAAGTCTCTGATTCCCAGACAGTTAGATGGATCCAACTGACTATTAAGAAAATCACAGCAAGCTCTCTTCACACCTGTGGAGAACCAACACACAAGTAACATCAGGCTGGCTTATCTGCATTAAATACAGCAGAATTACATCTAAATCCACAGCAGGTATATTAGCAAATGAAAAACAAGAAAATGCATTAAGCAGATATGAAAACCAAATTCAGTTATTTATATTGGAGATATATTATGTGTGACAGACAAATCTGCTTTGATTTAAGAACAGTCTTTTTTCCATTGGTAATTTAGCGTGCTGGGAAACGAGTCTTTGTTTTAATGCCGACCTCTGACTAGAACGGATTTGCCTGAGGGATTTGGCTAGTTATACGGCTCTTAATGGCAACTACCATTTTCTTCTGTTCAAAGCAACCCAGAAGCCCAATGCTACAACCGTCATTCTTGACAGAAGGGAAGGTGTTACCTAGGTGTCAAGCTACATTTTGTTTGTGCCAAACATAAATGTTTTACTTTCAGGATGAAGTACGTTCAAAAATACTTTTAGGCTTTGTCACAGGGCTTTTGAGTTTTTTGCCACAACCTTTGTCAGAGACGTCCTCTAGTTTGAGTACTCAAGAGATTTTGTTGATGCCTGAAAAGATTCTCCCATTTCAGACAACGTACAATTGCTCTACTTGTCATGTTGCTCAATTTGGTAGAAGTGCTAGATCTTAAATATCTGGGTATCTGGGATGTGTTGTTTTCCATTTTGATTCCAAGGACACAGTGTTCCTTAGAAGGCTAAAAGCGATGCACGTCATTTTAGAACCATATACAGCTTTTTCTTCCACTTTCAATCTCAAAGTTGGACAGCGGTTACATAATTATATTGTATACATAATAGGAGACACAAAATTATTAAACTCTAATCCTGAGATGTGGGTATGACTGGTTGCACACCACATTTCAAAGGCAAGTGACTGAATATAATTCATGTTATTTTCGTATCTTAATCGTTTTAATGGATTTAAAAAGTCTTTTTATCCCACACATCTACAGTACGTTTTTAACTAAATTGGATGTATTCAGAGGAGATACAATACAACTGTAAAGATTTCAATAAGCTTTTTTTAGAAAATAAATAAATTTAGTAAGGACTCATTAAATTCTTTAAACAGTAAAGTAAATACTTCTACATTGTACCCACGACTGCACACCATCACACAACTCCAACATTTTCATTAAGTTTGCGGATGACACGACTGTGGTGGGTCTCATCAGCAACAGAGATGAGACAAACTACAGGAGCGAGGTGAGCCGCCTGGCCGGGTGGTGCAGTGACAACAATCTCTCTCTGAATGTGAAGAAGACGAAGGAGATTGTTGTTGACTTCAGGAGAGTACACACTCAGCATGCCCCTCTGACCATCAACGGTGCGACTGTGGAGAGAGTGAGCAGCACCAAGTTCCTGGGTGTGCACATCACTGAGGACCTCTCCTGGACAAACAACACTGTAGCACTGGCCAAGAAAGCACAGCAGCGTCTCTACTTCCTCCGCAAACTCAGAAGAGCCAGAGCCCCGGCCCCCATCATGTGCACCTTCTACAGAGGCACCATCGAGAGCATCCTAACTAGTTGCATCACTGTGTGGTATGGCGCTTGCAACGCATCCTGCCGCAAGTCACTTCAACGCATAGTGAGAGCAGCTGAGAAGATCGTTGGTGTCTCTCTCCCCTCCCTCCAGGACATCTACAGCACCCGTCTCACCCGCAAAGCCCTCCGCATTGCAGGCGATCCCACCCACCCGACACACAGCTTCTTCAGTCTGCTGCCATCAGGGAGGAGACTGCGGAGTCTCCAGGCGAGGACTAGCAGACTGAAGGACAGCTTCATACATCAGGCTGTCAGGAAGCTGAACAATATCATATCAATATCCTCATTTGTATATTTGTATAGTTGTATGTACATATGTTTAAACTGTATTTATCTGTATCTGAACGTGTTTAATGTTAACTGTATGCACCAAGGGTCTGAGAGTAATGCAATTTCAATTCTCTGTATGTATGTGCTGTACATGTGGAAGAATTGACAATAAAGCTGACTTGACTTGACTTGATTGTAACAAAAAATCTTTTATACAAATGTTCTTTTAAATGTTCTATTCAACAAATTATTTTGAAAAAAAAAACAAAAAACTATCATGTTTAAAGAAAAAAAAAACAAGTTCAAAAGCAGATCAACTTAACTGCTGACTGGTGTACATTAACTTAACATATGTCTGTTGATGTTTTCTAAAAAAAGCATTCCATACTTTTTTTAATGAAGACAGAGAAAACCCTCGGTTCTTAGAGATCAATCAGATTCTTCTGTAATCTTTATCTTCTGCAGCCGACCTCGAATAGCAGGTCTGTGGCAATAATTGCCCCCTAATCTCATGCAGGTTTGAACTTGTGTTTGTCTCCTTAACAATTAAGTCTCAGTGGGTCCTTATCATGCTTGGATCTCAGCAAGTATTCAATGTTCATTCCCTTATAACAGAAACAAAATCACATCATGCTGCCACATGTAACATAAACCAAAATTAATATATCATATAAAGCACAGGTAAAAAAAAACAAAAAAAAGCTTTATCATGTGCATTATTCAGATGTGCTGATCTTGTTATTTACTTTCAGTGTATTTAAGAAACCCATAAAGTTGTACAAGTAATCACATGGGTTTGGTAATATTAGAATCCCATAACAAAGAATCAACAATGTGAGCTGGTTTGTGTGTTTGTACCTTTGAGCTGCAGGAGACAGGCAGCGGGCAGCAGCTCCTGAACGTTTTCTACTGTAACCAGCACTGTCTCTGTGTAAACAAAATCCAACAGGATCTCCATAGTGGACGCTGTGAGACCCTGAATGTCCACAAAGGACTTCCCCTTTTCAGCAAGCTATAGAGCAACAAGAAAATGATGACACACAAACATATTTAACATGACATATTTTTGTAGGCCAAAACATGGAAGCAAGTTAACATTTTAGCATTTCCAGTTCTCATCTACTCACTAGTCTGCTTTTACAGTCTCACTGTGTTTATGATCACACTATCACAAACTATACTAAATCAAACTTCCATTGAAAATGTTTCAGTCCTACTTTATACTAGGTGTCTTTAAATACTATGTCCAAAATAATCAAATAAGGAACTGTAAGTTACAATAATCTGCAAAACACTTTTCCTGCTATTGAGGCAGGATACAGCTAAGGTTAGGGGCAGGTTTGGTGGTATGGTTAGTTTTAAGGGGTTGAGGTAGTGTCAACAGTATAATTATAGATGTAACTATAGAAGTAATTACAAGACCTAATAAAATCATGCACAAGTGGATTGTATAAAATGATTAATTTACATAGACATTTAATATAAAGTGGGTCCAATGTTTCTATAAAGACCAAAAATGTTGTCAGAAGCTGAAGTCATGCGAGTGGTGTAGTTCATTTATAGCCTAGGCTCGAAATTGCGACCATTTTGGTCGCATATGCTCCCATAATTTAATCTGTGCGACCTCAAAATATATTTAGGAGCATGTGCGCGAGTGCATATAATTGTTGTAGTGTGACCGGTTTTAATTTCTCTAAAAACATTCACAGTTATGTGCTTTAAAGCACAACCGTTTTTTGTTGTTGAGATGAGTTTTAGCCTACGTTGCTCAATGCGTCACAAACTTGTAGGTTATAAAGTGCTAATAAAATGTTTTCGTGGCAAGCTCAATGTTTCCTTGTTTATATCTTAATCAAATATTTGAGCCTATATATATATATGAGCATATATATATATATATATATATATATATATATATATATATATATATATATATATATATATATATATATATATATATATATATATATATATATATATATATATATATATACACACATTAACACTCGATCATTGCAGCCATACAGACCTGCATAACTATCGAATATTAAATCACTCAGAGCTGTAAATCTGTGCAATATACGTGAGCACTTTTAATGAGTAAAAGTGACCGTCTCTGTGATTAATATTTTTTTTATTTATTAAAGATATAACTATAACAACTAGCCTATTAAAAATCTAAAATCAGTAGGTCTAATATAGTACAGTGATTCCTGGTTCTTTTTAAAGGATTGAGCCACAAAACCAGTAATTTAATTTGTACATAGCCTATATATAAAAGTATAAATAAAAATGTTGCAGAGAAAATATGAACATTTATTGCTTAAATACGCACTAAAACACATTAATAATATTTGATTCGATTTAATTGGTCAGATTTAATAACAGCTGTTTTAGCAAACAAAAACATTTACAATAGGCCTATATACAAAATAATAATAATAATAATAATAATAATAAAATATAGTTAATTTTAAGGTTTAAATAAAGGTTTTCTTTCCCATTATCCACACATAAAACGCTCACGCTGATGGGCTATTTGGTATTATTGTCTTATTTTTCACCACAGTTGTTCTTTAAAATAAAACCATTTGCGGGTTTGTCCTATGTTTTACTGAACTACAGTGAATGATCATCATTTCCTAAGTTTGTGCTTATCCACCGATCCTAAAATAATGAATATGGGCAAAGAATAATATACAAATAGGCCTATACAAAATAGACAATGTACAAAATAGCAAAAAACACAATATATAATATAGACAATTATGTATGTACAGTTATGCACATATCATAACTGTACATACATTGTCTATTTTGTATATTATTCTTTTTATTATCTGTCTTGTCCCACTGTGGAGCTACTGTCACTAAAACAAATTCCTCGAATGTGTAAACATACCTGGCAATTAAGCTCATTCTGATTCCGGTTCTGATTACAAAACAGCTAAATCTCAAATAGTGGATCATTTTTATCAACATGGCCCAGCTAAAACTGCTCAATGACTACTTCGTGTAGCCTACTGTGAAAAGTTCAATAATATCTGACTTCATTTAACATGCTATAGCAAAGGAAGGACTATGGCCACGAATTAAGAATTTGTTCCCCAGACTTAATTTGTGAGCCGCTCATATTACACAGCTCTGTTCTGGCCGAAGTACTCGGAGATGCCGTCACCGAGCGTTTGACAGGAACTTAATCTTAATTCGTCATAAAAAAAAAAACAAAAAAAAAAAACACATTTGCTAATTAAGTCTAACTGAAATCGCTGTTGTTAGCACTTCATATTTCTGTCGTACAGCCAAACAGTGTAGATCATTCATAAAAACGTATATAAAAGAATGCTCATGCTCTAGCGTCTACACCAATAAGCTCTGCTGTATTATAAACCACTGAAATTGGGGGTGGGCGGAGCGACACGTGTCGCCCCACCTTAATGTTTCGCTCCGCCCCATCATCCAGGGTGCACTCTGGGGCTACTCAACGTTACCGCGGGAAATGCAAATGGCTGAAGAAGAGAGAAAATTAAAAAACACGGACAGATTTCTTTTGTAAACCACCTAAAGCTACAAATAATGCTGGTGATAGCGATCATGTGGTAAATGTTGACCGTTTTTTCCTCCAAAAATCAGCATGATTACAAATGTGATATTGATTTTATGCAACAGTTCAATAAACAAGAATATCTTTTTCTTATAACGAGCCTAAGCTATGGAATGCATTACCTGTGTTCATTAGGAATGCTGCTTCCTTAGACGCATTTTAAGAAGTTTCTTAATACAATCTCTTTAGTAAAGCTTTTAATGTATGATTATTTACTGTGATTCCATTTTGATATTATGTAGTTTTGGTTGATTTGTTATTTTGTTTGTATATGTTGTAGCGCTTTGAGTTTAAGAAAGGCACATTCTAAATAAAATGTATTATTATTATCTAAATGCAACTTCAGAAATTCAAATTCAAAGATGAATTTTGTTGATACCGATTTAATTTGCTTGATAACAGCCCAAATGTCTTATTATAATTGACTGATTAAATGTAAGAATTTGACTCAAATGACAATTCACACTTTTAGAAAAAAAATGGCTTAATTGTAAAATTACCATAAAAGGTAAAAAAACTATTTAAACTTATTGGAAAAGATAAATTTCTATCACTGCTGTGAACTGACCACCACACAGAATATGAATAATATCAAACTGTCCACGGTAGTCCTTAAGATCAGCACAATGACACACGCAGCAAAATATCGTCTAATTATCGTTATCAATAAAATCCTAGAAAATATCAAGATATCATTTTTTGTCAATATCGCACACCACTAGCTGCCGGGGTCATTCCGCGCAATTGCCAGAGCTGAATGTAAAATTCAACACCGCATACACCATCCTAACCCTTGTCAAAGAGGAGTTCTCTCTCTGTGTTTAACCAAACTCAGATTAATTTAGGTGGTTTACGAAAGAAATCTGTCAGTGTTCTTTTCATTTTCTCTCTTCTTCAGCCCTTTGCATTTCCCGTGGTAGTTAGCTCCCTGTCACCTGACAGCGGAAAACAGTGACTGGGTGATTGACAGCTAATATTTACCAATCTAAAATCTGCATTAAATTTAAGAATGTAAAGATGAAATCTGTTAATATATCATTTGTAGTTGAGGTGCTCCTAAATTTTTGCTGGTGCTCCTAACTTTTTAAAGTTGGGAGCACCAGTGCTAACAAGTAAAAAAGTTCATTTCGAGCCCTTTATCTTTTGCTGATTGCATTTAGGCTTTAAAATTGATAAAAGTTGTGTTTAGTTGTGAGGATTTTCATGATGAACAAAATGTGTAAAGGAATGCACTACACAACTTTTGCCCAGATTTACAGTCTAGAGAAGTTGACGCTAGTTGCCCAAAGTCAGAGCCACTCTGCAGATTTGAGTTGACAGACTTCACAGAAAATCATGTAGTACATACATATATATATAAAACGGTTACAAACTATGATTTTTTTAGCTTCAGACTATGCATCAATCCAATTGGAGGACATCAAACATTTTGAGCCATGTTTGATATTTTAAGAATTTGTTAAAAGAATTGTAACATATTCCAGCCTGCAGAATAATAAACTCACTGAGCTTTTTTTCTTCAATAATTTATTACAGGCCACTGCTATCACCATTATATAATATATATTCCTATAACACTATTTTTCTTACATTCACTATAAGAGAGATGAGTGACAACATTTTCAGTCAGTCTGCATCTAGCTTGACAGCTTGTGTTTTCTCTCCAGCAACTGAATCAACTTCACCATGTCTGAGAATAAAGACTGCCTGCACCTCCTACTGTAAAGAAGCAGAACTGCAACAAAATTAGATTTTTTTTTTTTTTTGACCTTTGTTCCAATTTTATTGATACAAAATAGGGCAGGAAATAATGAGGAGAAACGAGAAAAGCACAATCATGAGCCATATTTGAACTTAAATAACTACAGCACAGCATGTTGAAGTTTGTCCGCTAACTGCCATGTCAAAGACCCAGTGATTGTGACAATGACAGTGTATTACAGTGACATTAATTCAGATCATTATAGTATTTTAAGTCACATAATTGGTGAACAGACTGCTCCAAGACCACATTGATTTGTGTAACGTGAGAGATGAGTGTGCATATAGAGGGTATTTGTTACCTCACTGGTGAACATGGCACAGAAATAATCACTGCAGGCCGCCAACACAATGCGGTGGGCCGGGAAATCTGTGCCCTCCACCCTCAGAGTGATGTCGCACAGTGTGTTGCTTTTTCTCAGAGCGTTCATGGCATTCAAGATGGATTTGGCATGCGAGTTGGTCATGATGTCCTTGGGCGCCATGACGACAGGGGGTGGGGTGGAGTGACAAAACCTCAGGCACTGCAGGATGATGATTTCTGTAGGACACAAGCAATCTGTGACCAACACAGCTGATCCCAAATACACACAAAATCCAAACCCATATGACATTCTTTTTTCAGTGGAACATTAAAGACGATATTTTGTGTTTGAGACTGAGTTTTAAGTTGCGGTTCCCTTTGAATTCCATTTTTTGCTCATATGATGAAAATTGATGGGAATCAAAACTGTTTGGTTACCAATCTTCTTCAAAACATCTACTTTTATGTTCAACAGAAGAAAAAAGTGATTTGGGTTTTTAACGACATGGAGGGGAGTAAATGATGGCAGAATTTTCATTTTTGGGTGGACTATTCCTTGAATATCAGACCATGTTTGTCCATATCTGCTCTGTATTGTTGCTTAAAAGTTGACTGCTGTACATTATAATTTGATGAGAATGTTATTTAAAAAAAATATTAAACAAGAAGACCTTCCAAAGAAATCACAGCAAGAAACTGAACCTTAATGACAACTGGAAAAACAGTAAAATTATAGTTTCTCAATGATTTTCCATTCTTTTGGAAATATCAACCTTTTCAGTGGCTTCTTAAAAAGAGAGTGTAGATATATAAACAGCAATATGTTTTAGAACAGGTCTACCTGTCGGCTGTGATGGGCACTACACCTGTGTATTAGCGTAGACGGGAAACAGGAATCACTTCTTCGTATTTTATATATTTTTATTAGTATAACTTAATTGAAACGTGTTAGTGTAAATCAGGTGAGAGTTTAAGCCTCACAGAGGTGAGATGAGGCTACATGCTAAAGCTAACTGAAAACGTATGCTAACCCACACATAAACATCTCAGTTTAAACTCACAACGTACCGCGGATCCACAGCAGAACAGAAACGGGCCAGGACTGGATGACAGCACACGGCGGTCTAGCTGGACATCTGCTGGCACCCGTCACAGGGAGACCCTCGCAGGTGTGAACTTAATTAATTTTACTCCAGCAATGAACAGAACAGAGCTCACGTGTGCGCGCATCCCCAGCAAAACATTGCGACGTCACCAGCGCGCGTGCTCACAAGCACCGTGCTCGCGCGTTTCCTTAATGTCATCTCAAACAACAGATTCGTGCCTTCACTTAATCGTTTAATTACTAATAAAAAATATTTTATGATAAAAACGTTATAATTCACTATATAATTTACTGTTTTATAAAACAACGCCACAAGAACAGTAAAAAAAAAACTATTCCTGAATAAATGAAACTACCACAAGGGTGTGAATTATAAATGCTTTAAGAATGGGAAATCAGTTGCAGTCTTTATATAGCAATTTGTTAGCAAGTTATGTTATTTATTAAACACAGCGGCTTTAAAGAAAACTTGAAAGAAAATCAAAAATGTTGCTTTGGTAACTAAACTGAAATAAGTTGAGATACTAAAATTACTAGACCGAAAATATGTTTTATACTATATATACACAAACACACTCACAGTGTCACTTACAAAGTCAGTGAAAACTTGAATGTTAGGCTGCCAGTTAATTTTTTTTGTCAGACAAAAGGAAATTAGCACAAGGTGCCAAATTAACACCAATAACTGGGAGGTATTTATAAGTGTTCTCTAATTTTGACACACACACAAAAAGGTCGGTATACTTTCAAAAAAAGACTATTAATGATCAAAGCAAGCAATTCTAGGTGTTTCATCTTTATTTAGCTTTTTTTAAATATCTTGACTTCTAAAACCAGTGCAAGTACTTTTGACAAACCCTGATTCGCTCAAACAAAAGATAAAATTATGTCCCAACGTGAATCCCATTGCTGAAGCTCTAGGTTAAGCATTTCAGGTCAAAAGTTGAATGATCGAACATGCAAATATGTTTGAGAAAACTGAGATCTAAGCATGTTCACGTTTTCCCCCAAATTCTCACAAAGTACAGAACCATAAACCAACAGATCAGTCAGAAGAAAGAGTGTTGGAGGAGATGGTGCCTCTCAAGACCTCGGTAATGCTTTATGATTTATTCCAGTGATTTACAATAAATTCTGTGCTGCACTAGAAAATAGAAAAGAACAACAAACACAAGACTAACTCATTTATCAAGAATTTTAAGCATCTTAATTAAACTTAACTTATTCAAATATATGTTAAAATCTTTCAAGAGAAAATAAAAAGTATTAAATCAGCGTTGTGTCGGGTCCAGGTTCATTGTGAAACGAGCAGGCACTGGCCAAAGTTCAAGGGATTTGTTTTCTTTACAGCAGAGTATCATCTGTGCAGCCTCCTTCCAGGCCGTAACGGAACTCCTGCAGGTTTGAGATCCCATAAAAATGGACAAACGCCGCTGCAACAACCAGCACATGGAATATCTGATGAGACTGAAACTGTGAAAGTAAAACAGACAGAGACTGAGTTATACAACTTTTTTGCAATACAAAAGTAAGCTATTTTGAGACTGTCAATGTGAGACTTTCATTTCATTAGCCGCTATAGATAAATAACTAGAATAACAAAGTGCTGTAAACATCAAAACTCCTTGCTAAAAAACATTGTGTTTATGATTATGATAAAAAAATTCAATTAATATCCTCAGTATAAACATCAACAAGCATAACTGTTTTTGTACTGCTAAAATAACTGGAAACAGATGACACCGTGGATACTTGCATTAATATTATGCTATTACACTACTTTCCAATACTACATGCAAGAAAGATTCCCTTAAGTCTTACCCAGATGTCACATTTCCCAGGGAAGTAGCGTTCAGGTATCCGTGCTGCATAAAGTGCTGCTCCACTAATGTACAGGGCACCCATTAGATAAAACCAGCCCATCTGACCCACTGTCGTTGCCTTCACAAAACCCTCTGCGATGGTAAAATGCATTGTGGGAATGATCCCACTCAGACCAAGGCCCAGGAAAACACCTAAATATGAGGAAAAATGATTTAAGAAACATCTGAAATCAATCAGGCAGGTGGAATACTCGTGAGTAGCAGGTGAGAATGTTACCTGCACGTGTGCACCGGTGGCCAGGGGTGGCGAATCGGTCCCACTGGGCCACAATGATAGCAGTGACACCCAACACACATACAACAGAGAGATAGATGAGCCGCGGCTGAGGAGAGCAGTAAAACGAGTAGTACAGCCACGGAACGAATGAGCCCATGATCAACAACGCGATACCAGAGTAATCCAACCTACAGGCATAAAAAAAACAAGTTACTGAAGGTCACATGATCCTTTAGAAATCATTCTAATACGCTGATTTGGTGAAAAATAACATTTCTTCTTATTATCAGTGTTGAAAACTGTTGTGCTGCTTAATATTTTTGTGGAAACTGTGATACAATTTTCAGGATTTATTTAAAACAGAAATATTTTGTAAAATAAAAATGTTTATAGTCACATTTGACAAATTTAGTGCATCCTTGCTAAATAAAAGTATTAAGTTGCCATTGCAGTAATAAATTACATTTTAAAATATAGAAAACTGTTATTTTAGTATTTCACAGTATTTCTATTTTACTGTATTTTCTATTAAAGGGGACCTATTATGCTCCTTTTTACAAGATGTAAAATAAGTCTCTGATATCCCCAGAGTGTTTATGTGAAGTTTTAGCTCAAAATACCCCACAGATAATTTTTATAGCTTGTTAAAATTGCCACTTTTAGGGTATGAGCCAAAAAGCTCTGATTTTGAGTATGTTGCTTTAATGCAAATGAGCTGGTGCTCCCGGAAAAGAGGGCAGAGCTTCAAGAGCTCAAGCTCCCGCATCAGCAGTGCTAACCTTTGCAAATAACCATTCCACGATTAGTACAAGCCTGTTATCTTTACAGAAAACATACTCTGTTTCAAAGTGAGTCATCTGATTATACTGTGCATAATAAATTTGCGATTATGAATTACACAGACGGGGAGCGCGGTGGGATAAAAATGACAGCATAGCTGGTCTCATGGTGCATGGCATGCTATCACAAACTTTATAAGACCCACTCGTGATTATGAGCTTAATAAACTCAAGCGATCGATTGACATTGCTTTCATATGCAACTTTTAACCACCACTTTCCTATTCATGATCATTCATGAAGACAGCACCAGTGAAAACAGACAGAGACAACGGTAGCTTTAGCATTATTAGCCTTACAGAGTGACAAGAAGCTCTTTCAGAAAGGCAATTTGGAAAACAAACACGTTATATTTACTTTGTCTGGAGCAGACGTTTGCGCACGAAGCATTGGTATTGATCCCTACACACATTGTATATCTCCAGCAGCTACAGCAAGTAATCAGTAATGGCGGAGGCGGACCGCAGCTTCTCACTCAGGTCTATGCTTATAGGGCAGCGTCACAAATGGGCGGGACTTTTTCTCATAAAATGCCTACACAAGAAGAGCATAAAAACTGGTGTCACTTACTTGGAGAATGTCCTGGAGACCTTTTCCGAGTGGCAGTAGACAGTGTGAAAAAGCCAGGAGAAACACAAACAAAGAACTGCACACAAGAAGAACACCCCAAGCACCACCTTCTCCTGCACGGGCGCCATGAATGACACGTTTGGCCGCAGCATTGTCAGTGTGCCCAAGCACAGGAACAGAATTAAGCCTGTAGGGACACATTGCGATAACTTAATTAGCCTTTCAAACTACATAACAGAAAAACAATTACAGGTTAGAGTGACATTATACGTCTAAGTAGTGTACTTTGTGTCATCCTCAGGGCAGTGATTCACATATATCAGATTATCACATTACAAATATCGTTCAATTTATCCTTCTTAAAAAGCCACTGGGGTTGTATGACATACTACTGTTTAAAAGTGACAGTAAAGACTTTTACATTGTTCCAAAATATTTCTATGCTATTTTTCTGGACTATAGTCTGATCAACAAATCAGCATATTAGAATGATTTCTGAAGGATCATGTGACACTAAAGACTGGAGTAATGATGCTGAAAATTCAGCTTTGCCATCAAATGAAAATATATAAATACATAAAATACATTAAAATAGAAAACAGTTATTTTAAATTGTAATATTTCACAGTATTAGTGTTTTACTATATTTTTGATCAAATAAATGCAGGCTTGAGCATAAGAGACTTTCTTTCAAAAACGTCAAAAAAAATCTTGATCCCTAAATTTTGAAGTGTATGTAGCAGGAAACGTTTAATAACTGTTGTGTAATAAACTGTTGAGGAGTATGTTTTTCTGATCAGTCAGTTTACAAATAGAATCTACGGTGATATATAGTATTTCAAGAGATACTTGTTTTGTTACGTAATACGTTACATAAGCATTATCATGTCACAATGTCACACATCACAAGCACAGACCCAGCAGGTGCGTCCAGATGTTTCCAGTTTCTGTGTGAATCCTGAAGATGCTCCCAAAACAGGCACGGAAGGACGGCATGGGTGGGCGGTGTCCATGCAGCAGGTAATCATTGTCCTTTAGCCAGTCGGGGAGGAGATGGTATGGAATAACTCGCCAACGTCCTTCCCATACCTGGTAATGGCAAGACTTTGCTTTAAAGGGCACCTATTATGCACTTTGACTTGGTGTTTGAACATAAATGTGTGTTGGCTTTGTGTGTACACAACCACCCTATAATGATAAAAATCCACCCGCTCTTTTTTTTTTTTAAATCCCCATAAATCATAAGCAGCATTTCAGAACAAGCCGTTTGCAGAATCTGTCAAATGTATTGCCACATTTTAGAGGCCCCGCCCACAACTGTTGACAGACACTGCCACATTAGCAGAGCCCCCCGTCCTGAGTAAGCCGCACACAAACCGCCATGTTTATCTTCACGTTAGAGCATTTAAAAGCAGGATTCTAGTAAGAAATGTTTTCATATTAGCGCAACAGAAATTCATTCAAATTCAAAAGCAGTGAGTGATTTACTGTTTTTATTTTATTGTTAGGCTCATATTACCAACGTAGACAGCAGTAGGTACTGTCCATTACGCTGCTGTCAATTAAGACTAGGGCTGGGTATTGTTCAAAAATTTTCACGATACCAGTTCCTGAACGATACTTTTTTCGATAAAAATTATGAACAAGATTACATTATCTCAGCAAAAATTTTAAATTTATACAGACTCAAATCTCCTGAGCCACTGCACAAAGGAACACAATATATCCAACACAATAAATCAGTGCAAATAGTTTTAATAAAGTTCAAATAGTTTTCAGTTTACACATCTGTTAGGCTACGTTTAAACTAGTGTGTGTTCGTTTTGAAACGCATAGCTCAGACAATCATAATTTCTATTCATTTATTCGAGGTTGTTAAAGACTTCAAGAAATTTAAAATCTTTATCCACTTTCATAAGTGGGTGGGTGTATTATTTTCTTTCACCATATGTTTTATTGTTATTAAATTGTGTGTTGTTGTACGTCTAATTATCTGAATGCATAAAAACAACTTATTCAAATTTATTCTAAAAATAGCCTTATGAAATGTTTTCTTTTTCCTCAGAAATTCTACGTCCTGTATCTGGTTTTCAAATGAAGACAAAACATTAATTTAATTTATATTTAAATTATATACATAAATGTATTTTGGCAAACAAAGGGGGTTTACTATTAAAAGTAAAACATGGAAATGTTGTGTGATCATTACTTAAAAAAAATTAAGCTTTAATAATTTTAATAGTAGCAGTATGTACATTCTGCTGTACAATAGTAATACATTTCTGCCGCAGCGTCTTCCAAGTTAAACTGAACTTTTATTTTGACGGGTTGCCGTGAATACATTTACAGTTCTGTGTATAGAGAATGGGAATCTATGTCACGCCGCGTTGAATTCCGCCATGTTTTAGGTCAGGAGCACACAGTGTAAACACACGCAAATCACCACAGAAAAAAAGCAGACCGTTTACTATTAATATTTTTTGAAAAACATCTTAGAATAAAACGGACCATTATCTAAATCTCTTTAAAAAAAAAATGTTTTTTTTAATTTTTTTTATTTGCTCTGTGGTTTGTCTGAGAGGCTGCAAATATTCATTATTCAGTCTCCTTCACTACAGTGGTACTGATATAGGCTAACTGCTAAAACACTTTGGTAAGAGTAGCAAAAAAAACATGTCTTTTTTTTAAAGGGGAGAATACATAGCTAGATCTTAAACAGTGGATCGTTTAGCATCGTTATTGGTATGGGAGGAAAATACTATATACATATTCATTATATTAATAAACTGTATATTGAATTTGATATTTTAATAGCACTTATTTAATAGCATCTTAACACATTAAGCCATATTAAATGTTTATGGTTTTCTACGGGAGGAAAACGCTTAATGAGAAACTTTGCGCATTGCGTTCACATGGATTTGCGGTTCTTGTCTTTTTCTCGTACAGATGACGTGCACTGTTCGTTATTGCACTAAATTGGTTTTAATCGTTTAATCACCACAGCACTACCGCCTCACGTGTGTGAGTGTAACCGGTGTAAAGCCCAATTTATACTTCTGTGTCGAACCTACGCCGTAGCCTACACTGTACCTGACTTGCACCTCAAAAGCACGTCAATTCTACGTGGACCTCAAGCGCTGTGATTGGTCTGCTAGAACCTCTCCCTCCGTATGTACTTGAGTTTTGTGTAACGTTACGTTTATGAGCACTGTAATATAGTTTAATGTTACACCTTATTTAAAATAAAACAAAGTAAAGAACAAGTGTCTTATTTTATGCTACATAGCATTATACATCATTAGTTGTCCGCGACAAACAATGTTGATCTGCAGTGGTACATGTCCTTGTGTGATTGAAAGAATGCCGCCATCTCCTTTTCCATTGTTGTCTCCTTTTTGTAGTTTTAAATAATGATTTGATATTTATTTGCCGCCGTCACGGCTTCTCCGATTAGGGTTAGCCGCTTCTTCTTCGGCTTTTGCTGCGAGTTACACCAGCAACATGCCCGTGGACACTGCAGACTAGCGGTCCACATGTGTACTGCACGTCGACGCAGAAGTATAAATGAAAACCAATACACAGCTTACAGCGTAGAGGCTACGGCGTAGGTCCGACGCAGAAGTATAAATCAGCCTTAAAGGTGTGTTCGACTTGATGCGGCTCTGCGCAGGACCGAGAGAGCTATAGAGCGTAGACTGCTCCATACGCTTTCAAATCGCTCTCACGGATGTCAAACACTGATCAATCTGCGCCACGCCGCTTCTAGTCGAACACACCTAGTGCTGCAGGCTTATCGGCTCACTGACGCGGATGAGATTAACTCCTTAGGTATCGAAATTTGGTACCGAACGACAAGACGTTTTTTGATACTCGATGGTATCGAGGCAATTCGGTCGGTGTCTAAAAAGTATCGATCATAAATAGAACGCGGCAGCAGTTTACTGTTGGGGATTTGTCCTGTCGCAGCGCGGCTTGGCTCAGCATCCAGTGTAGACAGCATCACTGATTATAATAAGTTCTATAGTATTTTGTCGCACCGCGCCGCTTGCATCCGGTGTAGACACGGTGTTATGATAAGGCAAGAATTAGGACCAGTGTAAATATCAGATCATATTTCCAGCTCTGGAGCGAACTCAAGGAGCGGGAAGGCCTGCGATCGAGCACCGAGGTTGCTTTGTTTCTTCTCGATAGGTGAGTAACATTGGTTTTGCTTTGTTTCACAGAACTAATCGTTGCCGTACATATGTGTGGGGCGGAGCTATCAAAATAGGGGCGAGACCATTTTGGGGTAGTAAAGTGTTTGTTTTGGTGATTTCAAATGTCAACATTGGCTACCAGAAATCGCTTACCCCACCTTTAAGTTACAATAAATTTTAAATATGAACAATTATGATTAATTAAATACATGGCATTCTTGAAAATACATCAATAGGAGTTCCAGGACAGTTAAGGATGAATATTTGTTACCTTGTGTACAAACTCCTCCATCTTCTCCATGGCATGGTGTGCCTGCATGGGCAATGTAATCCCCCGCAAACCTCCTCCTTCTTCTTCTTCTTCATCCTCATCCTCATCCGGAAACGCTGACGCACCCTGCAACAAAAATCATGCTACTAATTATCTTTCAGTAAAGTAAGTTTAGTTGTTCTTTCCTCACTCCAGGAATTATTTGTACATTACCATTTAAAAGCTTGGGGTCTCAGCAAGGCTGCATTTCTTTGATTAAAAATACACTTTTTTTTTAAACAACTCTTTTCCATTTTTAGATATTTTTTAAAATGCAATTTATTCCAGTGATTAAGCTGATTTTTTCAGACTCTTTGATGAACAGAACATTCAAAAGAACAGAATTTATTTTAAATAGAAACAAGCAGGAACTTTATAAATGTTTACCGTTACCTTTCAACAATTGAGTACGTCTTCGCAAAATACAATTAATTTCTTCAAATAAAAATACTACTACTGACCCCAGACTGTATTGTGTTATGTTTTCCCTCACAACTCACTCTTGATTTCTCAGCTTCAGCTGTACTTGTCAGCAGCGGCCCAAGCTCAGTGAGCTCGGCGTCCTCATCATCAGAGGTGCGCCGCTCGGCATCACTGATGGAGCCGCGGTCACCATGGTGACACGTTGTCATGGGGAGACAAACCTAAAACTCCACCTTGTTCCACAGTTCACAATCTGGGCCTAGGCCAGGATGCATAAAACGTACAGATTAACACATTGCTGTTAACAACATTGGCCACATAGTCAAGATGGACTTAACATAGATTTCATAATATTCCATTCTTGCCATATTTAATTGGTAATATTAATAATAATTGATTCACTTTAAGTGTTGTCATAAATTAACGACATGGTGTGCAAAAGCCCCTAAAATAAATTCCAAGGGCCCCTAAAGATTTCTGATACTGATTAAATGCAAACTAGATCAAAAATATCTGTTTTAACTTGAATTATAATTCGTGCAATCTGTTATAATATAATCAGTTGTTTTTCTGCTCGCATCTGGTCAACTGCTCCAGTTTCCAGTGTTAAAGGTTTACATCCTGTTAACTTAGCATGCTTTCAGGCTACTAACCAAACAAATAATTAAACCATTAAAAAAACATTTACGGATGCTCACGTCGAGAAACGTTCTGCTAAACGTTGTGTGTTTGTATTATTATACGGCGTGTAACATCGCTGTTATATGACTGAACTGTTTAGCCAAACCGGATGGCACTAACGTTAGCCGAAATGCTAATGCACTTCCTTATGGTTTGATCTGATCATTAATTTCAAAAACATAGTTACTTTCATCACATTTCAAATATTAATATTACCGACCAGAGTTAATAATATAAGAGCTCGGTGTTCATACGTTACCTGGCTGGACAGGCTGTGAGATCAGTTCATGGGAGTTTACTAGCTGCTGCTCGCCGTCTGGTCGCTGTGAGTCTCTCTCTATATGAAACCTGTAGAACCAGGCGGTTCAGTTCACTAGCAAATTATAAAACACCTCATGTAATTGACACAGATTAAAATAGTCTGATATACAGTACGATATGTCAGTGTGGGAAGAACACGTGGTACCAGGTGTTGTGCCGAATTCTGACCCCCGCCAGATAATAATCAGTAATAACCCCCCTAGGTTTGGTGTGGGGGAGGGGTTAAAATTAGGTAGCGATTTCAACGAGGGGGGTAATAATTTGGCAAGAAGTCGAAAATGTGCACAACACCGGAACCGGTTTGACCCACGGCTGTGAGTGGATGTGTGGTGGATCAGATATTCTTTATTAGGAAAGTGAGAAGGAAAAATGTTGTGCAAATGGAAAAGCATTCAAAAGTTATGTTTATGTTAAACAGACTTATCTTGTGGATGTGCTCCTGAAATCACATGAGTCAGATTCAAGACATTTTCAGGCTAGAGATCACATCATGTAAACATTTAAAAACCTTGAAAACATCTTCCAAATGATAATATTTATGCTCATGATTACTGCACTTTGCATCAATTTACCAGAAAAAAAACTGTAATAATCTTTCTAATTAATCCTCCCCCCATGGACTGTCTGTGTGTGTTTTGCTCCCCATGACCCAGTTTCTCCATTGTTTGATTATGTCATTTGTCTCAGGTGTGTCTTGTTGATTAGTCTCGTTACCCCATGTATTTAAACCCCAGTCCTTGCAGTCTGTTTTTGTTGGGTCTTGAACATTGTGATGTGCTATGTGTGTCTCCAGCCAGCCCTGTGTAGTTTATTTGTGTATTTATACCTAATAGGAATGCTACGAAGTTTGGTGGACACTTGCTATATGAAAACACAAAAAAATCGTACACATGATTATAAAAAGCTAAATGATCTAAAAAATGTTTCTTTACAAAATTAATAGAAAAAAGGCAGAAAATACAGAGAAATTTTAGGGAGGACAATCTACTAATTTGCCATGATGGAGTCTTTGATAATGTCTCAATATATATCCAAGTAGAAAACTTAAAGTAATTATGTCTGAAAATACTCTCATGAGCAAATGAGATATGCAGTCCAATTTATATATAGGCTAAACAGGAATCTAGTGGTTATACCATGGTATTGATAGTTTTCAGTCACGTGACCGGCTAGAAGACTTGGAGGGCGAAACATCCATAGAACTGAAGCGCGTGCCAATTTTTCGTCTGTTTGCCAGCCGCAAATATTTAGATCACCTCTCAAAAGAATGAAACAAAAGGTATTTCTGAACAAAATGCAAGTTTTGGCCATTTGCAATCCATATTAAGTGCGACAAAATGTTGTAAAAACACTTAATATATTTAAAACGGTAATATTAAAAGAACAAATTCAGTAATCACCACATTAATGATGCATAGCTTACACAGGCAAGCAGATGAAGCCGGTATATGAACGCAGTCCGCTTAATGGTTCAGTATTTTCCTTCTAATGGTTTTATATGGGAAGCCATTTAATGTGAAACTTTGCACACTGCGTTTATATTCTGGCTTCATCCTCTTGCCTGGACAAAATATACATGATCAATAAGGTGTCCACTGAATCTCGCCTTTTAATATTTGCGTTTTACTACATTATGACTTGATGCAATCTGCGTAAAAATAGCTGGGGTCAGTGCAGCCAAAGACGATAGAATACCCAAGACATGCCACTCGTATTGTTTTGAATGGGGAAAAATGTAACTCTCACTGGCTGTGTCTCATTTAGAAGGCTGCGTCCTCCGGAGGTTGAATCCTCTGTAGGATAGAAGTGTCCTCAACCTAGAATTAAAAACAAACGCCCTTCATAGGACGGGAGGAAAAGGAAACAGGAAGTATCGCTTTGACTTGCTAACACATTTAGAGCATTTGTTGCGCTCTCACACTACTTAAATGAAGGAAAATTATTTCTAAATTTGGAAAGTAATTTGAAAAAAAAAGAGAAGCTTTTTCTTGTTTTATTTTGCTCAATGTTTGAGGAGCTGCAGCGTAACTGTTACATACAACAGACATCTGTTAGAGAAAAAAGGAGGAGGATATTAAGAACAAAGTTTATCCGTTTCTACCAGAGGCACTTTAAGTTAAGTTGAAAACACCACCGCGCTTGTGTGTACATCTGCCGGCGCCGGCATTTTACAAATTAACGACGGTTGTTTACGGTGACGCAAAGAATTATGGGTTATCTGTAACAGCGAAGGATACACCTGATGCATCCTTCGAATTCCTGTGAAAGAAGGATGCATTCGTTGTGTCCTACTTGCTTTAATGAAATGAGACAGTCTCGATGACATAGGCACCCTTCGAATGAGACCTTCAGAGGACGCATCCTTCTAAATGAGACACATCTAATATAACCGCTCAATCGCAGGAAGCCCCGCCTTCTGAATGAAAGAGCCAATCGCTAATCGGTCAAGCCAGCGAGTCACTGCAGCTGCAGTTAGAAGTCCCGGTTGCTATACAAACATTCAGCGCTCCGCGACGCGCGCTCAGGACTGCGCATGCGCACTGGCTGATCTAGCCTGAGAAATAAGCTTTTTATAACGCTATTTGAGCAAAAGAAACAACATTTATGACCCAGTTGTTGTCCGATTTCATTGGTGATTTCAAATATGAAATTTAATCGTAAGCTTAGTGAACAGTGTTGGAGAATTTGATGTTTCCCCATTTAAAGAGATAGGAGCTGCACTTGGATGCCCCAGAGGCGTTTCAAAGATGGCCGTCGAGTGACAGGACTCGTCATAAAGAGACTTTGGTGCAGCTTCGTTTGGCCAGGTGGGCGTTCCTATGAGGGATAGTGAAAACTATCAATTGTATATGATTTTCTTAATTAATCAGATGGCACCAATATGCCTTACAATGCATTGGGAGCGTTTAGCTCTGTTTTTAAATGAAACACTATTGATTAAAATATTATGAAATATATGTTATATTTGTATTATTTTATATCGAAATACAAGATGCATTATATAGAGGCGAATATTGTCTAGTTACAATGAAATCCCCTCAAAATACAAAAAAGAATAAATACTACCGAAACCCAATATATTTAGCCTAAATTCGCAAAATCTCATATATAATTTTGAAATATAGATGTACAAAATATAACATTTACTTTGTTAATGCTGCTGACGAAGATATATCATATTATTACTTGATTACACTCTTAAAACGGCAACGTTTTAACTGAAAATATGAGCCATTTTACTTCATACACGTTTCTAAACCTCAATACACACCCGTATCGCGTAAACTCCTCGAACTACAAAAAACTACAAAGCCCACAAGAATAATTAGGTAACGCTCTGTAATATGATTGGCCGAAGGGGTTTAGGCTGCTTTACGCTGATTGGCCTTTGCCCGGAGTTCATGGCCGCTCACGAAATTTCATTGGTCAATGTGAGAAAAGGGGCGTGATCACGACGGACAGCGGAGAGCCGTGCTACGGGAGGAGCGAGCAGCGTGTTTCCGGTAAGAGCCACACAACAGTACCATTAGAAACGTTCTGTAAGAAAATTAAAGCAGACTTTAAAAGTCAGTTTTTTTCATGTGATTCGACATCGACTTTATAAATAATTGTATTGTCAGGGGGTCATCTATCGAGCGACGCGGAACACACGCGGCAATGGAAACCGAGTTTCGGGAAATCGATGAGCTCGGGAACTGGAACGCCGTTTATCAGGTAACGTTAACGTTTAAAGGACTGATACTGCTTCATACTTGATTATGATGTTCTAAATATTGATAACGATCCAAAAGAAGTTTGTTTTGTATTTTTAATGTGATGTTTATTTTTTGACAACTCAGATTGCGCTTCTTCTTCCCCAACTCACAGAATAAACGATATAACAAGTTACATAGAGATGACCTGAATTTGTCATTTGTAAACAGTGACGAATATAGAGAAGAGGGAGATGAGTTCATCTTTTATGAGAGGGAGTCTATTATTAGTTGGTTTGACACTTATCTACTAATCTGGCTCACTTGCAGTTTTTAATGACAATGATGGATGAATGGCATCGTTAACTGGATGCTGGTGGTCCCCATAACTGTGTGCCATATAGTTTCCCTCAGCAAACCATTTGTCTCATATTTGTTTCACTTACAGTAAGAAGCATTTTCATCTCATATACTTCTGTTTTACCGTAGGAGATTAAGCAGCAGTCCAGTGACCTACCATGCAAGATCGCCAAACTTCCAGAAAACAGAAGTCGTAATCGGTACAGAGACGTCAGCCCGTGTAAGTGTGCCGCTTCCCCTGTTTGACACAGTCAGTGACACCTAACGGAAGGGGCCTGTTATCAGCGAGCTGTTAAAGTCATTTCACACTGAAGATGTCATGTCTTTTTTTCTCTCCCTTTTTTAACTCTTCCGTCACAAAGACTTTTAAAGAGCAACGCTGTTGTGGTTTCCTCTCTCTCTGAGTCTTTTTCTTTTTCCACAACAACCTGAAAAGGTCCTCAGCTCACAAAACACAACATTAAATGAATGACACTGTGTTTTATGTGTTTCAATTGAGCTTTTTCTTCAGAGAGATGTTTTTCTCTCTTGTGGGGAACTGAGAACAGGACCTGAAAAAGAGTCGTTCCACCACTGAACTTGCAAAGCATCATGGGTGATGCGCCTCACAGCTTAATCGCGCTCTCTTTTCACAGTTGACCACAGCTGCATTCGTCTACAGATCGGCAGTAATGACTACATCAATGCCAGTCTGATCTCAGTGGATGAAGCTCAGAGAAACTACATACTAACTCAGGTGAGATACACTGACACTTAAACCCCAGATTTGCATCTGTTGAATCTGATATTTTATCTGCACCTGCACACCATCTGACACATCTGAGGACGATATGGATAGAATAAAGGAACTGAAGAGTTCATTAGCCTAGTAGTAGGAGCATATATCCTGGGAAAAATCTCTTGTCAAGTTTTCTTGCAATATTAAAGTTTCTTCACATCAACAAAATGTTTGGTGCAATTTTCGCATGTGTTCTGTCTGTTCAGATCAAGGCATAAAAAATGGCAGACAAGCTGAATGAAAATGTGAAATCACTCTCTGACAGTAGGTAGCGCTTTTAAAAAAGAGCTAATCTTTATGGTTGGCTAGTTTTTCTTTGCAGTGCAATAGATAAGAGATAAGAACTCTTTTCTGTAAAAAACAAAACGCCTGTCTCACAGATGGCATGCAAATGTTTGTGTCTGTCTGTACAGATGCATTAACAGCTGTTCATTCAAATGTTTATCATGCTGAATTTTCACAACAAATATTTGTCTTATTTAGCCATTTATTTTCATCCGGCGTGACTTAAAATAGAGATTTCAAACCAGTTTAACCTGGACATAGGTAGACTTCTTTAATAATTTCCTTGGGGCCACTATTAAAATTTGAAACAAAACAAAATGAAATGCTTTTTATTATTTGTGTCACATTAGCTCTGTCAGCCAATCAAAGTATATTAAACTAAATGCATATAAAATAACAGATTTTTAAAAAACTGCTTTAGAGTAAAGGTGAACCATTGCAAAAACGGTCATTTTAATTATGTTAAATGATCCAGTATAATATGAGTTAATGTTTCTGGTTTGTTTCGGGTGGGACTTCGGGTATACGTAAGACAGTAAGGTTAGCTACACTAAAACAATGTTAGGTTAAACAAGCAATGGGGAAACTCCCTGTTTAGAGACCACCCCCCCCCCCCCCATCCTGGTTTTAACATTTGTGTTGACGTTTGTATTACGCATCTATTAGGTCGCCAACACCCCAGTCGATGTCACACACTAATATACTATGTAGATGTTCCATTTGGACAATTGTGGCGTCTGCCAGAGAGATTTTCCCTCTCCTGTGTCTGGAGAGAACCCTGGGAAATGTTGTGAAATCTTGAGTTGCGTCAACATTACATGTTTCTTTATTGTACAGATGAATTAGCGCATTGATGCTCTTAGACGGCAGCAGACTCGTCTCAACCTGCCGGCCTTGTTCAGTCATAGCACTGCCAGCCATAGCCACAAAACACACATTCTCACCCGCACTGTCATGTACCTCGCGCCTGCTCAAATGTGTGATTTGCTATGTGGACTACGAAAACATAAAGTCATTAGAGTGCAGGAGTTTCCACTCTGAGTAAAATTAAAAATACCAAATTAATTTAATAAAATTTAATTATTTGTATAAATTGTATATGATTTAATAAAAAATGTAATCTCACTGATTTAAATTCAGAAATGACAGACATGTTCACAAAATATGTGAAACTATTATAATGTTACAAATGGTAACATTCAAACAATCCTGAAAAAGTATCATGGTTTCCACAAAAATAAAGCAGCACAACTGTCTAAAATATTTGAAAATAATAAATATTTCTTGACACTGAAGACTGGAGTAATGGCTGCTGAAAATTCAGCTTTGCCATCCGAGGAATAAATTACGTTTTTAACTATATTAAAATAGAAGGCAGGTATTTTAAATTGTAGCTATATTTCACTATTTCCTTTTTTTTATTTTTTTTTACAGTATTTTTGTTTAAATAAACGAAAGACAATAAAAAATCTTACCATTAACCTGCATGGCAGTTAATGGTGCTGCTTACTCTTATAAACCCTGTTGCAGGACAAATTAATTTTATGCATGTGTTTAAAATGTATTACTAATACAATATACTGCATGTGCTTGTTTTAATGGTTGTGTGTTTTTTTTAGGGTCCGTTACCAAACACCTGTGGTCATTTCTGGGAGATGGTGTGGGAGCAGCGCTGCCGAGGGGTCGTGATGCTGAATCGCGTTATAGAGAAAGGCTCGGTGAGAAAAATACACAAAGTACCTGCATCTGCCACATGGATACACAGACTCACTTTGAATACCTGCCTACAATGCTTCTAGCATGCATATGGAGTGTGTGCATGGGTTGTGTGGTTATAATGAAGTGTGTGTGTATGTACAGATAAAGTGTGCTCAGTATTGGCCTCAGCGAGAGGAGAGGGAGGCTGTTTTTGAAGACACAAATTTCAGACTTACTCTGATCTCAGAGGATGTGAAATCGTACTATACTGTACGACAGCTGGAGCTGGAAAATCTGTCGGTGAGACACTTGATCCTTCTTTCATCTCATCCAGTCGTGCTTTGAGATTTTATATAGTCCACCTTTAGTCACTTTCTTCCATTTAGCTAAAATTCTTCTTTTTTTCTTTTTTTTACAAAATAAGTTGCATGTTCTTAGTGTTTTTTTTCAGAGCTTCTATAGCTGGAACGGTTTTTGACTTCACTCAACAGTTTCAGGATATTGCAGATGCCAGAGGTTTATTTCTGACTAACATGTGCTCGTGGTGATTAATGCTTGTATCGTGTGTGTTTAAAGACACAGGAAACACGGGAGATTCTTCATTTCCACTACACCACATGGCCAGATTTTGGCGTGCCAGAGTCGCCTGCATCTTTTCTCAACTTCCTGTTCAAAGTGCGCGAGTCGGGCTGTCTGAGTCCAGAGCACGGTCCTGTCGTGGTCCACTGCAGCGCTGGTATTGGCCGCTCTGGAACGTTCTGCCTTGTAGACACCTGCCTTCTTCTGGTGAGAGGACTGACCGCTTGTGTGTAATACCAGATCTGCCGGACAAGAGTGCTGGTTAATAATTAATCTCTTTAAATAATGGAGCTTGTACAATAGCATATTGGTTTATATGATTCAATTCAGAATCATGACATTGACATTTATGCATTTGGCAGATACAATTTCACGATTATTGGTACCACAGCTCTCCTTTATTTCAAAAATAAAATGTACTCTATTGCTCAAAAGATTGGGGTCAGTAATATGGTTTTCTTTAAAATAGAAATGTATCATTTTATTCATCAAATGTGTGTTAATTTGATCAAAAGTGACAGACATTATAATGTTACAAAAATGGTATCAAACAAATGCTGTTCTTTTGAACTTTGTATTCATCAAAGTATCCTGAAAAGTATCACGATTTCCACTAAAAGATTAAGAAGTGTTTCTAACAGTAATGATATAAAGAATATGAATTGAGCAGCAAATCAACATATTAGAATGGCTTCTGAAAGATCATGTGAATCATGATTCAGCTTTGCATCACAGGAATAAACTACATTTTAAATTTTAGTAGTCAACATTTGAAGTGGATCAAAAAAACTTTGATCAATCAAAGTTGTCCTAAGACAAGAAGGCATTTTGGTTTTAGGACAACTTTAATGGAACGTTTTGATCCACTTCAAATGTTGACTACTGTATTTTAAAATCGAAAACAGTTGGAATAATATTTGACAAATAAATGCAGCCTTACCGACCCCAACCATTTGAATGGTAGTGTAAATGATTTATAAATCTTATAAATATATCAATACATTGAGATGCAGCAGTATATTAATGAGTTTTATCTGTATCAAGTCCAGAAACCCACTGGATGTTTGGATTTCTCGTGTACTTCACTTGATAGTCACTCTGACCAGCACCGGCAGATTTGGTCTTGCTTTTATTTAGAACTCATTAAAAAGATTCCAACCCCCCTTACATCCTCTATACAACTGCTATGTGTGTTCTCAGATGTCTCAGAGGAAAGATCCAACATCAGTACACATCCAGGAGGTCTTGCTGGAAATGCGGCGATACCGCATGGGTCTGATCCAGACAGCTGACCAGCTGCGTTTCTCTTACCTCGCTGTCATAGAGGGTGCCAAGTACATAATGGGAGACACGTCTGTACAGGTAATGAAAGTCATGTTAACCAATATTTGGATGCTTTGCTGAGGTATTATAGGATGTAGAGCTGAGCAGAATGACGGTGTATATACCATATGGTATTGGTGGGATTGGTGAAGTGACATTTGGTGTTGGTGAGATTTTCTTAATATTAAGTTTCTTAAAAATGCTCACCAATGCTGCATTTATTTGATCAAATACACAGTAAAACAGTAATATTATGAAATATTTACAATTTAAAATAACTGTTTTGTATTTTAATATATTTTATAGCTATGATGGCAAAGCAGCAGCCATTACTCCAGTTTTCAGTGTTACATGGTCCTTCAGAAATTATTCTAATATGTTGATCTGGTGCTCAAGAAACATTTCTTATGTTCAAGTTTATCTGTATAGTGCTTTTTACCATACAAATTGTTGCAAAGCAGCTCTACAGGAAATTAAGTTTCCACAATATATTTATATATTGCAGAACCTTAATATATTTACCTTATGGCACAATTTGGTAATTCTGTATGTTATCATATTTAAAATGGTTGTGCTGATTAAAAAATAAATAAATGTAGAAACCATGATACTTTTTTCAGAATTCTTTGATGAATAGAACATTTAAAAGAACAGCATTTATTTGAAATAGTAATACTTTGTGTCACTTTAAATACTTGAAAATTGAATGCATCCTTGCTGAATAAAAGTATTAATTTCTTTCAGAAAATAAATTTTGACCCCAAATATTTGAGCCCATGTTAAGTAGGCTGTATCGATCAGTGAAATATTTGTGTTCATGTGTGAGTAGGAGTCATGGAAGGAGTTATCAAATGAGGAGGATCTCCCCCCTCAATTAACTCCTCCTCCTCCCAGACCACGCCCCCGAATAGACCCACCTAACGGCAAAGGCGACCTGGTGAACTCTGACACCACCCACTTCTTCACTGAGATAATAAAAAACAGCGCAGAAATCTGTGCAAACAGGTCAGACTCTCAATATCTCTCTCTTTCTAGCAGTACCCATCCAGCAGCCACATACAAAATTTAGTTGTTGTGTATTTACAGTGCACCCCAGACATTCACTGACGGGTCAGAGCTTCGCAAACGGGCAGTCGGTGAGGTCCGAGCGACGGCGTTGTTAAGCGAATCCGATGACCCAGTTGTTCCAAGAGAAGCCCCTCCCAAACCTGCACGGTCTCTGCCCAAGACTCCCAAGGAGGAGGCGACTCCTGTTGCTGCCAATGGAGCGTGGAGCCCCCTGCTGACCAGTGTGTTTATGTGCACGGTACTGGCTGTAGGTGCTTATGCCTGTTACCGCACCTATTTCCACTGATGTCCTCTATTTCCCCTCCGTCTCTTTCTCTATCCCTCCATGTGCTGGCTGTTGGCGGGAAAAGAAAAAGAGAGACACTCGCAGACACTCACACTTTCTCAGCTGGACCTGTCTCTCTCAGCTGGGCCCGTCTCACTCTCTCAGAATGTCTTTGGGAAAGAGTTTCAGAGACTTTTCTTAGTTAAACGGCTGTCGCCTCCCTCTAAACACACACACTCTTACACACAATCTAATAAATGTGTGTCCGTTTAAAACCTCAGGGCCTCACAATTCAGGTGTTGCTACCCAAACGTTAAACACAGGTAAAAGAAAATCCAAAAGACTCTGTTATTGCTGCAGTAAGTAAGGGAACTTTTCGTCTCTGTGTGTGTGTGTATGTATGTATCTCTATCATTCTGCATTTTTTTGCATTTTTAAGTCTCAGAAGGAGCTGCACAGGAGGTGAGCTTCTCTTATACATGCTGAAAACACAAATCTGCTGTACATGATTGAAAATCTGTTTGTATTTGTGTCTTTTGGAGAAAAGGGAGATCATGTGTAGTCTGGAATGTCTGATACCATCAAATGCTCTGTTAGGCTACTGTCACAGCAGAAAACATCTCAAAAGCTTTCTTTTCATTCTTTTTTTTTTTTTTTTCAACCTCAGCTTTAGTTTATACCCCAAAGGGGACACTGGCACTTTGTCTGTGTGAGGAAAAAAGATCAATTGACTGATGCACCGGCCTTCATTCTTTCCCTTTGTCAAATCAGACCATTTAAAATGCTGGAGCTGGATGCCACTTTCAGAACAAACCCTAGTTAGATCCCATCTCAAGCATCAGCTGGTTCTCCAGAGGCCCTGCTACAGCCATTTAGTTTATCCAGAACTCGCATTTCATTTTTCATTGAACTGAAAAACTAAAATCACTTCAAATCAGGCAAGCATTCTTACCAGACCTCATGGATTTTTATGTCCAAATTTTCATGCATTTCACTTAATGCCAGCTCTAGAAATCAAGGTAAAGCAAGTTAACCTGTCTGATTGATTGTTACAACAAAAATTTGGCAGTATTAAGTATGAGATTTTTCACTTGTATTCCCTTTTAGAGGACGGTGACTCATGGGACAGTGTTTTATTTGTACCTTTTTTTTTTTTTCCCTGCTGCAATACAGATACATTCATGCTACTGGCCCTTGTCACATGACCTAAATGTGTGCGTTGAGTGCAGGAGGTCAGAATTACCAAAAAATGTAAAAAACACCAGCACTGAATGAATGCAAAGAGAGGAACGACCAGTGACCGTGAGCTGTCTTTGTGTGTTACTGTTTTATTATATTATTGTCATAGTAATTATTATCGAGAGAGATTAACGGCAGACAGGCATAAACATTTCCTTCAACTCAAACCATGCTGTAGAACTGTTACTTTTGAACAATGTGTGAACAAGTCTAATGCAGTAAAACAAATGAAGCCTCTTCTGTATTGAGGCCTGAAACGCTTTTGTGACATTGTGTGGTGACTCTTTGACTCCTGCTTGACTAGTCCAGAATGGCAATTTTTGGGTCATTTGGTGGTTTTTCCTGCTTGTAGAAGTTCAGTGTTTCACACATTGAAGCTGTTGATGTTTGGTTTGAAGGTTCTGTTGTAACAGAGTTGCCACCATTCATCGTAGTGACTCTCAGAATCCGGTCCCATTGCTGGACCACAGAATGTAAAATTTCTCTTCTTGCCGGCTTTATTTACTCATATATAGAGAAATTTCTTTGTCTGTGTCATTGTTTGTTATCTTTGGACTGGTTGACATCAAACTTCCTTGGCCTTTTTATATGAGGCTTAAGAATTTATTTTCCCTCTCCCAGCATCCTGTTGTGTCCTTTTTACTGTTGATTTATCCGTTTTTTTTGTTTTTTGTTTTTTTAAGAAAGGCATATGCTTTGTTCAAGTTGGATGTATTTGACATTTTTAAATTTTATTTTTTGGACTGAATACAAAGCAGACGCTGTGCTAATAAATATATAAATCTCTGATTCTGTTTTTGAGTTCATTTTTGTTTGTTCTTATTCCATCATGTGATGATGAAAGAAGTTTTTCTGATTTTTATAAAATCTCATATTGTGAACTTTAATATGAATGAGAGCTCTCTGTGAGTGTGTTAATTGTTAAGTTAATCTAAATCATAGATTACAGACTCAAAAATCTATGTGATTTACGTGCAGTTTCATCCTCTTACTATTTAGTTCAAGATCACATTTGATACCACATTTAAATTCTAATAAAATGTATGCAGGTCTGGATTATAGACTGGGCCCCAGACAGCAGGGACCTCCAAACCTCTGGCCAGACCGTCCTGAGACCAAATAAAAGGTGAACTAAGTTGTTAGTGTTATAGTGCAAAATTACGCTGAGCCCCCCTGCTACTATTTTCAGTTGTCTAAAGTTAGCAAAAAAAACTTATGAAATATAATAGCAGTATATATTTATATTTTATATGCAAGCAAGGAGAGCTGGAACAACTACAAATAATTTGTAAAATCTATAAACATTAAATTGTATTTAAAAATCATATTAAAATATTTATACTTTTTTTTGTACATTTAAATTGTAACAACTTTATTTTGTATTTTTTCAGTTTTACAAAAACATATGGCACCCCTTTGCTGGCAGTATGTTAGAAATGAAGTTTTTGTTACGTGCCCTTTGACTTTTAGCTCTATACAGATACATCTCAAATAATTTGAATATCGTGAAAAACTGCATTTCTTTTGTAACTTCTTACAAAAAGTGAATCTTTCATAAATATTTTAAGATTCATTACATGTGAAGACATTTAAAAAAAATTTTTAATTTTGATGATTAGAGCTTACAGCTCATGAAAGTCAAAAATAAGTATCTCAAAATATTAGAATATTTCCTAAGATCAATCAAAAAAAGGATTTGCAAAACAGAAAAGTTCAAGTTGTTTAAAGTATGTTCATTTCTGCACTCAATACTTGGTCGGGGCTCCTTTAGCACAAACTCCAGCATCAGTGAGGAATGGCATGGAAGCGATCAGCCTGTGGCTCTGCTGAGGCACTATTGAGCCTTCAGTTCGTCTGGATTGTTGGATCGACTGTTTCTCATCTTTCCCTTGAAAATATCCCATAGATTCCATATGGGGTTCAGGTCAGGCATGTTGGCTGGCCAATCAAGCACAGTAATATCATGGTCAGCAAATCACTTTGGAAGTGGTTTTGGCACTGTGGGCCGGTGTTAAAGTCCTGCTGAAAAAGGAAATCAGCATCTCCATAAAGCTTGTCAGCAGATGGAAGCATGAAGTGCTCTAAAATCTCCTGGTAGACGGCTGCATTGACTTTGGACTTCAGAAAACACAATGGACCAACACCAGCAGACGTCACGGCACCCCAAATCATCACTGACTGTGGAAACTTCAAGCTTGGGTTCTGTGCCTCTCCAGTCTTCCTCCAGACTCATGGACCTTGATTTCCAAATGAAATGCAAAATTTTAATTTATCTGAAAAGAGGACTTTGGACCACTGAGCAACAGTCCAATTCTTTTTCTCCACAGCCCAGGTAAGATGCTTCTGACGTTGTTTCTGTTTCAGAAGTGACTAGTTTTCCTGAAGACGTCGGAGCGTGGTGACTCTTGATGCACTGACTCCAGCTTCAGTCCACTCCTTGTGAAGCTCTCACAAGTGTTTTAATCAGCTTTGCTTGACAGTATTCTCAAGCTTGCGGTCATCCTTGTTGTGCTTGTGCACCTTTTCCTACCCAAATTCTTCCTTCCAGTCAACTTTGCATTTAATATGCTTTGATACAGCACTCTGTGAACAGCCACATCTTTCAGTAATGACCCTCTTTGTGGAGGGCGTCAATGTTCGTCTTCTGGATCATTGCCAAGTCAGCAGTCTTCCCCATTATTGTGGTTTCAAAGAACAAGAGAGACCCTGAATTTATACTGTAGGGATGGCCGTTTAATAAAACTCAAATATAAATATTCTAATATATTGAGATACAAAAGAAATGCAGTTTTTCACGACATTCTAACTTTTTGAGATGTATATTTCATGCAAAAGAATTTTACATGACCAGTAGAGGGTGCTTCAGGATCAGTAACTCACTTCTTGACTTTAATTTCAACTGGGTTTTTCCACCAAGAAGCAAACTAAAACTTTTTTTTTTTTTATAACTTGTCTGAACTCGTGTAATTGGTATCTAATATTCAAATAACAGTGATTGTTCAAATACTTGTGCTCTTTTAAGGAAACCCATCCTCAAGCAAGCATGTTCACAGTGCAAAAAATATATAATTCCATAGGCTTTCTGAAACCACATCTGTATCTATAAGTCCTGAGCTGTAATGTTTTCTTGTGTACGTGCTTGAGTGTGTGTCAGCACAGTACAGCTGGTACCCAGGCATTTCCTGTAGTATTACCCTACCAAAATAACAAAACCTCACAGCTTCAAATAAATCATTTTGAGCTCATTTGTAGTCTTACGATCTCATACAAACGTTTTCTGTGATAAGAGATTTCTTAACTGTTTTTACAAATCAGATGCCATAAATATGCTTCCATCTGTACTCACTGTATATACAGTATACGGTACACTGTGCCAGTTTTGAGCAGGTTTCAGTTGTACTAATGACTCTTTCTCTGACGCTGCTGGTCTGAGGCGACGTATTTGTGGTTGTTTTAACCTGTTTTTATTATACTGGTTTGTGTTGGTTTTTACTGGTCTGAGAACTTCCATAGTCAGTTTGTCTCTTCATGTGCCTACACAGACTCTTGGAATGTATCAATTAGAGGTGATTTATGTCACATCTGCCAAGCAGTTCATCCCATTTCTTGTGACATAACCTATATGTAACATTATAATATGTCCTTCCCTCCTTCAACTGTTTACTTGTTTTTAGTGTCACTAATTTTTTCCTCTCTGTTCTTCAGGTGATTCAGCAGTTTGGATTCACGTTTCGGGGAGCAGTTTATTAAACGTTTTTATTTCCTTGTTGAAAAGAAATACAGATTTGCTCAATTTATGACTGTGAATGTACGTCTGAAAAACACATTTCATCACACATTGCTAAAAACAGTGCCATTCTTCAACTCCCACGCTTAAAAAAGTGCTGAAATGAAATGTCATTATAAATCCTGTGATAAGACTGAGTCATCTGAAGCTGACACACACATGTTTATATTTCCTATGATCAAAATAATGCTGCAAATGAAGTATACACTGACTAGGACTGTATTTAAATAATGAGCTTGGGTGTAAACCAACAGGAAGCTATATGATTTAGCATAAAGGATTGGACTAGATGTGAAGTGTCATCACAGGAATGATTGGTATCGTTCCAGAAAGTTCAGCAGCTGCTAGAGACTGAAGTGTTTGTAAACTTGTCTGACAGTCTAACTGTGTCCGTATGTGTAATCACATTCTATTGTGGGTTAAAGGTGAGTGTGTTCTGAAGTATGCCTTTGTTTGCAAGCATGTAGTTCACACTATTCAGGAATGAGTGTGTGTGTATGTGTGTGAGAGTGAGTCAGGGCACTCCCTAACACTCGTGGTACTTTGACGTAAAACAGACAAGACAGAACAGGCTGATCCAACTATGGGAAAAACACTGAGGTAGGCGGGGCTTAGTACAGGAAGCCCACTTACAAAGACATAGAACACGAAACTCCTGCTGGGGCTCGGGGTCAGTTAAGGGTTCAGGTATCAAGCAGCTGCTGCTTATTACTTCGGGCATTTAAGAGTGCTGACAACAAACATAACATCAATGAAACTCTATTGGGCTTGTATATACACAATTATATTGATTACTTGGATTGGACAAGGGGGAGTTTTGGCAAGTGCATATTGTGTGTGTTACAACATAAGTGAGGAATGGTATTGGTTTGCTCCTTACTTGTTTCTCTTTCCTGTATGTACCTCCCTCTGTCCTCTCTCCTCCCATTTCCGTTGCTTTTG
The DNA here is from genome assembly GCF_936440315.1 of Barbus barbus. Classification (NCBI taxonomy): domain Eukaryota; kingdom Metazoa; phylum Chordata; class Actinopteri; order Cypriniformes; family Cyprinidae; genus Barbus; species Barbus barbus. Next base: position 15,512,613 of record NC_136757.1, on the reverse strand, counting down.
GAATATTTCCTGGGAGCAAGAGATTTAGGAAACTCCAGAAAGAAAAAAAAAAGAGTGACTCATGTTCTGACTCAGTCCTGATCAATGACAAAGCACAGATGTTTAAGCAAATTCTTAATCAGTAAACTGATTCTTTAACGCAGTAAAAATAATAATAATCAAAAATGTGGTTATTTTATTAGTAATTTAATGAAATTACAGAGGCTTTGTTCTCAGTCCGAGTGAGCATTAATAAAAGTATCAATAGAACTTTTGTGCAATTCAAAACGGACCATTTTCCCTTTTATTTGTGTGTGCTATGTGTGTTTATCTTTATTAGAATAGCAATATGTTAGCTTAGCATCAATCATAGAATCAAACTCTATTTTAACAATTGCAAATTAAGGATCTCATGATTCTATTCATGTGGCCCACATAGTTTGAAATCACATGGGTGTGCAATGTATTTTTATGCCTAATAGAGCATCAGGCCATTAGCCTTGTAACATACTAATAGCTTCTGTTACATTATTTGTGTCACTGTCGATGTAGAGACTAACATGACGTTTAGGATGCTGCCTTAGGGGCTATTCACACGAACACATTTTTTTGTAAAAACCTGAAATGCAGGCCAGCCCAGTAGAATAATATAAAAAACCTTATTTTATAAAAAGTTGTGCAAGTGCAACAGTCAAACACATCCATCTAACACGTGTTATTTAGAGAAAAACAATTAAAAAGCAGCACAAGGGAAAACAAAAACACGAGACTCGGAGCAGTGGAACTGAAATAAAACAAGAGAGATTCATTTATTCAATTATTTTTAATTTATTTTTAGAATCTTGTGTCATGAGTGAGACAGTACAAGATGTACATGCAACAGACGCCTGTCTAGTGCATGTTTACATTAAAAAATACAAATACACAAAAACGCATTCTGTGTGAACTGTCCCTTAAGGGTCATTCACAAAATGTGCTTTTGCATTTAAAGCAAACTCTAATGATGCTTTGTGATTTCTTTTGGTTTGAGCACTGAATATTCAGAATGACATGTGATGCAGGAAAATGCACAAGACATGAATGCAATAGTTAAAAATGTCCATATAAAGCATATTTATGCAAAAAAAACAACAACCTAAAAACACTGTAGTGGAATTCAAAAATGTGTTGTAGATAAAAGCAGTATGTAGCAACCAAGTACTGGTTTGGAACAGAGAACATGAGTTTAAAATATTTCAAATAAGTATTTAAAAAATATTTTTTAAAATAAAAATAAGTATTTTTTTGCTTATTAAAGTATCTTGCAACATGCATCTTAGCCGCATCTCAAATTCAACTGAAATCAATTGCAAGTTTAGTTCCTGTAACTCTATTTGTGTGTTTGTCTGTAACACTAGTTGACATCTATGTGGAGCATTTTATGACATTTAGGACACCGCAGTCGATATTGGCAGTAGACAACAGAACCCACTGAAACTAAGCATGAACTGTGTAACCCTCAGGTTATCCTCAGCATATACAAAACAACCATCAGGTTTTTGCCATTATGACTGGAGTTAACCAGCTAAGCCATCTCTCAGGTTCCATGATTGCGCTTGTTTATGCTTAAGTAAATGGAAAAAAAATTCTGCTGGCCATTGTGTATCTAGGCTCTGCTGGTCTAAGGGCACCCCTCAACCGCATCTTGTTTTTTTGAGGTTGGTTTCAGCAATGAGCGCGTGCGCTGTAATTTCCTGTTGCTATGTTCATTGTGCGCATGCACTCCATTATACCTTAAGCAGATCTGCAGAGTTTACGTAAACAGCCAAGCTCGGTGCTTCCCCTTCTTTACGACTAGCGCTTCCTTCCTCCCGCAAATGCACACGCGCACACACACACGAGCTCACTGACGTGCGCAAAAGGCTCTCGATGTAAACACTGTACGATGACCTGTTTAAAGATCTTCCACAACAAATGTACTATCGTTCACCACGTTTACATCACAGTAGTCATAGCAACACTTTATGCGATTGACGGGGGGGGGGGGGGGGGGGGGGGGGGGTGTTTTCATACACAGGACATGAAGCAAAAAAACTGCATGTTCCTAAGCATATTACTCTGTGTTTTTCACACTACTAAAAGCCTGCAGACATCTTGCAGAAAAACAGCAGCAGCATAAATTATGAATTGTGTATGCATTTTGTATATGCTTGATTCCAGCTAAACTTGTCTCCCAAATTTGGTGCAATTTAATGTCTTAAGGGTTGCGTGATTGCCCAGGGCCCTCAAACTGCCAGGGACCTTTTGCACCGATAGATAAGGTCAAAGAAACCTAAATACCAGAGTACTTAGCACAAATAATGCAAACTGACCACTAGGGCCCCTGGGGCCCCTCAGCACATTTAGAAAAAGCTGACAATTGTGGCCCCTGACTTGCATTATTAGTTTTCTAATGTGAGCTTAACCAAAACATGCATTTCCTAGTTTGTTTAGCCAAACTGTCCCTGTCATTTTAACATACACACAAACAATTGCACAACAGCTTGTCACTAAAGCAGTATCCTTGAAGGGACCCTAAAAATATCTTATACAGTGGGGCAAATAAGTATTTGATACACTGCCGATTTTTCAAGTTTTCCCACTTACAAAGAATGGAGAGATCTGTAATTTTCATCGTAGGTACACCTCAACTGTGAGAGACAGAATATAAAAAAACTAAATCCAGAAAATCACATTGTATGATTTTTTAATAATTAATTTCCATTTTATTGCATGAAATAAGTATTTGATACAATAGAAAAATAGAACTTAATATTTGGTACAGAAACCTTTGTTTACAATTACAGAGGTCAGACGTTTCCTGTAGTTCTTGACCAGGTTTGCACACACTGCAGCAGGAATTTTGGCCCACTCCTCCATACAGGTCTTCTCTAGATCTTTCAGGTTTTGGGGCTGTCGCTGGGCAACACAGAGTTTCAGCTCCCTCCATAGATTTTCTATTGGGTTCAGGTCTGGAGACTGGCTAGGCCACTCCAGGACCTTGAAATGCTTCTTACGGAGCCACTCCTAAAGCCAAGTTCACACTACAGGACTTTACACGTCGGCAGATCGCTGTGCCGTTCAGACTACATGACTTGATTGTCTGTCTTTTAGTCGTTGTGGCGTTCACACTACATGACTCTTATGTAAATTATCTGCAACCAGGGGTTACACACTACACCAGCTGACAACAACTCTGTCACCCAGCTACTCGATTCGGTCCCTAAACCACGTTTTGTCATGAACACACGCGAGAATTGACCGTTCGCAAAGAGCTTGATTGAAAGGTGATCTGACCAATCATAACCGCTGCTATCGCCATCTTGCCTGACAGCTATCCAGTCTTCATAGAAATACATGTTAAAACGGGGTGAAAAGATCGACTGAATTGAAACTTTTTCAATATAACTAAATATAAATATTTGAGGAGGGTTAAGCTGTGCTGTTGTTGGCTGCCATGGTAACGGCAATAAGCTGAGGTATTTAAAAGTGCTTGTTTTGCACCAGAAAATCTGGTCATGCACTGTATGCATGGCTTGCAGCGCTAAAGTTAAATGCTGAGTGTTAAATAATAAAATAATATGTTAAAAAGTGTGCTCTTGAACTTCGCCCCGATCGGGAGCTGTATGTGCACATGCACCCTCATCTGTTTTCAATGCAGGTTAACCGCGAGCTTCATGTCATCTTCCACTCATTAAACTATGACAGGTCCTTTACTGCAAAAAGACGGTCACTGCGACACTGGCAAAGTGATGAAACTATGGCGCTATGTGCTTTTTAAAACTAAATTACTAAAATGCACCTTTTAGGACTAGATAAGGTACAAAATTGTAACCCTAACTGTAAGGTACAATTTTTGCACATTTTTCTTGACATTGTCAGGTTAGGCACATGGCAAACAAAACCAACACCAAAGAACTAGCGACAACAAAAGCCAATGTGTTGTCACCTCACATTGCCTGTGCCTGGGCTAAAAAGTTGTGCTTGACCACATTGCAAAGACTACAGTCAATGGCCAACTAGCATGTACGGCTGCGTGAGAGGAATACTGCCAATACCAGCAGGTGGCAGTAGTCTGTATTCGCTGTTCAAAAAGGGAAAGCAAAACTAGGAATGTGGATACACATTCTGTAAACAAAACAGTGCTTGAGTACCATTTTCACTTTCTTCATTCCTGACGGCCAATGCGTTATAGAAAATATTTGCGTATTGGAAAGCTCAGGTAAGATTAAGATGTAAAATTAGAAGAGCCATTTCTGCGCCCCCTTGACTTTGCCGTTTGATATGCAATGGTTCAGCTAAAAAACAATCAGAGAGGTCTCTCTCACTGACTGTCCAACAGCAATTCAACATGCTCAATTGACCAAAATGCCATCAAAGTGGAACGACTAGTGTCAACGGTATGAAACACACCGCAAAAACTGAGCTGAAAGAAGTTCATCGACGATCGATTTGGTGTGTCACAACCTTAAACGGGACATCGGATGCCCGTTTTCCATTCATTGTTATGATTATTTAGGGTCTTCATTAAATGTCTGCAACATACTTTGGTTAAAATTCCTCAATGGTTGTGTTTTACTTTGTCAAAAACAGCTCTGTTCACAGCGACCCATTTCAATGCATGTCTCTTTAAATGATAATGAGCTACTGCTCACCCCACCCGTCTCTTCTCTTTTTTGTGTATTCGGTAGCGCGTTTTCATCAAAAACAAAACGAATCCACTGTGTCCTCACTAATGAAGACTCTTATATTCACTTTTACATCCAACTACAAAACACCTGCATTGTTTATGAGACAATGTTGTCGTTACATCTGCTCGAGTGCAGAGAAAATGACGGACAGCATACAACTGGCTGAGGGTGGAAATATGTTAATTAATACGGGACAGTCCATCAGTGCTTGTGGGCGGGGCCTGCGCAGTATGATGTAAAAAGCAAATAGACTAATTGAGACTGTTTCGGTTTTTTTGAGGATAAAAAGGAGTAAATGGATATTTATCATTGTAGGGTGGCTGTGTCCACACACTGCTAAGACACATTTATATATAAACATGTAAAAGTGAGTTTTTCATCCAATGTCCCCTTTAAGGGTCTGCCACTATGTGTAAATGACAAAGATATGACTAACGGCCTTCGGCACCATGATCTGGCCCTGTGTACCGCATCAGCAACCAGGGCCCGTATTTATCAAGCCTCTGAGAATTACTCTCAAGACCACTGTTAAGAATTGACTTAAGTGAAAAAAATTCTTGGCTCAAAGCTGCGCTTAAATGTTAGTTATCAATCATCTCAGTCATAATTTAAGCAAAGTGTAGGACTAAATCTTAAGTGTTAGTCTTAGAGATGATTCACGACACTTTGCTGTGCCACAAACAGGATTTTGGATGACAACATACGCATGGACTAGTCAATGAATAGATTTCCTTAATTAAGAATATTCTCAGATAAATTCACATTGAATGGTTAAATTCCTAATAGGAGTTTACATTCAAAACACATTTGACAATAAATTTTTTTCAAGAAAATACATTATGGCAAGGAAACAAAGCGTCATCATAACTCAATTTAGGGTGGTGATAGACGATAGTATCAACGATAGTCAAAGATATCGCCTGTTGCTGATGCCTTTGATGACAGCGAGACGATTATTATTATTATTATCCGTCAAAAATAGACTAGGCCTATCTTTAGTGATGCAGAGCAGAGAGCTGCTTCAGAAACTTGCCATGGCGTGGCTGATCAGCTCCGGTGGCCGTGGAGCTGTAATGCACCGCAGACGCGTGTAGTGTACATCAGGAGTCAGAGATATATTCATCATACAGTGTAGATCGTATAATACTCGCGCTAGACTGAAGTCAATTATAATGTTCTTTGGTAATGTAAATGTTCTTTGCTCATTTTGGATAACTGAGGAAATGTAACCGTTTGATTAAGCGCTCGTTGCAAAACATTTCAAAAAACATTCTTCCTCCCCTGAAAGATTCATACACGTCTCTGTCTCCTCAGCGCCATCACAAGCCCCTACTGGCAACTCCTAACCACTTGAGAGAGCTGTCTTTAATAATTGGGAGAGTAAGAGTGATTCTTAGCTTTAAGAAATTTGATAAATTGCTTTTGTACTTAAGTTTGAAAGTATGAGTAAATTTCATGAATTCTCAGCACTTAAGACTAAAATGGCACTTTGAGAAGCTTGATAAATATGGGCCCTGGTCTTAAGTGTTGTAGCCAAAAATGTTCTTGGGTCTCTGGTTTTTTTTAGACCACATCTTAAGCTATCACTGTTTTGTGTGTGTGTGTGTGTGTATGTAACAGTCTGTTAGCTTTCAGTTGACACTGTTACAGTTTCCATTTTGTTCCATGACTGCATGACTAAACTTCTTCGAGAAGATGTGACTCAGCAGATATTCACTCAGGTGCAGAACAGACCATGACAGGGAACCCACAAATGTCCAACATAAAATCATCTTGTGTTCTGTGGTTTCCTCCTTCTATGTAATTCATTGAGGGATCTTTCCCAGATTGCATCAGGGTCGTCTGTGAGCCACATTAAGAGTTCAAATGGAAATAAGCTGATTTTTGCCTCCTTAGTTAGTGTTTACTTTAGTTTGGAGTTTCGATAGCAGCTAACATGCTTAATAACAGTTAGTAAACGCGAAAGTAACTAAGATACAGATCAAGCATCCGGAAATAAAAATAAAGATCATTGCAGGATCTTTAATCTTTGTCTTTCATACTGGCCCATAATAAGTTACTCTACTTTAAATGACTACACAAAAATGCTGTAATATTTGCTCTGTAATATTGCTCTGTTTGCATAGCAAAGCGGTTTATGTGCAATAGAGTCCTGTCAACCTTGAAGAATATTCTTCTTGCTAATTTCTGAGTCATGTGTCTGGCTGTTAAGGGTGTGTCTGGAGTTTCAGGAGTGTTCAGTAGGGCAGAGACCAGTGTATTTGTGGGATCTTTCATTCAAATGCTTTGACTGAGCTTTGTTGTAGAAATCTTTCCTCCTTAAAGACAAAGGGAGATTAAACGTAAGTAATCACAGGGGTTTCATGCTCACAATTTTAAAAGTTACATTTCCTCACAACGCGCACAGCATCATAATACACAATACTGCATAGCTCTGCAGGAAGTTTTAGAGTCTACCCGGGGTCAGAGACAGAGATAACCCAAAGTCAAGGCCTGACACAACATGTGTAATCATTCTTTGGGTTTCAAAAGTTCAAATGCATACATGGGATTGTAAAGAGGGAGGGCTCTTCATTATTCAAGAGCTTAACAAGCCAATATGTCACCAATTGTGTCTTCAGTGGTCTTTATCCAAAGTTCAATGAAATGTTTGTGAAGACTCTCATTATGTCACAGATCGGTCAGGCTCACTCACCCAATCACAACGCACTCCATCACCAGAGTATTAACCACACGCACCTGCAAGCCATCAACTCCCTCATCTGTCAGCATTTATAAGCACACACCTCACTGTACTCAATGTCCGATCTCGTTCAGACATAGTGGACTCTTATGGATAGCCTACTGATACATTGAGATGCCTACCTTGTTTACTTACCTGTTTTGTCTTCTCCAGAGTTACCTTCTGCTCCTAGCTCCAATGTCCTCTCCAGTCTCCATCGCATTGTTGGTTATCCCCATATTCATCATCTGAGGTGTGTGCTCACTTCCATCTCCGTCCCACAATCTCCTGCGAACCAAGAACCACGGTTACAAGCTCATTCAAGTCAAGAAACCTTACATCAGTCAGGATACTCACCATTCATCTGCACCCGCACCTGTTGCTGACAATAAACTCACCTGCTTTACCTTTATTCCTTTGTCTGAGGGTCATTCCGTGACAGAAGATCAGACCCACAAAGGAGTCAGCATCATGGGTGCACCTGACCCTTTCCAGGAGATCGTGGATGCGCTCAAGTGGGTTCTCACTCCACCACCAGTTCCACCATCACCTGTACCACCGGACATCCGTAACACCATTCCTTCTCCTCCGGTACTTTCCAGTCCCATGGCCAAACCAGCGCCCTTCTCTGGTTCAGCGGAGGAGTGCAATGGATTCCTGCTTCAATGCTAGCTGGTTTTTGAGATGCAACCGCAGCTGTATTCAACCGAAAAAGCCAAGATTGCATTTCTGATTACCCTAGTGAAGGGACGAGCGCTCCAATGGGCCGAAACCATATGGGCACAAGCTGGTACTGTAACCCTTTCCTTCGACAATTTTGTTGCTCATTTCAGAGAAGTGTTTGGCAGACCGGCAAGTGATACCACGGTCAGTGAACAACTTTATCATCTCCGCCAAGGCTCCCTTCCTGTTAACGATTATGCTCTGAAATTCAGAACCCTTTCAGCGGCCAGCGGCTGGAATGAGTGCTCGCTCCTCACTACTTACCGACAAGGCCTCGAACCAAGGTTGTGGCTCCAACTCGCAGCCTATGATGACACTTGTGGTCTGGAATGGTTCATACAGCTATCCATTCGATGTGCCAATCGCATGCAGTCTTGCTTTGAAGAACAGCAGCAATCTTCCTACACTCCACTCTTTTGCCGGCCAGACTCCATCATCCCTCCAGAACCAGGTCAGGAACCCATGCAAATTGATAACACTCGACTGTCCTATTCAGAGCGGCAGAGACGGCTGACCCTAGGTTTATGTCTATATTGCGGCTGCGATGGGCATGGGATTGCTACATGCCCAATTCATCCATCAAGACCTATGGTGAGTGTCATTAAGCCTGATATATTAAATATGCAGCCCCTCACCGCTATTGTGAACCTTACTGCTTCCGGTGTCTCCCTTTCAGTATAAGCCCTCCTCGACTCCGGGTCAGCCGGTAATTTCATCTCCGGGAATCTCTGCCGCCAACTCAGTCTCTCGACCACCTCCACCAAAACCATCTACCAAGTTCAATCAGTGACCAGCAAACCACTCAGCCGAAGACAGGTGCGTCACTGCGTGGGACCTCTTCACTTGCATGTAGGACAGTTACACGAGGAGACGTTACATCTGCTGGTTCTGGAGGATTCCACCGCTGATGTAATCTTAGGGCGCCCCTGGTTTGTGCAACATGATCCCATCATCTCCTGGAAAACTGGTGAGGTCCTGAAGTGGGGCAGTAACTGCTTCCCTGACTGTCTTCCACATGCAACTCAACCCAAGTCTCCTCGATTGATTACACTCCCAGTCAATTCCACATCCGTAGAGAGCCCCGTCGACAAACAGTCAGTGGAAATTCCTACCTGTTATGCCCCCTTCAAGGATGTGTTCTGCCCGAAGAGGGCCTCCCAGTTACCCTCGCACCGGCCATGGAACTGCGCCATTGATCTGCTTCAAGATGAGTCAGTGCCCAGAGGGAAGATATATCCATTATCACTCCCTGAACAGAAGGCCATGGAGGAGTACATTGAGGAGGATCTGCAACAAGGCTACATTCGCCTGTCCATCATTTGGATTGCACCGTTTTGACCAGCTAAGCTAACGTGACGCATACTTGTTAGTCATACATAAATGATAAAACAGGTGAGATTTCTGTAATAGACAATGTGTTTAAAAAAAACAACCAGGTTTATATATTTATCATCAATCAAACCAATTTGTTTGAATGTTATATATTTAAATAACTGAATATCACTTGTTCCACACATAGATATTTTTAACCATGCTCATGCTTTGTAACTGAATAAAGGAAATTGTGTTTGGGTTAATAGTTAATAAAATACTTGTTAGGTTATTAATGTTTAAACCATACAGATGGACATTTTATATGCAACTCAAATACATAAATCTTAAATTTCGTTTTTTGTTGAAATTAAGAAGCTTAATTTTTTTATTTTTTCCAAATAATGGTGTGGTTTTTGCATCCATAAAACTTCTTGCAGTGTTGCTATGTAGTTGCTAAGCCCACTTCCAAGTCTCTATTCTGGTTGTAAAATATGGATCTCACCTTCATTTCCCCAGCTATTTTATAGTCCGCAGGTGAAAACTAGAAGCCCCCTTCGAAAAGTTATAGCACTCTTTACTTCAAGCTGCATGGTTTTATGTTGTGTGGAATGGAGTTGCACCACAGTTCATTAGTTAAACTTATTGTCCTAAGTATGAGGAAAAAATAATAGTGAACATTTTTAATATAGGTGCATTGGTCAATAAATGCACACAGCAACCTTCCCCACATGTTATCAAAAGCTTTCGTCTGTTAAATTCTGACTTGCATGATTTTTTTTTTTCCTGCACTCTTACTCGCTGCATATTTGCATTGTCTTGTTCACATTATCTCTGCAGGAAGGAAGAGATCCAATGTAGTGATGTGGGTTGAGTGCCATGGTGTGTTTATGAGACAGTTAAGATTCCATCACGTGAGTTTAAGAGGGGTTATTCATACATATGTGCACATGCGCAACCAATATCAGTACCCTCTGAACCTGACTGTGGCCTATTCTGAACCGCCCGCACTGATTGCCTATCTCAAACTTAGAGGTGAGGAGAGCAGATGCAACCTTCATGCTGGAGCCCCTCGCCTGCTCTGCGATAGAGAGATGGCAGATGGAAATAAGCGTTTGTGAACAAGATACAGTGACATCATTAGTGCAAGGAACTGATCTCTTAAAAAACAATGTGTCGTTTTGGGCTACTGGGACAACAGAAAGTCTGAGGACAGTCTTACAAATACTTTGTGATTTAGTCTCAAACTATTTCAAATCACTTGCACAACTGATTGGATATGATTTAAAAAAAATATCTCTTGTTAAGGCAAATGTCTCTATAATTGCTCATATTTAGTAGGCTATTAGTCCTGTAGCGATTGTGCTGTGAACATGAATTATCTCTCAAATCACGTTGCTTACTAGTAGAGGAGCAATGAATTTATTTAATGAAAAATACAGCAATACTGTGAAATATTATTAAAATTTAAAACAACTATTTTGTTTTTAATATTACTGATGACGAAGCTGAATTTTCAGCATCATTATTCCAGTCTTCAGTGTCACATGATCCTTCAGAAATCCTTCTAATTGTTACGGAGCCGAGGAGAGGCAAGCGGATCCATTTGCAAGGCTTTTATTCAAGGACATGGTCACAAAACAAGCAAGGTTCATGCAATGGCAAACAGGTACAACACAGGCAAGACAAAGAGTAATCTTAGGGCAAGCGTGGGTCTACGATCGGCAAACAATATCCAACAGGGCAAGGCAGAGAGATATCCAGGTACACGAGCAATAGTCCAAGCGAGGTGCAAACAGAGTCCAAACGGCAAGGCAAAGGGTTAATCCAGAAAACACGGGCAAGAATCAAAACACTACAAAACAGGAAAGGCAAGACTATGACAACTAGTGAAGTGAAGTGACATTCAGCCAAGTATGGTGACCCATACTCGGAATTCGTGCTCTGCATTTAACCCATCCAACGTGCACACACAGCAGTGAACACACACCGTGAACATACACCCAGAGCAGTGGGCAGCCATTTTATGCTGCAGCGCCCGGGGAGCAGTGGGGGGTTCGGTGCCTTGCTCAAGGGCACCTCAGTCGTGGTATTGAGGGTGGAGAGAGCGCTGGACATTCACTCCCCCCACCTACAATTCCTGCCGGCCTGAGACTCGAACCCGCAACCTTTGGATTACAAGGCCGACTCTCTAACCATTAGGCCACGACTTCCCTAAGTAGCTAGCGCTAGGAGTAGCTATCGCTAGGAGAATGATATACAATACTCGGTGATCTGACTGAGGGAGTCCATGGTTTAAGTAAGGCGTGTGATGGGAATCAGCTGTGTGATCAGTGCAATCAGCTGTGTATGTGTCTTCATTGCAATGGATGATGGGAATTGTAGTCTGGGGGTGATGTGCAACAGTTAGTGTAGTGCAAGAGTCAATGTGGTGAGCGAGTGACCTCTGAACGGAAGTTCATAGACTGGATTCGTGACACTATGCTGATTTGGTGCTCAAGAAACATTTCTTATTATCAGTTAAAAAACAGTTGTGCCGCTTGATATTTTTGTGGAAACTATGCATTATTCAGGATTCTTTGATGAATAGAAAGTTCAAAAGAATATTATTTATTTTAAATAGAAATCTTTTCTAACAATGTACTTACTGACCTCAAACTTTTGAACAGTATATTGTTCATTGACGATATCTAGGAGCAAGAATATCACACAGATTTATAGGTGGGTTGGTTCAACTACGCAAACACCTAGCAACCACATAACAATGCACTAAAAACCACCCACAGCACCCTTGTTACGTGTCTGGTGTGCAAAACAACGCGCACTACGAAGGAGTACAATCAAAGAGTTCTTTTAATAATCCACAGACAGAGATGGACACAACCAAACATAAATTAAACGATAGCAGACAAAGGAACATAGGAGAACACAGGCTTTAAATACTGAACGTAATCAGGGAGGAACAGAAAACAGGTGTGTAACTAATTAATCAAAAACCATGGAAACAAACGAGGCAGGAAGACTGAGACATAGACAATGAACTAAAACAGATTATACATGTAACAACCCTGTAATCTTGGCGGTGGGTTTTGCGCTGACATGCATCACATAACTCACTTTTTTTTTTTCAGAAAACAAAACTATGAAAATCTAGTTTCATTTGCTGTTGTATTTCTATGTATTTTTCAATGTGATTCTCTGAATAAAGAAACCAAAACCATAACTAGTCATTTGTGCATTCAAGCTTATATTTGTGATTGATATTTAAGAATCACATCAATTTCCAATATTATCTTTGAACAACAAAACATGTAACAAAAGAGTAATGTGCATGATAAATGTAATTTTTATTTAATGGTGCTAGGTGCCGTGCCTGGACATTTTACTTAATAGGACAGATACTTAATGGGATAGTTTACCCCAAAATTTAAATTCTGTCATCATTTACACAGATGTCATCATGTACTCATGTAGTTTTAAACAAAATATATTTTGCATATGTTTTGTTGTCCAGAAACTGTAATTAAATAGGGAACAATGTGTTTTGAACCCCATTGACTGCCACCGTATGGACAAAAACATTTAAAATATCGTGTTCTCGAGAAGAAAGTAAGTCATATAGGTTTGGACGACATGAGAAAGAGCAGAATTTTTTATCCCTTTAATCATAAAAAAAAGCACCCCAGTTAGTGGTAGCATGGTTATAAAAACTAATTCTTAATTCTAATTATAAAAACTAATTCTAATTATAAAAAATAATTAAGTCTAATTCCGATATTAGTTTACAGGACTAGTTTTATGTCATGCTAAAGATGATTAAAGTGGTTAATTATAACGCCTCAAAATGGCTATAGTGATGTCCAGAGTGGCCTGATCACTGTTCTGTTATATCCTGTTGTTTTGCAACAACAGGAAGGCTGTCAATTTCTCAACCCTGTCCTGCATGATGCGAGCGGTACGACCCAACATCGTGGCGGTCGTCGTGAACCACTGCGCAAGCGTCAGAACGCAGAATAGCAGAAGTGCAACAGTGTCGAAATCTGGGCCAGTGTCCTGCTGGGTCATGGCTCCACCTCTTACGGCCATTGTGGACGCCTGAGTTCCCAGCAGCCGTGCCGCAAGGACCCCCGGATGTTCACCGCCAGCGTCATACACTCGAGCCCAGGAGAAACAGAAGAATGTAACAAAACAGGGAAGTGGTGGATGAATGAAAGGTTTTGCCATTGGTACATCACAGCACTTTCAAACTGTTGATCTCATCCCCACCCGCAAACCCACTTTGCTACTCCAAGTAGTAGACCACAACAATTCTATACAGTCACCTTGTATTTTTTCTTTTCATAAACACTTTGGAGGAGTGAATGGTATAATTGGAGTCTTAATAAGCCTCATTTGAATGCAGGTTCCAGTCGTGTAGGCCACATCTCAGTCCTGTTTCCACTTTCTTCCTACAGCTGTTGCTTCTGCACGATAGTGTGCAGATAAAATAAATGAATAAAAGATTTATATTCCTCTCATCAGCAGTGCATTCCTATAACATTCTAGATTATATTGCTGTTGACCTGATGTCTTTCGACCATTTTTCAATCAAAAATACACCCTTTTCTAGTTTCACTCATGACAGGCACCATCTTAAAAGCTGACGTTAACCACTTGGGAAGGTGTTAGAAACTCATTGACTATTAATGTGTCTGCCAGGGATTGTTCACCTTTGATATGTTGGCCTTGTTTGTTCCAGCAATGGTGTTGTTAATATTTAACCATAGCATTTTTATATTGGGACAGTATGAGCTGGTTTTTCAAGAGGGTGGAGAGCTTTTTAAGGGCCTGAGAAGTTTGTTTTACAATGAGGACCAACTGAGAGAAATTCTTTTCTTTTAAAATGTGTTTTCAAGGAAAAGGTCATTTAAGGGAAGTGAGAGGACAACCACATGCTAAAAATATGCAGAAGAAGCTTTAGTGTGTTTTTGATTTAATTGAAAACATTTGATTTGGGTATGATTAGGGTTTCATGGCCGAAGTGTACAGTGATTCTAAAGCAGGAATTAAGCAAGACAAATAGCTCAAGGCCATATGAGCAGTCTTTAATTGTTTCTAGGTAAGATGTGTGAGCGTGTTTGACAATCCAGTGCAGGCTGGATCGTATTAGTATCAGCAGGTCCGCCGGCAGCGTGACGCAGACATTCGTTTACTGACAGACGTAACACTATTGACGGTAAAATCCTGCCTGGAAGTGGGCGGGGCATTGCTCTCTAGTAAAAGGGGAAAAGAAACTTGTAATCCTGACGTTGGAAACCCCTATGTTAGCAATCAACGGTCCTCAGGAGACTAGGACACAAACTAAATAAAGCGAACTGGAACCGAAGTTACACGTCTCTGACCCAGTTTAGAGTTGCCAGATCTTGCAGGAGAAAAAAAGCGTAAAATGCGCGCTTTGCCTCACCATCTAAGCGAAAATAAGCAAAAACGTTTTTTTTTCTGGACAGAATATGCTAAATACGCATAAAATAACCAAACTTGCCTCAGGACAAGTTGATTGAAAATAAGCAAGCCCCTTTTATTTGTATTTTTCTGCACATAGGAGTTCCGAAAACACAGTGAAATACTTTAATTACTGTAAGCAATTAATTAATCACGGAATCTGTAGCCTATTCAAAGGACAATGCTCGTGGGTCATTTCTGTATGATGAAATATAGGCTATGTTGTGTAGGCTACATGAATCACTGTCATAGACACTGTATGATGAAACTGTACTTCACATATGTAGATTGGAAGTAGTTTTTTCCTTAAAATTGTGCAGACATTTGCTATGACAGCAGGGCCACTACGTCCTTGCGCAACTTTCAAAATTGCTAAGGCCATTTCATGTCAAATCTGTGCTTTATTTGTAGAAATATTGTTGGGAATAGTATTTAAACAGACCTACAAGTGTTGTTGATTAAATTTACAGGGCTAGAAAAAAAAGTAGGCTATACTATTCTTATACATTAAAATGTTTTTAGTGGCCACACTTGTCAGAGGCCCTGATGATAGCCCTGCCTGTGTGATTTTTGTCTTTTACAGTAGGACTTATTCACATTTATGACATTTTAAAATTATGTAATAGTTTGAAATGCTTAATGTAATTCTCAGGCATTTTATTATTTGTTTGCTAACTTTCTGCTTAGTCTGGCATTAAGAAAACTTCTCAAGAAAAGTAAATAAGGTACAAAGAAATCTCATTCAATAGATTCATATAGCGTTTTGTTAGCTCTTGGTTCTTAAATATATTCAGATGTAGACCGAGTCTGTGTTGGACTAAATAAGTTGTATTAAAGAGAGTATCTAAGGCTGCCGTACGTTACACACACAAGCACATTTGCAAGCACAGATGGAGAAGGAAGTTGGAAGTGTTGAGCAACTAAGGACGACATTGTGAAATACACTGTTCTAAACAACACCCTTTTCCTCCTTTACTGATCAGTTTCTCACTGTTTTACAGGTTCCCTTTCAAACATCAAACAAAATTTCTTAAGAAAACTGTGAGTGTGGTGCAATCATCATGCAGGCATTTAATTATGAAAGCCAAGTTAAATCACACATAGTAAAAGCTGTGTTCGTGGTGTGAGAAATGTACACATAACAGAATACAGTCTTCCTCACACAGAAGAGGAAGATTTATTCTATAAGTTTAGATGCTGTTAATTGAATTACCCAGCGATACATTATTTTAAGCCCTCTCTCTCTCACAAACACTCTCACTCTCCCACCTTCTTTTGTCATGGTGAACTGTTCCTTGTCTACCTGTTACTTCAACCTGTCCATCAGGTTTCATTTCCTCCCGCAGGACTCAAGCAGGAATGGTCACACCTCAACAGTTCAGAGTTTCCCTGTTCTCAATAATGAAATCCAACAATAAATATCTCAAAAAATAGATTTAGCAAGTACTCTGATGTGGAAAAATGTAAAATCCAGATTTGTGATGAGTTGACTGATGCAGATATTTTTAATAGAATCAAAGTCCACCTTGGCTATACTTTTAAACTATATTTTACTCTCTCTCTCTCTCTCTCTCTCACACACACACACACACACACACACGTTTGTTTCTGTGAATTGTGGGGACTTTTCATAGACTTCTATTATTTTTATACAGACCAAACTATATTTTTTATCCCCTAATCCAACCCTAACCCTAAACCTACCCCTTACAGAAAACCTGTTTGCATTCTTACACTTTCAGATAAACATAATTTACTATTTTTTATATTTTTTTTCCCTCGTGAGGACCATAGGCCCTACAATGTAGCATAAACAAGTACACACACACACTTTTATTAATAGAAAGAGTTTTGTGTGATGTAGTGTGCAGTGTATTATTTTATCCCAGATATATTTACATAACTTCATCTGTGCTTTGGACACACCTAAAGCCAATATTTTTTATTTATTCATTTGAATACATAATTGAATTGGATTAAAAAGCATTTGTGTCTTTCCTTTACGCCTTTAGAACAAATGAGTTTGTATACTGATTAAACCGACCTCATATTTCTCATTCATTTCCCTTATCTAAATCTTCATTTTCACTCATATCTAACCATATGGGTGTTTGCACGTCCCGTCTGTATTTCGTGTCCATGTTTAATATTTGGTTAAATCTCACCGTGACATGCTTTCTGTTGAGTAAACTAAGTGTTTGTGTGTTTTGAGAGGGCTAGATAGTTCAGTGCTTATCTAGCCTTGAACCAGAGTCTTTAACAGACCGCTGAACTCTTTGGATTGTGGACCCTGGCTGTGTATTTTAGATAACTATACCTCTGTACCGTGGTGACTCATGAACACAGATTTCAAAAGATCTCCAAAATTCCAGTCACGAAACAGGAGATTGTAGCTGTGAATGATTAATGTTGATGTGTATAGAGTTGGACATGTAAATGCACTGATGTTTAAAAGAAGCCAGCTAAAGTGAAACCAGGAGTTTCACTGCATAATGGAAACCGAATCTCAGCAGCTGTGGCTAAATGGGTGTGTGTGTGTGTGTGCTAGTATGTTTTTGACAGCAGTAATAAAATGTGGTCAGACACACAGGATTCCAGTATAGTAAAAATCATTTAATTCAATAAAATAGTATATAGCAGTAGACCAGTTGTACCTTTATCATTTTTATAAGACTACTTCACTGCGTTTCCAATACTGTTACAATGAGTTGCATCATACCTCTGCAGTACAACTCTTCCCATGACAACCACTGCCCCAGATATGGCGAAAGGAATTTAAATAACAGAATATTAAACAGTAGATATCTCACTTTAAAACCCGTACAAAAATACTTTACAGACGAAATACATGACAGGGTTTCCAGATTACCAGAGTTATGCCGAGCACACGGTGGGATATTGCGCAATCCAGGCGCACAGTCCACTTTCATGTTTTTTTCTCGGTTGTAAACGCATCGAACGAGCGATCGCCCGTTTTTAAACGAATCACAGAAAACTTTTGTTGTAAATTCTGCACTCTTGAAAGTCACTGACAGTCATTAAGCACCGCAGAAGTCCCGTCAGCACTGGCCGGTGGCGGAGAGCAGGTTGCGCAGCGTCGCCAGCTCGCGCGACAGCTGCTCCACGCGCTTCTGTAACCGGTCGTTCTCGGCCGCGAGCTCGAGCACTTTGTGCTGCGTCTCCATGTTGCGCATTTTGGCTTTGTCTCTGCTTTTGCGGACGGCGAGATTGTTCCTCTCGCGCCGCTGTTTGTACTCGTCGCTGTCCTTTTCCAGCCTCTTCTTCCCTTTGCCGCCAGAGGCCATCTTGCCGCCAGACTGAGGAGATCTTCCCTTACCTGGCGGCGCAGGTGTACCTGGCGGGCTCGAGCAGGAGGAGGACGCGGTGGAAATGTTACCCAGGCTGCCGCTAGGAGCGTTCTGGTACTGCAGATAGGAGCGCATGTCAAAGCCCCCGGAACCATCCATTGGCGGCTCTTCGTGTCGCCAGTTAGTTTTGGCAAAGCTGCCCAGAAAGTCCGGGCTGAACACGGCGTCAATGCGCGTCTCCTGGAGCTCCGGATACGCCAGCTGGTTCGAGTTCCGCTCTGTCAGCGAGATGTAGTTCTTGTAGCTCTGTAACGCCGCTCTCTTGCTCTTGTTTTCCTCGGAGAGAAAGTCGCTGTAGATTCCCAGTGCGCGGTGCCGGGCTTCGTCTTGGCTGGCCAGATGCTGGTACTGGGGCGAGTCCAAATAGATGCTGAAGTCTATGGCTTTCTCGTGCTCAGAAATGTCATGAAGCTTCGTCATGGAGCCGTTCGTAGGCTGCTTGCAAATTCCGTCACTGACCGGACTGCTGCTGGCGTTAGTGCTGTGGAAAGCGAGGTAGTCCCCCTCGTAAAAACCGGCCACTTCCATGGATCTTAACACCCGCCGGATTGCGGCAGGACAGAGATCAGGGTCTCGCCTTCCCCTGATAACTTCGCAAGTGTCACCGACGGCACCTCAAAACTCACGCGAAAATTCGAGTGTCTTCCGTCGGTAGAAATAACTAGATGACTTTTGTCTAGTTACGTAGGTGATAAGTTGCTTGCCCAGCGCTCGCTGGAGAGCTCGAGTCAGTTCCCATGCCTCGGAAAGGGGTGTTTTATAGAGGTGTGAGAGGGGGCGGCGATTCACTGTTTGGTGTGACGCGTTTTTCTGGTTTTGACAGCAGACACTCAGAACTCAAAAGTGGGGTCTGTGAACATACGAGTGTATAACAATAGAAAATAAACACTGTATATACGAATGTGCTGACTTTATAGGCTTTCCTGCTTAACCGTCCACCAAAAGATATATATATAAAAAAAGATTCAGAATGAGATTTATTGGCTATGTTTTCACTTACTATAAGGACTTTGTCTGGGTGAAAAAGAATATACATACATGCATACATACAGTATGTACACGGTATGCATGAATATACAGTATGCATAAATATACTCACACACACACTCACACACACACACACACACACACAAATATGCTATTTACAAATAAGCAGAGGTGGGTAGTAACGAGATAAATTTACTTCGTTACATTCAGTGTTGGGGAAAGTTACTTTTAAAAGTAATGCATTACAATATTGCGTTACTCCCTAAAAAAGTAACTAATTACGTTACTTAGCTACTTTTTATGGAAAGTAATGTGTTACGTTACTTTTGCGTTACTTTTTAAATATGAGCAGGGCTTGATTGTTTTTAATACAAGAAATTACATTAATACAAATGTAAAAGCCCTGTATATTGTGAAGGAAAAGTAAATTCACGTCTGTAAAGTAAAACTCAGGATAAGAAGGTTCAACACTCTTTGGCAATAAAAAAAAAACAATGAAGTACAATTGTTAGTTTATCTAAAGTCATTTTTGCTTATTAGTATGGTTGAACTGGATCATCAAAGGTCAGCAGCAAAGACATTGGTTTATAAAATGGGATTAGATACATTTGTGTTATTTAACATATTTAATTATTGCAGTTTGCGTCATATTCTGAGTTTGCATTTCACTGTTTTAATTCATTTTGATGAATACTAAATCTGTTTTTTGTGAGTGGGATGAATTCATGCACATTCACATTTAGATCTATAGAAACAGCATGCTCACACAGCGCACTGTCAGTCAATAAATGGGGAAAAAGTAACTGGCGTTACCTTTTTTGAAAAAGTAACAGATATTTTCTTGTAAATTAAAAAGTAATGCGTTACTTTACTAGTTACTTGAAAAAAGTAATATTATTACGTAACTCGCGTTACTTGTAATGCGTTACCCCCAACACTGGTTACATTTACTTGAGTATTTTTTTTGGGTAACTAATACTTTTAGAGTATATTTTAAAATGGGTACTTTTACTCTTACTCAAGTATATTTTTAGAGAAAAAAACGGTACTTTTACTTCGTTACTGTGGGTGACTCTCCTCTCGATACTGTATCTTATTCTTAATGCAATACAAGTTAAAAATGCTTCGGTTTATTCCAAACGCGCCGTCTACTTTTCTCTGGACAATGAACGATGCCCATTCGCGAATGATTTATTCTTTTGAGTCGATTCTGTTTAAAGGCTTTATCAAACCAGTTGGCAAACCAGTGAATCGGTTCGCGAATCAGTTTGAATGATTCGTTCAGTTCCCTGCCGCACGCGCTGAGTCTCTGAAGCGGTTCTCACTCAGATAACAGAGAGTTTAAGAACATCAAGAGCGCTGAAGACGTGGCTTTGGATCTACAGTCAGGTGAAAGCAAATCTGCAAAGGCTTGTTTGCTAAAGCTATATGAAGATCTTTTATTAGATGAACACCGCGTGTGCTGTCTACTGTTCCACAGGTATAGGCCACGATACCACTGTGACATTACCAGTTTGTTGTATGTAGGCTACCTTACATTAAATACAATGTATAATTTATACATTAAATAAGCTGTCACACAGAGTATGAAATGAACACCCGCGGAACCCGCGTTAGCTCTGCACAGCAGAGACACAATTAATATTCATATTTTTACAATATTTACTCTTGCAAAAATATAGGCTACATTTGTTTACATTTTGCAGAACAGAAGATCCGTCAATATGCATTTGTTTCGTTATGTTCAGAGCAGTCATGTGAGGCGTTTTCAGAGGTTTCAGTGTCAGAGGTTATAGGATAATACATAATTAATTTACTTTAAAATATAATTTAATTCAGTGATGCAAATCAGAATTTTCATCAGCTGTTACTCCAGTTTTCGGAGTCAAATGATCCTTCAGAAATCATTATAATATATCGATTTATTACCAGTGTTAGAAACAGTTTTGCTGCTTAATATTTTTTGGAACCTGTGACATTTTGTTCAGTATTCTTTGATGAATAGAAAGCTAAAAAGAGCAGCACTGATAATAAATCAACATGATTTCTGAAGGATTATGTGACTCTGAAGACTGGGGTAAAGGCTGATGAAAATTCTGATTTGCATCACTGAAATAAATTACATTAAAAAAAAAATATATATATACATATATATTTTGAACGGCAGTGTGTGTGTGTGTCTGTGTGTGTGTGTATACACATACACATTACATAAATGTAATCTATACATCTAAATAAAAATAGTCTATATTCAGTACATATATGATCCAAAGTAACTAGTAACTAACTACTTGAGTAGTTTTTTTATCCGATACTTTGGTACTCTTACTCAAGTAACTATTCAGACTATTACTTTTACTTGAGTAAATATTTCTACAAGTACTTGTACTTTTACTTGAGTACAGTTTTTGGGTACTCTACCCACCTCTGCAAATAAGGCATAACACAACAGACATAAATAAGATACGTTGAAGTAATTGTATAGTCTATCATTATTTCTTATTTAAAAGTTATGCAGTATTGATTTTATTTTATTAGTTTATTTATCTGCTCTACATAACTCTAGACCGAACTTTTTTTGTAAACTAATAAAATAAAGAGGGTACAGCTATAAATGCAGGTTTTTCGGAGGAGCAGTCAGTTGCTATTGCCATGGACAACAGTCATTATTCATCAATATATGATATTTGACTATAATAAAGTCTTTTCGAGAGCTGTGTAGTAATTAAGCAACAAGGCACCAGAGGATGTGCAATCAGTCATGCCTAAAGGCTGTTGTTAGCCATGACTATATTTACAATATAGCATATAATTTTGAGAGAGTTGCCTTTTTTGGGGGGTGAATGGTTAGAACATAATAAAAATACTATTTTTTTTAAAGCAAATTCATTAAATGTCTTTATTAAAGTTGAATATATAGTCCCTGATATAACAACAAAAATAAGATTTTCTCTAGGGGCTGAACATGTCAAGGTTGTTACTATATTACTGAATGAACAGGTCTGGAATGCTGTATTGACCAATCAGTTTCTAAGATCACCGGA
Source organism: Barbus barbus (assembly GCF_936440315.1). Classification (NCBI taxonomy): domain Eukaryota; kingdom Metazoa; phylum Chordata; class Actinopteri; order Cypriniformes; family Cyprinidae; genus Barbus; species Barbus barbus. The sequence goes on along the minus strand of NC_136757.1, from coordinate 15,490,289 downwards.
AGTGTCCGTTTCATTTAAAGGTCTGTGTTTTCCATTGGCTTCTATACAGGCCTGTCATCCTGCAATATGATCCACACTTTATGTTCACACAATAAATTTAGCTAACCAGTTTTATTCACAATACTGATTAATATCACATCATATCATTGTCTAACCTTCAGCAGAATTTCAATGAAATTATTACAGATATGTTCCAGAGTCAGAGGCGTTGGCTGCTGCAATAAACTTGATAATGCCTCTTCAGTGATGTGGTTAGTCTGCCATCTGGTGGGTATGAGAAGGATTGCACTGCAATAGCTGATTAACTGAATTTCATCATTGTCCTCTAGAAGCTTCACTGTCTCTCTCAATATTTTCTTTTCTTATTCAGTTCCTGAACATCCCCCATCATAGCGCAACGTCTCGCAAGATCTGACTCATTAAGCTGTCAGCACATAGTGAAATTATATACATTTTCATGTCAAATATCTCCAACATTGTGTATTTATTATGATTGTTTGTGTTGTTTATTTATTATCATTATATATTATTTATTGTACACATTCTGTTACTTTTTATAGAGCACCAGCGACGCAAAACCTACATCAAATGTTTGTATTGTGATTTTGGACTCTCTTCTGTCTGAAATCTTCACTGTATTCAACATTTATGTATAGTGTCATGGACTGTTTGGACCAAAATAAAGGCGATTAAATTATGACAAATCGTTTTATATGGAAGAAATACATTTGTTTTTATTTTGAACGAACTAATTACTTCTTTGTCTTCTAAAAGTGTGTTTTTTGTTACATAGACATTGTATTTCGCATTTACTTGTGAAATGACATTACACCGGTACTAGTTTTGCAAACTAAAAATACTGAATTTAATTTGATTGTTAATAACACTATGAAAAATATATATTTTAGACAAAGCACAGAAAATACCACGATCCACATACACCACAATTTTACATCAAAGTAATTAAAATTAATCACCTTCAGTGTAGCCTGTTTTATGATTGGTTGCATCCGGGTGGGGTCAGGACATTTTTGCTTTCTAATTGGTCGTCATGTTTGTTATGGGAACGTGTTCTAATTTCTGATTGGATGAATGCTGTAGAAAGTCGAACGCGATTGGTGGAGAGAAGAGACGCGGAAGAGGGCAGACAGAGGAGTGGAGTTCAGGATGCGGATTTAACGCATCCGCTGCGCCTGGACCGGATTGAATATGGCGAGCACCGAGAGCAAAAGCGGGTCTTCGGAAAACTTTCACACACCCAAGCCAAGTGGATCGGACCTGCCGGGCGCGAGACGGGGTCCACAGCATGCAGGTGCTCAAGAGCTCGCGGAGTTATACTCGCCAGGTGAGAATTTACACCGGTAGCAGCTACTTGGGTTCGTTACGTTTCCCGTCGGCGCCGGTGTAAATTAGTGCCGAATTCTGACCCCCGCCAGATTATTGCCCCCTAGTATTGGTAGGTTTAGGGTTAGGTGTGGGGGAGTGGTTAGGATTAGGCAATCAGGTAACGTTAGCGATTTCAACGAGGGGGGTAATAATTTGGCAGGGAGTCGAAAATAGGCACAACACCGGTATCCGCCCGCCTCTGCCCACACCGAGGATTGAGCGGACTGCCAGCCACGAGTTTCCCCTGGACAGCACAGTCACGGAGCCGTAGCATTCGCCTCGTAATCTATAGTAGTGTGCTTTGAAGGTGCACGTAGCAGAGAGCGTGCATATTCAGTCAGAGGTCTCTGCGGGGGTAAACACGACGCAGCTATTACTGTAACGTTACCGTTAGCATATAGGGATGGATTAATGAGTGATGTTTATGTGGCAACGAGTTTGAATGAGCGCAGCGCCCCATTAGTGACGCCAGTTATCAGATGAGCCGAACACAATTGTCTGTGGCAAATTTCACCTAACGTTAAATATGGTATTAACAGTGGCGGTTTAACAGTTCAGAGGGGGTGCTAAAAAAACTAATTAAATTGAGAGAAAGTAATGGACGCCTAAACTTTAGCTATCAGTTTTTTTTATATACAGCAGCTTCAAAAATGGCATATTTAACTTTTTTTCTGTGGTATTAAACTTCTCATATGCCACTGTTATTTAGTAATATTTAGGGGAAGTCGTGGCCTAATGGTTAGAGAGTCGGACTCGTAATCCAAAGGTAGTGGGTTCGAGTCTCGGGCCGGCAGGGATTGTAGGTGGGGGGAGTGAATGTCCAGCGCTCTCTCCACCCTCAATACCACGACTGAGGTGCCCTTGAGCAAGGCACCGAACCCCCAACTGCTCCCCGGGCGCCGCAGCATAAATGGCTGCCCACTGCTCCGGGTGTGTGTTCACGGTGTGTGTGTGTTCACTGCTGTGTGTGTGCACGATGGATGGGTTAAATGCAGAGCACGAATTCCGAGTATGGGTCACCATACTTGGCAGTATGTCACTTCACTTATCACTTATTATATACTAATGCCAGCTGCCAAATATGGCACTTACAAAGTAATATAATTTATGAACGAATATAGAAAAGAGAGAAAGTTGGGATTTTTTCTATTTTCAATTCAATAAAAACTAAAATTTTATTTTTTTGTACAATTCATAATTATTATACAATTAAACTATTTCCACACGGGCACACATTGCGGGTGATAACCTCCCCGTGCTTTTTTACATGGTATCATGTGTCGATGATTGCCAGAGATAAGCATCAAAAATTGGCAATAGGCTATTAAGAGGACTTAGCATTTCCAATGAATGTAGGCATGTTACATTCTTCTTCTTATTAGGCCTATTATTATTAGATTACTTTTATTAATAAATTACATGAAAATATTGTGCCGGGGCTAAGCAAGTTTCTGATGGGGCTATAGCCCCGTCAAGCCCCGCCCTAGCGCCGCCACTGGTTATTAATCATCGAGCATAGCATTAGTTCTGGCAGGTTACTTTAGTCAAGCTCGCATCAGCTGACTCAGCTGATCCCCATCTACCAATAGGAATACGACACCTATCTAAGCATCCATATATAAGGTTGTCGGTATTATCAGGAGTTTTCGCATTGCTCAATAGCTAATTACCCTCCTCCATCCCCAACTCCTCCACTGTTAGTCAGGATCCAGCCTTGTGTTTCTCTTTTGAATCAGACAAATTCAAAAATGTATACACAAAATTACTGAACTTTTAAAAAATCTGCAATACTTTTGTTGGTTCTGTTCTGTTTACCCTGGGGGGTTATCGCTGCTCTCCCTGCTCTCATCCATGCTAGGCTGCATGGATGCACAGGGAGTTCTTGTCCAGAACAGAACCATTCCACCAATCCAAACTATATGCTAATTGTCAATCATCTTTGACGATAGTGGTCCTGACAGAAATACCCTTTGTGCTCATTTCTCTCATAGTCCCAAGGGAGTAATTCTGTGCCAGGAATAGTTGTAGTAGCTGTCAGATACTGACAGGAGATCGCTTTGATGTCTTGATTACCACATAGATGTATTCAGTAATTTCTTTTATAGTTTAAAAAGTTGTACACATAAAACATACGGTATTTTTGAGTAATAACATCAGAACGACTTGCAGACTAAAAGCTGTCTTTTCTACAAGGAGCAAGTAGCGGTCCCTTCATGGGTGCCGCTACTATTTACATCACATGACTAATTATGCTAAGCAACGGACTATTTTTACATACAGCACATTTAGCAAGTGTTTTATGTGATTTACCAAGCATAAACGTAACAGTTATGGGGAAACCATCCTAACAAGAAATATAACGGTAACCAAAAAGTTAATGGTAGTCATTGACTTCCATAGTGTTTTTTTTCCCTCAATATTGTTGAAGTCAATGGCTACCGTCAACTGTTTGGTCACTAACGTTATCCAAAATATCTCCTTTTGCGCTCAAGAGAAGAAAGAAACTCATATAGCTTTGGAACAACGTGAGGGTGAGTAAATGATGACAGAGTTTTAAATGAACTATCCCTTCAATGCAAACAAAACAAGTAAAGCTCATTTTAAAGGTGCTTTCAAATTAGCGAAAAAGTCTGTTGTCCATTGTCAACAGTATGGCGATATATGAAGCACAGCTAACGCAGAAGTCAAAATGGCTTTCTGTTGGTCAACTCAGTGAATCTTTGATCATCTTAAACCCATTGCATGGAGACATCTTTCGTCTTCACTCAACATTTCCAATTGCATGGATTCCTATTAAAACGAAAATGTGATGCTAAATGTGACAGAACCTTGACCGCATTGTCACAACACACAAAAAGATGACAAACATCCTAGATGTGAAGCGGCAGCAGTTAGTAAACAAACTTAATGCATCCAAGCCAATAGGTATCAGTACAAAGTCCGAAACGGCCACTATTGAATATTGAAAACCTCTTGAAAGCACCTATAAGGACGGTGTGGGGTTGACTCTTTGTTTTTATCTTAATAGCAATGTATTAAAGATGAATAACAAAAAGATAAATAATAAAATGCTATTTTCTAGTATTAGCACAACAGGTTCACACAAAACCAAAAGCCCACAATAGATGAATAGATTGTGCTGCTCAGTAAACCCGAGTGTGCCCTGGGAGGAGGAACTCCATCAGTACCAGCAGAGAACAGTGGACATTGTGTAGGGGACAAATTATTTATATGAACAGAACAGGAACGGAAGCAAAACAAAACAAAACGTCACAGTAAGCAGAGCAGTGTGAGGGTGTGGTAGCTGTGAAAGGTATGAGTTTGTTGGCTGAGGTTCAGGGTGAAATGGAGCAGGACTGATGTGGGTTTCTGGGTAGCATTAGATTTAGTGCTTCTCTAAATTCGCATCAGTTTCCTCTGATAGTCTTGTTCTGTTTACAGTCAATATGGTGATTCAGGGAGTGTTTTGACTCAGTATTTCGATGTCGGATTAGCGCTGAATGAATCAGTCACCTTGGAACAAACACGGCAGTATTTCTAGATTCTGTCAGCTGTGGTGTGAATCATGTTTTTGGTCACTTCAGATATTTTCTGCAAAGTGATTCTGCGCTGAATTCAGGGCAAAGGTGAATTTGCCCTTGGCACATAATTGGAGCTGTGAAAGGACACAGTGTGACATTGAGATCATTGCTTCACAAACTCATAGCATATCTATCTGTCTCATTCATCTATTCAAATATTAGATGCTTTCGCTACAGTATCTATGATAATGAAGCTGCCGGTTTAGTTACTTTCTTTATGTGGCTGAATTGTTGATTTGCATTTAGCCACTTGTTCTCATAGAAAACCATGGGAGATTTAGTTTTCTAAAGGAAATGGGATTTATTTGGTTGATTTTCTGTAGCCTAATGGTTAAGGGTTGAGGCTGCTAACACACTTCAGTAAAGCTACCTCAAGGAGACACTAGAGATGCATATCAGGGCTCGCAAAATCGCTAGCCCGACGTCCCGGAGCTATTGTGTTTTCCAGTCGGGCTCCCAAAATGTATCACTGCCCTGCCCGACGGGCTACCTTACATACAGGGCTCCCACGCAGTGTTCCCTCTAAGCTGAGCGCGCGCGCGACCGCGCTCTTCTTCCACCGCGGCCGCGCAGAAGAAATAATGTGCCTCGCGCACACACAAATGAGTTGGGAAGCCATTTGATTGAATGCCGCCAGTAAAAGGGAAAGAATAGCAATGCTCGGGCAAACCGCTATAGAGCTGATGTCACGACAGAGTTAGAACCGGTTTCATAGAAAGAGAACGATATGCACCAAATGAGTCGCTGTAGAAACTGAATACTTCAATGGTTGCGGTGCGCTCAACACGAGAGACAACGCAAACGCAATGACGTGAAATAAAACATGCTCATGTATTAAAGAAGAGTGGCTTGATTAAGTGCTGGAAATAGCGGAGGATGGGCAAAGAACGGTAACAAAACTCTGAAACATGAACAGTCACACACAAGTGTATTGTACAAACTGTACTTCATAACGATGTTTAGACAGCTATAGAAGAATATATGTTCACTTTTTTTATATTTAACTTGCAGATCTCAGCTTAAGTTTTGCTTCAGTTTGTATTATATTCTATTCTATTCTATCAGTTTAAATAGTTTGTTTTGATAATATATTAGGCTATATTATAAACCTGATAAATAATTGACCTTGTTTTTGAGTCTTTGACTTTGAGTCTCTTGCTCATCAAGGCTGTATTTATTTCAAAAATACAGAAAAAAAACAGTGATATAGTGAAATATTATTGCAATTTCTAATATTGGTTTCCTATTTTAATACCTATACTATAACATAGCATTTATTCCTGTGATCAAAGCTGAATTTTCAGCATCATTACGCCAGCAGTGTCCCATGATCCTTCAGAAATCTTTCTAATATGTTGATTTATTATCAGTGTTGAAACTGTTGTGCTGCTTCATATTTTTTTGGAACCCGTGTTATTTTTTCTTTGATTCTTTGATTAATAAAAAGTTTAAAAGAACAGCATTTATTCAAAATAGAAATATTTTCTAACAATAAAAGTCTTTTAAAATCCATTTAACACATCCTTGCTGAATAAAGTTTATTTAACGTTCTTTAAACTTTTTTAAAGTATCTTTAAAAAAGAAAGAAAAACATTTCTGACCCCAAACTTTTGAATAGTTTATATTGTAACACAAAATCTCTATTTTGACTAAACACTGTTCTTTTTAACTTTTTACTTTTAAAAAATATCACAGCTCCCAAAAAATACAGTAAAAAAAATCAAATCAAATAAAAAAGCAGTACAACTGTTTCCAACATTGATTAAAAATCAGCGTATTAGAATGACTTCTAAAGGATCACGTGACTCTGTAAGCAGTAAATACTGCTTTGCTTCACAGGAATTAATTAAATTTTAAAGTATATTAAAATAGAAAACATTTATTTGAAATTGCAATAATATTTCACAATATTATTTTGTGAAATATTATTCAGTATTTTTCATCAAATAGATACAACCTTGATGAGCACTTTTGAACTGCAGTGTATTGTACAGTAAAACCTAAAATGTACATCATTTAGTTACATCAAGGGTCAAATCAAATATAAATAGCACATCAAAGTTCAAAGTTACACACTTTTTTTGTGTGCGTGCTGTACAGGTCTGATATAAAGAATGCTTTTGTTCAGGTGCCCGAAATGTCAACCCAATAGAGAAGTTTTGCTCAGCAAGACAAAAAATTAGAGGGAACATTGCTCCCACGGGTCCTTACATTGAAGAGTTTTTAAGGCCTTAGACCGTTTTAAATACGTTTAATGGTATAAGAAATAATTGTTCAAATTCTGCAGATACCTTGTAAATAGTCAAATAAAACTCTTTCCTTGATATTCGTTGATATTTGTGTATTGAAAATGTTTTTGATTGACATTTATGGTCTTTATTTTATTTGGGCTAGTTAAATTAATTTTTGGGCTACCAAAATCTGAAGAGTACCTGCCCGAAGGGCTACCAGGGATTTAGAAATTTTGCGAGCCCTGATATATAAAGAATATTTAAAAAGTCCAACATTGACATTTAAGTAAATATATATATATATATATATATACACTCATCAAAGCCAAATTTTGTGCATTACTGTTATTTTTGGACCCTTTTGATTGAAAGATCTTGGCTCTCTATCTCTTTCTCACAGGAAAAAGATGTCAGGAATGGATCAGTGTGCTTCTTTGCTTTACCCTCATGGCCTTCAACTTCTGTTACCTGGTAACATACTTCCACCTGGGACATGCCTGGTACATCCTCCTGGGCATAGGTTGGTACAACAAACAAACCCACATACACATCAGTGCTTAATAAAGTAGTGGTAGGCACAACAGAAGAAGTTGCAAATTACAACTTGGAAATTCCCATATTTAAGCATGCTAGAAGCTGCCAGAATGTTTCTCTGAGTGACTTGCAACTACCAAAAACGACTTTTTTTTAATTTTTTTTATGGGAACTGAAAGACATTTTGGTTTATAATAGGATTTGGAGATTGATTTTATTCTCAGATTCTGCTGTGTGTGTGTAGTGGCAGGGATCCTGACCGCAGACTTTGCCTCTGGTTTGGTCCACTGGGGTGCTGACACATGGGGTTCAGTGGATCTGCCCATCGTTGGGAAGGTACAGGAGTGAAGCAGTCTTTTTCATGTTATTAAGTGTTGCCAGAGTTATTTAAGGTAAAACAATTAATAAAATACTGAGAACAAATAGATATTGACTCACTGGATTATGTTGATTTTTAGAACATTTAAGATTTGTGTTTGTAAGTTTATCTTTTAAATGTCTTCTAAACAAAATATGAATGTCAGGTCAATATTCTCAACTACTAAATTGTACAAGCAAAGTTACTTCTCTTAACTTTTCCTTCATCCCAGGCCTTCATTCGTCCATTTCGAGAGCATCACATCGATCCAACAGCTATAACGCGCCATGATTTCATTGAGACAAATGGTGATAACTGTATGTTGACTATCATCCCTCTGGCTAACATGGCTGCAAACTTTTTGATGCTCTCACCAGGTAAGACGTCAGATATATTATCTGTCCATTGGAGAGACAAATGATGAACCACATTTATTTCATATCGTGCTGTTCTCTTCTCAATCTGTCTTCAGCGGAGATCTATCGGAACTACCCCTGGTACTGTTACGTCTTTGCTTTAGCCATTTTTGTTACATTGACCAATCAGATTCACAAGTGGTCACACACATATTTTGGGCTTCCACGCTGGGTGACGTTTCTTCAGGACTGTCACATCATTTTACCACGGAAACACCACAGAGTTCACCATGTTTCACCTCATGAAACCTACTTCTGCATTACCACAGGTACATGCACACAAACAATAAGCACTTTCGTGCCCATATCTTCCTCGTTTGATCACACTTTCTATGGCAGTACATATCAGTGCTTTGTTTATGGTCTGTATTATGTACATTTTTGTTTAAAATTTTCTTTTGAAAGAAGTCTCTAATGTTCACCAAGTCTGCATTTATTTGATCAAAAATACAGTAAAAACCGTAATATTGTAAAATGTTATCACAACTATATTTTTACAGCTGTTTTCTTGAATAATGTATTTTTCAGATGCAATTTATACCTTTGTGATGGCAAAGCTGAATTTTCAGCTTCATCACTCCAGTTTTCTGTGTCACATGATCGCATTCAAACCATTCTAATATGCTGATTTGGTGATCATGAAACGTTTCTTACAATTATCAATGTTATAAAACAGCTGTGCTGCAAAAGTTATTGTTGATTTGTTTGTGTAAAAGTTTTTAATTTACCACTTTTGATCATTTTTAATGCATCCTTACAAAATGTAAATATCATTTTTTTTCAACAAAAACAAACAAACCCCAAACCTTTGAAAATGAGTATATATGGTTCAATGATCTGACATTATTTAAAAAAAAAAAACTTATCTATTAATTATATACAAAAATACATGTGGTTCATTCAATACATGTGGTTTTGGAAATTATATCATAAAGAAGACAATTATAGATCCTCGTGAGTGTGATACTGCCCAAAAACGCTAAAATCTAATGATATTTATGAATTTATAATTTGATATTTGTAAAAAAAAAAAAAAAAAATTACCTTGAAAAGAAACTTTTCCAAAAAAAAATTAAGGTAACACTTTATTTCGATAGTCCACGTTAGACTTTGCAACTACATGTCAACTAGCAGTCATTAGAGTATTAGTAGACTGTCTGCTTAATATCTTCTAACACTTTATTTTGATGCGTCCACAACATACAACATACTGACTATGAGAAACTTTGCAAGCATGTCAACTTATTCTACTACCCCTAAACCTAACCTAACTGTCTACTCTGAGAGTTAGTAGACATGTAGTTGACATGTAGTTACAAAGTTACTTATAGTTAGTAGAATGTCTAAAGTGGACTATCAAAATAAAGTGTAACCATAAATAATAATAATTTTTAAGTGTACACTTCACATGTACTCAGTGTAAGAAAAATGTACATCCTAAGACATTTTTAGAGACATTTTTAAACTAGTATTTTAAATAATACGATTCCAATTATATACAAATTGAAGTCAGTCATACTGTTACATGTCATTGACCTAAATGTCTTTGTATGTGCAGGCTGGTTGAACTATCTTCTAGAAAAACTGGGATTCTGGAGAAACCTGGAAGATCTGATCCAGAGCCTGACAGGAGAGAAACCCAGATCAGATGACTTCAGATGGGCCCAAAAAACCAAGTAGTCTTCCTCTGCCACCAACCCACCTCCCCTACCTCAGACCTGCTTACAGGAGAACAATCTGTCTCCGTCTATTTGTCCTCCCTCAGACAGAACAAGAGGAACAGCAGGATATCAAAGCCCAATTTAGAAAGCCATTAGCAAAAGTTAAGTGAAAGGAGGTTGACAGAGCGATTGAAAGCAATATCCCACTCTGCTCACTCTAAAGATCCAAATATCTAAACTTGAGACATTTGTGAAATGTTGAAAACTCTTCAAAGTGCAAAAAACAAGCAAATTTAAAATGGCAATACTTGAACAAAGTGGGCTCTCTTCCGGACACCTTCTCATCCTTCAATTGCTCAAAGCTTTGCTTACTAGCTCGTTTCTAAGGGACTGGCCTCTGCTCTTGGGTTTGGCCTTTGGGACTGATATCTCTTGCTCTCACCCTTCTATTGTTTGGGGTTAACGTGCAGTAAACTCAAGGCATTTTGACCACAGAGGGCTGAAAACACGTGTCTTCATCTGTTGCTTGTGTCTGAACGGACAGAGCAGCATCATATGCAGTCTTACTTCAGTACGCCTTAAAAGACGAATCGCAAGAAACTTGCTCAGCTTGGCCTCATCCTTACACTTCATTCATCTTTTCATTATTAATGCTTTCTTTTGAAGCACGTTTGCAAATTCAGAGGTGCTGGAATCAGTCAGCTGTTGACCAAGTATATTAGAAGTATTTCCACATAGGTCAATATTTAGGTCATGTAGTGTTTCACTGTGAATAAGCCATGAGATCTACATTGGTGTCCTCACTGCTCGACACTAAGATAACCCATCAGAAAAGGCCTCATCCATTTTTATTTTGTATTAACTTCATCGTAGGGTAGGTTTATGCGAGCTAGACCAGCTGACTGACACAAGCTTATACTTTCACCCCATTGCTTGAGTTTTGGATTTGCATACATTGTTACTTAACAGTTTACTATTCAATTTAACGCTAGCATGTTAAATCACACAGCTCTTAGTTCTTATTTAATAATAATATGAGATAAAGGCAGTTACAGCATGATGAAAATGACAGAATCATCAGAACATCTAGCTGTCTAGTGACTTACAACTATTACTAACTGCTTATTTAATGAGCGTTTTACACATTTTCTTTTATAAAGCTGCAATGACAATGGATTAGAAAAATATTTACTTGACTTTATATTTAAACAGCACTAGTTATATTTTTTAATTAATAGAAATATTAAGAAATCTTTCATTAATAATAATAAAAAAGTCTTTGCTTTGCTTTAAGAAGTGTTGCTATTCAAGCAATGTAGTTTAGGCAGTGTTTATCGTGCGTGGTAACCATTGTAATAGTCGTCTTATAAGAGTGAGGAAATGGGAGAAGAAATGAACAATTCATATTTTATATCAAATGTAACATAATTGTGATCATTTTTGTTGTGCCATTTTTTTACTTTTATTTTTCTGAATCAGTTTAATTAATTTTCTAACAATAACTGTTACACCCTGTTTGCAAAGATGATTATCAGGCCTTCAAAACTGTCAACTGTCAACCTAATCAAGTTACAGCTTTTAAGTTTTATGCTTGTGTTAATATTCATGCCAAAACCTTGTTACTGTCAGCAGCAATGCGGCAGTTGTTGTGTTTCAGTAGGTCAGTATGGTGATAGTACGTTTAGATGGGACAAATGCATTCGCTCTCTAAAACACATTCTCTGACCTAAGTTGTAAAACCATTACAAAGGAGTCAGCCAGAATTGTAAAAAAGGATATATGAGCTGATTCATAATGTTATGTGTTGTTACATCTTATTGTCGTCTTTTTCTGAATTCAGGAAGATTTGTTTAGTGGAAAATTGTTGTATTTTTGACAGTCGATTAATATCGTATATATTTCTATCCTTATACAAGATGCCAAACTTATTTTTGCTTAGCTAATAGATCTATTGTGGTGTGTTTGGTCGGGGTTTGTTTGAAGAGGACACTCCAGTGGTGATTTTCACTGCATTAAACCAATTACTTTGAGTAAAATGTTACATTTGTCATTGGACTCCACCTTAATTTTGTATTACGAGTTTTTATAATGACATTTTCTTCTACATTGTGCAGTGTGGACGATCATATCGTATTACATAGCTCTACATAGCTTTTTTTTTTTTTTTTTGAATATACTGATCATGAATGACTCCACCAGCTGTAACATTTCTAAGCTTATTTCCTATTGATTTAAAAAGGTGGAAGAGGTGAGGTGGAGCAGCCTGTGAACGTGATATGGTAATGCAGTGAAGATTGTTCTGCAGGGCTAATTATTATACAAACCCACAGAAATGTTGGATTTTGCTTAAGAAATGTTACTAATTTGGTGTGCAATGTATTGTGGTAACTGAGTGATTGTATTATCAAACATGCAAGATTAGAGTGTTAAAACCCATTCCTCTGAGGCTCCTTGCTTTCCACGCACAGCGCAGTAGTATGTGGCTGTGAGGAGACTGAACTAATCACATTGCACTTGCTCAAATATTGTATTTTCTCTTAGATAACAAAGCAAAGCCAGTCCCTTATTCACAGGGGTCATTTGATCGATGACCTTTGGCATTCACACTTGTTACTGAATGTTTGTTCTTACTGATTTATTGGAAGAAGCCTTTAAAACGCTATCTTGGCTGATTTTGCAATTCACCTCAAAGTCTCACGTTCAGTACGTTTTTGTAGGACAGCTACTTGTTGAAAACTGAAAATAACGCCTTAATGCCTTTTTGTTGTTTCCTGTTTTGAAAACTTTTATGTCATTAAGTTCATATTTATAATGAAATTAATAAAGAACCGGAAAGATGTGTTGCCTGATTTGTGTTCTTTATTCTGTTCATGTCGGGTCATTGGAGATGTTAATTCTTGAGTGAGCTACACATCAGACGGCTGTCGGTGGGGGGGACAACAGGTGCAAGGGATTTTAAATATTATAACTGGATTTCCATTCAAGGACAAATATGGACATGTCCATTCAACTTTGACTTAAAGCTAAATGTTTGCATCCAACAACCCACTTATATTTTGGGTAATAATCATCTTAAGTTGACCCCCAACTGCTCCCCGGGTGCCGCAACATAAATGGCTGCCCACTGCTCCAGGTGTATGTTCACTACTGTGTGTACACTTGGATGGGTTAAATGCAGAGCACAAATTCAGAGTATGGGTCACCATACTTGGCCACACACACCACTTCCCTTTCTCCCTTTCCTTATTAGATTGATGCCATTTATTTGGAAAACTGAACTCGCGTGACACATTAATTTTGTTCTTTTTCTTTTACCTTTCACCTTCATTCCAAAGTCTCTCTCTCTCTCTCTCTCTCTCTCTCTCACACACACTCACACTCACACACACACACACACACACACACACACACACACACACACACACACATACACACACACCTGTTAGAATCCTTATGACTTCACATTGTGACTGAACCAAAAGAAAAATAAATAGAGGTGGTTAACACCAGAACAGACTGCAACACTTCATAATAATACATGACACATTGTTATCAGATTACTTGTAATAGATTTAGATTTATTTAAATAATAAATATAAATAATACATTTATATTTATAGAAACGGAACCACCTTTTGCGAATTTGTTTGTGTGAGTTCAATAACAAATGTTGTATTTTGTATATTTCATAACTAAACAATCTATGCCTGTATGTGGGGCACTGGGAAGATTTTCACAGTATTAAATGAAATGATCTGAAAAACCTAAAAATTGATTTAAATTTTTACACAATTTCCAAAGTTCATAAATGTTTTGGTAACACTTTAGCATAGGGACCAATTCTCACTATTAACTCGTTTCTTATTAGCATGTCTATTATTAACATATTGGCTGTTTATTAGTACTCACAAAGCATTTATTCTACATGACCATATTCTACATCCCTAATCCGTCCCAATACCTAAACTTAACAACTACCTTACTAACTATTAATAAGCAGCAAATTAGGAGTTTATTGAGGCAATAGTGGTAATTTATGTTTTTTTAATCGTGAGAATTGAACCTTAAAACAAAGTTAGACCGTGTTTTTTAATGGTTTTATGAATGTTTTTGAAAAAAGTTGCTTATGTTCACTACGGATGCATTTATTTGATCAAAACATTTAGTAAAAACAGTAATACTGTGAAATATTTAAAATAACTGTATTCCTGTGATTGGTGCTCGAGGAACATTTCTTATTGTTCAAAACCTTTGTGCTGCTTAATATTTTTGTGGAACATGCTCTCCTGGGTCCCATCGATACAGCTTGATGCCTTTAATGTGTTAATAGTTATAAAAATTCTTTCTCTTTTAGGTACAAGTTCAAAGCTTAACAGAAGCTGTTAATCAGTAGTGGGGGTTGTACATGTAGGTCACACCATAGGAAGCTGCACTTATACTGTATGCTGTGCCTGAATAAGCTTTAAAGCACTTATACTGTATGCTGTGCCTGAATAAGCTTTAAAGCACTTATACTGTATGCTGTGCCTGAATAAGCTTCTGGGATGATGCATGATGGACGCAACATGGCTTGTGATGTTTTGATTTGTTAACGGTGATTTTACCTGCTATCAAAAAGAATATAAAAGTAACAGCTATGGCAAGTTTAATGTTGTGTAAAATATTCACAGTGTCCTATTATGAGTGTTCAAAGTTCCACTGAAGACTGACTTCAGAGTCAAGGTCTATAGCTCAAATATTATGTGAATGTGCCCAACATTTTTTCGTCTCGAAGACAGATTAGGGTCAAAGTACATGCCACAAAAGAGTGAATATTCTGTGCACAATTAAATGATCATGATACATCTCAGAGGCACGACAGGCCTACAAGTCAAATTTGTACTATTCACTAACACTGTGGATGCACACTTTACATACTGATGTCAATGCTGTAGTATGACGAGTTTCACAGAAAAACTGGACCAGATAAAATAGCTTTTTTGTGCTCCCTGTCATGTGACCAGAGAGTAATGCACCTCATTAGAGCGTGATGACCTTCATGAGAGAAGCAGACCCACCCACACTCATATGCTAAGGTTAAAAATTACATATCATTGTGGACATTTTTAGACGGAGTTGAGAAGTTAAACCGGTAACAACGGGACATCAGACCGGGGCATGACAGCCATTTCTATGACTAATGTCTGTTGAGGAGGAAGAGCGTGTTCAGTCTGGCTCATTGCCTCAGCAGTAATGTGAGTATCGTATTTGTTTAATGCTCCTTCACTGAGGTAGCACATAAATCAATCTATTGTCCTGAGTTACTGGCATCAGATCTTTGCTCGAGCTAAAAAAATGCTGATTGAATATTTTTACCATGTCGCTACTGTTATCATGTTACATTTGTGTAAATCTAGTCGTCTTTGACTTAACAAATTATGTTGAAAAGACATCAAATTGACATCAAAACTGGTGTCAAAAAACAGGTCAAACATGCAAGTCAAACTGATGTAAAAATCTTGACATGAAGTTATGTAAACCGAACATCAAACATATTAAACCTCCATAAACATTAAACCAATTTCAGTGTGGGATTAACTTCCTATTTTCACCCAATTATCAATTGCCGTCCAAACTGAATTTAAACTCATGTTACAGCATCTTGATCAAGTCTTGACAAATATTTGACATCAAATTGATTTCAAGGTGCCTGCTGATAAGACTGTTCAAGTTCATTTTAACTTTAAATCTTTTATTGTAAAAAGAAAAAAGGAAAAAAAGACCACATGCATCCACTGAACAGAACCCCCCTCCCCCATTTTTTTTTAACAATTCATATTTGAATTTAAAATATTAACAGAATTTAAAAATGATTGTATAATTATATATATATATATATATATAAAATTGACAAGCCATATTAATACAGCAATTCACATTGTACTGTTGTAATAGCTGTTTATGAGCTTTTATTGCTATGTTGCACTTGTAACGTGCACTTTGTATTGCATGAAACGTGTTATATAATTAGTTTAATTTAATACAATTCTAAATGAAGTGAAGTGAAGTGACATACTGCCAAGTAAGGTGACCCATACTCAGAATTCGTGCTCTGCATTTAACCCATCCAACGTGCACACACACAGCAGTGAACACACACACACCGTGAACACACACCCGGAGCAGTGGGCAGCCATTTATACTGCGGCGCCCGGGGAGCAGTTGGGGGTTCGGTGCCTTGCTCAAGGGCACCTCAGTCGTGGTATTGAGGGTGGAGAGAGCGCTGGACATTCACTCCCCCCACCTACAATCCCTGCCGGCCCGAGACTCGAACCCGCAACCTTTGGATTACGAGTCCGACTCTCTAACCATTAGGCCACGCCTTCTATATATAAATTCTCTCTTTCTCTCTATATATAATATATAAAAGTGACAGTAAATACTTGTATTGTTACAAAAATAAATCTATTCATAATAAATGCTCTTCATTTGAACTTTTTTTTCATCAAATAATCCAGAAATGATTGATAGATAATAATAATAAATGTTTCTTGATATTACACACATTTTAATTATTTCTGAAGGTCTCTCTCTCTCTCTCTCTGTCTCTATATTCTAAAATATTAATTCACAAAGTCCAGCAATGGATCCATCTGTCCTCAGGGATGTCACATCACGTTTTAATTGCTACTTAATTACTTGGTCAAGACCTTGAATATTTCTTTACATTTCTCTTTTCTGTTTCTCACTGAAGGTGATCTCATGTCTTCACAAAGGCAAGAAGAGAAGACATCAAAACATAGCCGAACTAAAGTGGCATCACACCATATACAATACCAAAGTTGAAAGGAGTTGTCTGACATCAGATATTTTGTCAACTACCTATTTCAACCAGCTGTTCAGCATGCCTCTGTACATCCATGCCTTGGCATGTGCTTTCGGTCTGGGCTCCTGGGTGTCCATTAATGGCTTATGGGTGGAGCTTCCTTTGATAGTCAATGTTTTGCCAGAGGGTTGGGATTTGCCCTCGTACCTCACAGTCATCATTCAGTTTGCCAACCTAGGCCCTCTGCTGGTGACCCTGGCATACAAATTCTGTCCCGGACGACTACGTGAACATCTGGTCATCTATGCGGTCCTGTCGATCGGTGTTGGAGCTTGCGTCCTACTTGCTGTGTTTTGGAAGAACACCACCGTGATCCTTGAGCAACCACGTAGCACAGCATTTTTCATTCTCACGTTTTTTCTTGCTCTAGTCGACTGCACCTCATCCGTCACCTTCCTGCCATTCATGATGCAACTTCCAGCAAAATACATCACCACATACTTCATTGGAGAAGGTCTGAGCGGTCTGGTTCCAGGCCTGGTGGCGCTTGCACAAGGGGTCGGGATGTCAAAATGTGTCAATGTGTCTCATGTGTCAGATAACCTCACAGAGCCCGGACCTCCAATCTTCACTGTGGAGACACAGTACCTCCCTCCTAATTTCTCCACTGAGATCTTCTTCTCCTTCCTGGCTGTAATGACATCAATAAGCCTGGGCTCCTTCATCATATTAAACCGCATGCCTCGTACATTTGAACTATCCACTGAAAATCTCGTCCCGGACTCAGATGCTGTTGCAACAGTCTGCAGGGGTTTGGAAGACCCTGTGGACCCCAATCTAAAGACAAACGGTCCAGAGGAAGAGGAAAAGATGAGAAACACAGAGCTGCTTTCTAAACCACTGCACTCCGGCTATCAGCTGGCGTTTATCTATTTTATGGTTTTGTGGGTGAACGGTGCAACCAACGGACTGCTGCCCTCAGTGCAGACGTTCTCCTGTATGCCGTATGGAAATATGGCCTATCACCTGTCAGCTGCTCTGTCGGCGGTAGCCAATCCAGTTGCCTGCATCATTGCCATGTTTTTCCCTAAACGGTATCTCTACTTTACTTTAATTACAATCTAATCATCTTAAATTTATTTACCATTTCATTAGCATTTAGCATTTATTTTGTGTTCTATTAAGTAGATTAACTGCTTAAACACAACTTAATCAATCAACTTCCATAAAAATGGAAAAACATGGAATAATATACCAGCAAAGAGTTAGATCTCATTGTTTTGAAAGTATAAAAATAACTTTAAAAAATAGCTTTAAAAAAAAAATCTTTTAAAATAGTCAAATTGATCAATAAAAATAAATTATTTTATAAAAATATTATAAATAAAATATTTTTTAGATATACATGAGAGACATAGACACATATATTATTAACAATTATGAGATTATATATAAGATATATGTGACCCTGGACCACAAAACCAGTCTTAAGTCGCTGAGGTATATTTGTAGCTATAGCCAAAAATACATTGTATGGGTCAAAATTATAGATTTTTCTTTTATGCCAAAAATCATTAAGACATTAAGTAAAGATCATGTTCCATGAAGATATTTTGTAAATTTCCAACCGTAAATATATCAAAACTTAATTTTTGATTAGTAATATGCATTGCTAAGAACTCTATTTGGACAACTTTAAAGGTGATGTTCTCAATATTTAGATTTTTTTGCACCCTCAAATTCCAGATTTTCAAATAGTTGTATCTCGGCCAAATATTGTCCTATCATAACAAACCATACATCAATGGAAAGCTTATTTATTCAGCTTTCAGAAGATATATAAAACTTTAATGAAATGTACCCTTATGATGGGCTTTGTGGTCCAGGGTCACATATAAGAATTATGTAGACAATGCATAAGTTTAAGTTCTTTTTCATATTCAAGTGTTCAGTAAAGCCCAAACGTTTACTTTCACATTCCTCCTGTTAAACCCTCTGTCTATCTTCCTTTCTAAGTGCATTTCATTTTCTTTTGAGGGACGAGTCTACATTAATTTCTGTTTTTAACCCACAATATTCACTTTAAAGCACATTTCAATGTTCATAATTGCAGTCTGACTAACAGTGATTATATAATTCTCTTCCAGTTCATTAGTATTTCTGGGCATCTTGTGTCTGCTGGGCTCTGTTTTTGGAGGCTACAATATGGCCATGGCTGCCATGAGTCCTTGCCCATTACTCCAAGATACACCTCTAGGGGACGCTATAATAGTGAGTTACTTTTTAATGTAATCAGCCATTTCTAGAATATTCTGTCTAAATGTTTTGCTTGAATCTACTCTTGATTCTATTCAGAATTAAATCTTAAAAGATTAATGTAAACATTTCAGTAAAAGGTTTGTTTCTCAGGCTACAAATAAAACAGTGTAAAACAGTCATAGCAAATACAGCATAAATAAATAATGAAAAAAAAATAACTAACATTCCAAATACGAATGAGGCCTAGTGAACTTTACAAATGATTACTGCTGGATTTGGTAGAGAAATCCAGACTCATGTGCCAAACAATTCCCAAGTTTCAAAGTCAAGTGTTTGCGTCAGTTGAGTAATTCTGAGCTGAGGTGAGATATATTAGTGCTTTCTCAACACTCTGCATAATTACCCTAATAACTGACTTCACACAGTATCTACTGTTACAGACATGGCAGTTACTTTATATTATTCAACTTCATATATTTTCTATTAATCTGACAAGCACTGATGACCCATCTGTCTCTTTTTTTGTGTGTTTTGAACTGATTTCAGGTTTTGTCATGGGTGTTCTTCACTGGTCTGCTGTCCTATGTGAAGGTGATGGTGGGTGTGATTCTGAGGGACCAGAGTCACAGCGCCCTAGTTTGGTGTGGAGCAGCAGTTCAAGCAGGCTCTTTGCTGGGCTCCGCCATTATGTTTCCCCTGGTTAACATCTATCACCTCTTTCAATCAGGAGATGTTTGCAACACCATATGCCCAATATAATAAGGGTTTAATAAGACTAACTGGGGAAAGAACTACTACTTACTGAGCTAATGATTGTGACATATTGTTTAACGAACATTTGGCACTTCCTTAAAACTGTTTTGATGCTCTTTTATTTTGTTTTCACATTAACTTAACATTTGTACATTTTCTTTAAATTATTGTGGATTATTATTTTTTATGTTGAGAGTTCTTGATACCTAGAAATATCCACAAGTGTTTCTGGATCATCTGTGAATTACCAGTATATTTCCTTTCAATATTATAGCAAAATCTCATTGATTACATCATTAAATAATTTTGTATTGCAAATGCTGACTATTAAATGAATGTTTTCTGTTGAATTAATCAGATTCTGGGGTGTGTTGTCAATTACCAAAGATAATTTTAGCTCGTCCCTCAATTTGACAATAAAAAAAGCTTACAATAGAAGTCTATAGACTCATGTGGGTGTATTGTTCTCTATGTAAACAGTCCCTTTCTGTTCCTTGCACATATTATGTACAAGCTTTGTGGTTTAATGGCTTTGCATGGTCATGCAGGAGTACTAGTTAAGTATTATCTCATTTAAGTCTTGCTGCTATACTTTTTTTTTTACATTTATTATAATGCAGTCTCTTCCTTATAGACTTCTACTGTAAGTGCACTGCTGTACACGTGATATTTGTTTGTTTTTATAAAGTGAGAGACAGTAATTTTTTGTGATAGTCAACACACCTTTGTCATCACTAGATGGCGCTCATTGGCTGTATATTTTTATGATGGTACTGCTCTTTTTGCAGACAGCCTATGGTTTACTGCAGAAGGGTGTTACTGACAGCAGCTCCAAAAATAAATATATAAATAAAAGCCAAACACTAGTGATGTTACATTTGACACCAAAGCTCTGAAGAACACATTTCAAAGTAAAACATTGTTTCTGAGCTTCATGTACTTTTGTAAAAATCATGTGATCTATGATATCCGAAGCATCATTCATCTGAGAACCACATGACTGCATTAGTATCTTGTTCAAAAGGAGCAAACCCCAGTGCAGTTTAGCTTTATTTATTTATTCACTTATTTATGAAGCACAATGTTCATCTGACTATGAAATAACAATTGAAGCCGCAAGACTGGGGCATGGTTAAAATAGACAGACTGCAGATTATATTTATGATTGTTTTTAATCACTTGAATTATTTAAGTGCCAATACACAGAAAACAAATTAATCACTTTGATGGTGACTTTTATTTCTAAGATAATGCCATAAGTTTACTTCTACATAAAAAAACTGAAATATAGAATCAGTTGCAGAAGTAATGTGAAGCAGATGCAGGCCAGGATGCACGAATTGGGGGGGGCTTTTATAGTTCTTGGGGGGGATATTCTGAATATAGCGTATACAGCATGCAAAAAGGGCTCCCTTTAAATTTATTAAAACTGTCACTCATTCATCACGATCTTACGAAGTTTCATTTTAACCAATGAATGTGACAACACAATGAAACTGTGAAGAGTTTCATTGTGAAGAAGTGAAGAGCATGATAGAACTCAGCGCTGGAAAAAAGCGGTGAGTGCGTGGATTCCACCCTAAACACCTCTGATTGGCCATTGCGTTGTAGAAATCAACATACATACCTGTGATTGGCTACTTTGCTCCCCTCTGCGAAAATGCATTGTAAAATCATTTGACGCTTTCCAAAGCAGAAGGGTAGAAACACTGGATTCTTTGCCAAATCTATGTCGTTATGCTATTATTACAAAGAAAACAGATCCTAGACCAGGTGTTATGGGTAGCTTTTCCATCTAAAAGCAATCAGTTAGACTATATTACAATATGAGTTAGACTGGTCGTTCCCCTCGGTCCGGAGGGGGAGGGGGAGGGGGAGTGGGGGGCAGGGATGTCCGTGGGGCCCTAAGGCGCCGGGCCTGAGCAGATGTAATGGCACACATCCGTTTGGTAGATGCTATTTCATGTTTAGCAAATATCTAAACATTCTTAAATCAAGATTCATTTACAAAATTACAAGCAAAATGACTTAAGATATTAATATTAATATATCAAAATTAAGTGAGTTTATTTAAAACAAGAAAAATATCTGCCAATGGGGTAAAGACAAATCAAAGGGAAAAAACATTATTTTTCTTACATTTGGCAGATATTTCTTCTTAATTTCTACTTAATTTTCATTCCTTTTTCAGAAAAAAAGATTTTATCTTGTGTCATTTTACTTCTCAAGTAAATGCACATTTTTTTATATATAAATGTTCATTTTTATTACAAAACAAGACAATATTGAGTAGGAAAATATTTTTTTGAGTTGAGCTTTCAAATGCCAAAATGGGTTCGGTACCATTTGTGCCAACCTAAAACCACTTTTGCCAGTGACAACTTTTGATTCAACATCCTCACAGAGACAAACTGCAAAATCCAACAATGCAAATCAGCCCAAAATTACACGTGGACCCTGAGAAATTAACCAAAAAATGACCTTTGGTTAGGTTATACAGTCAAATCAGACTGGCAGAAATGGTTAACTAATAAAGAGAAACAAAAAATGAGCAGTATTACAACACTTGTCCAGCGGGATTCAATAGACAGACAAAGAGAGAGACGTGGAGAGTAAAGGAGAGAGTGGTGTCAGCTGCTGACCCTTATTCTTGGGCACTCAGGAATGCTTGACTGATCCTAACGGGGCGTAAAAAGCCTAAATTACCCTCTAAGCAAAAAAAAAAGGGTCAGAGGTCAGGAGATCATGCAGATGCCTCCTTCTCACTGTAATCAGCATCCTGATTTCCACAAAGAAACATCTGAGGATCATATGGTTCTGTCTGTGAGACAGTTCAAATATTGACTTTACACAGTATAATAATATATAGAGAGAGAGAAAGAGAGAGTATAAAATCAGAGAATCTTTGAATTTCTAATTTTTCAAAAAAATCGGGATTGTTTTTCATCAAGGATCTGTGCATATAAAGGAAAACCACTGTTCAAACACTCACTGTGAATCACTTTATGAGCTGAAGATGCTTATAAACCACTTTCTGTGCTGGTTTATTCACTTAAGGGCCCAATTGTTCAGCTGTGAAAAATGGGGTAGAAATAGCAGAGTACCGGGATAATTAGCTCAATTTCTTGGATCTATGTCTTTATGTCTCTCTCTCTCTGTCCCTTTGTGCTGCTATGGCATTGACATGCAAAGTGTTTGCTGAGGAGAGTGTATGATTCTCTGGCTGAGTGTCAGATGGTCTTTCACTCTCCCAGCTGGTCCAAGAGCGCATAGCCACCTGGTTTCCTTCTTTTCGGTCACGTGAGAGCTGCAGAGGGTTGAGGGCTCTTTAAAAATCACTGCTGCGAGTTCCATCTGCTCTGGACCAAACTTCAACAACATCAACATGCCCTTAAGTCTCCTAGCCCATCAGCCGAAACTCAACTCACTGAACACGCTGCCTGTGAACAGAAAAGTAACATGCTGATGTTCTCCAGCTCAGTGAATAAGAGAACATGGGATGCAAAGGTGGGAAGACAATAAGAGAGCTTTCTATGCCACTCTTTTGAAGATCCATAAGCTCACACTGAACTTGATGGGTTTTGGTTTTGTTGAATTGGTAGTAATTCAGTGTGAAGTGGGAATAAATAGTGGTAGTTTGCTATTTAGTTTAACGTTTTGCTTCAGGATTTAGATTTTACATTACATACCAAGTGGTGATCCAACTCAGTGCCAAAATGTACTGTTCAAAAAAAAAAAATTTTTTTTAAATGTACACTGCTGAACAAAAGTTGGGAGTTTAAAAGTAGGATTTAAGTTTTGAAATAAGTTTCTTATGTCTTTCACAGAGGCAGCATTTATTGATAAAAAACACTTAAAACAGTAATACTGTGTTAATACTTAAAAAAACAAATGATAAAATATTATATTTTAATATGTTTTAAAATGTAATTTATTCCTGTGATGGCAAAGCTGAATTTTCAGCAGCCAGAAATCATTCTAAAAAGTGATTTGGTTCTTAAGAAACATTTCTTATTATTATCAATAACAGTGTTGCTTAATATTGATAGTGAGACGTTTTATTCTTTGATGAATAGAAAGTTCAAAAGAACTGTATTTTTATTTGAAATAAAAAACCTTTGTAACACTTTAATGTCTTTATTGTCACTTTGGATCAGTTTAGTGCATCAATGCTAAATAAAAATGAAATAATTTATTTTAAAAATTCTTAGCGACAACAAACCTTTTAACAGTATAGTGTATAAAAAACAGAAGTGTGATTTACCATTCTAACATATTGAACAAACACAAATACTGTTTTAATATGGTATTATATACTAATATTAGCTATATTAATATAACTAAACTGTAGTATTCCAAGTGAGAGATGAATTTGCACCAAACTAATGCAGTTTGATTAATTATAATAATAATAATTATTAATTAATAAAAATTTCAGACCTGCAATGTTTGGGTGGTGACCCATTAGTTGAGAAACACTAATTTAGAGTGTCATTTTCTGTTCCTGTCAGAGGAGAAGTAATTGTAATGATGCAAAACAATACTTTCCCTGCCATCCAATAAGATGTGCTACAAAATCCATAATTATGAAACACTGGTATATTGTGGAATCATGCCTTTTTAGTGCTTCTGCATCTTCCTCTGCATCCGAATCAGCTGTTTGGTCTTCTGTGCTCAGCTGTTTAAGCGTCACGCTAGCATGAACATTGATGACGTTTTAATAAACTGCGCTCTGTGTCATTCACACTGTCTGGCAGATGTAAATGTTTCCTCCCCTTTATTGTACCAGAGAGGTTCAGCGAGGGTCAACTAAGGCCCCTGGGAACCTTTAGTTGCTGAGGGTGTGTGTTGGGACATATGGGGACCGTTTAGGTTGTGAAACACAGTGAGGAACTGAGAGGCTGTTAGTCTGTTGTCGTGACTTCATTATTGCTCACTTATGGTTGAAAGTATCTGAGGTCTGCTGCGGTCAGAAAATGTTTGAGGTCAGTAAATCTTTGTTTGACATGCATTGTTTGAGGAAACCTTCAACAGACTTTTCTGAGGGTTTTCAAGATCATTCATTGTAGAAAATGGAGATTTAAAAAGCTGGAAAAGACAAATACTGCATGCAGTTCTGTCAGTTCACCTGTTATATTCTTCATCAGTAGCTTTTTTTTTGTCTCTAAGGAGGATTAGAACTAAGAAATTCCCCTCCAGGCTGCCTGAATACTAATTAAAACTGTAGATGACCTTGACGACAGGCACATCTGGAGAATAGCATGTGAACTGTATTAGTATGAGCGTGGCACATTAATACAACAGAACTTCAGTCACTTTAGCTGCATTTAGCCATCATCTCATGGAAATACATTATGAGGGCATTCTAGAGGTAATACAACATTTCTCAACAATTTATATCTAGGTGGGTAATACAAAAATCTTGATAATTTCTCACTCATTTGACAATATTCAATATATACAGTGCCCTCCATAAGTATTGGAACAGTAAACACAAAATTGCTCTGTTGGCTGTGGAGTCAAAACATTTACTAACATGATTAAAAGATGAATATGAGACAAAACTACAGAATGTTCAGAATGTGCCGTTTCAACACATACATGTTTTACCAAATAAAAAGAACAGCACTTTTAGAGTTCATCCCACTCATTGATGTGAGCATATGTATTGGGACAGTTGAACATAAGGCAGATATAAAAGATTAAAAGCTATTATTTAGTTGCAGGTCCCTTGCGCACAATCACAGCAGTGAGTCTGTGACCCGTAGACATCACCAGACTCTTGGTCTCATCCTTTGAAATGCTTTTCCCAGCCTTTAATGCAGCCAATTCCAATTGTTGCTTGTTTTGGGGAGTTTCTGCCTTTACTCTCTTCTCCAGCTGGTGAAATTCATGTTCAATCGGATTTAAATCTGGAGATTGACTTGGGCAAACTAAGACTTTCCATTTCTTTGCCTTTATAAATTCCTTGACTGAACTGGCAGGGTGTTTTGGGTCATTGTCCTGATGCAATATGAAGCACTTCCCAATGAATCTGGAGCATTTTCTTGAATATTGGTAGGCAAGATGGTTTTGTACCCTTCCAAATTCATTCTGCTACTGTCATCATACATTTTTCCTTTCCCATCACTTAGATAAAGGTTCATCTTTGTCTCATCGGTCCATAAACAGTTCCAAAACTCGCCAGTGCGCTCTCCACACACCAGCTACAGGTGGAGAGGAGAGAGTCATAGAGCCAGTCAAGTGGATGGGGATTATTAGGAGGCCATGATTGACAAGGGCCAGTAGAGGGAATTTGGCCAGGACACCGGGGTTACACCCCTACTCTTTACGAGAAGTGTCATGGGATTTTTTTTAATGACCACAGAGAGTCAGGACCTCGGACTTCAATTTAGGGAAGCATTTCTATAACAGCTTGTACCGACATTCACTTACATTCACAGACATTCAATATAAACAACATAGCTTTAGAAAGTTACATGAGCGTGCCAACATAAAGTTAATTTTATATCCATATTTTTTAATTAATTTTAATATAACCAAATTATGCAGTTTTGAAGTGAAAAAAACAACAACCTATAAGACAAAACATTTCAGAACTTCTCAGTTCCATTGATTATGTTTGTACTGTTGTTGTCCTACAAAAATGTTTGGGTTTCAGTAATATTTGTAATAAATAAAATGAATGATTTTATTCACCAAAGATGTATTTAATTGATCAAAAGTAAAGACATTTATAATGTTATGAAACATTTATTTTTAAAATAAATGCTGTTCTTTTGAACTTTCTGTTCATTAAAGTATACTGGAAAACGGTAAAAGTATTATTAAATAATAATATAATAATTTATATTATTTCCACAAAAATATTAAGTAGCACAACTGTTTTCAACATTGCAAATCAGCATATTAGAATGATTTCTGAAGGATCATGTGAAACTGAAGACTGCTGAAAATTCAGCTTTAACATTACAGGAATTAGTTATATTTGAAATTATATTCAACATTGTACTAATATTTCACAATATTATGGTTTTTACTATATTTTTGATCAAATAAATGTTGCCTCTGTCAGCATAAGAGACTTCTATCAACAGGGTAGTGTATGATGGGAATATAAAAATGTACAGTGAAATAAAATATTAATATTTTAAAACATGAGGCTCATGATAGTGTATCTGAACAGGTAATGAAGCAGAAGTCAACACCACATTACACACACCTGCACTAAAGAGACAGTTTTCACTGATACTTTTGCAAATTGCAACCTTGCTATCTCTCTATTATGCCGGTGAAGGAATCCTTTATTATGCACTGGTATGCACTGTTGTGTTAATACAGCTAATGAACTTTTGCAAGGCAAATAAGGGAGAAGACTTAACAACTACAGCCCATTGACCCTCAATTATCCCCTAGTCCAGAGATCTCTCGCATTCACAGGATCAGTACTAGAACTTCTCAGTCTTCGACTATCCTTTCAATCCTGTATATGTCTCTGTCTTCAGCCATCTTATTTACCAACCTTCATCTCTTTCCTTTCATTCCTTCATCTCTTCCTCCATTTTTCTTCTCCTTCCATCTCATCCAGCTGATTTATGATTTTTACCCACGTCTGGAAAGGACTCTAGCAGCTTTCACATAATGAAAGGATGGAGAGAGTGTCCATTTGGACCAGAGCCAGCCGAACACTATGAGCTCATCACCATGGTAACCTTCAGAGAGATCCTCACCTTTCACAAGTCACTTCTGCTGTCATTGAGTTTTATGATGTTCATCTCTCTTTCTCTATCACACTTTTCTAAATCTGCACTGTCACAGCACAAGGTAATTTGCACAAAATCAACAAGCTGCCATGAAGCCCTGACCCCTGAACCATAACAAGTAACTGCAGTCCAGGCTGGCATAGAAAAGTTTATTTCAGGATGTCAGTTCTGTGACCCTAAAATGACCATTTTAAACAGGTGTCCTAAACACACCCTGTCTTCTTCCCTGTATTCAAGCCACACTTAAAAATAAATTAATGCCACTGCATTAAATAACAAAAATTAAACTAAAGGACATTTATTATTATTAAAACTATAAATAAATAAATATAAATAATATGTGCTGTTCAATATAAAGAAAAAAGTATTACAAAATTATCTTGAGAAACCACAAGCTCCCAAATCAATAAAGCAATAAATAAATAAATAACTGCATACATGAATGAATGAATGATATATTGCTCAAAATAAAGACACAAGAGATTACAAATTCATATCAAGGATCCTGATACATCTGAACTGAACTCTTAATAAATTAAAATAAAATAAGTATTGAACTGAAGATTAAGAATTTGATTTATCGCTGTTGAATCATGATGATCTACAAATTTCTAATTTGAGTCAATATCACCCAATTTCAATCATATGTGAATAAGAGATTTAACTTTATGTAAAACATTATGATCATTTAGTTCATCCATAGACGTATTGTTATGATTAGTTACACATATTCTTCAAAATGTCTTTTGTGTTCAGCAGAGGAAAGAAATTAGGTTTGGAACAAATTGAGGGTGAGTAAAATGATGACAGAACTATCCTTTTATCACTTTCTGACTTTCCTTATCATATTTTTTTGTATCGCAAGGTCAATAAGGAAAAAAACAGAATGCATACATTTCAGGACACTGACAATAGAGAGATTTTCACATTCAGGCCAACATTTGCCTCCCAGCTCGATCTCACTGATCCACTGCTGTTTATTCTACCTCACTGCTCTTTTGTCATGCCATAACACCCAAACTCCTCACCTGAAGCTGAAGGCTGACAGCACATCACGCTCCCCCACGGGCTTGTGCTCACCGTGAGTCTAAACTTTGCATCGGTCATGTTTCTGCTGCGCTGGCTGCAGCTTTCACATGTTGCACAAGTCCAGCAGTGTTGTGCAACACAGTCAGATCTGACAACAGCTGTCGTACTCCGCAAGGTCACCCTGAGCCCAAACAGCCCATATTTCAGCTTATGTGCTGAAAAACAATCCAAGTTGTGCAGAATGATGAACCTTTGAATAAACATGATTAAAAATGCTAAATATTTTTACTCTGAGTGCTGGAAGGCAATCATGCTCATACATATTTATAAAGCTACATTTCCATTTTCATTTCAGAGAAAGAATCAGAGTGACCTTAACTAGATAAGGAGGAAAACTGAGCAGAATACTCTAAGCTTGTACTGAGAATATGTGTGTGTGTGTGTGTGAGAGCGAGAAAGACAGAGAAAGATGTAGTAATGATGTCATTGTGCCATGTGATATTTATAGTGCTTCCAAGGTCAAAATAGCAAAACATAAATGTCATTCAAATTTAATTTTGCTGATATTTTCATTTATATATATATATATATATATACGCACCCACACACAAACCTGGACAAGGCTATTCATTCTGGATTAAGGTTACGAGTCAGCTGGTTTTAAGCGACTGGTCTACTTTTCGCAGTCACATACTGCAGCTTTAATGTAACTGCCTAAGGCCTAAAATACCTCCTTATACAAAGAAATCACACATATGAAAACATTTACAAAGGTTGACCTCAATGTTTCAGAGGCAGGGAGAGAAAAAAAGTGGCCGAGGGATTGAAACGAGAGGTTTTGAAACTGTACGGATCAGAAACGAGGCACTGACCTTTCTTTCTCCATGCACTCTGGAAAGCGTTTGAATACTTTTTTGACAAATCTGAAATAACAGCTCAATACAGGATGTTATTCCTCCTCTGTCAATGACTTCACATGGAACATGGAAATATGAATAATAAAGTGCTCTAATGTGCTCCTTGGTGGTGCGG
Source organism: Barbus barbus (assembly GCF_936440315.1). Classification (NCBI taxonomy): domain Eukaryota; kingdom Metazoa; phylum Chordata; class Actinopteri; order Cypriniformes; family Cyprinidae; genus Barbus; species Barbus barbus. Next base: position 15,460,481 of record NC_136757.1, on the reverse strand, counting down.
TAATTAATCCTATGCCTGGCCAATTCAGTAATGTTTCCAGGGTCATATTCGGGTTCATTTAAGCCTCCACACATGTTCCAGTCCCTCAGTCACACATGTCAGAATTTGGTGAGAATGCTGATGAAAAAAAGCATAAAAGCACCTGTTATAACCCATAAAATGACTACAGGAACATTAATAAAATTCCCCACTGCACTACTAATGGACACGTTTATATTTACTGCAGTGAGGGACACAGAGCTTCAGGTCCAATAGTAGGTGTCCTTCAAAGACAATATATGTCTCTCTTTTTTTACAAGTGTTAATTAATGCTCAAGATTATTTACAGCCACAACAACAATATAGCAGACAGCTGAGATCTTTTACATTGCCATCCCTTTAGCACTGGATTAAATTGTTTTAATTTACACACACGCACACACACACACACACACACACACACGCACAAACACACCAAGCGTTCAACATCAGGCAATCTATGTGGTGTTTCTCATCCCCTAAACCCCCTGTTTCCCACTCTTTCCTCCTCCCTTACTACCCTTTGTTAGGTTCCAGCAGATGGATTTGGGAACAAAGAGTCCCCCTCCTTTGCAACCCTACCCCCATCACACACTCAAACACAACACACACTCATCACATATTCTGCAGGATGCTTCAATTCAGACCGATTTGCTAGATAACAGCACCACTCTTTTCTGCACTCTCACACTATCTTTCACTCTCTCTTCCCTCTATTGAGATCTTTAAGTGTGTGTGTGTGTGTGTTTTGGGTAGCAGGTGTATAGATCTCTAGGTTCAATGGGTCAGTCTCCAATAAAATCAAGAAGATTGAAGTCAGTTTGCTCATTGACAAGCTGCAAATCAACACCAGAACAAAACCGAGAAGATCAGAACCAGCCCACCAGGTCTCTAGTCTGATCTCAGTGTTATTTTTGGCACAGATTAATATTCCACATTTCCCTACTTGTGTATTTATATGAGTAATTATTAGTTGACACTGTACAGTCTCAAACAATGATATAAAACATGCATATTAAATGCAATAAATAAAATGAATTTAAATTGTCACTTTTGATCAATTTAATCCTGAATAAAAGTATTAATTTATTTAGAAAATCTTACTGGCCCCTAACTTTTAAATGATAGTGTATATGAATTTTACAAATTCATATACACTAAATTGTCAAAATTGGTGAACCCAAACACAAAAATAATCAATCTGAACAGATCATGTGTGTTCAAGTTTATTTGGCTTTTATGAGCTGAGGTGGATTGACATTTTTTTTAATTAGAAAGTTAAAAAAAATTTTTTTTAAACAAAAAATTAAATAACCTTCCAGACCCTGAGGGAGTTCTAGAATTGGAGAGTTTGTTCTGGACCGCTTTGTGGGTCTGCAATCATGATGCTCTCTTTAAGGGCTGGCTGAGATGAGAAGAATCTCCAGACTCAGACACTTAATCTAGTGCTTTTGACTGTTCAAAGTTGCATGAAAGAAGTTTGTTAACAAAAATCTGCACTACTTTTTTAAAAATGAGATCCTTTAGGTGCTAAAGCTGACACGATGGGTAACACCAAAAAATGAAATATTGTGTAAATGTACAGCTATGAAAGCGGAAGGAAATGTGATGAAATGGAGTGTCTAGTGTGTGGGAAGAGTTAGAGTGTCGTTTAAACGGGTTATTCACGGTTTAGGATTTTAATAGATCGTATTTAACTAAGAGGCCCATTAGACGTGCCATCAAGAGGTTCAGCCTGGTGCTTCTGTGATGCATAAAGGCACCTGAATCCAACACCCCATCATTTAACTCCCTCCCACCCGACTCCAGAGTCCTGTTAAAATATTGAGCAGTAAGTGTAATTTGGCTGAGTGCAGGCATCGCTGAAGGGTCCTTCATTCTCTGAAGACGTTTTGAGAAGGAACTAACGGCATCAATTATGTATGTAACATCTCAGACCCAACACAAAAAAGAGCCGAATCAGCTGCATTTTTGTTGTTTATCAAGATATTGGGAAATTTGAACGGTAGCTGTTAGCTTACATTTATATCCATTATAAAATTCACTGATGTTAGAAATAAAGAAATAATAGCTAATAATTTGCAAGCTGTTATTCCTTCATTTTAAATTAGTATAGTACATAATTATACAGTTTACAAGCTACAAGAAAAAAACCCTACATACTTGGCTCTTGCAATGCAGGGAATATCATTTTTATTCAGTTATTTAAATTGAGTTAAGTCCTCAATTTGCCTTTGAATATTATTGTGACAATTGTTTTTCATTTATTTTGAAATGCTTTTGACAAGATTATCTTAAAAATGTCCCTACACCATTTAAAAAAAGTCTAAACTAAAAATGATTTCTATTTCAGTGCAATTCCAACCAATAATATATATATACTAAAGCATCTGAATAATGACCAAAAACCTTTAAAAATGACAGAAAGAGGTGTAAAGAAAGTATAAATCAGAATTATTTGAATTCCACCAAAACCTGTTGCTTTGCACTGAAATTCAAGAGTTTGTCAGTTTCGACCAATTAGATGATGGACATGATGCTGTCAAAGAACTCGAAGTGCTCTACAAACAAGAAAAATGAAAATCAATATTACACGTTTTTGTTGACCAGATGCAGCCTAAGAGCAGAAACCCTGTTAGTACTGACAGAGAATATAGAAGGAGAGATGGAGGACAACGTAGAGAAAAAAAAGAGCAACAGAGGTAGAAAGAGGGAACTTGAATCTTGAGAGAGAAAGAAGGCGGGTAATTATGTGGAAATGAGCAGTCTCCCAGCATGCTTCTCTCCCTCAGCGATGCAGACAGGAGCCATTTGTCATCTGGCCCAAAATGGCATCTCTGGAGCCTGTTTTAGAGACTGAGGGATTGAGGGACGCTTTCTTTCTCTAATATCCTGGACTTCTATACTTTCTCTTTATCTTTAAACCCTTGTGCTTGTATCTCTCAGCCCCAGGGAGGCTCTACTATCCACCACGACTGAGTGAAACACAGAGGAGGAAGTGATGTGATTAGAGGTAAAGCCCTTCCACAGGTGTCAATTCTTCTTCACCAGTGACCTCTCCTTCACACAAAGATAAATTATTTCTGTCATCCCATTCAATTAGAATAATTCACACTCCTCCAACACTTTTGCATTCTGTATTTCAGAATATATTCATTTTCATTCATGTCAAATTAAATATGATTGCTAACCTGATTAAGTAACAAGTCTCTATTTGGTCAATAATGAGATGCTAAGCAGTGAAATGTTATAATTTGGATCATGGTGAAGAAGCAGAGAAAGCAGAAGCAAAAACAGAGGCAGTTTTGGGTCAACATAGCCTGCACTTTACTTTTTATGCTCAAGATGATGAAAGACCAAAGAAAGAGCTTTCAAAAAGTCCTGATCTTTTACTGCTCAACAGGGAAAAATGTAATTATGAGCAGAAAAAAAATCTAAAAAACCTAATCCAGTTTATCACTGAGAAACATTTAAAGGAACCATGCTGTTTTATGAATTACAAAGTCACAAAACAATGAGAGAATGCAGGATACGAAGAATGAATATGAGAGGGAGAGAGACGGTAATGAGGCGGAGGAAAGAGGAGGAGAGCATCTCCCACCGTGGGTTTTGTGTTTCTCCTTTGAGCAGGGCAAGAAGAACCTTCCGGATAAATGAAACCACAACGGAGGCAAAGAGAATCAGACACCTGCGATCAGAGAAACAGGAAGCATTCCAGAAAGAGTGATGGAGGAAGAAACAGGGATAGAGTGATTGAGAGAGAGAGAGAGAGAGAGAGAGAGAGAGAGAGAGAGGAAAAAGTAGCCTCATCTGAGGATGAGATAGATGGAGATACTGAGTAAATCCTCCCAAACAATAATCACTGGATGAAACCCAAAGCCTTTCATAGCACGCAGCAGGCAGACCTGATCTGGCCCTCTGGCCCGCAGGCGCTGGGGTGGGGGTGTGGAGGGAACCGCCTGTCCTGGGGCATTGACCAGATGCTCAAATGAAAGATTGGGATTTTTTCTCTTTGTGTGAACAAGGTTGGGGGGTCACACACACAACCTGTAACATTTCACTTGTTGATAATTTCAGCGATTTTGACAGATTATTAAAATTATTGCAACAAATGGATGATTATAAAAATGGAAATATATCTAATACACAGATAAATGTAAATAAATAATTTAATAAGTAAGATTAATAATATCACATATATGTAAATATGTATACATAAATTAACAATTACATATAAACATTCTATATATGCAAATCATTAATAATATTTATATTAGACAATAATATTACATAAATATTCATAATATTATATAGAATTTGAATTATGCACATAAAGAAAAAAAATCAATATACTGTTCTTTATTTTTATATTATTTATTATTTGTAATATATAAAGTAATGAAAAGCTGCTATAAATTTAAATATATAAAGTATGCAGATCTACTTAAATATATATAAACAAGCCGCAAATATATATATATATATATATATATATATATATATATATATATATATATATATATATATATGAAACATTATTATAAATGTGATATAATAATATGAATATAATGTAACATTTTATAAATATAATTATGAGGCAGATTTTTATAATAATATAATACTTATAAACATAAAATAACCTGTTTTTATTATAAAATAGTTACAATTATTTTTTATCTTATTTTATTTCATATTTATATTTCAGTGCATGTGTAAATACAAAATATTAGAAATAAATATTATAAAATAATATTATGACAATCTGAAATAATATAATATAAATATATTGAATATGTGTGTATGAAAATTATTATAGACAACTGGTCAGAGGGAGAGAACGGGAGAGCGAGAGTGGCGTGTGGTGCATTCAGACACTTCATTAAGTGAATGGGGGGCCGGCTTGAGAGACTTGCTTTACATGTGAGCACAAAGATATAAAGAACATTAAGGGTGCAGCATGCAGGCAGATGCCGACATCATCCTGTCCTATGAAGCTCCATTCATAGTAACTGTGATCTGCACTTATCATTGTGCACACTGAGAATGTACGTGTGTGTGCCAAACTGGATGTAATAACCTAGATCGCTGTCTAATACTTGATGGCTGCTCTGTAAATTCTTCGTCATCAGTTAGGAACCTAGGCGTACTTTTTGATAGCAATCTTTCCTTCGAAAAAACATGTTTCTAGCATTTGTAAAACTGCATTTTTCCATCTTAAAAATACATCTAAATTATGACCTATGTCAATGTCAAATGCAGAGACATTAATTCATGCATTCATGACCTCGAGGTTAGATTACTGTAATGCTTTATTGGGTGGTTGCTCTGCACATTTAATAAACAAACTCCAGCTGGTTCAAAATGCAGCAGCTAGAGTTCTTACTAGAACCAGGAAGTATGACCTATTAGCCCGGTTCTGTCAACACTGCACTGGCTCCCTATTAAACATTGTATACATTTTAAGATCTTGCTAATTACCTATAAAACCCTGAATGGTTTGGCACCTAAGTATTTGAGTGACCTCTTATCACACTATAGTCCTTCACGTCCACTGCGATCTCAAAACTCTGGCCATTTGATAATACCAAGAATATCAAAATCAACTGAGGGCAGGAGATCGTTTTCCTATTTAGCGCCCAAACTCTGGAACAATCTATTTCCCCGTCTAAATACTGTAAAGGTGATATAAAGCCACCCAGCTTTATATCAAGCCGATGTAAAGCTGCTTTGACACAATTTGCATTGTTAAAAGCGCTATCCAAATAATAGTGACTTGACTACTGTACTGGAGATTTGCATCAAAATTGCATTGATTCATAAAGTCTAACATTTCTCCACATAACAGTTATCATCATTTACTACTGTCCAAGAATCTGCACAAAGTTAAAACAGTGTTGTTGTTGTTGTTATTATTAACTAAAACTTTAAAAAATGTTCTGAGTAACGGAAAGCTTAAATAAAATAACACAAGTGAAACAACTTAGAAACCTTAAAATAACTGAAATGCTGAAGTACTGTAAACTTAAAAATTATTCAAACTAAAATTGAAATAAAAAAACTGGTAAATATGACAAAAGCACATAACAAAATGGCTAAAACAAACAAAAATTTAAATAAAAACTAAAAATAAAAGCTAGCATTGAGTTAAATATATGATAACTGTATTTGTAAAGGTCATGGGTTCGAAACCCAGAAAACACAAATGCACTGCTTTCTGCCAAGTGCATATAAACGTAAACATGCACAAATTCTAGTTGACACTGCAGATTTACAGAAGAAAAACAAAGCGAGTACAGCTTGCCAGCGTTCGACGTGACTGTCAGCGAGACAGAAGACGTGGAACGGAACCGAACAGAATGTACACTGGTTGTTGTATCAACTCATTTTAAGACTGTGTGACATTTCAGGCCTTTCCTTCTATTTTTCCCTTTCTCTCTCTCTCACAGAATGGGGGTGTTCGGGAAGGGGAGGGAGTGTATCAGAGGGGGGTCTGTCTGTCTGTGTGTGTGAAGGCACAGACGGTTCAGTAGTAATGCGATGTGTGTCCCGAGGGATGTTTGATGGATTAATGCTGAGCAGCTCCATTGCGATGTACCACCTGATCTCACTCCCACCGTCTGCCTCTATAAAACCTGCCTGACTGCTGATCTCAGCTAGTCTCTCAGTCTCTCCTCTCTCTGTCTGTCTGTCTCTCTTTCTTCCTATCTCTCTCTCTCTCTCTCTCCTCTATCTCTTCCTCCTCTCAGCCGCCTCCGCTGCAGGCCAGGAGCTATCCAGTGCTGAACAAGTGAATTTTTTCTCTTTTTTTCAGCAGCGTAAGCGGGTGTGTGTGTACAGTAGCAGGCACACACACACACACACAGTATTGTACCATCAGACATCTCTCTCTTCTCCTGCGTGCTCTTCATTTTTCCTTAATCAAGTCACCGTTTTTTTTTTTAGTTTCTGGGACGTGGATCTTTTTTTATACACTGGATTTCATTCGGGACGATTTTCACCAGGGTTTCTTTCTGTCTGCGGCCGATGTGAAGGATTTCTGGTGCGTCTGTGCGAACGTGTGTGAACCATGCCTCGCTCATTCCTGGTGAAGAAAATCAAACTGGATGATTTCTCCTCGTCTCCCGTGTCAGCATCTAACCATCATCACCATCATCATCTAGATGGCTCCTTCACACGCTCTCGCTCCAGCCTGGGCGTCCGGCTTTGCGAAAATGGTGAGTGTGATGCCTAAATATATTTTTAAATACAGTAGCTTCACTTGCTTCATGTGCTTGATGTTCCCAAATGGTTAGCCTACAAAAAATATCTGTAGTGTGTTTTGAACATTGTGCATAGAGTCCAACAGATGTTACATAAAGCTTTCCGTTCTGTCATGAACTAATCTGTAAAACCCTCCATCCTTTCACCCCCAGCCCCGTCCTCCATTGTACCCCCCAGACTTTGTTTGTTTTTGTTTTTTTGACTCATGCCGAAACAAATTAGGTCACGCAGCGCAATCAGCTTATGCGAATAAAGCCATATGAAACGGGCTTGATACCAGTTTGTTGTGTGTAACAGCTAATGCTAACGCTAACACGCTGCTTTGTGGGGCTGATGTGTTTGTCCTTAGCTGATACTGCCCTTGAGTTTTCGGTCCAAACCCTCCCCCCTCCCAACAGCACTCTCTCTTTCTCGCTCTCCTCCCCCATCCTCGTTTTCTGCCTCATCTCACTATTTCTCTTTTTCACTCTCCTGCTTCCGGGTACATGAATCTAAGTGGTGGAGGGGGAGGTAGGGTTTCAGCCATCATTGACGCCACTGGAGACATCCGACCGACTGTACTGTACAGCTCGAATGAGGACGAGGGAGATGAAAAGAAAGAGAAGCTGGAGGCAGTGCTGACTTTTGTCACATGATGCAGCAGCAGCACGCACACGCACAATAGGGCAAATAGCATCACGCACACAGAGTAAAGCCCAGCGTCCCTGAGCGGACATGATGGGACAGGCTGAGCTAAACTGAGCTATTCTAGAGAGACTAAAGGGAGTCCAGAGAGTTCTGTGTCCTCACAGACAGATTTCAGCAGCAGATGTGTGGCTCTCTCTGTCCCGCTATGGTGTTTTTCACAGATAAGCGTGATAAGACATGAGGGATATCTTCCCTCATGTCTTAACACAACAGACATTTTATCCGTTTTTGGGTCATTGCAAGATTACATGAACTTTTAAAGCTGTGCTGCTCCTTTTAAAATGATGCTTATGCTGTTATTGAATTGTAATGCATTGTATTTTCATAGGCAATAACAAAATTGGAAACACACATTCATTCTTTATTTTACACACATGTGACACTGGACCACAAAACCTGTGTCTTAAGTCGCTGAGGTATATTTGTAGCTATAGCCAAAAATACATTGTATGGGCCAAAATGATTGATTTTTCTTTTATGCCAAAAATCATTAGGACATTAAGTAAAGATCATGTTCCATGAAGATATTTTGTAAATTTCCTACCGTAAATATATCAAAACTTATTTTTTGATTAGTAATATGCATTGCTAAGAACTTCATTTGGACAACTTTAAAGACTTTTAGATTTTTTTGCACCCTCAGATTCCAGATTTTCAGATAGTTGTATCTCGGTCAAATATTGTCCTATCATAACAAACCATACATGCCGTTGGTGTGAGGAAATGGAAAGCTTATTTAGTAAGCTTTCAGATGATGTATCTCAATTTTACCCTTATGACTGGTTTTACATTTATTCATTTAACTGACGCTTTTATCCAAAGCGACTTACAATTGCTATATATGTCAGAGGTCGCACGCCGCTGGAGCAACTAGGGGTTAAGTGTCTTGCTCAGGGACACATTGGTGTCTCACAGTGGATTCGAACCTGGGTCTCTCACACCAACGGCATGTGTCTTATCCACTGCGCCATCACCACCACCACCACTGGTTTTGTGGTCCAGGGTCACATATTAATCATTTCCCCTTGATGGTTCTGTATAATAATTCTTGAAATTACACATAAGACATTTTTACTGCATCTTGAAGGTCGAGCATCAGGACTCTCGACAAGCATCCTTCCTGTCAGCCAATAATGTAACCCTAAAAAATGTCATAGTTACTAAAACTATTGTTGATTCTATTAACATTATTAAATCATGGATAGTTTCTTATATTATCAATTGAATTATAACCACAATATTATTTAATTCTATCTAGTTCATTCTATTCATATCTATTATTTAAAACTTGGTCCTGTATAATCACAAAAATAATGATATTTGTTATTTTATTAGGAATATTGCATTACTGAATTACTTATTTTATATTATTGATTGTATTACTATATTATAGTTATATTCAGAATATTTATGCTATTTATTCAAACTGTGTAAGCTTCTTTCTTTCTTTCATTGCTAATACCACAGTTTTACTTTGGTAACAATACCTATAGTCAGATGTTCGGACAGAAAACATGATTATGAAAAACTCCTAAGACAACATGTGGACAATGTAGTTATATATCCCAAATAACATCCTCTCAGTCTCTCTACTGATCCTGTTGATCTTTCTCCTGGCCAGCTGCATCCTTATTGCTCATTGCTGTCTTCAGTCTCACTGTATAACTAGCTTACACAGATCCTGTACTGCATTAAATGTCTTTTGGGTTTCCCTTTTAGCACACAGATTTAATTATAAACATTTTGTTGAAGACATGGCACCTTGGAAGGTGTATTATGTCGGTGGAATTCCAATGGCAATAAACGCGTCTGAGCCCCACGGCTGCCAGAAATCCTTTTAGCAACTCCTGAACGACCCTCACAATGCATTAAGACTCGCTCTTCATGGTCAGAGGGCTCTGTAACCAGTTTAGAGAAGTTAGGAGGGAGTTTATTTGCTTCAGCAGATAGAAAGGTAATAAGATGTCCTGTTTTAGGAAATACATTTGTAATATACTTCAAAGTTTGGAACAATTTCAATGTTTTGAAATCTGGGAAAGAGCTTCGGTTCTTTTCGGAGAGAAGTGAAAATGTTTTGTAAAGTCCAGATTTCCTTAAAACAGTTTAAAGCCATTCGTAATGCCAACCTCTCTTTACTTCCACCTTTAACAGTTATGCTGTGCATAGTGGACAAATAAACACAAAACTCTAAGGAAGGCCTCAGATAATCGCATCAAAGCAAAAGAGAGTCTGAGTGGCTTCTTCATCTCAAGTGGCTTCTTCATTCACTTATGCTTCCACCAGAATTAACCTGCTTAATTAGCCATTAACCATGTCAAAACCCTTTGGGTCTCAATCACACACACTTTTATGAATGAGCTATGCAGTAGTCCTCAAACAGCCACCAGAAACTATGGAAGCCCATTTGCACCTCATAGTAAAGTCAGTTTAAAATCTCAATTGTGAGACAAAAAAGCCATACTATGAAACATAAACTTAAACATAAAAACATAAAAAAAGAGTTCTTATTGTGAAAACAAATGTGCAATGTTGAGATAAGCGGTCATGTCAAATTAAGTAAAACATGAATGAATAAATAAATGAATAAAAAGGTAATTGGCAAGAAAAAAAAAAGATCTGTAGAGAACAGCACCAAATAATATAGTCAAAATATTGGTTTCCACCATACAAACAGGTATTTACAGTCCTAGAAATTAAAGTTCCAAAAGGGGAACATTTGCAGCAATGTCACACTATTTTGTGCTCCTGAAAGAACCTTTCAGTGACTGGTGCTTAAAAGAACCCTTTTTTCCTTTGTGTGAAGAACATTTGAATAATTAAAGGACCTTTTTTCTTCCTTTTCTGGAATGTAAATATTCCAATGGATGTTCCAAAGGCTCTTCATGGAAACATAGCTGCCAATAAAGAACCTTTATTTTTAACAGTGTATTTGTCATTACACTTGTTGTACTTCTGTTTTGTTGTGTCAGACATTCACATTGTGTCTGTAGTGTACTTCATCTGTGTCTTTAATTGCTTTACACCTGGAGTTCAGTGTAGAAGTGAAAGGTCAATGAGTTAATAACCTATTCATGTTCTCTGCTCTGCTGCAGGCTACATCCAGGATTACATCAGCTCTTCTGAATACATAGAGGAGAAGCAGGCCGACATGAAGCTGAGCTCGGATCCGCTGTACTCCCCAGTCAGCAGCGGAGGAGGGGAGTACTGCCAACCAGACCTGGAGCACCCAGACAGCCCCCAGTCTGGACTCACGGCCCGCGGATACTTCAGCAGTGAGAGCGAATCTCTCAGCGAGGGCTACACCATGGACGCATTCTTCATATCTGACGGCCGTTCGAGGAGGAAGGGAGAGGTCGCAGAAGCAAGGAAAGCCGCCGATGATGAGAAAGAAGTGGAGGCGGTGAACAACGGGGGTCCCCGACACACCTGCAACGAGTGCGGAAAGACCTACGCCACTTCATCCAACCTGAGCCGACACAAGCAGACCCACCGCAGCCTTGACAGCAAGATGGCACGCAAGTGTCCCACCTGCGACAAGGTTTACGTGTCCATGCCGGCGCTGGCCATGCACATCCTCACTCACGACCTCAAGCACAAATGTCACCTGTGCAGCAAAGCCTTCAGCAGGCCCTGGCTGCTTCAGGGGCACATGCGATCGCATACGGGAGAAAAACCCTTCGCCTGCGCCCACTGCGGGAAAGCCTTCGCCGACCGGTCCAACCTACGAGCGCACATGCAGACGCATTCGGCCTTCAAACACTACTGCTGCAAGCGCTGCAATAAGACCTTCGCGCTGAAGTCCTACCTGAACAAGCACTACGAGTCCGCCTGCTTCAGAGGCTCTGGAGACGAGGACGAGTCTGGCTCCGAGAATTAACAGAAGAGAAAAGATGAAGATGAGTTAATGCTCTCAAAAATCCCCCCACAGACTCCCTTTACAGACCCCACTTTCCCTTTTTTAGAAAGCAATATTTTCACCAAGAAAAAAAAAACCAACCCAATAATAAGACAATAATGAATAGATGCTGGATTTTTTTCTTTGGTAAAAAAAAAAAAGACCCTCTCATATAGACACGTACAATTATGAGGCCTGGCATGCAAATTTTTATGAATAATACATAATATTATTAATAACGATAGTAATAATATTTCGATTCCTGATGTTTTATAGTAAATTATGAAAAGACATAAAAAGACAGCAACAGGTTTGTGCTTTTTGAGAAATGAAATCAATTTGTATTTTTATGCTGCTCTTTTATGTTGAATTCTTTTGCAACTGCCAACATGAACTTTTTATGAACATGTGAATAATGACAGTATTTGCAAAAAAAAAAAAAGAAAAGATTGTAGACCTCTGAAAAGGTACAAATTTTTGTTACACTTTTGGTATTTTATTTATAATTGTTATTTTTATATTCAAAGTTTCCTGCAGTTTCTTGGTTCCATTATTTATGTGTTTATTTATTGTGCCAATCATGTCCAGTAACTATTCGAGCAGAGCGACCATCACTCTGTGTTTACCATACGGAGGAAACAGCACTCAAGATTAAACATTTCAACAATCTCCAAACATTCGAAACATTCAAAATAACGACGACAGGGACTTTCAACAACATCTCAGCTCGCTCTGCTGGGTTTTCTTACACTAAAACAGACTGCATGTGCTCCAGATGCCTGGAGCTCCGCCCCTTGTCTTCCTGCTCCATGATTACCTCACCCAGAGGCAGGTATGACCTCTAACCTCTGATCTGTCCATGCTCTCAAAGCGCCCATCACACAAACCTCATTTCTACCATTCCAGTATTGTTGTTGAGTATTTATATATTTACTTATGCACTATTTTCATTTTCTTATTTATTTCATGTGTATTTATTTATTTATTTATGTACCTATCTATCTATTTATTTATTTATTTGGTTGATTATTCTCTGTGTTATTGGACACTGAACTGCCGTAGACCTTTTAAGATGCTGCTCTTTTAATGAAAATCTTTATATGCATGATTCAGCTGTAGAGGGATTTTATTCGTTTTTTGAGAGGGACGGTATGCAGTGTTTGAAAGCAGATGAATTCAGGTGTGATGCTTTGTTTATAATGGGCAATAATTCTTCTTAGGAACAGCAACTTGTATAATCACAGCTGTCCTGTTAGCAGTCAATGTAGGGCAATAAACGAAAACCTCCTTAATATCTCAAAGGTCATTCTCTCCATTTCGTTGTTTCTAGAACTCCATTTCTAGCTAAGACCATCCAGAATGTCTACATATGGTCTGTATGTGTGACTCCACCCACATTTGTGACATCACAGTTCATCTCATTGCCAAATGCCAAACAATTTAGTAATCAAGAAATCTTTTACATGTGAACACCAACAAAAACATACATTAATATATTAATCCCTGAAAGTGCAAATCGAACTCGACAGATAATAAAATTCTTGTTCTTTTTGCACTTACAAATTTAAACAACATTTTAATAAGAAAATCAGCAGCAATAAGCCTTTTTCTAACAGAATTTTTACTATTATCACAGACTTAATATAACTGTCTTATGTCTCAGCAATAGTTCTGAATGCAATTATAAAAAGACTAACCCACAGCATGACATTTTTCATGAATTTGGCTTTAGCTGTCCAAATAAATCCCATCATAAGCTGCGGCCGCCAGATGATGACATGAATATGACAGAGTTTCAGTGACATGTGAAATAGAAGTCCCAAATCCTACACCCAGAAATAATGATGCCCCTGAATGGCCAATCAGGATGGATTATTCAGTGTTTGGGAGAAAGGAGTGCTGGGTTCAGGACAGAGATGAAACAAAATAGAGGCTTAATGGCAGCATTAAAGGAAATAGCTGAGCATATGGCGCCAATGTGCCGCTGCCTGTATAATAAAGATCTGAAAGATGTTTGGAGATGAAAGGATGAGAAGTGCAATCAGAATGCGACAGTGTAAATCAGCTGTCTCCTTGCTGTCTCTCCTGTGAAGCAGAAAAAGTGCAAAACTGCTTATTTTATTTAAAAAAAATTAAATAGCACTATCATGAGGAATGAAACCTTGCATAGGACAATATGCATCAGCATATATGATGCAGCTTATGTCAAAGTGAATAGAGGCTATGTCCACTCCCCTAAAGGGTTAACAGGTGTTGGTGGACAGACAGTAGTCTGAGAGCATAATTGAGTCTGAATTTGACCTTGTGAGGAAGGTCGAGCAGCACCAGCCAAAGGCTCTGTCAGCGTTTTGCATATTGTAAAAAGGACGGCACAATCTCAGTAATGGGCCAAAACCTGTGGGGAATAGATAATGAGTTTCTCCTCCCACTTTTCTTCTCCTCTTCTCCTCTTTTCCACCCATTCCTGACCTCGTACATTGGCACGCTGTGTCTCAATGTGTCCTAGCAGAGTTCTGCATGGTATTTCACACTCATTGCTGATGGACATCAGTGTCAGAAATATAATAACAACAATTAAAATTAAAAATGCACCATCTGGAACAGATTTTCAGGAACATTTTTACTTACAAAATAATACTTGATCAGTGGTAGAATGATTAAAATGGTGATCACTATTTAAAATGTTAACATAAACATTACATGCGTAACGTTTTATAAATGCATAAGATGACATGGCATTTTTCATAGTTCCTTATTCTAGACTAGACAGACCAATAGAATAGAATATTATAACACACACACACACACACATATATATATATATATATACACTACCATTCAAAGGTTTAAAGTGAACAAAGGTAACAGTAAAGACATTTAGAATTTTACAAAAAATATTTCTATTTCAAATAAACAATCTTTTTATTCATCAAAGAATCTTGAAAAAAAGTATCACGGCTTCCACAAGAATATTAAGCAACAATATAAACTGTTTTCAACACTGATATTAAACTGACACTGAAGAATGGAGTAAGGCTGCTGAAAATTCAGCTTTCCATCTTGAATTAATTTGAAAATATATTAAATTGAAAATAGTTCTTTTAAATTGTAAAACACTTCACAATAAAACATTTTTACAGTATTATTGATCATATAAATGCAGCCTTAAAAGACTAAGAGACTTTAAAAACATTTTAAAAAATCTTACTTTTGAATGGTAGCGTATATGAAAAAGACACAAATGTTATCAAACAGATATATCCTGTAGAAATGTGTCAATTCATTTTTAATATCTGGAGCACATTTTGTGGTATCCTTGCTCCAAATCCTATTTATTTCTGACCCTAATGGACATTCATCCTGCTTTTTTTCCTAAATCATATTTCTGACACACCCACAGCTGTGAAGAATCAACAGACTATCTGTTATGAATATCCATCTGGATATTTTCCATTGTAATAAAGCTTGAATTCAGAGTCAATTCTAATTATGCAAAGCTTGATGTAATGTAGATGAGCTCTTTTAAATACTATTCCAAAGGACTACCACCATCTCGTTGTTTAAAGAAAAATCTTTTTTTCCACAAATGTTCAGAAACGTGAGATAACTGAAGAAGAGACTGAGAAAGTGAATGCTTTTTTTCCCGTTTTTCCTGAAGCAAGTGTAAATATGTATGTATATAGATCTCAGCAATAATGAGACACCGCATGCTAGCAGATCCCTTTGCTTTTACCTTTTCTGAGCCGTTTAACCCTGGACAGGCTGAACAGGATCAGGGACTTCATTAGCTCATTACCTGCTGTAGCTACCAGCAATATTAACAATGCTAATCATTCTCTCTCTGTTCACCAGGAGCTACACATATTTCTTTGTCTTGGTTCCTCTTTTTCTCTCCCGTTTTTTTTTTTTTTTTGTGTGGAAGTGCCCAGCCTGGCTGAACAATAATATGAAGTGCCAAAAAAATAAAGAGTTATTTCCATGACAAAAGCCTTCAGCATATGGTAGGCAGCTCACAGCCCTCCATATGGTCCTTGAGAGATTTCACATTGTCTCTCTTCTTTTCCCTTGCCTTCTCTCTCTATCTTCCTGCCTCCCTGTGTAAAACCGTAAAGATTTTTCCACTTCTGATATTACATTTTGCCTGTTATGAAGGGTAAAGCCAATAGTGATGTTTATGAACAATAAAATCAATAGCACAAGCAGTCTGTTGCCTCTTTTTTATTTGACTAAATGTTTTACTTTCTCTCAAATGAAACATGAAACGTTCACTGAAACTGCTTTAGAAGCTTTTAGATCCCACTCACGGACCCTGACCCTAGTTTAAAACCCCTGCACTAGTAGAACGGTGCTTGTAGTCTGTACTTCTTACTGTTGGACGGATATAAATTCTGATCACAAACACAAGACCACAGAGTCACAAATTAGAATGAATGAGCGACTTCTTCCTGTGTTCCTCCCTGACAACGCCTACCCATCTCAGCAATGGCACTGCTGATCTGGGATCAGCCTTTCCTACAAGCATCAGTTCTGTAACTATCATCGGAGGAACATCTAAACTGTAATCAAGTCAGCAGCTAAAGTCACTCTGAAACCTGGCGCACATGCATCTGTCCTGGTGCTGTTAAGCCAGTCTAAGTCATTAAATGTTAATGAAACATTGATTTTATGTTACACTCTGGCCTTACCAAGATGCAGCACTCAGAGCTGAATGAGACTGATTACTGATGCTGAGGGAGAGAGACTGTCATCAGGACATAGAGGAGGACTGATGTCCAAGAAACTGGAAACACGAGTTGACCATTATGTCTTTCACTGTCCTACAGTGTTTTAGCGTGGCTTCAGTTTCTGCCTGACCGATTGACTTAATGGATAACATTGCTATATTGGTGCTTCTAAAAATGTAAATACAGGATATGTTTGGCTCTTGGTTTATTACTTTCATGTACAGGCAGAGTCATAAATTCCATAAACATTGATTGAGAAAAGAACCCCCACCAGTCAGAATAGTAGGTGATAAATATGTTTTTTTCAATGACAAATTTGGTCCCTGACAATCTGATATACTTGGTTACAAGCTGTTACACTTGTTAGTTAGAAAAATGATCAATCCATGATCACATTTAGTAAACATTTAACTTAATATCAACTAATACATTTAAAGCCTGAGCCGCTGCTCAGACCAGTACTGATTACGGTTGTATAATTTTTATAACTGTGTTTCTTATGTATAGTTTACTTTTTTTTTATAAAATTGATTTTATAAAATTGAATTCATTTTGAGTTAGGTTATGCCCTTTCTTTCTCCCTTAAGAAGTCCCCTATATAGTATAAACTTACAAGTAAAATCCATTAGTTTTTGTGGGTACTAGAAACTCTTTTTTGTAAGTAATATAGTATATTTTCTATAGATATGAACAAATTTAATGTAAGACTTTTTAAGACCTTATTAATACCACCTTATATGAAATTTAAAACCTAAATTTGTAATGGAAATACACATTATATATGTAATATTTAATGTAAAAAGAGAACAAAATATCGTCACTGTCATAAATGATACTTATTATTACGATAAACAGTGAACTTTTCATATCAGCAATCTATACAAAATCCAAACAAAATATCCCCACAAAAGTACCACATCACCAAGAGTTTAAAATTTATCCTGAAGAAATATTTTCAGTGTTCTATAAGCTTTTACATACTTAAATCTGCATATTTTTTATTGATCTTTTTTAACCTTTTAAATGTATGCATCATCTTTCATGTCAAATTATTACAATTAATCAATAAATTCAATATACACTACAGGGCTGTTACCAGTCAGATGAAATAATTTACAATGCAGAATTACAACTGTAATAAATAACGTTATGAGATTAATGTTTTAAATATATTTATGATAAGAAATAAGAAATGCTGGGGAGAAATGCATGCTTTTTATTACTAAACTACCAGTAAGAGGCGGCAAGTCACTTAATGAGTGAGTCAGTCATTAATTCAACTGATTCGTTAAAAACACTGAATCATTCAGTAACAAAACACCGCAAGTGTTGCTTGGAGATTGCTCAATACTTCTGCTGTGATCCTTGTTTGGAACTATTTTCGTTGGTGAAATATTACAAAACAATAAATATTGTGTCTAAAATGTAAGTAACATAATAACTAGGCTACCTGACTACTTAACTACTTGTTTATTGAACTAAAATTAATGTAACATTTGCAATTGTGAAAATATTAAGCAAAATAGCCCCATTGTCATGGCCAAAAATATCGGCACCCTTGGTAAATATGATCAAAGAAGGCTGTGAAAATTAATCTGCATTGTTAATCCTTTTGATCTTTTATTTAAAACATTCACAAAAATCTAACCTTTCATTGGATAATAAGAAATTAAAATGGAGGGAAATATCATTATGAAATAAATGCTTTTCTCTAATACACATTGGCTACAATTAACGACCCTTTTATTCAATACTTTTTGAAACCTCCATTTGCCAGTTTATCAGCTCTAAATGTTCTCCTATAATGCCTGATGAGGTTAGAGAACACCTGACAAGAGATCAGAGACCATTCCTTCATCCAGAATCACTCCAGACCCTTTAGATTCCCAGCTCCATGATGGTGCTTCTTCTCTCCAGTTCACCTTACTCATTTTCTATAGGGTTCAGCTCAAACGACTGGAATGGCCATAGCAGAAGCTTGGTTTTGTGCCCAGTGACCCATTTTTACGTTGTTTTTGAGGTTTGTGTTTGGGTTAAGATTTCTAACAGAGTCAGTCACTTATTGACTTTTTTATCTGTTGGTATTTGATAGAATCTATGATGCCATGTGTCTAAACAAGATGTCCAGGACCTCCAGCAGAAATATAGGCCCACAACATCAAAAATACAGCAGTATATTTCATTGTACATATGGGGTACTTTTTATCCCTGTGTTCACCAAACCCATCTTGAGTGTTTGCTGCTAAAAAGCTCATTTTTTAGTTTCATCTGACTATAGAAGCCAGTTCCATTTGATGTTCCAGTCGTGTCTGATAACTGAACATGCTGGAGTTTGTTTTTGGATGAGCTAGGAGAATTTTTCTTGAAACCCTCCCAAACAACATGTGGTGATGTAGGGGCTATTTGACAATTATTTTTTAGGTTTTCTGACCCCGAGACTCAACTATTTTCTGCAATTCTCCAGCTGTGGTCCTTGGAGAATCTTTAGCCACTCAAACTCTCCTTCTCACCGTGCATTAGGACGATATAGACACACATCCTCTTCCAGGAAGTTTTGTAACATTTTCTGTTGATTGAAAATTCTTAATTATTGCCCTGATGGTGGAAATGGGAATTTTCACTGCTCTAGCGCTTTTCTTAAAGCCACTGATATTAAGGGAATTTAGGCTTTGCTTTCCCTCCTATTTATATTTCTGTGAAACAGGAAGCTATGGCTGGATAATTTCATGTTCATAATCACCCTGGAGTGCTCAAAATTGTGAATATGAATGGGAATATACCTCAGAGATATTTTACTCATAAGAATTTCTAGGGGTGCCAATAATTGTGTCCAACGTGTACCTGAGAAAAACATTTATTTCATAATGATATTTCCCCCCATTTTAAATTCTTATTATCCAATGAAAGGTTAGATTTTTGTGAATTTATAAATAAAACATCAAAAGGATTAACAATGCAGATTCATTTTCACAGCCTTCTTTGATCATATTTACCAAGGGTGCCGATATTTTTGGCCATGACTGTATGTTACTTAACTAGGTCTATATCATGTTATGAATAAACCAACGTTAAGCATTTTGAATTTAAACATCAGAGTTACTTCTGGGTTTCTTTATGAGTGCTGTTATGCTCATTTGTTTAGAATCTGATTGACTGAGTCATCAGACTCTAAAACAAAAAATCTTAGGTCTGTCCAATGATTGTAAACAGTCATAATGCTGCATGGCCATTCAGTGGCCATTCAAGTTCATGTCCAATTTCCAACTAGGAAGCTTGTATTTACGATAATTCCGATAGCACGTGAATGCAGCATTAGGTCCATCAGACTTAATATTTTAGCGGTAATGCGACCAAAAATATTTAAGACCCATCGAATCTGAATTTAAGACATTTTAAGACTTTTTAAGGCCTTTTATTAGGAAAACGTTATTTAAGACTTTTTAAGGACCCACGGACACCCTGATTTGAAATGAATGAGACTTAATTATATGTAAATTGTAATTTTATGTAAAACCTACAAAGTAAATATTTTATTACGTCACATACATTTTATTACACATAGTCAGAGACCTGTATTTCATACATATGCACATACTTTCCTTATGAAGGAATATAACATTGGCCCTGGTTTAGTAGTGAGTATAACTCTGAATAAAGAGGTCAGTGTAATTGAAGTCTTATTGTGGTGATGCTGCCATTAGATTTCATAAGAATCAATTATTAAACACCATCATCTGCAATATTGAACATGCAACCCTAAACCACTCAACTCTCAGTGAAGAGCCCTGATAACACACTGTCCTACTGAGCTTTACTCTTTACCGGCACATGACGCTGAGGTTTTATTTGCTATCACTGATAATAATGCAAGAAACAAGAACTATGTAAAAACAGAATTCCAGTGATTGAGTGCCTTGTTATGATGAAATCCATGTGGTGTCAATAATACAGTATATGCAA
This sequence comes from Barbus barbus, assembly GCF_936440315.1. Classification (NCBI taxonomy): domain Eukaryota; kingdom Metazoa; phylum Chordata; class Actinopteri; order Cypriniformes; family Cyprinidae; genus Barbus; species Barbus barbus. The sequence goes on along the minus strand of NC_136757.1, from coordinate 15,439,937 downwards.
ATGAATGTGTGCATATGCTCTGGCCATAGATTAATTTAGTAGACTACAGTAGTTACTGATTACCCTTTAAGAGATAAGAGCACCTAATCCCCCCCCTGACTCTCCCTCACTTGTACATGTGAATATTGACCAACACAATGATACTGCTCAGTATTTCTCAATCCTGCTCCCAGAGGCCTCCCAACACTTCACATTTTAGAAGTGTTACTTGAAACAACTCATTAAAAAAGTGCTCCATCAAAGGCTTAGGGGTTTGGCTGGATCTGGCTGAGAAACTGTAACTACACCAGTCTGTTGCCAAAAAAGCGTATTTTCTGTACCCTTTTCACATTTCTCCATTTTTGGGGGTCAGAAGCAGAAGTCATTATATAGTGGAGAATGGAAACTACAGCATATATATTCTTTATGTTCCCATTTGTTACCTTTTTTGACAATTTTATGCTAATGGAATCATTTTCTGTGCATGTGCCATATAAATACCATGGCGTATGACAGTGCCACAGCATCTGATGCCAACACTGTACCATGGTATCACCACATTTTTTTAGTTAGGGACTGATAATGTCATTTTTGCTGCATATTTGGATATCAGTACTTACTTGGTATTGTCCTTTGCTTGCAAAACTTCATTGATATGCGGTTCTGATGCCTTGATATCAACAGGATTTTGATGTTTGCCCGCCATCTGCTGGTTATAATGTTTCACTGCAGTCAAATCACAGTTTGTGTACCAAATATCCTACAATCAGGAACAACAATATTAGTGATGGTTCTTGTAAAAATTAAAAAATACAGCCAATGAGATTAATTTGCGATCAGATTTGAAAGAAATTGGTAAAGTCGGCATGATATTAATCTATTTTCCAAATGAATGTTATTGATCCTACTATGATTATTGATCTCATAATTTGTAGTCATAAAAAAATCATAACTTGATTATTTAGTCCACTTAAACTCTGGTTACCTGACAATACACTGCAAGCACACATTCAGATCTGACTGCATCCAATCAGTAACTGATAAATAAACTAGTTTGCCCTACAAATATTTTTCTTTTTCAATTATCTGTTTCATTTGCATTACAGAAGAAAATATCTGTTGCTTATTCTGTTCAGTGTAATTTTAAGTCTTTTTTAGAATTTAATTGTTATTTCCTTGAAACCACTACACAGTTTCAAAACATGATGGTGCTCATAGTACAATTAAGATAAGACAATTCGCTAAATTTTATTATTGAACCCACCATATGGCTTTGCAACTACGGAGTTGAACTCTAAACGGAGGGGACAGTTTGTCTTCTCACAGCACAAAGTGAATTATCATCTCCTGCTAGCAGTGCCTCATTATCCAGACTTTCTCGCCTTTGCTGATTTTTCTTCTGTGTATGCCAGTCTGACTGCTCTTGATGTTTTCTGTTGTTTGTGTGAAAACCCATCTGTCTGTTACAGCCTGCTGGCAGTAGGTCCAAACGTCCCTTCTGCTCCTGTCAGAAGAATCAGTTCACAGCATTTAGAGATCCAAATGTTCATTTTCTTTTCCATTAATGATCTACGGTGAGAGACAGAGTGAGCTGAGCTCCAAAAAAAAAAAGAAAGAAAGAAAAAATTATTCTCACCTACTGTAGACAGATCTCATCCTCATCATGCCAAATGTCCAGTGTACTGCAGAGACCAATTTGATGTAGATTTTCTTGGCTTATGGCAACGGTTATGTTGTCAGGCCAGCTTTTAGACAAATGATTGATCATTTCTGGGAACACTTTTTTGGCCAGCTTAGAAATAAAATCAGAAATAGCAGAACAAGGATTCAGACATCAGACACTAGGTGAGAAGTATGACATTTTTTGTAAATGACCTCATATTTTACTTAAGATATCTTCACATTGTTGATAAAATTATGTTATATAAAAAAAAAACTGAATCAAATCAGGTGCTATGTACAAAGTAGGACTATCCAGTTAGCTATATGCATTACGCAGTTGATGTACAGAAACTGACATTTTGTCAATAAGTCCTTGTCTAAGAAGGAAAAGAGGTGTTTGTGTCTGTGTTTGAGGACAGGGAGCTCATTCTCTAACATTTATTTATACCTGTAACGTTTAGTTATCTAACTTTTTTATATCACATTACATCAAACTAAACTAGCAAGAGTGCTGAGGTTACAACCGCGCTAGTATTACATTGCCATATTGATTTTACACAACATCTTCAACAAACAATATGTTAATATTAAGCAACTTACATTTTAGACAGGATATCGCCGGTACTTTGCCCATTTTAGCTGCACCAACGAAAATAATTCAAGCGAAGAAAAGCTAGCTGACCGTTTTGAATCAGTGTTTTGAATCAGTGTTTTTTGAGTGAACCATGAATGATTCAGTGACTCAAATAAAGACCGTGCTTGTTTCTTGACTAATTTAGTGGCTTCTCTTTTTTTTAATGCAAATGCTTGGAACAACAACACAGAGAGGCGTTCATAACTGAGAGATTTAAATATCAAGACTGAGACACAAAATTTTCATATCACACACTATACAACATACCACTTAATACATTTAAAATAAGATAAAGTAAAAAAAGAGAAAAATGAAATAAAATAAAATAACTATTTTGAAAAAAAAAACATACTATGAAAAAGAAAAAGTAGGGGCTTATAAACATTATAAAACCAAAATCCTCTAAGAATACAATCTCTCTAAAAAATACAAATACTTTGCTTTGGGACTTATCTCTCTTAATGTCTCCAAGTATTTTACAAATTCTTCTTTGAAAACCTTCATAAAGATAGTTGCTTCGTTCTTTAATGAATCAGTGTTTTGATTGAATCACCTGCTGGCGCAACGATGTAACCTGCAAAAAGAGCAATAAATAATATTGGCAGCCTGTCTGGAACAGTAAAAAAGGCTAAATTGTACAGAATTTAATAGCACTCTTGGGTATGAACTACTGTATACTATATACTACTACTAATATATGTTCAAAAAGGCTTTTAATTATGATGCAGCGACTATTATTTTGGTCTTCAAATAATAATACGGACGGGAAGAGGAAAAGGCGCATGCGCAGACACCTACTTCCCTGTTGTCTGTCTTGTGAAACTATTATTAGTGATGTTTCAAACTCTGAGCGGTGTTTGCACAAAGCACATCGGCAACGCAAGAGTGAATCCACTCGGGATTTTCAGGCGAAACATGGGCAGTTTAAACAGAGAAAACCGCTCCATCCATTCAGACAACATTCAGGACGTTCATAACATCCCAATGGATGTGATCATACGACCCATTCCGCCTGTCCTGGAAGAGCAGAAGGTCCAAAGCCTCATGACCAGCATACAGGTAACAATTACTTCACACTAATGACTACATTAAATGTACTTCAGTGTGACGTTATATTCCGCCTGAGCCCACCGCAGGTAATTTTTAACTGTGTTGTGTTTCCAGGAGGGGGCAGATATTTCCGTTGTGCCTCCCATAGACGTGCTTTGGATCACAGGAGAAAAAGGAGGAAATTATTACTATTCTTTTGGAGGATGTCATCGATTTGCTGCCTATCAGAGGTTAAAGATGAAATCCATACCAGCCAAGATCATCAAATCTAATATCTCAGATTTACGCACCTACCTGGGAGCATCTACACCGAATCTACTGTGATCCAACACGCATAACTTATCTTACATTATATAAGAGACGCACCGCCAGGCATACTGATAAAGAATGTAGACCTTTTTATTTCGAAAATGTTTGATGTTCCTGGTTTTATCTGTGAAGGTGTTTCATTCTTATGAATCAAAACTCAACTGTTACCTGACATATTTATATTCCTTTTGATCAACATAATTTTTGCTTGGTCGCTGTATGTCAAGTCACGATGACTAAACGGACCTCTCTTCATCTGTCAGTTCTTAGTCTGACTACTAGATGGCAGCAATTCAGGACTGATTGATTAAAGCAGGGATTCCCAAACTTTTTTGTCAGTGAAACCCTCCAGTCTGATCTAAAATAATAACTGTAACCTTAAGAGATTATAAGTAGATATTTAATTAATTTAACTAAACATTTGCTCTGTTATTGTTTAATATGACGTAGTCAAACAAATAAAATATTTAGTCCTTTTTAGTAAGTGTTTTTTTTTATTATTTATTGCTATCATTTTAATATTATTTATTGTAATTTTACTTTTTTTAAAATAAGTTATTTAGCTTTTCATCAATTCATGGACTCCTGTAGTTCAGTTTGGGAAGGCTTTAAGAAGAGAATGAGATTTGGTCAATGGTATAGTCCAACTTGAAATGCTAAGTGATTTCTGTGATTTTATTAGAGGAAAAAAACAGAGAGGTTTTGTTTAGTTCTATTTTATAAATGCATTTGTTATCTTTAAAAAAAATGGTGTAATGGTAAAATAGATGGCCACAGAAAATAAGATGACCACAGGCGTGTGCTGGTCTGGACCATTGGACTTGGTTATGCTCTGTGCTCTGAACCACAACTTTGAGATTGAGTCTCTCGGGTGGATCGGCACAGCCAAATTCATAGAGTTTACTCCTGTATTGTCCAGATCTGCTGTGAACAGTAAAAGCTGCACATCTTAATCATTACATTTTAATAATAACTGCAAACAATATGCTTTGTGCATTTTTAGATATGCTAAGTTCACAGCATTTTTGTAAATGAATTATTTATGTGCCAGTGGAGGGGCATGAGAATTGTAGGACATTCTCTGAAGCTCATCCATAATGGCAGGACATGTTGGGGGTCATGTGTCATGAGAACTGGCCAGAGTTCTTCTCCTCTGCAGGCTGGAGTGAAGGAAAAGAATGAATACAGCAGCTCAGTTTTATTACACAGCTATATATAGATGGATTGAGGCTCACAGTCAGACTGATGTAGAGGAAATATAGTGGAATCACTGAATTATCTGACATGAAAACTGCTTTCACAGTCATTTCTGCTCTCAGCTGTTGTCTAGAGGAGATCAGAGGACTGGCACCTCAGATTTCTTCCTTGTAATGGCATTTCACTTCCATTTGACTTTTGGCCTTGGCCTAATATCCATAGCAAAAGGCCTCTCAGACTTTACAACAACGATGACTGACGGTTTTGAAAACCCAGATTCACAGGTGGCTCAGTCAATAATGAAACAATAAAAATGATGACAAATCTTTTGGATTTGCTGGAATTTTACGAGAATTGCTTGTGTTTCTATACTTTGCAACATTTTGTATGGTATGACTTAATTAGACAAATAAAATCCTTTGCAAATGTCAGCAGCTCCAAAATTTTTAAGTGACCCATGCATTCTCAGAAAAAAAAGGTACAAAAGCTTGTTGTATTGTACGGACAAACAGTTAAAATATTCTTAAAAATATACTTTGTACTCCACAAAAGAAAGAAAGTCATACAGGTTTGGAACAACACAAGATTTCATTTTTGGGTGAACTGTCCCTTTAAGTGATGTGATCTTTATAGCAACAGAGTTTAGTTGGACACCAGCAGCTGCTGATTGCAGGAATCATGTCTTTACAGCCGTATCCTTTGATCGTGGAGGAAGGTACAGGCCTGTGATTGGCGATTACTACCTTGTAGATCTCTGCTGGAAGATAACAGAGTTTCTCCATTGGCGATATACGAGACCCTGGGGTGCTGGCCCTGATCTTGCCCTCCCTTTGGGCCTCCTCAGGAAGTGAAGAGGGGGCCCGGGGCTTCGGCGGAACAAACCTGCCCGACTGTAAATTTCTGGCAAAAGAATGGTCGCGTGTGAGAAGACTTCCTGTGGCTTCCACATGGTCTGGAAAAAATGTATCCTTAGAAGTCTCCTGACACGCAAAAACTCCTGATTGAAGAGAAACAAAGAAAGAGAGACAGACACACACCCAATTTGGGAAGTGTGGGCTGCACCTGCTGCTTTTTGGGGAAATAAAGGAAGCTGTAAGATTGTCTCCTACGTCCCCAAAATTACTCTTCCTAACTAGGCGGACAAAAACATAGAATGACAGATGGTGGGATTCAGGTACTTGAGGCAACATTAACACATAAGTATATGTTTGGAAGTCTTATGAATAATTAAGCCTCACAAGCACCTGTCATTGTTCTGGTGGAATTCTACTACTCTGCTTTTGACATGCGTGAGAAATCATCTCTCTTAGATAAGTCCAGTCTGCCTGAGAATCATGAGAACACAAGACACAGGATTTCACCTGGATGCAGATCTTCCTTCCTCTTTGTTGAAACGATAAATTATATTGTGTAGAAATTACTGTATTTATGCACAACTTAGCATTTATATATGTTGCTGATGATGTCATTCACAAACAAACCTTTGTAATATTTATCTAATAATATGCAAATTTCAATTCTATTCACCAGTTGTTTAGATAGAGGCAGATCTGAATGTGAACTTGCTGTTGATTGTAGGGTAGTCTGTTGTTTCATCAGAAGATTGAGTTATGACATTTTGATTAAAAATTACAAGGTAAAAAATTAAATGCATGCATGGATGAATAATTCACAATAAGTCCAATAACATTAATTTAGAAACTAGAATAATTGTTAACCTTTGTATTAGTGAGAACATGATGATTCAGAGGCAGAATTTCATTATACCAATTTAGTCATTTAACATCCATTATTGAATCACAATCCAGGTATGAAATTTTACAGTTTTTTTAACCTCAAAATAGTTTTTCCCCCTCTTAATTTTCCATATCCTTACCTCAAAGTTTTTTTTTTTTTTTGGTCCAGTTAATTTTTCATATTTTTCCACAGATGATTGAAATCATGAAATACGAGCAGAATAAATATCCAGAAACCCGTTCTGATGTAAATTTTCCATTGAATTGAATGTAAAAATTTATGTAGGAACATTTTTCTAATAATTTATATAAAATAGCATATGACAGTAAAACCTTTCACATCTGTAGATCATTTTTAATTGACAAAACTGCTAAAGCTGAGGTCAGTGTAGTTGAGCTTGGATGTCATTTTCTAGAACTAGCTGGATTCAGCATTAACAGAGGTGCAGTTTGTTCTGTTTAAAAGAAAATAAAGATTTCACAAACACCAGATCATTGACGTTGACTTGCTGTGTCCTCTGTTTTGATGTGTCCGTTAAGTGTGTGTGTTGGTGCTCCAGCTCTATGGTCTTGTTTTGTATGTCAGAGTCCAAGAGTTATGGAGCAATAGGACATGAATAGACTTCCTTTTCCTGTACAGCTTTTGGCAGGATCCTACCATTGACCCTTACCTGCAGGGGTCAGTCAACATTTCCCTGAATAGTGTCTGATTTCACACTGTGGCTCTGTGCGCTGTATGAATCCCCTGCTGACGCTGCAGTGCAGGGGGCTTACATGATGACAAAATAATGACATAGACTTGCACACTCACACAGTGAAATTTACCAAACCATTTCAGCATATTTGTGGAGTTACATGCAAATGAATAATGGACTTCTCATCCCCTCTGGATGGATATACATTAGCCTTGCAAATGCTGTGAAGAATTAGCTGTCCTGAAAACATGTTTTCCTGCTCTCTTTCTCACACACACCTCCATCACATGTGGCCGCAATATGCAATATGAGTTATTAGACACTGACCCTATAGTCATACGGTTGATGTACTACACCACAATACCACATTATATACAGTGATAAACTCATTCTAATGTCTGTTCACCCTTATGTGCTCTACATCCTCAATCTGCATGCTATTAATAATATTTATGGCTTAGAATGAATGTTTCTCTATGAGTGTATTAAAGGAATATTACGGTTGAGCTCAGTTGACAGCATTTGTGGAATGATGCTGATTACCACAAAAATGTATTTGATCGATTTCTTCTTTAAAAATATATACAGTATATATATAAAGTGAGACACTTACAACAAGTAAATAGTGCCAATCTATATACATTAAAATACTCCATTTCAATAGCATAGCCACCTAAACAATATGCATGTATATGATTTTAATTAAACTTTTTTTGGGTAAAGTTATAATCAATACTACGATTTAATGTAACTATTAAACCACTGTACAGGGATGAGAACAGCTTTATAGGTCAAATTTGACAGACGTTATAAGTTTTACAAGATGAATTAATGCACTCACCCTCAGGCCACCCAAGATTGCTTCTTCATCAGGACAGATTTGAAGAAATGTAGCATTACATCACTTGCTCACCAATGGATCCTCTTCAGTGAATGGGTGCTGTCAGAATGAGAGTTCAAACAACTGATAAAAACATCACAATAATCCACAACAAGTAACATCTCCAATACATCAATCAACGTCTTGTGAAGTGAAAAGCCATTTGCTTATGAGTCCTCTATCTTTAATATTGCTCTCTCCAGTAAAAAAAAAAAAATCATCTCATCTGAATCAAGAGAGAAGTATGCATGGATCCCAAAACAAAGACATACTGTATGTTGGTGTATTTTAATGTGAGAAGACAACTGGGGATGGACTTTTGGAGGAAGAGTTATTGTGGATTATGGACTGGAATTTAGTGGGTTTAAAGATAAAAAGCCTTAATGATGGACTAGAAACTTTAATTTCACAAGATATTAAATGATGAACTGGAGTTGTATCGATTACTTGCAAAATATTGTTTTTATCAGCTCATTTTGACGGCACCTGTTTCATTGGTGAGCAAGTGATGTAAAGCTACATTTCTCCAAATTGCTCTGATTAAAAAACAAACTCATCTCTTGGATGGCTTAAGGGTGAGTACATTTTCAGCAAATTTTAATTTTTGGGTAAATTATTTCTTTAATGTATGTACTTCTACAAAATTCTAAGCTACAAATTTCTGCTTTTAAACTCTACAAAAATTAGCCACATTTACTTTTATTTCTTTATTTATTTATATAACAGAAAACAAAACCTTTTTTTTTTTTGGTAATCACCATTACACCACAAATGTTGTTGATTGAGCTTAACTTGAACCACAAGTATTCCTTTAATATAATACCATACATTGTGAGTTGCATTTAAGAGGGAAAATTCTTATAGTGTAGTCTACCCCCTCTTCCCATAACACACACACACACACACACACACACACACACCTGCTCTTCTCACTCAAATGTGTGAACCCACAGCCTACAGTCCCTCTCTCCTTCCTCCTAAACAATTCTGTCTTTTTCTCGATGACATGATGTTATTGGCCCTGTACATCTGTGTATTCAGCTGCAGTCTTAGCTCACTGACTCACCCCATCCAACTCATGAGAACATTGAGTCTGTCATTGCATGATAAATACATAAATTGGTGACACATTAAATTTGTGAGATTCTAAATAAAATCAAATAATATATGAAGAAATATTCATTAATAAATGTTTAATTAGTGATTGTTTTGAACATTTACATTAGGGATTGTATGGATCAGCATAGCTCCATTGATTATTGCTCACCAGGCTTGTATAAACAGCATGCAGGTGTTTTGAAAATGTCGTAGGTGTCGTAGATGTTAGGAGGGGGTTGTTGGTGCAGCTGAGGGGACAGAAAGTCCTGGGTTTAAGTGACACAGGCATGTTTGTAAAAGCTGCTCCAAGTGACATATAATGGGCCATGGAAACACAGAGAAAATAAATGAGACAGAGAAAAAGGGTCTGGAAACCATTTGCCACTGTCTCACTCTCTCTTTCTTAGATCATTCTTAACATCTGCCTCATGTTTATTTACCCAACACCCGCTTCTGGCTATAAACAAACCATCTCTGCGTGAGCTCAGCCCCAGCAGAAGCTCATAGACCCCAGCAGGTACCTCTGCCCCTCGGCTACAAACCAAACAGTTGAGCGATCAACTAACACAATTACGTGAATTTAATCTAGTTATTTTACTAATGACATAACCTGTGAGTTAAAGAGACCTGCGCTTTAAGCTGTTGTTATGTGACAGGTCAAAACAAGGAGAGTTTCTGACCAAGATTCAGTTGAAATGCATGTCAAAATGCCCAGAAATATAAATTCCCATTAAAAGTCCAATTAAGCAATTAGCTATGCATATTGCAACTGAGTGATTATTAGACCAAATGAGGATGACCACATTGCTTGAACACATAAGCTGAGGTCAACGATGGGAGGTCACAGGTTAGTGAGTTTGGTCACATAAGCCCATATGCTTGATTTAAGTTCTTGCATTCCTTTGCACTGAAAAATAAACTTAGTCAGAGCATGATCGGGAAGCAGTGAGACATGTTATTCTTATATGACAAGACCAGTCATGAATTATGAAAGGAAGGAAATTGAAAACATATATATGTGTGAGTGTGAAGCAGAGGAATCAAATAGGAAATAATGAAAGTGAACACATTTGACTGTCTGTCTGTATAGGTTATTAAAAACGAAATAAAAAACTGACTGGGTGTATGAGAGAAGAAAAGAAGCCAAAAAAAGATAAAGAAACAGAAGGTGAGAAAAAGAAAAGGCTTGAGAGAGACCCCTGCTGTTCTTTATCGTGGCCTCGTGCTCTTTCAGCCACCGAATGAAAACAAACCACAGCAGGTCTAAAAGTCTCACTTAACAAAATCAGTACTGCCCAATATGACTCTGCGAGTAAAAGCTCCGAATTTTACGCTCTATTACAGGTCGTCTTGAAAACCTCGATTCACCAAATTAATATGACATTTGAATTCGTATGATATGTTTTTCTAATTTACTAGGTTCATGACGGAACGTGCTTCTGTAAATAAACATATTTATATTTGCAGTGCGTTTGTCAGCGTGTTTGTTGCGCATTAATTATAGGCCCGGTGTTGTTTTTATACGCCTCGCTGTCAAATGGCCGAGCAATAAAAGCAATAAATTCAGAGGATAATCACCAGCCGAGAGTTACTTGCAGGTGCAGCTTCTGTTTTTCCCAGTGAAGGGTCGCATTACTCCACGAGCTCTTTTATTTAAAAAGTCTCTTTCTTTGTGTCCACATTACATAAATAATAATAATAATAAGAATAAATATGAAGTCATTAAATTCAGTCTAACAAATGCAATACATTTTTTTAAACATGTAGTCTAATGCAGCAATTAATCTGAGGTTTTCAATTTTAGTGGGTTTAATTTTTACAGTAGCCTATCTGAGAGATGCCAAAATCAAAATAAGTTTTTCGACCCTTCAAAAAGATGCCACTAAGTGACAGGTTTTATAGTCTACCTTTTTTTTCTTAGAGTGCATGATACCTATAAGAATGCCATACTGCCAGGCCTACCTGTCCAAAAACATACTATAGGTACTTTCCTGTGAATAGATAACTTTATTTTTCTGTTTGTTCTTAATGTTTTTCTTTATCCCTTAATGTATTTTAATTTGTTAGCAAAACTATCAAGAATTAAAAATAGGTATTTTGTGCTCAAATATGATTTATTTAGTCTGTGCGCCTGTTTTGGTTATTTGCATATGAGTGACTGCTCCTCCCTGATCCTATAAGATCGCGCGCGCTGCTCCTGCTTTAGCTGCTCGCGCATGGAATGACTGTAAGGATGCGCATCAAGAGGACCATGTGATGAGATTGTTCAAATGCTGAAACGCACATCAGGGTTTGGCGATGCAGTGTTTTCGTGGCTAGTGCTTGACAACAAGCCATCGTTTCATTTTGGATACTTTGGATACTTCCCTCTCGGTTTCATCAAGCTCTTTTCACTCAGATCGGAGTCCAAATAATTTTTAGTGATGGCATTTGCCATGCTGCGGCCCATGGCGACTCATCTAGCGTACCCGGATGTAGCCATGATGTCCGAGGATGAGGAGAACCGCAGCGAGAGCGACGGAAGCTCGGAGCAGAGCTACGGCTGCTGTCCCAGTGCGGAGAAGCGGCGGCGGATGTCGCGCAAGTCCACGGTGGGCAGTGTGGTTATAGTAAAGCAACGGAACGCAGCGAACGCGCGGGAACGCGACAGGACGCAGAGCGTCAACACCGCTTTCACGGCGTTACGGACTCTTATTCCCACCGAGCCGGTGGACAGAAAGCTGTCAAAGATTGAGACTCTGCGCTTAGCTTCCAGTTACATCTCACATCTGGCCAATGTGCTCTTGATAGGGGACGGAGGAGAGGACGCGCAGCCGTGCGTGAGCGCAGTTTACAGCGCGCAGGGGGAGAGCGGAGGAAAGCAGCCGCGCACCATATGTACTTTCTGCCTCAGTAGCCAGAGAAAAGGGGTAAGAGAATTCAAATGGATGGAAGTGAGAGAATAACGCATTTGGATATAGGCCTATACAGAAATAGTAGCCTAATAATAAACACTTGTCTTTATAATAAACATTTATGAATGGCGCATGTGCAGATCCACGCACCTCAGAAAGTGTGAAGAAAACTTGAAATTCAACTAATAAAGAGAGCAATTTTGAGAAGCACAATGTACACATAAACGAAAGGAAAACACATTTACGTAACAAAAATAATAGAAGTCCTCATGTGATTAGTTGTAGCCTAATTATGCCCATAATATATTCAATGAGAGCTTTTTTTAATTTTTACATTTAGTCCCCTCTAATGCGCTATACTGATAATGTATTTGGACACATTTTTTTTGTATCAGGTGATAATAAAAAGTTTTAAATATCCTATCTATATTTACTCACAGTAGTTTACTCTTTCCCTGACAAACATTAAATGTCTTTATCAAGGCCTAAACTGAGTTGTTTCCCAATATTCAGAAGGCCTAAAATCTCTTAGCGTCCAATAAAGAAAAACATCATATGAAAAGAGAGAATAAGCCCTAATCACAGAGAGATAGCCTAGATTATATTTATATGACATGGAATTAATAACCTTTTGTTTTGTCTGTGTGTGTTTCCGCAGATAAAGGACGGGACTGACTGTGTCCGTATGCGGGGAATCACTTCACTGCGCGTGACACGCCGGTAGCAGCGGCAGCAGCGCGTGAGATAAAGCCGCAACTCAGGGAGCGCGAGAGGTGAGCGAGACTCCTCGCGACGGAGATTTTCGGAAGACTCGCCATTCAAACAAGAGTTAATTTTGAGTTTTTTTGTTCTTCTTCTTTGTGTGTTTTGTATAGAGATATCAACATTTAAAATGCAGTGCATAAAATATTTTTTCTTTTTCGTTTTCTTTTTTGTTAAAGAGAATTTATACATTTTATACACAAATTGTGAAAACACCATGGTGAAATAAAATATATTTTTTCAAATTTCAAATGTCCTCTGTCAGTTATGCGTGGATGGCATATGAAAAAAAACAGTTTTTTTGGATGTTTTGCATTGAAAGGACTAAAATATTTTTGCAATAAATCTGTTAACTAAACTTTTTCATATTTATAATATAGACTATGAATGATGATGTTGAGTTTTCCTTCAACATCCTCAGAAACAGGCTTAAGCATTAATTAATTTTTTTTAGTACAATAATCAGTGCTTTGTGGGATGTCATTATAAAGTTTATATATACTGCAACTTTTTAAATTTTATATTTACTTTAAACTGATTTTCAGCTTGTTTTTAAAATCACGCAATTGTAATAGAGCATGACTTTTGTTGGCTGATGCTTTTCTGGGTTTGTATCCCATTCCTTGAGGGTTAAAAATCCAAACATGGCCAGGAAAATACAACCAAGAGCTGGAAGAACAGTTAAGGGCTCAGGGGATTTAGGCTTCAAATCAATCATTTATCTGAAAATAAACATGAATTCAAATTCAGATAAAACTCATTGATTATCACTTCACATAATTTAACTCCTCTATTTCTCTATGTGGTCCTTTCATCATTGTTAACTCGGTTTTTAATTTCTTTGAAGGACAGAATCTAAATGCTTTCCCTTGATTTTATTTTTTTATTATTCTTTTATATATATCTCTCTCATTCTGTCTGCATGTGTTTTTGAGATCTGGGATATATTAGTCACGGTAAATACTACCCTTCGGTCAGCATGGGGACCTGCCGCAGCTGTGCATCTGTGAGCTGCATAAATCACCAGCAGGGTCAACTTGGAAGGTGGGGTGGGGTAATATAGAGCAAGAGAAAGTATAAGAGGGGTTTTGATAAAGAGAAAGCAAGGTCGAAGGTCTGGGTGAAGATTAAGCATCCAAGCTCTCGGATGCTTGGATGAAGGTCATAGGTTACTGTACATACAAGCCGAGTGGGTGTTTTAAAATTGCAGTCAAAAATGGGTCTGTAAAATTGTCAATATCCCAATATATTCTCTGAACTTTATGTAGTTAATTAAAAAAAGACTAAGCCTGGGTGAACTGTTGAGTAAGAAAAACCTTAACGCAAATATGTTGTGTCTGATCTCTCCTCTTTGGTTTTAAAGCGGTTGTTCCATCCCATGCAGCGATCAGACTGGAGACAGAAACATTCATTCCACCAGAGTTATGCAGAATGCATGTTTCTCATATGAAACAGGCCACAACAACCGGTCTCTTCAACAACCGAGAATGGATTTAGAATCTGCTTAAAAAATGATGACTGCTATAGGAGTCAATCCCAGATTTATCTGAGATGATGATTAAATTAATGACTGAGATTTAATATGACCCTGGACCACAAAACCAGTCTTAAATCGCTGGGGTATATTTGTAGCTATAGCCAAAAATACATTGTGTGTCAAAATTATCGATTTTTTTTATGCCAAAAATCATTAAGATATTACGTAAAGATCATGTTCCATGAAGATATTTTGTAAATTTCCTACCGTAAATATATAAAAACTTCATTTTTGATTAGTACTATGCATTGCTAAGAACTTCATTTGGACAACTTTAAAGGCGATTTTCTCAAAATTTGATTTTTTTGCACCCTCAGATTCTAGATTTTCAAATAATTGTATCTCGGCCAAATATTGTCCGATCCTAACAAACCATACATCAAGCTTATTTATTCAGCTTTCAGATGATGTATAAATCTCAATTTCGAAAAATTGACACTTAAGACTGGTTTTGTGGTCCAGGGTCACATATTAAACGTATTTTAAAATATAATAATATTAAAAAGTATCTGAATATATAATGATAAAATGTTTATTATTTAGTCTAATCAGCCCAAATTTATCTGAAAAATCATGATGGTGGAATTAATGATTGAGATTTAATGTATTAAAAATAGCTATGTATTATAAAATATAATAATACATAAAAAGTTATCTGAATATGTAATAGTAAAATATTTATTATTTAGTATAAGCAAAGCTCCATATTTATCTGAGAAATTAATGTTTAATTAATTTCTTAATGATTGGGATTTGATGTATTGAGATTTAATATATTTAAAATTCCATTATAACATTATTATTATTATTATTTATTTAGTCATTTAGCAGACACTTTTATCCAAAGCGGCTTACAAATGAGGATAACAGAAGCAATCAATTGTAGTATTAAAACAACTAAAACAGATCCAAAACTAAAAGCTAAAACGTTATAAATACTACATCTACATTATAATATAATTATAAAATATTCAAAAAACTGTTGACATTAAATATTTTTGGGTCAATTGTGTAACGAAGTTAGATTTTTAGCACAATGAACATAAACTAGAGTTTTTAATTTAAGAGTTTTTTGTTTTGTTTTGTTTTTTATTTTAACCATAAGGCTTCACTGTAAGTTTTCATGTCAGAATGTGCAATTTCTCCCATTTTTGGGGTCCAAGTTGTCCCATTTGCTCAAAATACGTTTATTTATTTAGTCATTCATTTATTAATTCTGTTTCACTGTTGTTTTGCTGGTTAGGTTTGACTGAAAAGCCTGTAATAGACACTACTGGGGCATGTCTGTTTAATGAAATGTAGCCCACTATTTCTCCTGAGCAATACTAGGGGATACAACTTCAATAACTTTTATAGCCTAGACTTTGAGGTTTGTGCCTATACAAAAATATTAACTGGAATTAAAAATGTGACATTTAACCCCATACTAATAAATTATGAACGTCTAAAGTAATTTATAATGAAAAGATTTATATTAAATTAGAGACACATTTTCACGAGTGCACTCAGACTTTTGAACCTCATTGTATGTTTTATGATAATGAATTGGTTCAGCAGTGTGCAGTGATGGTACTTCAATGTTTTGGCAGCTGGTTGAGTCTAAATTCCCCTCATTCAATGCCGATCCACAGTGTCTAAAGTGTGACTGATGTCTCCCAGCCATATGAACTGCAGTCTAATCTTACTCTCACTGTTGTGATTTCATCATTTCACAGCAGATTAGGATAAACTATGATATTTGGAGCTTCATAAATTGGGTTTGATTTAGTCTCTGGGTTTTTCACTTGGCTTATTAGAAGGCAATGCAAGTTTATTTATATAGCATATTTCATACACAGTGGTAATTCAAAGTGCTTTACATAAAAGAAAGTGAAATAGACATTAAAAATCAATAAAAACATGGAAATAAAAATAAAACAAGGAAATTTAGAAGCATTTCATAACAAAACCCAACAACCTCTTTCCTCAGACCCCAAACCTTGACACCCCTTTACTAATGATTAAGTGGTTGCCTAGTGAAACATGTCCCAGAAGGAAACTCCCTCCTCTGAGTTTGGCAGAGTTTACAGCCAGTATATGGATCCAGACACGCACACACACACACACACACACACACACACACACACACACACACACACACACACACACACACACACACACGTATACACACAAGTTTTGACAGACTTAGAGCAGACAGGTCAGTAAATGGTTGAGGAAGACCTGAGGAAGACTCCCTGGTGCTTGTGTGTTTATGGAAACTCCATTACCATTTATGAATATACAAGAACTTGTTCCGGTGTGTGCATTTCTGGCACATATGTCCGATGTGAGATGGCTCCCCGAGGTTTTCGTTCTGCAGGAAGTTGTCATGGGCACACAGGAAAGTAAAACATGCATGTCCGACCCCACCGTGACTGTCTCACCATGCCTCTCTCTCTCTCTTTCTCACACACACACACACACACACACACACACACACACACACATACACACACACACCCCTCACTGCTGTTCAGCTCCACCAGCCCAGCAGATGGATGATTCCCAGACACATAATTCACTGACAGGACTGTATCCGGCCAGCAAAGATAACTCTGACATCCATGGCAATTATATTAATATTGAAATAAAAACATTATGTTTCACTAATTCTACTTTGGGACCCTTCTAACTGCAACAAGGGTAAAAGACAGTTGCTTTAGAAAAACCATTACACAGACTATGAGAGAATTTCATACAGTGTAAAATTAGGTAAATTTATGTATGAAATATACTTTTAACATTATTATTTGCACAACAAAGATATTCAAAATGATAAAAGAGAGAGTAGAAAGTAGAAAGACACTGAATACATTTTATTAGACAATTTCAAATATATATTTCAAGGTAAAAAATTTTTTATCAGATATTTGGATAATATTTTATCTTATCAATAGAAAGGTCAAAATATGTGATTTAAAAATGTTTTAGCCCTATTTTTTTTTTTTTAATGGTTTTCTGAAAAAAGAATGGGTAAAGAATTTGCTCTCTGAAATTGCTAGTAAAACAAACAAATACAAATAAATGGCAAGTAACAAGTAGCAAGTCTCTTGACTTTTAAAAAAAACTTTAAAACTTACATAAAAATTATTTTTAATTACACAGTTTAAAAAGTTAGTTTCAATTCAATTTTTATATAAGCTGCATTTTAGAATAATTTAGATACAGACAAAAACAAATTCCCATCACATAACTGACCTATATAGGCAATTCAGTTGATATTCATTCTATGCTAATAGAATATAATGACTTAAACTTGTTATTTCTCTTTCATTGCTTTTCAGGTAAGATTATAAACTCAGCTCAAACATTTACAAACCTCTCAAGCTTTGAGAAGGAAGGAGGAAGCATCATTAATACACACGCTTGCTGCCTCACATTCTCAGTCTCTCACTCACCCACACTTATTGTTTTTGTTCAGTATTCAGGAGTCTGGAAGCGGAATTCCCTGAGTTGGGAATTGCTGGACAATGTAAACCTTCCACAGCTATCAGCGTGGAATGCCTTCGAGCAGAAGATATGACCCTCCCAGACATTAACCGTACTCAGGGTGAGGGGTCAGTTTCGGTATCGTGCTAGCGATGCTTCCGAAAGAAAACAATCAAACAATAAGACACCCACACAGCAGGAGGGGTGCAGAGGGAGACAGGCCATCATAATGATCATCATCACAATCATCAAGCATCATCAAAGTATTTTTAATAAGGACCATAACAAAACTGGGTCAGTGGAAGCAGCTCTCAGCCAAAACACAGCACAGCACACACACACACACACACACACACACACACACACACACACACACACACACACACACACACACACACACACAAGTATCAATGCCAGAATAAAGTCTTTAAACTTTATGTCTTTAAGACTTTCAACATGCAGATCTAATATCAGATGAATCGCTTTTTGTATTCCCCAATTGTAAGTCGCTTTGGATAAAGGCGTCTGCCAAAAGACTAAATGTAAATGTAAATGTAAATGTAAATGTAATGCAATACAAAATCAATCAAAAGAAAAATCCAAAATGATTTTGTATTCCAAAATCTTCCTGACTCACATAATATCTTTATAATAAAGGAATTTATTATTGTTAAACAGAATACATAGTATTATCATTGTGTTTATTACGTCACTGGTGTGTGTGTGTGTCTCAGTGTGTTTGAGTGCATTTTTGTACTGTGTTTTCGCATGGGAAAATCTCCCAGCTGTGGAGGCTTGAGAGTCTGCTGTGTATTGATGGAACATTTGGGGCGTTCCTCTATGTGTGTGTGTGTGTGTTTGTGTGTGTGTAGAGGTAACGATCATCTAGAGGAAATCCTCAATCAGACGCCAGAAAGAGCACTCTGAACAAGCTCACTGACAGAAACATGGGCCTTCACATACACACACACACAGCTGTGGCTGCTAATAACCTCAGGGACCTGCTGCCGACTGCACAAAACACACACCCACACAGATACTTATGCACATTGATAACTGGATAGTTAAAATGAATAATATAAGCTAATATCTCCATGACTACCAAAACATTTCTAAGGAACCTGCGAACCAATGAAGTAAACATTAGTAGTACTAATGTATTTTAGTTTTTTGCAGTTCATTCTTTAATTAATTCTTGTTTAATGCATTCAGTCTCTGTCTTCCCATACATTTACATGTATGCTGTAAATACACATACTCTCAGAAAAAAAAGGTAGCCTACAAAATTGTCCCTGTGGCGATACCCTTTCAAAAGTTACTAATATGTATAATTAAGGTACTAATATGTTCTCATAAAATACTAGTATTTTAAATCACCACTCCCAGTGTATATCTAATCCACAGTCAGTGTTAAAAAAGAGATAATTAGTTTAGTCATTGAGTGATGATTGAGCATTAGTGATGAATACCTGCTGTTAACAAACTGAACCTGAGGTTCAGAGTCACCATTTCATTACACTGAGACCTCAAAGTGCTCTGGAGGTTCCTGGAGGAACTCACATTTTAAAAAAGGGTTATTGTAAGATCTGTTAACATTGAAGTGGTTCGTAGAAGATCTTACTTGTAAAAGCCAGCATCTGGAAGAACCCAGAGATTCATGTGACAAAATGAAATATGACTGATTATTATTATTATTTACTTTATCGGATGGAATGTAATGACTTTTGTGGCACTTGCCATGTGAAAACAAAAATCTTGGGTATAAGACTAAATGGTTTTAAAATTGGCCACACTTGTTCTGTTCACAGTCAGAACTGGCCGTCATAACAAAAAAAATAAATAAAAAAAAATAACAAAGGGACTTATTCAATCTAAAAATTAGCCACAGTATATCCAATTAAAATTATTTCTGAAAACACTGTTCTCAGTAATAGGGAATATATACATATACGGTCATACTGGCATCCAATGGCTACACCATGTCAATGCAAATTATTTTATTCATTTCCACCAGATTGCACTTCCATCTGCCTCCATTTGTTGGATTTTAAATGTTGTATAACTTGAATACTGCAATAACTAAAAATAGTTTTATTGAAATAAATGTTAAATCATTTGAAGGTGGAAGTTTACCATGAAACTTTAAAGCAAACATTAAAAATATTATTGAACTATTGGAATACGTTCATTTCATAAAAAAAAAAAAAACCCGCTTATAACAATCAGTACAAGAGTAATATTTAGAATTTTTCCCCCCTAATTAAATAAGTTTCAATTGTTCAGAGGTAATTGTTCAATAATTAATATAATAAAAATAATTATGTTTATGCTGTTGTCAAGAAGAAGAAAATGCATGAGGGTTGGCGTGGCGTCCTCACGCTCCTGCTGTTTGGTCGCGCCCCAGCCAACACATCCATGTGGGGCCCATAGGGGTTGCAACTGGGCCGATATCTGGGGCCCACCTGGGCTAACCAACTGGGACTCAGTTTCCATGGTGGCCCTACATGGGTTAACCCAGATGGGCTGATGATGGGCCCTTGATGGGCTCCATATAGGTTAACCAGGTAGCTCCGGTTTGGTGCCTACATGAGTCTGCCTACATGGGTTAGTGATGGAACCCAGCTAGGTCTTATGTAGGTCTCTTATGGGCCATAACAGGTATTCACATGGGCTAACATATTTGTCTGCTTGGGTTACCTTATTTTACAGTAAACCTCTAAACACAAACATTACATTAAATCCACTGAAATGCTAAAGGTTTTCAATAAACAGAAACCAGTACAGTAGTTTATGCATTTAAGCAAAGTTTATTGAGAATAATTTAAACTATCATAACTTGTACATTTACAACTTTATAAAACACAAGTACCTATAAAAAATAAAAAGTTATTATTAAGCTTCCTGAAAAACTATATAACTTTTATTCTGAATGCTTTAAGCAAGGTTTCGTTGGAATAATTTGAACATGACCATTAAAACTTGTATATTTACAACTTTACAAAACATAGGTATCTTAAAGTTAAAGTGAAGCTCCTGACAAACATTATTTGTCATAACTTGTATCGTTTGTATATTCATATCTGAAAACTCTAAAAATGCATTTCACAAACAAACAAAGCAACAGTGCAGCTCCTCACTCCTCTGTCCTCGCTCTCACAATGGCTCTCAACCACTGTGCCACTTTTTCAGTTAAAACAGATGTTTCTTGTCTTTTTAAAGATTATATTTCCATTTAAAAATCAAGAATATCTTAAGACTCACCCATCTTGCTCTCCACTACGTGACTTCGCAGGACAGTTTCCTCCCGTCACGGATTCACCACTTTGACACAGACACACATAAGAGCCTGATAAAAATGTTTTTAGAAGAAAATTTCAGACAATGTTTGCTTCTGATGTCTTATATGTCTTATATGATGTCAGAATATTCTTATTTTAGTATCACTTCACTTGTATTAGTGTACACTCTAAAAAATGCTGGGTTAAATACAACCAAGTGCTGGGTAAATATTGGACAGAATACACGCTGGGTTGTTTAACCCAACCTTCTGAGCAGTAACCCAACCTCTGGGTCTAAACAACCCAATCGCTGGGTTGTATTTAACCCAGTATTTTTTAAGAGTGTATTTGTCTTTAATAAAGTTTGAATTTTATTATTTATTATAAACTGAGTATTGTGATCGCTACACCACAAATTAACAGTTACTTATCACTAAAATAAGCAGTACACCTGGTCCATATTCTCATAATTTGGGGTACTGTTTGTCCAAGTATGGATAATTATTTGCATACAATCAAACTCATTTGATTCCACTGATTTATGAAGAACAAACTCAACTCTACCGAATAACCTCTGTTTGCACATGAATGTTATAAATAATCCAACAGCGAATAAACATACTTTATACAACCTCAAGCAGTTTGAGCCCCCGAAACTCTCGCTTTCTATACCGGCCAACAAAATTAAACTCTCTTGATAAGCGGTGGTCCAAAAGGAAGGCCATCATTCTTCTTGTGGCTTCATCCACAGTACTCCCTTCAATTTCTTCCAGTATATATAAATATATATATTTAGATTTTTAAAAAATTATGTACATTTATAACACTATACTTTGTATTATATCACATTAGTATGGAATTACAAAAACAACTAGTTAACGGTAATGCGAGGGTGTTTCTAATGCAGGGTCTATGGAGGGACGGTAAATTTGACATCGTTCTCTCTTCTGACTGCTGTTATCAGTCTCTGTCAATTTTTTTCCTTTGATTGAAAGTCGTGAAAATGTTATCGCAGAGTTTTTCTTTTGCTATTTTACCCAAATTTTTGTTTACCCAACTATGATGACTTCCGCTGCTGAGAAATGTGAAGGTTTATTAAGCTACATACAGCTATCTTGAGGCTTATCAATTTCTTAAAATGTCCTGTGTGAATTTTCCCAATCAGTGACCTCCATTTAGAACAGGAAAGACAATGTTACTATTGATTGCACTGTACATAAAATTTTAATAAAACTTGTAATTTTATTAATTATTAATTTAAATTATACTATTTTTGAGGTACATGAAATGTGTTTTAAAGTTCTAAGATATTTGAGTCACATTTATTTCTTTATAGTTTTGTCAAGGTGTAAATCTTTTATGTTTTGTTTACAACACTATTAACACTATTGTGTTTCCATGAATGGGATTGTAATGTGCAGTATTGACTATTTAAGGTGATTATTTAAACTATGGATATTGTTGTTGTTTATCAATAAACAATGTTCGATATGCATTTGTTTTAGTTTTTCAGTTTGTTTATTAAAATTATTAAAATTGTCAATAGCAAGAACAATAAACTAGTGGGAGGGGTGGGGGGGTGCAAAATTAAAGAACCGAAATTAAGCAATGGTACCTCGAAACACCCAAGGTGGTTCCTGAGCATTCTTAATTAAAGGGTTCCTCCAGGAACCATTAAAGTTCCTCAGAGAACCACCCCTTTTAAAACAGTGCCTAGAGGCTCTACAGAGGGTTCCGCCGGTGTGGGAAAGTGAAGAACCCCAAAAGGTGCCTCCAGTAACCTTTAGTTTTTACAGTGTGCTTTGACGTTGTGCGCATGCTCCAAAAGACAGAGGTTCCTATTTAGTATTATATTTTAAGTCACATAAAATTTTTTTAAATAAAAAGGTAAGTTTGTAGGTCTTAAACCTGACCGTCAGGACCGTATAGGGAAACGTACGATTGAGAGTGTGTTGCATTTACTCTGACAGACAACTGAAGACTTGCAAGAATATGCAAAATTCTCTGCGTCTCGATCATAACTGCATATGCACACATATGACGTGTCTGTCGCTATTCTGTGTTGAGATATATGCAGTTGTCATGTAAGTGTAGAGCTGCTGTAAACATTGCTGTGAAAATATGGTAACCTAGTAGTGAGTAGCACATTGTAATTTTGCACAAAATTGAACAAGCAGATGCTATTTAACCAAATATCAGATGACTTTAACATTGGGTTAGAGAGTACAAACTACAAACTAGAATGTGTAATAATCTTTGTATAGATTACAGTATAGTTTTCTGCATGAAGCAGAGGCTCTCCTCCTTTCTCACTTCCCCCTGCTGTCCTCTCATTTATTGTGTCCGTCCTGAAGTAGCCCAGGCATTGTTTAATCCAGATGGCGTAATCACAACCCTCTCTCTGTGTCTTCCTCTTCCTATTCATACAGCCTCCTATTAATATCCTGATCCCTCACTATCCTGTCAGCAAGTGAGACTCAAGCAAACACTGGGACAAATAAGGAGAGGGAGAGAAGGAGGGAAGAAAAAGAAAAAAAGTGGGGGAACCCCAACATGAAGAACAACAGGATGGAGGAGAGCATGTAATACGGTCATTTACGGGCAGGAGGATCTCTGCATCCAGAGAGGGGAGAGGGTTGAATTCCGGGCTAAGGAAAAGCAAGTCCACCGTCAACCACTTTCACAGACGCCTTATTTACAGCCATGGAAGGGCAGCTTTACAGCTCTGTGATTCAGCCATTTGTGACTGCAAATGGGACTCACAGGAAAACAAAGACTTCAAAAGAGCAAGCCAGAGTGAGTGACAGAGAGAAACAGGAGAAGATAGTTCTGAAACCTTTTGTATATTTGTAACTTCCACAACAGGAGCAGGTGGCTCCTTCATGTCAGTCTGTATGAGCAAAAATTAAATTACATTACGAATGTGTAGCCTAATACTTTCAACCGACCACAAATAACATTAGTTCAATATAATGATGACTAACGTTCTGTTGTGATAAACCACAAGTGCAGACTCTGCAAAACAGTCCACCAATGACTAACACAAATGAGTGTTTTTTTCCAGTCACCTATATTAAACTGTGAAAATATTTTTGCATTTAGCATTTTCTAACTTGTCAGTATTTCCATTATATCACATTATATTTAACAGAAATTAGATTTGTCAAACATGCCAAATCTGCCTATATGATCAATTCGATTTTACTAGTGCGAACATATTTTTTGAAACTTATGAATGCATGTTCCCTGTGTTTAATAGTCTTTTTCTTCGGCCAATTGTTGTAGGTTTAAAGATGAACTTTCAGTGGCTGACCGTGGTGACGCTATTAGGACAGAGAAGGTATAGGCCTAATGTGTTTACATCATTAATACACATAAATAAAAGTAGATAAGTGTTTTAGTTCAGAAAATTAAGCATTATGAACATAACAGACCACTAAACTTTTATGTGAAGTCAAATTAGATATGTGAAATAAATCAATGAGAGAGAATCCAATTTAAATATAGTACAAATATCTATGCATATATGAGTAAATGTGTGTAGATATCTTGTGTTTATTTGTGTATGTTTTTTTCAGTTAATATTGTTAGAAATATTACTGTATAATTCAGATGACAGCTCATTATTTTAGTAAGGATAATTACAATACTATTGCAATTAACAAATTGATAATTAGCCACAATCTGTTTTTAATCTAAGGTATTATAATTTTCTGACTATTAATTTATTTTTTGTACTACTAATGTCATTAAAATAATAATTTCTCAGATTTAAATTTTATTATAAAAATGTTGCTCTGAGACTCTAGCCCATTCACATAAATATCTACATAATCAAATAGCTTTTTTTTTTTTTTTTTTTTTCTCAATCTACCAGTAATGTTTTTGATTCTGTCACATATTTAAAATATCCATCCTCTTTTGGTCCAAAGCCAGGAAAGAGTCAATGGTTGAGTTTGAAACTGATTTAAAAAAAATGATCGGTCTATTATCATTTTCTTTTATATTGTGTTTTATGTCCAACCTTCTGTTTATCATCATGTTACACTCAGCAGAGGGCAGAACTGAGACAAGCGTGAGAATTTCATGTTTACTCCAAGGAGCACCTCACAGTTGTTAAGACTGATGATACTTTCTGTTTGTAGATTAAGAGCGATAAGAAACAGCTGTTAGGGTTCCTGTAATTACAGTGTTTTATCCACTGTCAAGAACTCAGAATGAGAAATATGAAGATTTCAGGTAAGTAAATATCAGACTTTATTTTAGAGCAATTGACTTTTAACTCATTCAAGCTTAATGGTCAAACGTTTCTCTTTCAAACCCAACTACCTTAAAAATACTTTAAATAAATCATTCTGATATTATAATTTCATTTAAGCATTAGGTTCACTGAAATTATGTTTGTGCAGTTATTTTATTTTGCTTTCTGTATGCTTCATTTAAGCTGACAAGTGGCTAAAAATAGTTAAATAGTGAAAATGATGGCTGAAGTACAGACACACAAGTGATTTTTTCACTTCAGTTTTCTTCTGTTTTTGTATCTTCTCGGTTCTGTTAAATAGGGAATTGAGTGTGATGATAGGGATGTGCAATTTTACAGAATCATGCAATCATAAGCGAGTGAAGGTGAAGAGGGTCGGCAAACAGTTTTCTTTATTTTAGTTATTAAACAAACAATCAAGCAACACGTCACTTGACCCTTTAGCCACGTATTTTACTCTCCCAAACCAATCATAAGCAGATTTTCTTCAAAACTATCAGTATTTTATACAAGCGTTCAGGTTATCTGTGAATGATATTTAATGGTAATTTAAACGTTTTAACTTCAAATATATACTGGTAACTATGCTTAAAATAAAAATCCATCTTTTTATGAATACTATTGTCTAAATCACTAGAACACGTGTAGAATCGTGTAATCAATATTTTCTTTTCTTGTTTGACTCATGCACTGTACCTTAAAACTTGTTATATTCCTACCTCATGTCACTCCATAGCCTATGCATTTCGTGTATGTTATTTCTAATGACAGTTTAACAAATAGTTTGAGCTGTGTTAAGTTAGTGGTATTAAATATCATCTATATATCATATGGTTGTTTTTGTTGTTTAATGAGTTTCTTTCTTCTGTTGAACACTTGAATAATGTTGGTAACATCTTATGTTGCTATGACTTCCACGGAGTGTAAAAACATACTGTGATAGTCAATGGGGTCCATTCAACATGCTTCAGAATATTTTTTTCTTTTTGGTTTAACAGAGGAAAGAAGAGGGAAAATGATAACACATTTTCATTTTTGGGTGAACTATACATTTAATAGTATAGGTCATTTGTACTACAATCCATACGTATAGTGAATTATTAAATAGGTGCATGTACTAACATTTAGATTGATGTTTACTTTCCATTCTGTGTTTCTCTTTACAGAATTGCTGTTGTTTGCAATGGCAGCATTGCACTGTGGGAAAACAGAAAGCATAAACTTTATCATGGGTCACTGTAATGATACCATCAGGCTTCCTTGTACAGCTGCTACCCGAACAAAAACTTACCGTTACGTCATGTGGTATAAAACAGACGTGAGTTACCTTTCTATTTGAACTGATTGACCTTATTTGCTTGACATTATTGTAATGGTTGTGCAGTTTATCAGTTTTTTTTTTTGTATAAAGGATTTTGAAAGTAAAAAAGAAAGGTACAAAACATTTCCATTGACGAGTAGCATCCTCTGCACCTCAGTGGCGTACCATTTCACATTTGACCTGTTTGGTCTGTCAACCAGAAAACACCACACCACAACAAAATCCACTAACAAAGCCATGTCTTTCTTTTCTAGAATCTTCCTATCATCAAGAGGAAAAACAATGAATATGCATACTATAACTTGACCATTGCATCTCTGGGAGATAAAGAGGACCTGGTGTTAAATAATGTGCAACCTTCAGACTCTGGAGAATATAAATGCTACCTGGCTGCAGAGGTTGGAGGTCGAAATGACGAGTCTTTAATTGGATTGAATATATCAGGTAATTTAGACTAGTTCATTCCCCATAAAATCTGTTTGATATTAAAATTCTGTACGTTGCTGTCATCAAAACCGTACTCTAGAATCTTTAAGTGAATGTTTAAACCTCTTATTATATTTATAATTGCACACATGATCTCATAAAAATAAATATCCCATTAAACAAATAATGGTTGTCTTAATTTTCAGAATGTTTGGATGTGAGCACAGTTTATCCCATCACCACCACGATCCCTGCTGATTCCTGTCCCGCTGTAGAAGAATTAACTGTTCCCTGGGCTGTGATTGGCCTTTCTCTTATTAGCGTCACCAAAATCATTATTTGCATTATAACTGTATGGGTGAGTATATTAGCATTCCAATCAGTCAATCAAAAGACCCACAGAGAATCCAGGAAACACGCAGAACCATTTTAGATTACTGTTAAGTGTAAGTTAAGTGGGTCATTCATTTATTTCTATTTTGAAAGAAATCAATGATAACTTTTATTTAGAAAGGATGCATTAAAGTGTTTAAGAGTGACAGTAAAGGCATTTATAATTTTACAAAAAGATTTCTATTTCAAATCATTTTTTTTCTATTCATCAAAGAATCCTTCCACAAAGATATTAAGCAGAACAATTGTTTTCATGATCAATAATAATTAAGAAATGTTTCTTGAACTTCAAATCAGCATATTAGAATGATTTCTAAAGGGTCATGTGACACTGAAGACTGGAGTAATGATGCTGAAAATGTAGCTTTCCCATCACATGAATTAATTACATTTTAAAATATAGCTAATAAAATAGAAAACTTAGTCATTTTAATTTGTAATAATATTCCACAGTATACTGTTTTACTGTATTTTTAATAACATAAATGCAACCTGGGAGAGCAAAAAAGACTTCATAATAACAATAAACACTTACTGACCACAATCTTTTAAAGCCTATTCATAATAAAATCAAATAATTAAAAAGCCACACTTGTGAGAAATAAAGTCACATTGTGAGATATAAAGATAAAAAATGGAATTATGAGAAAATAAAGTAGCATTTTTATTTAATCCAGTACAAATAGTTCATTCATGTGTCATATAGATGGCCTTAAAATTTACGCTGCGTCTCATTTTGAAGGCTGCATCCTCCAGAGGTTGCATTTGTCAGCCACATACATCAGGATGACTCATTTCATAAAAGTAACAATTTTTAAATTGTCTGCGTTAATTACTGAAATTTCTTTCTTTGCAATGTAATAGTTACTTTCCCGAAATGAGGCAGCCTCAATGCAGCTAAAAAGGTGACCTCTGAGGCTGTTGTGCTTAAAAATGATGCACAGCTCACGTCTGTTTTGAGTCCTTCTACACTGAAAATACATAATTATCATTTACATATTTTAGGCATTTCATGGTTATGCCACAACCATTCAAAGTATTTCTGACCTGATTCTTAATTAAATTGCAGTGGTCCTATGCTGACTGCATATTTAAACACACGCCTCACAGACCGACAGTAAGCATATTTTACCTGGTTTTGCACTGAACTTCTTCAGAAACTGTAGCATAACAGGAAACCGAGATAGTGAGGCCCATAAGCCCCCACACATATACCGTACTAACAAAGCCTTTGCATGGTGTATCTGTAACAGGAAATAAATGCTTTTTTTTCTGCAGAACCCTGTGATGGTCTTGGTAATGTTGCAGCTGTGTGGGCACTTAACTTTTTTATTTTTTACCAAGATTTCAGAAATGATTGAAATGACAAACCACAGGCTCATTGCTAAGAGTATGTGGGAGAAGGTTTTTTGTGTGTGTGTTTCAGTGTTTTTGAAACCTGGCTCATATAAATTTTCCTTTCACAGGTGTGTGATCGAGTCATATTTAGAACAGCAAGAAGAAAACAGGAAGTACGGGGAAGCAAGACTGGAAGGTCAAGCTGGAAAGACTGAGATTCACAAAAAGCTGATGGGGTTATTTTATTTTTACGCATCCATTAGCCTAGTTAAAACAGTCCAAGGCTGTAAACATTTACAAGGTTGTTCACACCATTAGGTTGTGTTGATAGGATCCATTTGATGTCTGTGTGGTTTTGCTATTCTTAATTACTTTTTATGGATTGTTTATTCCTAGGGGAAGAAGGACAGGCTATAACGGGGGCTGTTTTATAGCTGTTGAGGGAGAAGAGAGTCATGGAGGGTTGCAATGCATTAGGCCTGTGCTCTGCCACAGCTGCACACTGTTATTTTGGTAACACTTTATTTTAAGGTCTCTTAACTAGTTGCTTATGAGCATGCATATTACTAGAATATTAGCCAGTTATTAGTAGTAATTAAGCACATATTAATGCCTTATTCTACATCTCTAATCCTATCCAATACCTAAACTTAACAACTACCTTACTAACTATTAATAACTAGCAGCAAATTATTGATGGAAAAGTTAATAGTGTTACCGTTATTTTATAATTGTATATCCTATGTAAATATCTTTGCTGTCTGTAGCAAATTGATGTACTTTATGGATCTTAAGGTTTAGAACTAGGGATGCCAGTCGATGAAAATGTTTAATCGAATTAATTACATTATGTGGTGATTAATTCATTATTTTTTATAAATTTGATTGTGAAAATTCCCTCAAAATATAATTTATAGCTATTGTCTTAAATGAGAAAAGTATCAAGTAGACATTACAAAAAGTAGCTTTAGAAATAAATATTTTATTTGATCAAAAAAAGAAAAGAAAAAGAAAATACACGTGTAGGCTACAACAGCCTTACATAAACTATAATAGAAGATGATCTGAGAAAAATCGAAGTAACTTTTGTGCATTCGATTCGTTCAAATGGTTCTATG
The DNA here is from genome assembly GCF_936440315.1 of Barbus barbus. Classification (NCBI taxonomy): domain Eukaryota; kingdom Metazoa; phylum Chordata; class Actinopteri; order Cypriniformes; family Cyprinidae; genus Barbus; species Barbus barbus. Next base: position 15,409,901 of record NC_136757.1, on the reverse strand, counting down.
GTTTTCTGCGGCATGTAATATCTTTGTTGCCAAAATTGAGCAAAAACAGACAAAATGTGACCTTGGACCAAAAAAAACTGTCATAAGTCGCACAGGTATATTTATAACAATAGCCAACAATAGGCTACATTGTATGGGCCAAAATGATTGATTTTTCTTTTATGCCAAAAATCATTAGGATATTAAGTAAAGATCATGTTCCATAAAGATATTTTGTGCATTACCGTAAATATATCAAAACTTAATTTTTGATTTGTAATATGCTTAATTTTTACAACTTTAAAGGCAATTTTCTCATTATTTATTTATTTATTTAATTATTTTTTGCACTCTCAGATTCCAGTTTTTCAAATAGTTGTATCTTGTCCATATATTGTCATATCCTAACAAAAATCAATTGAAAGATTATTTATTCAGCTTTTAGATTATATATAAATCTAATCAAATTCAAAAAATGGACCCTTATGACTGGTTTTGTGGTCCAGGGTCATATACTGTGTTTAAATTATAACACAATATTAACTTCTTATTTACTGAACTGTTGTATAAAATTACATTTGCACTCGTGCCATTTGGTACATGAAAAGATTAAGCAAAGCAAATATGTTCATGTCTGAGATGCATTTGGACATTTATCTCATTTTGACAGTTAACAAGTCTTCTTATAATGCCTACACCGATTATACTCATTTAGAATATTCATATTTGTAGGTGTTTGTTTTTTCTCCTTTCTCTGATGTGTTCCAGAATTCTGGAACCCAGAATATTTTGATACTTGAATAAAAACAATGATAGCCATGAGAGCATCCGTACTGTAGTTGGTACTGTGCTCTACCCTTTCGTTTAGCAATGTAAAAGGGCATGGAAATCAAGCAATGGATGATGAAACGAACAGTACAATGTAATTTTGAAAGCACGGATGTTTTTATTTTTAAAAAGCCTATTACAATTATTAAATGTGACAATATTTTAGGTGAGTTTATAATGTAATAAATGTCTCATGTTATGTCAACATTTTATTACAATAATATTATTACAATAATAATGTAATACTAATTTTTTGTATTTTTTTGTAATACTAAATTTTTTTTTTGTAATACTAAAAATACTAGTTTTTACTTTATGTGCAGTTATTACATGAGTTGCTACAATATCACTTATACAACATAAACATGAGGCATTTTTGACCCAACATATTGAATTTTAGGGGCATATAGCTGCATTTATGGACTACATTATGCAGTGAGCTGCTTCTCTGCATCATGTTTGTCAACTCAGCAGTCAACTGGTTGAAAGGAAGTATAGGTCTGGGACGGGGTGGGTGCGTTAACTGCATAAAAGTATTTGAATCGTGTTATTTTTCCATAACTAATGAATTAAATTAACATGTTAAACTGACATCCCTATATAGACAAATAATTTAAGATTTATTTATATAGATCATATGTCCACACAGTCGGATAGCCTAAATATTCAACAGAGAAATATCGGCTTTGGAATTAAGTTGTCCATTGATGTGTATCATGAGGTTCATCAGTAGTAGTTACTGTTAAGGTGCAGACAAAATCAATCCAATCTCTAATCCAATTCTGATACTTTAACTAGATTTTTTTTTTGCCAAGCCTGTTTGTATGTGCCAGTTTTAATGCTTCACAGTTATGCAACTGAGTATGCTTGTGGAGAATTCAAACTGAGTGATACAGTAAGCTGGAATTGAAAATAAAATGAAAGGAAGAGGTAGCTATCCCTGTGTCAGAGAGTGCTGCGGGCCATACTCGGACCGGATAATACATGTCAATGCCGAGTCTGAGTCGCAGGTGACGTGGGGCAGCCGAGTTTGGGCTGATTACTACATGCTATCTGGGAAACACAACCATAGCCTATTATATCACTAGTCCATGTTTGAGTAATAAAATGTTTCTGCATTGTGTGTGTCACCCTACATTATGGGGACATATTTTTTGGACAAGTATTAAAGGCTGTAAATCATAAAGAATTATTTTTTTTTGAAAATGTAAAAATGCAGAAAGTTTTGCATGAGGGGTAGGTTTAGGGGTGTTAGGATAAGGGAATAGAAAACACAGTTTGTACAGAAGCCTTTAAAAAGCCAAAATATGTTTTTATTTAAATGTGTTCTGCACAAGTTTCTGTAGGCTATAGGTAAGTTTAGGTGTAGGGGTTGGATAGGTGATAGAAAATATAATTAACCTGATAGAAAATCAAAGGCAATGTCCTCAGTAAGATAGCTAACAAAGTGTGTGTGTGTGTGCATGTTTATGTGTTTTATGAGGACACAAATTTGTATAATGACATGGGTATGACAGAGGTATTACATATGAATGTGGTTTATGAGGACACTGCCTATGTCCCCGTAATTCAAAAGGCTTAAAAAACATAATAAATTGTGTTTTTTTGAAAATCTAAAAATGCACAAAGTCTCCTGTGAGAGCTAAGTTTAGGTGTAGGGTTGGTGTAGGGCAATAGCACACACAGTTTGTTCAGTATAAAAACCATTACGCCTATGGAGAGTCCCCATAAACCACAAAAACCAACATGTGTGTGTGTGTGTGTGTGTGTGTGTGTGTGTGTGTGTTAAATAACGCAGTAGAAGTGCTGCACTGTAGAACTGTTTGTTTTTTACTGTTATAATAATACAAATGATCGTAACACCAAAGAGATGTTAATTTACAACATGTACTGGACATCCTTTTGTAGATTAAATTATGTAAATAAAATAAGAGCATGAAAATGAAAAGCGAAAGTGTTGTTGATGTGTTGATTCGTCACGAGATCGCGTCTTGGAGTTTCCGGTTCTTCTGTTCTGAAGCGAAAGGAGAACGCGCAAGAAACAAACCATTTGATCATGCTGCACATTTACGTCATAATTTGTAAGTATAAAATGCATTTGTGGACATGCACAACTTAATGCATTGCGTAATTGCAAAATGTTCAAGAAAGAAAGAAAAAAAAAAAAACACGTATACTAAAGTGAAACTAACCGTTTGTGTATATTGCCAAAACTTCCGCGTTCGTGTCTCCAAAACAGAAAACCTGCAGTAATAATCTCGTTTAAATGCGTTTTCATGCAAGGTACTGGCAGTGAGATCAACCTTTAAAAAAATACATAAAATGTTGTTATAATTTATTTTCTTCAGTTCATCTGATTCACCTGTCAGTATCGATAAAGGAGCACCATTGGATTAAAATACCATGTCCAGCTAGCATTGAACAAGGTGTAAAATACAGGAGAATCACCTGGTACAAGGTTGGTCTATGTTCAGTATTTCAAAATGCACAGTCATCTGTCAATCATCACATTCTCCAGTCAAAATCAAGAGCTATAAATCCAATACAATTTATTGGCTTGGATATTGGGGAGGAGTGTTTAAAAAGCTAACTTTTTTACAGGTTGAAGAGGGTTCTGATGTGCTGACTGGACTTGTTTTGAAGGATTTGCTAAAAAACATTACAACCCTCTATAAGTTTGCAAATTATTCCTATGAGGTGGGGGAAGACAACTCTCTTCTGGTCCTTAGTTCTGCTAAAGTAGACTGTGGCATTTACAGATGCACCTTATGGCCTCCACTGGGTCATTACATTCAGGAAGGAAATACTGATTATTATTCAGCAGGTGAGAACTTGTTAAGATGCAAAGTTTAATGCTATAATAAATAATATGCTAAATATTAATGTGGTGTGAACTAAAAACTAAAATTTGTGTTTGTTTTTGTGCTTAGACTGCATAAAGCCTCAGTTACAAGCGGCAAGCTGCAAGAAGCATGATCTGTCTGCCAATCATCGTTTTAAATACATCATAATCCCATGTGTGCTGATGGCTTGTGCTGCTGTTATCATGTATCTGAACATCAAAATGATTAAGAAAACAAAAGAAAAATATAATAACAAGAAAAAACTTGTGCAAACTGATGAAAGCATATAAGTAACTGTTTTTTTTTGTTTGTTTTTTTTTTACTGCATATGAATTTTGACATTAACAGTTTCTGTCTCAAGCAGCACATTGCACTAATGATGTTATATATGTAAATAAAGAGGACTGTAAAAAATAATGGAAATGCAAGTATGACATGTAAATGCATGGTCACACTTTATTTTAAGGTCACATTTTGACTTGGCTCCCAGGGGGGGACTTCCCCAAGAAATTTTTTTGGGGGGGTAATAGGGTCACGGCCTGTGTGGCTGGGCCAAGGGCCAAGGCCACAGAACCCCTCGGGCGGCCCGAAAAAGTAAGGCCGTGGCCTCCCGAGTCCCCGGATCCGGCATGGCCTCCTGTGTCTCCCGTCCCGCCATGGCTCCGGGAACGGGCCCCCGCTCTGGAGGCCGGTAGCCCTGCCCCCTGTTCCCTGGAGGCCTCCAGAGTGCCCACCCCCCCTCACCATTAGATGGTATATGGCGTGAGGACACGCCTTCCGGAGGGGGGCGTTATGTCAGACCTGTGTCTTGTTTTCCCCTCCTCTCGTGTCCATATTTGGCCTTCCTCGTTCCTGTCATTATTAGTCCCTAGCCCTGTTTGATTAGTCCACACCTGTTTCCGTTCTTCCTAGTTGATTTCCCTATGTTCCTAAGCCCTGTGTTTCCCAGCCCCTGTGTCCGGTCTGAACGTCGTACATGTTCGTCTCTACCCAAGCTCCTCGTCCTGCAGAAAAAATCCTGCAGATACCCTGTAAATTCGTTTATTATTATTATTATTTTTTCATATAATTTATATATTCTATGTTGGCTATTATGAAAGATTAAATGCAATCCAGACAGGTGGTTTTTAATAGCACAATAACACATTATTTGAAATGAACATCTCAGGTATGTGTGTAAATATGTAATTGACCACAGTTTAAAGTGCTGGAAAAGCTTGAAAATGCACCTTAAAACTGTTTAAAAAGTGCTTGAATTTGGAAAGGTGTAAGAACCCCATAAAGCGATTAGTGAATGAGTGAACTTCGACTTCGCAGTTGGTCCATTTTATTTCCACTAGGCTAGTTTAACCAGGAGAGTATTATTGCATTGAATGCGTAATCAGCCAGTCAGTGATGATGAGGACATAACAGGCGGACATAATTGCAATGACAGGCCAATCAAAGCATAGAGTTTTCGCTTGAATCTCTCTCTCTTTACAAATTGGAGTCTTTTATGGACAGTGTCACTTAGAAAGATAAGTAAACCACAGAGCTCATCATTCTGTAAATCTGAATTCACTTTACAAAGAATAGCTTCAGAACTATAAATAATATGCTTTCTGGTTTCACTTATGAGGGGGAAATATTCAGCCCTTAATTTAATATAATGTCAAAACAATATACACGTTATTATTATTATTTTTTTATTCCAATGATCTTTATGTGTTGCAATTGATCACAATCATGATCCTGAAAGTGTGTTAAAGAGCACTCTTCAACCCACATCATTTTTCTGAGGAGTTTCCTCACAAAGTTTGACTGTGGAAAGCAGACAACTTGGGAGGAAATGAGCATCACGCATTTCACCAGTGCGATAATGATACGCTTGATTGTGTTGGGTGAGTCACATTTCTCTTTCTTTATTTTACCTGTTATTTTTTACTCACTATTTACTTGGGCCTAATTATAAAAGGGTGTAAAGGGGCCCTAGTTATTTGTTTTAATTTAAGAAACAAGAACAGCAACAGTATAACACAGACAGTTCACGCAAACTCCAGCATGTAACGACAGATAGCTATTACATTATCTGTAGTTGTCTACCCAGTAACCAAACAAGCTAAGCGTACATCAGAGGCTTTGTGCTGTTTTAACCTGTGATGTCTGTTTTTAGCATTGACCCTTAATATAGTTGGCAGCGATGAACTCACCTTCGTCACCGCAAGTTGCAGAGAAGACATAACTTTGCACTGTACTTTCCATAAAAACTGTCAGAACTACACCTCTGTTAGGTGGTACAAGGTGAGCCATGTCCATCTGTCAAATCTCATATATGACCACTGCTAGAAACCATATTCTGTTTGGCATGTTTACGTCATGATACTTTCTCAAAAATTTGGTGATGTGGATATGTTCTGGTGTCTTGATTAGTTTATGGTTTATACAGGAAATTAACACAGAATGCGTTTTACATTTAAAACACGAGAAAAAAGAAAGAAAAGAAGAAAAAAAAGAAAAAAAAACTTGCACGCCACGCTTTAGATCGCCTTGTGCATGCAAGCGCGCGTGTCTGGCGCACGTTTATGTGTAAAACTAACATCTGAAAGACGTCTGCCAGATGTTTGTAGACAGCAGATGCTTTCCAGATCAAGAGATCTTTAACATTCATCTTGCAGAAGTACGTGTGCTATCAGGGTACATAAAAACAATGGAAAAGCAGCGCAGTGGAATCCAAAATGCATACTTTGAACTTTAATGTCTGTGGCTTTAAGCAGGAAACTTGCTGACACGCATTCATTTCCTTTCCACCCATTCCTCTTAATTTCTTCATTCAGAGCCAGTTTCACTTGTAGCCTACATTCAGACAGTGACAGTGACAAACATTTCCATATAAAATAATTATTGTGTATTTTCAATTTATTTGGGCAATAACTTGCATTTGGGTGAAATTAATGAATAGCATAGTATGTTATTTAGTATTAATAAAAAATAAATATATATGTAAAAATATGTGTAGGCTAACAGGCTATGATATAATGATAGTAGTAATGGTAAAAATAATGATAATAATAATAATCTTATATTTGTGTGTGTGTGTGTGTGAATTCATTTAGCCTACAATAATTCACATTCATGGTGTCTGTTATTAAATTTGTGGATTTTTGGAGTCTACAGGTGTGCCGATTTTTTCTGTTTTTTATTATCAAAAATTTGCATTTAAAAATGAATGTATATTTGATTCTATGTAACTGACTGCTGAATGAGTAATTCAATCTCAAATAATTTTTGTTTTAAATAGTTAATGTGATTATAAAAAAAGCAAACTTTGGTAGTATGTTATTATACAATATAAAATGAAATTTGAAGAAAAGAAAGTTGAGGTGTAATTCATTTTCATAACCTTTTTAGTGCTGCAAATGCAGAACTATTCAAACACTTATATAAACTCACTCTGTTCTTTTTCTTGTTGTTCTTTTTTTTAAAGTTCAACAGTAACAGCAGTGACAGATCTACAACAATGTCAATCCTCATAAAGTCACAAAATGTCATCCAGACTAATAAGCACAACGATTCTGTGTCACTGGATAAAAATGCATCTTTGGTATTAAGGAAAGTTGTTCCTGCCGATTCTGGGATCTACAAGTGTTTAATTAGTGCCAAAGCTGGAGGAATGAACTGTCAAAATCGGATTAGACTTAATATCTCAGGTATTTCATATATTAATAAACAATTGTGAAAACGAATAATGTTATAAAGAATATTGCACATTTTGGTTTCGTTCCCAGTGTCTATATACATATTGCTGTCAGTTTCAAATGCAGACAAACATTATGGCTTTGCATTGTTGTTCTAGTCATTAATGTGGATGATTCACTTGCTAAAGATCATTTCTGGTTACATAATGTAGCGCCATTTGTCTCCCTAGATTGTGTGTCAGCAGCTTCACCCATCATCTTTGATTTCTCCACCAAGTTTATTAATGAATCGTGGGCAAACACTAGCATCCCATTGCCTCGTGTGAATGATGATTCAGTGCTCTTTGTCCTTTGGGGTTGTGTAGGACTGGTTGTGAGTAAACTTGTCCTCAGTGCCGTTTGCATATGGGTAAGTATTTCTAAATGTAGCCTTGATGCAGCTAAACACAACAAGGAAGTAACCAGTTTAAATACCAAAGCTCTTAAAGAGAACACTGTGGAATGATTACAAAAATTGACTGTGGAAGTCTAATCCTAGCTGTTATTGTGAAAACCAATTACTAAGCTATAAAGGTAATTAATTACATGCTTCTGTTCTCAGGTTTCCAAGGAGCTCGGTAAACTTAAAAGAAGACAGACTTAAGACCAACCACTGTTTACCTGCCATATGGTTTAGTAATTTATTATCATCATTTTAATAATTCATCTGTGAATTTACCTGTGAATAATACACTTAATGCAACATTTCATCAAGTCATGAAACCGTATTGATACTCTGAGGAACTGATCTTTATCTGTTATATTTATTTCCACAATAAATATCCTTATCAGTGTTATTTTAGAATGATTTATAGTATTATATACTTTTATAGCATTTTTAACTGAATAACTTTTATTTTTATATTTTCAGTTTTCATTTTTGAGTAATTTGATGTTTTTTTATATTTTTATTTATGTAAATGTATGAAAGCAAATTGTAATAGTTTCAGTTTTAGATTACAATAACACTGCTTCCTACAATATCTAAATAAATATGCATTTATATTTGTTTTACTGCTTTAAATTGTCCAGTAATAAGGTTAATGACCTAGTTTAAGCTTTTATAAATGTGTTTGTTTCTCTTTGTGTGTGGGTGTTGTGTGTGAAAACTGCAAATGTTCGGAAAAACCTCACATGAGGTCATCCCCATGAAAAAAACTATTTACACAGATATACTGTGCCTTTGCCCGTGTAGTATAGGGGTTATGACTAAGATTAGAGATAGCATCCTAATACAAATAGGCAGTTTTATCAGACAACAATCATGAAACCGTACTGATACTCTAATTGAGGAACTGGCCTGGGCTTCATATCAGTTATATTTATTTACAATTTGCTCAACCAAACTCCAACCCATTCTCACTTCCAAGGCATGAAACTCATATATGTATAAAATCGTAAAAATAGTTTAAGGGGGTTTTACAGCAATACCATAGAAAAAAACAAAAAACATTTCGGTTCCCCAAAGAAACTTTCTGTGAACAGTCATAAGAACAATTGTTTTTCTTAGTGTGAAGAACATTTTCAAAATTAATTTTGAAATTACCTGTCTGCAACAGCAAAGAAATATATCCCATAAAAACACCTCTGGTAAAGTGATGTGCTGAGAGGATCAGCAGCAGCTCCCTTCCCTCACAAATCTGTATTGCTCCAGAAAAGTAAAAAAGTGACGCACGACCACTTTCTGTTCCAGTAGCTTCCCTCTCACTGAAGGCCAGTTCTGTGGGCATTAAAACCCAGGACCAATCCCCTAAATCCACCTGCTCATGCCTTTCCCCAGGCCATATCAATTAGAAACAAGGATTAAGCTGCCAAAAACATTTCTCTAAGACCAAAGTTATCTGCAGATCACTCTGCTTAAAGTCACAGGTTCAATACAAGCTTTACAAGCGTTTGCAACATTAGCTGTATAGTGACAAATATTAGTGTTCTAATGTGTTTTGGACCAGTTCCTTTTATAGCTCAACAAAACCTAAATGATTATCGGACAATATTTTCAGCTACAGGACAGATAATAAAGTTGTTGGCCAGTTGATGGCTGTAAATTCGAGGCTATGGCTGTGTTCGAAATGCCATACTATCATACTACTCTTACTATTTCTGCAGCATCCAGTATGTATGCTGCTCATAGTATGCACATTTGCTGTATGCATGAAATACCCGGATGACCTACTATATTTGCCAGAATCTGCTAAATATAACTCAAGTATACTGAAATCAGTACAGAAGCTGTGTTCTGAATGGCATACTATCATACAACTCCTACTATATGATGTTTTATTAACAAAGTTCGGGAGGAGCTCGTTCAGATAATTAACACAAGTGGAGAGCACTCAGCAATCAATGGTAAGAGGTATATATACACTCAGCAGTCTCACCTCATTCCATTGACAGTTTGCAGCATCCCTCCACCACCCCTTCTCCACGCTTCTAGTCCTAAGCACTTACATAGGGGGGGAGTACTCTGGGTTCGGGCCGAACTCCGAGCTCGGAGCCCTCCCCCCGGACAGCACGCCAAATACGCATTAAACTTACCCCTTCAAATTATATGTAAGTGTGAACTCGTGAAACTGCAGTATGCTGTGTGAATACTGTGAATAGTATGTGAATTTTCTGTATGCATGGAATGCCCGGATTACCTGCTGCATTTGCTGAAATTTGATGTATGCATCTGAAGACGCTGCGTGGGGTACTGTTTCCCAGAATGCAACGCACTCCATGTGACGTTTCATCTTCAAACGCGTCCATGAACTGGAGGCGGGGAATAATAATTATAAATGTTACACTTGTATATGCACGTTTATACATATACATATACATGTAATCTACAAACTATCGCTGTGCATTCAAAAACAATATCATTTGTAGGACATAAATTGTACTTTAATCTCTACGGCACTTTTCCGATCAAGTCAAATGACGTCACCTTTATTTCTATAGCGCTTTATACATTGTTTCAAAGATATTACATAATAATATTAATATTGCAGTAATATAATATATAAATAAATTATATATATAACTAGAATTAATATTTCAATTAAGCAAACAGAATTAAATTCCGATGCAAACAGCTCTAAAAAGAAATGGAGTGTATTTACTCTAAGGACAAACAGACCAATTTGTTGTCAGAGGCTATTTACATTAACTCCGCCCACCAATGCCTGGCTGTGATAAACAGCTCTGCAGAAGACACGTGTATTTCTGTAGAATCAGTGGCGGAGAGAGTAACATAAATACGAGCTGCTGCTGATACGAGCAATCCGAGTTCGATTTCGGCTTTTCTCAAACTCGTGCAACTCCTTTTCTCATCACATACCAGATCAGAAAGGCATTTATTTTCAATAAAAAATTAAGTAAATATTTGAAAAGTGGAGATTAAACACCTCATTAATAATACAGTGTGCTTAGCTCTTAGTAGGTTTTTGTCCCAATAAAGTGGCGTTCATCAAATAAAATTTATGATAATTTACACTAAAATGTTGTTGTCTAATATGTTATTGCATACTGTTTTATAATGTACTACAGTATAAATATCTGCCACCTAACTACTATTTACACACCTGTTGCTAAAGAAAATGCTGCTATTTTATTGTAAACATAATTTATCATTATTTGCACTTAGTGTAATTAGATTATATAACTTTTTCCATTTAGTGTAACTGCCAAAAATATTGTTCAGTTAAAGACAGCTTATTCAGTTCAGGCTATAGCCTATGTAAAGTTATTCAATTATGAAATGAGTTCAATTGGCCAATATTGTTTACTAGTATGAAGCCTTAATAACAAGCCTTTGAAAAAAGAATAGTTAGCACATGTGTTTGTAAGGTAACAACCTTCACAGCTGTGCTGAATTAATGTTTGCGTTTGTCATGTGACAATTAAGCATACTACTCTGAAATATTTGTTGCTTATTGTATACTGTTTCACACACTATTCTTTAAAAAATAGTAGGCAGTATACACTGTGTACTGGGCAGTAAGCAGTATGCAGTAAGCAAGTATGCCATTTCGAACACAGCCTATGTCTTCAATTCACTCGATTAGTGACTCAGTAGCTCCCTCTTCTGTTGACTGATTCTGGACGATCAAAATGTACATACTCGACCTACGTTGCTAATCTTATTGTGAGCGATTCATTGGTGGATGTTTCTCCAAAGGAAAAAAAAACAAACAAACAAAAAAACAATTGCCTTTGTATTCTTTACACAATTTAAAAGAACGTCATATGAAAAGCTTTCCATTTTCTTTTGACATCACCTAAATGGCTAGTAAATAATTTTAACCTTTAGCCATAAGGTGACCGGCTATGTCTTCTTTTTCCAGAACATGTCCTGGCCAGGATTCTAGCACACGTACATCATGGAGACGTCTATTTGACATCTGCATTTACATCTGGAAGGCATACGTTTTTTTTTTTGCTTGCTGATCTGCAATAGGTCTATGACGTTCCTATCAGATGTCAAATAGACGTCTATTAGATGTCTTTAAGATGTTTATGATTTAGAATGTAAAACTGACATCTTACAGATGTCTGTCAGATGTTTGTACACAGCAGATACTTTCCAGATCAATCAAATATTGCAGACGTAGGCCTACGTGTGCTATCTGAGAAACTGGCTAAAATGTCCTGGTTTTGGCTTCGTTGTCCTATATTGACGTGCTCTCTACAATCCTCATACGCTATTATTTTATGTGCATTGCTTTGACTAAAAGGGATACAGCTATGTCCGGAAAACAAAAGTAGGCTATACTTGTTACCTAACATTGTGTTTTATTAAAGTCTACACTTGCTCCAACCCTAAACCTAACCTTACAATAATGCAAATACAGTAATTAATTGTTGTTCACCGTGACAAAAAATGATGCAATACTGATGTGCTCATGTCCAGTAGGACAATTTGGCTGTATCTGGTCGATTATTTAATGCCTTCATGCTAATGGCCAAACTACATTTTATTCCCTCCAGCAAGTATAAAAACAAGAGAAAAACAAAGCCAAAACCTGGACGTTTTATAAACAATTAAAAATCTCAGCCAGACATGTCTGGGGAAAAAGAGGATGCATTGTCACCCGCCTATATAAAGCTGTTTAAGTAGGCTATTGTTTTTCACAAATCCACATTCAGGTAGAATATCTTTATTCCTCCCACTAATCCAATTGTTTTCTACTACATTTTTTCTCCGTATTGAATATCCTGTTGCGGAAAATTGAGAACTGTGCACAACAACTTTTGAATCAAAAAATTAATTAGTTGCACAAAACTCAAACAGACAAAGCAACTGAGAGTTTAATTTGGCGGGTTACTTCCTTCTGAAAAGTAAAAAAGAGATTTCGGATCTCAAAAATTTCAGAAAGCAGGAATCCCAAAGAGGGAGAGAAATGTCAAGTACTGACCTCGAGTGCTTAAAAGGTTACTCCAACCCAAAATGAAAATTTTGTCATTAATCACTTACCCCCATGTCATTCTAAACCTGGAAAAGCTTCGGAACGCAATTTAAGATATTTTGGATGAAAACTGGGAGGCTTATGACTGTCCCATTGACTGCCAAACAATTAACACTGTCAAGGCACAGAAAAGTATGAAAGACATCATCAAAATAGTCCATCTGCCATCAGTGGTTCAACCATAGAATACAAAGAAAACAAAAATAAAGATTTTATTCAACAATTCGTCTCCTCTGCGTCAGCGTAGCACCACTTTGGAGAGTATTCGCTGGACGTAAACAGCCGCACCACACGGATGAGCTGTTTTCGTTCAAATCAAAGCGTAAACAAATGTAGAAAGCGTATCTGTGTGGTGCGGCTGACACAGAACAGCATACGCTGTTTGCGTCCAGCGGATACTCTCCAAAATGGCGCTACGCTGACGCAGAGGAGACAAATTGTTGAATAAAGTCGTTATTTTTGTTTTCTTTGCGTACAAAAGTATTCTCGTAGCTTTATAAAATTACTGTTGAACCACTAATGGCAGATGGACTATTTTGATGATGTCTTTCATACTTTTCTGTGCCTTGACAGTGTTAATTGTTTGGCAGTCAATGGGACAGTCACACGCCTCCCGGTTCTCATCCAAAATATCTTAAATTGTGTTCTGAAGACGATTGAAGCTTTTACAGGTTTTGAACGACATGGGGGTAAGTGATTAATGACTAAATTTTCATTTTTGGGTGGAGTAACCCTTTAACGAACTCGCATTCAAGGAATAGTTTAGCCTAACTAAAAATGTAAATTCTCATCAATTGCTCACCTTTAAGTTCTAAATTTATGACTTTCTTCTGTAGAGCACAAAATAATGTATTCTGAAGAATGTCGGTAACCAAACCACTTTGAGTGACACATTGTGGACGCTGGACTGATGTTTTTCCAGGTACTTTGTAAATGTCTGATCACGAAGGCGATTCTTTCATTAAGCTGCAGGGGGCCCCATAGCACACAATAATGACTCATTCATATGCGTTCTCCGATATTTCTTTCCTGGTGAGAAGCTTTCAGATCACTGCCATAGGATTTCTGCCAACTCTCATGTACTCAGTAACATAGCTGATGTGTGTATTAGGTACCCAATGATCTTCCCCCTGCAGTGCAATAGAGGTGGTGTTGTTGTGCGTTAAAGGCAAGAATAGGCAGAACAAAAAGTCTAGCATTTTGTGTCATTATTGACCCCTGTGGTTATCAGTCATACATTTGCTTTGTGGTTTGCATCAGCATTAAGTATGCCAATTACACATACTAAACTCCAAGACATCATGTGAGTGAATCACTGGATGCAGCCCGCTCTCGCTTCAGGTCTACAACAAATAAGGTCCCAAAAGTATGAAGGCAAGATCATTAACGCCATTACTTACTGGCCTCATTGATAAGTGATAAACATTACTTTTTTGTTTTCCCCTCCAGCTTTGTTATTGATGGATTGACTCTTTCTGTTGGTACTGTATGTACAGTAGCAGTCTTGAGGCTCGTTCTACTCTCTCTTTCTGTAGCTTGACTAGTAGAGCTCAGCACAAGGGTTTGACTGATAAAAGCCAAATGTACGTTCACAGCCAGTTCATTCTATTTTAAATACATATGCTTCAGTGGATCCATAACAGGCTGAATTACGGTATGTGTCATTCATAAATTTCACATGATTTCATCGTTTAGTTCTTTCTAAACGCTAGGGAAGGACAGATTTTAATCCAACCTATAACTGCTCATTGTTTTATGAATTCTACTGTATGACTGAAGATGGTCTTGGATTTAATTTATCTTTGCTCATCTCACTGTTCACCTTAGTTCAAGTTAAATGCCAATATGATAACGGAAAAGCATTTTGCATTAAAAGCATTTGTGGTGAGAATGAGAAGGAAAAAAATCACACATCCACGCATGCACACACACAAACTTTTTTTATAGAAACACAAACTAGCATTCATGTATCCCACATGAAGGAACAGAGAACACATGCCGTGATTAAGCTAAACTCTTTTATCTTACATGTTTTTTGGCAGATATTTGCTGGAGTTTGTGGCCACAGATACAAGTCAAGCGCTAAAGCTCATGCGCCAAAGGAGTTCATATAGTGGCAAACACAGTCCTAATAACATTGCAGTGAGATTCAATACAAGTCAGCTAAGTAGAATATCAAACTTAAACCACTAAACACCCATAAAAAGTTAAACTGTGTTGCTGTTTAATGGAATAAGAGGGATAATTAGTCAGAGCCAAAATGTGGTTAGTGCTCTGACATACAGTGAGGTTGTGCTTTGGGTGACCTGAGTTTGAATCCTAGTTTCTGGTCTTTTCCACTTCTGAATAAAAAGGCTAAACTCCCAAAATGAGAGCTATTTGGTGTTGGAACTGCTGTCTTAAGTCTCTGACTAAAAATAAATGGTGAGACCCCAGTTACATTCTACCACTGAAAGGGAAAATTAGATAAATTTGCGACTTTGAAATGCAGCAAAATGATCCACACATGCTGACTGCAGCAGTTGGATTGAGTTTGACGGCATATTGTTGATAATCGGAGACAGTCCAACCTGAATTTGATTTTGACAACTATGAGAAGCAACAAGTTACTGACACCTCAAAAAGACAGACAGACACCTAGGAAGTGCCCTGATGTTTTTGATGTCAGCAAGCAAGTTTCACCACAGACAGTTTTCACTTCAGCAGCTTTGAACAGAGGCATTTACACACCAAAAACGCTCGAACACTGTCACAGTCACAGATACCTAAAATATACTATAAATATAATATAATATAAATAATATATAATATACACATTTTGAACATAATACCTTAAAATATATTTCGTTGTTGCATTTTAAATTAGCGGCTTGATAATTTGAGTGGAAAATATAAAATTTGGTTTGTCCTCTATTTGCTTTAATGACATCAACATTTGAGCTTGCATGAACTTGATATCATATGATCCAGTATAAACTGAGATGATCCAAAAATCTTGATTTTTTTGACTATTTGATGGGTACAAAAACGTATTTTTAGAAAAATAGTAAGCATAAAGATCCACATTTGAACTTAACCATCAGTGGGGTGTAAGCAGATCATATGAAAATGCACAAATGAGATAATATCACCACCAATTCACCAAAGTGTAAAGCAGTTACAAAGTGCTATGAGATTGTCTAGGCTTCACCGAAAAAACACAGTCAAATGATCAATGTCACAATCATTTGAATAATCACCTAGAAATAATATAGAATTTCTAGATTTTCAGTGTAGTTTCAGACTGTCAGACCCCACTGCATAATGAATGCACATAATAGACACGACTAACACATAATTGATCTGCCCTTTCTGCAAGCGATGGGTCACATTCGATCCACCCCCCAGTTCTCTGATTTTCTTGCAGCTCCTGAGCTTTCCAAATCCTTGATAGGGCTTGACAAATTTCCAGTTCTTTTTTCTGAATGCAACGTGTCTGCTTTTGTCTATCTCCTTATCTCTTGATAACATCATTATGACCACCATGCTTTGGCATCTTATCAAGGTAAACTTTTTCTTTGTACATTCAGTCTCCTTTCAAATCAGACATTTATCTAAAGTGTAGGCTGACAGCCAAAACAGCACAGGATCTCCTTAAAGGTCTTCCTCATTTCCAGGCTGCGGCAGGCGTAGATGAGGGGGTCAATCACAGAGTTGCACATAATGAGAACCAGGTACGTGGTGAAGTGTGACATGTAGCAGAGGCAGAGTGGATGGTGCGGACAGGACACCAGCAGAATGAGGTGGAGGAAAAATGGTGCCCAGCAGCACACAAACACACCGAGGAGGATGGAGATGGTCACGGCTCCCTTCATACAGCTGCGTTGACGTGGGGCCGAGTTGCCGGCAGCCGCTGGGGGTAATGCTGCGATTCTCTGGACATGAAGTCTGGCAAGAAGAAACATGTGTATGTAGAGAGTGGCCATGAGCACCAGCATGGCAAAGAACATTGTGATCAGACAAACAATCACGGTCTTGCTCTCCGAGTACACTATGAAGACGATCCCACAAACCACGCACACCAACCAGATGGCAGCAATGGCCACCAGCGCTCTGCGTACGGTCACTATGCTGTGGTAGCGTAAGGCGTAGAAAATCGTGACATAGCGGTCGATGGCAATCGCCAAGAGGTTGCAGATTGATGCCACGAGAGAAATGCAGATCATTGAATCAAACACATTGTCCATCAAACGCACAAAATGGTCACTGACCACCAAAAGGCGTCTGCTTAGTACGGCAATGAAAATGGTCTCCAAAGAGTTCGAAACACTCACCAACATGTCCGCGGCAGCCAGGCTGCATAGGAAAAAATACATTGGAGAGTGAAGGTTCTTGTTTTTGACCACGGCCAAGATGACGAGGATGTTCTCCAGAAGACTCACAATACCCAAGGTGAGAAAAACCTCCGCCTGGATCTGAACTTGCTCGCACAGAGCCCCTGCTGGAGGATCAACGGTGCCATTAGGAGGCAAAGATGTGCTGTTTGCAGGTTTCTGCCCTTTAAGAAACTGCAGGTATGAGTCGTTCATCAGGATTTTTTAAGATAAATAGATGGGGAAGAACAGATAGCAGATTAGGGATGGAAATTACAGAGGAAACAAAACAATTAAAGCAGAAAAAATATAAAGAGTCAAAAAAACTGATTCAGATAATGGAATAAATAACAATAAGCTGCAGGTGTAGTTAACAAATGTTGCAGATGTTGGCTTCAAAAATCCTCTGCTGCTCTTCCGTTTGTTGGAGATGCTTCTGTAGAGATGCTGTGTGATTCAGAGGCTCGGAGCAAACGGACTCTCTCTCACAGCCACTGGCTGTACGTCAGCAGATGCAGCCTCCGCCTGCTCTTTGTGTGTTTGCTCAAGATTTTAAATGAAAGATGTGGGTACGTACACACACAGACACACACATTCATAGTGCGTGGCAACAGGCAGGTGTGTGCATTTTTGATCCAAATTAATAAGTAATTTATTTAATATATTTTTCCAAAGTTATGTCACGCTTAGGTTTTTATTATTGTTAGTAATTTATATTAACCTTCTAATGCTTATACCCTATGGTGCATAGATGAGTCATGTTATATGTCATTGTGTTGGTTGCATATTAAAAATGTGGTGTTCATGTGTGAAACACCTTGCAAGAGTTAAATACTTCCATCTAGAGCATGTTTAAAACATGCTATATTTAAAAATACTGCGCTGATGAATGGAAAAGGAAACAGTCTCAAAAAGTGATTTTAAAGACTGAAATTCTTTTGAAATGCAATTGAAAAAAACAGCGTGTATGCCCGAGCAAAGTCAAACACACCAGTATAGTGCATGTTTACACAGAAAAAAAAGCCTTGCTGTTAACCGTGAAAACATGTTAGGTGCAAACTGGACTTAATTCATATTCTGAAAATCGGAATAGTTCACTTAAAAATTGCAATTTGTTGAATACTCACCCTCAGACCATCCACTTTGTTTTTTTCAGTCATTTTTCTCTAAATCTGTTCCAACTCAAATTTACTTTTTCATGGAAGTGATTTATAATCACTTGATTTTGCACAGGCTCGCTGTGATAAAGAAAGTAAAAGTGACGTGACATACGGCCAATTATGGTGACCCATACTCGGAATTCATGCTCTGCATTTAACCCATCCAAAGTGCACACACACAGTAGTGAACACACACACACAGCGTGAACACACAGTTGCAGTTGGGGGTTCGGTGCCTTGCTCAAGGGCACCTCAGTCATGGTATTGAGGGTGGAGAGAGCTGTATATTCACTTCCCCCACCTACAATCCCTGCCGGCCCAAGACTCGAACCTGTAACCTTTGGATTACGAGTCCGACTGTCTAACCATTAGGCCACGACTTCCCAAAATTTTTAAAAGACATGGATTTTAAAGACACCTCCCTGCAGAACTGTAGTAATTTTCTGCTCTTGAGACAGAAAAATATCTATGTAACGTAAGTATATATTTTTTTACACAAGTCTTTAATTGTGAAACCTTGAGGAGAGAAACGTGTTACAATGCATGAAACTTCACAAGAAAAAATTACAGAAACTTTTATGAAGTGAATAATTGGGTTTGAGCGTATATTCCTGTGTGCGTATGTGAGAAGGTGATTTTAGTGTGATGAATGTATTCCCACAGGATATTGATTGATTTTTTTTCACACCTCATCACCTGCTTCAGTGACTTCATGAAAAGTTCTAGACCAGACTGTTTCACATCGTGCTTGGTTCACACTCCAGCAGATAACCATTTATCAATACATCTGACTCTGTTAGGTGCCTTCTCAGGAAACCCAGGGAAAAATCAAGAGCTAAATTTATCAGTTAATCTAACAGTACTGTATTGCTGATAAGAGAGATGAAAGTATGTTAAATTGAAGTGAATTTACCATTAAACCAATATACAGTGATTCAGTCAGAATGAATGGAGCTTTGGCATGAGAAATGAATTCGTTTTTTGGACATTTTGATTATCTGTACCTTACCACTGGATAAATTAAAGACAAGGTGGTGGTGGCGCATGCAGTGGATAAGACACATGCCTTTGGTGTGAGAGACTTGGGTTCGAATCCACTGTGAGACACCAATGTGTCCCTGAGCAAGACACTTAACCCCTAGTTGCTCCAGAGGCGTGCGACCTCTGATATATATAGCAATTGTAAGTCGCTTTGGATAAAAGTGTCAGCTAAATGAATAAATGTAAATGTACCAGCCTCAGGAACACTTGAATATGTAAACGGAATATGTAACTAACTGGAGGTCCAAGAGTACAGCAGGGTCTGGGTTAAATTATACTGATGGTGTTTAAACACACAGGCAATGTAGTGAACTTACTTCAACATTGTGCACATTGGAGTAAGTTCACTACATTGCCTGTGGAATACAAATTCAAATTCAAACTACAAGCAATCTCAGCGCTCGCCCGTTTGGATGCAGCCCAACATATGGGTTGGCAAATCTCATAAAGAGGTGTCCAGGTCACATTTTACCCCAAAAATAGTGTGTATGTGTGTGTGTGTGTGTGTGTGTGTGTAGGGGGGGGGGATTTTTAGGGGAAAATAACGATTAGGACATTGTTTTATGGACAAATAGGCGAATTTACACCCAATGCAAAATACAATCATTATTGCAACAAGAAAACATATATATATATTGTATATGTGTAAGTATTTTTAAACATTGATAGCATTTGTTGCACACCCTAAGAATTAATTACTTTTTTATATACATTAAATTATTGCAAATACACTAAATAGGTGATGAAAATCAATTAAAAAGACCAAAAGTACTTTCTCACCATGCAGTAAACAACATCTTCACATCAAGAATGCCTAGACGCTCTTTGTTTCTTACAGTCCCCATCACACACAGAGTTTCCATGTATTTCCTTTAATAATAATGATGTTTTGAAACCTCAGACTTCAGAGTTCACAGAAAACCTTGGCTCTTTAGTTTCAGTTTCTTATAACATTTCGCTATTGAATGGTGGAAGACTGACAGGAGACTTCAGTGGTGTCAAAAATCACCTTGACATTAAAAGCAAAAAAGGCTTATACTGTAATTCTCAGCCATGTAAATTCCTGTTCATCGCATACCTGTCAGTACATGCAGCTGTGGGGAGGAATATAACCTTTGCTCAGGAGTCCACTCGTGTTTTAATCAAATCCCTCTGACTTGCACCTCTCTCTGACTCACAGTACTGCTTTTGTCTCCTGGGGACATGGAATAGTTCATGGACAGGACTCCTTGGGGGATTTACTTGTGCGCACAGTGCCATACTGTATAACAATATAGCCAATTCACTCTCCATGCTTGGTTTTGTAACTGCTATACTTTGGATATACAACTAAGTTTCAGATTTAAAGGGACAGTTTACCCAAAAATGAAAATTTGCTGAAAATTTCCTCAACCTCAGGCTTTCCAAAATGTAGATGGGTTTGTTTCTTTATCGGAACAGATTTGGAGAAATTTAGCATTACATCACTTGCTCACCAATGGATCCTCTGCAGTGAATGGGTGCTGTCATTTGGAGAGTTTCAAAAGCTGATTAAAACATCATAATTATCCATAAGTAATCCACACCTATTCCATCAGTTAACATTCAGAAGTGAAAAACAAGTGGTGGTAATAAACAAATCCATCACCGTTGCTTTCGGCCAAAATACTAGCCCTCTGCTTTCTTCAATGAAAAAGTCATCTTGTCTTAATCAGGAGAGAAATATGCGCAGATTAAGCACCATTTACAAGTGAAAACAGGCCAATTTGCAATGTTTTTATCAGCCGTTTGAATTCTCATTCTGACGGCACCCATTCACTGCAGAGGATCCATTTGTGAGCAAGAGAGTAATGCTAAATTTCTCCAAATCTGTTTAGATGAATATACAAACATTTTCAATGGCCCGAGGAAGAGTACATTTTAAGTAAGTTTTAATTTTTGTGTGACCTATTCCTGTGGCTTATTTTTGTTATATCATTGAGTGTTTTTGAAGCTGAATAGCTCATATTTTCATACACTCTTGGACTGTATAAAGCTATTGAGAATTACTGTGCAGACTTTATGCAGCCAAAGGCACCATTTCATAGAGGATGGATTTCACTAAGATTCTTCTGACATTACCCATATTACACAATTTCACAATATTAATGAGCTCTGACAGCTGTCACATCATTTCATAAGAAGATTAGCTGTGGCTGTTTACCTGCAATGTCTGCATAATTTTAATCATATTTACCCTGCATGTGTAATAAAACAGCAAATATTTAATATTACAAGAATTTCCCCCTTATTAAAAATGCTTCCTTAAAAAATAGTTTGGCAAAATGGACACTTGTATGTTTGTAAGTGTCAATAAATAAAATGATGAAAGATGTTGCAGTGTGTTAAAATAGTGCCACAGTTTTCAAATCTCGTAACACTGACTTTACAAAGGTTTTTGCATAAAGTCTCAAATACATGTGGGTGTACTTAACAGTCTCTAGGCATTATTAGTTAGTTCCATGACCCTTGCCCTGCTGTGCTCACACATAAACCTGCAAAAATACAGATCCAGAGAGACTTTGCTAAATTCTTTGTGAATTAAAGCCGCTTGAGACATTGTTCTCAAACAAATCGCCTTTTCTTTAAAAGACATTTAAGTAGTTTAAGCGGCAGTGCATGTGCTTTATTTCAATTATTGCTATGAACTATCCAACAATGAAATGTGCAATAATTTTCATGTTTGTCCTCATCCTAATACAACCTTACACTTTAGCCATTTGGGTCAAATTTCTCGAGGAGTGTAATTGTAATGAGCACACATCACTGATGGGAGATCAGACAGTGTTGATCATTGGTCCACTAGAGGGTGTAAGTGTAGTACATGGGGCAAATGTGCATTTGTCATTGAGTACCAGACTCTAACCATTCATTTTTGTTGGTTGCTGGTGTCGCTGGTGGTTTCCAAACTCTTGATTTCTCCATGCCCTTTGTTTTTGCTAGAGCTCTAACTGACTTCCTCTTTTCTTTTAGCATCCAAATTGCTTGCTTTTCTCTCAAAGTCATCTCCCTCGTCTTCATCCTGGTTTGTGTGTGTCATCATCGAATGCAAGATTCAGAATACAGAAGTAATGGATATAACTGATACGACACATTCCCTGCTTTTAATATCTGAAGAATTAATGCAACAGGACACATCTGATCACTTAGAAAGACCTGTGAGGCAACTGTTCCAATACTTGTGCTCACATCAGATAGAGAGATGAAACTCTAAAAGTGCTGAACTTCTTAGCTGGTAAAACATCTATGTGTTGAATCACCCAATAATAAAATGTGACATTCTGTAGTTTTGTCTCATATTCATCTTTTAATCATATTTGTAAATGTCTTGACTCCACAGACAACAGAGCAATTTTGTCTTTACTGTTCCAATACTTTTGGAGGGCACTGTATATTTAATGTCTATACAGTTTTTATAAATTTTTTTAATGAAAATTTATTTAGTTTGAGTTATTTTAATAATTCAACAACAAACTAAAAATAAGAAATGTTGCCTTGGCAACTAGCTGAAATAAAACAAGTTTATTTTAGTTAATGCTTATTTTCTACTGAGTAATGATTTTTTTTTTATGGTTTTAGTTTAACGATAATAACACACCACAAATGTAACTGCAACAAGTTGCAGGCCATACATTTTTCAGATACTATCATAATAACGCTTGAGGATACATTACCTGATCTTAAATATGACCTATTTTTATATCTCATGAGTAGCAGAGTCAATGTCATATGTGCCCTTTAGAGCAAAATAGATGTTGATCTGTGTAAATATGAAGAGAGCCGAGAGCCATTTTCTTTAAATGTCACTGTTTTTCAAAGAAAGCAAAGTGAAAATGGAATTAAATCATATTTCTCCTCCTCTTCTCATTTGTTTTTCTCTGTAGTAGGTTTCTATGACTTTCTTTCCCAGCAGATTCAAGCAGTAGAAGGTTTTATATTATTTATCAAACAAATTACACTGGCTAGAAGGGTCTTTGTAGTCTAATAAGAGAAGATTATGATGTTAAAATGGGGGTCTATAATAAAAGATTCAGCACATCCTTTCCACCAAGGTCTTTCTTGGAGCTCATTTCCTTATGAGCTACTAATGTTTCGTTTTCTTTTGCATAATTTACTGTCAGATTCAGTCTAAACACAGCACACTCACTAGTTGTGTAAGCAATGAATGTACTCATATGAGGACCTTATATGATGTTTTGTACGGCCTTTCATTTAGCTGTGTGTTAGTTTTTGCTGCCAAAGGGTGAGAGATGCAATATTAAATTAAAGCAATAGGATTTTGCTATCTGGAAAGAAACATTTCTCGTAATTCCAAACAACATTTATTATTCATTTAGTAATCATATACCAAGAGACTATACAATACAATTAAAAAAAATAGACAGACAAAGCCTTGAGGCTCAGCAGATATCAAAATGCTTGAGAACTCACTCTGCAATTGTTGGGCAGTTTGAGAGATTGATAATGGGTTAAGAATATGGTAGGGCAAGGTTGTATAAAAGCCTTAAAACTGATTATTTTTCCATGTAAAATAATGAATTCAGCTTATTATGCACAGATCAACTATCTGTAAGTTGATTACCTAAGAAGTGAAAAGCACTGTTTTATAATATATTCTAAAATATTTTTGAATGCAATCATTCCGATGGCAAAGCCAAATTTTCAGCAGCCATTTTTTAGTCTTCAGTGTTACATGATCCTTCAGAAATAATTCTAATATGCTGATTTGATGCTCAAGAAACAATTCTATCAAACGCAGTTGTGCTGCTTAATATTTTTGAGGAAATTGTAATAGATTATTTTCAGGATTCTCTGCTGAATAGAGAGCATTGGCAACACTACAAAAGCTGATGCATTTTTCTATCAGTTAATCACTGAGGGTTTAAAAGAAAATATGCACTCCACCAGACGGTTACTGATATATTCCCAGGGAAGGACAACCTTTTTAGCTAATAAATACTTCTATAGTCAATAATCTATGTAGAAACTGAGAAAATCAGTAATCAATTATTTATTTAGTTAATTGTAACCCATTGGATTTTAAAACACCTACTAAAGCGCTTTAAGCAGCATTAAGCATAGAATAGCTGAGCTGTACAGGAATAGATATGACATAAGAAGTCTGAATCTTCTTTATGTAAAACTGCAGCAAACAGGAGCTGTGTCAGCCGAACTAAGCATTTTGAAAAATTACAGGGTCAGACAGTTTATTTGTTCTTGTACTGCTGGTGGCAGGATGCAGGATGCCCTGGTAGCAGAGGTTTGGGTCAGCATGTTTCCATGGAACGACTATAAAATTAAGATTTGTACATGTTTCATTCACTGATAATAATGAATGAGGTATGGTAATATTGGTCTAAACTTCTACCTCTGAGCAGGCTTGGACAGCATCATGGCTTTTATCATTAATAAAAAGAAGTCACAAAAATGAAAGCCTTAAGCAATCAAAAAATGATTTTGCTAGCAAGAACAACAAATTAACCAATTCCAGCTGCACTTAATGTGCTTCAAAACAAGAAAACAAACTAGACAAATTGTTCCCAGACGTCCCTGTGCATTTTAACATACTTTATTCAAATAATTATATCACCTTAATTATGTATATTTTATATAGGATTTTATGTTGTTCAGTTAACATTTACTGCATTCATTTAGCTTTGTGTGCTTTTTTGTAATTGCACTGCTTATACAATATACAAATGACATTCGGTTTAGGTTTAGGTCACTTATAATGAACTTTGATTCATCACGTGACAGTTTTAAAGCACCTGCATTGTTATGAGAGTTATTATCAGTATATTTCAAGGTCCAAAACAAATTAACTAGGTTAGTATGTAGGCTACTCAATTTATTGTTGTATAGCCTATATATAGCCTATTTTAAAGTTGAATGAAATACATCCACTAAAATGTCACCTCATAGTGTTTGAAAAGCTGTCAGCATTCGTTTAAAATTCAGGGCAACCACAGCTGGCAATATTTTACCTTAATTATTATTTTTTACTCAGTGTAGCAATAGCAAAGCAAACTAAGGAAATATCAGAGGCCAATTAGGGATTGAGTATAGCAAAGTTTCTGAAACCAAAACTAATAGTAAACTAAAAGTGGCCAAGTTAAAACTAATATTATAACTAAGTGGAGACCAAATACAAATATCATATTTATACTGATATCACTACAATGACTTCTGCACTACCTCAAACATCTCGAGAAACATGTGAAGTCAGTATCATCAGCACGAGGGACCAACTAACCATTGAATTGTCACACATTATTATCGCTTATAACACTTCTTTAATTAACGGAGTATATTTTTATTATGCTTACTCTTTCTGTGTAGTCTGTGTGAAGCAGAACTTTGCTCTTCATCTTTGCTGGCGCTGAGGGGTCTTTAAGGGAGTTAACGAGTAAGCCAATAGTTAATCTTCTCCCGCTGTGCTAAAAAATAATAAAGCAAAGGTAATAAAGTTGGAGACCAAGCACTAGAGCCGCAGCCTGTCCCAGTGCAAAGACAAAGGGAAGGAAACAGGTTTTATGCTGCTATGGACCCTGCAAAGTTTTCCAGGAAGCTCTGGAGCGCGCGCAAACAGCTCATCCTAATGCTTGCCCCGCTACTGCTGCTCCCGCTGCTCTTCGTTGTGCCACCAAAGGTAAAACGTTGTTGTTAAAATTAGCCACCTGCTGCGTTGGCCATTTGAACTCAGAGAATGGTTAAATATGTGTTAAAGTAGCCTAATTGTGCCACCCAGTTGATTAAAATTATGTAAATGTATGCAGATATCGACCTATTCCAGAATACTATTGTTTTCAGTAATAAGTGCAGTAGCACGTGTTTCTTAAAGGGACATGTCAGTTCACCATAAAATTACATTTCGGTCATCATTTACTTCTCTTTATGTCGTTAACCAAATAGTTTTTCTGCCTATATTGAGTTACATTGCAAAATAAAAAATACTGAGATTACTCAAAATCCTAGGCCCCCAAAACCATTTTAAACACAGGCATGTTCACGTGCTTATTTTGGGAAAATGCGATATTTATTTGTAAGAAAGATGGCATAAAGGGACATCTGAAGCAGGAAATTTGCTTGTGAGGTTTTTGTCCATAATGAAGAAAAAACTTTCTGTCTGTCATACTTTTTTGAATATGTTCATAGTTAATGTGATTATTAATATTACATTCTTATAAGTTCTGGTTAATAATTAAGTAAGAATGAGTTAGTTAAAAGTAACTGGAAAATGGCTCAGAAAAGTGAAATTATTTGCGAAAAAATGTCCAGCTTCATTTATTTACAAATGCCATATTTTATAGTGCCTTCCATAGATTTCAGAAAATGTATATGACGTGTCAGTAAAACAATGGAGGACTTGTAAAATGAAATAATTATACTTGATTTATCATGTTTAATATTATTCCCTTCATCTACACATCCACCTGTTTCTTTTTCAGGAGGGCAAATGTTTGTATGTGGTGCTGTTGATGGCGGTGTACTGGTGTACCGAAGCACTCCCGCTGGCGGTGACTGCCATGCTTCCCGTGTGCCTCTTCCCCACCATGGGAATCCTGCCTTCTAAGAAGGTCTGTCCGCAGTACTTCCTAGAGACTAACTTCCTGTTCCTGAGTGGTTTAGTGATGGCATCTGCTATAGAGGAGTGGGGTCTCCATCGCCGAATAGCCCTCAGGGTGCTGAAGATCGTCGGAGTAAAACCTGCCTGGTAAGAAAGAATCTGCATTGAAATGAGGAGATCTCCAGTCTTAAGTTTTAGCAATTGTAGAAGGTAAACACCTGGACAATTTTAGCTGAGATGTGTTTACCTGAAGGTGTCTGAAGTTATGTGCTGGTTCAAGAAGTGCAAGGAAAGTATCATTTACTCAAATATCAATAGTTGCTTCAGCTTTCAACAATTGATAAATAGAAAAGTGCAGCGATTTTTATTTATTTTATTTTTTTACTCAATGTAAACATTAATACTGAACCATTCGACACAGATTTAGCACTGATTTCATTGTTCTCTGCTGTACGATGTACAGTACAGTGTGTACTACATTTTATTGGACTAGTTATTGTAGGGATGTTACGTAATATTTTATTAGGTTTGGCTCTACTTGTCTTTCTTTCCTCTCCAGGCTGATCTTAGGCATGATGATCACTTCCTCTTTCCTGTCAATGTGGTTGAGTAATACAGCCACAACAGCCATGATGCTGCCCATTGCTAATGCCATACTGGAAAGCCTTTTTGGGAATCTGGAGACTCTAAAAGAGAACTGCAAGGACAAGAGTGATCCAGAGGGTGGGTGGGGAAAAATTCATATTGTGTGTTACAAGCTAATTAGGAAATGAAAGTCCTTATTTTTAATGTTTTTGTTGAATGCAATCATGACATAAGCAGACTATCGGATTTATTTGATTTGAGGATTTGTTTGTGTTTGAAATCAACCTGCATACATGAAAATATAATATACAACCTGAACGGAGAACTTTGAGCTGATTTTTTTCAACAAAGCGCTTTTGTTTTCTGTCAAGAATTCTGTACAAAGAGAGAGAGAATACTTCTTTTTCTTTTTAAAAATTCAGCCAGAAGCTTGTTTTTATTCTGAAATTCGCTTCCTATTAGAGAGGTATTTGTAATTAAAAAAGTAAACATTCCATTGCAGGTGATTCTCAGGTGAAGATGCATGTGCTTCCCTGTGAAAAACAGGTGTTGACCACAGAGAACACGTAAGTGAGAATAATTCATCTGTGACTTTCGTTGAACAAGCAAAGATCAAGCACAATAAGCTTCAAGATTTGATATAAATTTACCATTAAAAGTCAAAAATCATCTCTAGAATTGGCAGTTATTGCAGCAACAAATGTAGCGTAATAATATTAGGAATGATCTGGACTAATCTGGAATAATCATTGTGGGATAGCTGTATTTTCTGAGCCAAATGCCACGTGGACAACCTCATGAATGTTCTCATGAAAAGATCATCTTTTCATACTCTTAAACAATAAAGTCTGAATTATTAAGAGATTCTGTCCCTCTCTGTAACCTCACAGACCGAATTGGACAGACAGATCAGAGCAAAATAATCTGGAAGAAATCAGAAGAGAGGCTGAGTACCAGGTGAAGGTGTGGAAAGGATTTCTGATTTCTATACCTTATGCTGCAAGCATCGGAGGAACTGCAACCCTCACTGGCACCGCCCCTAATCTGATCCTGGTGGGTCAGCTCAAGAGGTATACAATTTTTCCATGGTTGCCATTGTAAATGACCATACTAGTGATTTTTTTTGGATTCATTCTTTTGTTCAACTACATTAATTTACAACATGCTTTTATGTAAAGTAATTTCCTTCTGAGAAATACAATGTAAGAAATACAATGAAAGTGACTCTGAAGAGTGCAGACTAGACATGCAAGTAAGGCACAGTGAATTACGGAAGAGATGTGGATGTTTTGCAAAGTCGGAAAAACAGTCATTGATATTATCTATAGTAAATATACCATTTTCCACTTATGCTTAGCTCTAAAATATTTAATTGGCAAGATTGACAGAGCAATGTCTATTATATTATTTAGAAATATCCTCATTCAGTAATAAAGCATGAACAGAAAAGTCATGGAAATTCATGTCTTTTAAAAGAGAGCGCATTACTGTCAGGCAGCGTTAGCATTATATCATGTCAAAATCATTGCTGGATGACA
Organism: Barbus barbus; assembly: GCF_936440315.1. Classification (NCBI taxonomy): domain Eukaryota; kingdom Metazoa; phylum Chordata; class Actinopteri; order Cypriniformes; family Cyprinidae; genus Barbus; species Barbus barbus. The sequence continues at coordinate 15,380,830 of NC_136757.1, read as the reverse complement.
CCATGTTGCTGTCATCTGCAGTCTGCAGTCAAGATGAGAGTTTGTATGCAGATCCGGCTTCAATTCACATATTTAAAGCTAATGCAATCCTAATGAGTGCATTAGCTTTAATTAACATGAATAACATTTCATTTCTCGTTACCACTGAATGGACTTTTATTTGTCTTTGTACTACTGAAAGGTGTAGTGGAAAGGTCTATTCATTGCTCATTTTTACTCTAGTGTATGTATTGTTGTAGTCTACCTTTACATATAAGCTTTACAATGTGGCAGACAGTCCTGTACTTAGGTGAAAACAGTGTTGAACAATCATCTGGCAGTTCAACTGATTGTGTTTGTGACATATACTACCCTGTTTCAACTAATGTATGCTAACAAGAGTTTTGGATGGCACAGGCTTTTGAAAAAGCTGTTTAGAATTAGGTCACCACCAACCAGCCAAAATAGAACCTAGTTTGAGTGTCACAGAGTTTGAGATGCCCCAAATCCCAGCTACATTAAAACAGGTTTCCCAGGCAAGGCAAATGTTTAAAATGTCCAAAAGTATTGACTTTTAGTAATTAATAATAAACATGAAGCAAAGACATTTCATGCGATTTGACATGATCAGATTTGTAGAACTAATTGAGAATTTTAATGTACTAGTTTATGGTCTTTTCACAAAATTATAAACATTAAATTAATAATGAAAAATAATTTTAAGATAAAGTCTACAATGATCAAGTAAAAATCTCCCAAATCGCACCCTAAACCCTTGTCCACACTTAATGACGTAATGCTATTATGCGAAGGGGGCATTCGTAAGCACCCTTCTGAAAGTAAGTCCGCAAGACTTCAAGTACACATGAAGTGTGCCATTTGGGACCGAGCCCTAGATGGGTCAAGTGAAAGTGCTTCTATTTAGCAATTTTCTAATTGGATACAAAATGCTGGTATGGTCTTCAAAAGTTCATGCAAATCCTAATGAATCCATGTTAGCTATTATGATTTTAGAATGGTCCAAAGAACATCTGGTGTGATTTAGTCTGACCTTTTGTACAAAGGAGTTCACATGATCAGTGTAACAAGTTTACTTATTTGATTAGAAACTTAGAAATAATACAGCATCTTCTTGTTTTTCCACATTATGCCATAACTTTTCTTTTAAAACAATTATATTCAAATAGGTTTGAAGGAATAAAATGCAGATTTTAGGCCCCCTGTATCTGCATAAAATGTATCTGAGTGTCTAATTGTGCTGGCATCGGCAAAAAGATCTGAATAGCATCTGCTGTGTGAAAAGCCTGAAGAACACATTTAATGGATGTAGTTTATTGCAGCTTGAGCTTGTTTGTTCATGACTTGCATGTAAATGATGCATTGTAAGCCAAAAATGTCTTGAATCAAATTATACAAATAAAGACAGAGATAAACACAATTAAACTTATTATATTATAGATATTTATCTCACTTTAACTCATTGGCTGGATAAGCCAACACAATCTCATGGCAGTTTGTAAGTATTTTAACTTTTGGCAAATTTGTGGCTAATTCGTTTGAATTTGGACAATCTCATTCATACATTTTCATAAGATCTGCTTATGCCCCTGTGACGTTATGTTTAGGGGTGTGGTTAAACATGAACCCTCCTGAAGACATCAGATTGAACTGATTGTCCTTAAATTGAACTTACACATATAATTCAAAATGAGAGATCAAAGGTATGTACTGTTTTGTTGAAATCAAAACAATGCAGTAGTGTGGTTCAACCTTTAACATTTTTGAGGTTGATTCTCTGTGAAAAAGCCAGAAGGTGAGCTGCACATCTCAAATGGAAACTTACTCACTGAGTTATTCATGCAGTCTACTGTACATTTGCTTTAGTTTCTTGCATACTTCAGATGCAGTTAAATTAAGCTTTGTGAATATAATATGAACGTGTTTCCACCATCAGTAACTCATGATACAGGCTGGCTCCAATCATTTACCATAATTCATCACTGATATTTAATCGGCTTAGAACATCTTGTCTCATAATGACTAGACAAAAAAGGAGAGACAAAAGCAGAGCTGAAGTTAAACAAAATATGCATTACAGCTGATATGATCACCAGTAAAGTTTTTAATTATGTCTTGGCCTTTAAATTAAAAATATATTAGAATGAATTAAAAAGTGTCATTTAATTAAAATCTTAAATAATAATTCATCTGGTTCTGTGAGGAAAAGATGGATCAAGGCAGCCACTTAACAGATACAAATCAGCTGACACTCAATTATTACTCATTAGTTTCTGAAGAGTAAATGACTATGAATATCTAATTAAAACTCTTTATGTTTTCATGTTCTCAGGACAGCCTTATCTCAAAGTTATGATAATAAGGATATAAGCGAAGCAAAATTTAATACATTAGTGATTTTTTTTTTCAGTAACAATTTCTACCGGTTACATTGGTATGCCAGTAGGTGGCAACAAGTTAGCACTTTATGAGTGGGTTATTTACTAAGATTAGTTTGAATTCAGTTTGATTCGTTTTCATATAGGAATAAAATACCTGCATGTCTCTTGAATACTTGCGATATTTAACTGTTTTTGTTGGTGGAGCAGAAACAATAAAAACTACTTTCAATGTCTTGCATGTTTGTGTCTGTAGCTACTTTCCTGAATGTGACCTCATAAACTTCGGCTCATGGTTTGTCTTTGCCTTCCCGCTGATGCTTCTTTTCCTTATTCTGGGCTGGATCTGGATTGCTTTCCTCTATGGTGGACTCAATACACGGTAAATATGCAGTCTAAATGCATATGCAGAAAATGACGTGTGCTGTATCAGGGGTTTTCTATCTTTTCTATCCCATAGAACCAAAATATGATCGTCCTCTTGGGTCTCTACATCTAAAAATGTAAAAGGCAGCTATATACAGTTAAGTCTCTATATATTTGGACACTGACACAATTTTCATAATTTTGGCTCTGTATGCCACCAGAATAGAATTAAAATGAAACAATCAAGATTAAATTGAAGTGCAGACTTTAAGCTTTAATTTAAGGGGTTGGAAAATCTAACAAAAAATGCTTAGGAATTACAACCAAAAACACCTTGGTTGCTTTTGCTGTATGTTTTGGGTCATTGTCCACTTGTACTATGAAGAGCCATCTAATCAACTTTGCTGCTTTTGGCTGGATCTGGGCGGACAGTATATCCCTATACACTTCAGAATTCATCCGGCTGCTTCTGTCTTCTGTCACGTCATCAATAAACACCAGTAACCCAATGCCACATGCTCGTGGCATCACACTGCTCCACCATGTTTCACAGATGATTGTGTATGCTTTGGATCATGAGCTGTTCCAAGCCTTCTCCATACTTTTTTCTTCCCGTCATTCTGGTACAGACTGACTTTAATTTCAGCCATCCGCTTTTCCAGAAGTTGTCTAATCTGGCCTTGTTTGCACCTTGTGGTGAACCCTCTGTATTTGACCTCGTGAAGTCTTCTCTTGATTGTAGACTTTGACAGTGACACACCTATCTCCTGGAGAGTGTTCTTCTTTTGGCTGGATGTTGTGAAATGGTTTTTCTTCCGATCCTCCGATCATCCATCACTGTTGTCCATGGACGTCCAGGCCTTTTTATGTCCCTGAGCTCACCAGTGCATTCCTTTTTTTTTTTCTCAGAATATACCAAACTATTGATTTGGCAACTCCTAATGTTCCTGCTATCTCACTGATGGATTTGTTTTGATTTTGAAGCCTAACAATTGTCGGTTTACTTGCATGGAGAGCTCCTTTGACTGCATGATGTGGGTTCACAGCATCAGCTTCCAAATATGACACAATTAGAATCAACTCCAGAACTTTTACCTGCTTAACTGATGTAGAAATAACGAAGGAATAGCCCACGCCTGTCCATGAAACAGCTTTTGAGTCAACTGTCCAATTACTTATTGTCCCTTAGAAGGGGGGGGGGGGGGGGGGGGGGGGTACATATTAAATAACTGTAATTCCTTAACCTTTCCTTCAATTGTGATGTGAATACCCTCAAATTAAAGCTCAGAGTGTGCACTTTAAAGCCATATTCATTATACAACTGTAACTTGAATATGTTTTGGTCAGCAGCTAAAATAATAGAAATTGTGCCTGTGTCCAAATGTATATGGACCTAACTGTATGTATGTGTGTGTATATATAATCCCAGTTTCAACATTTTCTATCCCAGTTTCAACAGTTTCTATTATTCTACTTAGTTTCTACTTTTTTATTATTTAATTATTTACTTTTTTTATGTTTTATTTAATTATAATACATTTTTATTATTTTTAATAAATGCATTATTAAAATTTTTGCACAGTTTTCACAACTTTTTTCTTAGACCCCAGTTTGAATACCCCTGTTAGATATCACAAATGTGTAACTGTTTTGCGCAGGCTTTGTATTAGCAAACACGATGAACGGGCAGCTGCAGAAGCAAAAGCAAAAGCTGTTATTGATGAAGACTACAAGAAACTTGGCCCGATAAAGTAAGTCACAGAGCATTTCGACATATCTTAAACACTTTCTGCTTCCCTCTGTTTCAGACATGAGTTAAAATATATTTTTTTTCTTCCAGATTTGCAGAAGGATCTATCACTTTCTTCTTCATTATTTTTGCTATCCTTCTGTTTACGCGAGATCCGAAGTTTGTAACAGGATGGTCGGTTTTTTTCACCAAAGGGTAAGACACACAGTGACAGGCAGGTACTGAAAAATTATGGAGGTATTTCAAATGTCATATTTTCACATGAAGATTCATGTAAGATGAATAAAATATAAAAAGTGTAATATTCTGAAAGAGTGTTTTGTTAAAGTCTAGTCTTTATGTTTAGGTTTTTAGAATAGCAGATTATAGGGTGTTGATTCATAGGTTAAGATTAGGTTGACCATTAAAGATAACATTTTTTTGAATCTTTAAAAGGTAAATGTCAAATTTTCTTTTTAAACAAACAACTTTATAAAACATTATTTTAACAACATCATTTACCTAACTAATGATCGGCATAATTTGTCTTCTGTCACAACAATGAAGACAATGTTTGAATGCTGGTTGTCAGAATTTAATATCTAAAACATTTCAGACAAACACAATGACACTATATTTAAACAGTTAAGTAAAGGTCAAACACTTTTTATATGTGCTACAATAAAAATGCCATCAGGATTTGATTTATTCTTAATATTGAAAAATGTATGCAATTAAGAGTTACTTTAATTAGTTTTTGAAAATTAGATTGAAAAATACATTTAAATAGTGCTGTTTATATTAATGTCAATCATTTGATTAAAAACTAAAGTAAAATTAGTTTATATAAAATATATATACTATGTTTAAGTTTAAACAGGCTTCCACTTAGAAATTAAGAAATTAGTCTGTGCATTTGTAAATAATTGCATCCAGAAATAAAGACTTCCTCCTCTCCTTTTTTTTTTGGTCTATCACACTAATGCACTTAGACAGAGAGGTTCAAAAATATGGACTAGTTGATATGCTCCCTCCACAGAGCTGACCTTTCTCTATCTGCAGGATTTCAGCTCACCTCGAGTCACCCAAGATACCAAGATAAACCCACAACTTAAAGACAAATAGAAACTGTCACAGATCGGCCAGGCTCCCACGCCAGCCAATCACAACGCACACCATCACCTGAATACACCTGCACGCCATCTGAGCCTCATCACCAAGCACCATAAAGCCACACACCTCACTGCACTCAAACGTCCGGTCTCGTTCTAACGAAGTGGACTCCTTAAGCTATCTCAGCGACTTACCTGCCTGTTAACCTACCTCCTGTGTCCTCTCCAGCGTTGTGTCCTCCAATCTTCTGTGTCCAGTTTCTTCCAGCGATCTCCTGCCAGTCTGTCCAAGTTTCACAGTGAGGTGTGTGGTTCTTCCAGCGTCCACGAGTTCCTGTCAAGGCAAATACATTCCAGTTATCGACTCCTCTCTCCATTGATCTGATATTTGAAAATAATACTTACCATCCCTTCATCTGCTTTTGCTCTGCTGTCAAATAAATCCATCTGCATTGAATTAACCCATTGTGTGAAGTCTGCTTCCATAACAGAAGACTGAAGACACAGCATGAGTAATCCCGACCCCTTCCAGGAACTCGTGGACACCCTCCGGCGAGTTCTTGTTCCTTCACCACCGCCAGCACCACCGAACACCTCAGTAACCAGTACCAGCTCTTCTTCAACTCCCATGATCTCTAGTCCCATGGCCAAACCAGCGCCCTTCTCTGGTGTGGCGGAGGAGTGCAACTGGTTCCTCCTGCAATGCACCATCACCCAGTCATTCAATAGTTTCATTGATCACTTCTGTGAAGTCTTTGGCCGATCCTCTGGCGACCCCTCCATCAGTGACCAGCTCTATCATCTCCGCCAGGGAACCAAGTCCATAAATTAATATGCCCTCCAATTCAGAACTCTAGCAGCAGGCCAGTGGATGGAATGAGCGGTCTCTTCTCACCACCTACTGCCAGGGTTTGGAGCCTAGGTTACGGTTGCAGCTCGCCGGCTATGATGACTCCTGCGGCTTGGAAAACTTTATTCGACTGTCCATCCGATGTTCCACACGTATGCAATCCTGCTTTGAGGAACAACCACAATTAACCCTTTGTACTCTTCCCCATCGCTACCCAGATGCAAACCACCCTCCAGAACCAGTTCATGAACCCATGCAGACGGATAATGAACATCTGTCATAGGCGGAGCGGCAGGGGCGGCTGAATAATGGGTTGTGTTTGTATTGTGGAAATGGTGGGCATGTAAGATCCACATGCCCAGTTCGCCCTCCTCAACTTTTGGTGAGTGTCATTCAACCCATCACTCAAAATATGAAACCGCTCACAACTGTGGTAATGCTTACTACCTCCAACATATCCATTCCTGTCCATGCCCTCCTTGACTCGGGGTCTGCCGGGAACTTCATATCAGGGAGCCTCTGCCGCCAGTTCAAACTCTCAACAAGACCTGGCCCGTTCCTTCTAACATTAAGGAACTCCAATGATTCCTGGGATTCTCCAACTTCTACAGAAGGTTCATCCAGAATTACAGTGTCATAACCAGTCCCCTCACCAGCCTCTTACGCAACAAGCCCAAGTCTCTGTCCTGGACACCAGCCGCCACAGAAGCCTTTGAGAGATTGAAAGAAGCCTTTACCCACGCTCCAATCCTCGTTCACCCAGACCCCAAGAAGCCATTCATCGTAGAGGTGGACGCCTCTATCACGAGGGTTGGGGCTGTGTTATCTCAGCAGCAGGAGACTCCAGCCAGACTCCATCCATGTGCCTTCTTTTCCAGGAAACTCAGCCCGGCGGAAAGGAATTACGACATCAGAAACAGGGAACTTCTGGCCATCAAGTTAGCCCTAGAGGAGTGGAAGCATTGGTTGGAGGGTGCACAACATCCCTTCTCAGTTCTCACTGATCACAAGAACCTGCAGTACTTGCGTGATGCCAAAAGACTCAACCCACGCCAGGCCCGCTGGGCTCTTCTTTACCCGGTTAAATTTCACAATCTCCTACCGCCCACGGCCCAAGAATATAAAGGCAGATGCCTTGCCTCGTCTCCATGCTCCAGAAGAAAACGAGGAAGAGCCAGAACCCATAATTCCAGAAAAGATCATCGTCAGTCCTATCCAGTGGAACCCCGACCCAGTCACCTCCTCCAATGCTTCCACGGCCACTCCGCCTGGCTGCCCACCAGGTGTACAGTATATCTCCTGAGCACAGCACACTCCCCCTCATTCACTCTGTTCACACATCACTGGGCACTGGCCACCCCGGGGCCAACAGCACCCTCTCGCTGCTGAAAGACCGCTACTGGTGGCCCAACATGGCCAGGCATGTGAGAAGGTTCGTCCAGGGCTGCGCGGACTGTGCCATTTCCAAGAGCCCATGCCACTTACCAGCAGGCAAACTCCTTCCGCTGCCTGTTCCCAACCGTCCATGGTCACACCTGGGAGTTGATTTCATCACTGATCTACCGGCCTCAGATGGTAACACCTGCATACTAATAATTGTGGACCGATTCTCTAAATCACGTCGACGACTTCCCCCTCAGAGGCCTGCCTATGGCCATGGAGTCGGCAGAGTTATTTAACTTTGTCTTCAGATATTACAGCATTCCTGAGGACATTGTGTCGGATCGGGGGCCACAATTCGTCTCCAGAGTATGGAGATGCTTCTTTAAGCTCCTGGGTGTGACCGTTAGTCTGTCTTCTGGATACCATCCCCAGACAAACGGGCAGACGGTGAGGAAAATCCAGGAAATTGGTCGCTTCCTACAAACCTTCTGTTTGAGGGAAACGAGGGACATCCGGATGCACCTGCCCTGCAAAAAACTTAGTCCCAGATATGTTGGCCCCTTCGCCATCCTGAGACCGATCAATTCAGTCACCTTCCATCTTCAACTCCCTCCACAATACAGAATTAATTCCACTTTCCACGTGTCACTTTTGAAACCTTACCACTTACCACTGTCTCCCTCCACAGAGCCTGGTCCGAGTGAAGAACCCCCTCTCCCGTGATACTGGAGGATGGCGCCATCTACGAGGTGAAGAAGATCCTGGATTCCCGGCGTCGTGGTGGTCAGCTGGAATACCTTGAAGACTGGGAGGGCTATGGCCCGGAGGAGAGGTCATGGGTCCCCAGAAATGACGTCTTAAACCCAACACTACTCGCTGAATTCCATTCCACCAACCCAGATCGACCAGCTCCCATGGGAAGAGGTAGACCACCACGATGTCGGGGTCCTCGGCCCTCTGGAGCGGGCTGTGGAGAGGGGGGTAATGTCACAGATCGGCCAGGCTCCCACGCCAGCCAATCTGCCACACCATCTGAGCCTCATCACCAAGCACCATAAAGCAACACACAGCTCACTGCACTCAAACGTCCGGTCTCGTTCTAACGAAGTGGACTTCTTAAGCTATCTCAGCGACTTACCTGTTTCATTGTGAGGTGTGTGGTTCTTCCAGCGTCTATGAGTTCCCGTCAAGGCAAATACATTCCAGTTATCTCATCTCTCCGTTGATCTGATATTTGAAAAGAATACTTACCATCCCTTCATCTGCTTTTACTCTGCTGTCAAATAAATCAATAAATGTGAAGTCTGCTTCCGAAACAGAGAGAGAGCAGAATAATGTGTGCATTGGGCAGATGCAAATGGTGATTCGACACCTGTAGATGAGAGGCCTATGTTTGAAAGCACGTTGTTTCTGAACATGACATGATGAATAGGTTAGCACTTAGCAGAGTTATGGCAATTACATTGATTCAGTGGTTCATATTAATGTGCTGAGATGGGAAATCAGGATTGCTGCTTGCATTAATGCCTTGTCTGCACAATTGTTTTGACATTTTCATTCACACAACATATCTAATTTGCAGTTGTATGTTATTTAATGGCAAGGTGAGCGAGTGAGTTTTCTATCTACAAAAATCTTTCTATTACATTTCAAATTTGCTCCTAACATACCGAATTGTCTATTTTGTGTATTATGTTTGTGCTATTTGGCACACTGTCCATTTTTATATATTTGTACTTTATTTTTTATTTTAATTTTTTATTATCTGTGTCCTGTCCTGTTGCTGTCATTCTGTCTCACTGTGGAGCTACTGTCAAGCTAAAACTGTGGAGCTAAAACAAATTCCTCGTCTGTGCAAACATACCTGGCAATAAAGCTCATTCTGATTCTGATCTAAAAGTACTTACACCTACTTTCAGCTTACCGCTATAAGACATTTGTTGATTATACATTTAAAAAATGTTTCACAAATTCATCTTTCTTTCAGACTGCTAATTCTCACTCATTCTTTGGCCCCTAAAATATTTAGATTGTCCCACCAATGGAAGACTGGAGTTTACAATGAACTTTTTTGGAAAACAGCCTTTTTTGTAATTTGGTGACTTCACTTTATTAAACAATTCAGAAATTAAGTGACAATTATTTAAACGGTAAATTCATTAAAAGCATCTGATAACTAGTCAACCAAATAACAACCATCTTCCAACAATTCAACCAAGGCTGTGTCCAAAATAACATTGCGGCTGTTAAAAACATTTTCTGTTCACAAATCCTCTCACAGGGGATAGTAAAGTGTCGATTAAATGCACACCTCAGAATCTCAAAGAAAGTAGAAAATCAGGGTCTGCTTTATGAACACCGTGAATTCGGACATAGCATACTGTTTTTGCCTACTATATACAGTATAGCAAGGCACAGGAAGTATGCATATTTGGATGCAGCCAATAGAAAGCTATAATTCATACAGTAAATATTCATCCTAATAGCATCAGTGGACTCTATACATATGAATTCTCAGCTCAACAATTTAAAACAGCAGAACAGCTTTTCATTCCACCCTCTGAAGGTCGCACTGAATAACTTCACTTTGACCCCAATGTTGGTAATTGGAGCTTTAAAAAGCAACACTGAAGATAACACTAGCAGCGCTTCACATGTTTCTATGTTTACTTCCTTTCAGCTACGTTTCTGATGCAGTAACTGGAGTCGTCATCATCTCCATCCTCTTTTTCTTTCCATCCCAGTGTCCATCTCTCCGCTGGTGGTTCGATTCAAGAGGTCAGTGGGTGGTTTGATTTTTTGTTTGGTATTACAACAGATGAGAGCTATGGAATTATAAATTTTAAATAGAAGAAACTCGACAATCAATCAATATTATTATTTTTATATAATGAGTCAGGGCCCTAAGACATAATAGGGTTATATTAGGCATGATTTTGGTAAATTGGGATACCAAATTGGTAAATTTGGGACACTGAATGCGAGTTTTTGGCTGGACAAACGTTGTCACTGCATTCGTTACCACAGTAACTTTCCAGTAGCGCAGTTCATTCTGGCATTCAAAGAGGTTTCTAGAGTACATGTGAGTGTGGTTCACGTTGAATAAGACGAGGAATGTTAATGATTCAGATTAGTGTCTAAGCGAGATCCAGCAGAGAACTGTGTGCAGAGAGATTATAATAATCTCTAACAAATCTCTCCACCTATCACTGTTTCTTTTACACGGTGTACATTTCTTTTGTCTATATTTGGAAAATCAAATTTTTAATAATCTACTCTGCAAAAAAGCCTCTCTGATTAAAAATATTTAGTCACTGGTCGTAAACTTGTAAAATTTCTGTTTTACTTATTGGAAGTTCTGTAAAATAGTGATAATACTACTCTCTTAATAATGGTTCTTTATTGGCATCTAAAGTTCCATGAAGAACCTTACACATCTATAGAACATTTTCTTTTCACCAAAGGTACTTTATAGTGGAAAAAGGTTCTTCATGGCATTGTTTAGACCAGTTGAACACCAGAAAAAACCCGTAACACTATTATTGACTCAGGAACAGCTTTTTACCTACAGCTGTTTCCCTACTAAACTCTGCCCAATGATACCCCCCTCACACACCACCACAAACTCTTCACCCCTCCCCATCATTAAAATCGGTTAAAAAACAAAAACAAAAAAACATCCACACACTGAGTACTATGCACTGGAAATTTTTATTTCTATGCACTTTCAATGTTCATTGCACTAGTGTTTATATATCTTAATTTATAGCTTATATCCATTTGTAATTATATTCATAGTTTTTGCTCATAGTGTACATGCATTTACTGCACAATCCATCTGTATAGTATGTTCATATCACCCATCTGTATATCATACTGATAGTATTTAAAAATTTGTAAATTATGTCCATAGTACTACTGCCTTATCTGTATATTCTGTACATATGTAACATATTGTAGGCACTGTATATCCTGTACCTCTGCTTATTGCACTTCTGGTTAGATGCTAACTGCATTTCGTTGCCCTGTACCTTACATGTGCAATGACAATAAAGTTGAATCTAATCTTGAATCTAATCTAATCTATTGTCACCAACTTTGCTGAGATGTCTTCTACGTGGCTTTCTGTTCATTTGGTATCAGAAGAATGAATTGGTAAAGTGTTTTGTAGCATTGTATTTTTGGCTCAGTACATGTATGTTTGGCAAATATCGATTTTTGTGCTGAACTTTAGAGGTTTGATTCATCGTAGTAATAATAATGAAGGGAATAATGATTGATAAATCCCATTTTGTGAAATAAAATGTTATGTTGTGAATACTTTTTTCATACTTATTTGATATTTTTAATGGTGCACATCAAGTTATTAATTCTAGACCACATGTAAAACATGAATGTTGTGAAATTAGTATTTTCTGTGTGTTAAGGGCTAAATTGCTGACTAAATTGTACTTGTAAAATATAAATCCTTCTGTTCATCGTGGGTGGTATTTTATAGTGAAGGCTGTGAAAAGTGGCAGCATCAGACATTGTGGAGTCCACATTTAGCATTTTTAGTAGCAATCGAGTGAAGTAAAGATCTACATTTCATCTCCTGTCAGATGCATTTTGTTCTCTACCAGTTCCAAATCAATTTTCTTTCCTTGTGCAGATCAAAAGATGTAATCAAATTCAGATGTCAAATGCACAGTATTTTCTGTAGATGTTTTGTGCAACAACATGAATGTTGAGTGAGCTGTAGATTGGAACTGCCTTAAACTTGGTGTGGTATTATATATGTTTATGAATCTTTTATATATTTGTGTATTTACACAGGATCATTCAGGTTAATGGTGAACCAGTCTTTCAATTAATCTTTTTTAAAAATAAATAAACTTTGACCCCTTCCAAACTATCTGTTTACATCCTACTATTAAATCTTTATTTCACATATAATTTGCACTTGAGATGGTCAGTCGGCTTGAGGTCATAATTAATTTTGATTTCTATCTTTATCTCTCCAGCCTCAAATACACCATATGTGCCCCTGTTGTCATGGAAAAAAGCTCAAGAGTGTGTGCCATGGAATATTATTTTGCTACTGGGTGGTGGATTTGCAATGGCCAAAGGCTGTGAGGTACCTCATTATCTGCTTTTTACTTTTTGGACTGAAGCACAAGCTGGAACTTGCCATTACATGGCCGAACATTCAAATTGTAATTAATACCTAAAAGGTTCTGATTCAGTCAACCTGTGGATAATTCACTGGAAGGCATTGTGTAAACCCTATGACCCTCACCAGTGGCGCCTGCAGGTGTACGGCTGTACGCACTGTGCGTACGCTCAGCGCTCAGACTGACCTGAGATTTGCCCCGCAGTAAATTATAGGCCTGTGTGTCCCGTATTCTTTGGGCTGAACCAACCATGCCATTAATAATAAATGTATCAGTCTTTTGCATGCCAAAGACAATATCTGCTTATAAACATTACACCAAATAGAAACAGAAAATTGTGCTACACGCACTTTCATGAGGTCGGGTTAGACTACAACATTTAATTTGTAGCCTGTTTTACAATACTACAAATTCATGACAATGTTTTACATTCAAGCTTCACGATTCATGATTTTATCACGATTCTTTGTCATGTTGGTTTTTCTATTTTGCAAGCTGTTTGAGCATTACAGCCAAACTAATTTCCCTATTATAAAGACAAAGCCTTTCAAGGTAACAAAATATAAAAAAGTATGGCAGATATTTAGGCCAAAGTGGGTGAACATAAAAATCTTTGTTATTAAAAAATGAGAACAAAGGTATTACAAATACACACAATATACAAATAAAATAAACAGTGTTTTATTTTCAGGTACAATAGGTGTATTTGGCAGGAGCATTCAAGAAACTGAATGAACAAATATAAAAATAAAACACTATATAGATTGATTCCTATTAAAGCAACTGTATTACATTTTTTCAGTGATTTTTCTCTTTGTGTTTGGTGTTTTATTAACATTAAAGGAATAATTCACCCAAGAATTAAAATAGGCTAGAGTTTTATTTTTATACCTTCATTTACTCACTCAAAAGTTGTTTTAAACCTGAGTTTTCTTCTTTTGCTAAACATAAACGCTATAAACGTGACTTCCATAGTATTTTTCCCCCCTACTGTCAAAGTCAACGTCGACCGCAACTGTTTGGTTACCAGCATTCTTCAAAATATCTTCTTACTGATGTGAATGTAACATCAGTTACATTTCCCCCACCCCATGCACGCCACTTCTTGAACTGTTTATATCTATAGATTTTATTTTAGGCAAGTAATGTTGATTTGAGAAGGCCAAATTGATCAAACATAGGCTATGATCAGCTCACTGTCTGCCGCTGGCCGCTTGGTCGTTACTTATATATAAAAAAATTACATTTAACAGACAAAAAGTGCTCCAAACGTTTGATAAATTAACTTTATAAAAAACGAAACGAAATATAATCGCTCTACCATTACATACGACCCCCCCCCCCCACACACACACACACAAAACAAAACAAAACAAAAAACTCTGTGCGTACCCTCGGAAGAAATCCTGCAGGTGCCCCTGACCCTCACAATTTTTTGTAAAACCTATGATCCATGAAGATTTTTATTTTATTTTTTTTGCCAATAGGAGTCAGGGTTAGCAGTATGGATGGGAAATCACCTGCAACCTCTAGCCCAGGTCCCTCCTGCTGTCGCAGTCATCCTCATCACAGCCTTCATCGCCTGCTTCACTGAATTTGCCAGTAACACAGCCACCATCATTATCTTCCTCCCTGTCATTGCTGAACTGGTATGGACAAATGTACTGCATTAAAATTGTGCGTGTGTGTGTGTGTGTGTGTGTGTTTATATATATATATATATATATATATATATATATATATACTGTATCATGTAAATTCTATCTATATACAGTAGATAGATAAATAGAATTTACATGATACAGTGAACAGTTATATTGCTAGTTGTAAATATTAAAATATTACTACAATTTGAAATAAGTGCTTTCTAGTCTATTATATTTAAAAAATGGATTTTTTTCTGTGATATTTTAATGAATAGAATGTTTATACTGTCACTTTTTTACTGTCACTTTGAATCAACTAAGCAATGTATTCTTCCTAAACAACACACCATACCATCAAATAAAGTGACATCAAATGTATTTTAAAGACTATTTTATTTAAGAATGTTATATTTAGAATATTTTTGAAATTAATCTTTACTAAGAAATAACCATTGGGCGATTTAAAAAAAAAATTAAGCATTACGCATATATGATTTTATGTTTGCATAGTTTATAAAATGAAAACAAAATCATATGTAGCATTACAGTGTGACATTATATCCACCAAATACTTTATTTTTAGGCCATCCGTGTGAACGTCAACCCACTGTACTTCATGATCCCAGCAACAACTGGTTGCTCTTACGCTTTCATGCTTCCTGTGTCCACACCTCCCAACTCAATCGCCTTTGCCTCCGGACACCTGATGGTCAAAGATATGGTGAGAAAACAACTAGAAAAACACATTACATCACAGCACACATGTTGTTTTCAGTTTCCGAATAAGATGTGTGTGTGTGTGTGATGTTCACAGGTGAAAACGGGGTTTGTGATGAACATCCTGGGAATTCTTTGTGTGTCTCTGGCCATGAACACATGGGGTCTTCATATGTTCAACCTACACATATACCCTGATTGGGCAAGACCTTTAAATGCTTCCACAGCAGCTGTGGCTACACATACCATAGCAACTATGAATATGACAGGTTAGAGAACAACTACAGAGACGAATACGGACGCACATTCAGGCCAGATTCTGTATATACTGTAGATATAAGACTAAAAAGAAATGGAAAATTGCTTAACTGAGGGATTCTCACTGTTGATGGATCAAGACTATCATGACCTCACTTCCTGCTTAGCACTGCCCTCTTGTGCCTTGATGCCACTTCACTAATTTGGGGCAGGAAATTTTAAAATGTTTAAAAAACATGCAATGTTTATACATGTAGATTTAAACTCTTAAATTCAAGATCCATTCTTTTATGCAAATCTCAATATAATAATTAAGTATAATTTAATGAAGTATCATCTGCATCTGTTTTTTTAGATGGTAAATTTGTTGTTTTAATGTCATTTGTATTCATGTTGTAAATTTCTTGTATTTATGCAGTAATTATTAATTATGTAACATTTCTATTTTCTGTTGTTGTGATCTTGTGTTCATTATCCATATGTCCCAATTAAAGCATTGATCCATCAAAATTATGTAGAGTTATTGGCGAACCACTAAATAGGCACAGTGGCCGATTTAACACTTAAATCCAAATGAATAAATCCATAGAAAGAAAATATGACCACTGCAGGTACAGAGCAGGAGAAAATACTGTGTTGGATTATGTGAAATACTAACATAAGAGCACAGAAGACCAAAACTGTACATGTTTTATGAAAACCATGCACTTGAAACCAGCAGGCAGAGTATTTACACACTTCCCTTTTAAACAATTTTTTTGTATATCTTCCTTTTAAGAATCAAGAAAAGAGCAGTTTTGTTTTTTTCTGCCATGTCATGTGGTGTTGTGTAAGTGACTATGTTAGAGGATGTGCAGTGTGACCGGTGTTTGGGTTTCATGTGAATCTGAGCAACTGAGTCAGTGTGCATGTGTCTTCAGCATCCAGCTCAGAGTCATAGGATTTAGTGTAGGCTATATAAGTATGTGTGAATTCAGTGCCCAGCTCAATATGAAGCTGGCCAGTTCCGCTATGATGATGACCAACCTTTTTAATATTGAGGTAAATCCATGATCTTATGTAAGCCTCCATTTAACAAACAGTAATTATGCCTTTAAGAAACTGCCATCTCTCTGTTTTGTCCCTCAGGTATGTCAATATTTCTGCAATTATAAAAGACGTATGCCTCCAAATAGAGACATTTATCGATTAGCACCATAATTTAGAAAGAAGCAAACAGAAGAGGGCAAAGTGGGAATAGGCTAGTAGTTTAGCGGTAACATTGTGTTCTCATGTAAATACTGAGAAATATTATTGCACTATGTTTGTTGTTGTTGATTTTGCTGTTGCGGTTACTTAGCAATTCATTACAATACCATGTAATAACACATGCTGTGAAATAAAGTTCAGTGGGTTTAGTAATCAAATGTTTCATAATGAAACTTGCTAATTGTTTGTCTTTTTTGTCAGCTGATATTTCAGATGAACATCTTCAAAAGGATATTCCCCCACAAAATTGTTTACACATCCTCATGTCTTGAAATCTGTTTGACTTACTTTCTTCTGTTGAAAACAAAAGATGTTTTCTAGAATGTCAAAGCTATTCTGTTATACAGTGAAAGTAGATGGGGACCAGTGGCTGTTATGCTCCAAAAAGAAAACCAATATAACCATAAACCATTAATGTATCATAATTGTTCTTGTACATGGTAGGCTATGTTATTCATAGAAAATATTGTATGTCAGTCATTTCGTTGCAAGGAAAAAGCAGACTGCAATTTTAACAGTAAATGCTTCCTTTCTGTTGCACTAAAGGAATGAAGTTAAATTGGTTTCGAAAGATATGCAGGTGAGTAAATTATATGATTATTTCCCTTTAGTTTATAGAAGTGATTTAATTGGCTAAAATGGTTTATTTTCTATTAAAACTGCTGTAAGCGACATAAGCCAATAAAGACTCATTCAGTTATCCTATAGAGATAAACTTTCTTTTCATCTGATTTCTCTTTATATACTAATTGATCATGTCTTCTCTATTTATGTGTTTGTGTGTGTTAGAGCCTCAGTGAGGAGCAGTATGGAGGCGCTTTGGTTGTGTTACTCTTCTCCGACTCCTCAGAGTGCAAGTCACCTGCTCACCCTATTTGTTCTCTGTCTCTCATTGGCTGCTGTAACTGCTTCACTGCTTTTCCACTGGCTCATAGACCTTTTAAAATATGACATCCAGACAGCATTGATTGCAGTTGGTATCTATGCCACAGCTGTGTTTATCCTGTCATCTCTCATCCATCCATTCCGATGTGCCTTCACACTAATCTTCCCGACGTTGTTCACCCGACAGGGCCGTAAACTGCTCTTGTCCGCATCTGTGATGATCGTAGTCCTGTATGTCCTACCCAACATGGCCGCCAACATTGCAACTCTCACACATGTTGTGAAATGTGCATCAGAAAAACTCTCTCAAAGCCTCCTAAGCAGCTCAGAGCTCATCAACACCATTGAAGACAATATCGTCAGAAGAGCCGAGGAGAGTGTGGAAGGGAGTTTAGTCCAAACGCTGCGTGATTTTGATCACACCACACATATTAATGTCTCAGAAGTGAAGGGATGGTTGCATGTGTTGAGTCAGCGAGTGCAGGAGGATTTCTCTGAAGTTAAAAGTCAAGTACAGGACCTAAAACTGCTATACTGCTATTTTTGCTGCTGTTTTTTTTTGTATTTGTTCAGAGAATCTGTCATGTACCTGCGGTCTTATCTGATGTCTGTAAGATTTGACAACACGTATATCACAGATGGGCTCAGGAGGAAAGGAGCTGAAAAAGGGATTGTGGTTGAAGCAAAAGATGTGAAAAATGGAGTAAACCACCAGTTTCAGAATAACTAAAAAGTTTTCAAATGGCTTTTCAAATGGCTCCAACAATGGTGATCACTCTGTATCTGCTAATGACAATCTTTTTAATAGTGCTGGAACATTTCTTGTATTACGTAGTGAAAACAGGTGGGCCTTGGATTTCAAACATGCCATCCACCAACATCAGCATCAATGGCAACTTCAAGGTAATCCACTCCACCATGTTTTCTCCTTAAATATATCCAATATATTGATGAAAAGTAACTCCAAGAAATGAATCTTTGACCAATTGCTATTGTTCCTAATTTGTAATTCGCTTTGGATAAAAGCATTTACTAAATGCATAAATGTAAATGTAGAATAAACATTGTTTTTAAATTTATACTAATGTACAGTAATTAAGTAAAAGATAATAGTCAAAGTAAACTGGAAGTCAAAGTCAAACAGACTTCATAGATACTATGGAAGTCAGTGGCTACCGTAAACTGTTTGGAACATTCTTCAAAATATCATCTTTTGTGTTGAACAGAAGACAGTAATTCTTACAGATTTGGAACAACTTGACGAGTAAATGATGACAGAATTGTAATTTTTGGGTGAACTAAGTTAAAGTACACTCTTAAAAATAAAGGTTCTTTATTGGCATCAACGGTTCCACAAAGAACCTTTACCATCAATGGAACCTTTTCATTCCACAAAAAGTTGTTTACAGTGGAAAAAGGTTCTTTAGATTATTAAAATGTTCTTCGCGCTGTTCACTACAAGGTTCTATGGGGAACCAAAACAGATATCGCTGTGAAAACCCCCTTTTGGAACCTTTTATTTTTAAGAGTGTATAAGTTTCCAAAAATGAAAACACTCAGATAAAGTAAATAGGCCAGTTACTGTTCACCATTGTGAAAATAATAACGATTCCCTCTTCTCTTCCCCTCTATCTTCCTAATCATCTTAGGTTGGAACAGAAGTGGCCATTTGTCAGATCTTTAGGTCAGACTGTCAGGTAGAATTGTTCAACTTCCACAGAACTTCCACAGCCCTCGTTCACTCTGATCCAAATGTATGTGAGGCCCAATCCAGTAAGCTGAACCCAAGTGTAGTGACAGCGCTGGTGTTCCTCTGTCTGTTCAGCTACACCCTGTTGCCGCTGGAGGTCTACGCTCGACGCCTTCGGAGAAAAGTAGCAGCTTCTTTCTTCCAGCAGCAGGAGGACAAAAGGGTTCAGTTCCTTATTAAGAAAATTTAAACTAAACAAAAAGAAAGACACAATGAAGTTCTCTTTATAGAAATCAAGATAAAGAAGTCTCTGGGATGATAGATCAGCTATAATACACTTAAAACTAGGCAGTATGTTATACATGTTTACGGAATTGTAAATACTGTACTTAATTAGTGTACATATTCAAATTTGTGAATGTTTTGTTCAACAACAATTATTTTAAATGTTTTTAATTCATATATATTCCTTGTTTATTTATTGTGCAGTGAAATGCGTCTGACCTATGACGCTATGAAAGGAAAAAATACCTCAGTGTTTAACAGAGTGAAAACAGCTTTCTGCTTTTACCTTACAGTTCACAATCCATTAAGGGACCGTGTTAGTGATATACTGCCTGATCTGCAGGGACTGGATGATGGAAACATAACACTAATGGACAGGAAATCAAAGGGTCTTACATCACAGCAAGAAGGAACTGTAAATGTTTAAGGTGCTGCAGTGGTTATTATATGTGACCCTGGTCCACAAAACCAGTCTTAACTTGCTGGGTTATATTTGTAGCAATAGCCAAAAACACATTGTATGGGTCAAAATGATTGATTTTTCTTTTATGCCAAAAATCATTAGGATATTAAGTAAAGATTATGTTCCGTGAAGATATTTAGTAAATTTCGTACCGTAAATATATCAAAACTTAATTTTCGATTAGTAATATGCATTGCTAAGAACTTCATTTGGACAACTTTAAAGGCAATTTTCTCAATATTTGGATTTTTTTGCAACCTCAGATTCCAGATTTTCAGATAGTTGTATCTCGGCCAAATATTGTGTCTGATCCTAACAAACCATACATCAATGGAAAGCTTATTTATTCAGCTTTCAGATGATGTATAGAACTAAATTTAAAAAAATTGACACTTAAGACTGGTTTTGTGGTCCAGTGCCCTCCAAAAGTATTGGAACAGTGAAGACAACATTGCTCTGTTGTCTGTGGAGTCAATACATTTACAAATATGATTAAAAGATGAATATGAGACAAAACTACAGAATGTCACATTTTATTATTGGCTGATTCAACACATAGATGTTTTACCAGCTAAGAAGTTCAGCACGTTTAGAGTTTCATCTCTCTATCTGATGTGAGCATAAGTATTGGAGCAGTTGCCTCACAGGTCTTTCTAAGTGATCAGCTGTGTCCTGTTGCATTAATTCTTCAGATATTAAAAGCAGGGAATGTGTCGTATCAGTTATATCCATTACTTCTGTATTCTGAATCTTACATTCGATGATGACACACACAAACAAGGATGAAGATGAGGGAGCTGACTTTGAAAGAAAAGCAAGCAATTTGGTTGCTAAAAGAAAAGAGGAAGTCAATTAGAGCTATAGCAAAACCAAAGGGCATGGAGAAATCAAGAGTTTGGAAACCACCAGCGACACCAGCAACCAACAACGATCTAATCGGCTGAGAAAACAACAGTAGTTGATGGCAGACAAATCATAAAAGCTGTGAAAATGAACCCTAAAAGACATGTCTGTAAAATCACCAACAACTTCCAGAAAGTTGGGGTGATGCTCTGACAATTTACTGTCCTCAGGAGACTTCGACACAGAATTACAGATGCTACACAGCAAGATGCAAACATCTGGCCAGCACCAAAAATAGAAAGGCAAGACTAGAGTTTGCAAAAAAGCACAAAGGTGAGCCAGGAGAGTTTTGGAACTGTGTTTATGGACAGATGAGACAAAGATGAACCTTTATCTAAGTGATGGATAAATTCAAGCTGGCGGTTATTAAGCCTCTTATTAAGAAACCACAACTAGATTCTAATGAACTAGCAAATGACAGACCCATTTCAAATCCTCCGTTTATGTCTAAAATTTTAGGAAAAGTTGTGTCTGCTCAATTGAGCTCCTTCTTGCAAAAAATGATCTCTATGAAGAATTTCAGTCAGGTTTCAGGCCTCACCATAGCACAGAAACTGCACTTGTTAAAATTACAAATGACTTGCTTCTTGTTTCAGACCAAGGCTGCATCTCATTGCTAGCATTACTTGATCTTAGTGCTGCGTTCAACACTATAGACCATGACATACTCATAGATCGATTACAAAACTATACTGGTATTCAAGGGCAGGCTTTAAGATGGTTTAGATCCTACCTGTCCGATCGCTACCACTTTGTTCATTTAAATGGGGAGTCATCTCAATTATCACCAGTAAAGTATAATAACCACAAGGATCTGTCCTAGGTCCGCTGCTATTTTCAATATACATGTTGCCTCTTAGTATTATTAGAAAATACGGGATTAGTTTTCATTGTTATGCTGATGATACTCAACTATGTATCTCAACAAGACCAGTTGAAACTTCTAAACTATATAAGCTAATAGATTGTGTAAAAAATGTAAAAGATTGGATGACCAATAATTTCCTCCTATTAAATTCAGATAAGACAGAGATATTACTTAATGGACCAAAAAACAGTACACAGAATGTCTTGGATTACAATTTACAACTAGACGGATGCACTGTCACATCCTCTAAAGTAAAAAATCTGGGTGTTATTTTAGACAGCAACTTGTCCTTTGAAAATCATATTTCCCATGTTACAAAAACAGCATTCTTCCATCTTAGAAACATTACCAAGCTTCGAAACATGCTACCTGTTTCTGATTCAGAAAATCTAGTTCATGCATTCATGACCTCTAGACTGGACTACAGTAATGCACTGCTAGCTGGTTGTCCTGCATCTTCAATAAACAAGCTACAGATAGTCCAAAATGCAGCGGCTAGAGTTCTTACCAGGTCAAGAAAATATGATCATATTACCCCAATTTTACAGTCTCTGCACCGGCTACCTATTAAGTTCCGTATCATTTACAAAATATTATTACTTGCCTATAAGGCCCTAAATGGTTTAGCTCCTGCGTACCTAACTTGTCTTCTACCACGCTACAATCCAACCCGCTCCCTAAGGTCGCAAAACTCTGGACTTTTGGAAGTACCTAGGATAGCAAAGTCCACTAAAGGAGGTAGAGCTTTTTCACATTTGGCTCCCAAACTCTGGAATAGCCTTCCTGATAACGTTCGGGGTTCAGACACACTCTCTCTGTTTAAATCTAGATTAAAGACATCTCTTTAGCCAAGCATTCACATAATGCATCTTATAATCTTGTACTGCAGTTATATCTGATCAAATGTACATTATTATTATTCTTTAGCTTGGGTTGAACAAATATTTTTTGCTTAGATGGAACAGCAGCTACGCTAATTATGTCTCTATTTGTTTCTCTGTTTCTGCCACGGGATTAACATCTCATGGTAACTAGGAATTACAGAAGCTTCAGTCTGGATCCAACCCTTAAATGATCTGAGATGACCGAACACCTGAGAAAAGATAATGCCAACCTCTCAGAGGAGCTCAGAGGATGCCAATGCTCAGACAACATACAGAATTACCATATTTTGCCATAAGTTAAATATATTAAGGTTTTGCAATATATAAATATATTGTGGAAACTTAATTTCCTGTAGAGCTGCTTTGCAACGATTTGTATCGTAAAAAGCGCTATACAAATAAACTTGAAACTTGAAACTCTTGACCACAGGCAACAGAGCAATTTTGTCTTTACTGTTCCAATACTTATGGAGGGCACTGTATATGTTATATTATACTATGCGTATATTACACAAACTGAATTCAGAAAGAAGAATTAGATACTATGCATCATTATTAATGGGTTATATGACTAACTGGTAGAGGAGTTATATAAAAACAATCTATTTTCCTTCTCTTTTGTGAGAATGATCTCATTTCTTACTGACGTCAAACTGAACAGGTATATCTGAATATGTGAAACCACAATGAGGTTTATTTTAATGAGGTCTCTGATGATTTCATGCAGATTTTAGCAGTTTGTGGCATGCAAATCATAAGAATTAAAATGAAAACGCACAGAGAGGGTCAAAATGGTCATGCAAAGCTACAGTACGTGTTTTTGGCACATAAATCATATGACTCATATTACATTCCCGTTCTTACCTGCATCTGTCATACAGGTTTAGTAAGAATAAATAATTGATGATGATAAATAATAGAACTTTGCCATCACACATTTAAGCAACGTCAGATCCTTTTCTGTGACTCACAGCAACTCTGCGTACTATCTGACTCAAATTACATTTTTACATTACTTTCATGAATGTACGCAAAGTCTTAAACAAACTCAAAAATAGAGAGCAAGTGTCAACGTGTCCAAAGAATGATGCTTTGCTTGACATCACAAATCTGTCAGAGGACTGATTTTTTTTCTTTCTTTTTTTTTCTTTCATTTTCTCATTCAATGTTTCTTTTTATTACTGTCTGATGGAAACTTGATAGCCTCAGAGGTGAAATATTATTTTTCTTGTGTGTCTGAGGAGGTGGAATAGTTGCCATAAAGAGTTATGGCTACACTGGCTGCCACTTTATCTAGACTTTATAAAGACTTTTTTCAAGTCCATCAAAGAGTGCATATGGGAGAGGAATAAAGATACTTACTTTGTAGCTTTGTCCAACTCCATCAGGGGTAAGATCAGTGCTCACTTTCATGAGTGCCACATTATTCTTGCCTCTGTCATAGCACACTTACAAAGCTCTGCTGCAGTGCCACTATCGTCTGTCTCATAGCAACTGCCTCTTTAAGTTGTCTGCATAGCCATGACATTTTAAAGCTAATACACAGATAAAACCATTTTCATGGAAAGAAACGGCAAGCATTAGTCAAAGAAACAACAGAAATACATTCAAAGACAGATCTTGAAAAGGCAATTATTAGCATTAAAATGTTTCAGAGAATAGCCTTTCAATAAGGTCAGATAATGGATGATAATGGAAATATGTAGCCTCAGACCCAAAACATGAAAATGAAGTCTCCCACAGAAGATGGTGATTATGAAGAAGTAGAATGAAGCTGATTCTAAAAAATAAAAAAAACTCTTTCAGGGCAATATACTAGAGAATGTTACCCAATAATGAAAATACTGTCATTATTTAGGCTATATCCACATGTCACTTCAAAACCATACTTTCTTTCATCTTTTGAATTTTTCTCCAGGAGGAGAAAGTTTCTCTTTTTCATGCAATTGCAATGAATGGGGACTGAAAATTTAAAGCTTCAAAAAGGATACAAAACTACCATAAAATTGATAGTCCTGTGTGTTGTATTCACTATAAGTTACAGAACAATTTTGAAATTTAAGTTATTAACTTAAAATCTTGTATTCATGAGAAAAGTAGATTCAAAGATTCAAATGGTAAGTTTCAGTCTGTTCCTGCCGTATTGCTTCTGGAGACTTGAAGCAAAGCATATATCGGAGCACTATTATGATAATTCTATCATGCTTTCGCATGTTTTAGAAAGCTTGAAAGCTTCAGCTCCCATTCAGTGAAACCGGATAAAAAACAACAACATTACATTAGATGTTTTTTCTCATGTTGTTTATAAATAAATTTGACATCAAGTAGCCTACATAAGTTCATTTTTGAGTGAACTGTTCCTCATAATTTAGTTTTTAGTCACAAACATATTTCAGTTTATGCAAATCTAAGTAAAATCTCTAAATTCGTTTGAATTTTTTTGACATACAGCCAAGTATGGTAACCCATACTCTGAATTTGTGCTCTGCATTTAACCCATCCAAAGTGCACACACACAGCAGTGAACACACACACACACACACACACACACACTGTGAACACACAAACTGAGCAGTGGGCAGTCATTTATGCTGCGGCGCCCGGGGAGCAGTTGGGGGTTCGGTGCCTTGCTCAAGGGCACCTGAGTCGTGGTATTGAGGGTGGAGAGAGTGTTGGTTATTCACTCCCCCCACCTACAATCCCTGCTGGTATATAGTATATATTTATATATTGTATAGTATAAATGTTATAGTATATATTTTTCTGATAATGTAAAATACACTATATCTGACCAAATGCATTGGTACATCAATCTTGCACTTGACATGTTTGTTTTTATTGTTTCTGAGAGCCAACCTTTTCTGGGTAGTAGCCTATAGATAACAATTTCATTTCCTTGAACAATGCCGACCTTTAAATGGCATATCATTTTGTCAGAAATGCATTAAATATATACAAATAACAAGAACATTATTGGATTTCTTTGACATGATGACAAAATGGATACAAAAAGAGAAGAGTTAGTTAAAATCCACTTTGTGTGTGTGTGTGTGTGTGTGTGTGTGGAATTGAATGAATCAGCCCTCAGACACAAACAAGCTGGGTTGATTCAGATTGGGTTTATTAGTGCTGCTATGAGTGACACAGGTATTGACGCAGTTTGAAGACACTTTTTAGATTACATTCAAAAATACTCATTATACAGACACGCCATTCAGGACACTTTAATATGAACTTCAAAAAATTTTTTTTTTAAGTTTTAATGGTATTTCTTGAATCTAGATATTTATAACACATTTATTCGTATGTTGGACTCTATATTTATTAGAGTATGCATTTAAATAGCTGTCTCAGTTTTGTACACTGCCTACGCTGTTTATGACAAACATATTCATGCAAAAAAAAATCACTTTTCTGAGCACAAGAACAAACAATGATTAGCCTAGCTGCTTTTACACCAATTGAATTCAGATTAATTGCATCTTATTTCCATTCAATGGCGTTTTCATAAATTAATATAACCAGTGATGTCTCAAATGCCATGAACATTATCTGCTTCTCAAACGTCACTTGTTTACTTTTTCAGATATATGCACTGTAAGAAGCATAATTTTGTAGCAACAGGGACACCACGTGGAATTCAAAAGAATTGCAGGAGGCTATGGAGAAATTAGATATTTCTATATATTTATATAGAAATTGCTATATGTTGTAAAAAGTAACATTTTACAGCAGTGATTTAACTCATGCACTTTATTATTTCCTGGCTCGATCAGCTAATGAGTTAGATATTAGGCCTACAGTAGGTATTTGGCGGACCATTTTAATTTTATTTAAAAATGCATGAATTAATTAGGTTATATGGGTCATTCTTCAATTGGGGTGGCAAATGAGAGGCAGTATTAGTAAAAAAGCACTTGTTTGTTTTTTTCTAATAAAATATATTGCTATGCATTTAAAAATTAGTTAAATATGCTATATCCATTCAAATGCTTTTGATTTTTAAATAATTTCAATCAAACACTGGTGACACAGTGTCATTTTGAAGTAACACCACGGACTTAATATTGCAAGTCTCTGTGGTGTTTTCAGAAAAGACAGTAACACCACAGACAAATCAAGACTTTTCTAAAATGGATGCTGCCATCATGATGATTTCAAGATCAGGGGACATTTTGGAAATATTAATAAATTATGATTAAAATATGTCAGAGCTGCAAGTTATCAACATAACACCACATACACTAATAAAGTGCGACACATGAAATTGTCAGAAATTTAGCTAACTTTAAGAAAATTAATAAGAAAGAGTGTACTCCCTATACACCCCTCAGATCAACCTTTACACACAGGAAGTAGTCCAAATAAAATTCCCCCTTTTCTTAAAGGGGTGACATCCATTTTTGTAAGACCACAGACATGAATTTGGGGGCGCAACTTTTTTCTTAAATATAACAAAATATGTATTTTTTAAAACAATTTAATAAAATTGCACATTAAATAAAATCCGTATTCACAATATAACCACTTTATTTCTGTTAAAAATTTTATATTGTTGCAGTTACATTCCATTATACCTCTCTAAGGTATGGTGGGAACATCCATATTTTGTTACAAATGCAATCTCTAAAACTCAATTAAATATGTATTTTAAAACAAAACAAAATGAACTATTAACAGTGCACAAACTGTGTTTACCCTACAGAATACAAACATGCAAACATTTTATGATTTATTGCATTTTATGATAGTTTATTTCAACTGTTGTAAAGTAGAGGGACACCACTTGCCACCACAAATGAAGACTGACCCATATTTTACTACTTGCTTACAGAAATAAATCACGTGAACTAACGTGAGTAGGCTAATTAACGAAGCAAATAAAATCATTGGCCAGAGACAGAGTACAATGCAAGAACTGTTTTCACAATTTATGGAGAGAAAGGCAATTGCAGTGTACTCTGACCAGACTCATCCCCTCCATATTAGCCACAGCCATATCACCCTGCAGCCCAAGACCGGTTGCCCACTGAAGCTAAGCAGGGTTGAGCCTGGTCAGTACCTGGATGGGAGACCTCCAGGGAAAAGTAGGTTGCTGTTGGAAGAGGTGTTAGTGAGGCCAGCAGGGGGTGCTCACCCTGCGGTCTGTGTGGGTCCTAACGCCCCTGTATAGTGACGGGGACACTGTACTGTAAAAAGCACCATCTTTCGGATGAGACGTTAAACCGAGGTCCTGACTCTTTGTGGTCATTAAAAATCCCAGGGTGTCTTTCGAAAAGAGTAGAGGTGTGACCTCGGCATCCTGGCCAAATTTCCCCATTGGTCTCTGACCATCATGGCCTCCTAATCATCCCCTTACACTGATTGGCTTCATCACTCTGTCTCCTCTCCACCAGTAAGCTGGTGTGTGGTGGGCGTTCTGGCGCACTATGGCTGCCGTCGCATCATCCAGGTGGATGCTGCACACTGGTGGTGGACGAGGAGACACCACCCCTCACAATGTAGAGCGCTTTGAGTGCTTAGAAAAAGCAGAAAAAGCGCTATATAAATGTAATGAATTATTATTATTATTATTCCTGCTTGAGGCCTTCTCTTCGGGTCGCAGGCTGCGTAAGCCACTGGCTAAAAAGAACATATATTTTTATATATATTTCATTTATTCCATTGGCGGTGACTGTTTTAAACCAAAATCTTAATTGTATAGGCATATGCATACACATTTTGTGCCTTGTTTCACATGCTTTTTATTAGGGTAATGCGTGTTTCATGTGTTTTAGAGATGTGTAAGTGTAGGCTATGTATATTGTTTATTGTATGTTTTATGCCATGTCAAATATGAATTTCTGTCCAGAACCTCTGTACAGACAATAAAGTAAATTGACAATGAAAACTGGAGACTGTAATATAATGAAAAGTCTAGATTTGTATATAATTAAAAATAAAATTAAGTAGCCTAATTTAATGAAAAGTCTAGATTTGTATATAATTAAAAATAAAATTAAGTAGCCTAATTTAATTAAAAGTCTAGATTTGTTCAAAGTGCCCATTTTTATTCTAAACAACTGATCGACATTTACTCTGCATTAATGTTACATATCAACATCACAAATACATCAGTAAATAATGACCGCTTCACTTGCACCTGAAAAATGTTTCTGCAGTGTCCTTAAAAATAAAATAAAAATGAAACAAACTGTTTATATGCATATTAACATAAACAACACCAAAATAGGCCTACATGTTTTTTCCATAATAAACATGAAAAAATCTCAATACACAGCATGTTACAGCCTACTTTATGCAAACAATAAAAGTAAAATTAAAGGGTATCAGAGTATAATAATAATAATAATAATAATAATAATAAAAAGCTTCTTTTACAAAAATTCAGCAATAATGTGAAAAGCTTTGAAAGTATTTTTTGTCATATAGCCCACATGGAATTTCAATAATGATACTGATAACTGTATAATTACACTCGTTTCTTTTACTATCCCAGGACCACTGCACCTGTGTGCCGTCTTTAAATGACGCTCACGCAGGTGCTCGCGTCATGCGCAGAGGCGGAAACGCGGAAGCAAAGCGCGAGCACATTCCACGTCACTTGAGGTGGATTTATCATGAGAATCTAGCGCTTTGAAGTGAAACTCGCCGGATGTGATGCCACGAGCATTGCGGCTTCACGCACAAACTGACAGCGAAGGGAATCTCAGCGGGTTGTAAACACAGGTTTCATCTCAAGGTAATGTTTGTGTGCGGAGCTGTACTGCGGGCAGAGCGCTTGCAGCAGCTGTATCTCTCTGTTTTATTGCTTATCCCGTGTTTCCTGACGCCGTGTGTCCATCACTGCAGATGAAATGATGGATATATATCATAATAGGTCTGTATTGCGCAATTGCGGTGTCTCAAAACAGCAAAATACCTAAATATATTTTTTTGGGCTCTGTAGCAGTGCTACGATTCCTAAATATGATGTACACTCTTATGATGCCTAAAAATGCTGTTTAGAGAGGCAGATCCCATCAGATTGTAGGTTATGGGCCTTTTTGCTTTGATTCATAGGTTATCACACTTAATGGATATTCTTGCTTGGCGTAGTTTGTCCTTAGATTTAAGCCAGTTAAATTATGTATAACATTATTTTTGCTGGAGAAGTCTATAATGCCTTTGAATGTTTGTTGTTTCAAATGCAATGTATCGGTTTCCTTCAAAAACCCTTGCTGTTATAGCTTGCGTGCCATCATTTTTGACTAGGCATAGAAGTTTTATGAGTTGGTCTGTTGTTTATTACATTGGCATTGTCACGATTGTTATGATCATTATCTTAAAATAATTAAGTGTGCTGTAGTTTGCCATAACCTATTAAAACATGTCAGGTCAGGCAAGCTAAGTAATGCTGTCAAGGGTGTATCTCCAACTGTCACAACAATGTTATGGGGTGTGTACATGTTTTGTAAATTTGTCAGAGGGAACACCTTCATATCACCTTTACTGATTTGCTGTGATTTCAATGCAGTATGTATTGGCAGAAGATCAGCACAGTATACTTAATGTTCAGTTAATTGTGCTCAGCAAACAGTAGTGCAGCTCTCCTGGATTCTTCCATTATGAATCTGTATCGTGTCTATGATGGGAAATTTAATTTTTGCCTATTAGACATGAGAATGTGGAATTTTTCCAAGCCTTTCAAATTTTTTACCAGACAATTAATTAGTAAATTGATACAGTATTTTAATTCACATTTTTTCCCCCACACTTGAGGACCCCCGAGGACACTGTGGCTGATAAGTGGAATCTGAACTCTTTAAAATAATAGGCCTGTGTGTGCTGTTTTTTTGGGGGGGAAACCGTTTTAGACTACTTCTAAAGTTGTACTATTTTCTTTTCTTTTCCCACTAAAATACTAAGAATAACACAAGAACAGTGATTAGTGACAATATAACAAATTAAACATTATTTTAAACAATTTTTCTTTCAAATGAATCTATTTTTGACAAATATTTAAAAATATATGGAATTGCGCAAATGTCAAAATCAAATGAACATTCAGTGTTTTTATATTTGTAATAGTTTTTTTCAGGTTTAGCATTATGGTTTGTGCTACGTTGCATTTTAGCGCTTAAAAAAACATTTGCCAATATCTTAGAAACCGTTACTCCGATCGACACGAAACCACCGTGGGAAGTTCGGAAACATAGCGTCCCGGCTTTACACTAATGCCCAATTGCCAAAATTTTGATAGTAAGGGGCACAAAAATGCAAACAAAGTCGAGAGTCAGTCATTTTTCATCTACTTGCACACAAATATGTCTATAACTCCGAAACAAAATGAGATATTTTCACCAAATTTGACACGCATATGTATGGGCAAACTCTAAGGACACATAAACAATTTGGTGGGATTGTGCCTCTTGTTGGCACTATAATTGAACAAAACATGAGAATTGGCTGGAAGACCTGCCAAGAGAGCATTGCAATAGTCAAGTCTGGACAGAACAAGAGCCTGAACAAGGTGTTGTGTTGCATGTTCTGAGAGAAAGGGCCTGATCTGCTTAATATTGTATAATGCAAATCTGCAGGACTGGGCAGTTTTAGGATTGTGGTCTGAGAAATTCAGCTTATCATCAATCACAACTCCAAGGTTTCTGGCTGTTTTTGAAGGAGTAATGGTAGAGTTGAGTGTCATCAGCATAGCAGTGATATGAAAAGCCATGTTTCTGAATGACAGGGCTGGGCGATAAATTGATTTTATCGATTAACTCGAATGTGTAGTTTACATCGATTTGTTTGAATGAAAATCGGTTTTCTTTTTAACATCCGCCGACGTTACCCTCTGAGCTTCCGTAGTTCCGAATGAGCTCAGCCCTCCCCCCGTGCGTTTGCCATATAGGGTTTGGCCGATAGACGATGCCTGATGGCTGATAGACATCATGATGTTAAAGGCCTAATGTTACTTCGTTTTTGTACGCAAACGCGCAGCCTTTCAATGTTTACTCCATTTGAAGTTGTATGCGGGCGGCCGGCGCACGCGCTCTAGAAAGCTTCAACCATGTTCAGTGTCTGCTCTATTTTTCCCCATTAAGTCATGACTGATTACTGTTAAATAACTTAAGTGCGTCCCTACGCTCGTGATCCCATTTGCGACTGAAAACTACTGCGTGCGACTATGAACAAATATTTAGTTGCACCAGTGCGACTGTTTAAGTTATACAAGCCTGTTTAAATGCTGAGGGAAAAATTCCAGTGTGAAGGGATGTGTTAACGATGTGAGTGAGTGCAGGTACAACTGCAGGAGAAATGGCTTGAAGGAGATGAGATGGAATGGGTTCAAGCGGACAGGTAGTAGGATGACTGGAAAGGATGAGTTTAGAGACTTCTGCCTGAGAGAGTGGAGAGAAGGATGTGAACGAGTGTATGTTTGCTGGTAAGATGTATTTGATAGATTGTGGTGTGGAAAATTGTGCAGTGAGGTTTGTAATTTTATTAATGAAGAATGTGGCAAAGTCGTCAGCTGTTATGATGGAGGGGAAGGAGGAGGACAAAGGAGGGAGGAAAATGTTTTAAAGAGCATGCGAGTGTTAGGCGAATTGTTAATTTTGTCATGCTAGTATGTCTTTTTAGCAGTGGAAACATTAGCAGAGAAGTCAGAGAGGAGTGATCGATATGAATTAAGGTCAGTAGGACTGTTTTGTGATTTGCGCCATACCCTTTCCGCAGCCCTGAGTTTAGAACGATGTTTTTGGAGAACATCAGATAGCCAAGGGGCAGAAGGGGTGGTACGGGCTGGCTTGGAAGATAAGGGGCAGAAAGTATCTAAACAAGACGTCAGAGTGGAACAGAAAGTATCAGTAGCACTGTTAGCATCAAGAGAGGATAACTGTTTTGGGGGAGGAAGCGAAGATGAAACCATCATAGATAGCCGGGAGGGTGAGAGTGAACACAAGTTACGTCGAAAAGTGACACGTGGAGGGGTATGTGATGTGTCAGGAATCATGTTGAGGTTAAGCGTGAGAAGGAAGTGATCCGAGGTGTGCAGTGGAGTAACCAGCACATGATCAGTGGAGCAGTGTCGTGTGTAAATAAGGTCCAGTTGGTTGCCTGATTTGTGAGTAGCCATAGTTAGCACTCTCTTGAGATCAAAAGAGGCAAGCAGAGTGTGGAAGTCTGCTGCCTGAGCTTCATCTAGGTGGATGCTGAAGTCTCCAAGTAAGACTAAGGGAGTACCATCCTCGGGAAAGGTTGAGAGCAATGAATCTAGTCTGACTAGTAATGGAAGTAATGAAATCAGCTTTGTTGACAGCAGACTGACAATTCCAGAGACCTATAGAAAAAGAAATGTATTAGCAGACATAGGCAAAGTGCGCAGGTTGATAGGCGCTGTCTACAGTGTGTGATGCATGGTTTGCGAGTGATAGTATTGATCTGGAAACACATAGTAAGAATAGGTTATATAAACTAAAACAGAAGTGAAACAAGTAGTAGGAATGAGGATAATTAAAATACGATACTTATGTCCTCTGCTGGTGTTCCAGCCCGGTGGAGTCGCACGGTAGAGTATGGTCTTTACACTCCTCGGTCTTCACACGAGCAGGGCTTTACACGACGGCTGCCACAGTATAATAACCTATTTTTTATACCCGTCTAACAAATCACTATTAGAATTCAGCTGAACCCACTTTCCTGTTTATCACAAAATATGGCCAAGCAAGTGCAGACACTGACAAGATACGCAATACAGTATGAGACCAAACGCGATTTCAGCACCTCTCAACACAGTTTTAATTTGAACGTTAGAATTTTAATTTTTTTTGTTCAATAAACAGATTTACACTTTAGATATAAACTTCTTGATTCTGTCATCAATCATAGTATTTTTCACAGATTTATTTTAAATAAATTGTGGTATTCTTAAAGAAATTGTTAACAAGAATAAAAAGGAAGGAAACAATGTAACCAACAGTAATCTAGTAAGCCTGTGCTCAATGGGAATCATATTTTCTTCAATAAAGACCAGGTAATGCTCATTTTACATACAGTACACAGTATATCTGACATCAATATTGAGTAGTGGCAAACTGGTTATACAGCAGCATAGTTTGAAAGATGAAAATTATTATAGCATTTGTCTTTTAGTTATTAGACAGAACTGTTAAACAAAGACAGTAAACTAATGAAGGCTCCAATATGTCTTGCCAGCTTTCCCTGAGCCTGTTTATCAAACTATTAACAAATTGGTTCCTCAAGTTTTTTTGTTTCTAAACAACAGAATTTCTTGTCAGATGCGAGACATGTTGGCAAAATTACAGCAACTATTTGCCTGGCGGTCATTACAATCTTGATTTTGTCTCTTTAAGGCTGTCATGCTAATTCTGAGTTTGTCCTTTTACCTGTTTGCAGAGTGTCTGATCTGGAGCTCAATTTAAATGGGCGAATCAGGGACACGCCGCTCCACCCTGGTCTCCAGGCTTCCCATCTTTAGACGTAGCGTGCGAAAGAGGCAGGACTCCCTCCCCTCCTCGCCCTCCTCTGGTGGTGTCGGCAATGGCGTCCACACTTCCTCTCCTTCCAGTACCAATTCCAGCTCCAGCAGCACGAGCAAACGCCGCAGCCTCTTCCGCACACCGTCCCTCAGCTTCCACAGCAAAAGAAATAGCGACCCGACCCAGCTCAGCCTGGACAATCACAGCCAGGGATCTGAAACCACCTTTCGAGATGGTTGCATCTCAAAGACACGACATTCATTTGGATTTGGCGGACATAAGAAGAAGATCACTCGATCTCAGACGGAAAACCTCGAAAAAGTGTCCACCAATCGCAGCGTGTTTATTAATTGCATCAGCTCAGGGACCAACGAGGGAGATGATTCAGGGTTCCTTGATGATGTGAGCAGCAAGAGGTCTTCCAAACACAAGAAGCAGCTGCTGCCCAAGTCCTTATCAGCTCACCAACGGTTTTCCAAGAACTTGTCCAATGTCCCAGACCAGGGTAAAGGTCAGGATGCTGTGGAAGATCCTCCTAAAACTGGTACCCCAGGTTCCTGGCCTGGAGAACTGGCTGAGAGTTCTCTGCAGTCGCCCATGATCTCAGAAGACCGCACCACAGCAATAACACCATCCGATTTTGTTCACGTTACAGAAGACTCTGTCTCAGAAGTGGATGCTTTGCCAGCCCCCAGTCCAGCTGCTCCACCCGAAAACTTCAGCCAAGCTGTTTCTACCTCGCAGGTGTCCTTCACCCCAGTCCAGGCCAGCACGGAAAAGCACTTACTGCCAGATACCAGCCACACAGCCAACACACAGTGCGAGAGCACCACTGCCCATACGGAACCTGTAACGCTGCAAACCGTGAAAGAGCTGAACCCTAACACTAACCCTGACCAGTCAGAGGCCAGTGAGATTGAGCAAGCTCCAGAATTGAGTGAGGATAGCAGCTCCAATCCAAACCCCTGTGAGAGGCGGTCCAGGAACACTGTGTTCATCCAGCAGGCAGGAAGATCATCAGGCCTGAGCAAACTGGAGACCAGGCCAAGTCACCTGAGAAAGCCGCACACAGGTAATGTCAGTGAACTCGGTTGCTGTTTTGTTTGTTTATATAGAGGCTGTTCTGTTTGTATGTTTTGAGGGAAATTATTCACATACTTGCTTCATGACAGAAACATGTTAATCTTTGATCTTTAAACCAGTTTCACTAATCTTTCACTGAGATTTCATCTCTTTGCTCTTATGGCCTCACAACTTCCTAGAGAACTTTCTGCTTCCACCAAGATAATGAACTGCTCTTTTGATGGACATTTTAATATCACATGATACCAAATGTGCTGAAGTTTTAAACTGAAAACTGTATGGATACTACATGTATTCATTAATTTATTTTATTTCTGGTTTTAAAACCAACAGGCAAATTAATTGTCTTAATGATTGTTTTAGTACATTACATATCAAATGGGAAAAATTACATCACCAGCTATCTGCAAGATTTTCTGCTTATTACACGGCTACTTCCCAAAATAAATAAATATTGATGTGACTTGAAATGTATTTATTATAAGAGAAGGGACCTTAGAGAGACATAATATACATATAGCACAGCTATATGTAGAAGCTTTTTTGGCAACAACAGTCAGTTATACTGTGTAGAGGGTCAGTATGCACAATACTGAAAAGCAAAATGCTGTGATTGACTAATCAGCAGGTAGTATTCTAGCGAGACATGTAATATGCTAACTGAGAAGTCTGTTACTGCTGTAGGGATGTCAGAACTCAGATACTATTAATGTCACATAATTTTTTATTTGTGTTGAATTAATCTATCATATTTGTTGTTTTAAAAATGGCATTGAAGCCCTCATTTAATAACCTATAAAGCTCTTCATAACATATAGCCTTAAACTGAATGTGAAACTGATCTTCACTGCTCTGGAACTGCTGAAAGCTTACACTAGTATTTTTGTACATGCAAACAAAAACTGGGAACTTTTATAAAAAAAACAACAACAGCCCCCCCCCTTCTTTAGAAACAATGCTTTGTGCTCCAGTTTGGCTGTCGTTTTCTTATAACGTGATTTCCCTTCTGTAAATTATACTTTTACCTTACAAGTGCTTTCGCTCCAGAATGCCTGTGGCTTAGAGGTTTATGGGAAACTAACCAGCTCTGCTGTATTGAATTTCCTCTAGTTGTGACCTGATATTGGCTTTACTACGGATGCTGTTGCAGGAGAGAGTGAACTCTACACTCACTGGTTTCATTTACAATTATAGGCTTGGGGTCATTCGTTAATATTAATGTACATGATTAAGCTCATTTTAATTTTAAGATGTTTTTAGTCATACTCACTTATCTTTAGATAGGAGGAAATATGTCTGGATGCAGTCAAGTCTATTGTTTACCATGTTGGCAGCAGATTATTTTGGCAAAACAAGTTTTCCAGAAACCCTTTTTGTTTAATTGAGATATGCTGGAAATTTGAGCCAGTTTATGTTTTGCATGTTTTATTTTCTTTTTATTTTTGTTATTCATGTTTAGATTTTAATATCTAGTTTAAGAGAGAAACTAAATTTAGTTTATGCAAATCTGATGCAGTGTGTGAGTTGTAGTTTGTGCTCTAAGCTTAACACTTCTTTGTGTATTTAATATCTTTCCTATGCGTTTTACATAGCCTGTTCTTCAGATTGTGACTTACAGCCTAATTTAAAGTCCAGTGAGATCTGTCTCTGTACATACAGCAAGATACTGTAGAAATGTGAATCATTCAGTTAAAGGAAGGAAACTTGATAACAAGGTGGTTTCCATGTTTATTTTTTCCACTGCATTTGAATATTGTTTTCAATAGAAGTGCAATTCACAGTTGCCGTTTAAAGGCATTCATGTGTACCTTCCAAGCCTTTTATATATAAAGTGTATATCTTGGATAGATATGTTCATATGTCTTATGTACACTACCATTCAGATCAGATGTCATGTTTGTACATAATATTTATTAATTACTTATTTTAGTAAATATTTTATAGATATTTGTTTTTTAGATACTGATTTTAAATATGTATTTTATGATCATATTTGTAATATTATATACAATGCAGTTCAAAAGTTTGGGATAAATAAGATTTTTAATGTTTTCTAAAGAAGTTTGTTACGCTCTTCTTGGCTGCATTTATTTAAAATATAGGCTAAATCTTTTGAACTACCATTGAAAAGTTTGGGGTCAGTATTTTTTTTTTGAGAGAGAAATTGATAAATATATGTTAATATGTTAAATTGATAAGAGTGTTAGTAAAGACTTCTATTGTTAGAAAAGATTTCTATTTTGAATAAACGCTGTTCTTTTTAACTTTTCATTCATCAAAGAATCTTGAAAAAACTAAAATATGCCATGTATATGTATATAGGTAATGGAACAAAATAAATATTTGATCCTTGGCAGGTCTTAAACAACACATGACATATCACACCATGTCATTATTTATTTAACAAAAATAAAACCAAAATGGAAAAGCCACTTACAAATCATAAGTCTTCTAGAACAATGACCTTTGAACAGATGAGATCAAAGTGGAGATGTTTGGCCATAATGCACAGCAGCACGTTTGGTGAAAACCTAAAGAACACATAAGCACAAACACCTCGTACCAAAAGTCTCACATGCTGGTGGAGTGCTGATGATTTTAGTATTGTTTTGTAGCCACAGGACTTAGGCGCCTCACAGTCATTGAGTCGACCATAAACCCCTCTGTATACCAAAGTATTCTAGAGTCAAATGTGAGGCCATCTGTCCTACAGCTAAAGTTGGGCCAAAATTGGGTCATGCAACAGGACAATGATCCCAAGTACACCAGCAAATCTACAACAGAATGGCTGAAAAGAAAATAATCAAGGTTTTGCAACAGTCCAGTCAAAGTCCAGATATCATCCTGACTCCGTGCAAAAACAAATGCCCACAAACCCCAATTAAGTGGAGTAAAATTGTAAAGAAGAGTGGGCCAAAATTCCACCAGAACTATGTGAGAGACTGATGAAGTCATACAGAATATGATTACTTCAAATTATTACTGCTAAAAGTGGAGCTACAGGCAACTGAATAATACAACTATTTTTGTTAAATAAATAATGACACGGTGTGATATGTCATGTTAAATTGTTCATCTGAGGCTTTATTTCCAAATTTTATGACTTTCCAAGGACCAGATCATTTGTTATCATCTCCTGATACAGAAAACCATGGAATTCAATAGGGTGTTCTTACTTTTTGTCATGACAGTATATACATACACAAACCACACAGCAGCCCAACAGTGTCCAACATTGATAATAAAAAACTATTTTATAATTATTTCTGCTGCATCACAGAAATAAATTAGATTTTAAAGTATTAAAATGTTTCACAATATTACTGCTTTTGTGAATGAGATCAAATAAATGCAGCCTTGATGAGCATAAGAGACTTCTTAAAACGCATAACAAATCTTACAGATCCCAAATTTTTGAATGACCGTGTGTGTGTATTTATGTATAGAATAATGAAATAACGAAGAAATATACTAAATAACTCTTAAAATCTTTGTTTTGAGGGATATGATTCCCTAATCTATGTTTGTATCCTTCACAGTGTCCATGTGCAGCAGCATGAGCCCGTACCACGAGGTGATGCGCTTGGAGAGACGTCTGCGGTCGGCCTCTGAGGGTGCAGGAGGACCTAGACTTCACCTCAACCTCAGGGATCCTCACTGCATGGAGGGCAGCACTTTATCCAAACAGAGAACCAGTTCCTCATCTTCCAAACTGGGCAGCCTGGTAAGTATAATTCCCTTCCACTGCTCAAGCTCACATTTTCAAAAATCAGTCAATCAGCTGATTTTAATGCATGACTGTCTTGTAAAACCATTGATGTAGG
Organism: Barbus barbus; assembly: GCF_936440315.1. Taxonomy (NCBI): domain Eukaryota; kingdom Metazoa; phylum Chordata; class Actinopteri; order Cypriniformes; family Cyprinidae; genus Barbus; species Barbus barbus. The sequence continues at coordinate 15,341,628 of NC_136757.1, read as the reverse complement.
CTCTCAGTGCGTCTTTCCGAGGGATTAAATTCCCACCCAGCGATATAATCGCAGTGCTTAATTAAACAGGCAAATCCTCTCACACCATTTTACCCAGCAGGTCAGCAGGGCCAGTATCCATGGGTCACTTTCCCTCTGTAGAAGATTCCAGTGCCTGAATATGTGGAGTGCCTGTTATTTTTTTTTATTAAATCCAAATGTTGTTTTGCAAAATGTAATCTTTAAAGGTATGGTTGAAATTTCAGTCATCATTGGCTCATCCTCATGTCACTCCAAACCTGTATGACTTTCTATTTCTGTGGAACACAAGTCAGAGTTATTATGGAGAAAAAATATAAATGTAAAAACTAATCTGAAATATGAATAGACACTGTAATAGCGTCTAAATTATAATACAATAACGGTGACACAAACAAAATATTTTTGAATCATGTACTGGTTGTTTGTTTTGATGCAATTACAGTGAAAGGGGACTGAAGCTTTCAGGCTTCAAAAAGACACAAAAAGAGATGAACACAAATAAACTATTGTATGACTTCAGAATTCTCGTAATCTATTGTATATACAGTGCTGCTTGAAAGTTTGTGAACCCTTTAGAATTTTCTATATTTCTGAATAAATATGTCCCAAAACATAATCAGATTTTCGCACAAGTCCTGAAAGTAGACAAAGAGAACCCAATCAAGCTGAGACAAAAATATATATTTTTTATCTGTTCATTCAGGAAAATGATCCAATATTGCATATCTATGAGTGGCAGAAGTATGTGAATCTCTTGGATTATCAGATAATTTATAGGTGAAATTAGAGTCCATCTGTGTAGAGGTGTTTTCAGTCAGTGCAATGGCTATCAAATGTCAGTATGTGACCTGTTTTATTCAAAGAACAGGGATCTATCAAAGTCTGATCGTGTTTGTGGAAGTTAGTCATGTCACAAACAAAGGAGATTACCGAGGACCTCGGAAAAAGAGATGATGTTGCTCATCAAGCTAGAAAAGGTTACAAAACCATCTCTAACTAGTTTGGCCTCCACAAATCCACAGTCAGACAGATTGTGTACAAATGGAGGAAATTCAAGACCAGTTCCCTTCCCGAAAAGTGGTCGACCAACAAAGATCACTCCAAAGCAGAACATGCAATAGTCTGTATGGTTGCAAATGTTCCCAGGGTAACTTCTAAGAAATTAAAGGCCTTTCTCATATTGGCTAATGTTAATGTTCATGAGCCCACCATCAGGAGAACACTGAGCAACCATGGTGTGCATGGCAGAGTTGCGAGAAGAAAGCCACTGTTCTCCAAAAAGAAAATTGCTTGCTAAAGATCATGTGGACAAGCCAGAGGACTATTGGAGAAAGGCTTAATGGATGGATGAAACCAAAATAGAACTTATTGGTTTAAATGAGAAGCTATTATGTTCGGAGAAAAGAACACACTGCATTCCAGTTTAAGAATCTTATCCCATCTGTGAAACATGGTGGTGGTAGTATCATGGCTTGGGTCTGTTTTGCTGCATCTTACCCAGGACAGCCTGCCATCATTGATGGAACAATGACTTCTGAATTATACCAGCAAATTCTAAAGGAAAACGTCAGGACATCTGTTTAAGAACAGAGTCTGAAGAGAATGTGGGTCATGCAGCAAGACAACAACCCCAAGCACACCAGTCATTCTACCAAAGAATGGTAAGAAGAAGTTTAAATTCCAATGTTTTGGAATGGCTGAGTCCAGACCTTAATCCAGTTAAAATGTTGTGGAAGGACCTAAGCAAGCAGTTCATAGGAGGAAACCCACCAACATCACAGAGTTTAAGTGGTTCTGCACTAAGGAATGGGCTAAAACTCCTACATGTTATTGTGCAGGACTGATCAGCATTTACAAGAAACTTTACCTTCAGTTCCTGCAGCAAAAGGGGGTCACACCAGATGCTGAAAGCAAAGATTCACATACTTTTGCAACGCACAGATATAGTCATGGCCAAAAATATCGGCACCCTTGGTAAATATGATCAAAGACGACTGTGAAAATTAATCTGCATTGTTAATCCTTTTGATCTTTTATTTAAAAAAATCACAAAAATCTAACCTTTCACTGGATAATAAGAATTTAAAATGGGAGGAAATATCATTATGAATAAATGCTATATATAAATGCTTTTCTCTAATACACATTGGCCACAATTGACGGCACCCTTTTATTCAATACTTTTTGAAACCTCCATTTGCCAGTTTATCAGCTCTAAATGCTAAATGTTCTCCTATAATGCCTGATGAGGTTAGAGAACACCTGACAAGAGATCAGAGACCATTCCTTCATCCAGAATCACTCCAGACCCTTTAGATTCCCAGCTCCATGATGGTGCTTCTTCTCTCCAGTTCACCTCACTCATTTTCTACAAGGTTCAGGTCAGAGGACTGGAATGGCCATATTAGAAGCTTGGTTTTGTGCTCAGTGACCCATTTTTGTGTTGTTTTTAGGTTTGTGTTTGGATTACTGTACGGTTGGAAGATCCAAACATGGCCCATTATAAGATTTCTTTCAGAGTCCGTCACTTTATTTTTTATTTTTTTTAATCTGTTGGTATTTGATAGAGTCCACGATGCCATGTGTCTAAACAAGATGTCCAGGACCTCCAGCAGAAATATAGGCCCACAACATCAAAAATACAGCACAATATTTCATTTCATACTGTACAATATTTCATTGTACACATGGGGTACTTTTTATCCCTGTGTTCACCAAACCCATCTTGAGTGTTTGCTGCTAAAAAGCTCATTACAAGCTCATACAATTCTCCAGCTGTGGTCCTTGGAGAGTCTTTAGCCACTGAAATTTTCCTCCTCACCGTGCATTAGGACGATATAGACACACGTCCTCTTCCAGGCAGATTCATAACATTTTCTGTTGATTGGAAATTCTTAATTATTGCCCTGATGGTGGAATTTTCACTGCTCTAGCTCTTTTCTTAAAGCCACTTCACTAATTTGTGAAGCTCATTTATCTTTTGCTGCAGAAGAATTATCAGAAATATATTCTTTGGTTTTTCTCATTGTGATGGATGATTAAGGGAATTTGGGATTTGTTTTCCCTCCTATTTATATTTCTGTGAAACAGGAAGCCATGGCTGGATAATTTTAAGTTCATAATCATCCTGGAGTGCTCAAAATTGTGAATATGAATGGGAATATACTTCAGAGATATTTTACTCATAAGAATTTCTAAGGGTGCCAATAATTGTGTCCAAAGTGTATTAGAGAAAAACATTTATTTCATAATGAGGTTTTTCCCCCATTTTAAATTATTATCCAATGAAAGGTTAGATTTTTGTGAAATTTTTAAATAAAAGATCAAAAGGATTAACAATGCAGATTAATTTTCACCGCTTTCTTTGATCATGTTTACCAAGGGTGCCGATATTTTTAGCCATGACTGTATGTAACACTGGATCATTTTTCTCAATAAATAAATAAATATTTTTCTCTCACTTGTTTGATTCGGTTCTCTTTGTCTACTTTCAGGAAAATCTGATGATGTTTTGGGTCATATGTATACAGAAATATAGAAAATTCTACAGGGATCACAAACTTTCAAGCAGCACTGTATACTATTAAATGCATGTATTTGTGTATAGTAATGAACCCAAGTTCTCATTAACATTCATCATATTGAAAAAGGGTGGGCAAGATATTGAAAAAAAATCATGCTTTCATGTTCCCCAGAACAAAGAAAGTCAAATGTGTAATTAAATAGAGAGATGTTGTATTAAAGAGGGTTAAACTGATTGTAGTATAAATACACCATTACTTGAAAGGTCCAGGTTCTGGTGAGTCAGTATTGTGGTAGAACTTTGCCCTGAAGAAAAAAGGACTGTCGAATCAACTCTGAAATGTAATTGGAAAGCCTAAAGCAGGTAAAAGATATAAGAATTTCCAAGTCATTGAATATGCTGTGGAGTGCAGTTAGATCAATAATTACGAAATGGAAAAGTGTGACACTGCTGTGAATCTACCCCGAGCATTCTGTCCTGAGCTACTGTGCGAGAGAGTCTTTTGTGATGCTTCATTTTAACCCAATCACTGGGTCTCATGGATTCTCATTCCTCATTCACAAGTTCAGTTTCGTTAGAAATACTGTGCTTGTGAAATATCTAGTTCACAACATAAAACAGCCTTTTGTACTGCCAAGTATTTATTAAAGCCACCATCTGTTTATTAAAAGCAGACTCCAGAAAAATATTGTCCTTTTAATCTTTTCACAAGACCTCACAATAAACCTGTGGATTATGGGTTATGACAGGAGCACTGTTCACAGCAGGCTATTTGAAGTCCAACAGTGATTGTGTTGAAGTTTGTTCAAGGTGGTGTGGTCGAGCACAAGCAGTTCTTTAATTCCTGTAGTGGTGTTTTCAGTGAGAACAAATATATGTACAGTGCTAACTGTTAGCATGCTATAAAGTGCTACCAAAGACTTCAGATATACAAAGGTGGTGCACTCAAATGACTATGAATGGGAGAAAACGCAACTTGCATTATTATGGTGGATTAAGTCCCGCCTTCTAAATAAGAGAGCCAGTTAAAGTCATCACATCTCCCCAGCTGCCATTAGAAACTCTGTTTGCCATAGAAATGATCATCGTCCTGAGACCCGTGCTTAGGACTGATAGCACATGCGCGTTGGATGGGCCAGCTTGAAATATGAGCTTTTTCTCATGTAATTTGAACAAAAAAAAACTACATTTTATTTACAGTTTTCTGTCAGATTTTGTTTATTTGAAATATGTGATGTGGCAAGCAGTTTTTGAGATTTCCAGATTTCCCCATTCAAGTAGATACGACTTTGCCTTGTACTCCCGAAATAGCTGCCTGAAGGCGTTGCAAATATCGCTACTAAGTGAACAGACTTTCCTTGAAAGGGACATTGTTACTGCACACTTTCAGCATGCTAAAACTCAAATACTTAAAAATTGTGTCTCTATTTAAATGCACGAGTGCTGAAAATATTAATTAGTCGACCTCATAAGTAGTTATTAGCTGCATGACAGGATAGTCAACATACTAACCCATCTCTATGGACTAGGAGCTTGCTTCTTGAAAATTTACACTTTTTGAAAATAAATGTACGCTATTACTCAAATGTTTGGGGTTGGTAAGATTTTGTAATGGTTTGAAAGGAGTCTCTTATGCACATCAAAACTGCATTTATTTGATTAAAAATACAGAAAAACAGCAATATTGTGAAATATTATTACAATATTTAAATAGAACAGTTATTTTAAATATTTGAAAGTGCAATTTATTCCTGTGATGGCAAAGCTGAATTTTCAATAGCCATTATTCCAGACTTCAGCATCACATGATCTTTCAGAAAGCATTCTAATGTATGAATTTGGAGATGAAGAAATGTTCTTTATATTAGCAAAGCAGTTGTGCTGCTTAATATTTTGTGGAAACCGTAATACAAGATTCTTTGATGAATAGAAAGTTCAAAAGAACAGCATTTATTTGAAATAGAATTATTTTGGAACATTATAAATAAATGTCACTTTTGTATAATTTAATGCGTTCTTGCTGAATGAAACTAATTTCCTTCAAGAAAAAAAAAAACCTTACTGACCCCAAACTTTTGAATGGTTTAAAAAAAGTTAGTGGTGACTATTTTTAGCTGGTGCCGGTCATTGGTGATAGATAAAGAATTAAGCTTGAGTGAGATTTTAGACAAACCCCTTACAGGAAAATATTATTTTAATTAGTCCTGTAAAACAATGGCTCATACTTTTGGCTAGTTCCTATAAAGTTATAAAGGTTTTGTTTTTGAGTAATGTAGCCTGCACCTGCACAGCTTGAGGCCAAAGTAATTGCTCTTGTTTTCCAGCGTAGCGGAGGAAAACGCCACATCCTGTGTTATTGTTCTTTAATGCTTGCTAAAGTGCCACTGCTAATTTGTCATCAAGTCATGTGCTGTGCAAAATTTGTGAGTGAGGGTTACCTTTACTCTGGCTGGGCTGACCTGGCCTTTCCATTTACATTATCCTGTTTGGCAGTTGTTCTTGGATGAGGCTACATCCTGAAGGCAGCGTGTCTGATTAGGTTTGTCAACAGAAATCGGAAATCTTAGGAAACGTGTTGTATGTTTTGGGTGACTTTGAGGATCCAGATTCTTGTATTATCGAAGCGGTGCCAGATAAAGATAAATGGATATGTGAGCCTACGTTTTAATTGACAGATGAAACGGATTTTGAAGGAAAATCCTCTTCCATGGTGCCGTCAAGTTCAGAGAAAGGGCAGCGTTTTGCGTTGTGCAAGCTGCACGGAACAATGAACATTGTTATCTGTGATGTCCGATTTGTGACTGAATGAGTCGGCTCTTAATGAATCAGTCTCAAACATGCCCCAAACTCACAAGTTGTTTGTATGAATTGGTCTAATAACTGACTCGCTCACTGAAGCGTGAGTCATTTTCAAAATGAACCTAAGCATGAATAACAGTGATATTTATTTATTTAAAAGAAAATTATTTGTTTTCTGAATGTTCCATTTTGAAAGACAGTTGCTACCTACTAATTTTTATTTTAAGCCCTCTTAAAAAAAGAAATATTGTTTGTGTTTGTGTTCTGTTTTAAAGTCTTTTTTTGTAGATTTTTCTAAGCTGACGCTGTAATCACCAAGGAATGTAAATGCTCATTAACATACTTTTTATGGGGCTGACTCACATAACGTTTTATGTAAATACAAAGACAGGCAGGAAAAGGGAAGTATTCCATTGTCATAGTTAGAAATTGTGGTTATGCTCACTGCTCTCAAGGGAAGCATGCCAGTTACTGCTCTCTGTGTTCTTCAAACATTAACATTTGAGGAACTACTGTAGTTTCCCTTTTCTGTAATCTTTGGCCAACATGCTTATAAATCACATAAGTGTTGTTCGGTAATTTGGTTTTGCCTTTTGCAGCTTCATTTGCATCAAGATGGTTCTTGTTTGATACAGCCTAATTGTTTTTAGCTTGCCTTTAGCTTGAACCTTTATATTGTAGAGCAGGAGACTTTGGTCTTGCTGATGAATGAAACATTTGGCAGCAGCCAGTGCTGGTTAACTGAATGTGCCTTAAGGGCCTTAGTTTCACTTATGAGAAAGGTGCCTTATTGAATCAATAAGCCTTATTTTGCTCAATACGTTATGGCCTAGACTTGAAATTCGATGATATTTGTTTAATTGGGGTTGTTTCTTAAATGTTATTGATAAAACACCAATGATCGGCACCAACTAAAAATAATCACTACTGACTTAAAGGGATAGTTCACCCAGAAATGTAAATTCTGTCATTAATTGCTCAACCTCATGTCGTTCCAAACCCGTAAGACCTTCATTCATCTTCGGAAAACAAATAGATAAAAGATACTTTTGATGAAATCCAAGAGCTTTCTGGCCCTCCATAGACAGCAATGCAACGTTCAAGGCCCAGAAAGGTAGTAAGGACATCTTTAAAATACTCCATGCGACATCAGTGGTTCAACCTTAATTTTATTAAGCTATGAAAATAGTTCTTGTCCGCAAAGAAAACAAAAATAATGACTTTATTTAACAATTTCTTCTCTTCCGTGTCAGTCTTCGACATGCGTTCATGACAGTACCACATCCGTTTGAATCATGTCTAATTTTTTACCATTTCTCCCTACAATTATTTCAGTATCTCACTACTGTACCAAGAGGCACGTGTTCTTAACACATCTTGTAGTGGATCATAAGTGCGGGCGCCCCGAGTTCAGCTCGGGCCATTTCCTAATCCCTAGGATATATTTGTGCAAATGTTTTCTGACGTGTCATAAGAATTTCTGGTAGCAGCACAGATTTCCGGATCTGAATGTGTCTTAGGGTGTATCCTTACATAACCTGCTAAAGTGAAACCTGTAAGATTGCTTCTTCAAATAGTGTTTGTGTTTATTTTCTTACAGGGATATTTTTTAAAAGTGATTTCGGAAATCGGAGGAAAAGCTGTTTACATTGCCATTGAACTGTTTTGGCCTTTTTGTCAAGGGCCGTAGGATATTTTGTTAATAAGTAAAGTATGTTTTCTCTTGACACTGACATGAAAAGATCAGAAAAATCAATCTGAACATCAGGAGATGGAGAGTGAGTCACACCAAATGTCAGCTCTCTGTCACCACCTCAATCCCTCAGAAATAAACGCTTGAGGAAAAAAAAAGACTATCTTTTCATCACCTCTTTCTTTTTTCTTTCACGCAGACATTTTTATCGAGCACTGGCAGTTTTTGTCCTTTGTGCTTCTGTTGTCAATAGCTGTGATTAGTGACCTTGTTGATTGAGACAGTTTGCATGCATATGCACATAAACAACCTGTGTTCGGCCGTTTATGTTCACAAGGACATTTATGAACCATGACACTGTTCCTCTTTAATATATCTAAATAAGCTGTCTGAACAGGTCACTGAATAAGGCTATTCACTTCATCAATATTATGTTCTTACAGAGATTACAACAGTAGTGATGCATTATGTTCATTTTGTCATTTGGCATCGTAATATTTCACAGAGGTAAAGGCCAGGTCGTTTCATATCCTGAGAGTCTTAATTAGGTGCCCAGCGACATTTTAATTTCTAGCAAAGTCAAAGTTAAGGCACTTTTCTGTTCTGATGCACTATCCAGTATTTTGCTCTGTCCTGCTTAATTAGCCACAGAGCTGCTCTTTTCCACTTTAATAGTACATAATAGCTGCTCTTTTGCCTTTTTGTCTTTTACATGCACTTTTAAATAAGATTAGCTTGAAATACGCCATACAGAGCTTTTCTGAGTCTGGCTTGTGTGTTAGAATAAACAACCTTGATTTAGTGTTAATTTTCTTACCTTTAGCTTTCAATCCTAAGGTGTTTTTTACATGCTGGGCACAAGATGGCAGTGTGACACTTTGAAAAGCATCACCCAGAAGCCCACTTTGGTTTGAGCTATATTCAGGTTTTCTGCTTCTTGAGTGCACAGTGGAATTTTGCGCTGTTTAGTCAGATGTGTGGAAAGGTTGCTGTTGAATCGTCTGTTAATCAAATTCAATTCTCTTTTGTCATCTTGCTTTAAAAAAGAGTCCATGACACGCAGCTGGAGTTTTGAGCTTAATTTAAGAAAGTCATTAGTCACTCTAACTGCAAAGTAGAGACATTAAAATGGATTCTAAATATGCCACAGCTACTAAAATATTCAACTTGTATGGATACAAGGTCTCAAGAGTAAGAACCTTTTTTTTCCCCCTATAGGCCTGGTCATTCATATATATATATATATATATATATATATAAATACATTTTCTTTTTACTAAATTATGTACTTTAAAAATATTACAATAAATACAATAATGTATTCATATAATTTACATTTTTCATTATAAATCTAAATCAATAAAAATGTGTTTTTTTGCAGTAAGAACTGGAAATAATAAATACCAATAATGCATATTTACTATATTATTTTCTTTTAAGTATAAATTCATTAATTATGTGCAACTACGTAACACCATTTGTTGGTGAATTATGGCATTCAGTGCAAAAATGAACCATACTCACGGAGCTCTCCTTAGCAGAAATGTTTTATTTTGACCCTTGCATGATAGTTTTTCTCCCTTTTCCAGGATGTTTTGAATAACCTTGGCTCCTCTGAGTTGGATGAGGATGACCTGATGCTGGATCTTGACCTCTCTGATGACCAGCGACCTCACCATGGTATGTTTTTACCAGACTCCAGTTGCTCTCTCCTTTTTGCTTCAGACTCTCAAACATGTATTATGTTTATCTCTCATTCATATTCATGCTGTTAAAACTCTGAATATCTTGTTATAGTAATTACACATTCTTATACACATTACACATTCTTATAATAGCTGAATCGCTCGAAGAAATTATTTTTCCCTTAGATAAAAAAAAGATGAGATCTTATCCCCTCCTAGCTTTAGCTGAAGAAGACTTGGGCAAGTCTTCCGATTTTAATACCTTGTAAAATATTACACCTTAAAGTTATGCACGCATACAGTTATGAATTAGTCATGTCGTCATCTTAATTTTCCAAATGTTCTGATATTTCGCGAGGAGTTACATCAGCACATGTGACGCTACACATTAACGTGCACCACAGGCAAAGCCTCTAGACAGATAAACACTGCGAATGTCATTGCTGATATTTACTAAAGCAGTATTTTTTTGCAAGAGAAGTAAATATCGCAGTGTCTGTGCATGAAGTCATTTTGGCATGAACTTCCCCTAGATCAGTGGTTCTCAGCTGGTTTTGCTTCAGGACCCAGATTACACATTGGACAAGTGGCGACCCAACAAAGTACAAAATTTTGTTTGTTGTACAAAAATGTTTGTTATTCAACTTATTTCAACAAATAAAGTTGAAGCTTATTTTCACCCAGAAGCTTTTTTTTTCATTTTTTTCATTTGCTATTACAGCCTCACGGGAGGATTCCAGTCAATCCCTTGCATCATGCCTCAATCTGCTGCCTTCACCCCTGGAGGCCTCCACTGACCGGACCCCTGGAAGAGATCCCAAGGAGCCCCCCCTCAGGTATCTTTTCCTCACTGCAGCTTCTAGTCTTAATTTCACAGATGCACTGTGAACACGAATGGTTCAACAGGGGGGATAATGTTACATGCCCACTTTAATGATTCAGTAATGGTTTTTACCTTGTTACAAACCACAAAATTATCATCCAATTGTTTCATGAACATGAACTGATTTGCAGAGCTCAACAATAATTTTTTTCCTGCTGGTCCAATCATACTTGTAGTTCAGATTGTTACTTGCCTGCCAATATTTTCACCGGCACTACAAGAACATGCATATTAGAAATATATATATATATCTTTTTTTAATAAATTGGTACTTTTATTCAGCAAGGATGCAGTACATTCGTCAAAAATGACAGTAAAGGTGTTTACAATGTTACAAAATATATTTCAAATAAATGCTGTTTTTTTTTTTTTTTACTTTGTATTCATCAAAAAAGTATCACTGCTTCCACAAAAATGTTAAGCAGCATAATTGATTTCATTATTGATAATAATAAGAAATGTTTCTTGAGCACAAGATCAGCATATTAGAATGATTTCTGAAGGATCATGTGACACTGAGGACTAAAATAAAGGCTACTGAAAATTCACCTTTGCTATTACAGGAATAAATTACATTTAAAATATTTCAAATAGGAAACAATTATTTTAAAATTGTAATAAAATTTCACAATATTACTATTTTATTGTATTTTTGATCAAATAAATGAGAATTCTTTCAAAAACAATTCAAAACAATTTAAAATCTTCAAAAATTAGTCAGCACTGCAGAGATATTAAATTCATATTTTTTTATAAAAATATTTCAGCGCTTACTGTTTATAGTTCCTTAGAGGGAAAGTTCAACCACAAATGAACATTCTTTCATCCTTTACTCACTCTCATGTTGTCTCAAACGTCAATGACTTTTTCTTTTGTGAAACAAAAAAGATGATCATTTCTAAATCGTCTTCCCATTTTTTTTGGTCCATACACCAAATCATCTTTTGTGTTCCACAGAAGAAAGAATGTCACTCAAGTCATTTGTGCTTCAGTTTATGACATATTACGAATATATGCAAGGAAAAGCTATTACATGTCTATAAATAAGCATTTTAATAACATTTAAAAAAACATTTAATGTATAAAACTGGAACTTTTGGCTGAAAGTTTGAAAAGAAACGAGGATTTAGTAACAGAATCTTAGACACATAGAAAAAAAGCAGCAAGCATGTCAAATGATGATGGATCATAAATCATGTAAATAAAGATGGATGGTATATTGATGGAAAGAAGTTTTTGTTTACAGAGATTTGCACCCTTTCTGTATGTGTGGTATAAGTATATTGTGCTATTCTGAGAATTTATTTTGGAGCATCAGTGCTCATTTTCTACTATGTTAAACAGAATTGTTCTACTATGTTAAACAGAAGCACAGCTTCAGCCAGATTTGAAGCATTTTGATGAAATGAGTTTGCAGAGTACCAAGTAAACTACTGTGATCGCTAGCTAGCATGCCAAGAAATACAGTCATGACAATGTTGACGTGAGAATAAACTAATTTATACAGTCGTGTTCTCAGTGGAAGTGAGTCCTACTTCATCCACTGCTTTGCTTCTTGTTCCCTAAACTATCAAACTTTCTCTGTATTGACATGGGCATTGACTGCGCCGACAGTTTGTATGATTTGATAACATTCTCTCAAACTCTGTCTACTCTGACTGGCAGTTTCATCCTCATGCTTAAAGACAGCAGAGTCATTTCAGAGCCGGATGAATCCCATGTGGACACAGAGCAAATTATATTAGCATGGAAATTAGCCTAGAAAATTGAATACATTTCCTGACCTTATAATTATTTGTACAGTTTTTAGAGCATGCCCTTAAAATAGAACGGGTTTATTTTGAAATTATTACAGAATGTACCCGAACTACTACATGTCAAGTACTTGTAATAAGTCCTGTATTTGTTTTCTGTATAAGTAGAAGGTTTTATATTTAAATGCAACACCGCTGTTTCAGATATTACCTTATATTGCTGAAAGGTTATGAGAAGTACTTTTCCAAACCTACACTGTTATGACATTTTATAGTATATTTGAGCTTGCGAATGCCTTATAAAAGCCGTGCTGCTTCTAGAAAGCATATTTTCGCCTTGTCAGCAGGTGGTGATTGAATGACCTTGTCTTGATATCGTTGACACAGTTTTGAATGAGATTTCTTACCGAGTAGCCTTGGAAGCTACTTTTTTGGGTTATTGCTACATTTGAGGAAGTTCTGTATTTATTTTATAACTTTATGGCACCCCAGGACTGTTCTGTTCTCATCATGCTAAAGATCTCACAATTTGAGCTATGATTGTCTGACCCTGTTATTGACCAGGTTTAGGCTTTTTCATCTTCAGCTAAGCTATTGCTACGCTGTAAAAAATGGAATGGGCTATTTCCTTAAAAAAATTATGGTGACAATATTACACTTAATATTTTTGAGTAGTTTTAAGGCTTGGTTTTTTAATGGAATCTACCTGAATAAATCATGTAAAATCTCCTAAATTAATTAACCTATGACACAATTAATTTAATATAATTAGTGAAATGTGCTCATTTATTTTAAATTGATTCTCAAAAGTCTGTGATTTTAAGTGAGGCCTGTTTGTATTTGACTTTGAGTTATTTTGTACATTTAAAAGACCGTATACAGCCAAACAGCTCAAGTAGGAAAATACTTGAAAAATACTGGAAAGTACTGCACTAGCACAACCAAAGCTGCTGCTCATTGAACAAGGCTTGATGCCTTATAGGAGTAGATTCCATAACCATAAGCGCTACTCTTCTGCACAATGGTAATGATTGCACTGCACAATGGAAACTTCAACATAACAGAAACTCTTTCAAATGTCAAATACAACTGAACATTAAACATTAATAGATGTTTCCCTTCACTCAAAAACACATAAAATAGCATTTAATTTCAGAATTTACTCTCCATATCCAGCCATATGCAAAGCATGCTGGGAACTAACAATCACCTCTAAAATAAAACTGCAAAATTGAGCTAATTCTCTTAAAAAAATAGGCATCCTTCTTTCCTTAATTTTTTTTTACTGTAATCAGTTCCTCAATTCAAGCCTCAAAACTGATTAAGTTTCCTTTAAAAAAATGAGGAAAACACATCTCTTGGTTTTATTATATAAAAAGTTCTCAATATTTTCAATACAACACTGAATCACAATTTCTTTAATGAAATATACTCACTATTTTTAATTATCACCTTAATTTTTTAAATGAAAATTACAAGACCCATGATTCATTTTTTACAGTGTATTCATGCTGGGCTAGCTAATTTTACTAGTAATTATTTGTGGCATGTTATGATTTATTAACTATGTTTAAAGAGCATTTAAAGGGATAACACAAAAAAGAACATCTCTATATTTACTTAGGCCTATGCAATTTTAAGCATGCTGTTACTTTTTTTGTGAAAAACAAAAGCAATATCTTATGTTCAGTAACTTGTAGTTTTTTTGTTGTTGTTGTTAATAAACAACAGTTCATAGTGTTCTTAAAGGGGTCATCGGACACATGTTGTTTGAACACAAATGTTTATTGGCAGTGTGTACGCAACCACCTTATAATGATAAAAATCCACCCAGTGTTTTTTTAAATCTGCAAAAATCATTACCCCTTTCTCAAATCAAGCCGTTCTCAGCTTCTTGTCTGTGTGACGTCACACAGACCCAGGCCCTCCCACGATTGTTTGATTGACAGTAACGTTTCAGCACAGACTGGACTGGTGTCTTACCTTAGACCCGCCCAGAATGAGCTGTCATCAGTCTGCCATTGTTTTGATGCCGGAGCAGATGTAGACAAGAATGACTCCTAAGCGATTGAAGTGTTTAATTGTTGGATGTAATAATGAACATAGCAGTCATCATTTACTCCCGACATCTGAGCCGTTGAAGACGCAGTGGATTACGTTTGTTTTTGAAGGGAATGCGCCCCCCATCCAAGTGAGTAAAGGGTTTTTTTATGGATCTTTGCAAGTCACCTTTCCTAATAACATGCTATTTAGCAAGTTTCATGATGAATGTGGCTAAAGTTTACCGTCTCTCAGAGAGCGGCTTGGAAGAGAGGGGCGGGGTGATTTGCACTCATTTGCATTTAAAGCGGCATGCAAGAAAACAGCTTGCTCTGAAAAAAGCTGTATTTGACAGGGTAAAAGGGTGTTGTTTTTCACTACCATTGAGAAATTTTAACCAAAGTATGTTATAGACTTTTCATTAAGACCCTAAAGAATCATATCAACTTGTGGAAAATGGGCATCTGATGACCCCTTTAAACCAAAAGGACAGAAAAACACCATAAAACAGTGACAGAAGTAGTCTATATGACTTGTACACAATACTTTGAGTCTTCTGAAGATGAATGATAGCTTTGTGTAAGAAATTTAGATTATTTGTTTTACTGGGAAATGTTCCCTTCACTGCGTCTCTCAAATCTCATTCCACATACAGTACATATAGAGTCAGTAAGACATACCTTTATTTATTTATTTGATATATTACATTCATCAAAAGTTACATCTTTGTAAATTTATTGATTGTCTTTACTTTTTAAAAATAATGCTGAACTTTTAAACTTTCTGTTCATGAAGGATCACGGTTTCCACAAATATATTTAGCAACAAAACTGTTTTCAAAATTGATGATAATAATAATTGTTTCTTAAGTGTTTAATGAGTGTGTCTTGACTACTATCTCAGAATATTAGAATAATTTCTGAAGGATCATGTGACACTAAAGACTGGAGTAAATGTAATGATAAATTACATTTGAAAAATATTTTACTATAATAAACTGTTGTTTTAAATTGCAATAATATTTTACAGTATTACAATGTTTTTTTTTTTATTCAATAATTGCAGGGAGCATATAATGTTTCTTTTTTGAAAACATAAAATCTTCCCAACTTTTTCAACACTAGTGTATTTAGATGCATCACATTTGGGTATGACACGCAACTGAACATGTGAATAATGAGTTAAATTTCAATCTGTTTCTTACACAAAGCTTCTGAAGAATATAGCTCACCAGTCATGGATTTTTATTTTATTTACTGGGGCTCTGCCTGCCATAATCACCGTGAACTATTGTTGTATGGAAAAATAATGCCTATAAAGGCAGCATACTACTTTGGAACAACACGAGGATGAGTAAATAATTGCAAACTTTCATTTTTGGGTGAACTATCCTTTTTTTATTGCTTTTAGCATCTAATAATTCACCCAGCATTGAAAACAATGAAACTCAAAAGAAGTAAAGTAGTTGGCTTTTTCTCATGTTTGTCAAATTCATCATTTGGAAGACGGGAGAGAAAGGGCTTGAAAGATGCTTGGGATTGCGGTATAGTGTCATAATGGTTGGGAGGTGTCAGCTAGTATAGATGTCTTTAATGGACAGGCCTGTTTTCTGCTGTGAGTCAGCTCAGCTAGAGTTGAGGATGCACTGTTTGATGGGATATAATCCTACACCCTGACTAAGTGACAAGATATATTATCCCAAGGCAAAATCTGGGCTGTTGGTGTGGAAAACGCATCAGCCGTCAGCGAGACTGATGCACAACAGCTCGTGTTATGTTTTTCTCGCTCAGCGACGCAGCCCTAGCCCATTTTACAGCTCTGAAGAGAGGCAGAAGGAAGTGTTTTGCTCTGTGGAGGGGGGCAGAAAGATGAAGCTATAGGAAGAGATGGAAAAAAGAGCTTAGTCCATCTTAGCAGTGCTGCCAAAGACAGTGTAAAGGTTTATGATTGGTTTTCTCTTATACAGCTATCATACAGAGAGAGTCACAGTTTAAATGAAAGGAAACTGAAATCCTCAACCGTATCATCCCCCCCCCCCCCCATTTTGTGAGGAATAAAATGTCCAAGTCTTTATTGCGGTTTGATCTGATTTAGTTATACTATCAGCAATGTCGTTTAGGAGGAAAAAAATCTAATTGTTCATAAGACCCATTCGGTTTCATTGTACGCTTTCTCTAAATCATATTTTGTTCGTATTCTCTTTAGAGCTGCACTCAGTCATTTTTTCCTCATTAAAAGTTTCACGTAAAGAAATGAATAAAATGTTCTTTTGTATATAAATATATCTTTTGTATATAAATATGACTTGACTTTAGTAAGACTTAGAAATTTTGTTGTAACCTACAAGTAGACCCTTCTTGGTCACTTCCATGAACAGCCATGTTTGCTGTACTGTAGAGCTGGACTGCCATGATAGTGATCTGTAGGTCAAACTAGAAAGTGCATTAGTCTTAAGTTCCCAACAGAATTCATAATGAGTTAGAATAGCTAATTTTTGTTTAATATGTAAAATAAGGATTACCATAAGGATGCAAGTTTGATTTTTCTGAACATATAAACAACCATTTGTAATGTGTAATTCATGTTGTAGAACTAAATCCGGGCATCTCTTCAAGTCACGTATATCACAGATATTTTACTCGTAAATTAAAACTGTATTTCTTAAAACCGATTAAGAGGGAACTCAGGAATTAGAGAACATTCTAATTGTCTACCGGGTTTAAGACTAAACTGAACAGCTCTTTACTAACACAGTTCTACTGCTACTATTACAATTTACCTTATGATTTGTTATTATAAATAATTTATTTACATGGTTGAATATAGTTATAATTTAATTCTAATTAATAATAATTGTCAAAGTATTGAATTATAATGAATAATTACATCAACTTTTATTATTATTACATGTTCCCCCCGGTTTCACAGACAAGGCTTAAGCCTAGTCCTAGACTAAAATGTAATTTTGAGCGGTTTCAACTGAAATAAACTTGCACTGACTGGTCTTAAAACATATCAGTGCCTTTGTTTTATCTGAAGATGGACACCAGTAATGTTTTTTCTAAGGCATGTTTATGAAAATTACTTAAATGTCCTAATTGAACTATGGCCTAATCCTGGCTTAGTCTAAGCCCTGTCTGTGAAACCGGGCCGTTATTTGTAAAGCAAAATCTCTGGAATCTCTGGAGCTCTGGAAAACTTCTAAATAATGTAATCGTGCTTATTGTCATTAATAGTGATATTACTATTTAACAGTAACAAAAAACATCAACTACTAAAATAATATTTATAATACTAATAATAATAATATTTCATGTCAATAATGATGACAATAAATAATAATAATTCAAACATGTTTTATTATATGTTAGTAGTAGTGTTGGTGTTGATGTTAAAATAAATATTGATAATCATGTTTACGTTATATAGAGGTCTTACAGAGCTCAAGGTGTTTTATAAAGCGAAAACATAAGAGTGCGCCGAGATGAAGAGTCTGCAAAATGTAAACAACAACTTACTGAGTGCACCTTTAGCCCAGAGAAAGCAGTGAAATGCTGAGGCGCAAAGCTCACGACCAGCTGGGTTCCCTCTCTCTCTTCCTCACGTCCTTCAGGAGCAGGCTTGCTTCAGCAGGGGGCAGACTCCTCAGCTCTCTGCAAGCTGTGGTCCTCCACAACAGAAGGCAGCATGTCTGGCCTTGTGCTACTTTCCCCAGTCTCCTTACCGAAGTCTGTCAAGGTGATTCAAAGAAAGAGAGCGAGAGGGGACTTTCAAGGAAACTCAGGTGTGACTAAAGGAGAGCTAGACTTTTAGTTTGAGCATAACTACACTGAACAAAATTATAAACGCAACACTTTTGTTTTTGCCCCCATTTTTCATGAGTTGAACTCAAAGATCTAAGACTTTTTCTATGTACACAAGGCCTATTTCTCTCAAATATTGTTCACAAATCTGTCTAAATCTGTGTTAGTGAGCACTTCTCCTTTGCCGAGATAATCCATCCACCTCACAGGTGTGGCATATCAAGATGCTGATTAGACAGCATGATTATTGCACAGGTGTGCCTTAGGCTGGCCACAATAAAAGGCCACTCTAAAATGTGCAGTTTTATCACACAGCACAGTGCCACAGATGTCGCAAGTTTTTAGGGAGCGTGCAATTGGCATGCTGACTGCAGGAATGTCCACCAGAGCTGTTCCCCGTGAATTGAATGTTAATTTCTCTACCATAAGCCGTCTCCAAAGGCTTTTCAGAGAATTTGGCAGTGCATCCAACCAGCCTCACAACCGCAGACCATGTATAACCACACCAGCCCAGGACCTCCACATCCAGCATCTTCACCGCCAAGATCATCTGAGACCAGCCACCCGGACAGCTGCTGTAACAATCGGTTTGCATAAGCAAAGAATTTCTGCACAAACTGTCAGAAACCGTCTCAGGGAAGCTCATCTGCATGCTCGTCGTCCTCATCAGGGTCTCGACCTGACTGCAGTTCATCATCATAACCGACTTGAATGGGCAAATGCTCACATTCGATGGCGTCTGGCACTTTGGAGAGGTGTTCTCTTCACGGACGAATCACGCTTTTCGTTGTACAGGGCAGATGGCAGACAGCATGTATGGCGTCGTCTGGGTGAGCGGTTTGCTGATGTCAACGTTGGGGGGGGGGGGGGGGCAATCTGGCTCGTGGGAAAGTCTCCTGGGGGTCTGGCTGAGCCACAGCGGCAGAATCCATTGTTGTCACATGTAGCAAGGAAGCTTGTGACATCACTGATTGGACACACAGTCTTCGCTGCCTCCTCTTCTCCTGATGTGCATCCACAAACCATGAAATGTTGAAACACAAGTGGTTCTTAGTCATAATTGGCAGAAGGATTTTTTGACATGTTGATTGTACAGTAATTTTCCTCAACACTAAGAATCGTTACCTTCTAGAAAGCGAAAATCTCTTAAAGCTTGAGCTGTTAATATTTTTGAGGAGAGAAACAAAGATTTTACGTTAAATTCCCATTGAATTTGTCAATTTTAAATGAAGCTCATTCATGTAAGACTTTCAACAAATGAATCTTCTAAAGGCATAAATATTTGATCAACCAGAAACATTGCTTTAATGTCAACAAACCGCCTGCAACCACTACTGCGTCCGCTCTGACATCATCGCTTAATTCCCTGCTAGAAATAAATAAACCACAATTAAGCCACAAGGGACGTCACGTAATGAGCAGAATCAACACATTTAAGCTTTTCAGATGTTTGGGGTTGAAAAGTTCAGAATAAACAAACAAACAGACATGATGTCATCGCCGAGGTTGCTGATCCCGGCCTGAAGCTAGTCGTCGTAATGAAAATGAGTCAAAGCTCAAAAATTTGAGTTTGAGGGAGATGGTTGATGGCAGTGTGAAAACTGTTGACTTCTAGTATTGCTGCCAGAAATCCTTGCATTCATAGGACTTGACCAATTTGTTGCAGTCTGTTGTGTTTGTCAAAATGTCTTGCTTGGATAAACAAAATGGCCAATGGGATGAAGAAATGAGTGATCTGTGAATGTTAGTTGTCAAACAATGTGTTTTTTTTTAAGGGCTTATACCAATATAGAGAACACAATGTTTTTACTTATTATTTTTGTTATGAATAAGCAAAAAACAAAAAGCTTTGGTTAAGTAAAAAAAAAAAAAAAATTATTCAACAAGGATACTTAAATTGATCAAAAGTGACTGTACAAAAAAAGCTGTTCGATTCAAGTTATCCAGAAAAAGTATGGTTTTCACAGAAATATTTGCACAAATAAATGTAGCTGTTCAAATGTTTTTAGCATTGTTAATAATCATAATAATAATGTTTCCATAAATTACATAAAATATAATAACGTGTAAAATAAACTAAAACAGAAAACTGTTAGTTTAAATTGTAGTAATATTTTACAATATTATTTTTACTGTATTTCTTTATCTAAGAAATATAGCCTTGGTGCAAGGCCTCTTTCAAAAACATAAAAAAAAAAAAAAATCTTACTGACCCACAAAACAAAGGTGGTATATGAGAATTTATGATTATAAAATTTGTCTCTGGCTGGTAGGGAAGATAATTTAAATTCATTTAATACCGCTTTTCACTGTTTTGTTTTCACTCTCTCGTGCTCACAATCAAAGATGACTGCATCTTGTGGGCTCTCTCGATGTTTACAGCAGTCCATCTCCGTATCTTGTTTGCCAGCAGAAAAAGGGCACAAGTTTTTGGATCTCTCCCCTTACAATAATTACTATACTAGCAAGGACTGTGAGCATTTCTCTGATCTGAACACTGCTTCTGGAAGCCATCATTTAGATTACTGGTTTCCAAACAAATTTCTTTGCATCTATGAACATAGGTGGGACTTTGCTCCTCTAGTGCAATGTTAAAATGTGATTAAAAGAACAAAGGTCCAGGCTTGCCTAATGCTAATGAGGATGCTAATGGCCGATGAGAAAATGGTGCAAATAGGTGTAATACACAACACCGACTCACCTGAGGGAGTCTTTCACATCTGACAGATGCCAGTACAGAACTCCAGTGCTCTGCCCCTCAACTACTTTCAATAACATACAGTCTCTAAATGAGAGCTCACGCAGAGGAGGGTTGTCAACCTGCTAAGCAGAGGTCATATGCATAAAAGATCAGACTTGGTTGACAGTGTTTGCATTGGCATAATCAGATTATGGCCAGAAGTGAGGTGATAATGGATATTATGTAGTGGGGTGATGCAGGTGACTGAATAATTAAAGTGAAATATGTAGATGTTAATGGTAGTATAAATGTTGAGACAAAGCTGCAACTGAAGCATAATGAAAACACACTGAGGTCAGCAGCTTTTAGGTGCGTCTCGGAGCAAAGTGTATCCCAAGACCTGATTAATAACAGCATCGCCTCAACTAAATGTAAATGGATCATTTTATAGCATAAATAATATACAGGCTTTGTTCCAAAACTTAGTGAGCTGCCTGCATAGGCAGCATTTTAGAGGCTACATAGGCTTTATTATTATAAATTAACATGATGGCCCACTCATAAATAGATGAATGGAAAAAATAATAACGCTAAGGCCCAATCCCTATTCTATTTTATACCCCTTGAAAATATTCCCCTTAGAATTGGGACACCACTACTACACCGTCACACGTCACCATACATCGTCTAGCTCCTACAATACACACACCTATACTAGCGTGCTGGTGTGCATTAGAGCCTTACTGTTTTATATTAATGCGCTGCTTACTGATACACACACACACACACACATGCTGTTTTTGAAGTAAACGCACTCACTGTAAAGAAAGACGCACAACTTTCATCTCTCTCTCTCTCTCTCCCCCTTTCTCTCTCGATTTGGCAATATTTGAAAAAAGGGTTTAGGATTTCTAATTATTGGGGGGAATAGCCCCCCCTCAATGTCTGCGGTGGTTATTGTCCTGATCAGACATGAAAATATGTTGTGGCACTATCGTGCAGTCTTTAATGATATGATGTTAGCAACTTTAGCGATTTTTTTTTTTTTATTTTTTATTATTTTTTGCAAACATTTCTTTGAATGACCGTAAATATGAACTCATGATTGAATGTAACATAAAACAAATTATTACTTTTCATTAAAATCTTTATTAATGCCAAAATGTTTACATTTATGTGTTTGAAGTGTGGTCCTGAAAAATCTTCGTTTAAAGGGCTATCTGGCCCTTCCCCTTACCCCTACCCCTCCAAACAAAAGAGAATCGAGGGGAAAGGGGGAGGGCTAAGGGGTAGAAATGGGATTGGGCCTAAGAAGGGCAGCTAATACTCCTGCCTTGCATATTCATATAGGATTGGAAGGCTTCATTTTTGTTAGCATGTTTATAGGCATAGTGTTGTCACAGTGAGATTCACCTCACGACTTTAAATTACTCAAGTTATTGTAGGAATCACATTGCTTGTTAAGCCGAATCATAGAGGCCCTGACATCTAAAATTGTAATTAATGATTGAATCTAGATAATTACCTGATGCACAGAGCTTCTTTCAAGTAAATAACGTTACCTTGCAGACAGAATAATAACACTGAAAAGTTGTGTTTATAGGAGGTGCCATTTAACACCAGGTCTATGTTTTTAATATGCTTGAAAGTGGCAAAATTGAGTTCTGTTTTTTTCTGAAAACATTTCAGAATGGTGTTAAACGCCTCAGGTGTCATAGCTAAAGGAAATGTGGAATTGTTAAGATACAATATACAATCACTTCTTCAGTGCCCACTCTGATTTCCTTTTTAAGTAATAAATATTGTGGTTCCATACTTCTGCTTTTATAATTCATGTGTGCAATGATCGATTTTCCATGCCATGCTTTGACAAATACATCAGTTGACTGTGTCACAGTAAAATACAATATTAGAGGAATCTGTTAGGTGCTGTAGTCAGTTCTCACAGGAAAAAACAAAGAATGAACCGTGCTTTTGCTGCTGGCTTTCTGTGCAGACACTGAGTTATACTGGCTCTAATATTTTAATGAGTATGTTGAATAAGAACGCCTTCTCCTATGCCGTGTCTCAGCGCGAGGATCATGAATAAGTCAGGATTCTGTCTATGCTTTCTCAGGCATTTATCAACCCAAGCCGTTTATGAAATCTTTTGTAAATTCTCAAAAACAGAAACAATTGATATATCCTTCAGGATGGATAGTATGTTTTTACCAGACGATGCTGTGGATTGAGAAACAGGAAAACATATTCCCATTTTTCAGAGAGGATGTTTCAGAAGGTGATATTAATTGACAAGTGTGAGATGGAAAGCTTGTAACCTGCCATGGAGTAGCAAAGTGAAATTTCTCTTTCTTCTTGCAGCTCCAACGACACTCACCACAAAAGCCCTGAAATAAACAGCGTGGTAATGAAAAACGACAACAAAAGTGTCAGACATCATATCATTAAAGTGTCAGAAGACTGACTGTGTTTACGGACTCTGCGACTCTCTCGTTGGAGGGGTTCCCAGGAATCGATGCTTAATTCTAATCCAAAACTCTGCGGTTCCTTTTGATCTTCTCTTATCGGTGTACTTTTAAAAACATAAATACTTAATTATGTCTGAAGCACCTTGAATTAAATTCGATCTGAAACCCAGAAACGTATAAAGATAAGTCTGGAGCTGCAATGTGATCCTTCTGTTGAGCAGAATCAGATTTGTAATTAGCAAGAGGTCTCTCCATGTTTTTTGTGGAACTCTCAAATAAGGGATTTATATCGGTCCAAATACCCTGTGCTTCCTTTGAAGATATCTTTGATATACGCCATTGATATACGTCTGGCTTTTGTTCTTTCAAAAATGAAGAATGAAAGAGATTTTGTCTCGAAAATGATATTGTCTTACCTTTGGGTGTTAAGTCTTTTGATTTTGTGTACGTCATCCTTGGAATAGACGATTTTTTCCCCCTTCATATAATTCCCCTGATACTGATACTGATGCTGTGTCATTCGATCTCAGTAGACTGGAAAAAGTAATGTTTTGCAACCTCTTAACGGTCTAATTGTCTGAGTTTATATATAGATTAGTATCCACTTGGACCCAATGAAAGGCCTGATGAAGAGGGTATGACTGTTCCTCTCGAGTGTCTCTCGAGGGTCTTTTCTTCACTCTGAACCTTTGTCTTTCTGTCGTTTTCAAGAAGCGCTTCTAATCAAGTTTAATTTTATCCCATTCTCTGCATGAATGATTGATCTGTTCATTTGCGCAGAAATCTGCACAATGCAAACAATAGACAAAAATTAGGTTATTTACATTTCATTCTAGTTTAAATCACAATCAGTGGAGAACAGGATTGAAATGGATATGTTCATTGGATAAAATACTGTTAAATTGATTTGAATGCACATTCATTTGCCAATATATGTTGGAAATCCACTTTCTGTGAAATTTCTGGTATTGTGACCCTAAATCTCAGACTGTTTGATGCTCACAGAAATTGTTTTCTTTTGTTCCTTCCAGGGAGCAGCGGCCGATGTCTCTCTGTCTGTCTCGTGATGATGAACTTTTGCCCGGGCTGGAAGCGCTGCCGCTCAGGCTGATGCAGCAGGACTGCACAGCGGTAAAGACTCTTCTGCTGCGGCTACGCAGGACCCTGCAGGAGGTAATGTTCCACCCTGACAGTTGATTCATGAAGCTGCTATGGCCTTCATCACAGGTGCATTAGAACAGGTAGAAGAGCTCTCCGTGCCCTGCCAGTTTCATGCCTCATCATTCAGGGCGAACGCCAGGAGAATCTCACACTCAGAAGAGACATATTCAGTCAGAATGTAGACCTTGGTTAGAGTAGAAACTATAGTTAATGTGACACGAATGAAAACAAGGCTGTGAGAGGAAGAAAGCATGTCAGAGTGTTGATTTGTTCAGCCAGTAAAATGTTACAGCAAGACAGCTACGGTACAGGTACGTTATTTTTTAGCAGACTTTTTTTTGACTAAAGCATCCAATACTTTTTGGATGCACTTTACATTTTTGTATATATTGTAAGTTTTTCATAGAGATTTATTTATGCCATATTTGTTACAGACGTATATTTGATGACATTGGTTGATATTTTATAATTAATTGTGCATTTTCCTTTTTTTACATTTAGATTACGTATGCAGTTCACTCCTATTTAATTTTTACATTGTAATAATTTTTTTTATTATAAAAACACTAATATGACTCTCTTAAGTGTAATTTTTAGCAAATCTCGAAATGAATATTGATTTTTACATGTTGTGGTGCATGAATTCACTTCTAGAATTTAATTGTAATTTTACATTTTTTACTTATTGAGACGAAATTATATAGAACTTTAATATTGCATTCCTGCTTTTTCAGAACCTTAATGGAGTGTCTGTTGTGTTAGTAATGTGGGATTTTCATTTGAATGCTCTTTGAAGTCACTAATAATTAAAAAAATCTTGGTTTTATCTCTTACAGCTAATAATGCTAACCCAACTTGATTTATTGACCAGAACACACTTATTTCCATTCCACATTTCTCAAAGCAGTAGCTGCATGAACTCTGTTTTACATTCCTTCACAATAACAATCACTTTACTCAGTGAAGGTCCAGAGAACAGCGCACAACAGAGGAACATGAATATTGAAGAGGAAGTTCTTTGGCCTCTTTACTGACTCTTCTCATTAACATGTAAATTAGCCATCTTCCTTCAGCATTTGTAAACTACAGTGTAAGAAGAATCACAATGACTTGTGCAGTTCTGCAGTGGGTTTTATTTGCTTGACCTGTTCTTTAATTCTTTGTGTGTCTTTTGTGCTTTCGGTCTTTTGATACCTCATTCCAGACTAATTTAGGGCAGCGCAGTGAGAATGTCAGTTCAAAATGTTCAGAGAGGTTTTGATTTAGCCAAATGTATATGTGAAAGGGGCATAGATTGTCTGCTCACACTTAGTTATTATAATAGGAAAGCTATAGACTGGTTTCAGAGCCTGAATCAAGAGCGTCTAACCTCTCAGACATAGTTTTTTTTTGTTTGAATGTTACCTAGGCTTGAATTTAATAGCTCTTATATCTTTGAACATTATGTACTGTAGTGCCTGTTGGCATTCAGAACTTGGCACAGCATCCTTCGTGGATTAAACTGGCTTTTTGTTTATTTTTTTTATTTTTTGTGTGTGCGTCCTGTCTGTTTCATTTACATAACTATTGCGTTTCCCACCAGCTAAAACAGTTCAGATGTAGCCATGTGCATATATAACCATTCTGATAATTACTTCATATTCTGAGTAGGGATTGTACTTGTAATATTGAACAGGGTAAATTCTTAAATTACTGTTTTGCATTTTTCAGCAAATAATTTTGACTATGTTTTGTCGTTTAGTAGTTTTAGTTTGAAAGCTCTGGGAAGAATCTGCATTTGTGAAACGTTTGTATTGCTTTTGCTTTCATACCTTATTTGATTACCTCAATATTAGTTTGCACTTTTCATTACAGTTTTCTTGTCCTCTCCTTGTACTTAAAATGCAGGCGTAGAAAACACATTAATCAAAGCAGAACATGCTGGATCAGTCTTGAATCCTTTAATAATTATGCAGTCTGAAATGCTGCTTAAAATTCATTCACGTTTGCTGTGAAACATTTACCAAAATGACATTGTAATGGTTGTGATATTGTACCTTGTATGAAATTTATAGACCCGTTGAAACTACGTGATTATAGTCACCTCATTTTCCTGTTGTTTTTTTTCTTTCTCTTGCCTTGCTGCCGGTGGAATAACTGAATGTCATGGGCCTTTTGTTTTATTGCTTGAAGTTGTATTTTTGTTTTATTTTTAATGCTGCTTTAAAAAAGAAAGTTTTGATATGCAGATGCACGTCACAGAGAACTGGTACAGACCTGGTTGAAATGTGTAAGGAGTGTATTGTCGCCATGTCCAAGAGACACCGTTTCACAGATCTAATACACTCATACACATGCATCTGTTTATGTTTGTAGACATAACTGACTGTGTGTGAACTTTGTGTGTATTTGACACAACCTTGTGTGTATTTGAGAGTTGACATGAAAGTGTCAGCTTTCTGTGAGGTCGCAGTCAGAAAATCAGATATCAAAAGTTCAAACTGACAAAACTTTTTAAATTCATACACAGAATAAACTTTTCGTGCTGACGAAGAACCACAACGTCATGTGAGCACGAGTGCAACAGAGATGATAATCAACACCAAACCAATGTTATTGTTGCTGTAGTAACCGAGGCACAAGCTGTGAAAGCACAGACCTTTTCTGAAAGGGTTATTTGCATTTAAAGAGACACATGAAAACAACATATTTTTGCTTCAGAAGCTTCAGACACATTCTGGGCACACCTGAAACTTACATCTTGTAAATAGGGCATAATAACACCCATTTAAGCTAATTTAGTTTTCTTTTGGTTTTGTTTTGTTTTTTATTTTGTCCAAAATTTGAAGAAAACACATTTTTTATCGTCCTCTTTAGCAGTGCAGCAATTCTTTTTTTTACAAAAGTGTCTGACAGTAATATTATCGCTCAATATTTTGTCTATTCGCTGCTCTACTCAAGACTAAAGTGTTCCGCATCTCTGACAGTGTCACTGCGTCTGCAGCTCTCTTCCTCACATTAATATGGGTGAGAGGCAGCAGTAGCGTGATGAAGGAGAGAAACGTTTGAGGCTACAGCCCAGAGAGGACATGGCTGTCTGCTCCCCTGTTTGGATGGTATAATTACATAATATGTACAGCATGAGCTAATTTCCCAGTGTGTTTCATTATTGAGTTTTAGAGTAATAACAGTGTTGCTTAATTTATGCCTTTCTTTTGAAGCATTTATTGAGCTTGATTAAAATTAATTTCTTCATACATGTTTTTAAGTTGGTGAAACCGTAAGTGCAAATTATATTTTGAAGGCTTTTGGTGAAAATGTTCTTGTAGTCTTTGACTGTGTGTGGGTCAGATAGTTAAAAACTAACTTTATAATACTGCCAAGCATAGTAACCTAAGAGGGAACTAGTTCAGAGTAAGATGAGAAGAATATTATTTTCAGTCTTTTTTAACAGTTATTTTCTTTTCATGTGCTCATTAAATATTAAGATGTCTGAATTTTGCCTTTCAGAGCACTGAGATCAGTCCGGCCAGCAGCCTTCACTCACTACCCATAAGCCCCTGCAGTGAGAAATCACTCCCCTTTAAGGTAATTGTCCATATTCAGTGTTGTCAAAATGTGTTTATTTTCTATTAATATCGTGGATGAACACTTTCTTTGCTGCTAAGGTATCATTGTCGGGTCACACTTTGATTTAAAAAGCTCGCTTTGATTTTTTTTTTTTTCCCTCCCTGAAGATTTCAAAGCCTGTAGATCAAACATAATGACAGAGCTAAACGACTGCATTGAGACAGAGGTCTCTCCATTTTTATGTAGTTAATTTTCTAACTCCATTGTGCCTCTCCTTAACTCACTCTGCTCTTTTCAGTTAGGCGTCTCTTTCTGATCGAGTTTGAGTTACATTTTTCTCCACCATCAATAACATTTCTTGATGAGATTATTTGGTTCTGTGCCCTAATCTTGCTTGGACTGTCATCGGGAAAGGTTTATGATTTTGTATGAGGGGTTTTGCTTGGTAGAAGAGGATTTCGTTTTTCATCAGGACTTTTTTTTTTCGGCTCAAAAATACTGCGGAGTAGAAACGAGGTCTGCGTCTTTCTCTGTCCTCCTTACTGACCTACATGGAGTGCTAACAGAAGCGACGGTTGCGGCAGCGAATCACGTGACATTCCGGCTCATCCGTAGCATAGCGCCACGCAGCGGGAGAGGGAGATGCTTAGAATAGGACCCCATGCATTCTGACATTGTGTTCAACTGACAGGAGAGGGGTGGGACTTGTCCTGATTCATTCCGTTAAAAAAAAGGAAAATATTCCCGATTTTAAAAATAAAGCCCTAGAACCCACCTGAGAAGAAACCGTGTCACTTCACGTCCTACTTTTAACAGAAAACTTCTCTCACCAAACATTTGTTATCACCACCTTCTTAATAATTAGAGCCTGCGGAAAGCGTTCTCCTGCGGCGAGAGCAGGGGAGTCGGTTAGGGGAATAATGGAGCCTCTTGCTCTGCACCCTGGGAAATGAGCTTGGACTGGGGTTCCAAAGTCATTCGTCCTGGTGTCCCTGTCAACTGCACATTAATAACTCCTTGTTAAGCGGGTGTAGTTGCGCCCGCCACTCTGAGGGTGTCCTGTTTGAAGTTTATAACATCACAAACCTCCTTATACAAGAATAACTGAGGACATCTATCACATTTACTCCCTTTTATGCTTACCTTCTAAGTACATCAGTGAAATACTCTGCACTTCTCTAATCTTGTACCATTCTTGGTAATGAAACTGCCAGGTAGGGCTGAGCGATATGGCAAAAAAATATCCCTTGTATATTTTTTTCTTTTTTTATTCAGCCTTTTGTTAACATA
This sequence comes from Barbus barbus, assembly GCF_936440315.1. Lineage (NCBI taxonomy): Eukaryota > Metazoa > Chordata > Actinopteri > Cypriniformes > Cyprinidae > Barbus > Barbus barbus. Next base: position 15,312,279 of record NC_136757.1, on the reverse strand, counting down.
AATCTAGAATGACATACACTACCATTCAAAAGTTTGGGGTCAGTAAGATTTAAAAACATTTTTTTTTAAAGAAATCTCACTAAGGCTCCATTTAGTTGAACTCATATGGTACAAATGGTAAAATTGTGAAAAATTATTACCATTTAAAATAAGTCTTGTCTGTTTTAATATATTTTAAAATAATATTTATTGCTATGATGGCACAGCTGAATTTTCAACAGCCATTACTCAAGGCTTCAGTTTCATGATCTTTCAGAAATCATTCTAAAATGCTGATGAAATCATCATATTAGAATGATTCCAATGCTTAACAAACATTTTCTGTTATTACTAATGTTGAAATCAGTTCTCCTTAATATTTTTGTCATACTTTTTTCATACTAATTTAATGAGTCCTTGCTGAATTAAAGTATTAATTTCCTTCTTACTGACCACAAATCTTTAAACGTTAGTGTGTGTATATTACCTTGAAATTTTTTTCCATCTGGTGGAATTATATTTTTAACACAGCCATAGTAGCCAATGAGATTCAAAGTAAGGTAAAATACAGAATAATAATAATAACAATAATAATAATAATAATAATAATAATTGAACATAATTAAGGCATTTTCCCTTACCTTCTTCGGTAAATTAAATTGAGAAACATTGATATTTAATTATTTATTTATTTATTTATTTACAACCAATAAAAAATATATAAGGTTCCAGCATCCCCTGGAAAATGGATTGTCAGATGGACAACAATATTTTTTTTTACTAAAGCATTTAATTTGAATTTAATTAAATTGATTCACAGAAATGATTTGAATGTAGAGTAGGAGCTCTAACATAGTTCTGCCACTGAAGTTTAAGTTAGACACTATTGAAATATCTCTGTCTCAAAGGATTGCAAAACTAACCTATGTGGTCTTTAGGAGAGCGAATATTCAATATATATCACCCAGACCCACCACTAGGATATTTGTGGCATTAAAGGAGACTGATAAACATAATGCTCTCCGCATTCTTGGTGACAAAGCGTTATTTCTTTGACTGCATCGTTTGCTGAAATGTTAAGTATTGCCTTTTATGATCAGGGCTCTGCGATAGTAGGACATTCTCATTTATTAGGTCCTTCGTCCTCTTCTTGCCTCAAGTATTTAATCTAGGACAGACAGATGGAGGAGCCACTCAAATGCAGCTTTACAGCACGGGGTAGAGACCCAGCTCTCCGTCCTGTGTGTTGTGTATCCGTGTGTGCGAATGCAACTGTGACCAAATGCCTCTCTAGAGGTCCTCCATTGCACTGCACAGATAAAGTGCCTCTTGTTAAACCTCTATAATTAAGATATAATTAAATATTCCCCACAGGCAGGGATTTGTGGGAGGTTACATTCTGCCTGTTTGCTGCATACATTGCTCAGTACATGACCTTTTTATTAATTATGAATAATTCATTTTTAAATACTTCATTATTTTATGTACGCTACAATGTTTGATGTCAGCAAGTTTTATTTAAATAATATTAATTTAATAATATATATCAATATAAAAAAATAGTCTAAAGTACATTTTGGTATTTGAGACACTGTTGCAAATGTTTGTGCTGCTTAATGAAGTGTGGAAACTGCACAGTATCTCTCCTGCAAGTGTACACTATCTTAAAAGTATACTCTTGAAAGTTAAATATTGGTTTTAAAATGCCTAAACAAAAGTATCGGTGGATTTCATGCACTGCTGTCTCAACAGAAGAAAACAGACTGTATCTAACCAGAACAAAGATAGAAGTGAATGGCCCTTCTTCACAACAAGAAGAGGACAAGTACATCAGAGTCTCTATGAAAACAAACCCCTCCCTGGTGCTCAGCTGGATGCTTCATTGAACAGTGCACACCAAACACCAGCTTCAATTGTAACAGCGAATATAAGACTCTTAGATGCTACTGGCCTTTAGGCAGAGTTTCAAAGAAAAAAATCTGAAACTGGCAAATCAGAAGAAAACAGTAGATTGGGCAACAGATATAAAGATATAATAGTAAACAGTTAGAAAAGTTCTGCTGGGAGAAAGAATGGTATGAAACCTCACCTGAATCTCTGACTGTTAAAAGACTGAAGTTCTGCTTTTGCAGTAAGTGGAAGATCCTTTGAAGGCCAGAGGCTAGATTCACGAAACATTCCTGAATTGATAGTTCACCCAAAAATTAAAACTGAATGAAAGGACAGAAGGGTTGCGGAGTACAGTATTTTTTTTTTCAGGAATGTTGGTAATCAAGCAGTTGACAGTAGTCATTGACTTACATATCATGAAAAAAAAAAAACCTGTGGAATTCAATGGCTACCGTCAGCTGTTTAGCTTCAAGTTATCTTTTGTGCTCAGAAGAAGAACAAAACAGATTTGGAACAACTTGACGGTGAGCAAATGATGGCAGAATTGTAATTTTTGGGTGAACTATCTCTTTAAGAATAAATTGAATTTCTTCATATTTTTTAACTTTGGAAGAAAGTGAAGGAAATTTGTATTTCCAAAACATTTCTTAAGAATGATCTTATCTTTTTTCCTTAAGATTGTGCTGAAGACAAAACTTGAGAAGAATTTTGATTTAGAAATGTTTGACACATTAAAAAAATTGCTGAACTCCTGTCAAGTTAGTTGCAATGAAAAGTATGTGTTATTATAGTTATTACGATCATCTGCAAGCAGCGCAAAAAGACAGCCTTTAAGTTGTTTTCATTGTATTAAATTGATTAGAGAATCTTCAGCAAGTACAGACATGTTTTTAAGAAAATATTTGAGAAGTGCAATTCTTGAAAAATTATCTAGGAACATCTTAACTTCTTTTTTAAGAAGACATTCGTGAAATTATAAGTGTCTTTAATTTTTTAATCAATTTTAATGCATCCTTGTCAAATAAAAGCATAAATTACAAGAAGATTTTCATAGTAATTTGAAACCTTTGAATAGTAGCAAACTTGGTGAGTGCGTTTTTCACACAGTAATGATGTTTTTAGTTCAAAAGTGACTCATTGTAATAATGGCCATTTTAATGATAATTAATGGCCATTATTATACAGCTAAATGAAATCTAGTTTCATTTCGGTTTGGTAGCGATGAAGAGCTACTTGAGCTTTGCTGATGGGTTTGTAGCAGTTCATAAAAAAAGTGTAGGTACTGTCTGATTCTAGTTTAGTCACTGTGTTTCATCATCATCTCCATGCAGAAATTAGCTTCCTTTAGAGTGAAGCATCAAAGATTGACAACAGCTCCCTTGAGATGCTTATGTAATGTCAACAAAAGGAGCGCATTCAAGCCAAAGCCAGATAGCTTTGAACAACGATGTCTCCAAATACGTGACATTGAAGCTCATAATCCCCTTCCCTGATCTCTCATGAAGGGCTCCAGACTCTTGCATATTGTGTCCGGCTACCTCATGCCAGCGCTGTCTAATCTCCACCGAGTGCTTCTTTTAGAGGAGAGATGTCGTTTTTGGGGGCGGCGGTTCTTTTCGGTCATTCGTTGAGGCCGTATTCTGCTCCTGGGCCTTTCGGTCCTCCTCTGCTGCCCTTGAAGCTTCAGTCCCACCCTCCCCTCCCCCAGCCTCACATAATGGATGCTGACAGCACAAGGTCGTGGGAAAGTGCCTGCTAGTTCAGGTGAAGTTTATGGAGGAGAGTGAAACCCACGGCACAGAAAGCACACCTCCACCTCTCAATCGCGGCAGTTTTACGCCCCCACACACTAGGCTGAAGATTCAAACTGGGGGCGATGGCTTGAATAACGTAGACTGACTTTTTTTTTTCAAACCGTGTTTGTGTATGCTTCGTTTGCAGGATCCTGGGAGAGAAGAGAACCAGATCTTGCAGCAGCAGCTGAAGGAGAAAGACGAGCTCATTGTGCGACTTCAGGCTGAGTTGGTGAGAAAACTCAACGAGTTCAATGTAACATTTCATAACCGCAAGTTTCATAACCACCTTCAGAAAGCCTTACGATTGCAAAAACAGGTTCCTTTGCTCCATTGTCATTGGGATACCCTAATTTCATGCATTTATTTGACAGTTCAAGTTAACATCCTGTTGGTTTCATGTCCTTTCCCTCTCCCAAGGCTCGCGTTATGAAGTTATGGAGATGCTGCACAGCAGTTTCCTTTGAACTGGGAGGATATTTGATAGACTCACTTAACGTGCAGTAAACAGCTCGTTGTGTGCTTTACTTGCACTGTGAGACACATAATGTTCCCAGTCCCAGCAGCCAGGGCAGAGACGAGTGAAGGAGAAATGTGACAGGTCCATCTCAGATTTATAGAGTAGTGGTCTTGAAAAGAGGGATGGGATGAGATGGCGTGATAGGCACGGAGGAGGGGGTAGGATGAATAAAAACAATAGAGGGCAGTAAAGAGGCCTTAAAAGCAAAAGGATATTCGACGGATAGTCGAATCATATGTTTTTGGGGGCGGGGCAAAATACAGTACCAAGAGTCAAGTCAGTCAGATGTTTATCGGGCGCCTTGCAGATACAAACGGGGTAAATCAATGATCAATGAGATTTAACTCATCATTTATGTCATATCGAGTACGCTTCGTTATTTATACAACATAAAGAAAATTTAACTATAAGCTATCTGCACGAAATGCCCAGAAGGCACATGAACGTGTCTGCGCGGCTCTGAATGAACTCTTGTGGACGCGTTCTTCATGCAACAACGTGCAGAAACATGGCAACTAAACTCTAAAAATTCACAGCATTTTATTATAATAGTGTTCTCATTATCATGATAAATAATGTTACCATGTTATGTATATTACAGTCCCAGTCATAGTTATTAATATTCTGCATTGTTGTTTGTCCTGCTCGTGCTGCATCGTAACTCAACCAAATGCATCTTATACGAGATAAATAATATATTGGCTACACGATATATATAAACCGGCTGAAATGTTTTGAAATCACGTGTACCCTACCTCATCGTAAAAATTAAATCTTTCACTCTGCCTGTGTCAATTTGAGTCTTGTTAAAAATTTCAATCCCTGCCGCCAAAATCCTCTGTGGGAAAAATTATGGAAAGTGAAACTTAAATCTATAGGGGTGGTTGGATTTATTCAAGCATGTTAAAATATTTATTTGAAGCTTCTTTCTTTTCAGATTCTTATTTATAGCATTATTTTAATAGGCTGTATATTAACTTATTGGGAGAAAACTGGTAGTTTTATGTGAAATCAAACATTTGAGCACACCCATATATCCAAAAAGGCATGATCATAATACCTCGCGAATATTCAACTGTGAGATTGGCAGTCGAATCAGGCTCCTCTTGTCAAATCGTCGACTATTCGGGGGAACCCCTAATTTGTAGTACACAAACCGTGGATAAGACAGCTGACTCCTCTGTGATGTGACCCTGTCTCTCTCTCTCTCTTTCTCACACACACACACACACACACACACACACACACACAACATGTTACTCTACACTGTGCATAACTCTGCATTTGAACAGTCAATAGCAAATACTTAAACTAATAACAAAACATACTTACAGTCACTGATTCAGAAGCGCCAGATTGCAAATAGCAAAGTCAGAGTTGACCCTTTTTTTTATTTTTTTTTCAAGAAATGGCACAGCCAGCCTTGTGCTCTCCTAGGTCGTCCATAAAATGCGTTGCTCAAATTTGAACATTTGGGTTGTGCTGTTCTGTTGAAAATAATCTTAACCTATAAATCCTAATTGCATCTACTTTCGGAAAGCCAAATAAAGTGCTTTTGCATTTGTAAAGAAACACACAGCGTCTCCCTGACATGGCTGCATCAACACTACTGCAGTTACTGAAACCACGCCTTCTTTCCTCGCGTGCACATTTGGGTGGCATTACACAAATATTTCCACATCGTGACGTAGACATGTGGGGATGTGTTTTAATGAGGCGTTTTAGCCTGGTCTGGATCAGCCTTCATTTTTAAATAGAATAAATCCTTTTGTGGGAGACTTTGAGCTTTGTAACTCTGCAGATCTTATACATGCACAAACAGCTACATAACACAATAAAGAAAAGGAAAACAAGAAATCGCATCATGTGACCCCTTTAACATTTAGTGTCTTCAGATTGGACAAGAGGAATTAGTGGATAAGATTCACCCAAAAATGCACTTTACTTTATGAGATTTTGAATGTGGTCCTGCTTGCTCTTTTAGATGTATTTTCATGCTTTTTCAACATTTTTGAAAGCACCACTCACCATTCAAAGCATCATAACAGCATTTCATATGACCTGTACACTATATTCCATGTCCCAAAGTCTTTCCTAAAACCTATCAATGCTTACGATGATTCCCATTTGTAGTCAACATTCAAACTCTAGAAATCGCCAACCCTCAATGAAAACTAATGACTTCAGGACACTTTGGTGCAGCATGAGATTGTGTGAATGAATGCGATTTTATTCTTCAGCAGCAGCACTGCATTACTAGTTTAAACATTCTCCATTCTTGCTGATCGCTGTCTAGGTGTTCAGTGAAAAGATTGCAGTTTGACTTTCGCTCAGTCTGTAGAGGTTTGAATTAATGTTGTCCTTATCTGTCTTCTCTTCGAGAACTGAATTCAGAAATGTGCTCCCAATAGTGTTAAGCACGTCTCTCTGAAGGTCACAGTCTTTTTCTCCCAGAAAACAGTCTGTTGGTAAATACCACAGTGCTCACTGCAGTTTCTCTGCTCCATAAGAGCCCAGTGACACTCACTGTGTGTGATGTGGGTTTCGACCCGAGAACTGCAGTGGTTGTTTTATCTCCAGTAAAGCATGCATACTGAATGCATGTAAACACGTATGCATAATGTGACATCCTGCTGACGACATTGGAATCAGCAGAAGAGTCGGTCATTGACATCATCGCTTTGGAGATTCCTTCGCCCAGAGACCTCTGCTCTATTTTTGGTGGGAAAACAATGGCTTAATAAATCATGGCAAAAGCTCGTAAAATAATACTCACTGGTGAAACTGGCAGCCTGCTGGCTAGGTTCGTCTTTGTCAATTTTTACTGTCTTTATTGAATGTCATTAATGAAGTATGGCTGCCCTAAATTTTGCTGCACCATATTTCTTGTTTTATTAGTCTGCCGTTCTGCTGCTTTTGAGAGGGGGTATTAAGGCTGCTTGATATTCCAAGTCAAGACTCAACATTTTTTTCTGATCATAGCCGGTATGAATGTACAATCAGAGGGTCATTATTAAGACCCTATATATGTAGGTATTACACATTTTTAGAATGTAATAATTATTATTTTTCATTATTTGTTTTGTTATAATTAATCCTTATTTAAGTCGTGTTTAGAAATAAATTATCAGTGTATTCTCTTGTTAAGGTTTTAAATGTTTCTTGTTTAAAAGTTGTTTAAAAATTTTGTCCCCTCATTTTTATTTTTAAATGGCACTTGTAGTCCATACAGTTTAGCCAATATATCAATATACGTCATTATATGGCTATATGATGATTATATGACCACAAGATGTTGAGATTGACATGTCAGAATCAAGTATTCCAGAGAACAGTTTTATGTCATAAAACTTGTATTAATGCTATGCCACCCTTTTCTGATACATACGTCTTTTTAACAGGAATCCACCCGCGCTGCTCTGAAATCTCTTTGCCAAAAAGCTGACAAAAGCACTCAGACAGATTTCTTACTCTCAGAGGTGAGTACCCATTAAAGCACTGTACGAAGGCTCCTGACGATGCTGCTAATGTTCTGAGGTCATTGAGCTGTGTCTGGTATTTCTAATTGAAAGCAGGTCCACACATCTGTCTTTTTCATTTCACTGACTTTTAATGGTAAAGGGCACTGAAAGTTGATTTTCAATTTGAGAAGGAATCTATGTAGCGAAATTGTGGTTTCTGATTTCAACAACACTTTTGCTAAACCTCTTGTCCGCTGGCCTTTCGATAGTTTAACTGCCCTCCTTTCCTCCCACCCGTTCAATAATTCCCATCCTCCTTTTTATTTGTTTTTATTATGAATTTTGGTCGAAAGCTAGGTGCTTTCTCGTTCCCACAGGCGGTTTTTTAATGGCTCACACACAACAAATGATTATGTTATATTGCAGTGAGTCAGCAAACTGTGTTCAAGTGCTTCAAGCTTTAAATGACTCATTAACAGAGATTAATGCCACAGGTATTAAAGCATCAGAGACAAACCCAGCCTTTAAATCGTCTTCTCTCTTTCGTTTGCAACACTTACTCAAATTAAGACCAAATGATGTTTGATAGTCTGATTAAAAGCTATTTGCACATTTTTTGAGAGATGTCCTTCTAGTTATAAATCTGTTTGTGGGTTTTCAGCATTTATGATGAGCATATTATCTCTCACTGATGGTTAAGAAGAACGATCGAGATTTTCTTTACAGATTTCTGTTATATATTCCATGCCCTCGCAGTGCCCGCATCAGTATGCCTTTAGTCCCTTTACTCTGAAATAGCTTTCAGTTGGACTCCCGTGGAGACATGGTCCATTTTCCCTCTGGCATTTAACATCTATGCAGACTTTGTGCTTTGTATTACTGCTAATATGCGTGTGTGATGTGAATTCGGATGGCTTTTTCAAATTGCTTGACAATCCATTCCACGGCTATCGCGGTGCTAATGCATGACACTGCTCCGCTACGCTGATGCCGCTCCATCAGACATCGGCATTGATGAAAAGTGCTGTAAAAAAGCTGAAATATTAGAAAGAGTGCTCATTATGGAGATGTGGCATTAGATAAGCGACATTTTCACAGTAAGCCGGCGTATTTTTTGCTGCGGTGCCAAAAACAGCCAGCGTGGAAATGGTCGCGTGGGAGGATGTGGGAGAATCTTCTTCCTGTCTACCTCAGATGTGCCGGCAATGGATGAGAGCGGAGAGGAACTGCACATGCACGAGCACGAGACCCTCAGGCTTTCTAAACGCGATGCACACATCATTCTTTCCCCTCCGCTCAGCCAGAGATGAGTTCTGCATTTCCACCCTGCCCTATGTAGACTACACTGCTATATGGGTTACTGCATTGAGGACACGCAAATATCTAAAAGTGTGTCTACAAGTGGGTCAGCTATTTCGAAGGCTGCTTCAACTGGAGGAGGTCATCTGTTTCCTTTTTTTTACCATCGTTCTTTCTCTCTTTTTTTTCTGGAGCACCCTGCTTCTCTCCAGCTGAGCTAATTAGTTGAAAGGGAGAGGGAGAGAGGATTTGGTGCCCTCCGTTGAGTCACAGTGCACCAGGGGGGCCAGACTGGCCTCTTTCGGAAGCACCGGACAACGATCCTACACGGTTCTCATAACCACTGACTTCTCAAAGTCTTCTCCGTCTCTGTCGGCCAGATGCGCAGCAGGAAGAGGCTTGTTCATGCTGAGGGGCTCCTGTCAGGACAAAGCTAGACACGGGCTAGATGGACAGGGGCCAGCTTGCTCACCTGTTCAAAGAGAATGAGAAATGATGTGTAGTATGGCAGAGTGATGTATAATGCTCAGATGAAGCATATCTTCCATGTGCCATGGCTGGGAATCATGTATAAATGGAGCACTGTTGCCCACGCATGACTCTAAAATCGTGACACTAAAATATGCACATATTACATAAAAAAAAAAAAAAAACTTTAATTTAAATAACATTTAAAAAAATCTATAATTAAATAATTAAAAAAATTATTAAAAAAAAAAACTTTTTCTATAGATGTACTTGCATTTTCTCAGAGACTTTCACTGTTACTTGTCTTTTTTATTGCCATAGGTTTTATTTTATTTCCAAACTCTTATGACTTCAGTTATTCTCTGCTGTATGGAGCCCCTAAAGGGACATGGTGGTGAAATAAATTTGGGGTTGGTGGAAACAATTTGGGGTGGCAGGGAATTTTTTTTTTCAAACATTTTGTTTTCTCTTGCAAAAAGTTTGTGTCCCTCGAGAAACGTATTTATTTAGAAAGATATTTGTGTTCCCTCTAAAAAAGATATTTTAGAATATCCTAAAATCGTGCCTTGAATTAGGCCCTATAAGCACTGACTGTATTTCTTTATAGTTGAGTCCAAGTTCAAAATAAAACTCTATGAACTGCTACATTGTGAACGTGCGGAGCTGTATGAACCACTGCAAGGTGTAAAATAAACAGGAAGTGCTTGTCTGAACTCAACAGGTTTTGCGCGAGAGTGCAAAAGTGCCTCGAGGGAACTCCAGAAAAATTTTACAAATTTTATTAATTTTATATATATATAGATATAGAGATAGATAGATAGATAGATAGATACTTGGCCACATGTCACGTCACTTTCACTTTTTCACCTTTATTTGCAAAAACCGATAAACGACACTTTAAAAAAATATATATTCTCCACATATAGCGCGATCTGAACCCTAAACACATTTTCTCAAAAAAGCCTGTATTGTCCACTTTCAAGGCATCGTGATTTCACGTTTTACTGCAGAAGCCGAAAAGCGCCCTTGTTGTTTTTGAAAAGAAGCCGATAAGTCCATTTTAGCGAATCAGCGTGCTGTATTCAGGTCAGGTGACAAGGCTACTTTCACTTTGAAAAGACGTGCTAGCTGAGAGGAGTTTCGTCAAAGCTGACTAAAAGTGATCGAGGATGGATAATTTAGACGAACTTGATGAACCTGTGATATCTTCTTCAGGACGTAAAAGGGAAAATAAAAGCTAAAACGTTTTCATGGAAGCTTGAAAAAGCAGCGTGTTACAATGGTGAGGGAAAAGCGTGGATTGCATGCAATCACATCCATAAATCTATGATCACAACAAAACGTTTGTCAGGCATCTACATTGTCATCTGAGGAGATTACAAAGATTAAACGAGTGTTGTTTTTTTTACTCTAATACATGAAATGTAGAGTTATCTGCTTTTGCCAAAAAAGACTGGAGTTATCTGCTTTTGCTATAAAACAAACTTAATATGTAAAAAAAGAACATACATTCAATGAACTTTAATTTTGTAAATTGCCTGTATTTGTATAGTTATTATTACTTAATCAAAACAACCCAACTGCATTTTCATTGATATCGGTTTTTACCGAGTTATCAGTTTTTGCAAATGAACTCTTAATATATATATATATATATATATTAGTGTTTTAGTGCTGTCAAACGTTTCATCGCATCCAAAATAAATGTTTTTGTTTACATAATATATGTATGTGTGCTGTGTATATTTATTATGTATATATAAATGCACACACATGCATGTGTATATATTTCAGGAAAAATATGTTATGCTTATATGTTGAATATATTTATTTATAATATAAATTATATGAATATAAATATAGACATGTAAGTACATGTAAATATTTTCCAAATATATACTGTATGTGTGTGGATTTATATATACATAAATATACACAGAACACATATATTATGCAAAGAAAAACTTTTATTTTGTATGCAATTAATCGTGATTAATCGTTTGACAGCACTAATATATATATATATATATATATATATATATATATATATATATATATATATATATATAATAAGGTTATAAGGTTTGAAGGCAACACTTTTTTTGTAGTTTATAAGCTGGTGTCATTGTCGCATCTAAACCTGATGAAAGGCCTGTTCTTTTCCTTTTTGTACGAAGCCTGACTGCGCTGTTGTGTCTGTTTATTTTGCTTTATTATACCAGTCTAAGCCTGTTAATATTAAGCTCTGCCCTCCACACTGCCGTTCAGCCATTTAAATGAAAAAGCACTTAAGAGCTCATTTACTCTGGCATTGCTCCCCTCCGTAGCAGAGATATGAAGTTTTATGGATTAGCTTCTGTTTTGTGTTATTTCCCTTCCAGTCATAAATCTTTTTTATAGAAGTGACAGTTCTTATTAAAATGCTTGAATATTTAGCCAAATGGAAACCCCTTCCAGCCAGAATAAGTCGTTTTTGATGCTTGCCCAAACAATTGGATCTATACCAGTGAGGGAGATTGATCAGTGGTCAGGTTCCGTATAGCTGGAGGACACCTGTTAATGGAACATACTGGACATCTCCCACTGCTGTTTTTCATCTCTCCAGCCAACCCTGCTGAGAGGCTTTTTGCTTTTCAAACCTGTTTCACAAGCACCAAAAATCATTTCAGGCATCTCTTTATTTTTTCCAATTCATTTTGGTGCTTATTTATTTAGATTCATTTACACATGAGGGGGTCGCCAAGTCTCATAGAGTCATGCTGTGGCCCATCTGATCACTCCGTGTGGGGGACCTGTTATGCTAAACTCCCAACTTCATTGCGCAAGCCTGCTTGCTTTTCCCTCTGCATGGGTCAGAGTGTGAGCACTGAGCCTCTCAGAATGACATGCCTGCTGAGCGGTAATCGTTTCCCTTCTTTTGTATGTGAACAAGGCATTAAAAAAAACAAAAAAACAACAAATGGCAAACAAAATCTCTTTGGTTTAAATTAGGGCTGTCAATTTTAACATTTTAATTTAGTGTGATTGATTATAGAAAAAAAATAAGGCGCTAAAACAATGTTCACAATTAATCATGTCGCCTGACTGCTGTGTAAATTAAATTATAAGGAAATTGTCCGATAATTGGAGCAACACTGACTCTTCTGAGCCAGTCTGTTTAATGAATCATTAAAAAATGCTCAATTATTGAAATTTTATTACAAATACTGAATTATTATAACAAATAAAGAACAACTGAACTGCATAATTTGGGTCCTGACCTGTTGTTAATTTGCAAAATAATATTTCAAATTATTGTATATAATTTTATTACTGGAAAAAAACAATAATGTATATAATAATAATATTAATAATAAGAAGAATATTTTACAGTATAGTATTTTATATTTTACATTTTAAATATCAATTTACAGCAATAGCTGCGAAGGAATGTCTTTCTTATGTAAGCAATATGGACATTGTAATTTAAATATACCCAAATGAATAAAAGCTTGTGAATCTGGTCTGTTTTTCTTAAATTAAACCATTTAAGTTTAATTTTGCCTTGGCAACTACCTGAAATAAAATGCTAAAACAAGTAAAACTAAATAAACTATATAGACCTATTTTAAAAAAGCAAAAACTAATAAAAATGACAAACACAACAGAATTACTAAAACTTTAGCTAAAATTTAAATGAAAATATAAAATCTAATTCAAAATATGAACAAAAAGTATTATGGTATATCAATGATACTAAAATAATACCCTCATGACTATATTAGCCCTAATCTGCATCCCTTTTTTAGACATTGTAGAAACCCTTTATTCCTTAAACTTTTTATATACCATTCTACCTTCCATTTCACGTTTTGATGCAGTGCTCACCTCTGTTATTTTTATTTTTTCCCTCTTTCCGTCTTTTTTGTGAAGGCCATTTCAATCCATGCTTAGCTGCGTGAAATATCTTCCACTTCCACCCTGCAGCTCTTATCCATAACTCTGCCTGAAGTAGTGCCAGCGGTCGGGAACGGGACGGTGATGGCTGAGGCCCCATACAGTGTGATGTAACTCGAGCCGTAGGAACCCTGCAGTCTGGGCCTGTCCTCATCTCTCTGGGCGGAAACGGCCTGGGTGATTAGACTTCCGAATAGTGCAAGTCATCCCTCATGATGGTTCTACCTTGACCCGTCAACTTTTACCGCCTTATCTGTATCGGATTTTGTCAGCGTTGTAAAGCATCTTCAGTGTATTTAGTGACTTGGTGAGGAGTTAGATAAACCGATAAACTCAGTGCCAGTGCATTAATGAGACACGGTAAGTAGGTGAGCTGAATTAATGATCCCAGATAGAGGTTTCCTGTTGTCCCTGTGCATGTTTTCAAAGATATATGCTTTGCTTTCAGGGCCATGCTCGAGTCAGCACCTCTTGCAGGAGACCATGTGAGTTTTCTCATCATGTGTTGTGGTTGTTTGTGGTGTTTCCACTGAAGCATGGCCTGCTGTTCTGCCACCCAGGGTTTGAGCTACTGGTCCTCCTTTCCGTGAATCTGCAACCAGCCGCTTTCTCCCTTTGTTTTATCCCCTTCTTGTCTGTTTATCTTGGTTCCTTTTCTTCCAAAAAATTCAACACAGGTTATCACTGCGCACGGCTGGATTCTCTACTCTTGGAAGTACACCAACAGTCCCTTTTGGATGGCCACGCTCACAAATGCCACTTGAAAATCCCTTTGAAACACCATCTGTACAACCAACACTTATTTTGCATATTATCTCTTTGTGTTTTTTAGTTAGAGCTCTCTAACTGTCCATCACGGATTACTCATCTCCGGCCTCAACCAGCGCCAGCACTTTAAATCCAACCTTTTGTGTCTGCCTGTTCGATATCCATAACTTATTAAATGGCAAAGCTTTAAAGTAACAGTTGAGGAAGCACGCAGAGTATACGTGGACTGTGTGTGTAGCATTGTAATTCACCCAGACGGTGGAAAGAACGGTACCCAGTACTCCGTGTGCCCAGGGCGACCGGAATGGGAAGATGAAAGCTCTTTGTTTACTCAGGTGGAGGAGCTTTCTGCAGAGAAGCAGTGAGCCTCTGACGCTTTGATCCTCTTTGTCTGTTTATATTGATGTGTACAATATTGTCTGTCGTACAGAGCCAAAAAAATGGCATGAGAAGAGAGTATCTGTTCTGCATTACCAGGCAATATTGACCTATTTGTTAACAGGAATAGGAACTCCTGGGATACGGCTGATGCTGTTCCAGCGAACGCGGGCTGTGTGAGATCCGCAGGCCATGGAACGAGTCGTTTCATGCTTTTGTTCTGGCGTTAGTGTTTAATTAGCAGAACACTGTCCCTTACCAGTCTGGTCTTTTATGTTTTTGCCAGAACCCCTCCCTTGTTTGTTCGTTTCTTTTATTTACGAGTTCAGCATGCTTTTGCTTGCATTGGCCATTACCCGGACCGGCATCTGAAGTGCATTGCGTCTAGACCGATGCGTAGTAGTTTCCTTTCAGTGATAAACACCCCTGGGAGTCTGCATGCTTGCGATGGCAGGCGAGCCTTTGAAGCGCGCTTTGGCTCGTAATTAAGTGCCGCTCTGTGGTGTTACGCACAGGATGAGATTGAGATAAGTGAGCTGGACAGAGGCCAGGATGTAGTCAGGTGGTCTGAGGTCCCACCTCTCATTCTCTACAGGTTTTCGTATAGACTAATGAGATCTCATCCTTCAGAAGGATGCACAGGCTCAAAGAGGCTTTGTTGCTAGTCACATCCTGTTGCTGCTGCCTCACGGCTGTATCCAGACTCAACTCACCTGCAGGGAGAACAGTAGAGAAATGGGAATTCAGCAGGGAGGAGGAGACTAGGAATGGGAATTGTAAGGAATTTAATGGTTCTGGTTCTAGTTCAGATTCCATGACAGTTCTTTAACTATATACTGCTATACTGTAAGTTAGATTTTATTATACAGTGCTGTGAAAATATATTTTGTAAAAGCTTTTCATTTATGTTAATAGATGAAAGGAAATATAATTGAACAAATTCTTCCTGAAATGTAATTCCCAATGGTTTGTAGAGCTTAAATGTACAAAAATGCCCATGTATTGTGTGAAGAAAGTCACTACACTATCTATCTTCTATGAAGCTTAAAATGAGTTGTTAGGCAGAATGACTGCTCACCTTTCAATTTTATTTTATGGAAAAAATATACAGTGAATAGTGACTTAGGCTTATCTAATTTTGGTTTCCACAGAAAAAGGTTTGGAACATCATAAAGGTGATTAAATTATAAAATTGTTTTAATGTTTGAGTCTTTTTAAGTCTCATAAACTTTAAGTACAACATGAGAGAGTTACATTTTCCTGGATACTGAATTCAACAGAGTTGAATATTAAGAGTAGTAATAAATAGTTTCAGTTGCTGAGTCAGATGTTAATTCAGTAACTGTATAGCCGATTAACAAAAAACAAACAAACAATTGATTTGAGTCATTTATGCATGCCAAAATGTTTCATTTTTTAATATAAAGTTGCACTGAATAAGAACCACTTCTTGATTCTCAGCTCAAGAGAACCCATAGTCACAGAGGAATCGTGTGAAAAAGAAAGAGATGGGGGAATTGATAGTGTGGGAGCAAGAGACGTGCACTTGAAAGTCAGCCAAAAAGAGAATAGATTAGGTGTAACACAAAAGGGATATATAGATTAAGAGTTCTTCTAAGGTTAACAGAGAGATAGCAACACATGCCAGTCATTAGAATGGCTCTCCATCTGGGCTTTCTGTTGAAGAAGCATCAGGTGGAGTGTGAGTGTGTGGGAGCTGCTGTGGCGTGAGAACATTCACCAGCAGGAAGTAGTTGGAGCTCCAAACCGTTAAAAATTTAAGTGGTATCTGGAGGTAAAAGAGCATCAAGACAAGTCTGAATAGCGTAACTTGTTTTACATGCGTCATTCTTATTCTCAAATTTGTTCTAATTAGATTCCTGTGGAAAGGAGGCCACCTTTGCTGTCCTTTCTGCTTTTTTTTAAAGCACGGAGCTCTTTGGTGGTTGTTTTTTGCTCCGCTGGCCTGTATAAACATGTCCATGATAACTTTGTCAAGGTAAAAACTCTGATCCTAAGCCCTGACAGAAGGTCTGAATCCCTGTGGACAGTGCCGACTGGAGACTGCCCGCAGGGTGTTCTCCACCATTAGCAGAAGGTGAACGCAGGTCCAGCCTATTCGGCCCCCTTCAGGGCTGCTATAATGGAATGCACACGCAACACCTTGCAGTGGACAGATGGCTGGGTGAGGCTGGAATGTTGCACCACAATAAAGAAGTTAATAAATAATTATATAAACGGTCACATTCAGCAGTAATGGGGATCAGAAACACACATTTATTTTTATCGAAGTTGCTCCCCAACCATGCCATTGAATCGGCTGTCAAAGGCAGGAAAGCCACATTCCTCAGCTCTGGCTGCCCAGGAAACAGATTTGATTTTGCACGAATCACCTTCAGAATATTTATGAGTCCCTGGTTATGTGTCCAAGCCTTTGCAATATGAATATGACACGGCTGATTTGCAGTCTCTCCATTGTGTTCTGATTTGAGGATCTATTTAGGGCAGCAGCTAACAACTATTTTGATCACATTGAGAAGAAAATTCTCAGTTTGAAAGCAGAATAACTCTTACTGGTAACTGAAGTTATCAATCCTCAACCACTGGGGGGTTTAATTGTAAGACTTGATTAAAGGTTTCAATTATGATGGCCTTAAAACCAAAATTTGATGTCTGGGAATGAATATTGTTTTGATAATTGCACTCAGAGTACTTGCAATTTAAGGATGACAGAGACATTTCAAAGGATAGTTCTTACCAGAATTAACATGTTGTCATCATTATGTCATTCCATACTTCCTTTCTTCACAAAAATAAAATGTATTTACTATCCATTGGGATATTTTGTTGTTTTAATAGTGCTGGATGTCATAGGACAGCCATGGAGGGCATGATTTTACCATAAAAGTGCTTCAATATTGGATTGTTTTTCACCAAATTGGCCTTTGACGATTATTGCTGTGAAATATATTGAATTGAAACCGGCTGGAGCACTTGGAAAATGATCAGTAAACCGCATGCACTTTTTGCTGACACACTCGGGCCTTTTAAACATTAAAGTGAGTCATAGTGTACTGCCAATGAATTTACCAAATGGGATATTCATTCATTTATCTGCTTTTGTGTTCCAAAGAATACAAAAAGAAGAAAGCCATAAAGGTTTAGAGCTACATAAGGGTGAGTAAATGATGACAGAAAGTTCATTTTTGGATTTCTTTGATCACATACTTTCTGCTAGGATGTGCAATGTGAATGATGGTATTATAAGAGTTTTACTATAAAATGTTAGTGTTTATGTCTAATTGAAATGCTACTATATTGTGGTTCACAGCACAAATACTCAACCAACTGACGGTGAACTGCACCGGCAGTAATTGTCATTGTTTATTACCGACTTTATCGGTTTAATTGTTGTAGCCCTGAATCAGTTACACCCTCAATTAGTTCTTCTGCACGCATGTTGAGTTCAGCATATATTATTGCTTAAGGAAGGACACTCAGTCCTGTCCTGCATTGCTGCAATACGGGCCTTACCGTTGCCTACAGACTCTAGAAATCAATGAATATATTAATTTACCAGAGTAGCAGGGTTCACACCGTCTTCATCTGGATTTCATGCGATAGGACAAGAAATAATTTATGGACCAGCCTCACCTCTGCTTTCTTTTATTAAAGCTCGGTGCAGATTACCATTTTTGCAGTTGTTTCAAGTTCCCTTGTTATTCTTGGCAGTGATATTTTCCCTCCGGTTTCTCTCTTTCTCCATCCACGCCACAATGTGACATAGTCACCCACCCACTGCCTCTCTAGCATCTCCTGCCTCACTTCCCATCCTCTCCATCTCGCTGTCAGACTCCTGATACACGTTTTCACACACGTTCCCAAACTCCTGCTTTGCTCATTACTATTTTATTAACCTGTAAAACAATCTAGATAACAGGATGAACAAATGTAGGAATGATCCATTTTATTTCTCTGTGCCTCTTCGCTCTCTCTCATATATTTAAATATAATTTGCTCTCTGTAGCATGTAATTAGGCCTACGAAAATTGGTAAATTGCATTTGCCTTTGTTTAGTGCAGATTAGTGCTGTTGGAGACCCCTTTTAAAATATTTGCTATTTCATATTATCATAATTCAATTCCAAAACTCAATACCTTTTAGTGTTGCAGATATCTTATCGGGAATTACTGCATGGTTGTTGAAAATTGCTCAAGCCTGTTTTTGTTGACCTCTTGTACCTGACATTTTGTTCAGTGTTTAAATGAAATGCACTGTGAGACAGCGTGACCGAATTATATCCATTCCAGCCTTTTTGCTCTCATCCCTCTCCCGCTGCCCGCCATCACGGTCTAATTTTTATCCAAATAATGTTTTCATCTTCTGTTTATACCTATGTAAGTGCTAATGCATCGTATCTGCAAACCGCCACAAGCCATTGTTTTGTGTTAGCATGTAAAGCTTTTGATTTTCTCTTCACTTCACTGAATTTCCTTTCTGTCATTTGTACACATCATGTTCATCTGTCTCCATGTTGTTTTGTTCTCTCCTCTCCCCTTTTTCTTCCCATGGGTGCAGTAAACAGAAGCAGCCTGCGCCGGCAACACAATGCAGGTAGGGTGTATTTCTGTGTAGAGCGGCTCTGTCTCTAATCAAAGGCAGGCAGCATCATCCACCAGTCCTCACCTTGGCTAATTGAGGGAAACCGCGGAGCTTTTAAATTGCATCAACAAATAATCACACGCAAATGTCTTAATTGCCGTGGAGCTGTATATGAAATTACGGTGATTGTTGCATGCTAATCTTATCAGCTCTGTCCTAATCGTCTCTGTTGGGGACATGTTGATTGCTTGCTTTATTTTAATCCACACTTGCAAAATCATCTGTCTTTTCTCCCCAAATCAGGTGGTCACAGATTGTCACAATAAATGCAAATCACAAACCTGCAGTGTAAGCGTGACATTGAGCGTTGCAGTAAAACATGACAGATAGAAAAATGGCGGATGCGAATATCCACCGAAGGAGATGTCGGACAGTCATTTAAACCCCAGATTTGTGTGGGATACGGGTGAAATCGAGGAAGACTTGCATATACATATTTATAGAGCAAACCTCCAACGCTGTTACAGGAAAAACTGTCAATAAGCCGCAAATCACACCTATATTTATTTCTGCCTGCTATGTCTGCATCATGTAGTGGGTGCACAGTAGGTGCAGGAAAAAGTCAGACCTGTCTGCTTTGCTTTTCTCTAATGTGTGGTTTTAGCTGTTAATGGTGGTCGGAAAAAATCTGAACATTTGGTCCCCGTAATACAATCGAGCGTAATGTGCTTTGTGGTACCAGTAAAGTGCATAAATCTGCTGTCAGTGTTGTTTTGGTGAGATATGAAGTGTCACTGGATGGAAAGATGTATTGTAAAATTTGCTTGAAGGTATGTAGGACCTGTTCCATAAATTCAGGAAGTCTTTTAAGGAAAGATGCCAAGATTTTGCCTGTATTGATCCACTGCATGTCACCATCTCCACGGTAAAGTACCAAACTGGTGAAATTAGTGCTCCTTAAAATACTTTACGATCTTTGGGCACTTACGATACTCCCGCTGTCAAAGCTCAAGGGCACGTGTAATGGAATTACGCCTATGATATCCAAAACTTGGCTTTTGGTATTAAATATTGGGTAGAAAGGGTTGAGAAGCAAAAAGATAAGCTGTGATCTCGAGCAGTTGTGTTGCATGGCATTTCCGAGATTTGCCCCAGTGAAGATGACTGACAGAGTTTGTCAACGCATGTGAAAGCATGACAAATATGGTTGTGGCATTGATATAATAGCTGACTTAAAGGGAGAAAAGTGACTCGCAGTCTTGCATAATGAATATTTAACCTGTTAGCCTGCACCAGAGCGACCTCGCACTGAACGCTCTTTGTTTGCATGTGTCATTGTTTTCTAATAGAATAAATGAAACGGGACAAAGTTAATCTTGTCAAACTCTATATCATTCTGAGGGTCTAAGCCTCAAGCATCGACGACAGATCGCTGTTTTTCGATGGAAAGCTTATAAGGAATGAGTGGCACAAATTTGCTACATTTGTGTAAGCAGTACACATCCAAACACGCAGAGTAAAAAAGCCGTACGTACCTTTATCATTGTAATAACGAGCCACAAACGCGTCCACTGCTGAAATCCCAGTTTAGTTAGAGAGGTAAGGGTCCACAGAAAAACATCCCAGCGAGCACTTTTAGTCCAGCGAAACAATAACGTTGTAATAAGGATGAATATTCCTTTGTTTACGTTTCATTTCTTCAGAGAGTTATTGTTCGCGTCCGTTATGGAATAAATTACGCTCAAAAACAGCGTCTTGGTGGTAAAAAAACAAAACGATTTTGTAGAATACGGTCTTACAAACATAATGAGACCGTCTACGGAAAAAAAAGTCTCAGAAAAGCGGAATATAGATTATTTGAATTTGGCGCTCCCTCCTGCCGGCAGTGACGCTTCTGTGACGCACGCTGTCATCTGAGCGGGGCATAACTTAGCGATCTGCTTTATCCATAAAAAACTGTTTTTTTTTTCTTCTACATTTTTTATATGTGTGTGTGTGTATTGTGTGGGGAATGTGGCCGTGTCTGCATGATTATAATCTGTATGGACGCACATCAGCGTGTTTATTAGCGACTCTATGACGGCTATCATTGTGATTCATTGATCAGCTATTATTGATTATATGGCCCATCTGTTTGATTATAATCTGAATGGAAGCACATCAGCGTGTGTTTACTGACTCTATGACCATGTCTGGCAATATCACTTCACGTCTGGCAGTGATATTTATCATTGTAATAACGAATAACGAAGAATACTTCAGTATACATACTATATACAAAGCATTTTTTTCTATTTTTTTTCCTTTTTTATTACTCAAATAATTATTTTTGTATTTTTTAGTGCTCAAATAAATCTGTCTATTATTTTATAATTGAAAAACTATGCAGGAACATGTATAATGACTAAAATAGCTTGTATAATTCTGCAATCCATTTGGTGGTTATTTTTCCTCAAACAGGGGGGTGGGGGGACTATAAATAGTTTCAGAAAAAATATTGCAGGAATCTCATTTTTCATGGTATCTTCTTCAAATTTGAAATATGAACTGATGAGACACATGGCTTTCGATCCATTACTTTTCTGGATTGCTCCAGGACTTATTTCATGTATTTGTATATGAAATAAAAAAACATTCAGTGTGGAAAAATATTTTTCAAGGCACGTCAGTGTCTATAACTTTTTATCTTTTTGAGCATTATCAACTCTGGATGATAGATAGTAAAGCCCAGAGTCTCTTCTTTCCAAAGATACCTAATTTGTTTGTGTAAGCACACTTTGTCACAAACTGTTACCATTTTAATTCAGGTAGGTTATTTTCACCTGCGAGGCCCTAAATGGGGTTGAAGGTTAAAGTGTTAAAAGAGTTTGGACAGAAGTGAAGTGTGAATGCCTGTTTGTTGAGTCTAATGGTATCAGATACCATTATATCAAATATCATGTGTCAGTCAGCTTAGATAATAGCTTCTTTTTCTGTGTGATCATGTATTCTGAAGTATTAGTGTCAGATGCGTGTTGAATATCAATGTTATGATGTCACCAGAGGCCTGTTTCATAAAACAAGTTTACCAAATAAGCCAGGTTTATTTCAGTTAGTCTGACGTATTGTCAGGTGCTTTGATTCAAAATAAGTCAGACTAACTGAAATAAGGCTGGCTTATTAGGTTAACTTGTTTTATGAAACAGGCCCCAGTAATGATAGAGTATAAACACTAGAATTTTCTATTTTACTTCTTGCTTCTGTATGTGTGTGTGTGTGTGTGTGTGTGTGTGTGTATTATTTATTTATTTTTTTTGATTATTTTAAAATATGTGAAATAGTATAATAAAGAATAGCTAGGTGAGTCCAAACACTTGATTGGTACTAGAAAAAAATAATTTATAATAATAAAAATAATTCATCTTTTCCACCAGCATTTCTATGTTTATTGGGCAGCTGCTGTTGGAATTAAAGTGGATATTATCATTAAATTTAAACTAAATAAGTGACAGATGGGTTTCAATACTCTACGCACCATTGTAGATATTGTCTTTTACCAGAGAAATTACTTTTAATAACCCTCAATTGAAGCGTCTAGGGCCGCTGTGGTTGCTGTAGTAAAACTGGATTTTTTTTTATTTTAGTACAAAGTGTTTCTGTGTAGTTTATTTTTCAAGGGAAGGAAATTAAATCCCCTGCATAAATCATTCAAAGGATGGCTATAGATGTAATTGATTTCATGTTGGTTGCTTTAGATTAAGTCCATAACAGTCTAGTGAGATGGGCAGTGGGAAATGAGCCTTTTTGTCTGGGAAATTTGTCATATATAAAACGTATCTTAACATCTCTTTTGGTTAAAAAGTGAGCTTAGTAGAACAGATCTCCCTAAAATAAAAACTACGCTAATATTTGCCTTGAAAAAATAACAGGAGCAACATAAGGGTGAGCACATACTGATAGAATTATAATATTTAGCTAAACTACTGTATGCCTTTAACTTCACAAGACTTATGAAGTGGGATCATTTCTCACTGATGATCCCTGAAATTGCTTGTGCAATCACATGCTCGTGGAACAAACCAGGTACATTGAGTTATTAGTCTCCGTCCTTGTGCAATCCTTGCGCAAAACTTTATAATGCTGCTTTTTTATGAGTTCAGCATTTTCTGCATTGTTTTATCATTATTTTTAAATTGCCAAGACCACCTTGTAGGTCCCTCGTGTAGCTCATTTATTTATCAGTGAGGTTATGGTCGAAATCACGCAGCCATGTTTTTGTTTTTAAACCCCTTGCGTCTTTCTAATTTCCTAGGCCATATTAACACTGCCTGAAGAAAAAAAAAAACAAGCCTTTCCATCCGCTCCATCTCTCTCTTTCCCTTGCTAGTCCGTCAAAAACCCAAGTGCATTCTTGCCCAGAGTTGTAGTGTGAATCTCCGATTTTTAAACAAACGGCAGTGCTGGATACCTGTCTCCATATGGATCCTATTAAAACCTCACTCAGCCATCTGTAGCCTAACCATGCTGTGATATCTCCAAACCGCTTCCCTCAGCTCTACTCTAGCTTGGCAGCCGAGCTCCGCCGTTATCCCTTCGCAGTTTAGATTGTATGCAGAGAGGTGCTGCTTGTTACTATCGCAACACTTCTGTGTCCCGTATGAATTTTGATTAGCTTGGGAAGGAACTGTACATTTACATGTCAGGTTTAAAGGATTATGGCGGGTGCTTGGTTCCTGCCTTCAACCATAATCTAGTTTTGCCATTTATAGAACACGACCTGCTGCTCGCTCCATACTGCTCTTAATGCTTGCCAGTATCTTACGAGAGCAGTCATGTATGAAGCACTGCTGATACGGACATGCCGTTTTTCTCTCTGTGCATCTGTGTGTATTTTTGTTTTATGTATTTATTTATTTTTGAGCCTAAAGGCCTATACTGTACATGTCAAAGTGTATTGAAACTCCATCGGTTGCAGTTCAAGACAGAGCGCCCCCCGATGGTGGATTATTTGTGTAACCTAAAGTCTATTCAAATGCCCAGATGTGCTTTTAAAACATTTAGGGGAGACCGCAATGTCTTGTAACATGTTTTGTTTCAACATCTGCAACTCCTCTGACTCCATGCCTTAGACTTTGATATAGTAAAATATCAAAAATTTGGCTAGAATCAAATGTTTTTATGTTTGGCTGTATGTATTTGATCTAAAATACAGTAAAATATTTTGAAATATTATTAGAATAAAACATTTTTAAAATTTGTAGTTTATTCCTGTGATGGCAAAGCCGAATTTTCAGCAGCCATTACCCCAGTCTTCAGTGTCACATTATCCTTCAGAATATATATAAATATATATATTTCCTCACAAACGTTTTGTCTAAAGTAGATTATTTCTGGTAATTTGCACCATAACACTGAAATAGGAAAACATCAAATTTCTTGTTGTTTCCTATTAAATATTAAATTAATGACTGTTATTTATAGCTAAGGAATCAAGAACTCATTAGTTCAAATCAGAAATGTGGAACAAAGTTGTCGTACAGTACTTACGTGCCAATTAAATGACGACAATGCGTTGAAGATGGGTTTTTTTTGAGGATCGTAATTGAAAACCACTGCAATCGGCACATTTATCAAAAGCGAGATTTTAGGTTTGTTCATCTCTGAGAATAGGCTGGATTTAGAAATTAATTAGCACTCTATTATTTTCTGGACTGCAGACTGCTGTGAGACTAGAGCAAAGAAAAGGTCTGTGGCTGAATCTCCTATGCATGAGAGAGAGAGAGACAGAGACAGACACAGAGAGAGAGAGAGAGAGAGACTGGGGCAGTCCAGGGCTTGAAGCGGACTATACTTGTGGCCAAATTGTGTCTCTCTGTGAGAACTCTGCTTTTACTGGCCTGTCCAGGCCATTGCAGTAGGCTTTATCTGTAGGTGCTCTGAACACTTTGGGCTGGAGAAAAAGATTTGCAGCTGTGGATAACACCTTGAGCGTTTTCTGCTTTTGCTTTGTGCTTGGCCTAGTTACCTTTGAGTTGGCTTAGATTATATTGTAGAGAATGTGCAGAGAACTCATCTATAAATGTATTTAACTTTTATTTAACTTTTAAAACATTTCAGATGGTTGTTCTGCACAAAGTGTGTCTTGGTTAATTAATTATTGGCTTTATTTTTAAACAGCAGTTGTTCAGAACATTCAATGTTAACAACTTAATTTTCTTAGTCAATTTACATCTTTTGAAACTGCATAATTTTTCTTTACTGTAAACACGAAAATTTAATTAAAAAGCAATTTTGCCAAAAGTTGCAGTTTAATTGCAAATGAAGTTAGGTAAGAATTGTTTTATTAAATTTACTTGGCTTTAGCCCAATCCTGTCTAAATCTGTTTGAAAACAATATTAAGCAGCACAACAGTTTCATCACTCAGCATAATAATAAATAATAAATCAGCATATTAGAATGATTTCTGAGGGATCATGTGACACTGAAGACTGGAGTATTGATGCTGAAAATTCAGCGCTGCATCACAGAAATAAATTATATTTTAAAGTATATTAACATAGCAAACCAATATTAGAAATTGCAATAAGATTTCACAATATTACTGTTTTCCTGTATTTTTGATCGAATAAATTAATGAGCAGAAGAGACTTTAAAACATTAAAAATCTTACTGATCCCAAACTTTTGAGCGGCAGTGTATAAATATGTATATGTATAAATATGTATATGGGTACATGGGTACACAAGTAGTATGGAAGATGGAAAATTAGATTCCTGATCATCATTTAATGGCGTGTATGTTCATGGGAGATTATGTCAGGGGATACACGATGATGAATGGTTTATATCTGCACCATCCTACACTGTCTTTAATCACCGCATACAAGAAGAAGATCTCAGCGCTCATTGAAACTTAAATGTCTGTGCATTTCCTCCCAGCATCGTTCTCCAACTGCTCAGGGCATATTTTCATCTGGACTATATTGGATACACTCTTCCTCTAATTATGTTTCAAGTAAAAAAAATAACATAAGGGATTTGGATTTATTTCTTCACTGAGAGCTGCTTATTAAGTTCACATTATAGACGCATGAAGAAGGTAAATGAATGTGTGAAGTTTTATTGCGTCAGTATTTTATTCATTGTCCTCGAGCACATCATTAGCACAATATATCACTGCAGAACACTGTGTTTGTCGAAGTGGGCAAAGCTGCTGAGGAACTTATTTACCCCAGAATGCCTCTGCTGCGCACTGTCGAAAATGGCAGAAAATTTACTCTATAGAATGGGCAAGGGCAAATTATACAAGGTCCTGTAAGGGTCTGGAGCACAAGCTTCACTGGAGGCCTTGTTTTAAATAGCTTCTGCCTGAAATATTCAGAACAGTCAATTATCTTGGTTTGTCATTCACCTTTTTATTCTCAAACAAAGAATTGCTTTCACTTGGTTCAATTTGGACCTAACTATGCTAAACAATGGCCGATAATATTTTAAATAAATATTTTGATGTTTGTTTGTTAAAACAAATTGTTGTATTTTTTTAATCACAGCCTTCTTTAATGACCACATAATGATAAAAAAATAAAATAAAAAATAAAATAAAATCACAATTGTTTTTGTTTTATATTAGGGCTGTCACAATATCAGATTTTCATTATACTACAGTAAAAAAAATATTAATCTGTATAATTTATAAAAAAATAATGCTAACTGTTTATTTTGTTTTCTTTTTTTATTTACACAAAAAATCTGAGTATATGAAGGCAGAGAGAGTGCTTTTGTAATCATAGCTGTACAAAGATGTACAAAAAGAAGTTGATTGGCATACATTTCTCTTAAAACCGATTCAGCATTACATTTGGATCTCATTATTCTAAACTATGGCCAATAGTATTTTTTAAAATATGTATTTAAAAAAAAAAAAAAATCATATTTTTATACTAGGTTTTATACTAGGGCTATCACAATATCAGCTTTTCACTACACAATTATCGTAGCCAAAAAAAAAAAAAAACTAATTTGCAGAATATTTTAAAATAATGCTATCAGTAAAATCTTTAACTTTGTTTATTTTGTGTTTTCTTTTTCTACTCGCACTAAAAATATGTACTGTACAAACATGTACAAAAAGAAGTTGATGAATTTCCCTTACAACAAATTCAGCATTACATTTGTACCTCACTATTCTAAACAATGGCCAATAGTATTTTTTTTTTAAATATGTATTTTGAATATTTTAATCATATTTTAATGTTTTTTAACAATGTATTTATTTTATGCATTTATTTTTGCATTTGTAATCACATTTGACATCATTTAAGTCTGAAGCCTCTGTAATGACCAATTAATGAGCAATTACATAGCACATATGAAAAATAAAGAAGCAGTTGCACAATATTACAAATAAACATAATACAGTTGAAATTACTTTAGTGTACCATGACCAATATAAGACATTAAACAGGGTGTTCAGAAGGTGTTAATGGTGCATTGGAGTGAGGAACATTTCTCATTTCTTAATTTATTTCACATTCTGCCAACAGTCACCGGGATACATTTGAGCGCCATTCGTCTATCTATCTCAATTTTACATCTGTAGTGGCTTGTTTCTGCATTTATCTCTGCTTGAAGCCCGCTGGAAGTCAGAGGCCCCATCGGCCCCAGTCCATAATCTGTCCTTGAGAACCAGCTGAGGGTCTCTGAGGGAATGAGCAAAATAAAGGCAATCATTTGAAATTTGAAAAGAACGTCCCTCTTTGATACAACATGATTTGATCAATTTTGCATATTCCCATCATGGGAAATGAAGCTGCCTGCACGCTTCCAAGAACAGTACTCTCGTGACAAGAAGGGCGCCTGTGTGCTGCCTTCCTATAGTTAGATTCGTGGTCATCCTCCACTCAGCACTGCTAATTGATGCAGCATCCTGCTGACTGTTACCTGATCGTGAGAGTGTGTGTGTGTTCACATGTGTCCAGGCTCGGCCTGGCTCTGTGCCCAGAGATGAGACTGCATATCCATCACTACTCTATAGTGAGCGGCTGTGGCCAGCTGAGAGACCAGCTCTGCACCTCTCCTCCCCTCCCCCTCCAGCCAGTGGACAGATTCAGGACACCTCAGGTTCATTAGTCACACCAAAGTAGGGCAGGTGCGGTGCGAGTTGCCTCTCCTGGATCTATCAGAGGCTCGGGGTGAGGCGTGATGCACTCATACGCCACAAGGGCCACTTCTGTATAGGCCAGGGTCTTTCCTGCTCTCTAGTTTAATGTGATGGGACCCCACTAGATAAGCGTTGGGGTTCTTCTGCCGCGTGCTGTGAATATATCAGCTCTCAGATACTGAGGGCCAAAGCCCTCTGAATCTCATACAACAATTTACTGCAGCGTTAATGAAAATAGCTAAAGGATAAATATTAATGAACAAGTCCTTTGCAATCTGCACATTCACAAATGCCTCAAGGTGCATAGTTGCAATGTTTTGCCGACAAACACAGACAATTTAAATGCAGAACAGGAAAATCTGATAAGAATATATTGTCTTTGTTTTTAACGTGGAGTGTCTTTAATGGGACGAGCCACACTTACTACACTGAATAATCCAGTGTGAATCTTTGGGTTGACAGCGATTTTATTTTTTGTAAATTTAGAAGGATTCAGTATAATTAATTACTACAGTTTCAGATGTTTCACATTTTAAAATGCGTTTATTAATTTTTATAGATTTTACAGAGAAGTATTAATTAAAACACATAAATTACAATAACAGTACATTTTAAATTTTCTTAGGTTTATTAGTTTCTTGTGGTATTATCCTACGTGTTTGTATTGTTTATTAGAATTAGAATTTATTCTTACTTATAAAGTATTTTTTACTGGCTGTTGTTGAATTTGGTTTATAATTTTAAGCCAGTATAACAATGACTTTATAATATTTTCTATTATAATGTGTTTTGGTAACACTTTAGTATGGGACCAGTTGTCACTATTAATAATGGCTTATTAGCATGCCAATTATTAACATATTGGCTGTTTATTAGTACTTATAAAGCAATATTCTGCATGACCATATTCTACATTCCTAATCCTAACCCAATACCTAAACTTAACGACTACCTTACTAACTATTAATAAACAGCAAATAAGCAATTTACTGAGGCAAAAGTCATAGTTAAATGTTAATGGCAAGAATTGGACCTTAAAATAAAGTGTGACCATATTTTCTACCATTTTCTATTTCATGCTTTCTATTAAAAACTTTTGGCCTTTTCTAACACACATTGTCAGTTTTAAATTCAATTTGAATATATTTTTCAGTAAGAGGTCTATATTTAAAAGCACTTTGCAATTTTTTTTTCCTCCCACTTAATTAAATTTTCTTTCTTTTCAATGGAATCACTTCTAATTAATGTCACTGCTGCAGTTAGGTTGAATTGCTGTTCTTTTATATTTATATTAGATATTTTGTCTTTTGTAACGACACAATGTGTAGTTAGGATTCTCTTTACATAAAATAGTCTCATCAAGAACAAAAAAAAAAAAAAGCATTGGATACTGGAATCGGGTAACCCCTAAAATTGATTTAACCGGAAACAGTAGGATCAGTGTATTCGTGGAGAAGTGCATGCAGATGCAAGAGGGACACCTGTCCTCATTTCTTTTTCACTCTCCTGCACCTCTCAATGGTCTGTCAGTAGATACAAATGAGGTAATTAATAAGGGTTGTGTGTTAAGGCGAACTGACATATGTGTGTGTAGCCAGCAGCAGGGGCCCTGACTGTAGAGCCCTCAAGGTGAGTTTGATATTAGACGGGCGTCCACAGGGCCAGCCTTCTCTTCACTCACAGTCATCTGACAGTGAGTGACATTTGACAACTTTGCTCAGGAGAGCTGCGAAGGACAGAGTGTTCTGTTCTCTGCTTTCCTATACTGAGCTGATTATAGAGCATTTGGCACCATGCAAATGATTGATGATTTGGAATGTTTCCAGATTTTGGTCGATATTGCACTATTGCGTGTTATTTTGCTTAATGGAAACTTTATACCAGCTCTTTGGAATTTTTTTTTTTTATGAAAATAATTTAATAAAATGTTCTTAAACTAATTTGGCTGAAGTTTTTTGAGCTCATTGAATACCATAATGATAGGTAAAACTGCTAAAATTAAATCTGGAAACTTTTCAAAATGTTCCCCCATTGCAGCTGAACAGGAAGGAGAACTTCCTTCAGAACTGCCACAGGAAGAGAAAACAATCCCAGAGAGTCTGAGTTTAGGGTGCATTTTAAAGATGCATTTTCGTCCAGTCAGTGTAGGCTTTGTGATGGCCCCAAGGCCCTTAAAGAGAGAGAAATAGCGAATGAGTGTGTGTCTGACGCGGATGTAGGATGTACTGGTGTGAGAAACTAGGTGCTGTGAAGTAGGCAAGCCCTCCAGCAGTCCGTGTACTACTGATAAGAGATGAGGGCCTCAGGGAAATGTAGTGGGTCAGACAACAGTTTTCACAGGTGTTTTAGGGGAGAAAAGCACAAGCCCACACTCCAGTAATGCTCACCATCAAGAGGCTTTTATTCAATCCCGTATCCAAACACAGCACTCATCCAAAAAACATTGGTAAATAGAGATGGTACTGAGAACATTTATCTTTCTTCATTAAATATTCAGACTTCAATTGCCTCATTAAAAAATAATTACAGTTGCCTGCTTTGGTAAACTTGAAAAACTTCCACTTTGAGGAAGAAGATTTGAAGAGTAAAGGCTGATGATTTTGTGAAACTTTCAATTAGGCAGTATCACACCAGCGAGCTGTTGCATTCAATACCTCAATACACTTTGATATTCAATACTTAATATGAATGTTATTTGCAAAAATCTGAATCAGAGGAATGGCTTGGAATTTGAGTGTGAATTTGAACTGAACTGGCTTGCTGGGAAGTTGAATTAGAATAACATTAAAAGGATTCGACTGAATAGAGTGCATCAGTGGCCAGTCATTTTCATTTATTTATTTATTTTTCCCCATAGGTGTTAAAAATAATAAAAGCCATGAGCTACCAGCTATGAGGTGAATTGCAACACTGCAAACTTTGATTTGAAACAAAAAAAAAATAAAAATATATTTGAAAATCTGTCAAAAACACAAAGGTGCAAGTAATAGCTTCATGAGGAAAAACAACAATCTTATGAAGCAGTGTGAAATAAAAATTAAATGAATGGATTAATATAAAAATATGTATTTAAACATGCTGATTCTCTGATTGGTCAGATTTCTTTGCAGAAAGATGCTGTTGAACACAATTATTTAAGAAATAAGTTGAAAAGGCTTTAAAAAAAAGCATATACCATTGATTAAGTAGCTGTTGTTATAAGTTCTCATTAAAAATGAATTCCCTGTGGAAAAATATGAATGGTATTTTTACTTCTGGAGCCCAACAGTTGCACCATTGTAATTCAAAGAAAGTCATCACGGGTAATGCATTCTGGGGAATAAAGTGTTTTTCCACCCTGTCCACAAAAATTATGATAATGTATAAACAAAATACTTTTTTTTTTTATAGTAGACAATTGAACTTTAAGTTTTAAAAAATGACAGTGCTGTCATTTAAGGCATTCTCAATTCAGTTCTGCCGCACAACTCTGGGTTTGATGTGTGCGAATGTGAAACTTGTATACAGTTCAATAAACAAGAAGT
Source organism: Barbus barbus (assembly GCF_936440315.1). Lineage (NCBI taxonomy): Eukaryota > Metazoa > Chordata > Actinopteri > Cypriniformes > Cyprinidae > Barbus > Barbus barbus. The sequence goes on along the minus strand of NC_136757.1, from coordinate 15,280,522 downwards.
TATTACTGAATCATTTGCATTTGCACAAAATTGGCCAATTAATTGGTATACTCCACTCTGCTTCCACTCTCAGTGAATGGGAATAATGCAAACAGTGAAATCTCCCAGTGCTATTGGACTAAACATCAGCACTTTTGAAATACTGTTCTGCCAATCAAATTAGAGGAACCATAACTGTTCTCTAATTTGCAGTTTAGTCATGCAAATATTGTTTTTGCTGCACATTTTAATTGAAATTCTCCATTTTCTCTATGGATTCTTCTCACTTAGGCCCAGATGTTGGATTAAGTTCTGTTAGTGTGATACAACTTCCTCTGCCATGTCAGCGCAGGTGACTTATTTGGCTCGAGGATGAGTGTCCTCGTATACTTTTCACACCTGACATAAAATTCTGAGACTGGGCCACTGCAGAACAGGTCATCACATCGATTTTAGCTCGAGTCTTCAGCCCAGCTCGGCATTAGCAGCCATGAGAGGATGACAGTTCACCTCTCCACAGTGTGACAAATGGATGCCAGTGGAAGAGATACAGAAAACAATACAGCCCGAGGGCTCTCAGACCTTTGGCACCGTGAATCATGTTCAGCCTCCACGCCACCATCGCCCCAGATGGAGTGAAAATTATGCATCATGCCAGGTTGCTTATGGACTACTCGGCTCAGAAAGCCTTACAAAGAGTGTTATTTTTGTCCATCGCGCTCAGGGACTGCAAATCTCTGTGAATGTTTTGGTGTGGAGAGGCTGCTTGAGTAAAACCAACTGAAGCATAAAGTGCTGGTAGGTTTCTTCCATTGCTTTGTGTGTTTCGTCATGTTGATTCAAAGTCAGCTCATGACACTTAAGTTGTGTGACACGTTGTTGTGGAAAGCCACACACAAACTTACTTCATGGAGCTGACGGTCCTTAAACAGGCAGCTGCTGCTTTACGATGACACCCAGGCAGCTGCAACAATCTCATCAGCTTTTGAAGACATCTGCCACCTTATCTGATAGAAACTCAATTTATGAATTTTTTTGTCTCCTTCCTCCCTTCATCTCTTTCGCTCTCACTTGGATTTTTTCTTCCTCATCTTGATATATATTTCCAGTTATTGTTTATCCAGGTCCTGTGCTGTCAGAGAGAACAAGACGAGAACTGTAAAGAATCTTATCTTCCCTAAAGCTGACAGCTGTTGGAGGGGCTCAATAGGGGGGAAAGCCTTTGAAGTGTGTTCAGTTACTCCACAAATCAAATCCAGCCTCCATCATGCCTCATCATCTAGAAACAAGGCTTGCACGAAACTCGCTGAACGGAGCACCCCACCCCGCGCACCCGCTCTAACGTTGTCTTTCAACTCCTCTTGTTTCTCCTTCACATCTTCACTGTCTTCGTTTTTTTCTTCTTCTCTGTGCCGCCATCCATTTAGTTATTATATTTTTCAGGAGTCTCTTTAGCAGGCCTCAAATATCGATCAGTCTTTCTCAATCGATCACTGTTTCAGCACACATAAACGTATGGTCTCTTTCTGTAGCTGACATTTTCTTTCTCTTAATCCCTCCGCAGAGGAGCAGCACTGTTCGGATTGCTCTGCTAATCGTCTGCCGAACGAATTAGTCGGTTAGTGAGTTCAACTAGGTTATCTAGATTTTCTTGTTTGTTTGTTTTTGGCAAGGGGATGAGCAAGGATTCGCAACTTCTCAGAGGGGAAGTTTAGCATGCTGAGAGCGCCTTATGCTTTAATGTGCTGTCAAAAGGCCTGTCAAAAAGCTTATGTAACAAATCTATTAACTTGAACAATAACTTTCAGGGCAGTTACTGTCGGAATTCAGATTTATTTGTGCTGCATTTGTGCTATCATGCATTATCTGTAGGTCTTTTTTTTTGTATGAATGTTGATGGTTTTGTACAAGGTTGTGTTTAGTCTGTATTATCTGTCAATACTTGCAATTTTCAGATTCAGACTGCTCTGTTTGTAATAGAGATACGCAGTTTATCACAACCATATCGATTAATGCTACCTGGTCTCATGGCATAAACGTACCTGGGGGCACTTTTTAGCGAGATGCGAAATATTCTCAGAAATTAAGTACCAATAAGTATATATCACTGCAGTTTCCAAAAGAAATGAACACTAGAGGCAGTAAAACTCAGACGCCTTTTATTCCTTTTCACACAAATTTAGAGTTTCGATTAAGCGTAATTTTCTTACAATCACTCGAAGTATATCATGTTATGACTTCAAAACAATATTAATATGCAGGGAGATTTGAAAACTGATGCTTTTGAACGTTAGCATCACACATATCCAGCTTCATATCTACGGGTTTTCATAGACGGTAGGTTTGTTCGGTAGCTCACGGAGTGCAGAGATGTACTTGAGAGGTGAGGAGCTCCAGTTTGAATCCCATGTAACTACGGTTCGACCTAACAGTTCAAATCTACATATCAGGAAGTTCAGTTAGCATGGTTGCATCAACAAATGCATTTTATATCAGTTTTGCATTAGGTTTAGGATTGGGTTTGCTGTAGGGCATATTTCCAACACGATAAAGCATTCATTTTTAGCGACGGTCCCTGGGTATTTGAATTCTGAACCACCGCAATACGTACCTGAAGCAACGTAATAAAAACACAGCAATACGTACCTATATCAACGAAATAAAAACGTGCCAGGGTTTACGTGTTGAACCCGTGTTTTAGTGCCCAGTGGACATTTCTCTTTGAAACTGCGGCGAAACGTGCAATAAAGGTACGTAAAAACGGTCTCGCTAAAAATTGCCCCCAGGTACGTTTATGCCATGAGACCAGGTTGGAGTAAGGGCTGATAATATGTATGTGCAGCTCATTTCCTGGAATTTTTACATTTACATTGCATTTGCTGTTATTTAATGCTCACTTAAATTGAATAAAAAATATATATTATTCAATAACATAATAATTATTTAATAACATAACATTTATATTTTGGATTACATCAAACAATGTAATCTTTAATATATCTCGAAGAAAATGTCCATTTATCAAATTTTTGTATCAGTGTGTATCAGTTTGTCAATATTCACTTGAATTAAAATTTTTATTTTAAATTTGTAATTGTTAGTCCATATACACTGTTCAAAAGTTTGGGGTCAGTAAGATGGTTTTCTTTTTTTTCTTTTTTTTAATGCATACATTCATTCAAATTCAAATTTCTAATTTGATTATTCAAAACCATAAATACATTCATGATGTTACAGAAAATGTATGTTTTAAATAAATGCTTTTGAAATGTGCATTTATCAAAGAATCCTGAAAATTTAAATATTTAGCAGCACGCCTGTTTTCAAGATGGATACTAAGAAAAAATGTTTCTTGATCACCAAATCAGCATATTAGAATTATTTTAGATGGATCACGTGACACTGAATACTGGAGTAATGGCTGCTGAGAATTCAATAAAATAAAATTCAATATAAATATTACCACATTCATTAAAAAAAAATTACATTTTAAGTTATATTAAAATAGACCACATTTAAAATTTAATGACATTTCAATATATACTGTTTTACTAAAGTAGATGCAGCCTGAAGTAGATGCAGCCTTAGTGAGCCTGAGACTTTTTTTTTAGTTAAATATGTTATCGACCTCAAAATTTGAGTGTTAGTGTACACTAGCCGATGGATATTAATGGATGTTGTTGTGTCTAATATAATAAAGAATCTTCCTTGCTTATCTACACATTCATTCATCCTGGAAACCAATATATTACCGCTATTACTTTTCACTTCCACGCTCTTTACTACAACATCAAATCAGAACTATATCATGTAGACAGCTCCACTGACTTTAATAATTCATTTGTTTTAAATTATGAAAATATGTCTTTTTTGCACATCCGTACAGAGCTCATATGTCACAGCATGGCACGAGGTGCTGAGGCAGAGTGGCAGTTGTGGTAGCCCATGAGCCCATTAAAAGTATTCAGGGGCGGTTTGTAATCAGCCGCTGGCGAGGAGGACAGCCATTTGTCTTTAAGCACCCTCAGACTGTGGCACTTCATCCTCTCTCGCTTTCTCTTCTCTCTCTCTTTCTGAAAGCCACTCTTCATCATCTTAACTTAGGTTCAGATGGATGGAGTTTCAGGAAGTGCGTGCAGACAACATGCTTCTCTGCCCCTCATTGGCTGAATATAAAGCCTAGCATCTGGGAGACAGAGACAAAAGATAGCAGCATGCTGTGCTCCCAAATGCGCTTAATTGTTTACCCTCACTTTGTTGTTGTCTGATTACAAAGGTGTGATTCGGTATATTTAACAAGTTTTATTTGGAAAGATGAAAAGATGAGCGTGCTCTTCAAAATACGGTGTCGCCACACAAAAAGTTTAAACTCTTGTGTTCCTTTTTTGTCATGTTTATTTGAGAAAACCTCTGCGTCTGTGAAGCAAGAGATTCATTCATTTTGTCTGTTTATTTTACATGATTCCAGAGGAAATAAACAAACAACAAAGAAATACATCTTGTCTGTCGAGATTCTGATGAGAAGTATCGCAGAATTGTTTTCCCTCCCCAAACATATTATTATTTCTGAGAATATGAAAGTGAGCCGTGCTTGCTTGAGTGGATTTTTTTATGTAATACATAACCAGATATCTGTATGCTGCTCTCAGTTATCAGTCCAGTACTATACATAATACACAAGGATTATTGTCCATTGCCTACGGCTTAGACAGCGTGCCTCTTCGCTTGTAGGTGTGCTGAAGTGTGGAAAATGAGTAGGCTGAATCCTGCTACTTCCAGCCTACTGCATATAATCAGCCGAAGGGCTTTTAACAGAAGCGTGCCATTAGCACAGGACCAGCTTCTTCACAAGCTAATAAAGACCCAAATGGATTACGACCGTTAAATCAGTCTGATTTACTCTTTTACTGGTTGCTGTTTTTCCACCGAATGACTCTGTAGTTGTGTGTGCGTGTGGGTGTGTGCGCATGCGTTTGTGTGTGTGTGCACACACATTTCTGGCCTTTTTCCAGTGCAGGTACCAAACTTGTCCCTCTCTCTGTCAACATCTGATGCATTTATGTCTGCTAGCGCCTGAATTTGTACTGTGAATGCCGCAGAGCGCGTACTTGAGAGGACACAGACATTGTAAATCTGAGCTGCGGCCCCCAAACACCCGCTGCCTAGCATGGTATCTGTGAAGAGAGGCCCAGCGGATGAATGCTTAAAATGACAGGTTATGTGAAAAGGTGTGTGTGTGTGTGTGTGTGTGTGTGTGTTTTTTATTTATTTTATTTGATTTTTTTGGTGCAAATATGTAGATCTGAATATTGGAATAAGTGAATAAACAGAACTACAAAGTAGTCATTATTTGTAAATCTCAAGTGCTGTTTAATAATAGAAAAAATCTCAACTATTAGGCCCAATGTTGTTCATAGTTCAAAGAATAGTTCAAAAGTGAAATAGATCAACAGAAGCATAAGTAGCATGGGTGTAATTGTATGGGTCAAAATTATCGATTTTTCTTTTATGCCAAAAATCATTAGACTATTAAGTAAAGATCATGTTCCATGAAGATATTTTGTAAATTTCCTACCGTAAACATCAAAACTTTTTTTTTAAATTTTTGATTAGTAATATGCAATACTAAGGACATAATTTGGACAACTTTACAGGCGATTTTCTCATTATTTAAATTTTTTTGCACCCTCATATTCCAGATTTTCAAATAGTTGTGTCTTGGCTAAATAGTGTCCTATCCGAACAAACCATACATCAATGGAAAGCTTATTTATTCAGATTTCAGATTTATTCCGCTTTTTATAATTCAATCATCTCAATTCCAAAAATGTGACCCTTATGACTGGTTTTGTGGTCCAGGATCACATATGATCTGTAACTGAAAGAATACCTACCAGTTAACATTAAGGAAAATGTCCTGTTGTTATATAATTCCGTGGTTTAACAATAGAAAGCTTGTTTGACTGTTGCTGTAAAAAACAGTTTGAACCAGTTATTGGGTTTGGTTGTGCTATGTTTGAACTAGAACTGCAGAATGGATTGTTTCTGCGCTTATTTTAAAGAAATAATGTTGCATCTTGGCATTACTTGCAAGTGTACAGTAGTACAAAAGACATTTCACACAATAAATGATCAAATAGGTTTAGCACACATGAGATGCATGTCTTTTCTCACCTGCATTGGCATGTGCATTTCTCAACTCCTCGCACAGATTATTCCCCATAATGTACGAATTCAGTTACAGCCTCTATTTTAAATTCAATTTCACGTCACAGTTGAAGTTCCCACATTAGCCACATCACACTTAATTAGGTTTCCTCACTTTGTGAAATGCCGATTAACATCAAATATTACTTTCTGGCTGCCAGCTCACGTCGAGTTACAGCACGAATCAAACAATCACTCTTTTATGCAGCTAATTTCTTTCATGCGCAATATTTCCCCTGCACCCATTCAGCATTGTGAGTAATAGAAGGCCGGTTATGTAAGGAGGAGGCAGTGTTGTGTGCAAAATGAACAGGTGGCTCAAGCTCCTCAGCACAGACTTTTTCTCGTGCCACCTCCCCACAATGTGTGCCTTTGGCCTCCTCTTCCTAAAAAGGCAAAGTTCCAGTTGGTCTGGAAACAATTAGAAAAGGTTCTAGACGGCCAAGGAATCTTTGTCACAATGTTAGCAAATTAAGTGGCTTCATTTTCTCTCACTTTCCCATCTTTTGTTTCAACAGGCAATCCATCCATGTCGACCCACAGGCCAAAACAGCAACATTCCCAGCAGCAGCCTCACAAGGGAGCGAAGGCCGGCACGAACGTCCGCTGCGGACCAGCACGGTCGGCCTTGTGAAGAGAGGGCTTGCAGCAATGGCGAAGTAGGATTGAGGGAGCCGCTACGGAGAGCTGAAGTTGGGCAGTCCGTGTCTGAGGTATCCGGGCCCCGCAAGACGGAGCACACGGGGCCATCTCAGATCCCTCGCGCCGTGGCCGGCAGCAGCGTGAGCCTCCCCAGCAAAGCCAGTCCCTCACGCAGCCTGTCCTCGGACAGCGAACGGGGGCCACGGAGCGAGCGATGCCCTATTCCCAGGCTTCAGTCGTCCTTTACCGGCCGTCTGGGTCAACCGCCCCGTGGGCCTCTGTCTTTACACATGTACAGCCGAAAGAATATCTTTCTGCAGCACTCGCTCCATACAGCCGAACTGCAGGCTCTCGCTCAGCAGGACGGTTGAAAACACACACACACAAACCGAACACTGACACATGCCTCAGATGGATACGAGTTCCTCAGTGACCGCGAGTACCTTCAGACCCACATGTACTCAGTTACATTTAAGGCTATATTTCCTCTCAAACCTCAACCGAACTTTGACCGCACACAGAGACTCTTCTTATTCTTCGTGGAGTTAAAGTAATCATCTATATTAAGTGTCAGAACCAATCCGTCATCTGCACTACTTAAGCCTTTTAGAAGAAATATTATATGCTGCTCCGATAAGTTCTTTAGATTGACGGTCCATCAATGTGAGAGATTCACTCGCTACACTATCACATTGTACAGTTCTGCTGAAATGCTAGAGGATGTCGACATTTTGCATTCCATTATATCATTAAAAGAAATACAGGGTCCAACATTAACACTTGCCAAGACTCAAATTCAAGTAAAAAAATTGGTTTTGGCAAGTTGATCTAAGTATTTGCCCAGTAACTGTATTAGGAACTCTTAACATTATGTGGTTTATATTGAATTGTATGAATGATAATCTGACCTTTGCTGTTGCAAGTGATCAATTAAATTTCGGACATAAGAATGGTATATTAAAACCAAAAGTTTGTGTTTCTCCAGATCTCCATTTGGTGACAAATTACCGTTCAAATGTTTGGGGTCAGGAACATTTTTTCAATGTTTCTGGTTGCTTATGCTCACCAAGGCTTTTTATGTAATTAAGAGTATGATGAATAATAATATTTTAAAATATTATAATTTAAAATAACTTTAATATATTTTAAAAAGTAATTTATTCTTGTTATGGCAAAACAGAATTTTCAGCAGCCATTACTCCAGGTTTCAGTGTCACATGATCCTTCAAAAAAAATAAAAATAAATCTAATTTGCTGCTGTAGTAACATTTATTTTCAAGGTTGACTGTTGTGCTGCCTAATATTTTTTTTTGTGGAAACCGTGGTATGTTTTTTTTTTTTTTTTTTCCAGGAATTTTTTAATGAATTGAAAATTTGGAAGAACAACATTTATTTGAAATAGAAATCCTTTGTAATATTATAAATGTGTGCACTGTCACTTTTTAATAAATCAACTGAATGCATCCTTGCTGAATAAAAATATCATCTTTAAAATCTCTTTAAAAAAAAAAACGTACTGTCCCCAAACATTTGAATGGTATATGTGAAGGCCATAATCCAATTATTGTGAACAAAATTGTTTTTATGAAAGATGCGAGGAACTGGCACATGCGACTGAGGGGAAAAAAAGGCTAATTTTGTGCTGATCATAAAACTACAGCTTCAAGATGACAAATTTTTGGCCGGTTTCTCAATTCAACAAAAATGTTTTGTGCCAAAAAGTTAATTTTGGACCCTGTAGAACCTTTATTAAAGTTTTCAAAACCTTTTTAACTCCAAGTCTTAGCCTATACTCACAACTATAGACTTGCTTATTAGATTAAGCCCAATCAGTAGTGACGTTTATAATAGTAGGCCACACAAGTAGTCTAGCACGTTGTTTTGCACCAGGAAACATGACACTGAAGAACCATGCATATATTGCCAAATCAATCCTCAGTCGAAGAGAGGGCATTGAAACTCTTGCTGCCGGTAAGAATAGCCCATGTGTTGTCTGACTCCGTTTAGGGAGTTTAACACTCAATAGCCTCTTCTAATTGCAAGCTACCCTTTCTCTTTTTTCATTTTTCTTTTGCTGCAAACAAAAATCAAAGCTTTTTTCACACTGAATCTAAGTTAAAAAAGGTTTGACAGCCCTTGTGGAAGGACTCATTGAGAGCCTTGAGTCGTAAACACTTAAGACCTCAAGGCAGCTGAACTTCAAGAAAGAAATGCCCTTCATCAATCAAAGAAGTAGAACCCTCTTTGCAGAGAAATACATTATTGCATTTGACATAGGTGAGACTTTGAATTTTCATTAAAATTAGATGGCAACTAAATTTAATTGAACATGTCAGTAACTTCAGTAAGTTGAAAGCTGCCATGGACTGCCTCATACAGTGCACAAGACAGGCGGTTGAAACGAGGAATGGCCTCATTTTGGCAGCGTTGGGAGAACGCTGGCCTAACGTTGGGACAGTGATGACCCGGCTTTGCGGATCAGGAGCTCAAGCAAGGACGCATGGAGGAGAAGGAAACCCTGAAGAAACGCAGTCCCATCCATCCATCAGGTCTGCTCCCTGAGGTCCAGTGCTCCAATTTCAGCAATCTGTTGGGAGCACCATCGCTTCCTCTCTCTCTATCTCCTTCTCACTCCCAGACCTACTTCCAGCTCTCTGTGTGATCAGGCTCGGGGAGAGAAAGGCTTTAGCACGGTCTCACCACTACATGCTCCGATACTGAAATCACACTCCCTAAACTGGAACATGTTTGTTTTGTTACGGATCCAAAATCAAAATTTGTTAAGAGTCCAAAATTAACATTTGGTAAACAAATGTTAAATATGAGTAAAATTGGCTTTGATATGTACAGTAAATAAATTTATTGGAAACTGGTTATTAAGATTGGGCTTCTAAAATCAAAATTGGAATAAAAAAGTATATTATTATAATCTTATAAACATTTAGGGCCAGATTTACTAAACAGGGTGAATTAGCATGAGAGCGCAATTCCAAAACAGCGCCAAAGGGTGGACATTTCTGCGGGTGATTCATTGACCACGCGCAAATGAAAGAAAACAGAAGCAATATCTCTTTTATATCAACCAAACCAATATACCAAACGCAGCGCAAATTAGCGTAGTCACAAATAAGCAGAGCCGATGCTCATCAGGTGCAGGTGATCTACTTACGACACAGGCGCAAAATAGTTTGATGTGCTTTTTTTTGGTGTTAAATAATGGCGCAAATACCAGTAATTTGATGAGCGCAAATCTTTGTAAATCCTTTGCTTGATTCATTTTAATACTCTCCTCCTATAAATTTTGCGTCTGAAAGGGAAACTCCTACAAATGCATATTCAGTAAGATCAGATGCAAAAATAACTGTCCACACCTTTTCAGCGCTAATTATTCACTGTACATCTTTAGTAAGTCCTGACAGTACTATTTTAACGCCAAAAGACGTTTTGTGCTGGCGCAAGCTGTTAGTAAATCTGGCCCTTAATGTATACATTTTACATTACTGTTGATTTAATTCATGCTATTATTATTTTACTATTAATTAAAGTATACTTTGCACGTTGTTTTATACATATAAAAATAATATACAACTCTTTTTATTTAAAAAAAATAATAAATATACTCCATAAAACCATGGTCAGATTTATTGACCATTTTCACTATTTCTTTTTCCATTTTTAAATCTGTTTAATTCGTGCACCCATCAAGCGCAAGGCAAACAGTTAATTTTGGAGCTTGCTTAGGTATTTCAGAATGACCTCAGGAGAGCAGACTGCTGTTAGTCAGCCAATTTGAGACAATTCAGCTCTCGATAACTGTGGTCAGCAATACTGTTTAAATTCTGTGTGGGTGCCAGATTGTGACTGGTGAATGTTAAATGCGTGTTCCCAGAGGCAGGAATTGTCCTTGTTCCTTCCTGAGCCTGCCTTGTGTCTTTGACACATGACTTTAAACCACACGTTTGAGCCATTACGCTTTAAGGACAGACAATTAAACAGACTTGAATATGCGGGATCATGGGTAGAATCCGTGCAAAAGCGGGAACTCATGGATCTCGAGTGACTCGATCATTAACATGACTGTATGTGCCGTCACATTTCTGACTTCAGAATTCTTTATCGTTGAATAGATATTTATTTGGCCTTATTTATTATGTAATATTGTAAAATTATTATCAACTTGTTTGTCTGTATCAGTGCATATAAAATTGTCTTCGTTGCAGATGCTGTTGCTATGCGAAATCATCTCTTACATCATTTTGATTTTTCTACATTTCTGTCAGTATGTACAGGGTTTGCATAAAAATTGCACTTTTAAGAGATTTCAACCCTAATGAGATTTGAAATAACGTTTATCTGTATCTTTTCTCTCACTCGTGGTTTTCATTATGATGTTCTGATTTTCACTGAATGTAATATATTCATTCATTAAAGACTGATATTCAAAAAAGAAATGGTCTTGATACACGCAAGCCCTGTTTTTTGTTATTAATAGGATGGTTTCCACATTTAAGCTTTCCATGAACTGTTTTCCAGCACTGCTCCATCAGTACACCTGCTCCTTGATGTTTGATATTATTTTTAATGTTTGAGGAGGGTACACTGTAAGCAATGTTACTGTTTACAATCATCATCTCTGGAAACTAGGCAGGAAAATGCTATTGCTTTGATGGCCTGCAGCGGTCTGAAGTGAGCCTTTTCTCTGGCCTGCCCTTGCTTCTTGGTGAAAAGGTAAAATGGATGTCATCCTTCTCGAAACGTCCTCTGGAAACTGCTTATTGTGTTTCCTTTAGTGTATTGCATCAGACTACAAGGCTCAAAAGCCTGTGTGAACTTCACACGGACCCTGTCTAAATCACTTTTTCTCTCTGATTCACAGTCCACTTCAACTGGCCAGGTTTCACAGCACATATCGTTGCTACTCTTAGTCATCCATAGCAAGTTTTCTCCAGCTAAAAGGAGGGCAGAGGGAGACCGTCAACTTCTGGGCAAAAGTAATTGCACTGCTCTGCAGGGAGGAAAACCGGTACCGTAGAACTCTGGGAATGACAAGTGTTTGTTGTCTTGATGTGGCGGTGGGCTGACTTTGATGTACAGAGGTGTATTTCTCTGTCGCTGCTCATCTGTGTCTTCATAAATTTTATGTGGTTATGTATGACATCTGCGTGAAAAATTCTCAAGAATCTTCTCCAAAATTGTTTGTTTCCACTGTTGCCAGGGCTGATTCTCCACAGTTTTTTTTTTTTTTTTGAATTTATTTTTAAAATAATGTCTTGGTCGTTCAATCTTCATCTCCATAAGGTGTGACTTTGCGATATTTCATGTCATCATTTAGGGTGTTTTCATACCTTGGAGCGTTGATGGGGAAACCGGTGTTTTTTTTTTTGTATAGGTGTGTATGAACTCGGCAGTTAAATTTAGGTCAGCACCAGAACAAACATATAAATATATATATATTATGACTAAAGAACCATCCAATATCCCTTCCGATAAAGTGAAGTGATAAATTATATATACTGTTGACAACCATAAGTATATCTGATCTGTGGAGCAAACATGCCTCTTCTTTTAAAGAATCTCCTGAGAAAAGGTGCTCATCAATGCTATACTTTGTGATATATATATATATATAAAATTTGTTCAGTATTGGCAAGCATGTTTTCCCAGAAGATTTGTTAAAAGAAGTTTTCATTATAAATTACAGTGATGTGCAAACCCACACTACACTACTGTCCAAAACATTGGGGTTGTTAAGATTTTGTAATACTTTTGAAAGAAGTCTCTTATGCTCATCTCTTATGTTTTCTATTTTAATATTCTTAAACATGTCATTTATTCCTGTGATGGCAAAGCTGAATTTTTGTATCGTAACCAGGTTGTAAGTACTGATTCAAAATGCCAAAAGAAGAAACAGGAGCAAGAAAAAATTGAGAATAGGCAATTTACTGAAAACTGCATTTAAGCTCAGACAGGCTTCCATCAGCTGATCAAAAGTTTAAGAACTGAATTTGAAATAGAAATCTTTGTAACATTGTATGTATTTGGTGTAAATTAAAAAAAAAAAAATTAATGCATCCTTGCTGAATAAATGTATTCATTTCCTTTATAAAAAAATTATTTATATGGTCTATCTATGAACTATGAACGCAAACTGAACTAAGAGAAAATGCAGGTTTATAACAACAAACAACAGGTCTGAAAATGTCCTTACTCAACCTAATACTTTCTTTTATGAAATTCAAAAGGATGTACTGAGAACAATATACTGGTCAAATTTTTTTCATGTAATGAAAGTGAAAGAGTCTTAAAAAAGGTTTAATTTGTCCCTCACTGTCCGTATCTATCTGAATATGTCAGTTTGTCACCGATGCTGTAACATCGTCCCGCATTCATGTTCATTGTGTGGAAAAGAGCAACCTACATTCCTTGCGATTTCTCCTTTTGTATTCAACGCAAGCAAGAACGTCATCCGAGTTGGGAACGACCAGATGCTACTTCTGATATCGCTGAACTTGTCTATGTGCAAAACGCTCGGGGCCTGTGGCCTACCAATGAGAGTACCCACGCTGAGTTGATGCCCCCCAAACTCACGGAAGGTCGCAGTGGGCCAACAACTGACTGCTGCCCGCTGCACCCCACTGGCATGCCCATCTCCCCATGGTGCCCGGAGCGATGCCCTCTACTCTCACCCTGCCCAGACACGCTGGCATGCTGAGCCATTCTTGGAAGCAAGAAGAGACAGGCTTGCCAGCTTACTTTTCCCACAGGGTGTTGCTTTCTCTCCAACAACTGTGGAATGAAACAAAACAGTGGGAGACGAGCGAGAGCTGCCCACACAGCTCCTGGGTGGTAAAGGCAGTGGCGTTTCTTTCTACGGTATGTTGCCATGGTTGGCGAGCAGCTTTTCAATCATTATTAGCATCATCTGCTATGACACATCATGTGGCTTGTTGATCAAACGACTTATCTTTTTCTTTCCTTTTCTCAGTAACCTCCGCTGATCTACAATCCCTCAATCGTTTCATCTTCCAACAGCTCTCTGCACAAACTCATCCAAAACAAATGCAGGGTGCCGGTAATGACAGATAAATGTGGTTATAATTCCTTTCCTTGCCGGATGAGGCAAAGAGAGCAACTGAAGATTCTTGTTATCGTCAGCTTCTTCCTCTAACAGAAATTCAGTGATTTTCATGGGGGTATGGCATGTAATATCGACTCGCTTTGATAGCATGCTTCTTAAATTGGAAATGACCCAGGGATATAAGAAATAATCAGACGTGGAGCACCGGCACAGCCGCCACTGTTCCGTCATGGGAGGACAGCGGAGACTTGGGGCTCATTTGCTCTCAGCGGTTATCAGCAGGTTTCTCATAGCGAGCAAGAGTCAAATGACTCTCATTCTCTCTATCTGTCTTTCACTCCCTCCCCGATGCGCAGCCGCTATTTTTTCCCCCATTCGCCCCCATTAATTTACTTTGTGTTTATCAATTTTGTGGTCCAGGGCCTTGTCAGGCTGAGATGCTGAAGCATTCTCGTATCAGATAACGGCACAGGCGAAGCACATTGAGCGGTGATTTCAATAACTCGGAAAGTATGAGCGTACTTATGCGTAGAGGTGCATGTTGGGATACATTCGTGTGTTGTTTTCCCACCCGTGGCGCAAAATTCATTTGCATCTTCCATCAGCAATATGCTTCAGCTGTGAATATGCCTTTCTTGGTTTTGCTCACATTGAAGACTCATAAAGCCAGTGCCTGCAGCAACACCAACACAGTAAGTCAGCAACCTCCTTAACACCTGCAAAACTGCATTACATATTACCCAAAACTGCAGACCACAGGGCACTGTGGTGTTGTTGCAGGAGATTAGGGTTGATGGATCAATTGAGGCAATTTTGCAAAATTTGGGACTAAAATGGCAGCAAATTTTGCCCAATGAAAATAACTTTAATTTGACAAAGTGCAAAATCAAACCAAATATTCAAACATTTACAATATGTACAAATATTTAACAAAAATGTGTGAAAACTGTACTGGGAAACAACATTACATTGAATGCAATATAATAAAGTATTGTACATTTTTAATGCATTAGTTATTCATTGTGTTTTAGTGTGTTCTATGCAGAACATATCTTTCTGACTAGCATTTAACTTGGTTCACTCACTCATTCACTTTGTGCAAATGTACACTTTTTGTTTGGGGTCAGTGTGTTTTTTTTTTAATATTCTCTGATTAACTAGAAATTTGTGCTTTTATTTAGCAAGAAGCATTAAACTGACCAAAAAAGAAACAGTAAAGACATTTATAATGTTACGGTATTTATAATGTTACGGTATTTATAATGGGGGGGGGGGGGGCAACACCTCTTCCACAAAAATATTAAACCGTACAACCATTTTCAACACTGATAATAATAATAAATATTTATTAGGCAGCAAATCGGTATATGCAAATGATTTCTGAAGGATCATGTGACACTGAAGACTGGAGTGGATGCTGAAAATTCAGCTTTGCCATCAACAGTAATAAATTAAGTTTTAAAATATAATAAAATACAAAGCAGTTATTATGATCTGTAATAATATTTCACAATATTACTATTTGCACTGTATTTTATTGATAAATGCAGATTTCATGAGCATAAAATACATCTTTCAAAATTTTAAAAAAATTCTTACTGAGCCCAAAGTTTTGTACAATAGTTTAAGTTTAATATTAATATAATATGTTAATGTTGTGTATCTATCTGCTTGATCTCATGTGTAGGATGTATACTGGGTCAATTAATTAAGAAGCTAGCAAAGCCCCTCAGTTCACCGTGTTTGTTCACTGTTCATACAGTTCGCGCATAGGGTGTCAATCTCTGACATTTATTAACTCTGATTTGATTATTTGAAAGTCTATTCTTTCTAGATTTTCTCATACATAAAAAAGAACATAGTACAGTGTTGTTTTTTTCTCGTCATTTTCATCAGTGCTATTTGTGCAGCACTGTGGCTCTCAGGTGCCATGTGGTTGCACTAGTTTCCAGAGAGACATTAACAGCAGAGAGCACCTGTGCATTTTGGTGATAGTGATGACCCGTGGACTCTTGTGTTTTCTTGTAATCTGCATCACAGCGATATTACAAAGCAAATGGTATCATGCTGGTGCCCACCTGCTTCAATTAAGTCCCTACTGCTAATCATTTCCCAGAGAGGTCCCTCAGCCTCTTCTTTTAAACTTGTTTTTTCCAGTAGCCCTGCAAACAAAAGTAACTCTCTCAACCTCTCTTCCAGCCTCACGGCATCAGAGAACTTCCGAGAGTTTGGTGAATCAGTCCTCTTTCTTCTCTGCACCCTCATAGTACCAGAGGCCTTCTGGAAGCCTGGAGACTCCAAACTCTTTCTTCCCATTTCAGGCCCCTTTCTCTCTTCCTTGCTCTGCTGTCTCACTGCAATCCTCCATGGGCATTTTGTCCATGCAAATGGCTCTTATCAACTCTCGAGTACTCAGCATTTCAATCCATCCACCCCCAGACAGTTCACTTCATTTCAACTCACTTTTTTCTGTGTTTTCAGGGTCAGTCAGCCAGAAAACCAATTATTCAGCCTCCCTTTATCACCTGAATGAAAGGGAGAGGGTTAAGGCCTGCAGTGATACTATAGTCTCACTCCAGCAACCCTAGAGTCCTTTTTGGTAACGCAGCATCAGACCGTACCTCCTGCAATGGCCCATTACCGTAGAATCGCTGTATCGCTTACTGTCTTCATCTTGTTGAAGAGCCAAAATAAATTATCATGGCATTTGCATCTTTATCCCTCAAAAAGTGCAGCAAATTCAGGATACGTGAATGTGTGACCCAATTTCTCCAAGTACTCTGTCACCCTGCTGAAGGGGAGGGTGAAATGGTTTGACTTTGAGAGACACAGCGACAAGACGCAATTCACGAACAAATTTGGAGAAAACAGCTCAGCGAAAAACGCCTGCCTCAGCTCCAAGATCACAGGAGGATTGATGGATTTATACACTCACAGGCGGAATAGTCAATTATTCTCATGGGTGAAATGGAAATTGGACATTGTGACTTTCCCTCCTGCATCTCCGACATGAAAGGAAATAGCCATCTTTTGCTTGTTACTAGTTTGATAGTGTAGTTTCTTTTGGGTTTTCAGAGTCTGGCCAGCTCGATTATGCCGGGCTTCCGCAACAGACGTGCGAGATTAGTTGGTTCTTAGTCGGAGCCTAACTCCAGCCAGCGAACCGGAAACGTCCATGTGCAGTGTGCTCCATTAATCATGCAACACAAACTCCACACTGAAGGGCAGTGCCAAGGAGGTGGATTGCGTCTGTTGGCCCCCTTTGGTCCGGCGGTTGGCGAACCCCATGGGGGAGACGAGTCTGTCACAAAGGGGGCACGTTGTGTCCTAGCTCAGCACTTAAACACACTTCTTGGTGCCCTTGAAAAATGCATGCCAACTTTGTGACTGGAAAAATTTGGTTTAATAAAAGGTGGGAAGAGTAAACATCAGAGCTTAGATTGATTGTTCGCTTGAGGTGACTAAACCATTGCTGTTGTTTCCACTGAAACAAACGTCTTTGCTCTTGTGTCAGAGGCCATAACTTATCATTGGCTCGCGCAGATTATTTTCTTGACCTGAGGATATGTGCCTGCTCGTGTGGGAAGAATAGACAGACGCCGAAGCCGCCGCAGCATTGTGTGATTGGGGGCTTTCTCTCTTGTTCTCTGAAGACAGAGAGTGATTGATCTAAAGAGTGTCTGAGTCCTGGTGCGGCAACTGTAAATAACCTGAAACTCATCTTTATTCAGACCTCTCTACCTACGTATTGACCCAAGCACTGCACAAAATCGAGCACTGCAACACCGTCCCTTTATGGACATAACACAGTCCCCGTATGAGCAGACCTGTCAATATTTTAGTAATGACATTATAATGTAAAATTGTGACCTCTCTTCCTGTGGGGCAAGTCTAATTAAGAGGGAGTCATATCTGTTTGAACGGTATGCTTTTATGTTTAGAGCAATCTTGTTTTGTTTTTTCAAATCAACAAATCAAAGCGTTGCATCCTGAAAGTCTCATTACTTTCCTTTTCCCCAGCAAATCTTCAGTTACTTCAAAGCCTTCTTTTATAGAAGTGAAATGTCAGGCAGCTCAAATAGAAGGGAGCCCTCTGCTGTTTATCAAGAGGTACTGCTTTGCCACCTACTAGTTTTTTCTGGCACGTGAGACAGCTACAGTTAGTCAGCTTCAGCTATACACTTCAGTGAGTTATCACTTTAAAAATGGATATATGATTCAGCAAATGCAGGTCTTGGCCAAATCACTGATTTTTAACATGCTACACGATCTAAACTGACTTCCTGGAATTCAGGACCACCATAAAGTGAACAGCTCCCCGAGTCGTGTGCACAATCTTTCAGCTGCCCTCCCCTCGTGCAGAGGACAGCTCCTTTACCACTGTGAGTGAATAGGCTCTTATTTATAGAGCACAGCTACTTTATGATGTCTTTTGAAACACTTGTCATCGTAGTCCAGCAAAGACCAGGCTCTGGCTTGCAGGTTTTGTCAATGGAATCACATTTTCTGGAGGGAGCAGATAGCTAAAAATTGATCCACCAACTTTTATGCCCAGGCAGCAAATTACACATAACAGCCACAAATCACAAAGCTATTTCGCTCCATTTATGAGCAGTTAATGCTATTTAGTAATGGGAGCGAATTTCAGCCAAGTGTGCAGAAAAAAAGTTGCAATTGTGTGTTTTATTTCTTGGCCTTTATTTGAGCCAGTGATCAGCTATTAAGTGGCCTGACAGCTCGCAGGGTTTCGCTCACATGTGGTGCTATAAATAATGCATGGACTGTAACATATAGAAGTTGAAGTGCTCTCTCTTCATTCTGACACAGTGCCTTTTGAAACTGATTTTTATGCAGTCTATCAAACTTGAAGGTCTCAACTTAATGTTACAATAATCTGTTTCTAAATTAGTATTCATAGTGCATGCTAGCCAGCTCTGTCTGGGTTTCAGTTCAAATATTAAAGTCTGTTGCACTTATTATGAATGGCCAAGTAAATCTACCAACTTCAAAACTTGCTTTTCTAATATCTATTGCCACAAAGCAAGTGTTTAAAGTAACTATCTTATTTAATCATCTCCGCAATTTACACCGTTCCCACCTTATTCGCCTGGGCTGTTGTTTTGCATCTATTTCGGAAGTCCCCCGGGGCTTTGCGATATTTTCGAGTTAAAAGGTGTTTTATTATTAATGAAACTTTGGAAAGTCTCTTCTCTTACGCACAAATCTAAAAATGAACCCTCTGATACCAGAAGACCTATAAATATTTTTTTGAGGATATCAGGACAGCTGCAGCTGCCAAAACAAGCTCCATAACATCTTCTAAAGCGTCCCACATCCAACTTTCAACCCCAACTTTGTTCAGTCAATCTCAGGCCGTGACATTGTGCGCAGATAACCCTGTGCCCATTCTGTTTGCTTGCTAATACATAATTCATTTTCAGAAAACACTGTGTTGGTGAGCTATGAATGGCTGCGTGAGTTGTGTCTCAGAAATGAGCCCAGGTGGAAAATCTAAAAGAATGGAAATTGGGGGGTGGGGGTGGGGGGCTGCATAAAAGAAGACACATTTTGTGGTGGATGAAGAAAGAATACTGCATCTGTTTTGAGTAAGGGTGACTCTGTAGCCTTCACGTGACCATTTTATTCCCATGCTGTTTACGTGGCATCCATTTAGTGGCTTATCAATATTTATACATGTCTGGAGCTAAAAGAAGAGAGGACGGGGAGTCAAAGGTGAATCGAACCCCATCAAGTAGAATACCACATGCCTTTACATGCATCTCTAATGGACAGCTTTGGTGCCTTAGTATGAATTAAGTAAATGGCATATCAAGTGGCAGACTGCTTGTATCTGTTGTGCAGTTTTAGACTGAAGCCTTGCTATTATTGACCTCAGTACTGTTCTTCTGGGATACATTGATATTCTGCTCCTCCCATTTTGTCACATGTCTGATCCAATCTCTGTGTTTAATGAGCCATTGCTCTCGCTCTCTGGATTTGATCTAAGCGTACAGACGACAGCTATGTGTTCCTGTCTCATATAATCCTTTCAGTTCCCTGGGTCACAGCAAAATCAACAATGCCATTGAATGGTTAAACAGGTCATTGGAGTCAAACTACACAAAGTTGTCATTTGTTTTTTAGGTTGAAAGATGTGATGGAATGACAAAATGTCAAAACTTACCTGATAAAACAATCCTTTAAGATGCTGACTTTGCATTAGGCAGCATTGTTTGTTTACTTTCAGTGTGATCTTTGCTTTATCTTCAGGACTGCAAGCTCATGGAAGTCTCTTCGAGGTAGAACAGTCGGCACATCACCTGAAGGTCATGGATAAATAAACAAGAGGATTTAATGTGGTGAGTACAAGTACAAATTGAACTCTGAACTACTTTGTTTTATCTTGCGAAGTGGAGACGGCCCATGACACAATGCTATTAAGCAGACACAAATTATCCCAGTGGAGCAGGGAGCGTTTGATGGATATGGAGGGTAGACTTTATACTTCTGTGCTCAATGAGCAGTGCAAATCCAGTTTGTGACTGTCATCAGGGCCGATTCTAGGATTTCAGCCTTTGGGGGGCCCAACCACGAATCCAAATGTGAGCTGCTGCAGCTCAGAGCAATGTCTCTTGTTTTGAGACGTTGTAAGTTTGAATCTCGCTTGACTAAGAATGTTGAATGTAACAAATGTTTTAAGTACTGGCAAGGACATGATTTCATAGTGAAGCTTCAGCCACTGTTTTCAACACATGAAAAGATCAGAGCTCCTCTAAATGGTCACAGCTGCAGCAAAAAGTAAAGATGTGTGACAGCAATTTACATTCTTGTCAGGAACGATGCCATTTTGTTAGAGAGCATCAGTGTTTCCTTCACTCAAGAACAAACAAAGTGCAAGCCATTATGTGCAATTCACAGAAAATGGTGCTAATGAAATGGTTCTTTTTAATAAGCTAATTAAAAAAAAATCATCATCATCATTCTGAACCATTACTGACTGATTCCTCAATGTACTGCATATTTTTGGGTTACAGTATGTCCGATTCAGAATGAACCTGGAACTGTTACTATGATAAGTACACTTTAACATGTAAGGCTATATGTCTGTTTAGGTGACATGTTGAAACCATAAAACAACATTTGACCTTTTTCCACCCAAACAGGTGATTTTTTTTATTTTTTATTTAACGTTTTATTGATTGATTGATTGATCATTTTATCAATTTGTTATTTATCTATTCTTTATAGCACAAATACAGTTATCACTTTTAATATTTAAAACAGATTTAATACAGCTAGTACAAAAAAAAATTAATTGACATAACTGAATCAACTAAATATACTAAATCTCGTATTAATTTTTTTGTCTGTTACATAATCATAGATTGTTAAGGGGCCTTACAGATTGATTGCAGACTTTTATGAGGATTTTGATGAAATTGAGGTCTAGAAATCTAATCAAAACTGTTATTATTTAAAAACAACAACAACTTACAGTTATCCGTTAGGTACTAAACCAAAAACTGTTTTATTATTCATTTATGTATTTATTTTTTCATTTTTTAGAAAACCGGTAGTTGCAGAATAAATGATTGGCAGTTGCTGGACAAGGGAGGAGCTACAGTCTCACAGATGAGTCCTCTCGATTATCATAAACTACCTCCGCCCACCCTACTGTGGATCTCTCTCTCTCTCTCTCTCTCTCTCTCTCTCTCTCTCTCCTCGTCTCTCTTTCCTCTGTTAATTCAGTTCTGGACAGCGCCGGGTACTGATGCTGCTGCCCGTGTAGTCGCATCTATCCTGGGGGCCTCCTCCCACTCATCACAGCTCGAGAATCCGCATGTAGAGCCGTTCGGTCTCTGTCGCAGAAAAGTCTCCGCAGTACTGCATCGGAATAAGGGCTCAGTGCAAAAATCTTTTTCAACTGTATTCGTGGCTGTGAGTGTGGCGCTTCTGCATCAGCGCAAAGGAAGTTCTGTTCAGCCGTGCGGTGGGTGATGCTCTGAGATGCGTCGTGTTTAGCGCACGGAACCCCGATTTATTCGCCTAGACGGAAGAATAGAAAACCCAACAGTGTATGAGGCACATTTTAACTTTTGTCTGATATTGATTCGGATTTGCTTGGGAGATCTTGAGCATCAGGATGTTTTGACGGGCGCTCTCCAAACGGGTTACTGAAGATTTCGCCTCCAACAGAAGCGTATCCGAGGCAGAAAAGCATCGGCTGACAGTTTGAAAGGAGGACAAGCAGCCTCTCTGCACAGGATTTAAAACTACCGTCGCTTCGGCATCTTCTGAACCTAACGAGGATAGATTTTAACAGAGGGAGAGATGAAAGTTTTTCCGGCAGTATTGTTTCTGATCACATTTTGGAGTCTGGAGTGGGAGCCTGTGCTTCCCGATTCAATTATTCACATTGGTAAGTTCAGATCTCGGACGCACCATCAGTGACTGTGATTCCTCAGTACACTCGTTGAGAAGATCTGTGCATTGTCGTGCAATTCGTTAAGATGTTGCGGACTAATTAACGTTCATTTATTGAGTTACGCATTAAAGCGGATGCATAGATGCCTTTAAATAAGGTTGCGGCTGTAATATCGGGTTAGAGAGATGAAGATCTCCATCTGTCCTCATCAATGCGTCCTTTATCTAGTCTATATGGTGGGTGAGAACAGGTGGTTTGACTGGAAGCGGTTCCTCGCAAAGCCGCATTGTATGCGCGCCACGTTATGACATCGTTAAAAAAAACTAAAAAAACCCCCCACAAACTTGGATTTGCAGAGATCAAGAGTGTTGGGAATACTATTTGTAAAAGGGCTGAACGAGCGTGCACGTGCGCGTGCATGCTTTAGAGATGGGTACGAGGATTGGCACTGCGCGCGAGATCGGATAGGGTCCAAGAGAGGTCTTAAATCAGAGCTGTAAAAGAGAGGGTTCCTCCGAGGGGCCACTGTGTGGAGGTGGAGGCCGGGGTGCAGGGGATTTGGCAGAAGTCAATTTGGCGTGGGAGCGTGCGCGTGTTTAATTTAATTAAGGCTTGATGCACTAAACAAATAAATATTGTAGCGCTTGTGTTTCTGGCTAGGTGACGTGTGCATGCCTGAAAGTTGGTTAAATAAGTCACGCGTTATGCAGGCATGAATAAAACATTTCCAAATGATCCA
Source organism: Barbus barbus (assembly GCF_936440315.1). Classification (NCBI taxonomy): domain Eukaryota; kingdom Metazoa; phylum Chordata; class Actinopteri; order Cypriniformes; family Cyprinidae; genus Barbus; species Barbus barbus. The sequence goes on along the minus strand of NC_136757.1, from coordinate 15,257,452 downwards.
TTTTCATATGATTCTCAAAAGTGAAAATGGCCAATATCTTTGAAGTTAATGAGTTTGGGTGTACCGGTATGTAAAAAAAAAAAAAAAAAAAAAAATATACATATATATATATATATATATATATATATATATATATATATATATATATATATATATATATATATATATATATATATATATATATAATATCCTATATAGGCTATATAAACAAGGCAATACGTCGTTTCATAGTAAAACTGTTGAGCAAAAAGTTTGAATTGGCTTATAATTTGTGGAGTGTGGTTCGTTTATTTACAAAAGTTATTTTTATTTAGTGTCACGCCTTTGTTTTAGTGTTATTTGGGGTTGTATGAGTAGCATTGTGCTCTGTTTGTTGATTGGTCACAGTTGATGGAGAGGCCAGTTGTAATGATCTTTAAGTCATCATGTGACCTTCCATTGTACCACCTGTAAGCTTAAGTAGGTTGATATATTAAACTTATATCGTTTAATGATATATATTGCAGTTAAGACGTGTAACCATTCACTAAAAATATATGGTAATACGTATTACTATTTTTATTCGTTTAGTATTATTAGCATATTAACGCAAAGATCTGGCAAAGACAGTTGCCGATTTTTACTTCTTTTTTTTATTAACATTTTAGTAGGCTACGTATCTTAACCATCTGATCGATGCAGTTTGTAATAATTTAATGATTTTTTTATTAATCTAGTGCATATCTAGCCTGCCACAGCAAACAGGTGGATATTCATGACATTCTTGATATTTTATCTTAATCCAGAATTGTCACATCTGGTTCATTGCACAGCCCTCTACGTTTATGGGGAACATAGATACAGAAGCAGATGAATATATACCGTAGGCTACAATGCCTTTGCGTGTTTCAGAGGGACTCTAGACATGCCTTGAAAATAGACCGTTTTGCCTGTCATTAGTAATGCCCTCCTAATCTTTTCTCTGCAATAGCTTGGTGAAAACGTGACCTCATTTGAATGCGAAAACGGCATCGTTTCTTTTCGGAGAGACGACTGATGAAGGCATTTTATCACACGCGCTTTACCTGATTGCAGAGGAGCCTTCTAATGATGCGCACACCAAGAGAAGTATCTGGGGCGCCGTGCGCTGCATCGCAATGCTGCAGCTCCTTTAGGAGCCCATTGAGAAAGTCACAGTGATTTATGTATGTGGAAAGCCCAGAGTGTCCAGCAGTATGCGGGTGCACCTCCAAATGTGCCCTTTAGTACCGACCAAGAAGTGTCAGGAGACGGCATAGGCCAGCTTTGAAGTTGGGTCCAACCTAGAGATTGATGATTAGGTAATTATCACAACATTAGTACAGACGTTTGCTTTGCTTTGGCCACTAGTCCTTGATTAATTTTGATCAAGGTTCCTATCTTGCCACCTAGTGGATGCGATGCTCTCCCAAAACTTGTACTGCTGGGGTATTCAAACTTTTTCTGGTTGAAGTACCTTGGTAGATCGAGAAAACCATTATTACATATATTCTTTAAATATTGTTTACAAATAAATTGGGTAATATGACAATTATTGTTTGATCTAATATTTTTTTGTGAAGTAAATGAATAATACATTTAAAAATGTAATCATATATTTACTTCATAAAAACTATTTTGAGATCAAACAATAATTGGCAGAGCCCCTGCCACACCAACTGCAGACCTCCTGTTGTAGACCCCTGCTCTTTGCACATCTAAGAATGCTATTTGAAGGATATTTGCATTCTTTATCTTGTGTTTTAGTTATTAGTTATGCCTTCAAAGATACGCCATGTAATATTACGTTTTCTTTTCCCCTCAGATGCACATTTTCAGACATCTAATTGGTTGGGAGCTCATGATATAAATCTTGTATTACCTGTTTCATTCGAATGAAGTCTACTCACCACTGTCTATGTTCACAATAGATGTAGAGTGTGGACTAGATTTTGTCTGCGACAGTTTTAATGGTGTGGATCGCCCTCATTCTCAGGAAGATTTGACATATTGAGAGCACGTCTGGGGCTCTTAGGGGATATCACAACACTCTCCACTGACAGTATGTGTTTTCGGTCTGGCTGAAGCTTCTTTGTAATGTAGGTTGCGTGTATGACATTTATTGCACAACTGAAGAGAATAGACAGAGGGGGGAACAATATCAAAGCTGGTCAGGGAATCAAATCATTATCCCTTTCCTCTGCACAGTCATGGTTAGTTACATGTTAAACTCTAAAGCCAGAGGAAATTGTATAATATAATCCTGAGCATTGCATTGTAGGTGGGACAGATGGGTTGTGCCATTTTGTTGGTCTATTTCTGGACCAAACTGCCATGGCCCCCATCCCAAGAACATGGTGATAATGAGATGTGCTAGCCTGCAGACGATCCTTCATAGTGATGCTTAAGCGCTCTCTCTCTGTCCTTCTTTGTAGTCCTACAATATAAAATAGAGGTAATGAGGAGCGATGCTTGTAAAGGTCTTGTAATTGCAAGCAGTGCATTGAAATGTGTTTGTTTTGATTGGATGGCTGTATTGTGCCTGCTCAGGTGTTGTAACAGATAATGAAAAGTTGAAACGCTAGATATAGAAGGCTTCTGAAGATGATTAGTTTTAGGCTGGGGTTGTTATTGTGGCATTAGCAGAGTAAATCCTTACGTTTCAGTGGAAATGTTCTCAATTAACTGGCACGTTGTGCAACATTCTGAGTTTTGGATGTAGTTAGAAGCATAATTTCTGTAATTGGTGTCTTCTTAAGATGCCTGATATTGTAATAATAATAATAATTCATTACATTTATATAGCGCTTTTCTGCTTTTCTAAGCACTCAAAGCGCTCTACATTGTGAGGGGTGGTGTCTCCTCGTCCACCACCAGTGTGCAGCATCCACCTGGATGATGCGACGGCAGCCATAGTGCGCCAGAACGCCCACCACACACCAGCTTACTGGTGGAGAGGAGACAGAGTGATGAAGCCAATCAGTGTAAGGGGATGATTAGGAGGCCATGATGGTCAGAGACCAATGGGGAAATTTTGGCCAGGATGCCGAGGTCACACCTCTACTCTTTTCGAAAGACACCCTGGGATTTTTAATGACCACAGAGAGTCAGGACCTCGGTTTAACGTCTCATCCGAAAGACGGTGCTTTTTGACAGTATAGCGTCCCCGTCACTATACTGGGGTGTTAGGACCCACACAGACCGCAGGGTGAGCACCCCCTGCTGGCCTCACTAACACCTCTTCCAACAGCAACCTAGTTTTCCGAGGAGGTCTCCCATCCAGGTACTGACCAGGCTCAACCCTGCTTAGCTTCAGTGGGCAACCGGTATTGGGCTGCAGGGTGATATGGCTGTGTTGTTCTTGTACATAAGTACAAGAACAACAAATGCACCTTTCATTCCCACTGGACTCAAGAAGTTTAATTATTTCATGTAAGGGCATGGGTAATTAAGCTGACATGGCCCTACTTTCATTTCTTTCGGCTGATGAAAGGAGTAACTGTATTGAAAGCAAAGTGAAGGTGTAACAAAATAAAGGTTGTCCTCTAGGGGTGCCGCTTGCAACATTTGCATTTCCTACTTTGGAATTTGTCCCAGACCCATTAGGGAACTCTTGATCTTTTATGCTTCTAAATCACTAATCTGTGTTTATTGAAACCCTGCTAAGATCATTTGGATTTTTGGATGAATTGCGGGGAATGATATTGGCACTTTTTTGTTTGTAACTTTTAATTGTCTGTTACCTAAAAGATTATCACGTAATGTCATGGGCATCATGGACAATATTCACAATCCAAGTCAAAAATACAAATAAATAAAAATAGCATTTACTATCACTATCAATATTCTCATTCTTTATATCTAGCTATCTATCTATCTATAGGGGTCTGTAATTTAAATTTTTTTAAATGCTTTTGGACAACATTTCTTTTTCTCACTGAAGCTTCATTAATTTGATCAAAAATGCAGTTAAAATAGCAATATTGTGAAATAATATTACCATTTAAAATAATTGTCTGATTATCCTTCAGATATCATTCTAATATGCTACTTTGGTGCTACAAACAGCATTTATTTGAAATAGAAATCTTTTGTAGCATTATAAAAGTCTTTACTTTCATTTTTGATCATATTAATTTAGGCTAATCTTGCTGAATAAAAGTATTAATTTCTTAAAAAAAAAACAAAAAAAAAAAAACAAAAACACTTCACTTGCCTTTCTTGGTGTGAATAAAAATTCTAGGTTTAATAATGTTTTTAAACCTAAAGTCTTTAAAATCCCAACATAATGATATTGTCACGGTGCACACAGCAGGGAGGATCAAGGACACGCAGACGAGGACGTAAACTCAAACAATAGACTTTACTGAAGACAGGGCAGGACAAGGCAAACTCACAGACATCAAACACCGGGGGTAACGAGTCGACCAGACCACATCTCACAACACAGACAGGACTTAAATACTCAGGTAAATCAGACAATTAAACAAACACGGCTAGACAAGAATTAACCAATAATCACACTAGACGAGGACAGGAAACAAACCAAATATGGGCATGGAAACAGGGAGCACGTGGAAACACAAGACACACACAACAGAGGTCTGACAGATATTAAATTTTGAGGATGTGTAATGAATTTTATTTACAGTTGATAAGATTATGAAAAGTAACCTGATCTTCAGTGTATTTTTTTTAAGATTAGAGCATTGAGTTTTCTCAAGCCCCAAACAGAACATGAGGGTTAATGGGGAGTTATTTTGTTAGCAGAACACATGAGGAGAAAGTTTGAATGCGTCTGTCTTTGTGTGCTCTCGTTTGTTTCAATCTTCCACATTACTTTGAAGTTTTGGGAGGATCTACCCGCTGTCATGAAATTTTGAGAACGTGAGGGATGTGTTTTTCCTCTTTTGTCTCATTGAATTCATGACACCAAGACGTTGAGTGATTTCCTGTGTGTTTAGCACAGAGGCTCCCAGTCGATTGCAATGTGGCGCTACGCTGAACATGTCAATCAAGCCTTGCTGTGGGCGTTATGGTTTGTTACAGTGTTGCAATTACAATACATGCGCTTGAACAGAGTGTTTCGCCTCACTAACCGCTACTCGATCGTCTATAATATCCTCATGCAAATGCAAGGCTTGTATTGTAATAATTTTAGCTGAACACAAAAACAACACAAAAGTATGGGTGGCTCCTGACTAACAAATGCTGTTACTCAAAGTAAGATATTTAATCTGTTGTGAGATTTATAAAACTCCTCGAATCTGTGCAAATAAAGTGAGACGTCAGTGTTCCTGTAAACAAGCATACTGTACGTGTAGCCACCTTTCAAGCACCGCTCTAAAGGGAGCGAGTGCCTTTTGAGAACTTGTGTCTCTGATCATTGCTCGCTCTTTCACAGGGAGCCTTGGGCCTCCTCCTTTGACTCTCCTCTCTCTCTGTAGCTTTCTATTTCTCTTTCTTCCCACCTGCTTGCTTGGTCCCCTTCAATAGCTTTCTGCTCTGATCTGCTTCGAAAGCACACACGTTTTGGGGTTGCATTTCTTACAATTCTTACGCAGTCAGTTCCCTGTAGGGGGCAGTAGCGAGGCTGGATGTGTGAAATACAGCTCTGTCATATGCTTTTTTACTGTCATCTCATTGTGAATCGCAGTCATTTGCAGGTAGCCGGTTGCTGAGGAAGAGAACGCTTGATCTGTACTGCAGAAAATATATTTTTTATTTTCTCACACATTTGATTTTATTGCTTTCTCGTGACAAACTTTGTTTCATTCTATCTTTCACCATTTCTCTCTCTTGCACGCGCGCACCCTGATTAAAATGGTGCACTTCTCCTTATGCCTCTAAAAAAAGCTGTCTTCTCATTTGCATAAAATAGTTTTTGGCTTTTCTCTCTCCGTGTTAGAAACCTGTTTTTGCTTCACTGTAAAAACAACTTCATATCGCATTATGTGATATGAAAGCTTGTCTGTGTGGAATGAAGTCTCAATAAAGTCCAGTTATGATAAATAAATTCGCAATTATAGGAAATATCATAATTGTGAGATACAAAAATGCAAATAATAATAATTTGTTACATTTATATAGCACTTTTCTGGGTACTCAAAGAGCTTTACATAGCAGGGGGTAATCTCCTCAACCACCACCAATGTGCAGCATCCACCTGGATGATGCGACGGCAGCCATATTGCGCCAGAATGGCCACCATACACCAACTTATTGGTGGAGAGGAGACCGAGTGATGAAGCCAATCAGTGTAGGGGAATCAAGAGTAGGTATCAAGTGTAGGTGTAGTGAGTCATGTGCATCATGGACAATATTCACAATCTAAGTCAAAAATACAAATAAATAAATAAAAATAGCATTTACTATCAAAAGTGCTTTATCTGAAAAAGTGTAGGTATCAAGGCTCAATTGTGAGGCAAATTTCAAATTATGCAAAAATGTAATTGTGAGCTATAAAGTCACATTTGTGAGATAAATTCCTAATTATTAGAAATATGACAATTAATAGTCACAATTATCAGAAATGGTCACAATTAAGAGATATAAAAATGCAATTCTGAGATGTAAATTATTGCAGTATCAAGGCTCAATTTAAACAAATGTCAAATAATTTCAAATAGTCACTATTATGAGAAATGGTGTCAATTATGAGTTATGTAGTCACAATTATGAGAAATATAGTCACAATTGTGAGATATACAAATGTGATTGTGAGGTATAGTCTCAGTTGTGAGGTATGAATTCCTAATTATTCGAAATGAAGTCACAATTATGAGAAATTGTCAAAATGATAAAATATAAAAATGCAAATCTGAGATATAAAGACTTGAGGTATCAAGGCTCAATTGTGAGGCAAATTTAAAATTATTTCAGATAGTCACAATTATGAGAAACGGTTACAGTTTTGAGATTTGTAATTGTGAAGTTTAAAGTCTCAGTTGTGAGGTATGTTGTCACAATTATGAGAAATATAGTCACAATTGTGAGATTTACAGATGTAATTGTTAGGCATAAAGTCTTAGTTGTGAGATATAGTCACAATTATGAGAAATTGTGAGATATTAAAATGTAATTATAAGCAGTAAAATCTCAGCTTTGAGTTGCCAGAAATAAATTTGCAATGGCCTTTTCTATTTCATTTCTTTGAGTTGGAAACAGGGTTCCATAGTGTTCTGATGGTATCACATGGTAGATATAAATATATGTGTACATTAGTCCAGGTGATATGTGAAAATAATGTTAACTTTTTCATAAAAGCATGAAACTTGGTACACTTGTATAGTTTGTGGCCCTAAACATTTTCAGAAATGGAGCCATCACAAAAACACCTTGTGGTTGCCATGACGACCAGTTTACTTTCCGCCATAACCAAATGATGTATTTTGTGTCATATCTCCTGAACCAAACATGATAACACAGAAAAGGTGACGTCCACCCCTATGTTTTGATGGTCAGTGATACCATATGCAACAAAATAAACTGTTCAGGTGAAGAGTTAATGGTGAAATCAGCAATGTAAGAAGGAAATCACAGTATCTGAGTGTCACAGCATTTACAATCGTCCATATTATGGCTATTAATTTTTTCTTTCTTTGATAATTAAATATTTTATACAATAATACATGAAAAGATTGTTTTCAAGAACACTATAATATATTTCAGAGATATATATATATAAAAAAAAAAAAATCTCAGGTAAGTGTATTTTTCCTTACCTCTCAGGCAGAGTCATGTAGGTGGTAATGTGTTTCCAATACATTCTTGTTCTCTCTCAACAGTGCTCTAACATCACACACAGATGGCAACACAATCAGGTGAACAGTTAATGGTTAATTTAGTGACATTATGAGAAGGATTACAATGAAATCTCAGAAGAAGCAGAATGAAATTTCAAACATATTTAATGTATTTAACTTAATTTACAATCACTCCCTGGGGCCAGAGTTGTCTATTATGTTGTCCACAAGGGGGAAGCCAGAGTCCTGCATGCGTGCCGGTACACGCAGGTGCATCGCTAATATTTGATGTAACGGGTGGAATAATATTTATGTGTAAGGTGTGGTGCAGGTGCGGGCCGGACGGTGACAAGCACGAGTGGATTGTGAGTCCAATAACTAAAACTATTTTGACTCGGCCTAGTACACGCTGAGCAATGTAGCCAATCACGCTTCCACTGATTGACAGCTGTAGTGATTATATTAAAGGGAGAGCTATTTGCTTGCTTTCTGTATTTAATCTATTCACAATTTTAATAAAAGTTTTAATAAATGAGTTTTGTTTACCTCATGTAGGAGATTTAATGCAGGTGCGGTTCGGGTCCCAGTTTTTATGTCAGATGGGTCGGGTATGGGTCCATTATTTTTGTTTACTGTGTTGAGAGTTGCTGAAATCGCGTTTGGTCTCGTACTGTATCGCGTATCTTGTCAGTGTGTGCACTTGCTTGGCCATTTTTAGTTGATAAACGGGAAAGTGGGTTCAAGCGCCAGCAGAAGGCAGTGTAATGAAATAGTCTTTAAGAGAAGCAGTCTATCAGCGGAAGTTTAAAATCAGCTCGTAAGTGTATTTACTTGTCTCAGTGTTTAGCGCATTTGCCGTTGCTAGGAAACGCGTATTTTTGTTTACTGTGTTGAGAGGAGCTGAAATCACGTTTGGTCTCGTACTGTATCGTGTATCTTGTCAGTGTGTGCACTTGCTTGGCCATTTTTAGTTGATAAACAGGAAAGTGGGTCCAGCTGAATTTGAATTGAAATGGTGATTTGTTGGATTGGTATAAAAAAGGTTATTATACCGCGGCAGCGGTCGCGGCAGTCGTCGTGTGAAGCCCTCTTAGTGTGAAGACCGAAGAGTGTAAAGACCATCAACTCTACCGTGCGACTCCACCGGACAGGGACACCGGCAAGGGATAGAAGTATCGCTTTTTATTTTAGTTTATTCATTTATATATTTATTATTGAAATGTTGTTATATGCATGTGTCAATTTGATTTAATTTCTTTATTTTCTTAAATATGTGGGTATATAGTATTTATAGAGTTGTAACTTTTAGTTTTAGTTAGTTTTTCTTATTTGTAAGTCGCTTTGGACAAAAGCGTCTGCTAAATGACATAAGTAAGTAAGTAAGTAAGTATGGGATTAAATTAGTGTTGCTGTCAGATAACATTTGATTGCCCATGATGGAAGTTCAGCCAGAAGAGCATTGCAAAAGTCCAGCCTAGAAATGACAAGGGCCTGGGCAAGAAGTTGTGCAGCATGCTCTGTTTGGAAGGGCCTGATCCTCCTGATGTTGTGCAATGCAAACCTGCATGATCGAGCTGTCGTTACAATATGGTCCTTGAAGGTCAGTTGGTCACCAAAGAATAATTTTTGATGAACCTAGCAGGATGATGAAATCATGCTGTAGAGTCGGAGTGGCAGGGAAAACGAGAAGCTCAGTCTTTGCCAGGTTTAGCTACAGATGATGTTCCTTCATCCATGCTGAGATGTTTGCCAGGCAGCCTGAGATCCATGCAGCTACTATTGGATTGTCTGGTTGAAATGAATGATAGAGCTGTGTGTCATCAGCATAGCAATGGTAGGAGAAACCATGAGCTTGTATAATGGGTCCCAGTGTTGTAGTGTATATGGTGAAGAGGAAGGGTCCAAGAACTGATCCCTGAGAAAAACTGTGACCAGCTGATGTTCTTTGGATACCTCTCCTCCCCAGGCCACCCTGAAAGACCTACATGTGAGATAAGATTAAAACCAGTGGAGTGCAGATCCAGTGATGGTAGACAGGAGAATCTGATGATTCACAGTGCCAAAAGTGGCAGATAGATCCAGCAGAATAAGAACTGATGATTTGGAATCAGCTTTCACAATCTACAGGGCTACACTGACCGACAGCAGAGCAGTCTCAGTTGAATGGCCACTCCTGAAACTTCATTGGTTAACGTTAATTTGGTCATTCTGTGAAAGAAATAATGTAACTGTGTCCATAAAGGTGTGAACCAAATGGTCCATTCCATTAGAATAACAAAGGAACAGCATTCCTCAGTAACGTCTTGTAGATTAAACGATCTCCAGCGGGAAGGTCCTAACAGTATCTGTTGTTTCTAGCCCTTTTGTCTTCAGATATGAAATTCTATCCCACAGACAGAACTTTGGGAGAAGCTTAGATTCATACAAGGGTTAAGATTGTCTGAAGGAAGACAGGCTAACATCGATATTGAAGAACTCCTGCTCACTACCATCTTCAATAAATTCCTCTCCCCACAAATATTTTGGTCAAGCCTACTTAATTTTTGTATTAGAGAAATCTAGTACATAGGTGCGCCACCCAAAGACTGCTCATCAAAAATACAGTAAAGATGGTGATACATGGGGCAACCTTTTAGGTTAGAAGAGGTAGTAAGCACTTGCCTGTCTAGACAGATATTGTCTTGACAAGAAGTTAAAGTGGATCATAAAGTGTCAGTTGCTGTATTTACATCCAAATGTGAGACATGGGTGGGTGAGGGCAGAGAGGATGACACTACAGGCTTGAAAGTAACTGGCAGAGGAATTGGTGGCACACAGATAGTAATATGTAGGTTAAATTTAATAAAGAAATGATCAGACATGTCTAGCTGTTTTACCAAATGTTGTCTGTGATACAATTGCATGTGTAAATTAAGTCAAGCTGGTTGCCTAATTTGTTAGTGCTTGTGGTGGTAAGCCATTTGAGATCGAATGAAGCTAGGAGTGGAAGTGGAAGTCTGCAGTCTTAGGCTTCTCAAGATGCATTACGAAGTCACCAAAGACTACAAGTGGACTGCCATCCACAGAGAATGAGGACAGCAGCCTATACAGCTCCTCTATAAAGGTACCTAGTTGACCAGGAAGGCAATAAACCATTACAATAAGGAGTTTAACAGGAGCTGTTTTATTGCATAGGGAAGAGTGGGTTGAGTATTTCCAATTATTAGAAATGAGAAGACCAGTACTCTTCCAACCTGATGGGGGATGTGAGAGAAAGGGAAGCTGTTAGAGAGAACAGCAGGGGTTGTGGAGTCTTCTGGACGAATCCAGGTCTCAGTCAAGTCCAAGATACTAAGAGTAGACTGAGAAGCACTGGCTGGAATGAAGTTTGTTGACAGCTGACTGACAATTCCAGAGAACCCACAGAAAATGACAGAGGTGCAGCAGAAGAGGTGCAGATAGGACACAGCTTTGCAAGATTGCGTTGCCATCTGTGTGTGATGTTAGAGCATTGTTGCGAGAGAACAAGAATATATTGCAAACATACTACCGCCTACCCTACTCTGCCTGAGAGGTAAGGAAATATACACTTACTTAAGATGATTTTTTTAATATATCTCTGAGATGTACAATTGTAATCTTGAAAACAATCTTTTATTGTACTATTGAATAAAATATTAGTTAAGCTCGTTTGTGGTGGGCGGACTGGCACAATATGGCTGCTGTCTCATCATCCAGGTGGATCTGGCACATTGGTGGTGGTTGAGGAGATTCCCCCTTCCATGTAAAGCGCTTTGAGTACCCAGAAAAGCGCTATATAAATGTAATTAATTAATAATTAATTAATTAAAGCAATCTTTTATTGTACTATTGAATAAAATATTAGCTAATTATCAAAGAAAGAAAAAACTAATAGCCATAATATGGACTATTGTAAATGCTGTGATACTATGATGCTCAGATACTGTGATTTCCTTCTCACATTGCTGATTTCACCATTCTCTTCACCTGAACAGTTTATGTTTTTGTATTTGGTATCATTGTATCAAAACATAGGGGTAGACATCACCTTTTCTGTGTTATCATGTTTGGTTCAGGAGATTTGACACAAAATACATCATTTGCTTATGGTGGACAGTAAAATGGTCGCCATGGCAACCATGAGGTGTTTTTGCGATGGCTCCATTTCTGAAAATGTTCAGGGCCCTAACCTGTGCAATTGTACCAAGTTTCATGCTTTTATGAAAAAGTGAACATATCACCTCAAATTTTGCACTTATCACCTGGACTACATTAAATAAAACAAGTTTCAAATTGTGCTCCAGTACTTATGCAAATGCCTTATTCAATTACTCTGTTCTAAGCATAAGTCTTGTAAATCTTAAAAAGTTAATCTTTAAATCCTCTTTGGAAAAAGCCTGCTCTAAATCGTGTGGATATTGTTGTTTAGTCTCACTAACTCCTCTGATTTTTCCTGACCCTGAAATGAGGCATCTGCCTTTGTTCTCCGTAAAAGTCAATTCCCTGCTTATGCCACTGTAGACCCTTGCCTCATTATTTTTGAGACCTCTGCTTAGGTCAATAAAGGTAACAAAATGATAGCACACACACATAATGCCATTTTAACGATTGGAAACAATAGAAGCTCCGAGGTAACTGCGTATAGAGCGGGCCGAATAAGACGGAGAGATGCAATTTAGTTATGAGGATGTGATTGTGTGTTTCCGGTATTAAATCAAGTGTGTTCATCCGAAGCAAACAGGAAATGAAAATCGGGATGTAGAGCAACAACAACAACAACAGAGAATGGAGTTGTTTAAAAGTGTAGTTGTATTCTGCAGCGATGTCCTGTGTGTTTCTATAGTACCCGAAGGCAGTGAAACCACTGTACTTTCATGCTGAGAAAATGGAAGTCAGTGGGACGTTACTTCAGACACTGCTGCTGGATAATAGGGCTTTGTTCCAATAGGCAAGACTGCATCAGCTTCAAGGCTCGGATCCCAGCCAGGGAAGTGCAGGGCTAAAACACTGATCTCAGGCTCTTGCTAGAGATTCTGCATTTTCGTTGCTTTGTAATGTTGCTCTTTGGACAACCTACATTTCGATTTAACGCACCATGAAAAGAGGATAAACCCTTCCCTTTAGGGTAGGAGAGAGTAGGAAAAGTCGGTTGTGTTGTTTACTTTGAGGCGAACGTGTGGTAACATGATTCATGAGACTCAAACTCGGTCCCAAACTGCATCTGCTTTAATGTACTTATTGGCAGCTTTAAGCTTCCTGTAACTTGTGTCAAACAGGGTTCCCCATCATCTCCTGGATAAAAGGGTGTATTGGAGGGACGGCTATTTGTGAGTGCTTAACACTGAATACGATTTAAGACTGCGCTCAAACGCTGACAACAACCAATCAGATTCCATTTTGCTTTTTGCTAGAATTGGACTGTATTTGATGACTGCATTACCGATGCAGGAGTGATGAATGATTTGATGATTTGCTCCAAAAGAAGTGTTTTAAGAATGCAGAAGCATCCAAAATGAGATGTGCTTCTTTTTTCTCCTTTCAGCTTCTACACAGTAAAAGCTAAAAGCATTTTTCCACACATGATTTGAAGATAACACCATACTTATAGTTGCACATTTTATTTGACGATTATAGTGCGAGTCAAGAAAGCTTAACTTCAATGTTGAATCAGATGACTTTTGAAAGATAGTACAAACAAAACACATTTCATGTTAAGCTCACAAAAACAATAACCAGTCATGCATTGTAGTATACTGTGATAATGCTACAGTATGTGAGTGTTCACACTGTTCACTGTTAAGAAATGACTGATTTCTAAATTTTTCCTAAAAACAGAACCATATTTAGCAGCACATAAATAGAATTTACACTTTCTGGGAAATCAACCTACAGGTTGCTTAATTACAGTTATCTCTGCATATTGAACAAATAAAAAAATGCCTGCTTTACCTTTAAACAGGCCCTTGCTCTTCTGTATCTTCCTCTTTATTTCTGTCAGCAACTGCAAGGTGCAATTATCTTTCTGGATCTTTACCTTCAGCAGCTTTCTTACACTTTGACTCTCAGCTCTGTGCTTGAGCTCATCTGACTTTCCTTTGCTGCTCTCGGTTTGATCATAAGCCTTAGCCATTTCCAAATGACCCCCCTCTGTAGTCTGGGAGGTCTCCTCTTTAACCTCTGCTCCCACCCCAGTTTCACAGCTTCAAACGGTCCCTTTGACCTACTCCATCATCCCCTTCTCATCCTCCTGGAGCCTTGAGCATCACTCTCATTTGCACTGTTTAATGCCGTGTGACCACCCAGTCAGGCCATCAGCGCTTTGGCTGACAAGTTTTGATCTCAAGTTGATTTCCCATTGGTTTCCTTCATAACTTGGTGCATGTTCATTCATCTCTATGTGCTTCTTTAAGTTCTGTGATCTTTGATCTATGTGAAAATTCAGTGTCCTTAGATGTTCTCCTTACACTTGGCTAGCAAACGACAAACAGTTGAGTTGTGTGTTTATGTAATTCACACATGCAAAGCGTTGCTTGTGAAGTGCTTGGATGACATGGCATCGGCAATGCCATAAGGACAATGAAGCATAATGAAATACATTTGCAATATTAATTTGTGTCCATATTGAATATTTTAGTTACTCAGACAGTTCACAACACCACACTTTTAATTGTGCTGGTAAAAAAGAAAAATACAACATCCCTACAGAGTTCAGGTCTATAAACTGTTTTTTCCCATCGTGTTATAGTCTGATAACTGGCTTGCGCCACCAAACTGGTGCTATCATAAGGGCAATTTGAGAGCGAAATTAGATGTGTTTTGTGGATTGTTTGATCTGCTTGCAGCGGCCTGTCAGTCTGTCACACAGCCAGTCCGCTGTGCAATTTGCCACCATGTTGAGCCACCATCTACTCAGCTCTCATTTAGAGAGTTTCCCCATTCTGCTCACATTCATGTCATCTAACAGGGAAATTGCTTTTCTTGTTATCAGATATCGCTCTTCACATGAAGCTCAGCATAGACGCTCATGCTTAAAGAAATAAGCATTTAGAGAAAATCCAGTGTGTTTATCATAACGGGCTTTGATATTACACTGGGGATATTATTAGAACTGTATGTTACAATTATAGCAGCCAGAGGCAAAAAATGTAACGTTTTGTGTTATCAGACAGCGTATATGATTTTGGGCTTCATTTGAGATTATAGCATTCTTTCATGAATCTCCATCACTCATATTATGGATACGCAAACAAATGATTATGTAAAAGCTGCTCATGAAATATTTTCAAAGCTATTCTCTCGCTAGAACTCATGCTGTTTATACCTGGGGGTCAAGGTTTTGCTGGTTAGTATGGCCTCATTAGCACCTGATTCTGTAACTATACCATCTGGTTCGAAAAATCTTTCTTCATTTACAGTCATTCAAAGGCAACAGTGTATTCTGATAGAAATAACTTACATATATATAATTCATATTTTATTATAGTGTAGTAGATGTTTTATTTTATTTTGGCTATTTATAGTGGTTATATAGATATTTTTACATCACAGGTAGTCATTAATGAAGGTGTTGGGACTGTAATCATTTTTCTGCAGCGCTATCTAGTAATTAGTCACATGGTATGTATGGCTCAGGTGATTCGTAGTTCTGTTGTCCCATGATAAAAGATGGTAGATTTTTCAGACGGCATATTTATGAGAGGTCCTGCACCATCCAAGCAAGTGTCACTGTGAATAAAAGGGGATACTAATGGATAGCGTTCTCCAGATTTTGTCGATCTCCTTGTTTTCTATCAGAAATCTTAAATATTGGCTCTAACAACTGTTGCACGTCGATGGCCTGCAGGAGGATGTGGGCGTAATGTAATTTCCATATGGAATCGCAAGGGGAATACAACAGATTGGAGACTGTCGCTGTTAGCGGTTGTTGCCCTTTCCAAAGCGTTGGCATTTTCGTTGGTCAGTTTGTCCCTTGTTTCTTCTGGTCAGTTCAAATTGTGCTAGTTGTGTTTTTCTGTCCAGCTGGGAGGACACTGATGTGGTCTGAAGTCCCTTGAGAGAGTCTGATCACAGGCCTTAAAATTGCTTTAGAGGAATCAAATAAAGCTGCTTCCTCATAGCAAAATGCACCGTCTGCTTCACCTTTATTGGGCTGTCAAAGTTTGCAGTCTCACCTCTTCCCTCGATGACTCGTTGAGTCACTAGCTAATCAGAATTTGAATATAAGTTAATTTGCATTGATTGCTCAATGCAGAGTTTTTGTCTGAGACTTTAAGCAGGGAAACCCATTGACTGATGCAAAGCCTCGAAATACACTTTTTATTCTCCGTCTGCTTCGTAGTAGTTCCCCACCCCTTTGCCGTGCTCTCTGGCCACCCATCTTTCCACTGATAATTGGATCCTGGAAAAAGCTCAGTGAGAAACTATTTTACATAGCTTTCTAAATCAGAACATGGGATTCCAGTGCGCTTCAATATTGCATTTCAATACTGTGTGAGTGGATGAAATATTCATACCTCCAAAATTACTTTAATATGGGGATCTTTCTAGAAGTGTGAGAGTAAAATTTGACCTAATCTGGCTTTCATTTCATATCTAATGACATTTCAATGTATCTGTTCATCTAACCGACATCTGCGCTAAAATGACATATGCTAAGTTTAGATCTGTGGACCCTGTAGTTTAATAGTTCAAACATTTTGATAGATCTTAACTGTATTTATATCCGTCTTTTAATCAGACATGAAAAACATCAGCTTTCATGCTGTGTAGAGAGTAAAAGCACAGGATGCTAATAAGATTAGAGGCAAACTTTGTCAAGACTGTGGCAGTTGCATGGTTAATGCCTCGTAATCCTTTAGTATTGGAATTTTCTAGTACTTCTAAGATCAAAAGATTGAGTCGTTCCAGTTATGCACTATCCAAATTCTGCTAAATGAATACTGCAGCTGAAATATTATCAGCTACAGTAGGCTATTCATTAGGTAATAAAAGTAGCAGCATTACTACCTTAAAAACATTTTCATTAGCGTGACAGTAGCTTAGCTTTTCCAATAACAAGCTACCTTATTTAAGAAGCAGCAATGTAGCAAGACAACATGGTGTATTGCTACTCTGTCTCATTGAGTGTACCGAGGCACACATCCTCTCTCTCATACAGCATGACAAGTTTGAAAGTGTGTTTTGCAACCCAGGCTAATTGGGAAAAAAAAGTGAAGCATGGAAAAAAAATTACTTCTTTTATGTCCGTGATGCTAAAGGACCTTTCATTTTTCCCCGAAACAAATAAGCTTTAATCTTTAATCTACATTGTGTGTTGTATATATTGCCTGAATGAAGTGTTTGGTGAGTGATGCTAAAAGTTTAATTCTCTATTGAATTTTAAATTAACGTACCACCTACATTTAAAGGGATAGTTAACCCAAAAATGAAAATTCTGTCAGAGCACTGCGCATACGTTGTGGCTTATTTGCAAAGAGAGGAATGCACACGTATGTGTCGTGGTACTACCATGAACATGAATCGAATTCTGACACTGAAGAGCAGAAATTGTTAAAGTCTTTATTTCTGTTTTCTTTGTACACAAAAATTATTCTTGTAGCTTCATAAAATTAAGGTTGAACCACCCCAGACAGCGTGTGAAATCCATGCTGGCCAGATATGGGCCGGATCTGGGCCAACACTGCTTGCTGTCTGGGACTGATGTCACTAGGGCTGGGCAATATATTGCATGCGATATGCATGCGGATCTCGTCAGTAAAGCCGGTTCCTTGATTAGTGCTAAATCTCCATCACCTGTTTTCAAATGGAGTGGCATTTAATACATGGAGCCGTAGTTCACTGACAAGCTACGCAATATCGCGCTCATTATCGAAGACGATATATCAGCGATAATGAAAGCTATATATAGCTTGATATTTCGCCCAGCCCTAGATGTCACATGGACTATTTTAACGATGTCCTTATACCATTCTGGGCCTTGAATGTTGCTGCGTTGCTGTCTATGCAGGGTCAGAAAGCTCTTGGATTTCATCAAAAATATCTTAATTTGTGTTCCGAAGATGAACGAAGGTCCTATGAGTTTTGAGTGACATAAGCGTAATTAATGACAGAATTTTAAATTTTGAGTGAACTAAACTAACCCTTTAACTCTCCCCCAAGCCTAATCGATAGTGTTAACAAAAGCAAACATGAGATACAAAAAAAATAAAAAATAAAAAATAATAATAATAAACAATAATTGACTCGTGTTTCTCAAGCACTTTGCATTGCAAGTGTAGTGCTGTATCAGGTGAGCTACCAAGCAAGTTTACTACATGAGAAATATATGGAGCTGGTTATGTGATGTAAACATCAAAATGTATTAATTTAAAGATCACACACTGTGGTAAAAATGGTTTATGGCCATATCATAATATGGTGCATGGAACCATACAAAAAGAATTTTATTAATCTATAATTTGACTCTGTAATCATAATTTGTGTGAAAAATAATAAAAGTTGTTGCTGTTTTACTACCACAAGGGTTTATTTTAGTTCTGGAAACTGCAGTTGACTGTATGTATAGGTAAGTTTTTTTCCAATTACTCTGTTGCAAATTAGTTGCAGACTGCCATATATTATAAAGATTGGTTTTAAAAAAGTTGTTTGAGTGTAGTTAATGTTGTAAATTTTTATTAGTAGCTTAGCTAGCAAATTTTCCAAAGTAGTAGCTTAACTGTAACTGATACTTTAAATTGTGCATAGCTTGTAGCTTGGCAAGATTCAGTTTTAAAGTAACTTCAAAGTAATTTGCTTTACCAGCCTTTCAGTCTCCTGGTCTCCACACAGGGTGAAGATTTCACAGCAATCAAAATTCAATTAAAAAGATTGTCACACAGAGATTTTGATGTTGTCAGATTTAGGGATTTCTGAAGGAAATGTGTCACGAGAGATCTCTCTTGCTGTGATGTGCTGCTGTGCATTTCGGTGTTGATGCAGAGCTTACGGGTACACTGTTTGATTTTCATACAAGGTGTGTGTCGGTCTGTATGAGTAATAAAATGAGAGCACAATATGTGGTGCATTTTATAATGGAGCAGCAGTAAAATGATTGTGCATGTGTTCTGTTTGCAGGTATGCCTGGTTGCACTGCTCATCTTTCTTATTCCAGCTTTAAAATTGTGCTTGTTGACCAAGTAAATAAGGCCCAGTTGTAGACCATCTTTTTCCAGCTACCTTCAAAGATGATTGAGTGTCTGGTCGAATAGTCATTAACCTTTGTGGTTGTAACAAGTCTTCATTATCTCAGGAAACACCATGAAGCTTTTGCAAATCACCTGAGCTTAATGGTGGTATTATTACAATAACAATAAATTACTTTGATTTGTGTTCTGTCCTTTGAAAATGAAGTGAAATTAAATAAATATAAAGAAAAAAACATTCTGCTCTCTGAACAGCAGGAGCAGAAATCACTCTGTCACTGCTCTGATATAGATAAGCTTGGGAAGCCATGTATATTTTGAGAAGCTATAATATTATACTTTAAAAAAAATATTGTTATTTTTGAAGTAAAATGTAAAACTAAAAAAAGAGCCAAATATATTATATAAAGTATATGAAATGTATGTAGTATATTGTTATAAGAAGTCTCTTATAAAAAAGCTATAACAGTAATATTACGAAATATTAATATTTTTCTGGAAAGTCTTTGGATAATAGAAAAATAACTGCATTTATTTTAGTCACTTTTGATCAATTTAATGCATCAGTGTAATGAATCCTTGCTAAATAAAACAGTTTATATATATATATATATATGTGTGTGTGTGTGTGTGTGTGTGTGTGTGTGTGTAGATCAATCTCATTATAATAAGCAAAACTGTCTGCACTGGAAAAGCTGCACTCGTTCAGTTGATGAAAACTATACCACTAGACAGCTACTCACCACTTTATATTTCCCATCTGATTGCAGCAAAATTATTTTTTTTTTACAAATGCTATGTGCGTGTATTTTTATTCTTTATATAGTTTGTGATGTTTCATGTCTATTAATGAGATTACTAACCTGATCTACAAGTACAAAACTGCAGTTCTTAAGGAAAACAATCTCAGGCATCGTTACTTCTCTAAGCACGCACAACAACATGCTATATTTGAGGGTAAGATGAATAGCTCAACTTAAAAAAAAATCTGTCTCTGCATCAATAACTGTATAAATCATAGTTGTAATGGTTAGCCAATTTGAGTCGATTCTAGGATTTCAGTCTTGATGGGCTCCTACCCGACTATGAAGAGATGCTTCTTTCTTCCTTCAAAGAATAAAGTTAATCAGGAAGACATAGACAGGGTTTGATAAATGGAGAGAGCTTGAACGTAAACACAAGTCGAGCCATTTGTTTTTCTTCCCCAAATCAATTTCAGAAATGCCAAATGGGCAGCTTTAGCAGGCCTCGGCTCTGAGACGCATCTCGAAAAAAATATGAAAACAATACAGTCTGATGGAGCACCGAGAAAAAGCAAACAGACTGATTTAATTATGACATCGCCTGTGGTATCTGAGGGATGAGGAGCACTAATGGCTGAGCCCGGCCTCGCACGACGTGTAATCTGGGACTTGTTTGTTTATCTTTTTCCCTACTGAGGTGACGATCTACAGTAAGCAGAGCACAGATTAATGAGATGTCATCTGAAGAGATTGCCATGAGAAACCACCGGAGAGATCTGGATCTACAGTACAGTGCATGTGTTGAGTCAATATTCGCTGTGATTTAGTTTCTGTGCCTTGAATTCTGACTGCTTTAGGGACCATGACAGGATGATGGGCTGAGGTCTTTGTACTGAGTGTCGAATATGTTGAGCATTGTAAGGAACCGAACACATTTATATGGCTATGGGAACAACAATATATTTATTTACAGGCTGTAGTACATAAGAATACAGCACTAAATACACAAATATTTATTACTTCTTAAAAACGTTTCTGTGTTAAGTCTTTGCCACGCATGAAACAATTGATGATTTTAATTATGGGAAAATACCTGAACATGTTGTCTGTAATGATATTCATGTCATATTTACAGTATTAGCACAGAGACATCGACTCAAATTAGGACTAAATCCAACTGTTATATTATATTTTTAGCTGTTAACATGTACATTTTTCATCAAGGGATTTAACGCATTAAAACATATTTGCCTGTTATTTTTTACACTAAATAGCACTCAATTCAATTTAATCCTTTTTTCTATTGTCACAAGAACAGCCTGTTCTGTCACAGTGATCTGTAAATAATAAGTGTCTCTTTCGGGTTAATTGTAAATTAATTATTCATCATCAAATGTGCAGAGAACAGAGTCTTGCCATGGAAGCTTGCATTTTTACATCTTTTTTTTTCATTCTGTAGTGCAGATATTCTTACCAATAAAAATAGCATATACTGTAATATACAACTCTATGACACCTAATGAGTGGGTGTGTGAAATTGATGCAACCTGTCAGAACCTATGAAGTTAATATATGACATGAAGTTAATGAAAGTTAGAAGTGAGTTTTGGAGTTTGTGAAGACCTCTTTGCTGTCAAGAGAAAGTAAAATGCGTAGTTGTCTCTAATAATTTTTCCAGATGTTTATCTCGCATTTCCTGAAATTAAGGAAAAATTGAATAAATGCGTTGCAGATGAAAGCATATCATTCTCAGTGACAGATTTGTGATGTTATCATGTTACAAGTAACTGACTTGAAATTCTCGTCTTTGCCATCAATGTGTATTTGTTTATAATCAAAGACAATTTCTTCTCATCTGAAGGATGTATCAGGCATGGGAATGAAGGGTTGAATTTCGAATGTTGTTTTTAAGAAAAGAGAAAGTGCTTTTGATTTTCATGGCAGACACTTTTTTTTTTTTTTTTTTTTTTTTTTTTAATACAAGAAAGGACAAAAAAAAGTTTAATGTAAAATCCACATTATTCAAATCCAAATAACCTCAATATTTGTTGAAATGTTAGAAAATAGTCAGAAGTTTGGGGTCGGTAAGGTTTGATTTGATTGATTGATTGATTGATTGACTGATTTTGAAAGAATTCATTATAATATTGTAAAATAATAGTACAAATTAAAATAACGGTTTTTATTTTTTATATATTTATTTAAAAAAATTATTCCTCTGATGGCACAAGCTGAATTTTATCAACTACTACTCCAGTGAGTTTTCTGTACCACATGATCTTTCAGAAATCCTTCTAATATGTTGATTTTATGTTGATTTTGCACCCAAGAAGCATTTTTTGACGACAGTTATGTTGCTTAACAGGAATAAAAGGAATAAAAAGGTGTGAAAAGGAATAAAAGTTGTGGGAGTTTTACTGCCTCTAGTGTTCATTTCAACTGGAAACTGCAGTGATTCGTATGTATAAGTATGTTTTTTGAGTTTTGCGGAAATGTAGGCATATGTTTCCAGTGAGCAACCTTGCAACATTGTCAGATTTCAAAACCTAAGACATGCAGAAATCACAATTTATCGTTCACAGATTGATGGTAAACTAAAACATACAAGCTTTGGTAAAGACCACTGCCGCATCATCAGAAGAGATTTCCACCATAAGATGTGTGTGTATGTGCATTGAGAGAGAAACAAAACTCTGGCGATTATCTCGCAGCTGTCACCCAGAGGGCATGCACCTGCGTGAAGCTCAGGTCCGGCTCTCTCGACCTCGTGTACTTTGATTCACCCAAGATGCCGTCGTGATGTGATCTCTAGCGTGCTCTCTGTCACTCACTGCTGCCCTACAGCAAAGCTACACAAGGACCGCAGATTGACACCAGCGCTGTGCCAGTCTAGCTCTGCTTCATTTGATTAAAGTCTTGGCATAGGAACAAAAGGAGAGCAGATTACTCTATTGATCCAGAGAAGCTCAACTGCTTTATGAGGAATAGCATAGTTCGGATAACTAGTTCGAAAACAATATACTTTGTAATTATGTGTAATGGATTTGTATTACGTGAAAGGTAAATTAAGAATGATACGTAGTGCTTAATATCACGTCTGCATACACGTGTATTTATTTAATCCTCCCGCATTTTTCTCTCTCTGCTTTTCCTTCCCGCCCTGAGTAGATGCCGAAAGCTTGGTGGAATTATATTGAATTCTATTCTGGTCAGAGGAATGCAAGGACATTGTTGCGACATGAGCAGTGCTGATGTGGATTGAGTGTTGGCATGTAGGTGGCAGTGCATCGACTGCGAGCCCCAGCCACGGGGAATGATTTCTCTGTGCTTTCTTTCACTCATTATAAGGAGAATGGCGCTCAGATCCTCTCCTTTTGTGATGCAAATGCAGTTTTGTCTGAAAATAAGCTGCTTATAGTGTCCTTGAGCGCCTCGGAAGGTCTTTTGTGAAGGAATTGCTTTGGAGCACGACCTTGATATTAATGAAAATCGCAACTTCTTAAATGCCGTCCTATTTCGAACGATTCAGGTGGATGCACAGATGCATTAGAATGTGTTTCATAAGACATTTTCTGAACTAGTTTTGTTGCAGCCATCATCCTTTATTTGTTTTTGTGACCAAAATATATCATCACTGTGTTGATATATAATCAGGGATTTTATTGTCGGATGCCCGGGACTGTAGTTAATGACATTCATGCTTGTAGATTTTTGCATTTAGTTCTTTATTTACTGCAGTTGTAAAATGGCAGTTATCTGTGGCACTGCAGTAAATCCAATATCATAAACGGTTGACTTTACAACAGTCGCTTATTGGTTTGTCACAGTTGATTGTTCATTTGTAGGGTGTAGTTCTTTAATTGTTCTCATGTTTTGCCGCACTTGTCTGGCCGGCACGACTGGTCCTCGTAATCGATTTGATTTAAATCCCGACTGCTGAATGAATAACGAGGTTCTCTTGGAGAGCCTCTGAAGGTCAAGTGATCATAAGTTTAACGTGTTTTCAGGGTTAATTAGAATATTCATGTTGAAAACTAGGAAATGGAGAATGAGTCATGATGTGAAATGTAATTCCAAAGGTCTTTGCATGTTTGTTTCCTAGACTTGCTGTTATGAAGATCTGCTCATCGCATTTCACATCGCAACACTAATTGAAAATCACTTGCAGGGTGAAATGAAAGTGCCATGTGTCGAATCTACCTGCGAGTAGAGCAGTGGAGGAACAGGAAGTCCCTTTGAAGAGTTTCTCCCTGGGTCTTACGGTTCTCTAGAGTAGCCGTGTTGTAAATGACAGGTGTGAAATTGCTGTGCCGTGGCTGAGGACTTCCCCCACACTTCCTTTAAAACAGAGTAGCGCCATCCTACTGTCCTCTGACTTCATTTACATATCTTATAGAAAACATATAAAAAAAGATTCACTGCCTGCCACACCATCATAAAAAGCTATTTCAGCCAAGTAGCTGAACCAAAGTGGATATTCTTGACTTTTTCCCAAGAAGTCGGCACATATAGAGCAATTCGCCTTGGAAGGGAAGAGACAGAATGTTTATGTAGGTACTGTATTTTATAGGTTGCGATATAAAGAGGCATGTGATTATGCACAATGTTTTATTTTTAGGTATGCATACAGAGCCCGTGCATATTGATATACGTTATATAATCCAAGCACAGAGGCAAACTGTAGTCGAGATTGAACAATCACAGAAGAGAGCAGTGAATTCTAATTTAAAGCCATGAAAATGGTTGCCTTTTAATATCGTGAGAGTCTTGTCTTTCACATAAATTACATTTCATATTCTTGTGCAAAAACAATCATATACTTTTCTTGTTTTCCAGGACAGCATCTAAACATTTTTTCAAAGCCTTAATTAATTTAGTGAGGATTATGCTTGAAACATGGAAAAATGAAACAAGATGCACTTGATTGTCTTCCATTTTTCTGTGTGTTTCAAGCTTTATGTTTAATTTTGACGTTTTGCTTCTCAAATGAATTTGTCTTTGTAATATATATCTTTTTGATAAGATACACACACCCACACAAAATGTCCCAACAAAGGTGATAATATCCAAAATACTTGTCCTTGTGTGGTCCTCATGGGGACCAATTTTTGAGGAAACAAGCTTATAAATCATACAGAATGAAGTTTTTTGAAAATCTAAAAATGCACAGTTTCCTATAAGGTGTAGGTTTAGGGCAATAGGATATACAGTTTGTACAGTATAAAAACAATTACGCCTATGAAATGTCCCCAAAAAACTTGGAAACCTCTTAAAAATAAAGGTGCTTCATAATGCCATAGAATAACTTTTTTGTCTAAACGGTTCCATAAAGAACCTTTAACATCTGAAGAACCTTTCTGTTTCACAAAAGGTTCTTTGTGGTGAAAGAAGGTCAGGGCCGGCGCTAGCCATTTGGGTGCCCTAAGCACAAACGCTTGGCGGTGCCCCCCCCACCACCACCAAAGAAATAACTACCATTCAGAATTTCTTAGTTAGGTTCTCTTTACTTCCAAAATAACTGCTGCAAATAAATAATTGGAACAGAACAATGTAAACACAGAAAGTTAAAAGTGCAAAAAAAGTTTAAAGTGCAAATAACAGTATAAGTGTATGCATTTTATGAAGTATGAATTTTAAAGTGCACATTTTAAACTGCAAATAACCATACATAACTGCACAGTAGAATTTACTCAACAGAGGGACTACATCTCTATAAAGAGACCATTCTGCTATTCTATAGAACTATATTAAACATTTTCACTACCATCAGTTGTCAGAGGCCCTACAGAGGCACACGCCTACATTTCCTAGCTGCAAAATCAGCTATCAGGTCATCATATGACAGTTTCTGAGCCACGTCCCCATTGATGCTGATGAGACCACTTAAACGTTCCTGCCCCATTGATGAACGCAGGTACGTTTTGATGAGTTTGAGCTTTGAAAAAAAAAATTTGTATAATTATTTTGTATATATAATTTTGTATAATTATTTTGTATATATAATTTTGTATAATTATTTTGTATATATAATTTCTATATACAAAATAATTATACACAATACACGCACATATATCATGTCGACACAAACTTTTATTTTGGATGCGATTAATCGAGATTAATCTTTTCCCAGCCCTAATAATTTGACAACTCTGTGAATATGAAAATATACAAACACTGAGATTGTGGTTTTTTTTTTTCTAATTTCAGTTTCACCAACAGATGTCGCCCTTGGCCGAACCTCTTGAAAATGACCGCATAGAACAACAACGAAAAAACTTTATCTAAGCGGTCTAATTTGGCAAAATCACATCACGTTCAGTTGCAGGGTTTTTCTAAAGTTCACCTTACCAAGAGGCAGATAGGCATTATATTGAAGCGAAGAAATTACAATAGGGAACGTTCTGCACTAATAGCTATATGCACACACATCTGTAACGTATAGCCTACCTAGGGGGAAAATTAGCTTTATTTGTCATTCAAATATGACGATGAGGACCCCAACGATTGGCCTTCCTTTCCTTCTCAAACAAACTGCATCTTTAACAGCCCAAGTTTCAAAATTTCCCGGGGGAGAAACCCCCGGACCCCGTTAAAATAAAAGACTCAACATGCAGGGCTAAAGCCCCGGATCTTTTGCACTACTAGCGACGCGGACGCGCCGACGCCCCTGGACATGCATACTACACGCACAAAACTAACATTTTTATTTAAAACATTGTCTTACCTGCAAGCGACGCGCGAGCATCATCCCGCTGTCTCTTCTTTTTTCTTTTTTCCGCCCCCGACTCTTGGTGCCTTTTCGAGGCCATGTCTGAGGTCGGTGTCGGCCAAATTTGAAATTGATTGAAGCATAATTGAACAGACCACTGGGAGGTGGGGAAGGGGGGGCACCAGAGGGAGACTGGCACAGAGATTCACCTTTTTCTCGACTAATTTGGTCTAGGCCTATATTACTTTTGTATTGCTTTTGTATATTAACATGCTAGAAATATTTTATTTGTTATTTATACTAGTAGCCTATATTGTGATGATATTTTCACGACCCAGATTTTTTGGTGCCCCCCCAAGCACTTGGTGCCCTACGCGCAGTGCGTGATGTGCGTGTGCGGAGCGCCGGCCCTGAAGAAGGTTCTCCAGATTATAAAAAGGTAAGAAAGAGATAGTTCTATAAAGAACCTTTGACTGAATGGTTCTTTATGGAAACAAAAATGGTTCTTGTATGGCATCGCTGTGAAGAACCTTTATTTTTAAGTGTGTGTCTAATATAATATCTGTGTATTAGTCTGAAACTGAACTGGAAGTTTATTTTGCATGACAGGAAGAGGAGTTGAAATTTAAAGAAAGACATCCAGATAATGCATTCTGGGAAATTAAGTGTTCTTTTGTCTATGTTTTTTAAAAACTTTAAAACAATGCTTTGTCAATCCAACATTCCTACTTTTTATAGACAAACTTTGCTTTTCTATTAAAAAATTTATGTGAATTTCATTGAATATTGAGTCATTCTTAAAAGCAAGTTACAATTCTCCCGTTTACCTCAAATTCAAATGAAGGAATTCAGAATTTAAATTGCATTCTTAATTCAGTTCTGAAAGCAACCCTCATATATTATATGTTTGTGTGTTTTCGTCTTCTCTTGGATTAACATATCTCATAATATTACAAAAGGGTGTACCTATGGTCCCTGCTCATATTTTCTTCTCCCTGTGGAATGATTTCCTGTTGTCCTCCCCCATGGCCACCTCATATCTCATTGGTGTGAAAGCCAAGACTTTCATAAATGAAAAATGAGAAAACATGTATTACCTCTACATCAGAGGCGGTGTTTTTATATATGCGCTTTGGTGGAGAGTTTTTCATTTTTCTTATTTGGCTGTTAGGCCAAACAGAGCCCTCCGACAGAGGTTATAGCGTGGGATTGTGAAATGACAAACAGGAGGGGGTGGAAGACACCTGGGTCGCTCTCTTGAGAGGACTTAAATCCAGCCACATTGAAAACATGTTCCCGCACTCGAGATATGCTCCCTCGGATGGAAATAAGCCTTTGAGTGCCTCGCTGAATCTCATTGGTCTTTTCTTCTAACCTCAGGAAAAGGATATTCCTGCTCAAGATGTTGAAAATGCTTATTTATTTATCACGAACGTCTTGACTTCTGATGTCCATGTTGTATTAAGACCTCGGTCTATGACTGATTCTGTTATATCTCTTCAAAAACCCAATCAGTCAGTTTTGGGAGATTTCCTCAGCATTCATCTGATCTTGCTCCTCAGAGTGTCTAAGAGCTGTTGAAGGTTAATGAGTAGCACTGGGGCGAAGAGTTTTCCAGCGGCTGTAGCCAGCAGTTTCTCAACAGCAGATGCTCTCTTCTCAGCCTTGGCGTCATGGTGAGAGGCTCCAGGCGTGGAAATCTCACTGTCCTACATAATGCATGATGAGAGATTTTTAGAGTAAACGGGTAGTGAATTTTTTATCACAGACCAATCGCACCAGCCTCTGTCTTTCTGAAGCAACAAACGATGGTCAAGTGGCTAAAGAGTTTTAAGGATTAGCTCTTCGTATTGCAGGTCCTGAAGCTCCAGAGGTTGCTGCAAAATTGAAAAGCGGTTTGCGCTCGCTGTCTAACAGCAGAACTGTTTTGTATTGACAAGCGTCCAGATAGGGGGAAGATTAAGCACCGGTATCAGGAGAGATTGGATCTCTGCAAACCGCTGATATTTGTGGAATATCTCTATTATACTCAAACTCTACTTTTCATGGGTTGTCACAGAGAGAGTCTGCGCAGTGAGAAAACACACAAATACACAGACTAAATCCCACCTTATATTTGTATTAACCAGTAATACCAATCGCTCAGATCCCCTTTGATCATGGATTACTCGCAAAATCTCTTCTTCTCTATGAATCAAAGAATGCAGCAGATCAAAACAGATATTAGAGAGACTGCATCTCTGACCTTTTCTTGGGAATGTGGTGTACATGAAATGAGATGTAATCACAGCATAATCACGGTCCTGGTTTAAACATCATTCTCTTCTCTTAAAAAGCACAGATGTACCCTTCGGTAGTGCTGTTTGATTGGTCTGGCTTTTTAATCACGTGACAACTTTGAATGATTCTTGCTCTGCAGATTAACTCAATAAATTTTAACAGCAAGATTGAACTGTCTTCAAAACAAGATTGTTAAAAATGTCTTAAGAATATGTATATATGAAAAGCCTATACTGAAAATACTGTAGCTGTTTAATGGCTGGCTCTATTAAACATGTGAAGTGATAACTTAAAGGGAACCAAAAACGGAACTTCTGACATAATTTAAACCAAACCTGTGTGACTTGCTTTCTTCTGTGAAACACAAAGAAGATATTTTGAGAAATGTGTCAGTGTTGGATGGTTACCAACATTCTTCAAAATATTTTCTTTTGTGTTCTACAGAAGAAAGTTAGTCACACAAGTTTGGAATGACATGAAAGTGAGTAAATGAAAACAGAATTGTCATTTCTTAGTGAACTGCTGTATTTGCTTAACCCATATAATGTGATAACATGCCCCACTATTGAACATAATTGTTTTCCCCCCTAGGCAACAACTTTCGGTTGCTCACACTGAAATTGCCTTACCCATATCTCAGAGGTATTCACTTGAGTAAAAAGTCACAACTTGCTACCAATAATTCCCAATAAATTTCTTTGTTTCACAGCATATTTGAAATCTAAAGTTGATGAACTTTTATAGATTCTTTTTGTTTTGTTTCTACTCCTCTTGAAATTCCATTTCAACCATTAAATGCATTCATTACTTCTTAGCAGTCCAATCAACACTCCTCAGATCATGTAAAATTCAAGTACTCATGCACTCACAAAATGTGTTATATTTCAGACACAAAAATATTCATTAACCTACACCACATTTTAAAATTGGGTATGTTTTCATATTTGGCTCATTTTGTTCATTCTGACCGGACCTAGAATAACCCCTTCATGGGGTAGAAACTCCCACCTGATTCCTGCAGGGTTGTGTGGGGAAAATGTGAGACGTTTATATCTACCTGACCTTCACACTCTCAGTGGGAGCCAAACTGCAAATGATAAGAGTCCTCATTGTAAGAACAAGGAGAGGAAATGTAAGGAGTAAGAGGGAAGAATGAAGAGAGCACACAGTGGGGAATCGTACATGGACGGGGGGTATGAGAGGTGCTAGAAGGAAGGTTGAGTGTTGGGAGGGGGGATTCACACCAGGCGTTTTGTCACAATATTAGAAATGAACAGCCTTTTAAATTTTATTAGGTACCTTTCCTGAATACCAAGTTCTTAAAGGGATAGTGACCCCTAAAAATATAAATTCTGTCATCCTTGTAACCATCATCATCCTTGTAATTCTGTAACCTTTATGATGTTCCAAACCTGTATGACATTCTTCTGTGGAACTCAAAAGAAGATATTGTAACTTTCATTGTGTCGAAGTTAAAAAACTGTAAAAGAAGAAGAAGATGGAAAGTCAGTTTAAGAACTAGCTACAAAGTGTTGGTCTTGGTTGTTACAAAAATGCACTTCTGGATGTTTGTTCATTTGCTAGTGACCGTCTTTTTAGAGACAGACCACTTTAGGTACATTTTCAGTGACACTTTAATGTGTTCTGCCATATGTTTTTATGAGGATCTACTCAAGGCTAGGTGATAAACACTCTGTCTCAAGGACATCCAGACTCAAGACACAATAAGTAATAGCATCTAGGTGGAGTACTCTTTGTTGAGCGGTCTCGTCTTGCTTTAACATGTTATTATGCCGGCTATTTCAGCCCCAAGAAGAAGTCATGGAGTTTGATCTATGGCACTAACTCATATGCAGCTGGTGAGGCTGATACGAGAAGCTCTTCACCGTAAGTAATGACAACATAAAGGAAATTTACCACCCTGCCACTCAGTCCTGGAGTAGGGCTCTGATATACGGACAACATGCCAATGCTATTCTGTCCAAACGCGGGAGCTCGTGAATCACAGAGAAACAGTGGGAGAGGAAGGGGTCGAGTAGTTTGATTTGGGGAAGAATCAACGGCCTTGGGCTCAGAGGTTCAAGTTCAAGTTTATTTGTATAGCGCTTTTTACGATACAAATCGTTGCAAAGCAGCTCTACAGGAAATTAAGTTTCCACAATATATTTATATATTGCAGAACCTTAATATATTTACCTTATGGCAAAATTTGGTAATTCTGTATGTTGTCTGAGCATTGGCATCCTCTGAGGTCCTCTGAGGTGTTGGCATTATCTTTCCTCAGGTGTTCGGTCATCTCAGATCATTTAAGGGTTGGATCCAGACTGAAGCTTCTGTAATTCCTAGTTACCATGAGATGTTAATCCCGTGACAGAAACAGAGAAACAAGTAGAGACATAATTAGCGTAGCTGCTGTTCCATCTAAGCAAAAAATATTTGTTCAACCCAAGCTAAAGAATAATAATAATGTACATTTGATCAGATATAACTTCAGTGCAAGATTATAAGATGCATTATGTGAATGCTTGGCTAAAGAGATGTGTCTGAACTCCGAACGTTATCAGGAAGGCTATTCCAGAGTTTGGGAGCCAAATGTGAAAAAGCTCTACCTCCTTTAGTGGACTTTGCTATCCTAGGTACATCCAAAAGTCCAGAGTTTTGTGACCTTAGGGAGCGGGTTGGATTGTAGCGTGGTAGAAGACAAGTTAGGTATGCAGGAGCTAAACCATTTAGGGCCTTATAGGCAAGTAATAATATTTTGTAAATGATACGGAACTTAATAGGTAGCCAGTGCAGAGACTGTAAAATTGGGGTAAAATGATCATATTTTCTTGACCTGGTAAGCACTCTAGCCGTTGCATTTTGGACTATCTGTAGCTTGTTTATTGAAGATACTGAACAACCTCCTAGCAATGCATTACAGAAGTCCAGTCTAGAGGTCATGAATGCATGAAATAGATTTTCTGCATCAGAAACAGGTAGCATGTTTCGAAGCTTGGCAATGTTTCTAAAATGGAAGAATGCTGTTTTTGTAACATGGGAAATATGATTGACAAGTTGCTGTCTAATATAACACCCAGATTTTTTACTTTAGAGGATGTGACAGTGCATCCGTCTAGTTGCAAATTGTAATCCAAGAGATTCTGTGTAATGTTTTTTGGTCCAATAAGTAATATATCTGTCTTATCTAAATTTAATAGGAGGAAATTATTGGTCATCCAATCTTTTACATTTTTTACACAATCTATTAGCTTATATAGTTTAGAAGTTTCAACTGGTCTTGTTGAGATACATAGTTGAGTATCATCAGCATAACAATGAAAACTAATCCCGTATTTTCTAATAATATTACCAAGAGGCAACATGTATATTGAAAATAGCAGAGGACCTAGGACAGATCCTTGTGGTTATTATACTTTACTGGTGATAATTGAGATGACTCCCCATTTAAATGAACAAAATGGTAGCGATCGGACAGGTAGGATCTAAACCATCTTAAAGCCTGCCCTTGAATACCAGTATAGTTTTGTAATCTATCTATGAGTATGTCATGGTCTATAGTGTCGAACGCAGCACTAAGATCAAGTAATGCTAGCAATGAGATGCAACCTTGGTCTGAAACAAGAAGCAAGTCATTTGTAATTTTAACAAGTGCAGTTTCTGTGCTATGGTGAGGCCTGAAACCTGACTGAAATTCTTCATAGAGATCTTTTTTTGCAAGAAGGAGCACAATTGAGCAGACACAACTTTTCCTAAAATTTTAGACATAAACGGAGGATTTGAAATGGGTCTGTCATTTGCCAGTTCATTAGAATCGAGTTGTGGTTTCTTAATAAGAGGCTTAATAACCGCCAGCTTGAATGGTTTTGGGACATGACCTAAAGATAACGATGAGTTAATAATATTGAGAAGCAGTTCTTCTGCTGCAGGTAACAACTCTTTTAGTAGTTTAGTGGGTACAGGATCTAATAAACATGTTGTTGGTGTAGATGCACTGATAAGTTTATTTAGCTCTTCCTGTCCTATAGTTGTAAAGCACCGTAGTTTTTCTTTGGGTGCGATGAATGAAGCTGGAATACTAGACGCAGTAGAATCTACATTTGATATTGTATTTCTGATGTTATCTATTTTATCAGTAAAGAAATTCATAAAGTCATTACGATTAAACTGTGAGGGAATATTTAGATCGGGTGGTGTCTGTTTATTTGTTAGTCTAGCCACTGTGCTAAATAAAAACTTGGATTGTTTTGGTTATTATATATGATTTTGCAGATATGCTCTGCCCTGGCAGCTTTTAGAGCCTGTCTATAGCTGGACATACTGTTTTTCCACGCAATTCTAAAAACTTCCAAGTTAGTTTTTCTCCATTTGCGCTCAAGATTACGAGTTTCTTTCTTGAGAGAACGGGTATAACTGTTGTACCATGGCGCAGTACGTTTTTCTCTAACCTTTTTCAATTTGAGGGGGGGCAACAGCTTCTAATGTATTAGAGAAGATAGTGCCCATGTTGCTAGTCATTTCGTCTAGTTCATGTGTATTTATGGGTACACAGAGCAGTTGAGATAAATCTGGCAGGTTATTTGTGAATCTGTCTTTGGTGGCTGGATCAATAGTTCTGCCTGGATGATAACGCGGAGCCATATAATTAATATCAGTAATACGCAGCATGCACAATACAAGGAAATGATCAGTAACATCATCACTTTGAGGTACGATATCTATATCGGTAAGATCAATTCCATGCGACATAATTAAATCTAGCGTATGATTAAAACGATGAGTGGGCCCGGTGACGTTTTGCTTGACTCCAAAAGAGTTTATTAGGCCAGTAAACGCAAGTCATAATGCGTCATTTGTATTATCAACGTGAATGTTAAAATCTCCGACAATTAGCACTTTATCAACATTAACTAATAGATCTGAGAGGAAATCTGCAAACTCTTTTAGGAAATCTGTATATGGCCCTGGCGGTCTATACACAGTAGCCAGAGCAAGAGACAGGAGAGATTTCTTTTGCATATCTAACAGTGTAACATTAAGCAGAAGTATTTAGAATGAGTTA
The DNA here is from genome assembly GCF_936440315.1 of Barbus barbus. Lineage (NCBI taxonomy): Eukaryota > Metazoa > Chordata > Actinopteri > Cypriniformes > Cyprinidae > Barbus > Barbus barbus. The sequence goes on along the minus strand of NC_136757.1, from coordinate 15,223,736 downwards.
AACCTCCTGTATCCTGTTTTCTGAGTAACATTGAGAATATCACTATATATTGTTGCCACACCTCCACCACGACCAGTCTAACGGGGCTCATGTTTATAACAGTAGCTTGGTGGAGTAGACTCATTTAGACCAAAATATTCATTTGGTTTAAGCCAGGTTTCAGTCAGGCAGAGTACATCAAAATTATTATCTGTAATAATTTCCTTTACAATAACTGCTTCGGGTGCGGGTGATCTAATATTTAGGAGCCCAAGCTTTAAAAATTGTTTTTGTTCATTTATTTTGCGTTTTTCTGGTCAAGGGGAAGCATTGTGCTGGGTTTAGATTTTGTGGACACGTCCATATGTTGTTCTGCATTGCTATTAAGAGCACGTCTGGTATGTGGCTGAAGGGCAAAGTTTTAGTTTTTTTGACAATGATGGATTTTGGCTCTTATCTACTTGTAATGTTGCAAACTTTGCAATGTTTCTTTTTCATGAAGTCGTCTTCCAGGGTCAATGGAGTCTTCAAGACAGCAGTTACCCACTCAGGCCATGTGAATGATCCCGGTGGTGATATTGGATGTAATGTGTTGCAAGGAGTAATAGGGAAGCTACATTTTACAGACATCAAATTGCGGCTTTCTCTCTGCTCTCCACTGTGATAATGGAGACAACAGTGTCGCAAAATTGCAACACCTTTTGGTTGTAGAAAATGTAGTAAGAAGTCTTGATGACCCAAGATGTGAACAGTTTATGGTGAATTTTCATTCAGCTACTTATTTATTTTTTACTTTTTCACTTTTTGATAATGATTTAAATGCAGTTTAAATTTGTAGTTTAGAATTTCCTTTTTTGTGTCTTTCCAGTTGTTAAGTTTTAATTTATTGTCCAATCATTGTCATTTTCATTTTTTTTTTCAGAGTTTTATTTTCAGTTTATACATTATTCGTTTAGTTAATTTTTATTTTAGTTTCTCATAACTACAGAAGTTAATGCACAAACTGGTATGTTTAATGGCATTACTTTGGGCAGTCGTGGCCTAATGGAAAGAGAGTTGAACTTGTAACCTGAAGGTCGTGGGTTTGAGTCTCAGGTCCGGCAGGGATTGTAGGTGGGGGGAGTGAATAACCAACGCTCTCTCCACCCTCAATACCACGACTGAGGTGAGACCCTTGAGCAAGGCACCGAACCCCCAACTGCTCCCCGGGAGCCACAGCATTGGCTGCCCACTGCTCCGGGTGTATGTTCACTACTGTGTGTACACTTGGATGGGTTAAATGCAGAGCACAAATTCCGAGTATGGGTCACCATACTTGGCCACACACCACTGCCCTTTCTCTGCAAAGTCCAGTGCTACTGCTATTGCTATGTTTATTCCAGACAAGTTGTAAATGTTTTAAGTTGCCATGAATCAAGTTGCCAAGTAAAACTAAAGTTAATTTAGTTTGTTTTCTCCAGGTATTTATTTATTTGAATATCAGTGCACAGGATCCATGTCTAGTTGCTATTTGTATGGCAGAATTTTAATCATATTTATGAAATTCTGAGTGTGTGTACTATTGTGTAATATTGTTATTATTGGGCACTTTTTGCTGTTAATTGCTGTTTATTTCATTTTTGTTGGAAAAAAAGTTTAACTGTAACTTCAGTGTTCTGAATTCAGTCTGTTCCCCGCTCCTCCATGTGGTGGTGTTTATTTAATACTGCACTGCTGTAGGCTCTTGATCGTCTGCAGCCAGAAGGAGCATCGACAGAATGTTCAATGGTAAACATCCCTCTGCTCACATTACCATTTAATAGTATGTGATCTGCTTGTACCTTGATTAAGACCTCGTCTTGAGCATAGAATGAGATGTACAATGGGTACATTTAGCTCATACAAGCCTACTGTGCGAGATGTTAATAATTGAGAAGGCATCTGTTCCAATTAATATGCCCCTTCATATCAAATCCCCATTTAAATATCCAAAACTGGGTCACAGTCTCTATAGCATGATGAGATGAAATGAATCGCCTTCTTTATATCATTGCATTTTAACGTCGGAGAATCTTGCTCATTCGTCCACAGGCTTTAGGAGGGGGTCCCATGGGTATTCGGCACAACCACATTTAAAGTTGCGAGCATGGATATCAGAATGCAGCTCTACACGCTGGCTTGCTTTGAATGATGAGGCAGATATTTATAATGTCTTTGGAATACAGGAACCTCATTAACCTCATATTACGTTGATAGATGTTTTAACAGATCCTTAGCACTGTTTAGAATGCAGGAAAGTGGGCTTGATTCGTAAAATTCCTCTGTGGCCGTGATGTAGAGCGCATTTCTCACGCGGAATATTAAGTTGCGAGATTCTTCCACATTCTTCCCTCTCAATTGTCTTCTCCAGGCCAAAGCATGTGCAATTCCCTCTAGTAGCGACGGAGGCATCAGCGTTTTCAGAATCTGACATTACACATTTCACATGTGAGGTTTGGCAGGCTTATGCAACACGGTGGACATGTTTGCACTTAACAAAGCAGTGCAAATACATTCAGTGCCAGGGAGGGATATAGGAATCATTTCCGAGTATTAGTTACTCTAATGAGGATCATGTTTGGTCCTGACGCTCTGCCAGTGCTTTACAGTGAGATTTAGTTGCTGCGATCCATGTGCACCATTTGATCTTGAGCTGGATATGATTAAAGCGAGTTGGGAGACCTCAAAGAGGAAGGCTGAGAGACCAAGGGCAGTCTGGCTCCATCTGTTTCATAGACAATCTTTAAGGAGTGCTGCACCGTATGTGTAAATCTCACCATGCTAACAGTGTCGGATAAAAGGCGTGAGCCGACACCATTTGGAGGTGAGACACTCAGCAGTATTCTATCACGCCTGTCAATGGCAGATAGAGCTTTTATTCGGAGGTTTGGCAATTCACTCCCACCTGAGCTGAGAACAAACCAGCTCCAGTAAGTTCTACTTTCAGAGGTACACAAAACTCTCCAACTTCCTTTTATCCTCCCTCGCTTTTTTCCGAGCGACATGACATTTCCCATATATCTCGGATGTATTGCGCCACAGATATGTGCTTCGCTGCGAAACACGTCAACTTGTTATTGAAAGTCGGAAAAGGGTGGTTAAAGGTGGGTGGGAGCTTGACGATTTGATTATTTATTTGTTTTTATTTGTTTATTCTTAGATGCGCATCAAGAAATAACCCCGTCTGAGAGCGGCCTGAATGACATTTTGCGGAGACGGAAATAGAGAGTGGTAAAGACTAAAATGTGGTGCTACAACCCACAGTGTGTTCATTATTGAACACTTCTGGCATGCGGCTTTCAGGCATTTCCGTGGAAGGATGAACTCTGCCCTGATAGCTCACTTCAGCACAAACAGCCTCAGGTGCCTTGGGCAAAGTCAGAGCTTTAAGCTTTTTGTGTATGTTCACAGGGTCTGACACCTTAAGCTCAAACTGCAAGATATGTGTTTTGTGGTTTGTGTACTGTAATTTTTCTCTTGTGGGCACTTTTGTGTCTGTGTGGAAAACCAAACCAAACAACCAACAAGTTAAAAAACATGTTTGTGTAATTTGTCTTTCGCAGTGTACTAAACTATTTTAGTAACTTTAGTTCGTTTTTTCAGTAGCCGATATGGCTAGGAACTATACTCTCATTCTGGTGTAATAATCAAGGAACTTTGCTGCAATGATATTACGCAGCACCTGAAAGTAGTTCCCCGCTAGGTAACTAGTTATGATATAGCTGGGGACTACTTTCAGGCGCTGCGTAATATCATTGCTCCTGCTTTTCATTTTCTTAGTACACGATGTAACTACAGAAGAGTCAAGCTTTAAATAGGAAATTTATCGAAACTCTTTGGTAATTTTTGAGAGAGATGCTAATGGTCTAATCCAATTCAATGATCTATGCTAAGCTAAGCTAAAAGTGCTACCGCCAGACCCGGAGATCGGCTGAATGGATTCAAAAACGGTAAAACTCAACTGTTTAACTCTAGGAGAGTTGGAAAATGATCCTATTTTCAAAAAAGTGGAGTGTTCCTTTAACAGTCCTCCCCAAATTTAATGTTGAAAAGTCTGTTTATTGTAGTGAATCGGTTTATTCTATACAGCCTTCTTCATTCTCGTATGTAGTGATTAAAATATGAATCATTCTGTGAATCAGTTTGTCCATGTCTGGTTTATTCTAGAAGATTGGTTTGTCCTAAATGTCTCTCTTTCTTATACAAAACTCCGAAAAGTTCTGTACAGTGCTCTTCACGTTTAAATATACATACACACACACACACACACACACACACACACACACATATATATATATATATATATATATATATATATATATATATACTGTATATAGTTGGCTACTCTTTTCCAACACTGATCCATCCATATTTTTATTGGGATATGCAACCTGCTAGCAAAGTTTTGTTTTTAATTCTTTGAATCAATGTTGTTCATAAAAGTTTATTTTGTCTCACTGTGCTAGTCCATAGATAAACGAATGAACTCGTTTCTCATTAGATGGTGTGCATGCCAAAGAAAAAAACAACAACAAACAAACAAACGTTTGAAACAGATGGCATTTTATCTTGTAATAGTGTTGGAAAACTGGGACCGCTCAGACATGCCCAGATTCAGGTTTCCTGACAACTCGGGGGAAACAGTACAATAGTACAACACACTGTATGGATACATCAGTGCTCAAGATGAGAGCATGCTTATCCCTCCTCCTACAAAAGCCTCTCCCCCCATTAACGTCTCTGTTATTGAAGCTCATGACAGTATATTAATCATTCAAGGATTACATGTTCTTCTTCAAAGGGATAACCAGCCTGCATACATTTGTACAAATTTTGCTCGGAAGGCATTCAGTGCACACACAAGAGATTTTCGCAGCATCATCTGTTGATATACGTACCACCTAATAACAATTTAAAAAAAGCTGCAGGTAGGTGAACTTGTAACTGGATTAAATAATGAACAAGTGTGAGACGTCATGCTATTAAAATTGTGATTTACACTGTTTTGTAAGTTGGATTATTAAAATGTGGAGCATTTTCTGGACAAGTGTAACTGTAAGAAGTATGTAACAACAGAAATCCTTATTACAGTTACATTTTTAAAAGAGTTTTGAGTAAAAATGTACGTTAAAAAATAGCTTTCTGTACTGTAAGATTATGAACATTAAAATGCTCTGATGGTAGGAAAATTCTTTAATTAGGGGAAGTCGTGGCCTAATGGTTAGAGAGTCGGACTTGTAATCCAAAGGTTGCGTGTTCGAGTCTCGGGCCGGCAGGGATTGTAGGTGGGGGGAGTGAATGTGCAGCGCTCTCTCCACCCTCAATACCACGACTGAGGTGCCCTTGAGCAAGGCACCGAACCCCCAACTGCTCCCCGGGCGCCGCAGCATAAAATGTCTGCCCACTGCTCCGGGTGTGTGTTCACGGTGTGTGTGTGTTCACTGCTGTGTGTGTGCACGTTGGATGGGTTAAATGCAGAGCACGAATTCCGAGTATGGGTCACCATACTTGGCTGAATGTCACTTCACTTTAATTTGTAATTTATAATTATATACAGGTCAAGAGATATGCTTAACTGTTATGGTTTATTTAAAACCATGATACTAAATAAATTAGCATGTTAAATCGGCACCTCTGCTAAAAACATTTGACTAATTAAAAAATATTTTCTGAAACAAATAGAGTGCAGTACTCTCTGCTCCATTGATTATTTCACCATAATTAGGCTAAATCAACTCCACAGATTTCCCCCCAACAATAAATACAGAACATTTTGTATTTTAGTAGTGTAGGCTCCATAAATTATTTAATAAAAATACAAAACCAGCATTTTGCCAGTAGTACTTGCAATACTTATAAAGTATTGCAAGTATTATGCAATACTTATCACTTTTTATGCTTATACAGTACCGCAGTGGTTCTCAAACTTGTTAGGTCATACCCTCCTTTAAAAAAAACCTGGTGCACAATTTCCCACATCAAAATAGTCCAGAAGTTTCCAGATTCTTTGATCTCATTATATCAGTCCAAGAAGTATTATTTCAGCATGGCTCATTCAAAACGAATGTTGCATTGGCATTGACTCATCGGTTTTCTTCGAGCTGACAATGTCATTTCTCATCACAATGATGTTTTTGTTCCTTGTTTACACAGAAATAGCCTCGTACAGAAGCAGTGTGTGCTTATGTAAATGCTTGACTTTTGTTATGCTAAGCACTCTGTCCCTTTCATCATTTTTTCCAGCTCTTGGCTGGCTGCTAAAGCAACTTCACCTGAATGTTTGCGTTCGTTGTTAACAGGACGGTATATGTTTAGTGCGACTTGAATTTTGCCTTTCTGTGTTTAAAAAGAATTGTTGTTGGCTGCAATGAGGAGAGCTTCCACAGGCACAAATAAAATATCTCTTGGAAAAAAGGAAAGTATGTAAATGGACCTATAAACAGATGGAGAAAAGGACATTTAAAGAGTATACTGACCTATAACAAAGACATTAGGCTGAACAAAAATTCTGCATCTATATTTGGTCCTTTAATTAAATGTTACTTTTTTCCCTTTTAACTTTGTTTATCATTATAAGGCAAATAATTAATTTCTCTCTGTATTTTGGTACAAGCGTGTTTGTCTGAGGATCCTTATCCAACGGAAGTAGCAAATTCATTGCATGCTGTGGACAAACAAGTGATTAACGTTTCAGATTGCAATTTCACATGCAATTTGAACCGCTAATACATAATGATTACTTGTGAAATATGCAATCTGAAATGGATTGAGCTGTTTGTTTTTTCAAGTGATGTTTTGTTGAGGAAAGCTGAGAAGACCAAGATCACACCCTCAGTTGAGTAACATGAAATCATTCTCACTTTAGATGTGACCAAGAGCATTTGATCTGATTTAGCTTTCTGTTAAGAAAATTGTCAAATGAAGTGCTCTTCTATGAGAGTAAGCTTCTTCAGTGTGTCAACAAATGCTTCTGAAGGGTGTCGGGCCCATTAAGTAGTAATTTGAGAGGGTGGAGAGTCTAATCAACTTTTTCAAAACACTTTGTCCTTCTGTATTGTTGTGTTTTTCAGTAAGTAAATATGTAAATACACACACACACACACACACACACACACACACACACACATATATCCATCATTAAAATAAGATACATTTCCAATCTTCTTTTTTTTCTTTTCAGTATTAATAAAATTACAAAACATTTCATGAGCACCAAAACCAGAATATTAGAATGATTTCTGAAGGATCATGCATCACTGAAGAATGGAGTTATAGCTGCTGAAAATTTGGCTTTCCTATCACAGGAATAAAATACATTTTAAAATATATTTATATAGAAAACATATAAATATGAGTTATTTTAAATTGTAATTATATTCCAAAATATTGCTGCTTTACCGTATACTTGATCAAAGAAATCCAGCCTTGGTGAGCATAAAAGACATAAAAGACAAAAACATTAAGAAATCTTACCGGTCACACATTTTTGAATTTTTGATCAGTAGAGTATATATGAAGTTTATTTAACTTCCTCTCTTAGCAACATGTATATTACAGTGTATATGATAATAATGAATATTTTTGTGATATATATATATATAAAAAAAATATTGCAAAACAAGATATAATATAATATAATATAATATAATATAATATAATATAATATAATATAATATAAGTATTTAAGTCCCATGCAATTTTTTTTCTTCCAAAGTAAATACATCTTGTTTCAAATATGCTTAAATAATAATGAATAAATGTCCCTTTTTATGCAGTGTGCAGTTTTTATTCATACGTAGATGCAATAATTCATTTTCATCTCCAAAATGTTGTTTTACACCTCCCCCTTGTTTATTCACTATAAATTTTACCTAAATTTCAGCGGATTGCTCTGAATATTATATGTGGAGCTGCAAAGCTGTAAGACTGTGGGCGAGTGGAGAACTTGCTTTTTCATCTCCTCTGCTCCCCCACTCTCTTGTCCTCCAGGCCACCCACTTCTACTGCAGTGATGAATAAAACAAGAGACACGGGTTTGTTACGTTTGTGCTGACTCTCTGTGTTTTAAATGAAGTAGCAGACATGCGCGGTTACGCTTACAAGTAGCACCTTGGTTGGTAACACATACTCACACGCAGGTCACCAGGGGAAGGTCAAACGGCTTTTGAATACTTCGCTCCATTGAAAAGATTCCATGCTGGAACCCTCTATACAAGAGAAGGAAGTAAACTGGGCCTTGAGGTCTGAGGTACATGGTCAGGGCGAGAAGAGAGAGAGAGAGAATCCCATATTGGGCGGGTGGATGCTGTCGGTGGACCTTTTAAGTTTTATCTCATTTCTGCTCATGCCTGGTGTGCTCGGTGATGATGGATGATGAGCCTGGGCGCATTGTGTTAGATCTTGCATACCTTCAGCCAAGCTTGTCAGGAGCTGACCAACCTGCTTTTAAATTAATCCATCCCATCTCACTCTCCTCCTCCTCCCCCTCTTCCTCGTCCTCCATTCTCTGACACCCCAGACTGAGTGAAGCGAGGCTGTGTCTTCTCATGCAGAATTTTTCACCGAATTACATCAGTGTCAAGCAGGCGAACGCTTACAGATAATTTACCTCTCAACCGAGATGGATTTGCATTATAAATAAGGGAATATTGCCAGTCTGTGATGCTGCCTTACTCAAAATAGCCTTAAGAACTGTTAAAGATGCCTAACTGAGCACAGACACCTACTTAAAGTGTCATGATCCTTGTTTATCATCACCTGCCTAAGTTTCAGAGAGTGTGGCTATCTGCTTGAAAATGTCACAACAAGCTAAATGCACTTGCGTAGTGAAAGCTTGTGCTTAGCAACTCCGCTTGAGAATCACTGAGATGGTTGTCTATAGGTTTAGAGAGGATGTCAGAGTCTTCTAACCTGTAATTCTTGTTGATTTTCACACAGACCTAGAAACATTCCCCCACATGCACCTTATGTATCTTAATAGATTGGTCTCTTCAATGATAGGAATCGGGGGTCATGTCGGGATTCACTTGAGAATGTCAGTACTTAGAGCATCAGTTAAAAAGCAACATTTCTACCTCATTACTGAGACCACCTGTGCATTTTCACACACTGGATGTGTCTGAATGCTGAAAAACACTGCCTTCTTAACGGTAGGAAGGCAACAACGCACATCCAAATGCATCATTGTCTGTAAAAATGCCTTTATCTGGCTTGTGTTTGAAAAAAGCAAATCACACACAGCAAAAAAAAAAAAAAAAAAAAATTCTTACTTGATATTTTTCTCTTGTTTTCCAGTACAAAAATCTAAACATTCTTAAATCAAGACACATTTACATCAGATGCAAAAATGTATACAAATGAAGTGAGTTTAAGCTTAACACAGGAAATATTATGTGCAAATAAGGTAAGAAAAAGAATCGTATTTTCCTTTGAATTTGATTTATTTTTCTTATCCCACTGACAGATCTTGTTTTAAGTATAAAGTAATTTAGCTTTTTAAGTAAATATGTTGTGATCTAGGAATGTTTAGATGTTTGCACTAGAAAACAAGAGAAACATATCAAGTAAGAAAATCATTTTTGAAGTGTATCACTCAATCATGGCATGTAAAAATGGAAATGGCGTCTGATTAGTAGTGTTTAATGATGTTTTATTAACAAGGTTCGGGAGGAGCACGATCAGATAATCAACCAATTTGGCGCAGGTGCAACTTGTTTAGCTAACTATCCTAACAAGCACAATGCGTATAAATATGCAGCCTGCCTACCTCTGTCCAATGACAGTTTTCCGGCATCCCTCCTCCACCCCAACTCCTCACCCCTAATCTATTTTTATCCCATATTAGGGATAGGGGGAGTTCTCTGGGTTCGGCCCATATTCCAGGCCCTCCCTCTGGACAGCACGCCGAGATATGCTTACTATTTGATTTGATTGATTTGATCTTTATTATCATTGCATATGCTTATACAACGAAATTATGTTAGAGCAATCCAATTAGCAGCATTGAAGTAAACATTTACACACATTAACATTATGATACATTCAACCCATAATATAAATACTCTAAAAAATATTAAAAATATAAAAAACCTAAAACACAAGCTATTGCACAGAGATCATTCAATTGTGCCCATAGTCCATTAACCACATTTAAGACACTCAAAATTCGAAGGGCCATTATTGCATAAAGTCCGTTATTGCAATTGGCCCATGTGTTACAGCTTGTCTGCACATATAAGTTATGTATATTGTATGTTGTGTAAGTGTCAATGTACATGTTTTATAGGGAAACTGAATGTTAGTGATGTTGGTAGAGGTTACTATGATTTCTGCAGCCTGTCCACAGCTCTGGGGAAGAAACTGTTCTGTAGCCTATTAGTGTGTGTTCTTGGAGTTCTCAGTCTACCTGAGGGGAGGGTGGTGAAAAAGTAGTTTCCGGGGTGTGAGGGGTCCTGCTGGATGTTTGTTGCCCGTGTGTAGAGACGATTTGAGTGGATATCACACAAGTTTGGAAGTGGGGAGCCAACAATCCTTTCAGCTGTCTTCACAACCCGCTGTAAATCTTTTTTGTCCGCAACAGTGCAACTAGAATACCACACAGTACAGCAGTATGTTAAGACACTTTCTATTGTGCAGCGGTAGAAGCTGATCAGCAGCTTCCGGGGAAGCTTGTTGCGTCTCAGGGTCCTCAGGAAGAACAGTCTCTGCTGAGCTCTCTTAATAATGCAGGTGGTGTTCAAGCTCCATGTCAGGTCCTCAGTAATGTACACTCCCAGAAATTTAAAACTTGAGACTCGCTCGACCTCCTCTCCATTAATACACAGACCATTGTGGGGTGTTTTTTTGCTTCTCCTGAAATCTATTATAATTTCTTTTGTTTTTTTTGTATTTAGAATGAGGTTATTGTCCTTGCACCAAGTAGTTAGTATCTGGACCTCCTCTCTGTATGCAGTTTCATCATTGTCAGTTATGCGTCCCACTAAGGTTGTATCGTCTGCAAATTTAATGAGGGTATTTGAATTGTGGGAGGAGGTGCAGTCATATGTAAACAAAGAGTAGAGTGCTGGACTAAGAACACAGCCTTGGGGGACCCCAGTGCTGACAATGATGTTTTGAGAGCAGTGGTGGTCAAACCTGACGTGCTGGGGTCTATTACTGAGAAAGCTTTCAATCCAGTGGCAGAGAAGTACTCCCAGACCCAGTGTTTGCAGTTTGTTGACCAGTTTTATTGGATTTATGGTGTTGAACGCAGAACTATAATCCACAAACAGCATCCTAACGTAGCTATTGGGATTTTCCAAGTGTGTAAAAGCTGCGTGCAGTGCAATTGAAATAGCATCGTCTGTGGATCTGTTGATCCTATATGCAAACTGGTGTTTGTCAAGATCAGGAGGGATACATGCTTTGATATGGGACAAAACCAGTCTCTCAAAGCATTTCATAATCACTGGGGTGAGAGCAATTGGCCGGTAATCATTCATGCTGGTAATAGCAGAGGTTTTGGGTATGGGGATTATAGTAGCAGTTTTCAGACAGGTGGGAACAGTGGCCTGCCGTAACGACAGGTTGAAGATGTGTGTGAATACTGCAGTGAGCTGATTAGCACATGCCTTCAATACTCGTCCTGAAACGCCATCTGGTCCTGTTGCTTTATTGCAGTTGATGTTGGATAGTACTCTCTTTACCTGATAATTCTGGAGAGTGAATGGCTGATCGCTCTCTGGAAAGCTGGTGTCTGCATCTGGGTCTGACCTCCTGCTAGAGCTGTCCTCAAAGCGGGCAAAGAATGTGTTTAGCTGATCAGGAAGGGAGGGGTCAGTGGAGGATGGATGACTGTTGCTCTGCTTATAGTCAGTGATGTTCCTTACACCTTGCCACATGGCACGGGGATTATTTTCATTGAAGTTATCCTCAATCCGTTGTTTATACTTCCGCTTGGCTTGTGCTATGCCTCTGTTTAGGTTGGCCCTAGCCCTCCCATACTCCTCCCTATCTCGTGATCTCAGTGCTATGTCCCGAACTCTGAGCAACTCCCGCACTCTGTTGTTAAACCAAGGTTTCTGATTGGGGTACACCTTGATTTGTTTTTCCAAGGTTACAGTGGCTGTACAAAAATTGATGTAAGACAGGACTGTGGTGGTGTATAGCTCAAGGTCTGACTGGTCAAAGAGCTCCCACTTGGTATCTTCAAAACAGTCCTGCAAAGCTGAAGAAACCTCCTCGGTCCAAATCTGTATTGTCTTGATTTGTGGTTTTGTTCTGCTGATGAGAGGCTTATAGGCTGGTGTCAAGAACAAAGACAAGTGATCCGATTGTCCAAGATGAGGTGAAGGGTGAGTTTTATAAGCCCCAGAAACATTTGTGTAGACCTGGTCCAGTGTTTTATTTTTCCTTGTTTTAATGTCCACATTTTTATAAAATTTGGGCAGAACAGCCCTTAGACATGAGTGATTAAAATCACCTGCCACAACAAAAAAACTCTCTGGGTGTTTGTTTTGCTGCTTGCAGATAGAGTCATGTAGCTTTGCCATGGCTAGCTTAACATTAGCTCGAGGGTGGACGTAAACGGCAGTAATGAAGACAATTGAAAATTCCCTGGGCAGGTAAAACGGTCTGCATTTAAGTATTAAAAATTCCAAATCCGGACAACAATGTCTCTCAATAACAGCCGTGTCCGTGCACCAACTGTTATGAATGTAGACACACACCCCTCCTCCTTTTGCCTTACCGGAATTGGCTGTGCGGTCTGCACGGTAAAGGGAGCGACCTGCTAGCTCGGCAGCTAGGTCGGGGATGTTTTCATGCAGCCAAGTCTCCGTAAACACCGTAATGCAGCTATCCAAGTAATTGTTGGTAACCCGCAATCTCACGTCATCCATCTTGTTAACAAGGGAGCGGGTGTTAGCGAGGAAGATGCTGGGAACAGCAGATTTGTGTGGGGCTAATCGTAGCCTTGCTCGGATACCGGCTCTCTTACCCCGCTTCTGCTTCCTCTCACATCTTCGCCTGCATCTCCTCTCAGTGGGTCTGTTGTTGATCTTCGTGCGTGCCGCTGAACGTATAATCTCTAGCGGAATGGAACCACAATCACTCGGTGCACGTCCCAAACAACAGTCCCTTAGACGCAAGATTGCTTTTCGTGTATAAGTTTTGACGCTATTGTTACTAAAGCTGCTAAGGGGAGAGCTCCGGGTCGCTGCGTCTAAACGCGCCGCCATCTCGTCCTCTCGTATTTGCTATCAGATTAGATATAAGGGTGAACTCGTGAATCTGCCCATATGGACATACACATGATTATACTGTCTAAATATCTGAATTTCCATTTAGTGATATAATTATCTTTGGTATTGATACTATTATTTATATGTATTTTATATATACAACAATTATATATACAATAATTATTACCAAGCCTTCAAAAAAAAAAAAAAAAAAACATGTCTCGTGATCCTTCAGGATCCAAATGAAGTGACTTCAGTTTCACATGATTTTCCTTCAGAAATAATTCTAATATGCTGATTTGGGGCTCAAGAAATGTATTATTATCAATGTTGAAAACAGTTGTGTTTTTGGGATTCTTACATCAGTAGAAATTAAAACTTTTTATTTGAAATAGATGTCTTTTGTAATGTTTTAAATGTTTTTCTATTTTAATCAATTTAATGCAATAATATAATATATTGGCCTTGTTCATCTGTATCTAAAATTGGGTCAGTTTACAAAAAATCGAAGCATTGAAGAAAATACAGTTTGTACATTTGTTACTGTACTCTCTCTCTCTTTCTCTCTATTTCCTCAATTCTTTGACTGTGTGCCATCCCCAATAGATTTTGCATTGCAGTGTTTTGCATTTACTACCATAGAACATAATAGAGTAGACAGGAAGCCACATGGGAAAGAGAGAGGGGGACGGGATTGCAAAGGAGGTTCAAACTTGGGTCACCTTAAGCACAAAAACATGTCAGAGTGCTCCTGATGAGGGCATGATGGCTCTGACCCCAGTAATCATATTTAGCGCAACCCTTAATATGCCAAAGAAAATTCGTCCGGAAATGGGCAGAAGATGCAGTATGTCCCGGTCTGGCTGAGTCATCTGTATTGTTCCATATGTCAAGTTCAACTGTCCATAAAAAGACTGGAATGGAAAAAAACTTAGACTGCGTATGAAGGCTCTTGGTATATTTAATGCACCCTTGAATGTAATGAAAAAAGAGCTCCTTAAAATTCTTAGTGGCAACGACGTTACAGATAGGGATGTGTTAAAGAAGCATGCCACCATTTAAGGCAGACGGAAAAGCATCAATATGTAACTGGTGAATGCTGCATATTGACATTTTGGACCAATGGGAAAATATTAATTAATAAATGGGGAATCAGCATCCAAACGAGGCTCACGATCAATTTCCATTATAAAACAGCAAAAGCTACTCTAAATATGTGAAACCCACAATGCCACTGCACTTGATGGAGTAGTTAAGTAAATTCAATTTAAAAGTACTTTTTTTCTACTTGATTCCATTTCAGCTCAAAGATAGGCATTAAATATTTGGCTGGTAATGTCTAAAGCTCTCTTGAATTTGTTCTAGATCATTAAGCATGCATTATGGTGCCTTGAAGCTTGTCAGAAACCAGTTTCCTTAGGGAAAGCATGTAAAATCACTGGCGGTTAAGACTTTGACTTACAGATACTCTTAGGTTTTGGACCTCAGAGCCATGAACTCACTTTCCCGATTCAGGTGCGGGAACTTTTTAGCCCCTTGGGAATTTTTTTATATGTGCTCAGCTTCTCTCTTCGCGACAAATACAGACGACGAGGATGCTGCGGGGAGCTGGACGCAGAGGTGAAAATAAGTCTTGGTCTGTCCCACTTTCCCCGGCCTCTCCTCTCAATTCTTCTGCGCTTTTCCGTCTGGTGGACATCGTGACTCATTGTTGGACTGTCACTCTTACTTCTGAATCTTAATGATGTCAAAGGGTCCTTCTCTAACAGGAGTCATGTCTTCACGTGCCCATCTGTCTGAGGACTCAGCAGCCCAATTTAAGCCAGGTTTGATTAAATGTCAGAAGCAAAGATGTGTGCAAAAGGAAAAGGTGAAGGACAGCAATGCAGGATGGAAATTGCTTTTGAGGGGCAGGGGAAGCTGGCAGCTCAATGCATTAATGATGAAGGGAAATTAATTTACATTGTAATAATGAAAGTGCGTTGGAGCCTGAGGGAGGGAAGCATGCAGCGTCTTTTTCTGAAGAAATGCCGTCTTTGGGAATATTTTTCAAATCGCTCTCAAAAAGGGTAATGCACAGCAGGCGGCTCATATCAACACAGGTCGTGTCAAGCCGACAATTGGGGAACTTTCACTGGTGTTTTTTTTTCTTTCAGCCAGAGTCCTGACCGTTATACAGTCACCTGAATGAGAATGGGCCCTGGTATAAAGCTGAATACATAACAGTTTTAACCACTCGTGACTCAATCACAGCTCCTTGTCTTGTAACAGCAGTATAATAAGAATCTCACAAACACAAATTAACAGTGCCTATAGTCTCATTTATATTTCCATTACACTTGTGGCGAAACGTAACGTGTAGCCACTAATTAACTGGTTGTCTCGACAGCAAATTGATATTGACTGTTTAAAAGGGGAATGGAGAAGCGACGAAGGGATGTGACGACAGCAGAGGTGGTGCGAGTGCGTTTCCAGCGCACCTGATGTGAGAGCGTGGCTCGTTATGAGAGGTGGCGTAAGAGACTGTGGGTGGCTGTGTGCTCTATGGCTGTGTGCTCTATTGCTGTGTGCTCTTTTGCTGTGATCTGCCGATGCACAAGTGAATTCGTTCTGCTACGGAGATCGAAAAGGGGAAACAAGTAGCAGTGAACGGAACAGGTGGTTTGATTTCCTGAAGCGGACAACGAAGCCGGAGTATGAGTGGCTGATATGGTTACATGCCGTATCTCTGGTCCAGCTGCCGGCACGGGTTTGTGCTTCCGTGGGTTTGACGCCACAGTGATCGTTCTGGGATCTATTGCGCAAACAAAAGGTACTCTCCAGAAAAATCCGGGAATTTCGAGCGAAGACGAAGTCCAGGAAAACGTGGTACAAATCCCATGCACTCACCCCAAACACAAACGCCATACATACATGACTTTTTGCACCGCACGTACAGTTACATATTTGTTCACGCTCATAAGCAGTTTTTTTTATGTTTTTTTTTTTGAACGGGATTGTTGTTGTTGTTGTTTTTTTTCTCCCATTTTGAACTGTTTTTGAAAAATATTGAAGTGCGCTTAAACTTGCCAGTGGCTCGTGTGGGACTGAGTTTTCGTCATCCTCTGGAAAGAAATTGGTGAATGGTGCATTGTTTTGTTTTTGTTTATGGTGTAGTGTAAATGACAAGGATTAATATTATGTGTCTGGTGGATAAAATTCATTGTCGAAGGAATTAAATGTACACTTTTGAACATGAACTATGGGTTCTTGGTATGTGCTTCATTGTCTCCCAGACTGCATCTTTTGTAATCAGTGGTTTTTAATTCTGAGCTATCCGGAGGAAAAAATTGACAAAGTTTTATCTTTGTCTGGCGCCCGAACTTAAAAACTTAAATGAAAATTAATCTGGTAGAAAGCCAGGGGAGGCACCACCGTTACAGAATTGGCGCCCGAGCAGGGACCTTGAACTAAAATTAAACAGACATCCTAAGAAATTAACATTTCAAGAATGTATAGGTTGTTTTTGAAGTCTGGGGAGAGTGAATCACATTAAGCTTTGAAAATGTAACCTGCGTATTGTTAAAAAAAATATATATATATATATATAAATTTTTGAAATCTGCACTTCATTTTGATCTGCCAAACGAATTGTGAACTTGGGGGTTGGTGTGAACTTTTGAATCATGCCTATGGTGAATGTGAACTGTGCAGCTAAAATTGTGCAACTGAGTTTAAAGCTTACAAAAACACTTCAAAGTGGTTTGCTGTGAATGTTGTACATTTGTAAAATTGAACTGCTAAGTTTGAGGGTGATCTTTACCATTTTGTTGTTGCCTTTTGGACTTGAGGTGCATTGTCAAATTTTTTTTTTTGGTTCATAGTTGAAACGTGACTTGTTGTTTTGCCCAAGTTTATTATTTTTGACACTGTTTGTTATTTTGACCCCAAAAAACAAGACACAAAGACCATTGATTATCTACTGATTTTTATTTTTTCCCTCACACACTGACATACTGATATGTCTAATACATCTTCCCCCTCAACATTTGTTGAGATGGAAGTACCTGAAGTGGAAACTCCCAGCTGGCAGCCACCAGTCCCTATTATCTCTCGAGCATATTCCCCAAATTACACTCAAACATCGCAACCGGGTACCCAAGTGCAGGTTGTGTCATCCATTCGGTCTGGCAGTACTCCAATACAACATCTCACCTGGGACCCGAATGCAAGTCCCATGCAGATTTGTACCACTCCTGAGTTGTCTTCATCTGTGGGGCAACAGGAGTTACCACGTGAGTTACAAACACCTGGAAAAGGGATACAACAACTGATGAAACGAGTACAAGAAGACTTGGACACAGTAAAGAAATCCTTTCAGCGACAGGAGACCACAGTTTCAGAATTCACCCAAGAGGTAAAAGATCAGTTTGTTTATCATTCAACTCAAATGTCAACCGCAATAGCTACGATGGAGGACAATCAGAAACAGTTGTTCAAGTGCATTGCTGATAACCAACAAAAGATGGAGACCGAGATGGATCAATGGACTAAAGTCACACACCGCTTCATCAAAGAGGAATTAAACAAAAGTGGGGCTACTCTTGTGTCTGAAGTTCATTTCCTTATCCAGCAGTTTCAATCAGAAGTTCAGCAGGATCTTAAAGTCACTTTTCAGAGTCTGAAAGACGATCAACAGCAGCTCACAAAAGAGTTTCATCAATGTAAAACCCAAATGGATGACTTGTGCAGGGACACTCAAAAGTTGCATTTAGGTCTATCTAAAGATCTTCAAACACCGATCAAGGAGTTGACAACTTCTCAACCTCAACCAGGAGTTTCATCTATTAGTGTGCAAGCCTCATTAAGCCCAGTATCTACTATTGCAGATATCCCCTCTTCTATAACTAAAAGGGATTATCTAAAACTCACCTTCCCCACATTTGGAAAACCAACTGATGATACTGACCCATTAAACTATCTGACTCGATGTCACGATTTTCTGGCATTGCATCCTTTAGCAGAGGCAGATCTTTTAGCTACATTTCGCACAGTCCTGTGTGGAACTGCTCGCGATTGGTGGGAAGTTGCACGTGCCTCCGTATTCACCTGGACTGAATTTGAGGCTGGTTTTCTTTCTGCGTTTCTCACGGAGGACTATGAAGATGAGTTGGCGGAAAGGGTGAGAACAAGAACTCAAGGAGAGAATGAACCTATTAGAGACTTTGCTTTTTGTTACAGAGCTTTGTGCAAGAGATGGAAATCAAACTTGACTGAAAACGAAATAGTAAAGATGATTCTGAAAAACATTAAACCTCACCTTGCCAGTCAGCTCCGCAGCAGAGTATTCACCGTAGAGGAGTTGGTGAAACTAGGACATCAAATTGAGAAGGACTATGAGCAGCAAAAACGGTATGAAAGCAGTTTACCTTATAAACCGCAATCTGTCTCACCACAAACATCTCTAAACCGGCAATCGGACAAGGCTGCAGTTCAGTGCTGGCGTTGTAAAGGACATCATTCCCCAGGAACCTGTCCGCATTTCACTTCATCCGTCACCCAATCATTCCCACAAATGCAATCTTCTCAAAGTAAGAGATCTAAATCACATCTACCGAATCACAATTCTGCAGGTTTCTCCACTAATAATGCGGTTTCAGCTATAAAGAGTGCATTTCCTTTTAAAAAGAAACATGTCACCAATAGCATTCAAGGCACAGTACCCCAACAACTGGTTATTCCAATAAACATTGGTACCTGGAAAGGAAAAGCCATTCTTGACACCGGAGCCAGTTACACCCTTTTGCATGAGAGCTTGTGGAAGGAACTTACCCCGCAAGAAAGTCTTCAACCGTGGACTTCTGGACCCCTCTATTTGGCAAATGGTCAAGCTGAAGTTCCCATGGGATGGATCAACCTTTTGATAACACTGCATAATCAGAGTTTTAAAACACGTGCAGTAGTACTCACCTCAACGTCTTTGACCTATGCAACTGTCTTGGGTCTGGATTTTATCTTCCTCAGTGAAATTCAACTTAATATTGCTGAGGGAAAATATTTCTTTAAGAGTGCTCCTGGAACTGAATACTATTTCCAACCAGGACCTGCTAGTATTCCGGCAAGCAGAACACATTATTCTCTGAACTCATTGAGCCCCCAGCAGTTAACCAGATCTCAACAGAATCTGACCCTTCTAAGTGCTGTTCCACCACCCTTACCTATAATAGTATCAAGAGATATGGTTTCTACACTTGCTGAGGATCTAGTTTGGATTGACAGATTGATCAAAGAAGCTAACTTGCCAATCAACGAAGACAATCAGCTTCGCCAGATCCTGGAATTCTACTCCACTGTATGCACCCTTCGACCAGGACGAACTAATGTTCTGGAACATTGTCTGTACCTTCATCAGCAAGTGCCTATTAAACAGCGTCCCTATCGACTCTCACCTGTCAAGCAAACTATAGTTAAAGAGCACATTAAAGACATGTTGAATGCTGGTATTATTGAACCATCATATTCTGCTTGGTCCTCACCAGTCGTCCTAGTACCAAAAAAGGACGGAAGTCTCAGGTTCTGTGTTGACTATCGGAAAGTCAATGCTATCACTGAATGTGATGCATATCCACTACCAAACATCACAGAAATTCTGGAATCCCTCTCTGGTGCAACAATATTCTCAACTTTGGATCTCAACAGTGGGTATTGGCAAGTTCCGATGGAACCGGCAAGCAAACAGAAGACCGCATTCATCACGTCAGGTGGGCTATATCATTTTAATGTTATGCCTTTTGGACTTAAAAATGCACCAGCAACGTTCCAGCGACTTATGGAAATTGTCTTAAGGGAATTGTTGGGAGTCATATGTTTCGTCTACATTGACGACATTATCATTTATTCTTCCACGATGGAACAACACTTTGCAGACATTCAGGTCGTTTTGGAAAAGTTGCAGTCTGCTGGTTTAACACTGAACCTGAGAAAATGCAAACTCTGTCTTCATGAGATTTTCTTCCTGGGTCATGTTGTCAACAGTCAAGGAGTGACTGCTGATTCAAGCAAAGTAGAGGCTATTCATACTTATCCAGTCCCGAAGAATCTTAAGGAAGTCCAACGATTCCTGGGATTAGCCGGCTGGTATCACCGATTCGTGCCAAACTTCTCTCAGATTGCTGAACCGCTCAATGCTCTGAAGAAAAAAAACAAGTCATTCCAGTGGACGCATCAATGTCAACAAGCCTTTGATCACTTGAAAGCTTGTCTTTCATCACCACCAGTTCTGGGGCATCCACAGTTGCAGTTGCCATTCACTGTATATACTGATGCAAGTGATAATGGATTAGGCGCTATCCTGACTCAACGAAAAGAACAAGGCAGTGAACAGGTGATTGCGTATGCCAGTCGTAGCTTGAATAAAGCTGAAATAAATTACTCCACTACAGAGAAAGAGTGCCTTGCTGTAGTCTGGGCTCTTGAGAAGTGGCAACACTATCTGGAGCATCGACTGTTTACCGTTGTCACAGATCATTCTTCTCTACAGTGGGTAATGAATTCCACCAAAACAACCAGTCGACTCATTCGATGGGCACTTCGACTACAAAGGTTTGATTTTGTGTTGGAATACCGGAAGGGAATGTTGAATGTTGCCCCCGATGCTCTTTCTCGAGTACATAATGTACCTGAGTGTAATATGTACACGAATAAGAGAGAGGATTCGGTATTCCCAATTTCTCCTGAAACTATCTGGAGTGAACAACATAATGATTCTGAAATCACTAAGGTTTTTCAGCTTTTAGCAGAGCATCAAACTCCTGAAAACGGACAGTATGCAGTGTTGGAAGACAAGTTATACCACATCACTCACCTGTCAGAAGGTAAGAGTCGGTATCGGGTAGTTATACCTCAGAGTCTGGTGTCCACCCTTCTTCAGTATTACCATTCCAACCCGTTGAGTGGTCATCTTGGTATCTTTAAAACCTACAAAAGAGTGCAAGATGTTGCATATTGGCAAGGTATGTGGACTGACGTAAAAAGATATGTCAAGAACTGCATTAAATGTCAAACCATAAAGGGTGACAATAGGAAACCTGCTGGTAAAATGCAACCCATTATCACTTCAAGGCCAAGTGAGATGCTTGGTGTAGATATCATGGGACCATTACCTAAAAGTTCCAAACAATATGAATACCTGCTCGTCTTTGTAGACTACTTTACCCGATGGGTAGAGCTGTTTCCTCTGAGACATGCCACAGCATCAGCCATTGCTGAAATTCTGAGGAAAGAAATACTTACCAGATGGGGTGTGCCTGATTACATTTTGTCAGACCAAGGAACACAATTCGCCTCATCCCTCTTCACTGCACTATGTAGCCAATGGAGTGTGATCCCTAAACGAACCACAGCTTACCATCCACAAACCAACATGACTGAAAGAGTAAATAGAACCTTGAAGCAAATGGTATCTGCCTATGTAGAAGACAATCATAGGAGTTGGGATCATTATTTACCAGAACTACGTTTTGCTATCAACACTGCTGTTCAGGAATCTATTGGAATGTCACCTGCTGAGCTCCATCTGGGTAGGAAAATCCACAGTCCATTAGACAAAATTTTACATGGATGCAATCTTACTCCCTCTGGTCCTTCATATGACGTTGTGTACCAATTGTCAGAACTTCAAAGGAAGGCCAAGGAGAACTGTAAGAAAGCACAGACCAGACAGTTACGAAACTACAACAAAAACAGACGAGATCTATTCTTCCATGAGAAAGATCGAGTCTGGGTCCGGAATTTTCCACAATCCAGTGCTAAACGCCATTTCAGTGCCAAGTTAGCCCCAAAGTGGAAGGGCCCATATCGGATCGTCCAACAGATGGGATCACTGAATTACAGAGTAGCACTGGAATCCTCAGGAGAGGATGTGCGAATAGTGAATGTGTGCAACCTAAAGCCCTGTTTTCCCACAGCAGAGGAGTTAGAGTTGAGAGAGCAGAAGAAATTGCAGGAGATATTCCTGGAGTCCTCAGATGAGGAAGATTTCTTGGGATTCTAGTCAACACTTATGTGTTGTTTTTCCAAAGGGGGGGGAATGTGGCGAAACGTAACGTGTAGCCACTAATTAACTGGTTGTCTCGACAGCAAATTGATATTGACTGTTTAAAAGGGGAATGGAGAAGCGACGAAGGGATGTGACGACAGCAGAGGTGGTGCGAGTGCGTTTCCAGCGCACCTGATGTGAGAGCGTGGCTCGTTATGAGAGGTGGCGTAAGAGACTGTGGGTGGCTGTGTGCTCTATGGCTGTGTGCTCTATTGCTGTGTGCTCTTTTGCTGTGATCTGCCGATGCACAAGTGAATTCGTTCTGCTACGGAGATCGAAAAGGGGAAACAAGTAGCAGTGAACGGAACAGGTGGTTTGATTTCCTGAAGCGGACAACGAAGTATGAGTGGCTGATATGGTTACATGCCGTATCTCTGGTCCAGCTGCCGGCACGGGTTTGTGCTTCCGTGGGTTTGACGCCACAGTGATCGTTCTGGGATCTATTGCGCAAACAAAAGGTACTCTCCAGAAAAATCCGGGAATTTCGAGCGAAGACGAAGTCCAGGAAAACGTGGTACAAATCCCATGCACTCACCCCAAACACAAACGCCATACATACATGACTTTTTGCACCGCACGTACAGTTACATATTTGTTCACGCTCATAAGCAGTTTTTTTTATGTTTTTTTTTTTGAACGGGATTGTTGTTGTTGTTGTTTTTTTTCTCCCATTTTGAACTGTTTTTGAAAAATATTGAAGTGCGCTTAAACTTGCCAGTGGCTCGTGTGGGACTGAGTTTTCGTCATCCTCTGGAAAGAAATTGGTGAATGGTGCATTGTTTTGTTTTTGTTTATGGTGTAGTGTAAATGACAAGGATTAATATTATGTGTCTGGTGGATAAAATTCATTGTCGAAGGAATTAAATGTACACTTTTGAACATGAACTATGGGTTCTTGGTATGTGCTTCATTGTCTCCCAGACTGCATCTTTTGTAATCAGTGGTTTTTAATTCTGAGCTATCCGGAGGAAAAAATTGACAAAGTTTTATCTTTGTCTGGCGCCCGAACTTAAAAACTTAAATGAAAATTAATCTGGTAGAAAGCCAGGGGAGGCACCACCGTTACACACTCAATTACTTATTTTGCATGAAAACGGTTTTACTTCTTGATTTAGACTGTGGTTTTGGGTTTCATATGGCACAAGATGATTTGCACGCCAATTGTAAGGGTTAGTATGACACTGTAGGAATGAAAGTCCTGGCTTTCAGTTAAAAGAGCTAATTGACATTTTGATATAGTTTCTTTACACATGTGAAAACTGGTTCATCTGGCAATACAGATTTTTGCTTGACTGCAGCTAGGAGTTAAATTAGGCTGATTTAAAGCTGTTAATTTCCAACAGGGTTACTGTCATCGATAAATACATGGGGGACTTAAAATAGTCAGGGTAGGAGATGAGCTAGATCTTCCAATTGTAATTCTCAGTATACCAGGTTAAAAGAGACAATTGTTTGCTCTAATGTGTGCATTACAAAAAAGAAACACACACATATATATATATATATATATATATATATATATATATATATATATATATATATATATATATATATATATATATATATATATATATATATATATATATATATATATATATATTTTTTTTTTTTAAATGAGTTTTTAATTGTCTTATAATTATTTGAAACAAGATACATTTACATGAGAAGCTGCAGTGCATAAGATATTAGGATTTGTAAGAATTATTAGTCCTATTATCAAGTAAGAACAAGTTAACAAGCAAGAAAATGTCAAAATATGTTTAAAATTAAGATACAGTATATGAAAACTTAATAACTTATGTGGTCTTGCTTCCCAAATAAAATTATATCTTTTGAGAGATTTCAAATATTTTTTACTGAAAACGAGGCCAAAAAAGAGCTAAAAACATATTTAAAGTGTATTTTTAGTGAGCACAGAATAGTTCACCCAAAAATGAACAATTTGTCATCATTTACTCACCCTCATGTCGTTCTAAACCTGTATGAGTTTCTTTCTTATGTTGAACACAAAAGAAGATATTTTTGGTTGTTGTTTGTTTGGTTGTATATCAAACAGTTGTTGGTCCCTGTAACAAAGTTCGTAGGTCGGGAAGAAGGAGGCGGGAACCGGCAAACATTTAAGAATTTAATAACAAAAATAAACAAGCGTAAAAGTACAGCGGCTGCCCCTCACGGACGACTGCCGCACACAAAACACAAAATAAAATCCAGGCCTGGTCCTCTCTCGTCTTCCACTGTCATCACTCCTCCTTTTATCCTTCCGGAGCTCCTCCGTGGGACTCAAGACCGGTGAGTGGCGCAGGTGTAGCTCATTATCATTCACTCCACCGGCCTCGTTCCGCTCCCACGGCTCTCGGCCCCGCCCCACTCACTACTACAGTCCCCATTGACTTCCATAGTAGGGAAAGAAATATTATGGAAGTCAGTGGGGACCATCAACTGTTTGATTACTAGCATTCTTCAAAATATCTTATTTTATGTTCAACATAAGAAAGAAACAGATACAGGTTTGGAAAGACATGACAATGAGTAAATGATGACAAAATATTGATTTTTGGGTGAACTATCCCTTGAACTTGGCTTGCCTGAAAAATCTTGTTTTTTTTCCTTTTTTTTTCATGATTTGAGTTTCAGAAGCACAATAAATTGCTATACAATTGTCAGATTTTATTCTTGATTTGAAATATATTATTGAAGCACAATTTCATCAAGCAACAGAGATTTCAATCTTTCCCCATTCAAGTAGATAGGAGCTCACATGGCCTAGGGGTGTTAAAAATATGACTTCAGAGTGGGCTGATTTGCCTTAAAGGAACTTCATCACTCAGGCTTGGCAAAAACCAATCAGCTTTTCACACTGAAGAACTGTGAAGCCATTGTTAAGCTCGGATCTGATCCAGGCCTTTTTTTCAGCAAAGGCAAACGCACATATTGCAAATACAGTTGAAGAGTTCAGATGCAAAAGCCTCTAAATGCCTTCTGAAATTTTCTTCTAAAATGTGCATTTTTTATCACTCTCCTATATTTAGGTTCAGTTATTTCACTTTAATTGCATGGAAAATTACCTATACATTGCCATTAGAGTAAAATTACTGAACCTAAACATAGGAGCCTGATAAAAATGCTCATTTTAGATGAACATTTCAGACGGAACTCTTCAGTTGTTCTGGTCATTGTGTAAACAAGTGTTTTTCTGAGGTCTTAAAACTGCAAGGCAAATAAATTAAGAAAACAGGGACAGAACAGTCTGCATTTACTGAATGTAAATCAGTTATATTTCTTTGCCTCAACGCAGTCTCTAGCTAAACTAGTTAAGCAGCGTGGTCGGGACACCTGCACACCAGCATCCCATGGTGGGAATCAGCGTCCAAAACACAGCATATTTATGCAGGTCTTTCCAGCAGGGGTGTCATCATTGTTTTAATATGGTGATGATGGGCTTTGTTAAAAATAACTGCAAATAACCACAGCGGGTTGCCAGTCGTTCATGACAGTTTAATGACAGGCTTGAGGGTAGACCACATACATCCTCAAACAAAAGCCAGAACAGCACCGTTTGTTTGCATGCTGGCAGACGACAAGAGGTTCACATGACTGCAAAGCAAAAATTGAGAGTTATTAATGGCTGACAGTGCGTGGCGGGCCGCTGCCAGTATGATAAACAGTGCACGGTGTTGCTGTTTTTATATCACATGTTATATCAGGCCATTACTGCACTCAGTGGTCTGCAAAGCTCATTAATCCGCCTTGTCTCAGAGGTGTCACTGCAAACCGGCCGTTCTTTTTAGAGACGCGCCCCTATGGCCGTAAATTTGCTCGTAAGATGTGGAATCCTCATGCCATCGCAATCTAATGCATCATCATCATCATCAGGGCTTGCCAATGGCTGAGCTGTCTTCATCATCACTGAAGACCACAAGGGGGGATCGGGGTTGTGAGTACTTTATCCTTGTGTACTTTATCCTAACTGGCGTACTGAAGAGTATTGATCTGATTGACCAAAGAGGTCAAGCTTTGGCTGCTTAGTATGGTCTAATTTGGCCTCTCTGATCTTTCTCTATTGACAAAAATCATCAAGTCTGCATTTATTTAAAACAGTAAAAAAAAAAAATAATATTGTGAAATATTGACATTTAAAATAACTGTTTTCTATTTTAATATATTTATAAATGTTATTTGTTCCTGTGATGGCAAAGCTGAATTCAGCAGCCATACTCCAATCTTCAGTGTCACATGATCCTTCAGAAATCATTCTAATATGCTGATTTATTATCAGTGTTGAAGCTGTTGGGCTGCTTAATATTTTTTTGGAACCTGTGATACTTTTTTCTTTGATTCTTTGATGAATAAAAAGTTAAAAAGAACAGCATTTATACAAAATATAAATCTTTTCTAACAATATAAGTCTTTACTTTCACTTTTTATCCATTTAACACATCCTTGCTGAATAAAAGTATTAATTTCTTTAAAAAAAAAAGGGGAAAAACAAAATACTGACTCCAAACTTTTTAATAGTAGTGTATATTGTAACACAAAATTTCTATTAAAAATAAAAATAAGATTTCTTATTTTGTTTAAAGCCATTCAAATGTTGGGGCTAAGTGTCAGGGAAGCAAGATAATGCTTCTATTCAGCAAGGATATTTTAAATTGATCAAAAATGACAGTAAAGTTTATAATGTTACAACATATTTCAAATAAATGTTACAATTCATGAGAGAATCCTGAAAAAAATGTATTGTAAACATATTAGCAGCAATAACCATCTTCAAGAATAATAACCTAGTACCAAAAACAATGATAATAATTGAGCACCAAATCAGCATATTATAAAGATTTCTGAAGAAGATTGGAGAAATGGCTACTGAAAATTTAGTTTTGCTATGACAGGAATAAAATGTTTTAAAATATATTAAAATAGAAAACCAGTAGTCATAATATTTCGTAATATTACTGTTTTTGCAGTATTTTTTATCTAATTAATGCAGCTTTGGTGAGCATAAGAAACTTCTTTCAGAAACATAAAAAAATCTTAATCATTCAGAACCTTTGGTCTGTAGTATATATTTTTGCTGCATCTGCTGCCTTTGAACAGCTGTGGATAGTCGCTAGTAAAGTGTTTGGAATGCAGTGCCCATGAGAAAAAGTTCAGGCTTCCAGGGGGTCCCACGCTATTTGAGCAGTGCCTTATAATAAGATGAATGCTTATGGATACCTCTCTCCAGGTATTACAGGCCTCCCAAGACTCACCAAGAGAGTTTTCAAACAGCAATTTGTTTGCAAATGCAACATGTGTCGTAGCTCCATTACACTTCCACCCTACTTACTAGGGTTTGCAAGACAGGGTGAACTGCGGAGACTTTTCACCCAGCTGTGGTCCTCTCAAACTGTCTAACAGTGACAGGCTTGACAGTGTGCACCAATATAAAGCCTCTAGCTGCTCTGACTGAAGTGTAGCAGGGAAGAAGTCGTCTTTCATTTTCTTCAGGTCATGGCAGTTCGCTGAGAGAGAACACATTGTAATATCCGCTTAAGGCCAATTATCCAAGCTCTTCCTCCAATGAATTTGACATTGTTTGAGAAGATCAGTGTGTTATTGTCATCAGTGTGACAGAATTATTGCTGCATTGTTCCATGTTCATAATCTTTTTTTTTAGTTTTTTTTTTTTTTAACATCAGTTGAATCTCAAAGATTTTTGCCTTTTGATTGTCCTGTGAATTTAACAATTTATGACTATTACTTGATCAGTGGCATGTCAAGACTAGCTTTACTGGAGGATACACTGGTAACACTTTAGTATAGGGACCAATTCTCACTAGTTGCTTATTAGCATGCCTATTAATAACATATCGACTTATTAGTACTTATAAAGCAATATTCTGCATGACCATATTCTACATACCTAATCTTACCCAATACCTAAACTCAACAACTACCTTACTAACTATTAATAAACAACAAATTAGGAGACTATTAGGGCAAACGTTCATGGTTTATTAATGGTGAGAATTGGACCTTAAAATAGAGTGTGACTGATACAGTCATTCAACGAGGTCATATTTATCATATGATTTTAATTTAAGATTAATTTACTCTACTGTTCTTTACGTATTCATAAACACATTGAATTGTAATGCAAGTAGTTTTAGCTTTGTTATTCCTCTAGTTATTTACCTGTAGTGGTTAGTAGCAACTAAAAAATAAGATCATTTTATCACACCAGGTACAAGAATTTGTTATTTGCAGATTATAATAAACTAATGCAATCAAACCAAAACTGGTTACTAGTAGATAACTGTATAAATAAGTTGTTTGGGTGGCAAGACGTTGCATCAGGGGCAACTTAATGCAAATTGCTAATTGTTGGCTAGTCAGTTTGTGTTCTTATATTTTTATTTATCAGATTTTCTCAAAGATCTCTTCTCTTGGGAAATGGCTAGTTAAAATTGGACGACATTGTTAGAACCACCCATGCTATTGTGACCTGATGTTGTTATACAGTGACACAGAACTCTGTGGCTATATGAGTCTAGTTGCCCTTGATGTGTCAGCATGAGCCAGACAGAGTGCTATTTCTTTGCTCTTAGATTTATTTGATGAAGTTTTTTTGCCTCACAAGTTCAAGTTCAAGTAGGCTTTATTGTCACTTCAACCATATATAGTTAGTACACAGTGAAACGAAACAACGTTCCTCCAGAACCAAAGTGCTACATACAACATAAATTTACAACATAGATTTAACAACATAAAATAACAACGTAGATTTACAACAAACAACATAAAGTGTACGTAAAATGAGGTAGTGCAAAACCAGTATACATTTTAGAATTTAGGAGAATTTAACACTTTAGTGCAAAGCGTAGTCCTATTAATAAATATTGTGCAGAAAGAGCCTTTACAAGTTGATGTGTAAGTTGATGTGTTGATGTAATAGTTTTGTAGTGTATGTCAGTGTGTTTGCACTTATGTTAATCAGTCAGTCCAGTCTCAATGTTTTGAGATAGTTGAGTTTAAGCTAAGTGATAATGTTTGTGCGTGTGTGCGTGCATGTTTATCAGTCCAGTCCCTTTTTTGTTGAGAAGATGGATGGCTTGTGGAAAAAAACTATTGCACAATCTGGTTGTGCGTGCCCGAGTGCTTCGGTACCTTTTTCCAGATGGCAGGAGTGTGAAGTATGTGTGAGAGGGGTGTGTCCGATCAGCCACAATGCTGGTGGCTTTGCGGATACAATGTGTGGTGTAGATGTCTTCAATAGAGGGGAGAGAGACCCCGATGATCTTCTCCGCTGTCCTCACTATCCGCTGTAGGGTCTTTCGGTCCGATATGGCACAATTCCCAAACCAGGTAGTGATGCAGCCACTCAGGATACTCTCGATAGTCCCTCTATAGAAGGTGGTCAAGATCGGTGGTGGAAGCTGGGCCTTTCTCAGTTTTCTCAAAAAGAAGAGGCGCTGTTGGGCTTTCTTGTGCAGGGAGCTGGTGTTGAGAGACCAGCTAAGGTCATTCTCCAGGTGAACGCCCAGGAATTTGGTACTTTCGACGATCTCCACAGAGGAGCCATCGATGCTCAGCGGAGAATGGACGCCTTGTGTCCTCCTAAAGTCAACAACCATCTCTTTTGTCTTATCAACATTCAGAGACAGGTTGTTGTCTTCACACCAGTCCGTTAGCCTCTGCACTTCCTCTCTGTACGCTGACTCGTCGTTCTTGCTAATGAGACCCACCACGGTCGTATCATCAGCGAACTTAATGATGTAATTCGAACTGTGTGTTGCTACACAGTCATGAGTCAGCAGTGTGAACAGCAGGGGACTAAGCACACAGCCTTGTGGGGCCCCAGTGTTCAGTAAGATGGTGCTGGAGGTACAGTTTCCGATCCGTACTGACTGAGGCCGTCCGGTCAGAAAGTCCAGGATCCAGTTGCAGAGGGAGGTGTTCAGACCCAACAGGTTCAGCTTCCCGATCAGTTGTTGGGGGATGATAGTGTTAAATGCTGAGCTAAAATCCATGTACAGCATTCGAACGTATGTGTCCTTCTTGTCCAAGTGTGTGAGGGCAAGATGGAGTGTAATGGATATGGCATCATCCGTTGAGCGATTAGGACGGTACGCAAATTGCAGTGGGTCCAGTAAGGGGGGCAGCAGGGTCTTGATATGTCTCATGACGAGCCGCTCGAAGCACTTCATGATGGTAGGTGTAAGTGCAACGGGACGGTAGTCATTGAGACTGGACACAGAAGATTTCTTGGGCACGGGAATGATGGTGGTGGCCTTGAAGCACGTGGGAACGACGGCGCTGCTCAGAGAAATGTTGAAGATGTCGGCAAGAACATCTGCCAGCTCTTCCGCACATTCTCTGAGCACTCTGCCTGAGATGTTATCTGGTCCAGCAGCTTTACGTGGGTTGACTCTGCGTAGAGTTTTCTTCACATCAGCTGTAGTGAGACATAGCACCTGATCGTTCAGCGGAGGGGTGGACTTCCTCGCCGCCACAACGTTCTGTCTGTCAAACCGAGCATAGAAGTTGTTCAGCGCATCTGGAAGGGAGCCGTCACCGTCACAGGCAGGTGTTGTCATCCTGTGGTTTGTGATAGCTTGTAATCCCTGCCACATGCGCCGTGTGTCGCCGCTGTCCCTGAAGTGATTGTGAATTCTCTGGGCATGCGCGCGCTTCGCCTCTCTGATAGCCCGAGAAAGTTTGGTCCTTGCTCTTCTAAGGGCCACCATGTCTCCCGTTTTGAAGGCAGAGTCTCGGCTTCTCAGAAGTGCACGCACTTCTGCAGTAATCCACGGTTTCTGGTTGGATCGTAAAATAATACTCTTGGAGACAGTAACGTCATCGGTGCACTTATTGATGTAACTGGTCACTGATGACGTGTACTCCTCCAAGTCAGTTAAGTCGCCGTAAGTTGCAGCCTCCCTAAACATGTTCCAGTCAGTGTTCTCGAAACAGTCCTGAAGAGCAGAGATGGCTCCTGCTGGCCAGGTTTTCACCTGCTTCAGAACCGATTTTGAACGCCTGACGAGTGGTCTGTATGCTGGAATTAGCATCACAGAGATGTGGTCTGAGTAGCCGAGGTGGGGGCGGGGCTCTGCCCGATATGCGCCGGGGATGTTTGTATAAACAAGATCCAGCGTGTTTTCCCCTCTCGTTGCAAAGTCCACATACTGATGGAATCTAGGAAGCACTGACTTGAGATTTGCATGGTTAAAATCTCCAGCAACAATAACCAGTCCATCCGGGTGTATATTTTGCAGTTCACTAATCTTTGTACACAATTCCCATAGCGCTTCCTTAGCATTAGCGCTAGGTGGAATGTATACTCCGATAATGAAAACAGTGGTGAATTCCCGTGGTAAATAAAAAGGTCTGCATCTAACAATCACAAACTCCACCAGCGATGAGCAGTAACTAGAGACCAGCACAGAGTTCTTGCACCATTTTGTGTTGATGTAAACACACAAGCCGCCACCGCGAGTCTTACCGCACAGAGCTGCATTTCTGTCGGCGCGAAACGAGGCTAGTCCATCCAGCTGAATAGCGGCGTCCGGTACTCTGTCGCTGAGCCATGTCTCCGTAAAAACAAAGACACAGCAGTCTCTAACCTCACGCTGTGTAGCCTGCTGGAGTCGGATGTAGTCCAGCTTATTGTCCAGGGAACAGACGTTGGATAGAATGATGGACGGGAGAGCCGGCCGGCTAGGGTTTGTTTTTAGCCTAGCACAGACTCCTGCCCGCTACTGCCGCGCCGCCATCTAATTAAGATTACAACTCAATCTTACAACACAACTCAATTGCCCAAGAGCTGCTGCATCTCTGCCTGTTTAGAGCCGCAATCCAGCAGCTTGTAAATCAGAATTCGCAACTACCCTCTCATAATTGCACACACTTACACTCTCTCACTCATCCGAAGAAGAGAAGCCCCCACGGGATAGGAAGTAGGACTGATTAAGACAGGCAAGAATTTGATTCCTGTTGCTTTATTCCTCTTGAGAGTGGCTGTAGGATATTAATCTGGCCAGTGTTGCTTATGAGGACTTGCTACAGGCTCTTGAGCACTTTATTGTGGAATTGCGTTTTGTTCTCAATCACGCTACCTAAGTGCTTGAGGAAGTCTTTTCCGCAATTTAAACAAGCATCTGTGTCCTTTCAAGATTTTTATTTTTTATTTTTCATTTTCAAGCATCCTGAGCCGTCGGTCTTTTCTGTTTTTAAACATTATGAAACATGACAACAAGGTGCTTGATATTGACATGCAAGTTCTCAGCAAAAAAACATTTTCTTAATGAGTATGTTTGTCTTGTTTTCCATTAAAAAATTTAAACATCCTTACAACAAGGTAAGTTTATTTGAGGAACAATTAAAGATATTGAAGTATTGAAGGCTTGAATTCAAATAATGTATTTTGAATTGCAAAAAAAATTCAAAGAAAACTTAGTAAATTTTCTAAAGAAAAAATCTTTTAGGAAAAAAATATTTGTATAATATCTTATGCAATTCAGTTTTTCCCTTCAAATAAATGTATATTTTAAGGATGTTTTAGTATTATTACAAATTTACTCATTAAGAAAGTAGCTTTTGCGGTTACAACAGATTCTCTGTCCAACCTAACTGAATTTTGAAATATAGATGGTTTTGCAAATAAAATATAGTTGGCTTAGCAAATCAAAGCAGATGCGCATGGGCTTGAGCATAATACCCCCATCTACAGCACTGCCCATCGCTACGAATGAAATATGCGGCTTTAGAAGCTTCCACCTTGAGTTTTGTTTCTATGGCAACTCTATTCTGTCCTCAGATAAAAGACCCATTATGATGTTTTGCAGAGGATTGGAGACAAAGTGAGTGTTTTTCTGAGATATTTCTTGTTAAAGGCCTGACAGTGTTCACAGTGTCCTGCAGGTAGTGTCTTGACTTGGCCTGTTGCCTGACCACAGACTCTAATGTGATATGGGTACATTGACTATCTCCTGTGTGCCACTCATTGAAAGAGCACCAATTTGTCCCCACGTACTGTGAAAATACTCTGCTTCAGCCTACTTCCCACGTACCGCTGAGGGTTGACAATTTTTTGACGTAGCTCTCATGTATACAGGTCGACAAGATTCAATTTCCTTGTACATAGATATACAAGATTAAATTTTAGGCCCCGAAATACTGTTTTCAGTTGCAGCTGGATCTGTAGAGACCAACAAGTATAGGTGAAATTGTTCAGAGAAACATTTCCACTCTGTGTGCGCTTTTAGAGACCTGACGTGCACATATTGTATGTACAGATCACTGCGTGTTTATTTATATGCATGTTTTAAAACTTTGCCTGAATCTCAAAATGATTGTCAGTCTACAAATGTCTCTTTACTTAAAAGCTGGTATATACTCTTTTACCTCATCCAGGATTAATTTATTGACTTAATAAAGTAAGGTGATGAATGAAGCCAGACAGAGTAATAATAATAAAGCATTGATTTTTGGCACAGCTTTGCTGTCTATAACTCATTTTATGTTGCATATAGTGATTATGTTTGTGCTGTGCTAGCTATTTTGATAACAGTTTTTTTTTTATTGAATTTTTTTATAAATCCTTTTATTTGCATTACATTATCATCTTAGATGTGTTTGTTAGTTTACAGCACAGGATATATGTTCTCTGAACAGATATAAATAACATAAAATAAAATAAATAAACTAAATAACATTTTATTCTCACATGAGAATTCACTTTGGTCAGGAATTAGATAAAACTGTTAAGGAGCAGTTTAGATTCTGCTTAAGTTCTTTTCGAATTTCTGTTTCTGTGTTCTGTTGTCAACCGTATGATAAATCTCCTCAAATCCTCTTGTTTTAGGGGCCATTTTTGATGAGACTGCCAAAAAGGATGATGAGGTGTTCCGCATGGCGGTGGCAGATCTCAACCTCAACAACGAGATACTGGAGACAGAGAAGATCACTGTGTCCGTGGAGTTTGTAGATGGAAACAACCCTTTCCAAGCAGTGCAGGAAGGTATGTCATTTGAGTATTTAAATCTGTTTTCAGAACATACTCTTGCACCTTTCTGGACTCATCCCTTTTAAATGTGAGGCTCATATGAGAAGCAATTACAAAAAAATGCCAATAATCTAATACAGTATATGCCTCCTCAATTCAAGTTAAACGATAGTTAGAAGGGAACAAGACAAATTCGGTGGCTGGATGGACAGAGGGATAGATGATTAGATTGGTGGGTGGAAATCTACATTAAATAGTCAGTGGCTAGGTAGATTGGTTGAAAGATTAGTGGTAGGTAGATACATATGTACTGCAGATTAGACAAATCAGTGAGTGGGTAGATAGGTTAGACAAGTTAGATAAATTGGTGGATTCGTAGATAGATAGTTAAGATAAACTGGTGGGTGAGTGAGTAGATAGATAGTATAGATAGGTGGGTGGGTAGATAGATAGGCAAGATAAACTGGTGGGTGGGTGAGTGAGTATATAGATAGTATAGACAGGTGGGTTGGTAGATAGATAGGTTAGATAAGCTGGTGGATGAGTGGTTAGAAAGGTGGTTGGGTAGATAGATATGTACTGTAGGTTACATTGATCGATGGGAAGGTGGGTAGATAGATACAGTAGGTTGCATATATAAACATCTACTGTAGTTTGGTGAGTGGGTAGATAGGTTAGACAGATCAGGTGGGTGGGTATCTAGATAGGTTAGAGAGGTGGCTGAGTAGATAAAATAGATAGGCAGGTGGGTATATAGATAGATTAGATAAATTTGTGGTTGAGTGGTTAGATAGGTACATGGGTAGATAGATAAGTTTGATAAACTGGCAGGTGAGTGGTTAGATAGGTGGGTGGGTAGATAGATATGTACTGTAGGTTGCATTGATCGATGGGTGGGTGGATAGATAGATAAGTTGCATAGATAAATATCTACAGTAGGTTAGTCAGATGGGTGAGTGGGTAGATAGGCTAGACAGATCATGTGGGTAGGTATCTAGATAGGTTAGATAAATTGGCGGATGGATAGATAGGTTAGAAAAACTGGTGGGTGAGTAAGTAGATAGATAGTTTAGAGAGGTGTCTGAGTAGATAGATTAGTCAGATAGATTGGTGGGTCAGTGGGTAGATAGGGTAGATTGGTGGGTGAGTAGATAGACATGCACTGTAGGCTACCTCAGTTGGTACATAAGGTTAGGTAGATCAATGAGTTAAGTGTATAGATAGGTTAGGTGGGTGGGTGGGTGGAAAGATAGGTGGATAAATACTGTACATATACAATAGTGATTGCAGTGCAGCATGTACAAAAATACATCACACACATGAACTGGTGGGTACTTAATGTTATAAACAGAGCAAATGTAAAGCAGTTGTTGAGACAAACAGTTGTAGGCAGAGGAGTCAAAACAAGTCAATGTTTCATGCACACAGCGGAAGAATCGTGGAGTCTTATGGCAGTAGGCAGGAATGACCTTCAGTGGCACCCTCTGTTACACCGTGGACAGATCACTCTGTTGCTGAATGCACTCTTCATTTCAGCAAACATGCCTTGGAGAGGGTGGGAGACATTGTTCATGACGTTAATTAAGTCGGACACTATTCTGCTCTGAGCCATTACCTCCAGAGAGTCAAATAATGTTTGCATAAGACAAAAGACATGAATAGCCCGCATTTGTTTACTTGCAGTTAAAAATATACGTATTATGATGTAAATAGCTTTGTTAAACCTATGAAGGATCTTAAAGGGTAAGTATGGCTAAATTATGTGCCTCTTTTAATCATGAGAATAAAATCTTGCCTCAGTCCTCCACTTTATATGCTCGCTCGGCCTGACATTATGCAATTGTCTGGATCCAACACTTTCATAGCATTCAGAGGTCAGCATTATCTCAGCCTCTAATATTTGATTTAAGATCAGTGGTATGATTTAATAATGCCATGATGCTGTGGTTTCCACAAATTAGTGCTGTTAGCTCTTGGAGCAGGGCCATTTTCTGTTATCCTGCAAGAAAGGAGAACAGGTACAAGGCCTTTGGAACGCCGCCATTCATGCATCAGCATGAGCAGAGTTCAGTTAACTAGCACTTAATCTAACTTTGGCATCTTCATGTGTTTCTCCCTCTATCTTATAAGAAAGTTTTATATGCTTGTTCTTATTTGTTCCAAGGTTTTTGCCAGCCTGTTTCGCTATATTTAACAAAGGACCAATAACGGATTGATCTGCTAAATTGTTTCAAACAGACCAGGAACTAAATTCAGACAATGTGTGATACTTTACACAGGGGGGAATCGCTAAATAGGGATTATGGTGGTATGTTGTTTATTTGCATACGCTGTCTGCGTTGTTTTGGCAGAATATTCAGTAAAGGATAGATAATAGTGCAAAAAGCCTAAAAATTAGTGCTCATCAGTGCTATTTGTGTAGCACGGTTCTCCATCATCAGGTTGCTTCTGAGTACCAGGTTGTGGAGGATCTAAATAGCACCATTAAAATGAGCTTGACTACACCGTGCATGGATTTATGTCTCATTGTGGTCTTTATCTCCATTATTTGATCATCATTTTGATGAATTACTGCCGCCATGATCAACAGAAAATATGCACAAACACCTCTTCTCAATAAAAGTCTGTTTACCGGCTGCTTAGCAAGGCAGTAATAACGCAACAATAATTGGACTAGGCAAATGGCACTGACTGAGGCATGTTTGTGCTGAGAAGAATGACAATGGCAGTATAAATAGAGGCTAAGTTGGACTGCGGGTGGTTAGTTTCTTAGATGTAGGTTTATGAGCTAAAATGCCGTACACTACGTCGCCGCAGTTTTCTCGCCCAACTATTGTTAACTGTCACATTTTGTATTTTTTTTTATTGGGCAGATCATCTCACATTTAATGATACAGGGCTTTGATTTCAAAAATAGTACATAAAAAGTACATGGCTGCTAGACTCATGCTCATTAGGTAAAATCTCCTGTTTAGATATGATAATGTAAACACGCCTGACATTTTTCTGACTCTCATTACTCTCATTTAATTGTCTGTGATACCGTTACACCAGTCGGCAAACATCTCTGCTTTTTGTTCTCCTCTGCATCTGAGTGTGGATGAATTTAGCGGCACCATCATCCTTTTAGCCGCATGGAGTCTTAGAGGTGAAAGGGAGAGTAGGACATGTTGTAGTTGACCCCTGTTATCTAATGGAGAGGCCTGCATTAGCAAACTACACCATCTGCTCTTGATGGTTCCTCTTGCTCACAGAAAGCGCTCCTCTTCTTTGTTTGTGTGCTTTGCCATCCTTTTTTTTTTTTTTTTGGAAGATTCTGAGTGAGGGAGACTAATTACAAGTGCACATGTGTTATGGTTCAGCATGAGTGCAGCTTCTTATGGATGTATGATTCTGGACCTCGTTATGTATACTTCATTTGTTTAAACATCTGTTTATCTTCTCAAAGTCAGCTTCCTGCTATGTGATTAGATGAAATGCATCCAGATAAGTTTGTCTCTCATGTGCAATCTGATCTAACAGGCCAAGAGATAAAAAAAACACAACTTTTATCGTAGAATAATCCCAAGATTTGACAGATTTAATAGACTCTCTAATGCATAGCTCAAACTCATAGTGTGTCTGTTTCCAATAGCTCTTGATTAATAGATGTAAATGAGGCAGAATTCTTAGAATTCACATTAATGGAGATTAGCATTCACGCATGCTGCTACTTGCAGGGACTGTTACAAAAGTTTGCAGCTTCTGGTGAATGCTATAGTAGGTGTTAACAAAGTTGTGCAGAGTTTAGGCAAATGAGCAACAACAACAAATGGCAGTGCAGTCAGAGCCCTACAATAGTAGCAAACAACAGTAGATTGAATTGCCAGCCGCAGACTGGTTTTAAGAGGTTCTGGTGGTGGTGATACATTTTTTTATTCAAAAAAGTTTTTTCCCTTCATTTTTTTTTTTAAACATTAATACAAAATATATAAGTATAATTAAAAAATAAAGAATAATTTAATTATACAAGGCATAATTTTATGGAACTGATAAATGGAATTATCTCTAAGAATGGATTTTTTATTTATTTAGTTAGTTTTCACACACTTATGAGTTTTTTGATATAGTTCTGATTTAAGCATATGTGCAATAAATTATGCAAGATATATTTGCTATTTAAAATGGTCTTTTACTTAGTTTTTTTTCCCCACCTTTTTTTTTAATCTAAATATGAATTTTCTTCTTAGCAACAGATACAGGTAATACATACACGTACAGATAATGACTTCGCTACACACCCCTACAATGTGTCTTAGTGGAAAAAAGGCTAAAGTGAGTGATTTACACATCAAAACAAAAAAAAACACAAAAAAAACAAAACAGATGTAACGTTGTTTTTATCCCGAGTAGCAGAGTGAGAAATTCCTGTCTTCTAATCTTTAGGACTACACTGTCAAGGTTCATCCAGCCCTAAGGAATCGAAAAGAATAAGAATGATTTATTTATAATTTATTTTTAAGGGTCTGTATTCATTGTCTACATGTCTTTGCCACCGGCCAGATTGGACTCTCTGGTCCCAACTACTTGTACGGTCTGTCTGTCTGTCTGTCTGTCTGTATTTGTATGTATGTGTGTGTCCATGCACATTGAGTGCTTTGTTTGTGTAGTTTCCTGGGTGCTGTGGTTTTTTTTTAACCATCAGCAGCTTCTCTGATCTGCCAACTGAGACTGGCAGCTTCCCTTTGAACTCATATCAGTAATTACACTATGCTCTTACATTTGTTTTGTCCTTTTTTATGAAGCATCATCAGGCTCACTGGAGAGTGTGTCTGTATGAAAGGCCAGAAGCACTGAAGGATGACTGGTGAATTGACAGGCCCTTCACATATTTAGTTTCTAAGAAAACATCCGTGCATGATGCAGTATAGATTTGCTTTTATTTACTTATTTTGAAGGCCAATCACCATAAATCAATGCTAATATGTGCATTGTGGACACACCAGAACCTGTAATTTTGAAGAACACACACAAACCTGGACTGTAACTACTGTAGACACTGTGACAGGCACGTCCACATTTAGTAGTCGATCAATATGGGTTTGCATTGGAAGATTCTTGAACTGATACCTTTGGCCCTTTCTAGCCTTGAATATTTGGTTACATACTTTACTCGGTATACACATCCTTTTTAATAATGGTTGAAATTTTCTATTACATTAAAATTTGTCATCTGAAAGAAAGAAAGTTAGTTTGCATACTAAATCTGAATTTTTCCTCAGAAATTGCAAGTTTACATTTCATAATTCTAATTTTCCCCACCACAGAATAATAAAAAAAAAGGATATTTGTAATTTTCTTTAATCTCAAAGTTTTTATCTCACGTGAGATTTTTTGATTGCAATTATGATTTTATATCTGAAAAATCTGAGTTTGTCATGCAAACCTGAGTTTATATATCACAATTCTGAAAAAAGTCCAAAATGTGAGATGCAAACTCAGAATTCAGAGAAAAAGGCACAATTACCTTTTTATATTTTTATCGTGTGGTGGAAACAGGCTTGTACAGACTGATGTATGTATCGTGAGCTTAAAAAATCCTGTCACTATGGACACTATGGAGCTGTGAAAACACCTATCCTGGAAGCGTTACAGTGTGTCAGTCAGAAGGCCTCCATATAATATTTTTTATAAAACTGTGTACTGAAGATGCCTGGCATCATGACATTGCTGTTTAAATGCAATCTGGTCCTTTGTGATAAAACTGATATTTTTACAATATTCTGCTAGTTTCTTACAGTATGTCATGGGTTTGACATTGTGATGAAGTGTGGTGCATTGTGGGAGATTTTCTTTTTCTTTTTGAACAATGGTGACAATGAGGTCTATAATGTAGTGTCAGGTTATAAATAGAAATATACTCTCTCCCGTCTCTTTCTTATTTGGCTCCTATCTGGGGAAACAAGGACTTCAGTCCAGGGAAAAATGATTCTGGCTTTAAACAATGGGCATTAAAGGGTATTCAAAAGATAGGTGACATGTTTGAGGGAGATACACTCATGCCGTTTAATAAATTCAGGGATAAATTTGGAATTCCTATGACACACTTCTTCAAATACTTACAAATTTGCAATTACATC
This sequence comes from Barbus barbus, assembly GCF_936440315.1. Classification (NCBI taxonomy): domain Eukaryota; kingdom Metazoa; phylum Chordata; class Actinopteri; order Cypriniformes; family Cyprinidae; genus Barbus; species Barbus barbus. The sequence goes on along the minus strand of NC_136757.1, from coordinate 15,183,338 downwards.
AGAGTCAAGCAACATTATTCAATGTCCAGACCAAGGCTAACAGAATTAGAACAAGTTATGTTGAATGAGGAACTTAGTACAAACAAAATTACGTTGCTTTATTGTAAATTTGTTAATAGTTCTAAAGAATCATCCGAATCTAAGAGAGTCGCTTGGGGGTACCGACTTACAGTACGAACTTTCAGTTTCAGAATGGAGTGAAATAGGTGTCAGAGCCCAGAATTTGTCAATCAATACAAGATTTAAACTGCTTCAATACAATTGGATAATGCGCACTTATATTACACCTGAAAAGTTGAACAAATTTAACCCTAATATTCCAGATGTTTGCTTTAAATGCCAAAAATATAAGGGAACGTTCTTTCACTGTGTTTGGACATGTGATGTTATTCAGACATTCTGGCAAAAAGTGATGACATTAATATCTTCAATTATATTAAAACCAGTTCCAATGACTCCTGAAATATGTGTGCTAGGTCTAATTCCTGTTGGTATATCAGTATCAAGACATCAAATGAAAATGATAGATATCTGTTTAGTTCTCGCAAGACGGTCAATTGCATTTTACTGGAAGAAAATAGAAGGTCCATCAATTGGTCATTGGTTAAAAGATATATCACACTGTATTGTTTTGGAAAAACTTACATACAGTATTAAGGGTAAACTGAAAGATTACAATAAAATATGGGACCTTTTTATACAATTCCTTGAAAACAACGAAATAGTAATACAAGGAATGCTAGACTCCTCTCAATCCAGTGATTGATGCAAATGTGATGTGCTTTATTTGATGTGGTAATATTTGTCTGTCTTAGCCCATGTGTAGCAGAACTTATTCTTCCTTTTGTTTTATTCTTTTTACATTTTATTTTATTTTATTTAGCCCTGTGTAATGGAACATGTGGATGCTGAGGGTGGGAGGGTGGGATGATAGTTAAAAATTGTCTCCATTGAAGATTTTTCTGTTATCTTATATACTTTCTCAATAAAGACATGTTTAATAGAAATATACTCTCAAGAGAAAGATAAAGGGACTGATTATAACAATGAGTGAAGATCTGAATCTATTTAAATGCAGCTGAACAAGCTTACTTTCAGGCTGGTCATCCTCTGCCGTTGGGAACTGCTGCAAATTTGTTTTTATTTATTTAGTTTACTTAACTTAAAAAAATAATATAATAATAATTTATTCCATAAATCAAGTAGGTTGATAACACTTTTGGGAGTTACAGCTGTTAAACTCTGCCTTAGGCTATTTCAAATGACTTTTACAAAAAAGCATTTAGTTTTGAAAGACTATTAATATCTCAAACTACAAGAGGGGGATTCTGGCTTTGGCAGGTTTTTCAAAGAAAGCCTCAAGCATCTTAAGTTATAACTGCATGCCAAACACAAACTGAAATTACTGTCAGCTAAAACAATATAGTAATAATGTGTGACTTAAACAATAACCCCTCCTCCCCACATGATTGTAAAGCGCTTCGGGTGTACAGCAATACACAATAAAGCGCTATATAAATGCATCATTCATTCACATTATTTTTGAGCTCATACCTGCAGAAACAGTAAATATATTTTTACTACTTAAATTTTTTTTATAAAATAGTTATATATTAAAATCTGTATTATTTGATAATCATTTTTGGCATAATTTAGAATGCAATGTTCTTAACCAGAGTTTTCTTCAAGTACATGCCCTCACCTTTTATTGTTGTTCTTCTCATCCGGTTCTTCTATACGCACATCCTGATATTGCCTTTCATGGTCTTCACCCTCTAAATGCCCCCAGCCAGTGTTTCTGAGGTAGAGCCACAATCCACTTATCCAGGCTCTAATCAATGGGGGGTGTTTCCAGCAGCGAGTCTGACATTTGTAATAAAGCGATGATATGATGGCATTCTACAGCTGACAGCTGGGTAAAACCCAGCCACTGTGTTTTGGTGGCATCTCAGAGGAACTTGGCCTTCCAAATGTGAAGTTTGGCACTTCTTCAATGGGCAAACTGGCACTTTCAAAGTTTCCCATGAATGATGGAGGGACATTTCTTTGCGCTTTCGGGAAATGGAAAAACAGCAGCTGGCGGAACGTCTCTATTGGACATCGCAGGAGGGGTAGCCGGCTTCCTACTCCTGCTGAGAGCAGACCGTCTGAGCTGTGAGTGTGAATTTGGCTCGACTGATGGAAATGATTATTGTGCAGATTATTGTGAGAGGAGTCAAGCACTTGATGGTCTCAAACACCAGTGTTATGCAAGTTAATTGGTTTTCAGATTTAATTGGGAAAAAATGAGGGGTTTCAGAAATACATATGAGGAAATTACACTTATGCTAATTACACAGTGCTGCATAAAACGAAAAGAACCCCCCCCGAATATTCTGCCATCATTTACTTGCCCCCATGTTGTTCCAAAACTGCATGATTTTCTTCAGTGGACCACAAAAGAAGATATTTTGACTGTTTTTGTCTATACAATGACAGTAATTGACTTTCATTGTGTGAACAAATATATAAGGCATTCTTCAAAATATCTTATTTTGTGTTCCACAGAAGAAGAGAAAGAAAGGAGGGAAAATCAATATAAAGTAAAAGTTTAATAAAGTAAAAGTCTGTGATTTTGAGAAGTAACGTTATTCGTACTGTTGGCATCATCCTGACTTGTCTGTGTGTGTGTCTTTGTGTGTGTGTGTGTGTGTGTGTGTGTGCACTAACTCTCCCATGCTGTGATTGTCCAAAGCGTAGACACAGCTTTCAGTTGTCTGAAAAGAGAGGTCCAATCACCCTGGGGCTAAAGCGGTTGCCTCTTGCCTTCAATAACCAACCTGCCTTCTTCCATCTCTTTTTTTCCCCCCCGGTTCTGTCTTTCTCTCCATACACAGCTATAGCAGAAATAATAACTCTCATTTATTTCACAGATTTCCTATTCAACCTCAATCACACTCTTTTGAAATAATTCCCTTGGTTTCTGTCACTGTAATGATACTTCTCATGCCTGATCCCCCTGAGCCGTTGTGAGAGAGAGAATTAGGTTCTCCTGACCAGACCGCCTTCACTCTGCTGGGAACCTGATTGTGCAAACTGCCAACTGGCCTTCCTTCCCCCTCCAGCACAAAAGCGGAATACAAATAAGCCTGTAGTTCCCTTCATAGTGATTTGAATCACTCAGAGAATTATAATGACCTGGGCCTTATGAAAGGTTGTATTGATTCATTAGTGCAAGTCATCTTGACATCTTTCCGCCATGACTGCTCATGTCTTGGCTTTCAGGCACACGTTCTTATTCCTCATTCTTTGAACCAGTTTTGGACTAGTACTTTTCAGTAACAGATGAAGATTAAGTAGTTTTTGGGCTACCATTATATGGCAATGCAACACTTTTTTTCCTAATGGAATACTTCTCAATTTATTTTATTTATTTATTTTATCCAATATCTATTTACATTTTGTTTATTGTCATTCTCCACCTGAAATATACTACATTCGGTCTTTTTTGCCTGTGATATCATTTTAAATACTTTTTTTTTGTAAATTGTATAGTTGGCTTTTATGTTGTCATTTTATTAAATTAAATTATACAAATATAATCTGGAAAATATTTAATTTGTATTAAGTAAAATTTAGTTGAAAGCCATTGCTTGTTATTATTCATGTTAAACTTGGTAATAAACATTTTAAATTCAGTTAAAAAGTTTGTGTAACACTTTTCACAATAAATATGATTGTGGTTGTGATCTTGTGATTTTCAAATATGTGCGTTATGTCTATGATTTAATTGCATTATTGCGTTGGTGATATTTAGTAATAAAATTAATATCATAATATTAACCTGCAAACTTTGGTATCCCTAAAAAATTAGGAGGTTAATATGGCTTAATAAAACTACTTGAAATATTGCCATTCAACTGAAATGGCCAAATGTTCCGCAAACAAAAAAGTTCACATCAGATTGTACTGCATTGTTATAAGGTTAAGCATCACTCAATGAATCTCCCATTGATTTGTCCACTTCTGGAGGTCAGACATTGTCTTCAGAAGTCATGGCTGACCTTAGTTCTTTTACTTTACTGTTTTTCTATTGATCTCCACTGTCAAGAGTTCCTCAGACAAGGGAAGGAGGTTTGCAAGGTTTCTGTAGGCCTCGATCCTTTTACAATCCTCTAGCAGCATGCACTGTACTCAAGAATTTACAGCTCCTTTATTCAAAGGCCTCGGATTTAAGTCTCATTTGAGCATTTGGATGTCAGTGGATGATCCTGGGATGATCTGGGTTTTGTGCTGAAATGTGACACCATGTGTTGTCACAACCAGCTATTCAGTGTAGATCCAGGAGGAAGACGCACTGTTATCCCTACACTGTCCCTCATGTAATCTTCACGTCTCCCCACCTCTTTTGGCAGCTGTAAGGCCCTGTTTGCCAACATACAAGTGTCGTTCATCACTCTGCCAGTGATTAGAATCCCCAGCTGTTGGCATCTGGGATAGGCTGTCAGTCAGCTGACTGAGTCAGTGATCTTCTCAGACACTGGTGGTATAAATCAGGACCTCAATAATTAATCAGAGAATGAATTCTGCATAGTTTCAGTCTTTATCTTTATAATTACTGCCCACTAGGCCTCAAGGTAAAGGCATGAGTCAGAAGTCTACAGCCAGCAGAAAATAATTCAAGGAGACTTGATTGTGAATGAGGACATCTATCTATCTATCTATCTATCTATCTATCTATCTATCTATCTATCTATCTATCTATCTATCTATCTATCTATCTATCTATCTATCTATCTATCTATCTATCTATCTATCTATCTATCTATCTATCTATCTATCTATCTATCTATCTATCTATCTATCTATCTATCTATCTATCTATCTATCTATCTATCTATCTATCTATCTATCTATCTATCTATCTATCTATCTATCTATCTATCTATCTATCTATCTATCTATCTATCTATCTATCTATCTATCTATCTATCTATCTATCTATCTATCTATCTATCTATCTATCTATCTATCTATCTATCTATCTATCTATCTATCTATCTATCTATCTATCTATCTATCTATCTATCTATCTATCTATCTATCTATCTATCTATCTATCTATCTATCTATCTATCTATCTATCTATCTATCTATCTATCTATCTATCTATCTATCTATCTATCTATCTATCTATCTATCTATCTATCTATCTATCTATCTATCTATCTATCTATCTATCTATCTATCTATCTATCTATCTATCTATCTATCTATCTATCTATCTATCTATCTATCTATCTATCTATCTATCTATCTATCTATCTATCTATCTATCTATCTATCTATCTATCTATCTATCTATCTATCTATCTATCTATCTATCTATCTATCTATCTATCTATCTATCTATCTATCTATCTATCTATCTATCTATCTATCTATCTATCTATCTATCTATCTATCTATCTATCTATCTATCTATCTATCTATCTATCTATCTATCTATCTATCTATCTATCTATCTATCTATCTATCTATCTATCTATCTATCTATCTATCTATCTATCTATCTATCTATCTATCTATCTATCTATCTATCTATCTATCTATCTATCTATCTATCTATCTATCTATCTATCTATCTATCTATCTATCTATCTATCTATCTATCTATCTATCTATCTATCTATCTATCTATCTATCTATCTATCTATCTATCTATCTATCTATCTATCTATCTATCTATCTATCTATCTATCTATCTATCTATCTATCTATCTATCTATCTATCTATCTATCTACATTTGTCAGACGGATTCTCCTTTTGTAAATAACAGTATATAAAAGCAAAAGGCATTTCCAAATGCTCAAGATTCCAGGCCTTTTGTCAGAGCTTAATTTACTGTTTTAGTCAGCTCTTTAATGACTTTTTGGACCCAATTTTGAACAGTATTTTTAATATATAATTTATAATCATATTGTTTCGCTTGAATATACTGTATCTTGTGCTATCCTTTTTTTAAATTAATCCAATTTGGTTTGACATTTTAATACCTATCAATGCATTAAGTGTCTAAAACTTTGTAAGGCCACTGAACAATGCTTAGCATGATGTCAACATATATTGGTCAATTGAAAGGTCTTTTTTCATAAATTAACATACAGCTATTAAACCACACCAATCTTTAGAAGGCTATTTAAGAGGCTGAACCTCAGATCGTGAACTTTCATATTCATCATTGCTTAATGGCAGTGAAGGCAACTTGCATTATTGTAAGTCCTCTGATAAGCGCTTAGCTCACTGTTTAAGCTTAAGAGATGTGAAATTGGAGGTTAGACAAGAGGCTGAGGCATTAAAAGACAAGGTTAAGCACATTATTGAAATGTCCTTTTGTGAGAAATAGTAGTTATACTATGTACAGCCTCATGTACTTATTTCATTGTTAGACTGTGAATTCAGTATACAATGATGCTAAAAAAAATGGAGCACAGTGCGACACGCACACTGTAGGTGATATTTCACTGTCTATCTGCGACTATTCAGTCTATTCAAAAAAAGGGTCTTCTGAGATTATTTCACTCCGAATCCTCCCCCTAGCAGTCACTGTACAATTGTAAAGTTCATTATATTTTGTATTATCCACCTCGCAGTGGCAGGCCAAGGGCAGAGATGTTCTCTAGGGCAGCAGAGGCGGGACAGATCCTGCCCCCATCTGTCACTCATCAGCAGCCAGTGCTCCGTTCCACTTGAATCTCAACTTTTTGGAATATACATGTTTTAATATACAGTATATAGTGCTTTATACAATACAGATTGTTTCAAAGCAGCTCAGTAATAAACAGGAAAATAACAGATTCTTCAAATTTTGCTGTAAAACAGCTTTAAAAAGACAACAGTGCCATTATTCAGATCAAGTCTGCTTAGTGATGATTCAGTTCAGTTCAGTAATTACATAAAGGACATCAATTGTTAAACAAGTACAGTTTAAATAGTTTTGAATTTATGTATTGAATGATATACACCTACTAACAATTTGTTTTGAATTGTTTATTGTATTATTATTTTTTAAAATATAGTCAAACAATTTCGAACCCACAGTTTCTCACACTATAGGCTAGAAGCATTCTGTCATTCTAGACCAGTGCAACTCACTAGTCGTGTAAAGGGCTCAAGCCCCTAAGGCTAAAATCCCACAATCGCCCCTGGCCACATGTACCACACCAAAACACCTCTGTAAGAGCTGTAAAATGTAGTCTTTGCCACAGTTTATGGTATACGGTTTGCATCATGTCTGTGTACACCCTGCACCGAACCAAAAATAAATTGCATTTGTCATAGATGTAAGCGTCATGTTGATCCGCTCTAAACCTGTTTATTCAAACGCTTTGATGCAGTGATTTTATTTGCACTGAGGCTTCGGGTGGTCTGTAATCTCATATTTGACTCAGAAATGTGCTCTTGCGGTCTGAAGTACTGTTACTCATTCTTTTGGCCTGCCGCTCGATGACCTGGTTCCATGATTGCCCGTATCTGTTTTTCATTACACTTCCTTTTGGCATATCCTTCTACTATGACACAGATCGAGTGACCTTTGACCATTTTTCTCTTTCATCCAACCTTCTGGCACCATACATGTCAGGCACCGTTCGTTCCTAGAAGCACGTCAGTTCTTTTACTACTCAAAATTAACTCTATATATAGCACTCACACAGTTAAGGCCTTCAAATGTGAATAGCGAGTGAACACAGGTATGGCAACCATTAAAAATACTCCTAACCACTACCGTCTACACTTCCATCTTATCACAATTGATTCCAGGCTGTGTAAAGTGTTTATAATCAGGCTCTACCTCAGTCCTGCCTCTTCCTGCTGAAACTAATGAGGTGACTTTTCAGAACGGAGCATATCAACGCAGCCTGAGTTTATTTAATTAAAAATGCTCCAGCACTGCTCACGCCACAGCATCGGTGGAGGACTCTAAATGCCAGGACCCGTCTTACTGACTCTCTGCTTCTCAGGAGAGTGTCTCTGGAGAGAGATGATTGCTTTGTTGAGTTTAATGTCAAGATGTTTTTTAATATTATAGGAGATGCAGTTCAGAGGCTTCCTTGGCTTTTGTTAGATGCGATAAATAGCTCCCTGGGCTTGGACCATAAAAAACTCTTTCACGTCTCTTAATTGAATTAACTTCTCTCCATGTGACAGCCAGGAGAGGGATAGTGCCAGTATGAAGTGCCTATGATGGAACATGGCGGGAAAAGAAAACGTATGACATTCTGCTCTGTGTCTTGTTGAGACGGATAACATGTTGACCTGGATAATGAGATCTTTATGTAATCAAATGTGGGCTATTTCAATTCTGAATTTAAATTTAATTTAAGTTCTGGGTTCAGAACAAGGTGAGCTCAATCAGATGATTATTTTTTAACCACACAGAAAAATGGACACAAGTTCTATCACACCAAGGATGAGAGCTATAGCGATAACAAATTTAAATGAATAACAGAGTCTACACCACAGCTATAATGTTAACGACATAGAGGATGAACAATAAAAATGACAGCCAATCAGAATTCATCTTAAGCTTGATCATTTAATGTGACAGATGACAAAATTGCAGTGTGCACTCATAATAAGCAGGTGTGAACACTTTTACTCCTTCTTTTTCTTAAAATTCATTAAAATTCTCACTGTTTCTATAGACACAAAATATGACCAATATGTTAACATAATTTTACAAATTAGCTTACTAATCTTTTCTGTCCAATTTATGTTGTCATAATATAACAGCGTAAACCCTGTAATGCCACAAAAAACAATGGTTTGCACAACTTTTACAGCTCAAATAATGCTCACGTTTAAAAAGAATAATTAATGTAAGTTCTTTTGAAAATAATTAGCTTCATGAGTTTCTGCGGATTTTTTTTTTTATTGTGTGGTAATCAACATTAAGTCACAAATGCTGTTGACTGAATTTAACTTGTAGTGAACCCAGAATATTCTTTTAATTGCATTTTGTTAGACTAAATTTTTTGCAGAGTTATCTGTCAGTCTCCCGTTCGACTCGGCATAGCAGCAGGAAGTAGAGTGTGACCCAGCTACTTTGTTTCCCAAAAGGTCTCCATCACTTGAAAATGCTGTCCAGGGTGTTCAAAACTCTCACTCCACTGCTGCAGGAGACCCGAGGAGCATGTTGCCATGGCAATGTCATCATCCTTGTGTCACTGTCGCTAGGCATTGACTTTGGCGTGGTTTGCTCTGGGTACGTGGGCAGAGATTTCCTGGAGCTAATCGATTTCTGCATGCGGCGGTTGTGTGTGGGTGAATGTGCATGTGTGTTTTCATGGAAAGCTATTACACATGAGAAGCAGACTGTGTGTGTGTGTGTGTGTGTGTGCTGTTACACGCCGCACAGAGGTCAGTAATGAGATTGCTATCTGCCAGCATTCATTCTTGTGCCGGTTTGAAGATATGAGCAGATTTAGAGAGGGTCAGGAATCACATCGTGCTGAGCTTTTGCTGACAGCAGCCACCGAACATTGTAGCCCCTCTTCTGCTGGGGAGATATTCTCATTTTTCTGGCCCTTGTGTGTGTGACAGGTATAAATATTACATCCATCCACAGTGAAGGCGAAAAACAGTCTCTGCAGACAAGTAATAAAAGCAAAATGAAATAAGAGAAAGGAGTTTGATGAAATGTAAGTGATGAGAGGTTATAAAAGAACTGTTTCTGATAGCATTATGTAGCAATGCCATGCAATCTCCCTGCATCTCGCTCTCTGTCTTTCTTCTCTCTCTCTGCTCCTTCCTCCTCATGTTGCTGATGGAGTCCTGCTCACATCGGTTCTGCTGCTCTACATTGTAATGAAAGGGTCTCTCTCTCTTTTACTCTCTCAGGCCTGGAACAAATGCAGCCATTAATGTGCATTAAAGCACAAAAAGACCCTCTGTCTTTTTGTGAGAGAGGAAAAATGTCTGCTAACTGCCAGAGTTTTGGCTAATACAAGTGTCCACCTGGTTCTCTTCAAAATGGAGTCCGTGTATCTGTGCCTTTTATCTAAAAAAAGGAAGTCGATGGGTCTTGTAAAACAACAGACTACACGCTCTATGACAAAAGCAATACAATTCTGCATTAATATTCGTAATTGACTCAGTGAAAGAGAATGTGCATCAGAGTCATCAAAGAAATCACACTATTCACTGCACCTGTGTCCTTTTTACTTTGTGGTCCCCATGCTGAGATTTTTTTTTTTTTTAAGGAAGCGAGCTGTTTCATTAATGTTTTTCACACTCACATTTTTCCACTGATGCAAATAAAGCACTGTTCTAAAATACTCTGAAAGAGTTTCCCACACTTCTCATTACCAATGCCTTAACATCACTACTGAAACTACCACATGAAACAAACCAGTGCGACCAGCGAAGTTCGAATCTCCAGCGAATGATTCTTATGAACTTGTTCTTTTAATTTATCAAAAGAATACAGCGCAAGTCCGATTTTATAATAAATTACTTATGTGACTTTATAAAACAAATGTAGCTCAGCCACTGCAGTCCACAGTGATTGTAATGAATACAGCACAGTGCTCTCTGATTCACGAACAAATGAGGCAATTCTGTGTGAATTAAACACATACGTGCAGCTCAACAAGTATATTCCAATTCCCAAACAAATGAGACTGAATATTAGAATATCAAATGCAGTCACTTCATAAATTAATGAAGTTTTTTTTTTGTGTAGTGGATCAAATACAGCGCAGTGCAACCTGACTCCCTAAAGACTGATGAGCCATTTATTTTTCATGAATCAAACATAGGTGCATATGTGAAACGAACAAATACAGCACAGCTACTGACTGGTTGTTCAAAAGACAGCTTGTGATTAAAACTGCACTTTATGAGTTTTGTCAGTAGTACTTTATGAATGTTAATCAGTTTTAGTTGTAGTATATTAGTACTTAGGCCAATTGGATTGCATTTATGCTGCCAATGGTGAAAAATGACTAAAAACTCCTTTTGCAAGAATGATTTTATATATTTATATTGTTTAAATGATCTAATCATCTGACATTGAATTGTATTTCTTTTTTCACACATTTGTCCATTGATAAAATAAATGGAACCTTTAAAGTTGTGATGAAACAGAAGTAGCGACAGATCTTGAGATCTGAGTGTAACAGATTGTTGAAAATAACATGTAAAGTGGACACTTGGTTCTATGAATCGGCTGTTCATTGGATTTTGAAATGTGGCAGTGGCACTCAAAAATGGAGGCAGATGAACACAAGCTTGCAGGGGCGGATTTAAGCGGACTAAAAGATTGGAGAAACCCTGCATACATTACCAGAGAAAAGGCTGTCATTTTAACCAGAAGATCCAGTTGACATTGATAAAAAAATTATTATTTATTTATTTATTTATTAAATATGAAACACACACAGATGAACTGTTCACAGTAAGATCTACTCAAGCACATAGAAATAAAAAATAGGTGGAATTTTCATTTCATGTTGACTGTTGAATTGTGCCACATGAGGACTTAGTTGTTCAACTACATCTAACAACAATTTCAAGCCAAAATAAGCAAGTGTTAGCAAAAATGACTTGCCTGAGTATTTCCCTCCTCAGGCAGATCTGATGGCGTTGCACAAGCAGCAGCAGTAGGTCGATGTGAGCTGGGTGACATCCTGACTGGGAGGCAGACACCTGACCTTCAGTTCCAAAGGGAACACTTTAGCACAGAGCAATAAAAAAATACTCCAGAGACGCCATGGAGCTCACCATCGCAATAGGAGTGGCCTTTATTTTGTAATTAAAATCATGCTACTTCCGGCTAAGTTAAGCCTATAGGTTACTATAAATTAAAATGAATGTGACTTAAGAAGTGCTAAAGCAAGTATGCTAGCCTTAATTACTATGGAGGCATGCAAGTGTGCGCTTTATGTACTTTAAGCAGGATTTAATGGAAAATAAAATGAAAAAGTGTAAATTGAAGGTGCTATATAGTTGTTTTCAATCTTTGTCTCCTTAAAGCACTTTGCAGTAATGGTTCGTATGCTTCAGATGGCAGATTGATGTTGAAGGCACAGTTGGAGCACATCCCTCCATGCTGGTCTTGGGCCTATTGATTTCGCTGCCTCCAGAATGACTATTGACTCCATTTATTTAAGCGAGGTCCCTAACGACACTTGAGATCAACATGATTTCTGTCAGACTGACTGAACGGAGCATGGTCTACTGGTCTTGGTACAGTCGCCTGATTGCCACCCACACCCATCGAAGACTCAGATGCTCCATCTAGTCTATGTCTGGGCGTACTCTGACAATCCAGTCAGTTTTACATGCAGGGGTGGAGATTGGAGTCCCTGAGGGGGCCTGGCCCCTTAATCCTCAATGAGTACCAGACTCGGGATCTTGACCTGAATTAGCATAACCATCACATTTCTCACCTTTGCCCCACCTGAGGCGAAAAACACCACAATTGAGCTCATTATCAACCGCCCCTGAGTCATCAAGCATCCAACACATGCTGACAACATCAGTTGCTGCTAATGGCCGTTTGGTCTTAACCTCAAAGCAGAAAACTGAAGCAGAGGTTATCCAAGGAAAAGCAATTTGTGCAACGTATAGCTTGTAAGAGGTTATAGACACATTCTGCAAGAACTGGTTTGTGCTGTGTATTTTTCACGGCGCCTGCTAGCGACAGTAATAGAAAATTCTGGGAATGTTAAAATTGCTCTATTTACTCAGCGGGAGTTCAGTATTACTAAATGGTTCCCTCAGGCAATCCATCTCATGAACACTTGAACTCTTAACAATAAACATGAAACACACAACACTATCATACTTTTTATTTTATTTTACACTCATACTTATTACATTTCAAATTTGCACCTAGCATACCTGTACATACCGAATTGTCTTTTGTATATTGTGTTTGTGCTATTTGGCACATTGTCCATTTGTGTATATTTGTACATTATTTATTTTATTTATTTATTTATTATTATCTGTGTCCTGTCCTGTTGCTGTCATTCTGTCACACTGTGGAGCTACTCTCACTAAAACAAATTCCTTGTATGTGCAAACATACCTGGCAATAAAGCTCATTCTGATTCTCATTCTGAAAAAGATTAGGTCTTTAAAGAGCATTTGTGCTTTTTCTGTAACTGAGTATTACCAGTATTAGTGTTGTTGTGTTCTCACAAGTATAAAATTAGAAAAAAAGTCAGAACTGTGATGTAACATTTAACACACATGGAGATTCTGTGTTGTCATGATTTCCTGTGTCCTTTGTACTGCTTCTGTGCAAAGTGGGAAAAATACTCATAAATACTGTTATTGTATCTTAATTTGTACCCCCTCTTTTAAAATGTTTAATGTAGTGCTGTTTCCAGAAATGTTCCATTTAATTAATTTTAGAGTATAGCCATAATAAATGTCTATATACATATTTATGTAAATTAAATGTAAAATTGATTTCTATTTATATTATGATGTTTATTTATATTATGTTTATTAATATATACTTCTACTTTTTTCCGTTTCATAATTCTAAAGCCAAATGTATATTATATTATGTTATATTAATACATATTCCTTTATATTTTTATTCAATAGAATAGATTTTTTTCTTTTCTTTCCTGACATTATTCCCAGTTAGTAGATTGTTGCCTACAAATTGTCCATCACTGATTTCACACATAACCGCCACTTGTTGATGGCGAACATTTGCAATCAATTTTTATCTAATAGATGGTTTGCAATTACCAGAGAGTCTAAAACAGATGCAATTAGATCAGTATTAAAGAGATGTGCGCTAATGAATTTTGTCGTAATTAATTACTGAAATTGTTTTCTAGAGTTTGACAACTAGGCAATACTTTGCGTATTGTTTCCAGGGCAACATAGACGAGTAGGCAAAAGCACCTGGTCGATACACCTAGACAGGAAATAGAGAAAAAAGCTAGAGATGTCACCAGATGGAGCTCTGTTAGGAAGGATTCATGACAAAATGGAATTCTGTGTCTCCTCAGCAGATGGAGATGCATCTGCTTTCCACATAGTCTCCTGTCTCAGCTCCAGGGACAGTAGAGACACCACAGGCTTGAGAGGTGAGCCAAAAGATACAGAAAATATTCATCCCTGTCCTAGGAGATGTCCTGGGGCTTTAGAGGATATTGCTTTCGTACAGTATAAGAGTGCAATAGGAAACAAGCCTCTGCTTGACCAGGGTCAAGTCATCCAGGCATCTTCCATAAACCCTGCTACCTTTTTGGTGCAAATTATTTACAGTTTCACTAGAATAGCTGCAGATCTTCATCAATTAGCCTTCACCTGCCGCATCCTTATCTGTCGCCCAGTCAGAAGGAGCAGAAAATGTTCCCGTTTCATTCTTAGCACCCCTGTAGTGAGTGATGGTACTGTCAAGTCCAGAGATTGTTAGATTGTGTGTGTGCTTGTGGAAAAAGATGCCTGGATGCACATTGATGAGGGAGAAAAAATATACTGTTCATCCTGTAGTCTCCTTGTGTATGAAATGTTCAGGACATACCTGTTTGACAGCTTACACATATAAAAACTATTCAGATTTTATATGTGTAAGACATATAAGAGTTTAAAGCATCATTGATTCAGTACAGATCAGTCAGGTTACTAAACGCTAAAAAATTCCTGATCCACTACTGGAATGTCAAAAGCTTTGCACTGTCTGTGCCAAAGCACCTTGAATCTTAGTATTTTTGGTCTTTATGCATAATTTCTCTATGTCTGGGCCAAAGAGCCCAGTAATTGTACATATAGCTCACCAAGTGAAATCAAATGAAAAATGATTGAGATAAACAAATTCATTATTGTTTAAAACATTTATTCAAAATTTAGCTGTGGTCCATTCTGGTGTTGTACATGTGGCTCTTTGCCATGTAATGAGAAAGAGGCTCTTAGTAGTCATAGGTGCTTTTAGCCCAAAAAAAAAATAAAAAAACTTGGAGCAAACTGTGTGGTTAAGTGCTTTGCTCAAGGCCCTGAGCTTTAGCCACTCCGCCATCGCAAAAACAGTTGGGACAGACAGACAACAATTTTGATAGCTATATAATAAAGATAAATATTTCTGTATTTATTTAAAAACAAAACAAAACAAAAAACATATGGAATATATCCAAAGGCGCACTTTGTTCAAATGAGAGGTTCATATTTCTCACAAAACTTCACTCCTACAGTCAATATCAAATTAAAGTTTATGAGTGTGGGATGCCACACTTGTATTAGAACAGCCTCTCTCTCCTTTCTTATAAAACAGTTGACACAAACAGTCTAAAATATGCTGTAATGGAAAGAAACTTGGAACATTTCCAATTCAAGTTCAAACAGTTATAGAAGAATATAATTATCTTCCAGAATCTGTCTAGTTGTTTTGAAATGGAAACAACAAGGACTGGCATAATGCAATATACTGTATAGGCACTGTTTATTAACATAATAATAATATTTATAAATTAAATATTTAAATTCAATTGTTTAATATAATTATACATACTGTATATAATTATATTAAACAATATATGCTTGGGTTATAATATAATATAGTTGACAATATAGCTAGTTGACAACTGGACAGAGGGAAATAACTTACAATTGTGACATCTTTCAATGTGATACTGTGTGACAGTATGCAATTTTGAACATATTGTGCACTTAAGGTAAAATAATGTGCCTGAAGGACTTTTAGGATGTAGAAATGATGGGATTTCATACTGTGCCTTTCCCATTTCATATCTGAGTCACAGGAGACAGAAGAGCTTTGACAGGTCCTTTTTTTATTTATTTATTTATTTTTTAAGATTTTTTTTTTTAGAAATGCAGCTTGTTTGTTTTCCATTATGGCTTGTTCAATTGGATCACTGACTGCCTAGAGCAAAATTGGACAAGGAAGTGAACCTCAAATACAAAGTTGGATTCAGTAGACCTAAATGTCCTCTAGAAACTCTCCCAGCTAAAAATGTTAACCTTCACCTCTAGTAAAGAGCAGCAAAACAACAAGGATGAGGGAAACAAATGGCATAGCTTTCCTTTCTGTTTAGTGTGATGATTCACCTCCTGCCCTCCTGTCAAAGTGCTAGAATCAGATGGCATACGGCAATGTGTCATGTTGCATTTTATGATCTAAAACCAAAACAATGTGAGTAATATCCATCCTAAAACACAATATGTTAGCCTTAGTCTTGCTTACTTGTGCTCTAGCAGTACCTGACAAATTTAAAATGTCAACAACACAGATAAATTCTCGCTCATTCTCAGTGTTTGGTCCCTCTGAGGAGTGCATTGCTGCACAACCCATCTGGCCCAAAGCATGTTTCTGACATGAATATCATTATGCTTGGTGGTCTCTCTCATGCAACCGCCCCCCCAGTATACATGCATACTGTAAATGATCATTAGATTTTAAATAGAGTTTGCTGATGCCTATCAACTAGTGGGGAGATAACAGAAGCATTTAGCGTGCATGACAAAATTACATTGATTACCAATAAGGATAAAGTGGTCTCAGAAAGGCTTATGCGGGCCATTTTTCCTCCCATAAGAGAGGTTTTATAAACTAAACAGTACAATACAAATTCAGTCAATGAGGAGGTTGGTAGGTATTATCTTCTTTTCTTTCTCCTCATCCGTCGTGGGTCATGCTGCTTTGTTTTCAGCTCAATTAGCTGCCTTTCTTTTGTTTGATAAATGTGCATGTGTGATAGCAGTGTGGTCTCCCACATGAATTCTTGCGGACTTATGACAACCATTAAGTAATTCACAGACTGATGGCTACAAGGCGCTTCACCCTCTGGATTTGGTTCGCAAGGATTTTTGGAAATGAGTCTGAATATTGATCATCGTATTTCAAGGAATGTCTGACATCTGGAGTCCCTCCGGGTTGATTTGTCATTCCTCCCCCACCTCCATTTGCATATTCCCCCTGTGTTTAATTCTCTTTTTAAACAGAGGCTTAATTAATTGGAGTCACTGGAGCAGTCTTGTTTTATGCCTTTCAGAGAAACAAAACATTTGATCTCATTTAGAGCAGTTAAAGAAAGCAGTGAGGCTCACTGACCATTAGCTACGCACCGAACCAGAGCCTCAGGCACATTTGTAGAGAGCAAAGCCCTGAGCTACACTCTAAGGACCTTCAAAATATATGCAGATTCAGATTCTCCTTGTGTAATTTCAATCAGCCTCCAAAGGTGAAAGTGTTGGGTTTCAGTATAGCAAGTGACACTTTCCATAAATGTGGAATGCCTCTATTTCAGTGCTTATCAGATATTTAGATAATGATGTCATTTTTTTTCATTCATTTATGCATTTTCAAATCTTGTGATTTTCTGTTTGTTTATTTGAAGACTTCAGATGCAAACACCTCTAAGTCTGACTGATTTTTTTTTTTGAGATTTTTTCTTTGAAATTAGCATTTTTATCAGGCTCCTGTGTTTAGGTTCAGTAATTTAATTTTAATGGCAAAGAAAAGGTTATTAGTCAGTTATTTAAAGCCTTTTACTTTTAAAAATGTCCTGTGATATTTTCATAGAAGCCTTATGAAAAAACTAATTTGCAGGAAAAATCTGAAGTCTTCATTTATTTATATAGATTATAAAATTTTCCCTTGTTATGCATTTTAAAAGTCTATTCTTTCTTTCATTCATTTGATCAATTTTGTGTATTTAAATTTGGATTTTCTTAGTGTGAAGAACATTTTAATCATCTGAGGAACATTTTCCACTATAATGAATCTTTTGTGCAATGGAAATATTTCATGGATGTTAAAGTTTCTTCTCTATGGTGCTAAAAAACTTTATTTTAAAGAGCGTAGTACTTCAAATAATCACAAACTGCAAATATTTATATTCATGGAAAATTAAAGTATAAATAATATAGCTATTTCTAATTTTTAATTTGACATTCTTAGGTTGATGATCAACAATGAACACCTCAAGCACCTCTTTTCACTGACCATTTGTTTAAATCCTTTAAAGATTTCAGGCCCCCTTTTGTACCCTATTTGTAGAAAAAGTGCCAAGTATAGTATCCCTAATTGTGTTTAACTGTGTCTACATATTATGTGGATAGAGAGAAAAGCCAACCCTGATATCTATTGACAAAAACAGGAGGCTCATCAGCTATAATGCTAATGCTGATCAATAGATATGTTGAGTGGAGATTCTCATTAGCAAATTTATTTACTACATCCTGGTAGTTCATGGCGGTGCACGTTTATAGTATGGCTTTACCATTCTCTGGGGCATTAATGCTTGATGTAGCGTGACGATAATGCCATAGGTGACTTAATCTAGTGACCCTCTTGGGCATAGAGAGCACATTGTGGTGCTCGTCAGCCTTCACTCCAGTCTATGATTGTGACACATAGGTTTCCAAGGGAACAGAGCCTGTAGAGCAGCATCCAGCATAGACATGCCGGCTCATTCAGGCCCAGCAGTACCAGTGTTTCATCCACTGTGCCCCGGCTTCCTCTCTCAGTCTTTGCATTCAGCAAGCCTTTGTCAAGGTGGCTCAGCTCCACGCAGTCAGACAGTAGACGAGCAAAAGGAAACCAAGAATAAATGTCTCATTACTCACGCCATTCATCCTGTCTTCTATTCTCTCTGCCTCTTTCCTTTCACTCAAAAGCAGAAAGAAAGAGACAAAACTCACTGTAGGAAGCGTCTTGAAAAATTAGTGGAACAAAAAGAACTGCACTTGTTTTGACTTTTCTATTCATTTACAAAGCGGTTTTCTTTACTTTTATTTTATTTTTCCTCCAGTAATAAATTTCTCAGGTGTGTAGAGACTTTTTTTTAAAAAGCATTTCTTGTATTTTATGAAAAGTTGTTAGTTGTGAATGTAAAAGGGAAACTTGTATTAGTTGATGCTTTGAGGTTTTACTTTTATATTTTATATAATTCTGACCATTTAAAATACAAATTAAAAGTACACATAGCTTATATGCTGCCGTTCAAAAGTTTGAACACAGTGATATATAATTTTAAAGAAATAAATACTTAACTTCAGCAAAGATGCATTAAAATGATCAAAGATGACAGTAAATTGTTACAAAAATATCGATTTCAAGTAAATGCTATACTTTTGAACTTTATCAAACAATCCTGAAAAAAATGTATCAGTTTCAACAAAAATACATAAATTTTATCCAAAATAATTATTTTTAACATTGATAATGACAAGAAATGTTTCTTGAGCAGCAAATCAGCATATTCGAATGATTTCTGAAGGCTCATGGCACTGAAGACTGGAGTAATGGCTGCTGAAAATTCAGCTTTGCATCACAGGAATACATTATTTTAAAATATACTAAAATATAAAACTGATATTTTAAACTGTAATACTATTTCACAATAAAAAATTTTTTACTGTATTTTTGATCTAATAGCATAAGAACCTTATAAAATCAAGACAATTCGAGACATGTCTGATGGTTTTTTCTTTCTTTCTTTCTTTTCTTAAATGATCATGCAGTTCCAGTCATCCTGAACTCATAAGGCAGTGTTAGGTTCATGATGGCTCCTGTGACAGGCAGTACTTGCTATGAAATAATGAGGTTAATTGATTATTTGAAGGGAAGTATTCATAAATTAGCCTTAAATGAATAATGGCTTTGGCTGTTAGTCCTAAATTGCTTTGGCAACATGCACAGACACCCACATGCTTCCACACATTCATATACACACAGACTCCCACTCCTCACCCCCTCCGATCAGAGCTGTCCGACAGGCTGACACACCCAGAATCCATTCGTTTGTCAATTAAAGGCAACATTGTGTTTATGAAGTGTCAGAATGATGAACAGGCCCGTGCTGTCAGACCTGCATCTCAGTAAACGTCCAGCAGGCATGGAGGCATCAGTGCTTATGTAGGCTATTAAGTCAGGCAGCCATGCATCTCAATAGCAGAACACAGCCATGGGTTGGAGAGAGACAGACAGCATATGAACTCAGTATATTGGCCTGCTGTCTGCCAAGGCGACTGCAAATGATTGTTTGGCAGCTTTAAAGTCCACTCGCTCCGACGATTCCTTTATTTGATTTCTCCTTCTGGCGTGGATGCGCTGGAGGGCTGGGTGGGGAGGATAGGGGCCGTAATACTTAGCTCTTTTATTGGATTGGACTCTTTGTTAGACGTGCTGTCAAGTGCCCGGTCACTTAAGCCTGTGTAGTAGACTTCCCAACACTGACAGTATTATTTAGCAAATTCACTTTTGTACCCCACCCAGCTGATTTTTGTTATGGTATGTAAATGGAGGAAAGTTCATTTTTCTACTCCACATCATAATGTGCCAACATTTAGAGAGAGAGAGAGAGAGAAAATTAATTAAAAAAGGAAGATTTTTGGCTGTGGTATGAATTATACAGGGAGCAGTTAATATGTAGTTGATAAAAAAAAGTTAACATTTGCAAACCTCTTTCTCTTCATGTAAGCTATATCCTTATTATCCTTATTTATTTATTTATTCATTCATGCATTTGTCTATTTATTTATTTATTTTTGAAAATATGACTGATGTGTTTTTTTGTATCTTTGACACAATCTATGGTGTCTTTGAGATATACATGTAGAGGATGGTTTATGCGATTGAATTTAGTTTATAATCGGTTCTCATCTGATTAGGAAAAATCATGAAGCATCAAACGGATATGTAAATGTTAAGTATGTATTTTTGTGCTATTAATATGATCATGCGTTCTCTAAGACCCCATAAAGAACATGAATAGTAAGTTGTCAAATGATCTGCTTTCCATACGGACCAGTTTATTTATTTATTTTTAATTTTTTTATTTTATTTTATTCACATATATACGATGGCCGAGAGAGCTCAACGCGCTGAACTTCAGAAAACACGTGCAAATAGAAAAAGCACCAGCAAATCAAGACAGCAGGTGGTGCAAATCCTCACAACACAAACAAACACACGGCAAATGCTCACAATACAACCAAATCAATTTTATTTGCAGTGTGTTTCTTTTTTTGGTTTTGTTGTGAGCATTTGCATTGTAAAATTGAGGAAGTTGTTTTCTTAATTTGCAGGTGTTTTTTCTATTGTTGAGCTCTTTTGGCCACCGTACATATACATTACAATAAGTTTCAAATCATTATCTTTAGTTAATGCATTAGGTATCATGAACTAACAATGAACCATAATTTCACAGCATGTATTATTCCAGATTATGTTAATAACGGCATATAATAATAAATTATACGTAATTTACATTGAACAATAGTATAATTATAAATTAACATAAACATCCGAGTTAAGGCTGCTCTGTGGCTGCTCCAAATTCAGTATGAAGCCTGCTCAAACCCATCTAAGCCTCTAGTGTTAAAGTATACAGTTGCAAATGCAGTGTAAATGCATTCATGCCACTTCTGAGCAGCATTAAACAATCCATAAAAAGATCCTTAAATGCCTCTTCAGAAGTATTTCTGTGCCACCTTTGCAGTGTAAATTTGGCGCTAGACTAATAAACGCTTTAGTAAAAAGAATAAGTAATTGTTAGTTCATGATGTTTAATGCATTAGCTAATGTTTATTGATTGTTAAGTGTTACAGGTTTTCATTAAACAATACATTCTATACATAATAGTGTGCTACGGATGTATAACTGTAAACTTGCAGATACACAGGTGGAAAACATCTCGGATCCACTCCAATGTAATTGTCCATGGCTGGGTGATCGTACCTACTACATACAGTATATCATTGTGCCTTTGAGTGCTTACAGTTGAGAGTACTGTTATCCGCATGAGTTTTCCTTTGTGAATCCATCGTCAGAGTATCAGACTTGCCGCGCTGGCCGCTGGCTTTTCTCCCAGAACCTCAGCGTTTAAGAACATTTAGAACACCAGTGGGGAAGCATAGCTACATTAATAACATCAGCTCCTTTCCTCCTTGTGATCCATTTTGTTTTTATGACATTTTTAACAAGTCTTTGAATTTGTTTATAGATGTTTCTGCATAGCCACTCCTTTCATATAAAGAACTGATTATTTTATTCTAATATAATTTATAATTAAATCCTTCTAAATATTTTATATGGTGTTGTAAAGCAGTGCACCGTCCAAGTACAGCATATGTTGACTGTAACGTATAAATTGGGCTTATGTTTTTATGTGCCTAAGGATCAAGTGCTCATTCTTTTCTGAGGCGAATGGCCAAACTAATTCATACAGTGGGAGCAAGCCAAAGTCAAGGACAAGAATTGCTTCCTGAGCCAGACGTCTTACCGTTAAGCCTACGTGGATTTCTGCTTAAATATCTGCCGTTCTCATGGTGGTGGTCAGTATGCTTGCTTTTGTAATTCCCCCTCACCAGACTTAGAGGACATGGTAACCAAGGTAACCAGGGCTTATTTATGTGTATTGTTAAGTGATGATGAATTGTTAGATAACAATTGAGTCTAAGAAAAGGTCACTGAGACGTATTGCAGGCATATGCAGATTTGATTATGTTCCTTGTGAAAGGCGGTTTTATTTGCTGAGAAATTTAAGGTAAAAAATCAGTTTATCAGTTTTATATTCATAACGACCTGAAAGCTTTCTGGTTGGGAAATGGGATGGGAAACGTTTGACTGAGCTGGGGACCTGGGGACTGCTTAAAAGGAATATATCACCCAAAAATGAAAACTCTGTCATCATTTACTCACCATCATGTAGTTCTAAAACCATATGATTTTCTTTCCTCCGTGGAACACAAAAGAAAAATAGTTCTCATACTTTTCCATGCAATTAGTCCCCATGAGGACTGAGGCGCTCTTTATAAAAGCAGCTAAAAAAAAGTCCATACAACTTGTACATTATTCAGTCTTTTGAAGCAATTCATTAGCTTTGAGTGAGATTTAAAATCATTTTTAAGTCATTTTTTGTATTTGCATGGAAAAGAACCTGCATAATTCTTTTAGTTTTATTCTTTTGTGTTCAATGCAAAAGGTGAGTAAATGATGACATAATTTTCGCTTTAAGGACAAATATTCTTTTTGCTATGGCATTTCAGGGTTTCAGGGTTTACTTGAGGTAAATAATCAATAAAAGGAGTCGCTGTGTTATGTGATCATATCATTTATAATTTGCCTTTCTTTTGTGTGCTATTGATTTGTAGTGACCCCTTCCAGTGTGTAATCGAGAAGTGTGGAGGCGTTTTTGACTGGCATGACATTTCTCTTTTCTCTCGACACTCGTCTCGCTCTCTCTTCCTCAAACTCGAACTCTTTCTTGACTCACTTCCACCATCCTTCTTTCATTCTACAGTAACTTTGCCCATACCCAACAGAGAAATTAAAGGACTGAAGATCACTTGGCTTCAGGATCTGCACAGTTCAATGAACAAAGTGCCATTTAGAGTTACGGGGTTAGTAATTTTGATAAAAGAAATAGCTGCGTAATTTTTATGTAGTTGTAAAAAACAATGAGGCAGCAACTCCTCAGTTGAATGGAAAGCATGCTGTGAAATTAATATAGTGGATACATTGTAAGGCCAGAGCTAAATAAGAGCTATAAATACAGTTTTCTTAGTTGGACCTGCCGCAACAAAACACTTTTCAATAGGCGCTATCAGAAAATATCACATTTACACCTTTGGTGATGATAGAAACCCCCCTACGATTCAGATCAAATCATGCTGACAGATGAAAATGTGTTTTATTTTCACTTTGAATTGTTTGTATTTTATACTTCTGTAGTCAAACGCAGCACCTTTTTTATTTAGTTAGTTAAATGCCTCATTCTTCTCACATTTATAATCACATTCATGCTTCAATTGCTGCCCACATTCTCGCCATATGGGGAATTACCTGAAACATGACTTTAACATGCCTCAAACTTGAAATGGATCATTATTAAAAACAAGAATTGAATTGAATTTGCTCATTTATATTTTGTAGTGTTGTGATGGGTCCTGCTCAACAATGTTTTTCTGTTACTGACTTTGAAATTACCTTCTGATGATTATACAGTGTTGTGCGAAGTAAGAAAGCAATTCCAGCTTCACAGTATGGATTTAGAGATCCTGTTTGCAGTAATTACTGTCTTTTCAACAGCATGAAAACAGGAGAGATGTTGGATTAATATAACACATTTGTGAACAGAATATAACTATACAAATTCAAAAACTCTCTTAATCTATTATATTTTGTTTTCTTAAATTTTATGTCTGAAGAAAGCAGTATTTTTGTTCAGTTCGATAAAGATGACTCATGTTTGAATCTATTGCCAGATGATGCTCAATAAGGACTAACATTATTCTTAAAGCCACATTTTTCTAACAGCTATTTTTTTATATAATTAACCATGGCCCATTTCCATAGATGTACTATGCCAACTATTAATGATGCTTTTATTATAGTAATTACGCTGTGTCAGAGGACAAGAACTACCCGAAGTATCTACTGGAACGGCAAAATTATACACTTTAGCCGATAGTAAGAAATTCACTATGGCTGTATTTTGTCCCAAAGAACGATGGCCTAGGCTATGAATTACGCTTGAGCACTTTTTAAATACAGTTTTATTGAGAGTGTAATGCTCAAATTGGGTAATTCCCTCTAAACACACTGGAATAAAGGGGTCAAGGTTTGGCTGGTTAGCATAACCAAACTGCACCATCTGGTTCTGAAAACCAACTTTCTCCATTGACGACCATTTAAAAGTAGCAGTTTATTTTTAATAAACCTACTTAGTGTGAAATGGACATTTTCCCCAGTCTGCTGCCTTTGACGTCACAGCTCAGAGTAGTCATTAGAAAACTGTTTGTCACTTTTTGTGTTCTTGAATTTCCATCTGCCAATCAGCATTGTTATTACATAATTTTACACTTCTGAGTGATTAGTCACATGGCATTTATGACTAAATGATTTTGTGTTTGTTTCTAGATTGGCTTTTCAGTTTTAAATTCTCACTTTTCTCAAAGAAACCGTATTTTGTCAGTATTTTCCGTTTTTGCTTGCTGTATGTTACGATTTGTGTGTCATAACAGGATTCTCGGGAGAGCTGTAAGACCTGTGGACATTTCTACTTCTCTACAAACAGACATCTTACATTTGTATTCCAGAGAAACCGTCCTGCAACCAGGGTTTCCTTTGAACTCTGTATAAGAAAAGTCATGTTCTGTGTTTCAAAGTGTCCAACAAACTGACATTGACATTGGGCTGGAATGATTTATGGGAGGAAGGAATTAAGTTTTTCTTCAGGGAGAGGAGTTTTCATGGAGGTTATGGCGAATCTACAACCTCCACCTCTTGTAGTCCTTGTCCGGTTTGCTTCACTGTCCTTCTTGGGTACTAAAAATCACAAATATATTCATTTGAGACAAACAGCTGATTTTATACTTTGTCTGAGCTTGACATCATACATTTTCCATGTACTTTCTACTGAGTTCCACCAAAGCTACCTTATGCATTTTAAAGAGTGGTGCAGATGCATGCTGGGAAGGAATTTGATGGATTGGCCTGTCCTGTTATGTGGTGGCACATTTTGAATCTTTCCTTGACATAGACTCATTGTTCGCATTAACCAGGCAAGTCAGCTATTAGACACAGATGACTGATTAAAACATTATGCATAAGACAAAATGCCCAAGTGCACATCAAAACCAAGTGGTCTGATGGAAGCTGATTGGTGAAAATGCATTCTTTGTTTGTGTTGAGATGACAGTGAACTGATCACCATGATTCAATATGGAGCTTTTTCAACATGAGCTTCTGGTTCTAGCAAAAATAAATTTTTCATATGTTTTCATTATTAACATATTGCCAACATACGAAGAATGGAAGCTTTTTTTAAATGTATGTACAACTTTTAGGTTCATAGGTTTATTTTATTGTATTTAATCAATGACATTAAATATAGAATTCATGTATTTAATGTATTTACCTAATTTGACAGTATCACTTAAAATGTTTAAAAAAACTAAACAAAAAAAAGTTAATTCTGGCGTGATTTAATTATTACTTAATCATATATTTTATATTTAAAAAATGACAAAGCACCATACAATGATTATAAACATTCTATTGATGCTTGATTTATATATATATATATATATATATATATATATATATATATAGTAATATTTTACCTAAAATTATTTATTCTGTTCATGAGTACTTTGGGTTAGTTAGTTTTTTACACACAAAATACAGTAAAAACAGTAATATTGTGTGTTATATTGCAATTTAAAATGGTATTGTTGTATAAAATTATATGATATATATTATTATTTAATACATTTTAAAATGTGATTTATTTCTGATTGTAAAGCAAAATTTTCACCATTACTCCAGTTCATTACTCCAGTGTTACATGAGCCTTCAGAAATCATTCTGATATGCTGATTTGGTGCAGAAAAATTATTTCATATAATTATCAATATTAAAAAATAGTGCTGCTTAAAGGGTTACTCCACCCCAAAATGAAAATTTTGTCATAAATCGCTTACCCCCATGTCGTTCCAAACCCGTAAAAGCTTCGTTTTCTGGGCCTTGACAGTGGTAATTACTTGGCAGTCAATGGGACAGTCACAAACCTCCCGATTTTCATCCAAAATATCTTACTTTGTGTTCCGAAGACGAACGAAGCTTTTACGGGTTTGGAACGACATGAGTGATTAATGACAAAATTGTAATTTTGGGGTGGAGTAAACCTTTAATATTTTCAATATCAATTTAATGTATCCCTGCTCAATAAGTGATTAATTTCTTTAAAAACAACAACAACCAAAAAAAAAACCCCAAAACAAAATACAAAACATGAAGCCTATATCCAAATGTACAAAAATGTTTTGCTATGTACAAATGTCTGTGAATACAAATGAGACTGGGATGATACCATTCACTGAGATATTTCTCACTACTCACTTCCCTACATGTTCAGCCAATAACATATGGCACAAACAACAACAAAAAACAATAGCAAAAACTAAGCTTAAAAAGAAACATGCTTAGATCACCAATGGACCATGAAACAAATCTTGTCTTAGAAACAAATCTTTCCTCTGAGCCGAAATTCAGACACAGAAATCACTTTTCATCCGTCATATAACTCCAAAAGACAGGAGAGCAGATTTTCTGTCAGCAAGGCACTTTGAATGCTCTAATAAATGTTTTGAGCGAGTGAGGCACAGAGACTTAACAGATTAGCTGGAAAATAAAAATTGAGAGAAAATAAAAGCACTTGCCAACAACAGAGCCGCATTAACTTGTTACAGTGCAGTAGAAACCAAAGGGTCACTGCCGCCAACAAGAACATCCATTCTACTTTGTTTTTCCCCCTCTCCCCTATTCAATATCCTGTCCAAGCAGCTTCGGGAAAGACAACAAACGAGAATAGCCTTAGACAATAGACAAGCTGGCTGGCTCTCTGCCATTTCAATGAGCATTAATTCCCACTGATTTTAAGGTTGTTCTATGATATTGATCTCCACATGTGGAAATCATGGATGGCGCTTTTGTGATCCATGTAACTGAGCTGATAGCAATGATTTTGAAATGCATGTGGTAAACATACCTCAGCTTCCCTGAGGAAATCCCTTCCTCGGCTGGTTTGGTGGAAATATATTGATTTGCTTCAAGTGTGCGATCCATTTAGAGTCCAACAGCTCATTAGGCCCTCAGAGCCACAACATCAACTAATCACTACTTTAACCCCCCTTACATTACGGCTGGTCCGCCGGTATGGCTCCACAATGGAGCGTTTCTGTTGTGGGGTAATGGACGTATAAGGAGGAATCCCACCTGAATTGAACCTTTCCTCTGTGTTGCTTTCTGATGAATGGAGCAAGCCGAGTTCACTCACTTTCACTGAATAAAAGATTAAGCGTAAGCTCTCATGGGATAATACGCTGCCTACCCCTCCCAGCGCTTCCCTCTCACTTTCCAGTGCAAACGCAGGCTCACATTTCAGGTGACTGTATTCTCTAAGCTTAAAGTTCTAACTAAAGCGAAGTGAAAGGGGGTGCTGGTGTGCTCCCTCAGCGGGCTCAAAAGATTCTCCAGGTGACGGTAATGAAAGAGCAACCAAATGATATGATATTATACTAGCGTTATTGAATGTTGAAGGGTTTGAGCTCTTTGGCATGATCGCTAAACGAGTGCTGGTTGGAGCATATATTGCAGTGAGTATGGCCAAATTGTAACTACTATATATATATATATATATATATATGTATATAGTATAACAATTAAAAAATGATGCTACCAAAAGTACAAACCACTATTTGCTAAATTCTCAGTGTGAATTTTTGTCCCATTCTAAGTAAGGCTGGTGCAAACATATCCAGATCTGCCCCTCCCCACTGATAGATCTCTCTGCTGCAGTATGATTTATGGTTTCAGAGCTGAGTGATGACCATAGCTGTTGTAATAGGAAAGGTCAATATGTCAGACTATCATGCAGAACATCTTCAAACTCCAGAAATGAACAGCAGAACCAAAATGGATTTTGTCAGTCAAAAGAGTAAAAAAAGAAACTCCAGCTGTCTACGCACGTAAATATTTTCCACTTGCCCATCAGGGTCTGACGTTTCTCTTTCTCCTCTCCCAAAGTCTATATCAGCATTTTTCCGCCACTTACTACTATTTTTCTGGTGTTGTTTGTACTTTTCTGCTTTGTGGCACTTGTTTATTCAAGCTTTTTAGAAAGAAGAGATCCCGAGAGACAGGGTGCCTTGCCTATAGCCATATTCTGGCACAGTCAACATCTCCTCATTGAACTTTGCACAGGAGTCAGCTTCAGCATTTGAACCAACATTTATAAAGCTAGCACCAACCTGACAGGCTGTGGCTTTGCTCGGCTAATTCAGCTGACTGGTTAAGATTAAAGCTGGTAATACTGCAGATTTGTGGAAGGGATCTTTTGTTGTTTAGGTGATTTGTGGAGATGCTCTATTAGGGTTGTTAAAGCAGCGCCGAGTTTCTGTGCGACAGTGTGACTAATAAATTAATTCAAATAATTGTTGGGAAGGCAATTGCACGTTGCAGAGGAGCCGTTGCTTTTACTGAGTGATTATTATTGCTGGTGCTGCCTGTGATTGTGCAATGCTGACCTGAGTGTATCCCAGAGGTAATTTCTTCATTAGCAGGCACCCTCATGCACTCCCTGGCTCTTTGGCTGAAGGCAGGGTGTCAGACGCGCTGTCTCCCAGTCTCAGCACTTGCAGATAAATCAGCATAAAGATTTTCAAAGTGTGATAAAGACTTCCAGTGGGAATGCTGTGGTGCACGCTCATTTTTATTCTGCTGCCTGCACTAAAACCAGATTATGATGCTAAACAAGTTCCCGTGTAGCATTTTTTGGCCTTTTTTTGCCTTTTGTCTTTATTATAGAAGAAAGTATGCTGTAGAAAGGAAAGTTGGGAGGAGATAGAGAATGTGATCAGGACATGACCCAGGTCAGACTCGAACCATAAGGATATAGCCAACAGTTTAAAAAAAATAATAAAATAATCTTTTCAGCTGTGTTTTCGACTATAACATCATGCAATCTGGTTACATTTATGAACAGATCTGAGGGTTTGAGTTTTTCTGGAGAAAATTCTGAAACATCTCAACCCCCGAGGAGCTAAAGCTGGACCCACCTGCTGTTCCTGGGATCCTTGCTTGAGGAAATTCTAGTGTCTTGCTTTATTCATCACTGAGAATCTGGCTATTTGGTTTATTGCACAAAGAAAAGTCTTTTATCTTAATAATCCATATGGTTCGATCAATGTGTTACAGCTTTATCCCAAATAATTTAGGATGAGTTGCTAGTAAGTGTTCCTTTCCCTGCTAGTTTTCCTGTTAGAAAAAGTTCATTTTCAAAAATCAAACAGTTAATATTGGACAAGGTTTCTGGAATATATATGGCATTAGTAACTGGGTTACTTGAGCTGCATTTATTATAGCATGTAAATAATCATCGGTCTGAATATTGGCCTACCGTATAGCAATTTGTATATTCCAGTGAACTCTACTGTACTCCTCTGCCCTCAAGGCTCAAGGTCTCTGGAAATGAATGTCAACACGACTGTAGTGCCGCTCGTTGTGAATCATCAAAACAATAGTCTGTTCACATCCATGTGACAATGTGACATTAGTGTTGGTGACTCAGGCCGGAGCTGATGACTGTTTTAATCAATGACTCAATTTAGCATCCGTGTTTGGCTGTTAAGATGTGTTGGAGGCCACAGGGTTATGACATGACTCTCCAGCACAGGAATCTATATTTCAATAGCTCAGATGCACAGAGACACATGAAAATGGAGGCACTGTTTAATATTCATCCATATTTCTGGAGATTGTAAATTGGATATGTTTTATTCAGAACGGGCAGTTTTGGTGCACATAAGGCCAATGCAAATGAAAGATTAGCTACATAAAATGGCAAGCATAAATCAAAGAGAGTGACAAGAGCGGGCTCGATCATTTTGCCGTGTCACAGTTTTGTAAATACTTCCCATCAGTCAACATTAAAAACTAGAATAACACACAAGTCACTCAAAAATATGAATGGTTTTGATTCCTGTTAAATAGCATATGGTAATTTTGTTAGTCCCTTGCATTATTATCTTGTGATTGTTAAATTGTAATATTAATTACATAATTTTTGTTTATGTATGTGTATGCGTTCAGTGTTGGGAAGGATAATTTAAGCCTAATTTAAGAAAAAGTTGATTAAATTGAAACTATTTAAGGAGGAAATATCTTTGAAAATACAGAACAATGAGATTATTACATTTTTAATTTAAACAGAGAAATTAAAATATATCTCAATTTATCTTGACTCAACTTAAAAATATGTGCTGAACCACACTATGGTACACTGCTTGTTATAGAAAGAGCTGTTTGAAAACAGCTGAGCTTTTGTCACTCTTAAAAAGATTGTGAAGTTAGCAACGTCACTGCTATTAGTTACAGATGCATGAGGTTGATAAATGGCTGCTAGTCGGTTAGGTTCAGCTGTGCAAAGAGGAACTGTCAATTTATACACCAATGTTTAGACATAAAAACACTTTTTGATAAATGAAGATCAATTTACTTGTCTAGCAAGCCAATGTTTGCATGCAACCATTGATTTTTAGAGGCCATAAATAAACATTCAGCAAGTCACCCTCAAATTGGCCCTGTGCAGAAAAGCATGCATAAACCATATGATTTTAAAATATGTATGTATTTCATAAAGTCCAGTGCCTCTTTGTCTCTTTGCAAATATGAATGATGGATGTGTTAATATATTTCATGCAGATTTAGTACAATTCAAAGTTTTATTTACCTCATGTTGATTTCATATATTTGCATACAAATGAACATATCCATCAGCTGTTTCATATTCATGACTGTTTTATATTTGTGCTATAAAACTCTATGGATTACTACAGTATAATTAGTTTAATTCCTGAAATCGCCGTATATTGTTGTATTTTGGGTCTACATCATAATATGGCAGACAGTTAAGCATTTAAGCTGTCATTAAGCACATTTAAGTAAAAATTAATTCATAAAAAAAAAAAACCTTCCTTGTTTAGCCATGTTCAGCTGTTTTCTATAAATACATCTCAGAGAATAGTGCAGCGAGCTCTTTATGGTCACGTATTCTATAGATTTATTGGCTTGGGGCTGCATGGTAAGGCTTTATAACCCCTGTATATGACATTGTAAAGATGCCATTTCAGCTTTATTAGTTAATGCTGTTTGTTAAAACCCTGAGCTTTGAAGCAAAGATTTCCCAGCTGAATGGTCAAACTGTTCCCTACTGTACTGTAGTTGAGGCTATTTAATACCTTAGTTTTGTTCTTGCCGGGGTTCAAACTCAGGCCTTTAGAAATGACAAATGGGGGAAACTCAAGGAGTGATTCACGAAGCTGTCTGGTCGTAATGAATGCTGTGACTCCAAAGACAAACTCTACGGAATAAATGTCCCATTGCAGCCAACATAATATAATTACAACTGTCACAATAGGTAAATATATGGTGAGACTATTGTTTTTAATGTCTGTTTTGATGCCGCCAGCTTCCACGGGACACTAATTGCCATCTTGTTTCTCAGCAGGCGACATTAGCGCAGGCTTTCTTAGCTGTGGCAGTTCTAACTAACTCTAGCACTGCTTACTATCCTCTCATCCGTACATCAGTACATATGTTCGGTCCGAATGCAGAGATTATTATCAGTTTAATGCAGTGCTGCTGGAAGTTACCAGGGAGTGGTGACTAATGTCGGTGTGACAGAGGCAACGTTTAAAGTCCTGAAATGTGAGTGTAATCTTCTCACTTTTACATCATGTTAATTAAAGACATCAATCACACGCCAGGCCCCATCACATCCTTGAAAGGACTCCAATCTGAGGGTTTACTGAATGAGACACAGTTGTCATTCATCTGGCAAAGATAGATGGCATTGACAGATATAGTGGCTTTATTGATATTACACACATATATGCATAGACAAATCTTATAGCATGATTACAGATTGGTTTGTAGTAACCTGTATTTTGATACAGGGTTGAGTAAGTGACTTTTATATTGTATGAATATATTTAGCAGTTTTATTAGGATTACCATTCCGACAGGTTGAGATAAATGGCTAAATCTCTACTGAATTAATAGAAGAACATCAACCCCGAATAACTCATATGAATTCTGAACCATGTATTAAAGTCTATACAGGAAATACATGGGCCTCTTTTACCAGATATTATTATTATTATTATTATTTATTTATTATTTTTTTTTTATTATTGTATAACAATCAAACAGCACTTGGAAAAATGGTAAGTAATGTTTAATTTTATAATTTAAATGTTTACAAATTATGTTATTGTATTATATTATATTTAAGTAAATGTATAATTAGCTAGCTTACTAAAAGTAAATAAATTAGCTAGTAAGTAACATAGTATATAGAATATAACATTTATAATATATATAAATATAATATAAATATATTTAAAATATATATTAAAAAGCACTTGATATGAAACATTTGGCAAAATGTAAAATAAATGGTTTAATTGTTTATATTATATTATATTAGAATCAGAATTCTAAAATAAAATTATATATAAAACGTTTTACATTTTTGTTATTTGAGAGAGTGCACCTTCATAAGATCTGTTGTAAAGTCAGTGAAAATGTAATGGTGATTTTGTTTTTTATTTGATTATTTTTTAATATTCTTATTTGTTTGTTTGTTTATTTGTAATATGTTAGACATAAACAGAGGTTGCATTACATGGCATAACCATTGGGACTGAGATTTTCTGCTCTATTTCATCCTCCAGTAAGTTACTGTAACACTTGGCATTTTGAATATGACATTGATATCACAATATCTTATTTGGCTAGGGCTCTTTTAGTCCCTCTTGCATTTTTCTTTTTATTCTACTCTGGCAATGTGAAAAAAGCAACAGACGTTGCAGTCATGCGATCTGGTTACCCGATTTAATGAACAATATCCCATGAATTATTCCACTGGACTACTCTTTTATTTCCCAAAATCCTTACTCACATCTCTCACTCACAGTCTATTTCCAAGGGGGCACTTAAAAACTTTATTTCTCCCCTTTTCTTCACTTCTAATCCTTATTAGCATCCTTTACTGTGGGAATGTTTCTAAAGCAGGCAAATGCAACGACCGGTACTTTATTTTTTTTTTTATCAAAATGATAAAAAGTATCTTGGATTATCCGTCAGTTTTTTTTCTTCTGTAAATAATGCAAATTTTTAGTTTAACACAACCTCTGATGTACAACATTTCAGCATAAGCTCTTGAGTGAACTGGCTCTGGCTGGATATATTGGGCCATTTCTGGTCATTGAGTTGAGATGACGCAGGAAGAATTAACTTTGGGTTGATGACATATCCGGCAGCATACTTGCGTTGCTGTTGTGCATCTCCTCTGCGCGTCACTCAAGATTATATATGCTTTGAAATAACTTTCTCTAAAAAATGTCACCAGCCTCATATTAACAGCTGAGTCCCAGTCATTCCTGTTGGGTCACAGAGGTAAAGATGGGACATTCTCCCCGGAGCTACATTATCTTAATGTGCAGTCATAGATGGTCACTGAGCGGAGTTGAAATTCCCAGCACAACCTCTTAATGCCTGACTCAGAAAGCATCATTTCTCTCCTGTCAGGTTACATTGAAAAAAATATGGCCTCAAATACCATAGCAGACATTTTCTTATTCCTGTTTCCTAAATGGATTCCTCATGCCAAGCATTAGATATGTCTGAATGCTCAGCTTCCCTAAATCACCAATTTTTTGTGAACATCTCAGATTGCCATTGGATATGATGAGACATGTAGGTATATGGCTATACTATGTAGATTTCGAATGAGAGAAATAGATTTGAGTGTAATAGATGTTGAAATAGTGTTGCATAATCACAAGCAGCCTGCATGTTTCATCAGACAGATATTGACCTACACCATGGCTTTGAACACACACACTTCCGGTGGGTTAAACAACAGAAATATGTATTTTTATTTAATTATTTTTTGTTTTTGTTTTTTTGTTAAAGCATTTTGAATTATTCAGTGATAAAGTGTTTATTATTTAATATCTAAAGTTGTCTAAATCATGCTTTCAAACTGGGACTGGGTCATTCCTCACGCAGTACCTTCTGAGCTCTGTAGCTTTAAAAAATAAACATGTTTGTGTTGTAATTCAAGGAAGACTTTCTATAAAAGGATTTACCAGACTCAAGCTCAGACACTTTATTAATTATAAATTGATTATTTACACAATGGCAAGAAAATGAACAGGATGCCTAACAGGATGGAGTCTAACAGGATGTAAATAAAGATCTAAAGTTAACCACTGCACAGTGAGGGACTGGAAATTAGATTACATGGAATATTACATTCATATTCAAGAAATAGTACAAAAGGATGGAAAGTGATATTAAGGACATATAAAAAATAAGGACAATAATTACCAGTTAAAAATATTTTTGTTTTTACTGTAAAAAAAATATTTGGTCACGTTCTAGTAATCATAATTTGTTTAAAAAGGGAAACAGTGCTGGTATTTTACTGCAATTATGTTAAAGATAAGGTATGTAAAGTTTTTTCATAAATATTTTTTGTTACACTGGTTGAAAGTCTCTCGACAGCCTGAAGGCAATCAATAATTAAAGTGGTCTATTTATATATATTCTGTAGAAAGCAAAGGACTATAATATTCAGTCCTGATGCAATGATAGGATGTCCTACCTGCCTGTTAACCTATGTATTTGTTGCAGCCAATAGCGAGAGGTTAGGGCGTGGCTAATGCAGCAGGCAGGCTGAGTCAGAGGGTGATTTTAGACAGTGTGAAAGTGGAAAAAGAAGAGCAAGCCAAAAGTTCAAAAGACTTCTTAAAATACACAGAGACAAGACAATGTGGTAGAACAAGGGTAAACACAGGCAGTTTTCTTACAAGACTGAGGGCCTTGATGGAATGTTTGAGTTTCAAACGATATGACGAACTTGCAGATTTTCTTAGCAGGTGAGCTAAACATCAAGTTAGAAGTATTCCTATGTTGGACGCTTAATTAAAAGTAGTCTAATTTCACTTTTTAGACCCATTAGAGCTGTGTATGTGATGTTTGGTGATGGGAAAGGCGCGAAAAGTGCATTTGTGAAGGTTGTTTGAAACATGCCCTTATATTTGTAACGTTTGATGACACTTTTAGTGCCAAAACTGCGTACTCCATCTTTAATATCAGTTAAAAACTGATGGGAAATGTATGTGTGTGTACCTTTTGCAAAACGATTAGATAGAAGCACTTTTTATCTTTTTCAATAGTGAGGCTGTGTGGATATCTAGTACAGGTGCTGTCAGCAGTTGTATTTAAAGTACTTTTAACTGACAATACTTAAAAAAATCTATCAGTTTTTTAAAGTAATGCAGGTGACTTAATGTACTGTTTCAAAATTCACTTCTGTTTCCTATTAGTGTTGGACTATGAGATATTTCACTTCTATGTTTGCTTAACATTTGGCCATTGGCTTGCTACAAGGTCAACACCAAAATAAGTTATTTTTACAGTCTCTAGGGGCTGCAGCTAGTTTATTATATACAAAACATGATTGAGGCTCATGTTCTGGTGTTGACTGATTAAACTTTGTTGGCCAGGAAAAGTGAAAATCACATGGCGAGCAATTCCTCTCTGAAAGCGGCGAGTGGGAGGCAGAGTGGAAAGTGTCATGGGAGATGTACCTCAAATGTAATCTGTAGGTACACATTTTGCTGTTATTGCTATTTCTGAACGTACCACGGGAGAATATCACATCTATTTGGCACCCACTTAAAGCGGTCTTTAATATCCATGTTTAGTTGAGCAAATTACAGATTCAAAAGATCAGTCTGTTTTGATTTTGTCCTGGCATTTATGTGATCCGGCTGTCCTCCTGTTTTTCATCAACTTTTAGCATGTGTAGGTGTGTATAACATATATTCACGATTGCTAAAAAAAAGACTGTTTAGAATCCTGAAATGCTAGACTAGCATAAAAAGTAGGGCTGTGAATCTTTGGGTATCTGAATCATTGGTTTTCGATTCGATTCAAGAACGATTTTTGTAAATTAAGAACGATTCGTTTCGAGACGATTCCCAATTAAATTCGATTCGATTTGATTAATGATTCGATTCTGCATTCTTTAAGTGCATTCACAGGATTATTTAAAGGCTTCCCCTAAATTCTTTAAATGGTTAGTCAGGGGGAAAATTACACAGAGGTCTTCATGGAGTCAGAGAGAAAAAAAACACTTTTGTCCATTGTTAGATGTTAGTTTGATGCTATGGAATGACATGTCATCATTTTATGCATGTATGTATTTTTTTTATTATAAGAAAATCTTTTATGTCTTTGAATTTGCTGCTGGACACTACTGGACAATAATCAATCATTTGTAATCTATAATTTTTTTCCTAATGGCAATTTTATGATTGGTTTATATACTACAAACAATTATTTCAATTTTCTGCACAGAATAAGGTAGAAAATATACTTTATAGTTTCTGTGCTGTAATAAATATGTCAATTAGCACTGCATCATTCATAAACTTTATTTATTTATTGTGTTTGTTGTCTTAACGTTCCATCAGTTCATTCTGCTTTTTATTCAGCTTAGCTGCAGATATAAGTTCTATGAGCGCGAGATCACTTCTCTTTCAGTGCGAAAACTTCTTTATCTCATTTTCATAAAATAAAATGCTATAGTATTTAACTTTTCCTCTCCATCGGTGAATGATTATTCTGAAAGAAACTGCGTCCGATGTCTGTTTGCTATAGCAATGAACGCTACTTTCATGCATCTGATAAACCTCACGCTCTTATTTCAAGGTTGTTGTTAATGCTGTGGTTATTTTAACAGTTTCCTTTGTACATTCAGTTCAACTAAATTGTTAAAATACATCTATTATTCAATGGAACTGTGCGTATGCTTTAGACTCTTACATTTTTGCTCCGTCCATGCAATAAATGCGCAGCCTTCAACTGCTCAGGTAATGATGACCGTATGAAGCCATTGAAATTCTACAAAAAAGTAAAACTACTTTATTTAGCATTACTGGCCATGTGTACTGAGGAGAGATCACGTGAAGGACAGATGTGAGGCACGCACAACTCTGTTCAAGGTCTCCATTAATTCATGCTTGTTGTAATTTAATGTGTGTATATTTTGAAAGCATTGAATTGCTATTGAAATGACGATTCATTCGATTCTTAGCGTTTTAAATCGATTACTGTCCGATATCGACGATTCATGATTAAAAAATCCTTGTTTCAATATCGATGCATATGCATTGCCAGGGGTTTGTAATCGATGCTTCGAAATCGAAAACGAGTGATTCGTTACACCCCAAATAAAAAGTCATCAGAAAGACTTTCATGGCCTTACAGCTTCACCGTGTCGACCTACTCTTTGCTATGTTCGTCTTCCTTTCTGTTTTTTTCTGCTCCCTTGACCCTGAGTGAAAGGCTTTCACTCTTACAATGAACTTTGGTCATCGCTTCTGTAATCTTTTTTCTATTAGCATCACAAAGGTACAGTTTCTTCCTTCCTCCTGCTATTGATGCTGAGCAGGAGCACATCATAACCCAGAGGTCTGCATGAATACTGATTGCGCCTTGAACCGACACCGTACAGCCTCACTCAACTGCAAAAGCTTCTAGTAAGTAAGAGAAACGGCTTAACATTAGCATTCTCTGCAGATCAGGAAATGGAATTCTATGCAAATTACACTGACAGTAAATTGTTGTCATAAATCCCCCTTCCATGCTTTTTCACAGTACAGTAAGAACTGTTAGCTCGGCCAAGAAATTGACCTTGCAATAAATTTAATTAAGCAGGGATTGGCTTTTGACGTATATAAATGTTTTGTATTTACAGGGTTTAGCCAACAGGTCTATAATGCTGTTGGCTTTGGCCTATTAAAGGTCAGGGTGTGTGTGAATGCGAGCTGGAGTACTGTGTGCGTGTGTGTGTGTGCGTGTGCTTGTTTGTCTATATTTATGAGGTTTAGAATGTCCTCACTAGTCAAAAATGTAGTCAACCAACAGACTTATGTTCCGGACCTTACATAGGTTTAGGAAAAAAATATTTATTAATAATTAAAGATTAACGTAAATATAAAATATACATATTTTAAAACTTAAAACATTTTTTGAAGAGTTTATTTGCAAAAACAGATAACAGTTTATATTAATTTTCTTAAATCACGTTTTTTTTTTAATCATATTTTTGTGTTTTATTTTGTTAGTTAGCTGTATTTATTTATTTTATTATTATTATTATTATTATTATTATTAATCAAAACAACCCAATTGCAGCTTGATATTAATTGGAATGCAGGACAAAAAAAAACATGATTATCTGTTTTTTTTTTTAATCTACTCTGATCGCGCTTTTAAGCGCTTCTTGCCATTGACATCTGGCAGAGCATTGAACAACAATCAAGACTTAGTCAAACTTCTAATTAAACTTTAAAACCTGAAGCCGAAGAACTGAAACAAACTTCCTGAGAGCGTCACCACTCCACAGAGAAACCAACCAATAGCAAGAGGGGTTCCCCGTGATGACGACACATCAGCAGCCAATCCGCACCCCGGGGTTCCCTTAACCATGCAGCAAAGGAACGGAACTCAACTTAAAGCAAGTAAAATCAAACAATTCTTCCTAATGCTGTTGGAAACTGGTTGTATTCATCTTTAAGAGTAAAGATGGTGAAGTTCCATGCTTGTGACTCCCTCAGGTTGAAGTTAGAGCATTCTTGAAAACGAGCATTAGAACCTAAAACTCTCTTCAGATCAAAACAATGCATTGCCTGCTGTGTGTGTGTGTGTGTGTGTGTGTGTGCTTACGTAATAGTGTGCTTACGATTTCTTAATAGAATCAGTTTATTTCACTAGTCACAACTATTTCTTTTTTCTTTACAGTCTTCTAATCACATTTCATTCAAACTGGGAACTGACGTTCACAACTAATGTAGAATATTTTTTGTGCCATTTTAGATTTGTGCAGTATTTAGCACTTTGAAACCGGGCTGACAACCTTATGCTGTTACTTTGTGAACATAAACTGTGTGCGTTATCAAAATCTGCTAGAGATGATTTAGCTCTACACATTAAGTCTTGAAAAATATCCAGTACACTGAGGTAAAAAAAGAGAATATATCAGACCATAAAGTCAAAATGAGAGTTTGACTTGATATAAAGTTTAAAGAGCCTTTGGATTAAGTGAATTTATAGTGAGAAATTTGTTCTAGCTTCTGAGATAAGAGAACTTAATTACCTGTCAGAAAAGAGCTGACTCATCCTCATATACTGTACTAAAGGGGAATACTTAGATCAGGTCTGAGATAACTATTGTAAAACTAACATCTTTGCTCTGCTTAGTTATTTACTTGGCCAAAAAAGTAAATAAGCAAAAATGATGACCCACACGGCTTGTAAAAATTAAAGTATCAGTCTGTGCCCAGATTCAAACTGTGGGATAATAACAAACTGTGCATAGACATAATTTTTTATGTACTATGTTAGATCCGCAATGAATTATTTGCACCGATCAAAATATGTACATAAAGCAGAACTGTTGTTTAAATTCGCAAGGATGGGTGTCATATCCCTGTCCTCCATAAAGTTCAATAGGCTGAGACAACTTATTTATGGGTACTTTCTGTAGTCCATAGATCATTTGGACTTAAGAAAATCATTCATTCTACCCTTTCATTTACTCTACCAGAGGGTCATTTCCTGTGTGCATTTCCCTACTTGGACAGGTTTTGTGGGCAGTGATTCACATCATGTCCTGGTGTTTAGATGTGAACCTGTCGTGCTTTACTCACGGCAGCCAGGAGTCTGTCCCGAACTTTACCGGTGTGTGGTCCGTCTCTGCTCTAGGTTCCTTGGTGGGTAAATAGTCCACATTGAACATTCCCAACTGTGCTGTGTCCACTCATTCAACCTGCATTTTTCTCCATTGTGGCAGGTAGTGAGGACAGACACAGCGGGAAATATGGTGTCACCCCAGAGACTTAATACACATAAAATGACCGAAATAACATGTTCATAGGTGGGTGAATTGAAGGTCAGGTTGTGCAGAGGTCCACAGAGCAGCATTGGAATATTTCTGTTGATATTTATATAAAATAAATTTGCGTAGTAATAGAATCCAAATTATTTACTTTTTATTTAATATATATATATATATATATATATATATATATATATATATATATATATATATATATATACAGTGTATTTATATTGAATGGTACAGATAAACCAATTAAAACAACTCTGTTAGTTGTCTATATCTAGTATTATTTGCAGACAGTGAATTATTTTTAAACCAAAGCACTGCAGTTTGCTGAAATACTAATCCTTGACCTGAGAAATCTGGATAATCCTTTCAAACGCTATAAAGCTGGCTCCTAATTCAACAAAACAAAGCTTCAAATCTTTCTCCAAAAGGAAAAATAAAATTGTGTTCAAAGGAGCTGTTGTGTGACACAAGAAGACAATGTGTCTAATAAAAGCCAAAAAAGAGAAAACGGGGCCAGGTGAGCATTGCACATGGACACTGATTCGCTTATCTCATAATAAAAAGGCCAGACCCTCTTCTCTGCCCCTCTTCCCTGAAGTCTCCGTTACACACACACACACACAGCAACCTTTAAACAGCTTGTCAGAAGCAGCGTTAATATTGTCAGCGACAATAATTAATAAACAGATTAATCATGTTGATGGCGTGTGTGTGTGAAGATGGCCCTTCAGGTCTGAGTGAAAATGAGTGGGACCTCTGTGAGAGAAATATGAAAAGAGGAAGGGCACCCCTGTAAGGACAATAGCTGTGATTTACTTCTTGTCCTCATTAGTGCAGTCGTGTGATAGGTCTCGCCCAGTCTGCCCTCTCCCTTAGAAGGCAGGCACAATTAAAGTCCATTAAAAGGAGCCACCAGCCCTGGGGGTTCAGAGCCACAGCTGCTGCTTCTCTTTTCCGTCTGCTTATGTTCTTCAAAATGGAGTGCAAAGCATGTGTTTTATCATACACCATTCCAGCATGATTCAAATGATTAGTTCAACCAAGGAGGTTTATGATATCTGAAAGCAATCATTCCCATTTCGAGTTTGAGCCAATCACCTGAGCCACAGGAAATAAGCAGCTTCACTAGTGACTATCCTGAGCTGTGTTGTGAGAGGTAGCAGATGGGGAAAAAAATGTCCATTTCACACTTTTAAATGCCCTTTAAAAATCAGTCAGTTGGGTGTTTCTTCCACTTTTGGCACTTTTATGTCCCTGGGGTTAATTTTTATTAGCACTAACAGATTTCAACTTTTTTACTTTTAGAATTGTCTTGGAAACTTATTAGCATACCTTCATTATTTATTTTTTCTACTATTCAAATGCATTTTATAATACAGATTTTAATTTACCTCTGTTCCAAACATAGACTTTCAATCATAAAGCATGAAAATCCATTATATAAACAAAGTTTTATGCGTAAAACTGTGATTTTAAACAAATAGTGAAAAATAGAAACACAAATCATTGTAATATTTATTGTGTGACAATTAAATGCAAATAAGTAATGATTTATACAGTTTCAAAAAATTGTGTATTCATATCTACCGCGTTGTGTGTGTATACACATTTTGAATTTATTATGCATAATTTCTGATCAAGCTATAATTTGGTCAAATAATGAGAAATAATGTGAAAATATAATTTCTTTTTTTTTATGTATAATATAAAATGATGTGTATAATTATGTACGTGTGTAATTGTACTCCCAATTCAAAAATGTAATTTCCACCAACAACATTTTCACCATAGAATATTATCAAAAACCAAAACATAATTTGAGGTGCAATGGAAAATGTGCTGTTGTAGGAATTGCCATTACCTTACCTTACATTATCTATTGATATGTGTATACATTAGGCATTTCAACTGAGAGTGTGACAAGTAAGTTAAGAGTCCACAGGAGCAAAAGTGCCCATAGCTGAAGAAACAACCAGTTACAAAACCTCTGAGCGGGGATAACTATTCTAACCATCTGAACCTTACCCCTTGGCTTGAGTTAAAACCTCTGGGTATTAATAATGTAATCCTTGTGTCTGTACAGAAAGACTGTTACAGTGTTCCTGGAGCTCCCTGTGTCGTCAACACACATACAAAAATGCCAAGTCTCAAAAGTGTTATCTGCGAGGCAGAAGATACTCAGTGGAGTAATGATAGAGTATCACATCTGCAGATCTCAGCTGATCTCTTGAGCCTGCTGGGCTGAGATCTCACACCTCTCCAGCCCTGAATGGCATTTCTTTTGCTGCAGCAATGGTAATACCAGGAACCAGTGGGACAAGTCCAACTCACTTTATTCCTCAGATAAGCTTTCTGACATTGAGTACCG
Organism: Barbus barbus; assembly: GCF_936440315.1. Lineage (NCBI taxonomy): Eukaryota > Metazoa > Chordata > Actinopteri > Cypriniformes > Cyprinidae > Barbus > Barbus barbus. The sequence goes on along the minus strand of NC_136757.1, from coordinate 15,140,446 downwards.
CCTCAGGTTATGGCCTGACCAACATTTCTGCACCCTTGCTCAGAGTCGGTTGCTATGGCTTGATGAATTGTAAACCCAAACTGACAGTGCAAAGACTAACAATGTCAGCGCTTGCATTAAATAAGCGCTGCTCATTCCTTCTATGTAGCGGTGCTGAACAACATTACTTTGAGTGTTTCGCATGTACACTTAACTGGAGACTAATGGGCTCCCTGCATCGCAAAATGTCATAGATCTTACTCTATGTCGTTAACATTAATGTACACTCTGTGCGGCCAAAGATTTGTTGGGAAATCATGTCGGCTTAGCGACACTTTCCACGTTTGGCACCCTACTGTGGTTTACCAACATAACACCTTTATATCCGCTTAAAGGGTAATACATCATGTCATCTTCTTGAAAAACGGCATCAGCTGATGGCCATGACCGCATGCAGCATTCCAACACAACAAGGGGCCTTGGAATGGATATGATTCCTGGCTAATCTCACTTTTTAACCCCTCTGCAAAGCCTCATGCGCATTAAGACTGCTAATTGGTCTATCTGCACTAGGGCTGGGCGATATATCGAATAGTAGCGATAATATCACAATAATTATGACGACGATGTCAAATTTGAAAGTATTGTGAATATCGAATATATTAAAATTTTCCAAAAAGAACGCGCCGAATGTCCAATATTACATCCCCTTAAGTATTACCGCACAAGAGACTAGCTTTCATTACTGCAGTTGCCAGAAATCAAGAGTTCAAATCCCCGAATCAGAGCTTCCCTGTTTGAAGGATACATTTTCTGCCCGTTGTTTTTGTTTATTTTAAGCAATCTGGCAAACGTGCGCTCCTCATTGCGGAAGCGCTACCGCCGATGATCTGAAATCACAGATAAACAAGCTGGAGTCTAGCGATCAAAATGAAAGTGTCACTCAACCAGCCTGTGTTCGGTCATGAGAACTCGACTGTATTGTTTGCGATTGTGATCGCTCAATAAATGCACTTACTCAACCACTGTTGTTTGAACAGAGAAACATATAGGCTACTGCAATTTGGAATTACTATTAGGAATTTCACTGTTCTAATATTTTTCATTTGTTTTACCAGTTTTCATAATATAAACAGAGAGAGTGCACAAGTCTTTGGTTTTAATTTATATATAAAATATAAAAGAGTATCATTGAGATACTGTTATAGTTATTAATATTTTGATTGTTATAATTTTTATATTTTCCATTTTAAATTAAATTTTAGTTTCAGTGAGTTTGACATTTTTAATAGTTTTGGAATCTTTTTCTTTTATATGTATGTCTATAGTTCTTTTCTTTTGTTTTCTTTTCAGTTATTTTAGTACATCAAGTTAGACTAAAAATGAGAAATGATGCCTTGGAAACTTGCTGAAATAAATATTTTTTTTTGTATTATATTTCATTTCAATTAGTTTATTTCAGTGTATTTTATTGCAAGTAAAAATGTTTTTAATGGTATTATATAATATTATAGTTAACTATAATAACCTTGCTTCAAATCTTAAATATATATGTAAAAGTGTAATTTTAAATGTGGTTTGTTATTCAATGTCACGTTTAAAGTTAATATATTTTTAAATGTACTAAATTGCAACTTCAGCTTTATAAATGGGCATATATCAATATTTTTAAATACATGACATACAAGTTTCAATGGAAATGACATTTAAATATCTTAGTTACAATACACTAAGTGCTTGACAGTACATTCAGCAGTGAACTTTATGCATATTTCAAAGAGAACAAACGGAATTATGAAATTACATAAAGAAATTATGTACTTAAGTGGGTCAAAAAAAGCACTCTTAAGTTCAATTTTACATTTTGATGCATTTATTTTGAATGCGTTTATGTGCCCAAAAGCATTACATTCAGTTCGTACTTAAGTATATTCTTGTAAAGTTTGTTATTTCCATAGTGAGTAGTTTTCTTGAAAGTATGCTAAAGTGTACTTCCTTTCCACAAGGGATGCCCCTGCGCACCCACACACGCCAGCAGTTTGCTATGTGGGGCACGAACAAGAATGGATCAGTCACAAGGAATCATAGCTCAACTTTCTCATCACCTCTGACATGCATTCAGAGTTTAAACGCTAGCCCGCGGCACAGTGATAAATATAAACATTATAGCCAGCTGTCAACACAGACAGGCCTGTTGTAGTACAGGTCTTCTAGGTTAGCGCCGTCCTTTTGCTGCAGGGAGAGAAAGGTGCATCTGTTTTTGGAGGAATCCATCTATTTTCGGAGGAAGCTAATGCTAAGTCTTCATTTATGATTTATAGGTTAGCATCCCCAGCAAGCACTCATGCAATGCTCAGTGGTCTGAACTAAGCATTAGTTCAGACCACATGACTTCTGGAAGAAGTGTTTGAATTGAGAATAGAAAGATTTGCTTTTTAACAGCTCTGAGAGTCTCTGAGGGTGCAATACTCCTCACATCCAGATGTTATGGACGGCTTATCGCCGCAGGCCTCTTAGCCTAAGAGGTTAGCACTTGTCAAGTGTTACGGGTGTCGAGAACGCTTTGTCTAGCTAACACTAGTCTGTGCTTTTCTAACTGAGAAATGACTTTAGACACATAACCTCTCATTGATTCTTCAATGAAACAGTAAGTGTTTTGTGAATTGAAAGACATGTGGTGTCAAACGCAATGTTTGTAAAGAGAATTTCCATAATCCTAGGAGATATGTCAGGGCCTGCAGATCTTAGCAGCTTTAGCAGTCATCTGTTCGAAAGTCATGAAGGATGATGTGCTTGAGAACCTAGCTGTAAGAACTAGGTCATGTGTCCATTTGATTTCATTATGAATGTTTGTGATTATAAATATCCTTGTGCCAGAGGTGAGCAGCAACATCTGTAGGCTTGTGAGAGCTCAATAATGCAATAAAGGAATTCTTCCAGGAACTGAAAATACGCTAGAGGGTGAGCGCTAATATTGTTAGCATGTGGAATATAGCGTGTGCTTGGCGAAATATTATCGTCTGCCAGTTCCGTTGAATGTGATTAATTTGGAATCTCATTGTGTGGTCAAAAGTGCACGCGTGGTAGGCTTTAAATGTAGCTGTCTAGTTTAGATATTCTAGCTCTGATATGAATATGTGTGTATCCTCTATATCAGTAGTTTTTACTTTTTTTTTCTTCTTTTTTTTGTTAAGGAACTCCTTTCCTAAAATATCAAGTTAGCTATTTATGTATACAGACTATGAAAAATAAGAATATAATTGGATTTTAGATCTATCTTTTTATAGGGATAGTTCACCCCAAAATTTTAATTTTGTCATCATTTGCTCACTCTCATGTTGTATGAGTTTTTTTCTTATGTTGAATATAAAAGAAGATATTTTGAATGCTGTTAATTAAACACATGATGAAAAGTATTTCTTTCCCTACTATGGAAGTCAATGGGGACCAACAGCTTGTTCTTCGAAATTCTTAAAAATATCAGTATAAGAATGAAACTTAAACAGGTTTGGAACAAAATAAGGGTGAGTAAATGATGACAACATGTTTGGGTGAACTATTGCAAATTATTTCAATATTATCTATAAAGCCTTTACTTTTTATTGATCTATACTATACTTTGTTGGATTGATGTTTGATGAATAAACTTTTATTCAATTTATTTGTATTGCACTTTTCACAACAAATCGATTTTTGTCCAGTTTTACAGAGAATAGTGCCTTATAAACCCCAGTGAACAAGATTCAGATAACAATGGCAAGGCAAAACTCAACTAAAAATATATTCTATTAGACAACATTATATTATTTCTCAAAATTAGGAAGTTTTTGTTTATTTGCTACAGTTACAAGCATTTAATTGGATAAAATTATCATGATTAATTTAATGAAGCCTGGTTTGAATACCCCTACTCTACTCTTGTTGTGTAACACTTTGTGTGTCATTGTACTGTTCATTGCATTTTAACAGTAATTATTTTCTTTTCTGAACAGAAATGCCCAGCAGAATGGCTGAAATTCAACATTGACTGTACTGCTCTTTTGAGGAATGAGCAGTTCTTGCCCCAGCAACACTTCTTTTTAAGAGAGCAGTCTAAATGATACGATAGCAATCTATCATTTCTTCTTTGAGGGAAGAAAAGGACCAAATATGATCAAACTATACCCTGCAAAGCGAGGCGTTTAGCGTGTGGAAGTTCACCGTAATGGTATCACTCTATTGCAGAGGTTCAAATGTCTGTGTTGCTTGTGGGCAGATAAGGAGCAGTTTGATTGAATGTGTAGGCCTCTATTGACCGCAAACAGTCACATGTGCAAAGCTCTCTGTAAAACCTTCTTTCACTCGTACTTTATTTGGTTTTCTTATCCCTTTCTTGCAAAGAAAAGAGAAGAAAAAATGCATTTTTGTCTCTGTAGCCTTTAAACTTTAATGGCAAACAAGTTTCACGAAAACATTTAGTTTGTATATTCCACAACTCACCAACAAAAAATATTCCCTTTGACCGACAGAATGAATAAATCATTAGACGCACTGACCATATGAGATTAAGCGTCTGGATGATGTCTGGAACAAAAGAGCTGACTATTTAAAAGCCTTGTCATTTTCTTAACACATATCCACAATTGCTCAGAGTTGGCCTGCTTTCAAATACGGCCAGCTAAAGCAAATGCAATTGTCCTGGGATTCTCTCGAAAACGCTTTGTGCACATGGATGCCTGTGATTTCTGGCCGCGCTTCAAATAGCTCTCCTCCTAATGCCGTCTGCTGACATGGTTGTGCTCAAGCGTCAGGTGCCACATATACTGCATTCGAGGGGCCGGCAACTGAGAGCAGCTCATTAAAAAACACCCACGGTCATCGTAAAAACACCTCAACTGCACCCCGACCACAGTGCTTGGTGGTGGACGAAGGTTATCGGCCCGTATCAAGTCGTGGTAGCCCATATGTTAAGGGGTTTTCGGCTGTCTGTGCCGAGGAAAACCTGTGTACCCATTATTTTTCAGTCATGCAGTTCCTTGTGAGAGTCTATAGGTGTCACTGTTTAATATATCAGGCTGATCTGGCAACGGCGAGGCAGCAGTGATGAATGTGGCAAACATTCATGGCTCTGCACAGTTCAAGCCATTATCATCCATGGCAGAGGCCTGACGGGGTCTAAATCCTAATTATCTGTCTGTGAAAGGGAGCCGTTCTAGCACTGCGATCACCCCTCCTCTCGCGCGTCAATCATCACCACCCTTTTTTAAGCCCAAATAAGGGTGCTACAGCATGTCAAGTAGCAGTGCTCTTTAAATGCCTCTGCTCAGGAGCCACAATGCCGTGTCATTTCATTATCAGCTTTAATAACACAAAGGTAGACGGCTGTGTAGCCGTCTCTTTTTTTGCCTTTTTTAAAGTGCAGTCTCGTTTTCAAAGGGTCTTTGATCTCCCCCTTCCAAACTCGAAAAAGCCAATCTGTCCCACATTAATGAATCACTATCTACTCTTATATAACCACCGGTGCGTGTCATGCAGATCAGGGAATATTTACCAACATTTAATGGAGGTTGGGGAAGAGGAAAGGAGGGGTGTGTGCGGATAAGCAGTCAGTCAGTGAGAAGGGGCTCCGAACTAAGGACCTGCAAAACTACACATTTGCATAATCATCTAGTCTGTCTGAAGGAAGATGTTTATAATTAGGGTGGTTAGGATCATGTTCACTATACATACATTTAATGGGGATGTTCATGTTTTCTTGAGTTCAAAAACAGGGTATGGAACAAAACATGAGTATTTTAAGCATGGATGCATGGTACCAGTTTCAGTTCCTATTAGATATTTAATTGGGTATGCTTTTTTTAAGGGTAGAATAAAATAATTTACAGTGGTGTGAAAAAGTGTTGGCCCCCTTCCTGATTTTTTTTTTTTTTTTTTTTTTTGCATGTTTGTCACACTTTAATGTTTCAGATCATCAAACTAATTTAAATATTAATCAAAGATAACACAAGTAAACACAACATGCAATTTTTAAATGAAGGTTTTTTTATGAAGGGAAAACAAAATCCAAACCCACATGGCCCTGTGTGAGAAAGTGTTTGCCCCCTCCCCCCTGTTAAAACATAACTGTGGTTTATCACACCTGAGTTCAGTTTCTCTAGCCACACCCAGACCTGATTACTGCCGCACCTGTTCGCAATCAAGATATCACTTAAATAGGACCTGCCTGACAAAGTGAAGTAGACCAAAAGATCCTCAAAAGCTACACATCATGTTGAGATCCAAAGAAAGAAAGTAATTGAGATCTATCAGTATGGAAAAGGTTATAAAGCCATTTCTAAAGCTTTGGGACTCCAGCGAACCACAGTGAGAGCCTTTATCCACAAATGGCGAAAACATGGAACAGTGGTGAACCTTCCCAGGAGTGGCCGGCTGACCAAAATTACCCCAAGAGCGCAGCGACGACTCATCCAAGAGGTCACAAAAGACCCCACAACAACATCTAAAGAACTGCAGGCCTCACTTGCCTCAGTTAAGCTCAGTGTTCATGACTCCACCATAAGTAAGAGACTTGGCAAAAATGGCCTGCATGGCAGAGTTCCAAGATGAAAACCGCTGCTGAGCAAAAAGAACATAAAGGCTCGTCTCAGTTTTGCCAGAAAGCATCTTGATGTTCCCCAAGACTTTTGGTAAAATTCTCTGTGGGCTGATGAGACAAAAGTTGAACTTTTTGGAAGGTGTGTGTACCATTACATCTGGCGTAAAAGTAACACAGCATTTCAGAAAAAGAACATCATACCAACAGTAAAATATTATGGTGGTAGTGTGATGGTCTGGGGCTGTTTTGCTGCTTCAGGACCTGGAAGACTTGCTGTGATAAATGGAACCATGAATTCAGCTGTCTACCAAAAAATCCTGAAGGACAATGTCCGGCCATCTGTTCGTGACCTCAAGCTGAAGCGAACTTGGGTTCTGCAGCAGGACAATGATGCAAAACACACCAGCAAATCCACCTCTGAATGGCTGAAGAAAAACAAAATGAAGACTTTGGAGTGGCCTAGTCAAAGTCCTGATCTGAATCCTATTGAGATGCTGTGGCATGACCTTAAAAAGGCGGTTCATGTTCAAACCCTCCAATGTGGCTGAATTACAACAATTCTGCCAAGATGAGTGGGCCAAAATTCCTCCACAGCGCTGTAACAGACTCATTGCAAGTTATCGAAACGCTTGATTGCAGTTGTTGCTGCTAAGGGTGGCCCAACCAGTTATTAGGTTTAGGGGGCAAGCACTTTTTCACACAGGGTCATGTGGGTTTGGATTTTGCTTTCCCTTCATACTAAAAAACTTCATTCAAAAACTGCATGTTGTGTTTACTTGTGTTATCTTTGATATTTAAATTAGTTTGATGATCTGAAACAAAGTGTGACAAACATGCAAAAAAAAAAAAAAAAACAGGAAAGGGGCCAACACTTTTTCACACCACTGTATTTAAAAACATTTATTTATGAATGATTTATTCATTAATTTTTATTAAACATAGTTATTATTTCATATAAGTTAGAACATTCATCTTGGTAGCCCTATAAATACATTTTGTGTTTTTTTTTGTTTTGCGGACTCCTCCAAATTTAAAATACATTTGCTGTAATGTAAAGCTCACCTAAAGTTAACCGACAAAAACACAAATAATTTACAACTATGCAAAATGTGATCTTTAATGAATCTCAATTAATTTCAATTAAACATGAAAGTGGATAAGAATATAGAGTTAGACCGATTTATCGGTTTTGCTGAATAATCGGCACAGATAGTTGATTGCTAGAACTATCGGCTATTTGCAAAAATCCATGCTGATAGTTTTCCGGGTTGTGTCTGTTGCTAAAGCGGCTGAGAAGGTCAGCTGTCATTAGACAGTATGAGAGCGGCCTTTAGAGATGGAAATCACTGACACTTCCCACTTTATGCTTTGACATGTAACACTGCGTTGCACAGAGTGGGACAATTGTCCTGACAACGAAATGGTGTATTCAGTATACTACAGTCCATGTTTTCATACCATTACTACGTAGGCCCTAATTACTGTGTTGACTAGATGTTGAATTGGTATAGAAAGATCAGCAGTTTGATTTCAAGACTGAGAGGACGTGAACATTAGTATTACCAAGCAGTTAAATCGATGTGACCAAAACACACGCAAATTCGAACCAAATGTTTAATGTCACGATTGTTGCCATGTATTCGCATTAGTTTATATCCAGCTGGTCACATTACATGACATGAGAAAGCAATATTCAGCTGACAGAAATCCTGCTGCACCACAGAGCGCCATTCACACCTCTTTCCATTAAATTGCACTATGAATGACTTCACGCTAGGATGTAAAATTGTGTATTGAGCATTTTTCAGTTAAACATTTATCTTTCTTTTGGTCTATTAAAGTCTGTATGCTTCATATAGAGAGCTATAATATAGGCCACACTTTCTCTTTCCGTTTGCTCTGTTTTTTGTTTTGTTATTTTAAACACCAAACTTAAAAAAAGTATGGTTCAGTACGGTTTAAAAAAAAAAAAAAAGGCCAGTGTCGTCCTACTTAGCTAATGGTAAAATCCACTATCAGTGGACCTCAACACCTCACTGTTCAACAAGACAGTTAGTCGTCTCCTAGTTAACTTGTTGACCATCTATCCCATCCCTATCATCCATCCCTATCCCCAAACAATCCTGTAAACAGGCCAATGAGGTGTTTCAAATAAAGACGTCAGCATTGTTATTCTCCTATGAGCTTATTGTGGGCAACCTTGTGACCCTCAGAAACATTAAAGGCCAAAAAAGAGTTGAGCTATCTGAGGAGCCAGTGAAGGAGATCAGTGGGCCAGCACATCTGTGTGATGCTGCTGATCACTAATGATGTTTTCTCAGTCCGGAGGCTGCTCTCATCTTGTCCGCTCTAATGGGCTACCCATGATTATCAGGGTACGGAAACTGCGATGAGTCATCTACTATTATGGCAGTCTGTGCTAAAAGTCAACTGGAACCAACAATCAGACCCTGTTTTATCAGATACACGTCTCGCCATGCTTTTAACATGAACAAAGCTTTGACAGCTCCATGTCATGATACATAAGTCAGGTGTGTTTAAAGGGAGGGAACGGTGGGTCGGAGGAAATGGAGAGAGAAAAGATAGCAGGGGTATTGATCCTTGTCCTCTTTCAGGAGACGCAGTGTGCATACTTAATCCCATCGCAAGTGTGCAATGGAGCGTGCAGCCTCACACATACAGGGTGATGACTATTGCATAGTGATGAAAAGACCGTGTTAACATGGCGGGAAGAATCTTGTGGGGAATATGAATCATTTTAACATAGATTTGATTTAGGGCGTGGAAAAATACATTTCATATCATGTCAAATGAAGAACACTGAACCTGAGACAGAAATCTACAAACCTCAGGTTCAAATTCAATGTGCCAAGACCTGGGGGTCTCTATAGTCTGGCTTTCTTTTATTTATTTATTTCTGCTCTGCATTTGTGTGCATTTCTGTGCTCAAGGACAAATGTAGCAGGGCTAGTTTCCTCATAGCCTGGCTACGTCTCAAACCATGAATGAAGATTAATAGTGGTGCGCAGTGGCAGGATGTTGCACTGTCATGGTTAGATGTTGGCCTTGTTTTTGCGGTACTCGTTTGACTTGTTTTTTTTTTGTGTGTGTGTGTTTGGCTGCAGTATTTGTTTGCCAATACATCCTTTTAGCTCATTATTCATAAATCTCACTCCCATAGAACACCATAGTTACCTGCTTCAGCACCCAAATAGCATCCAATTAACTCCAATTCTTTGCGTCTTTTTCCATAGTGACATGAAAGGCCTTTTCAAACCTGTGAATCAAACAAGTACTCTGCCACAGTCCTCTTAATGAGGCTGTAACACTCGGAAAAGATCTTAGAGACTGGAAAGATTTGCAAATGTTCTGCTGAAGAAAAACTTTAAAACGCTCCACATGACATGCGGGGAGCCCATATGACCTACATAATTTTATTAGCAAGTACATGCGGTCATGATCTGAATTTATTTTAAATGGCCAAGTGTAAAGTGATTATTTTTCATATCGACCATGCACATGATCACGTTCCTTAAATCTTTCTAATTTACCAATTTTGATTTGGTGCTCAAGAAACATTTATTATTATTATCGATGTTGAAAACAGTTGTGCTGCTTAATATTTTTGTGTGGAAAGATTAACAATTTTTTTTTCAGTATTGTTTTATAAATAGAATGTTCAAAAGAACACCATTTAGTTAATGTGTCCTTGCTAAATAAATAAGCAAAGTTAATTTCTGACCCAAAACATTTGAACAGTAGTGTAAAAACAGAATCAAAATTGTATCTCACCCCTGCTGTAGTGTTCATGTCAATTTCTGTCATAGTTCTGTTCAGTGAGACGGATGGACACCTGCTGCCTCCCGTTGCAAATCCACACCTCTGTGTGATGTGAAATGTGCAGAATAATGCAATTATGTCAGTGAGTAAGATAGATGGAAATTACATGCTGAGGGTTTAGGACTTCCTTATTTTAAGATTATCATACACTTATTGTGGTTGACAATTGTCATTTGTTTTCATTTTGATTAAAAGCTTTAAATATTGTTATAGCTTTAAATATAAATATATTATTATTATTATTGTTAGATTGGTGTACATTTGCAGATGTTGAGACATATTTTGCTCATTCACTCTTCTTTTTCATGGCACATTTTTGAACGGTAGTGGTCCACATGGAATTCTGTCCTCTGCCCCTTGACTGTACATTTTTAAAATATTTTATGCTTTGATTATGCTTTCAGCTATCAAAGAGCTGCTTTCAGCTCTGTTTAACACATTTTACCATGTTTGAGTCCATTTCACAGAGTTCCACAGAATTTCAATTTCCTCCAAATCAGTGGCACAAATGCAAATGCAAATGCAAAAATAAAAAAGCATTATGGACTTATGAGGAAGACATTTTCCTCCATCTGCCATTTTATTATGAACCTTAAACATGTATTTTTCTCTCACTGTTAATTAACCTTTATTGACTTCCTGTTAGGTATTAAATTCCTGCTTTATCTCCTGACATTTAAATGACACACATAAAGTCAATGCGAAGTGTTGGCTGACGCTACATACACACGACAGCTGCTGATGGCCTTCTATCCTTTTGTCAACTCTCAAGGGGCTATTAGAGACGGGGTCTTTAATGAATGATTTAATCAATAAATCCTTTTAAGGTGTTGTTGTGTGAACAGAACATGGCTTGTTGTACCACTTAAGGGTATTATGCCCACTGTCAATCAAGAATTCAAGACACCCAAATTGAACCTAAATGACTTATTGCCATTGTTTAAACATTAACCTGACTGACAAATCTATCAAAACTAGACGTGGAAATCATGTAGGAAATGTAATGATTCTGTGTCCGTTTTTTGTGAAGGATTCTTTTGAGGAAGAAATATTGGGAAAAGGATAGAATCATTACAGAATCATTTCAGTAACTCTTAAAAGGAAATTTTTCGTACATTGCTTTGATTCAGACATGGCGAAATTAATCACTTTTCAGCTCATAAGAGTCTATTAGCTTGGGAAAGTTGTTCTGTATGGTTTTTATTCATTAAAAAGTAGGGCTGCTCGATTATGACAAAAATCATAATCACGATTATTTTAGTCAATATTGTAATCACGATTATTAGTGGGCCATATAACCAAATTTTTTTTAATGCAAGTATAAATTATTCAGTTAACAGCCTATAGAAATTGAATAATCAAATGTAAAATTAAACTTTCCTTTGTTTCTTATTAAAGCTAAATACCTTTTAAAAGACTTTCTGTGAAGAGCAGTGTGTTATTTTGTCTTTGTCGTTTGTTGTTTGCTTAATATAAAGCACATAGTCGGCAGCAGGAATATAGCCCGCTGTCAGTTTAACAGCCGCACGGATCCAATTTACTGTTACACACGTATTTTCATTCTCATCTGTTTACATTCATGTATTTCATAACTGACAAGGGTTTACGTGAATAATCACTAGGTGCCACATTTTCACACATTTTTGCGTGTATTTGACCATTTAGGTGCATACATTCTGCTAAAAGATGACTTCATGTCCGTGTTCTGCTCCATCTCTGAGCGCAAGCCTCCTGAGGAACAGCGCAAGTTCTCTTTCGTGCTTTTAAAAACATAAATAAATCTAATGAACTTTAATAACCCAAACACGTCCCATTTTGAAAAAGTCACGTTACATGATTATACTGATTTACACGTGAAAATGGGCTTTTATGGAGGAGTGAATGTGCACTGCTGGAAAGGGGACGGAATGGGGCACAATGATCATTTTATCTCGATTATTATATTTTCATACTCGTCAGAGGCCAACTGAAACTGAATTTTGATTAATTGCACAGCCCTATTAAAAAGAACTAGCTCGAAAGAATCTATTAGTTTGGTAGTCAGACTTCGAAAGTCATGCTACATGGTTTCGATTCACTAAAAAGAACACACTCATAAGAATATACAAGCTTGGTAGTCAGACTTTAACAGTCGCACTGTATGATTTAGATTCACTAAAAAGAACTGGCTCATGAGAGTCTTATTAGTTTAAAAATTTTACTCCAAAAGTCATGCTGTATGGTTTTGACTTACTAAAACGAGTCATTCACACAAATCAGACTTCATTAGTTCCCATGTATGTTTTCAAACCTAAGAAAAACTCGCTTATAAGATGCTTTTTTTTTTTTAATGGAACTGGTTCTCGGATCCCAGCTCTAATTAAAATGAATGAGCAGAGGGCCTTCTACACACGCAACATCACCTTAAGAGGATTTATCACTTAAATCAGTCATTAAAGACTATTTTGTTTGTGTGTTTTGTTTTCTGAAAGGTTATATGGTCAGCAGGATAGGGCCTGGCTTGTCTAAACTCATAAATTTTCTTTAGGAGGAGGAATTGCCTGTGTATTCTCTGGAGTCTCTAGTGATCGGAACAGTAAGAGCAAAAATATTAAAGCTGCCTACGATGTCATGAATCACTTTGCACGCCGTCTAAATGAAAGCAGAAAAGAAAGGGAGCAGGAGGGATATAATATTGGTTATGCAGATGAAGCAGCACCAAAATCATAGAGCGCACAGAGACATTGTGGGGAATAATTCGCTGAGTTTTTCCGGGATTGTTTATGTTTAGCAGTAGGCGGCGAGAGGGGGTGGAAGGCAAATGAGGACCCTATGTGGGAAGGTCTGGTAGGCAGCCAGATATTAGCTCAAGCCCCATGGGGCCATGCGTCGGTACTCCCATGGGTTCATAGGTTTAGGGGCATCGTCCGGCTGACTGATTGGCTTGTGATAGCATGCCTTTACCAGGTCACCAGTTCCCTTCTAGCCACTGTGTGAATGCCTCATTGCTCTCCAAATGTTAAGCCAATAAGGCATAAACTGAATGCCATGAAAAGATTAGCTTGTGTACAGGAATAGATCTATCCAACGCATTTAATTGAATGGAAATACTAGTAAATAAACACAACGATTAAAGAGGAAAGAAGATTGCATGAGCAAATCGAAGAGATACAGTCATCAGGTGGTACGTACAAAGTAGGGGTGTAATGGTATGCGTATCGTGTACCGAAAGGTTCACAGGCAAATTCCAAATGGAAGTGATCATCCCTATCCCCTTGGAGTGGGGACTTTGGAGTGAGCAGGGCACGTGCGTGCCATTATGTAGTTGTTTGGAATGCGCTTGGCAAAGGGAGCGATGTAATTTCCTCATTATCTTCAGGTGTCATGTTCCCGTGACAACGCAGCACGATGTCGGTCAGCAGATTTGCATAAGAAAACATACATTTTATATATTAAAAAGTTTTATATATATTATTTTTTATATATATATTATAGCATATTTTAAAAACTTAAAAAAAAAAAAAAAATTATGTTTCTTTGCAACAGTTATGCTAACAACAATAAAAAGACATTTATGACATTAAAACAGCAACATCTGCTGACGGACACCATGCTGCGCTGTCACAGGAACATCCCAGTTGAAGATAATGAGGAAATTACATCGCGCCCTTTGCCAAGTGCATTCCAAACAACTACATAATGGCACGCACATGCCCTGCTCACTCCAAAGTCCCCACTCCAAGGGGATAGGGATGATCACTTCCATTTGGAATTTACCCGTGAACTGTACGGTACACGATACGCGTACCATTACACCCCTAGTACAAAACAATTGCTTGTACAAAATATGGTGACAAAACGCAGAAATGAGGAAGTTCTCATAGTGGCAGAAGGTGAGAAAACAATAGCTGTGAAATGCCGCTTTTCCACTGCGTGGTACGACTCGGCTCGGCACGGCTCAGAACAGCACGACACGGCTCAGTTCGGCTCGGGTTGTGTTTCCACTGCAGTTTAGTACCGCTTTAGAGTCGTGTCGTTATAGTTGCGCTGCCTCTACTGCCGTGACTCCTGAAAAACATTTTAATTCTGCATCGCTCCATTAAGCTCTCACTGGATCCGCTCCTCGGCTATCAACGAGAGGAACGTCTGTACTTCTTCAACAGACAACGAAACAACCTTTATTTGGTTGTTAAAAGAAAGGTGCGCCCATTCAAAACAGTTGCGTTCGAGCCTTCGCTGGCTGTGCTAATTTAGATCTAGCGGGTCTGTTGTGTCTCATGCCGCAAGTTCAATGACGCAGGCAGTGATGATTTTCTCCGGCCAATCAGGGATCAGCAGAGTTTACACGTCACGTTTTGGTAACGGTACGGCTCGCTTGGAACCTCGGCCGAGGTGATACTAAAAAAGTACCAGGTACTTTACCCAGTGGAAAACCCCCAAAAGTGAGCCGTACTGAACCGTACCGTGCCGTACCATACAGTGGAAAAGCGCCAAAAAAGAAATAATCCTGTATGGGGGAGGATTTGCATCCCTTTTAAAACCATTGGTTTTAGGTGAAATGCATTTATTCATTTGGAAGTGGTAGATGATTTTTTTCATCTCGCAATGTAGCAAATATTTATATTGGTTTTGCATTACTCATCCAGCACTCATTGGGTGCTAAAAGCATTGGTCTGAAATGTAATTGCTAATATTCCAAGGTAAGACAGGAGCTGAATCTCCTCGCTCTTCATTTCAATAGCAAATTAGACTTTTTCATTTCCTCTGTCTGTTTTCTGAGAGGTATTTTTGTTCCATGGCTCCACAGAGATCCATTAATGCACAATACAGGTTCTCCATCAATTGCTCCACAATCCTGGCTGACAACTGAATGGCCCTGCATTCCCTCATTGCTAGATTTTTTTTCTTAATTCGCCTGTGATCCACGACTCCTTGTTTCTTCCGGCTGAATTTGTTTTATTCTTATTACCTCCCACTCTTGTTTTATCGCCTACCATCTCATTCGGCTGATTACGTTTAACATTTAATCTATTTTTCTTAAAACAGTTTTCTCAGGTGTTGCGGTCAACATGTTGACAACGACAGTTTCCAGCTCTATTTTCAGCAGTGATCCGCTCATATGGTCCAATAATATGTTTTGCTATTCTGTAAATGTTTAGTGCTTTTATTTGGAGAACATCCGATGAAAAAAAGCGGCAAAAAATATGACAACAACATAAATTTATAAGGAAGATACAGACAGATTGTTCAGATTAGATGATAATTTTAGCAGTCAAAGTGAACCCCATAGTGCCAAGCAATTCTTCATAGTTCTTTAGCTCTAGGTTTATATCCTTAGAAAAAGTGAAGGTTTTGTCTGAAACTACAAGGCCATATGAGGTAATATGTGCAAATGCTAATGGGATAGTTCAGGTGAAAATTGTCACCATTTACTCACACTCATGTCATTTCATACCCTGATTTTCTTTCTTCTGTATGTAAAAAGAAGATATTTTGAAGAAATTATATATATGCCCATGCAATGAAAGTCAATCTGCTTCAGTTATTATTACACTATTATAGTTTTATTAGTATATTTTGAATTAGCTTAGTATTTATTTGTATTTCAGTTTTTATTAATTTTAGTACCTCAACTTAAACATATTTTATGTCAGTTAGTTATCAGGCCAACATTTCTGTTTTTTTTTTTTCATCTAATATTTATATTTTGTTGTATTTCAGCTTTGTTTCAATTAAAGAAAACAGAAATTAACGGTTTTAATTCATAACACTGAAAGTCAGACAAGTTTGAAATGACATGAGAAAATAAGAGAATTTTACTTTGGTACTTGATTGCAGTACTTAATAACAAACCATTTGTAATATTAAAAATAAAAAGCATTCAAACATTGAAAACAATCAATTGTCCTTCTAAACAATTTTGCAGATTTAATAATGTGGTTAAAAATGAAAGAAAAGTGATTCTATGATTCATGTATTTGATTCATTGCAGACAAAATTAAATAAAAGAGTGCAAAGTGTATTTTGTCTGTAAAATTTCACAGGGCCAAAAGTGTCCAGAGTTGAAGAATCATCCACAAATGGCCTAAGTCCAAATTCAAGTTTCCAAGTTGCACTCAAAGTTGTACTTGTTTCTTTTTCTTGTTCTGTCCAAATGACAAGCTCACCAGCTTCACCAGCTACAATTAGACTCATACGGTCTCCTAGGGAGTTGAATCCCTAGAATAGGCTGGTACCTCTAATGGATAGCAGTGTTTGTCTGAGTACACTGGGCTTCATGAATGATGGCTGCTTAGAAAACAATAATGCAGGTCTAGTCAATATTATTTGGATAGCGCTTTTAACAATGCAAATTGTGTCAAAGCAGCTTTACATCGGCTTGATATAAAGCTGGGTGGCTTTATATCAGCTTTACAGTATTTAGACGGGGAAATAGTTTGTCGAAATAGTGTCATTCTCCTCTGGCCAGACAAAATCAGCAGTTTAAATCTAGGCTAAAGCAGAATCAGATTGTGCAAAGGACTCATCTAGTTCCTGTGGTCTTGTCCCGATGGCCATCTTGGAGACAGGGTCTTCACTGGAGATCAGTCTCTGGGGCTCATCTAGGTGTCCTGGCTGTAGAGGTCATCTCTAGGTGCTGATCCACCATCTGATCTGGATACAGTCTGGATCTGGGTGGCTACGGTGACCTCGGAATAAGAAAGAAACAGACTAAAATTAGCGTAGATGCCATTCTTCTAACAATGTAACAAGTACATCAGGTGTTTTGGGAAGTGTTCCCGGTTCTGGTTGACCTAATTAATGCAGCCTAACAATCCTTTAACGTATTTGAATTATAAAAATGCGATAGTGTATTATGTGTAAGCCATGTTAAAGAGATGGGTCTTTAATCTAGATTTAAACTGACAGAGTGTGTCTGCTTCCCGAACAGTGTTAGGTAGATTGTTCCAGAGTTTGGGCGCTAAATAGGAAAACGATCTCCCGCCCTCAGTTGATTTTGATATTCTAGGTATTATCAAATGGCCAGAGTTTTGAGATCGCAGTGGACGTGAAGGACTATAATGCGATAAGAGCTCACTCAAATACTGAGGTGCCAAAGCACTTTGCCCTGAGCCTTTCTGTGAAGCTTCCAATGGTGATGGATTGCACTTACTATCTATTGAACCTTTCATTGAGGAATCCATGGGCACTTCATATTGTCTCAGGGTAACTAACTTCATAGGGGCCACCTACATGTAGCGATCGCCTACACACAGATGACTCAATTAACAACAGCGGCGGATTGCTGGTGTTCAGTTGCTATAGTGCTAATTCTGCCTGACTTAACCAGGATAATTAAACAGCAGTTATTCTGAGATTAGATTTGCTGCAGATTAGGATTTGATCTGGAACCGTGCTTCATAATGCTCTTGTTCTAATTTGAGATGTCTTGTAAAGTCATTAGCATCTAAATGCATTGAATTAATGCCGTCATATGCGAGATGTCACATTTATGAGAATAACTTTGATGGTGAAAAATTACTTGTGGTTCTTTTTTAATGTCAGGCATCTGTCCATAAAAACGTGAATTAATATTCTCTCTATTGTCTTTGGGTGTGAAAAATAGTTAAGGATCTTTCCAATAGGCTTTCCTCTGATGGCATGAATTACAAATGGCTTTAATAACCTTTCTGAGACTGTACTACTGTTTTTCATTGGCAGGCACTGCAGCATCTCATATGTTGCCAGACTTTTATGAGCAATTATTGGGCTCTGCTCCTGTGCAGAAAGGGGTCAGCATTACTCATACAGGCTAATAGCTACAGTACATGATACTGTACATGAATATGAACATTACTGAGAAAAATTACCCCGTTAGGTGAAATATTCACAATACCGTAATGCTCCCAGACCAACATCAGCAGGGAAACTGATCATTAAATGATTAAATGCATATAAAAGTGTTATTTCACTCTTAAAATGGAACAAGAACAATGGAAGAGATGTATCAGATGCTGTGGTATATACATTGATTTTGATATTCATATGCGTATTTTTATGTTCATATGATTGTATTTGACTGTTTTTCTTTATATAGTATGTAAGAGATAAAGTACTTTAGCAAATCTTTAACAAAAAATACAAGGTTGATCAGGACTTAAAGGCCCAAAGGGGTTCATTTTGTATAAGAAATAATGTTGAACTATGTGTTATCCCACTTATTACCCTGCCAGTTACCAAATAAATAAATAAAATAGTGTATTATTGTATTACCTCACTTTTACAGCTATGAACTGTAAGAAACCAATAGAGTAACAATAGAGTGCAACAGCTAGGTTCTGGAAGTAAACTTCCCATTCATTTTCTTCACAGGGGAATTCCTGTTGAACGATAAACCTTTAAAGACAGACCTGTTGTGAGCTACAAGGTTGTTAATTGATGGTATATACTTTTTATTTTTTTTTTAAATCGTGTTCAACAGCAGAAATCCTGGTGAAAAACTACATTACCCATGATTCTGCAAAGAAATAAAAACAAGCAAATTGTAGGGGAAAAAATTAGCGCCCACCCATTTCTCTGAAAAACTTCAAATGACGTACTAGAGTAAATTTCCTTACACTCTCAAACAACTTTTATATTTGTATGCATACTATGCATATTTTGCAATAAATATGTATAATAAAGATATTTAAATCATATAGATTTACATTTCTCCAATGTTTTTGATTATATATAATTAACAATGCTTCATGGGATTCTAGTTTTTCTACTTTTTTTGTAGAAAGTTTGTGATTGACTTCATAGCTGGTTGGTTTGGTTCATGGCTCATAACTCATACGACATTTTAAAAATCCTTTGGGAAAAATGAATGAGAAAACTTCTATAAAAAGGGTTTGGGAGCTGTTGTGCTGTTTATTCACAACCATCCATTAGCAGCGCTGCTCCTCCAATTGATAGTTTTCACTTGACGTCACACCCTCACGCCCACCTGGCGGGCAAAACGAAGCTATTTTTACGCAGATTGCATCAAGTAATAATGTAGTAAAACACAGATATTCAGTGGACACCTTATTGATGATGTATATTTTGTACAGGCAAGAAGATGAAGCCAATATATAAACATAATGTGCAAAGTTTCACATTAAATGGCTTCCCGTAGAAAACCATTAGAAGGAATACACTGAACAGTTATGCGGATTGCGTTCATGTTCCCGGCCTCGTCTGCTTGCCTGTGTAAAATGTGTAAAATGTTTTGTCGCACTGTTTATGATTGAAATATTGCCGTGGGTGCTTAATATGGATTACAAATGGCCAAAACTTCAATTTTTTTTCAGAAATACCTTTGTTTATTCTTTTGAGAGGTGATCTAAATATTTTTGGCTGAGAAACAGATGAAAAATTAACACGCTTGTGCAGCAGTTCTATGGTTTTGCCCTCCAAGTCTTCGAGCCGGTCACGTGACTGAAAACTATCAATTGATCAATCAGAATCAAGGTTTCCATTGCACTAAAAGATTGTATATTGTTCCCAAACACGTGACTTAGTATTCCCCCACATCATAATAACATCCACAGACCATACAAACCCCTAGGCCCAACAGTGTTTTAAACTACATCCCTTTTAACTATATTTTTTCTATCCCATACTGTCTCATAGCAGTTCTTTTTAGCTGATTCCTGTTTGGTTCCCCATAGAGGCTCATATGTCAGGTTATGTGTGCTTTGCTGTGTAACTGTAATGCAGTGAAACAGGGGAAAAACAAGCCCCAATCACACTCAATCTCCCCCAGCTTGGTCTGCTGAGGCCTGATTGGAAATTGGAGCTCTCTGTGATACCGAAATAGAAATGTCCTGTGGGTTGCAACAAAAAAGGCCTTATTTTTAGGTTTCAACACCGCTGACAATGCACCTCCCTTCCCCCGCTCATGTACTTAGCTGTTTTTTGTTGGCTGCTACCAGGGGTTCAGTTAAGATATAAATGAATAATTGTGTACATGGAAAATTAATAGCTAATTAAGTCACTGTCAGCCTGATGATCTCACACAGAGAGTGGCTTGCTGGTATGGGGTGTTACAGAAAATAGACACTTCGGTTGAGTAAGACGGTACCTAAGTGGGAGGAAACGAGGGGGGAAGGGAGCGTGTTTACGGTTTGGCCTCTAGGTAGTGCCATAAATAAATGCAATCATTAATACGGAACTGCATGCTTCAGACCATGACATTTACTTGTTGTCTCAGTGTAATAATTGTTCATTTAAATCTGATTAAGACAAATCGATAATGTACCCTGCAACCACATAAACAGCCAATAGAAGGGTGAGCAATGGGTTAAGGCAGACCCTGTGTGTCTGTACTGCGTGTTTATATGTGAGCCAATAGTGATTTGTGGTGTTGTCCATCTGACCCTTATTTATTTATTTGTATTTTTTTGGATGAGACTACGTCATGGTCCGGTCCCATCAGCCATCCTAACAACCTAGAGTTGTCTTTAGGCAAGGCAAGTTAATTTATATAGCACATTTCATACACAGTGGTAATTCAAAGTGCTTTACATAAAAGAAAGTGAAATAGACATTAAAAATCAATAAAAACATGGAAATAAAAATAATAAAAACAAGGAATTTTAAAAGGATATAGAAATTGATTTAAAATAAATTTAAAGAAAATGATTATACATAAAAGTAATTGCAGTCAGTTCGGACATATAGCACAGTGCTCATTCAACAAATGCACAGTTAAACAGATGAGTTTTGAGTCTTGATTTAAATGTGGCTAATGTTTTAGCACATCTGATCTCTTCTGGAAGCTGGTTCCAACTGCGGGCCGCATAATAGCTAAAAGCAGACTCCCCTTGTTTTGTGTGAACCCTTGGTATTTCTAACTGACTCGATCCTAATGATCTGAGTGGTCTGTTCGGTTTATATTCAATGAGCATATCAGCAATATATTTAGGTCCTGGGCCATTGAGTGACTTATAAACAAGTAAAAGTACTTTAAAATCAATCCTAAATGTAACTGGAAGCCAGTGTAAGGACCTGAGGACTGGTGTGATATGCTCAGATTTTCTGGTTCTAGTCAGAATCCTGGCAGCAGCGTTCTGGATGAGCTGCAGTTGTCTAATGGTCTTCTTCGGAAGGCCGGTGAGGAGACCATTACAGTAATCCACCCTGCTGGTGATAAAGGCATGAACAAGTTTCTCCAAGTCTTGACTGGAAACAAAACATTTAATTCTTGCAATGTTTTTGAGATGATAGTATGCTGATTTAGTTTTGCTTTGACATGACTACTGAAACTAAGGTCTGTCTCCAGAATCACCCCAAGATTTCTGACTTGATTTTTAGTTGTTTGACCCCTAGAGTCAAGGTATGCATTCACCTTGAGAACTTCATCTTTGTTTCCAAATGCAATGACTTCAGTTTTCTCCTTGTTTAACTGAAGGAAGTTCTGGCACATCCAACTGTTAATTTCATCAATGCATTGGCAGAGGGAGTCAATGGGGCTGTAGTCATTTGGAGATAAGGCTAGGTAAATCTGGGTATCATCAGCATAGCTGTGATAGGCAATTTGGTTCTTCCTCATTATCTGACTTAGTGGGAGCATATACAGGCTAAACAAGAGCGGTGCAAGAATTGAGCCTTGTGGGACTCCACATGTCATGGCCGTCCACTTAGACTTATGCTCTCCTATACTCACATAATAACCTCTCCCTTCTAAGTATGATCTGATCCATTTGTAACCCTTGTACCCTTGTAACAACAGGCAACGTTGTTTTCCAAGCCGAAACCTCAAACTCCTTCACCGTCTGCTTCATTATTCAGCATTTTCTTGTTATTCACCACAGAGAGGCTTCTGCCTAGCCGGCGAGTCACTAGATATAACTGTGACAGTAAAATCAATAGGGCCGAGGATGGTTGTAAATGCGCTTATACATGCCAACAAACTGCACACACCCACACATGCCTCCCAGAGGAACAGCGCAACGACTCTCACATAAAGATAAAACTGTCTCGTGCCGCATTAAGTTCATGGTTTGTATATTTAAGGACTTTCAGGCTTGGTAGGGAGTTGAAAGATTTGGCTCTGCCACTTGCTGTAGCTATTGACCCATACAATTTGCTAGCCACTACTTATCCATAAGCATCAGTCATGGGCTGCTAAATTTGTCGATAGCATAGATTCCAAATACTTTGACACCATGAGAGTTTCTTTTTATGCTTTCGAGTCAGGTTTTTGGCTTTCTTCTTAGATGATGTAAAATTGTTCTGTCATGACCGTGATCATTCCACTTTTTTTATATATATAATTGTTATAAAAAATGCATTCAGTACAATTAATTTTTGCAATGTGCACTCTCTTTCTTTGTGTCCCATCACATCTCATACTGTGAGAATTAGCTAATAAAATCTGTAATTATACCTTCAAAGGATAGTTCACCAATAAATGAAAATTACCCCATGATTTACTCACCCTCAAGCCATCCTAGGTGGAAGCTAGAGATTACGGTTTATAAATTTGTAAATATGGATATTTTTCCTGTACAAACGCATTGCTTCAATTCAGGAGGCCTTTTATTAACCCTACATAGCCATGTGGAGCGCTTTTTTATGATGGATGGATGCACTTTTTGCTTAAAAATCTGGACCCCCATTCACTACCACATACCCCATTAGCAAATCTTTTTTGTGTCACAAACATGCACTATCTACTGCAGCACTTCATTTATCTCTAAAAGATACTTGCACCATGATCTCACCTGTTCAAAATCTGGACCTTGCATCATTTAGACTCTCAGCAGGAAACTGTCTCTTATATTATTAGGACAGTTTGTAAAATATCACGGTTAACCTTCTAACAGCTTTGCTAATTACGGCTGGCTGCTAGACAGCATCTTCAGCTTAAACTTTAAACTTTGAGTTTAAAGCTTAAACAAGAGTGACGTGAATGTAAAACATTTATTTTTGGGCCAGAAAGTCTCCCCATCATGCCTTCAGTAAAGCAGCCTATTTGTTCCGTTTCTGTTAATGCACGTTTTTCATCTCTCAGTCGCTGTCTCCCTATCTATCTTTTTCTTTTTGAAAGCTGTATTTTTATAAAACCATTATACTGGTTCTTTAGGCACAAAGACTGCTCCTGTATGTTTACTAGCTCATGTAATTACCCATTTCAGTATTCGCTCTTACAAAAGAGACTAGATGTTGCTCTCTCAGGTGAGAAAGGAGAGCGGTAGATAGCTAATCACATCGGCTCAGAGGCAGCATATAGCTTGTGACATTTCTCAAAGTTGTTTTCTATATACAGTAGCGGAGGATGGTGGTTCATCTTTGTTTACAGGCTCAGTAATAGATGTGATATTTTTGTAAGCATGTGATATATACTACACTGTATATACTCTACCGTTGAAAAGTTTTTTTTTTTAAAGAAATTAGTACTTTTATTCTGCAAAGATGCATTAGATTGTTATAGTTAAAGGCATTTGCGTTGTTACAAAAATTTATATTATGAATAAATTAATAAATGCTATTCTTTTGAATTTTCTATTCCTCAAAGAATCCTGAAAAGAAAATGCATCACTGTTTCCTCAAAAATATTAAGCAGCATAAGTGTTTTGAACATTTATGATATAAAGAATTGTTTACTGAGCCTCAAATCAGCATATTAGAATGATTTCTGAAGGATCATGTGACACCGAAGACTAAAGTAATCGCTGCTGAAAATTCAGCCTTGCCATCACAGTAATAAATTAGCTGCAATAGAAAGCAATTATTTAAAAAAAAAAATCATTTTATCGACCCTGAGCTTTTGAATGATTGTCTAATTTACATGCTACACAAACTTAATGTTTTTAATGAAGTCCAGGGTTTTAATTTTGTCTTAATTTTTTCACTGTCCTCCAGACTCTGTCTCTTTCTGTCTTCAAGGCGCACATCCTGATTCACTATTCATGTTTAAGTGTGACCGTCATGTTTCTCACTTTATTTTTTCAAGCCCCACTTATGCAATATTCAAATCAGGCTTACCCGATGAATAATGGATTATTTTGTAGCATTCATCCTGTTAAACAGCAGATCTGCGATTTGCCTTGCACGACCTTCTTTATCGTCTTCCTTGCAGAGATGGCTTGGAAGAAGGTTGGCCTGAGGATGCATAAATGAAGACTGGAGCACGGCCTCTTAAGACATTACTCTGTGGATATATGCTCTTAATGGAACAGCATAATTCAAGGTGGCGCGCTGAACGTCCTGCAACATGCAATGGGGAGAGTAATGCATTGCCATGGGTGTAATGTACTGTGTGGCTAATAAACAGCAATGTCAGTCTCTAATTAAAAAGAAAGCTCGAAATGAGCATTCTGCCTCGATTTCCTCCTTCGTCTCACTTAGTGCCCACGCCAACGTGACATTTTTGCCAGAGATCAAAGGACTACTACTTCTTTAATGTGACCTGATGGGCTTGAGGTTCACTCCCTGCCAGGAAGTGAGGTAATCGGCCAGGAATCCAATGCGGTTGTTTAGAAATATGATTTTGTAGGCACATAGCTATGGATTACTGAAAGAAAATTACATTACTTGTGATGTAGTGCCCATAAGTCAGTGTGTGTGCTTTGCGCTGGGCGTCTTTGTGAATATCTTAGCCGAATTTGACGTGGAAAACAAATAGTGGCACAAACAGCCAGACAAGAAATAAAATCCAATAAATAAAACAGCAAGAGGAGTCTGTTGAAATCTTGCTGCAATGGGGACCTGTCTGCTTACAGAGCCTTCTCTTCGGTTTAAAAACACAAAGCCATTGCTATGCAGTTTTTTTTTTTCTCAGCATATAAGGTCTAACGCCCCCCCCCACCCCCCACCCCATTTTCTGTTACAGGATAATGCCGTCAAGCTATTTCAGACTTATTTAACTTGCTATTTTATATGCTGTCGAAAACCCCCTCTGAAGTGTATCTCAGCCAACTGTAATTGCTGGTTATGGGTTGAGCATATAGATTTTGAAGGATTAACTTTACTGCAAAGAAGGTACAGATAAGCATGAGGTGATAGGTAATTCCCTCACCGAAAGCTGTGTAAACCATTTGTGCCAAGGGACATCACAATGCTATAAAGCTTTGAGCTTTTTGAAAGGGTATTTTCTTTTTCCCTTTCTGCTATCGTATCATCAGTTCCTCCCCACCGCTAGACTGAAGGATGCGAGCTGTTCGTGCAACTTTGTTTGGACTGGTGATGGGCAAGAGTCTGCTGGTTTTCTCCAGAGTGTTTGCCAGAGTAATTTGTGAGCCGGCAAAGTTCTCCCACTACCTCTGTATATCATTGCAACTCTCGGTCTGTGGTCAGGTGGACTGACCTAACATCACATTGTTAGCCAAAGATAGAATCACTCACTCCAGCGCAATCTGATTTATATTGGTTCTGAGTCTCTTAGGGATATACTCGATTCTAAAGGTTCTAAAGGCCCAATCGGCCTATGTAAATCCTAGTTTCAGCCTCAGACAGCACTCCTGTGGACTGCCTAATGCATTTTTTTTTTTAAGTTTAGTTTACAAAGTGCTGGGTTGATACAATGAGCATTTTAGGAAGAAATAACAGGATTTGCCAGGGTAGCCATCAAAACTTTTAAGAGACAATCAAGAATTTAGTTTGAAGCAAGTTAACCAGATATTTTCATGAGAACTATACACTCACTGGCCACTTTATTAGGTACACCTTGCTAGTACTGGGTTGGACCCCCTTTTGCCTTCAGAACTGCCTTAATTCTTCATGGCATAGATTCAACAAGGTGTTGGAAACATTCCTCAGAGATTTTGGTCCATATTGACATGATAGCATCACGCTGTTGTCGGTTGCACATCCATGATGCGAATCTCCAGTTCCACCACGTCCCAAAGGTGCTCTACTGGATTGAGATCTGGTGACTGTGGAGGCCATTTGAGTAAAGTCAACTCATTGTCATGTTCAAGAAACCAGTCTGAGATGATTTGAGCTTTGTGACATGGTGCATTATCGTGCTGGAAGTAGCCATCAGAAGATGGGTACACTGTAGTCATAAAGGGATGGATATGATCAGCAACAATACTCAGGTAGGCTGGGGCATTTAAACGATGCTCAATTGGTACTAAGGGGCCCAAAGTGTGCCAAGAAAAGATCCCCCACACCATTACACCACCACCACCAGCCTGAACCGTTGAGACAAGGCAGGATGGATCTATGCTTTCATGATCTTTACGAATTCTGACCCTAGCATCTGAATGTCGCAGCAGAATTCAAGACTCATCAGACCAGGCAACGTTTTTCTACTGTTGTTCAATTTTGGTGAGCCTGTGCGAGTTGTAGCCTCTGTTTCTTGTTCTTAGCTGACAGGAGCGGCACCCGGTGTGGTCTTCTGCTGCTGTAGCCCATCTGCTTCAGGGTTCGACGTGTTGTGCGTTCAGAGATGGCATTCTGCATACCTTGGTTGTAACAAGTGCTTATTTGAGTTACTGTTGCCTTTCTATCATCTCTAACCAGTCTGCCCATTCTCATCTGACCTCTGACATCAACAAGGCATTTTTGTCCACACAACTGCCGCTCACTGGATATTTTCTCTTTTTTGGACCATTCTTTGTAAACCCTAGAGATGGTTGTGCGTGAAAATCCCAGTAGATCAGCAGTTTTTGAAATATTCAGGTCAGCCCGTCTTGCACCAACAACCATTCCACTTTCAAATTCACTTAAATCCCCTTTCTTCCCCATTCTGATGCTCGGTTTGAACTTCAGCAAGTCGTCTTCACCACATCTAGATGCCTAAATGCATTGAGTTGCTGCCATGTGATTGGCTGATTAGCAATTTGTGTTACCAAGCAATTTAACAGGTGTACCTAATAAAATGGCCGGTGAGTGTATGTTCTGATTTATAGAGTAAGTAACTGCTTTTGACTGTCTTTTACTGAACAGATACAAAACATTCAAGCATGAAACAAGTGACTGATTTTATAAGCGAGTGATTGAACCATTTACTCAAACTTTTTCACAACCACAGATTGATTTCAGGAACAAAACATGTAACTGTCTTTCTGTGAGTCATTGAATCATTTACTCAAACAATTCTAGGGCCCTATGAAATCCATTTCAGTCAGGACTCTCTTAAGTCAAAAAGAATACCATAGACAAGCCTTTAATTCAACTTTTATTGCATATTTACTAAATTTACATTTGGCGGTATGGCTCTGTTCCAAGTTCCCTGTCCTTTTCATGAGCTCCATGAAAGCCAAGACAGGGAAACAGCAGCCACTTCAGGGGCAACCCTCCCATTTTAGGAGTAGGAGAGTAGCACAAAAAAACCCCAGAACAGAGCAAGCAACAATGACAACAGAATGACATTGTTTAAGTTAAACAAGTTAAAGGAGGAGATGGCGAGGAGGTGGGATGCAAGCAGCGTACAGAGGAAGCAGCAAAGCAAGCAAACAGAAGCCGGGTTTAAGTAAGGTGCCCTGTTTGAGATTTGCCAATTGAGAGCTTGGGAGTCGGATCAGCTGATAGAGGCTGGCTTTGAATTTTTCCAATCAGCTAATAGCGGAGCTTGACTACGAGGCCTGCCTGAACTAACGCAGAATGCTTCATTAAATTTTTTACCCCAAATTTTTCTGGATTCAGTTTTTCTGTTTGGCCGATGTGTTCGAGGCAGGACTTTTATTTTTTAATGGCATGCACATGTAGGATTCATATTATTTTGATGGAACTGAGAACCGCAGCGCCTGAGCACACAGCGCTCTCATTCTCTCTCTTGTTCGCTGTTGTCGTTTACAGTTCTGTCTAATACACATAGAAGTCTGTCTGTCTAATAATCAGATAGAACAGTTAAAAAAAGGAATTAAATGCACACGAATAGTATTATAATGATTGCTTTTATATTATTAGTAACAGAAAGGCAAACACAATAATACTTTCTCGTTTGCCGTCAGCATTCTGCAAATACGCATTTAAACAAATATTTGAATGACTGATGAACATTTAATTTCACAAACCTTGCAAACTTAGTCAAATCCAGCTTTGAGATCTTGTGGTGTGTGCATTTGTATCCAGCATGATCGTGTGTTCTCTGTGTGACGGTCGGTCCGTGTGAATTGAATGCTTTAAACTTAACCCTGTTGGTTACAGTGTTTACTTCCTTTTTAATTATATTTTTATAAAAAAAATAATAATAATTTGTCAAAAATATTTTGTCATCTAAAGTATACGTATGTTTATTTTACACATTTATTTTTTAATCCATTGTCAAATGATTTCAAATTTCTTAAATATTAATTAAAAATAAAAAATATATATATTTGCTATATATTGTCTATCGCCCCCCTGCTTTCCAAGATATCGGCAAAGGCATCGGCTGTCAAAAAAAACAATATCGGTCGACCACTAATTCCTTCATACATAATGTTCTAATACACATTTTATTATTATTATTAGTAGTAGTACTATTATTACATTAAGATATATATTTCTGTCACAGTTTTTTCACCAAACGTTTATTTTGACGGGTTGCTGTGAAGACCTTTGTATTTGTTTGTATATGATATGACATAGTTTTTCTCAAAAGAAATGGTAAAATTCTCATGAAGTGATTCTCAGAGCAGAGTATGTAGTATGTGTATAGTAAATGAAACGGTGCATCTGTGCCATTCATTCACACATGTAGGATTCATATTTAAATAGTATTTTGCGGCTTAACATTCACAGACACTAGTCCATGTTGCGTTTTGATTTAAATATCCTGACCTAATTTTCATTTATCCATCCAAAATTTGGCAAATTCCGTGACATTTCGTGTTATACAGTAAATTCCATTTTTATGACTGGATTCTGAGATTCCGTCTGAGTTTTCCACATTACAGGAAATCATAGGGCCCTACGATTCATTCAGAAACACTGTTTGTTTTTCAGGAATAAAACAAGTTACTGTTGTTGAAGAACAAATACAAAAAACTATTTTTATTTATTTATTTATTTTTGCTATGGCAGGAATACTAAGAGAAGTATGCTAGTATGCAGTTCTGAATTCAGAGTGTATGAAGGGTTGAATCATTAATTCAACCTATTTGTTAAAAAAAAAAAATCCAAAAATTCCACGAGCAAAACATTACCATGTGTTGCTAGTAGACATGCAAAAATTAATCCAATTTGGCTTTGTTTTAAACTATTTTCATTGGCACATCGAAAATTGTAGCATATTTGCATATCTAAAATGTCCCTCAATATAAATTTGTTTATTGAACTGTTGTATAAAAGTAAAATCACATGCAATCATGCTATATGGTCCAACCAGTTAACTTCTAGTGTAAACTAGCCTTGTGCAGATCCTTGAAATTTATTTAAACCTCATAAAGTCAGATGTTATGTATCATCATTACAACATGAGCAAAGGAAACTGCCTTGTGTCCGCATACAGCACATATGTCCTGTAAACATACATATGTCCACATACAGCATTACTCATTCGTTTTATGTCATTACTACATTGTTCTCAGCTTCCCAGTCTTTCTTCTGTCAAGGGGCCAATTGCCTTGTAGACACTTCATGCATAGAAAACAACACAAAGACCGCTTGCGTATATGTCACAGCACAATCGCTAGAAGATGTCATCAGCTGGCAATGGCATGGATGCAGCCATCACAAAACACAGATAGAAACACACTAGCAATGAAAGAATTTCTTCCACTCACTTGTATAGGCCGAGGAAAACACAGATTTATTGGTTGGCCAAATTGAGCCAGCATTGATGCCCCTGGCCGTGTCTCATCTCAATGTTTGTACACCGCTATACCTCAGCGCAGTCTGTTTATGAAGAAAACATGATTTATTTCTCACCAAACACACAGTGTTTGAGACTTGCCTGGTCAGAAGGACTGAAACCACTGCTGATGGTTTAATACTGTGTGACTAACATTACTTATGAACTGTCTCAGTGGAAAGCTTCCTTGCCTGCAGATGTGGTGTTACCATGGGGATGAGACTGCCAAGCTTATACTTATACTGTATTTTTTTCTTTTTGTGCCTTTTTTTACCTTTTTAAATTGCAAGGGCACGTAGAGATTTGAGGTTGGAATACATTCATCAGAATGAACACATCAGTACAGAGCCAGTAAACATCTTCATCTACATAGGACCTTGTTTCCCACTCAAGACCTCCATGCTTTCACATTGCCATATTTTATGATTAGACCAGTCAAGACAGAAATAGTGTCTTTTGTTTTAGTCAACGACCTGTTGCTAGGATTTTGACATGTCTATGAAGAGACATGTCTATGAGTATTGATTTTGTGATTGATTGATACATTTTGTTTGGCGTAATGCTGACACAATTTGACAAATACATCTTGAGGTTAGAAAATGGCACTTTTAGATGGCATTTACCTGACAAGTAAATGAGATATTTTTCTTTTTCTTTTTTTTTTTTATTACAAATCTTTTTGTAAATTGCAATGACTGCGTTATTTATTCATTTAGCTTTGAAAGCTTTTCAAGGCAATGCAAAAGTTTAGATGACTGTTGAAGTGCTTTTTTGAATAGCATTGAACAGTGGCAGGTGACATCACATATTAATTTGCATATTTATGACGTCATTGCGTCACGTTTGAGTTCAGACCAGTTTTGGCGCTTCAGATCTGTTCTACTCTATGAATGAACTGTCACATACTTTAATACAACTGAATGCCCAATATAGCTGTTGACATTTATATATTTTCTGTTGTCATACATAAAACAAGTATAAATAGTGACTAAATTAATTTATATTAATACAATCACTCTCACTATACTCATTAAATCCTGATTTTTAAACGCGACATCGTCAGATAAAATCAATATACATCTAACTTACACTAAAAGCGACTATATGCGGTGGTTTTGGGCTATATTACTGTTTTGTCTCATTCAGCGCATTGCCTGCGTCTGAGTAACAAACTATGAGCATATTAACAGACGAATTATGTTCATATTTAAAAGTCCAAACAGTCAGTAAGCCACAGGTGCTTGTAAACGCTGTTTTGTAAATTATTTATTGACAATTTTGCTGCGTTACGGCCAACTGAATGCGCAGTTTCTGTGCCGCTCACTGCTCAGAACAGACGCCGAGAGGCGACACTTCGCCGGGAGAGTCCTCGCGCTCGTGGGGCAGTACTGGCGACATCTTCCTGCTGAACGATAGCTAAGGTTTTTTTCAAAAGGTTTTTGGCAGTATGTACCTGTTATGAAAAAAGAAAAGGCCCCCAAATAAATCAACGTATGAGAAACAGTGGAGATTGTCTATGGGAGTGTAGACAGCTCTTGAGCACACAGAACGAGCAGTACGAAATGCGGAGCGCGAGGGGAGATTTTCCACTAGTTAATCGATCGCGGATGGTTTCATTATCTCGAGAAGATAAAAAACAGTGTAAGAGATAATAATAATAATAATAATAGCAGCCCGCCCAGGTTAAGTCTATGTGTGGGAAACTCTTAATCACTGAATTGGGTATCTCTGTAATGAACATTAATATTTGATTTGAAAATAAATCAATAAATACATTTTTTTATAAATACATAATGTAAGTCCTTTAAATATTTTGAAAAAAAAAAAGGAGTTATATTCTTTGGCTATTTTAATCTGTTTTGGGGTAGAAACTCTTTATAATGTGTCTAAATTTTGAAAACTAGGAGAAACAAAAAAATAATAATCCAAATACTGTAATGTCACACCCAGTAAAAAATGCCTCAACCAGCG
This sequence comes from Barbus barbus, assembly GCF_936440315.1. Lineage (NCBI taxonomy): Eukaryota > Metazoa > Chordata > Actinopteri > Cypriniformes > Cyprinidae > Barbus > Barbus barbus. The sequence goes on along the minus strand of NC_136757.1, from coordinate 15,108,371 downwards.
GACCAATCCTGACCCCTCTTATCAGCCATTATAGCTGGATTGAGTCAGCACAAGGACACTGAGGCAACCAAAGCCCTCTGAACAGCTATTATAGTCTGGCCAGCAACATAGCACCTTGGTGGAGTAACACCTTTAGATGTAGCTGTCACCTCCATTTTAGGAAAGTCACTTGTATGAAGTGTTGAATTACTTATATTAGTGTTACATTTTGATTGTCCGTTTGCTTTCAATCATTTTGAATTGTTTTCCCCCACAAAGAAAACCATGCAAGATATTCTCTCTGATCATTTTCCCAATATATTTCCTGTATATAAAATAGTATAGTAGAGTTCAGTCTAATATGCTTAGTCAAGCATTGTTATTTAGTTTAGCCTGACAGACTGTCAGTCTGTGTATTAGTGTGGTAGTTACAATAAATGACAAATTACTGCCTTTATGAGGGAAGAATTGGATCAAAGCAAAACACTAAATTATTCAGGAGCGACGAGTAAGTCGTAGAATCTCTCACTCAGTCGATTTGTTCACAACACAGATTCATTCAAAAATGCAATTCCACTAATGTGTTTTCTTTGAGACGCAAACGATGGTTTTACTGTGGCTTCGTTTGAACATAGCGAAAGTAGACAAAGAAACGGGTAACATTATGCCTGTAATGTAAGTTGTTTGATATAAAACTTGCATGAAAGCAATACCACAGAAGTAGTGTTGAATTTTCAGAACAATATCAGTCTTGTTTTTTTTTGCCAGAACTAATTTTGTTTGTCAGTAGGAATGTTGTTCAGCCATGTTACAGTTCTTAAGACCGTCCAGACTATGTTTCTTCTGCTTCTTGAGAGTTTATCTTGAAAAGATGAAAGTAAACAATCATGGGACTGTTGAGGGAGTAGCAAAGGTGAAGGAAAGGAAGGAAATAAGGAGGCAAAGATAATTTGAAGCATTGGGACTTTTGTTATATACAGGAGATAATACATTGTGTGTGTTTATTTGTGTTTGCCTTGTGTATGCTGGGTGGAAACTGTGTTTAAATGTGTAAATATAGTATATTTGTTTACTCAAAACCACCAGGAAAGCAGAAAGCAGCTTGCTTCTATGTATGCTGTGCTCTGGGTTGCAGTGTGCACTTCCAACAAAGAAAAACATTTAAGATATTCTCTCTCATCTTTTTTCCTGTAAATATTGTTCAGCTACAAAACAATGATAACCCTTAGAATAGTTTTATTGTTTCCCAAAAATATGCTATATTTTCTGCTCCCATAGGCTCTATACGCCAGTTATTCTTTTTGTATGTCATATTTTTTACAGTCTTTCCTCAGTTAGAAGACAAAAATATAGCCTGCCCTGATATTCCTTATTCCAATCTCTGTTTTTGATTTTTTTTTTTTTTGAGGTCTATAAAATGGCAAACTTATAAAATGTGTCAATGTGTGTGTGTGTTTATACACACAAAAGTTTGTTCAAAACTTTGGGGTCGGATTTTTTTTAAATATATTTTTAAAAGAAGTCTCTCATGCTCACCAAGGCATTTATATGATCAAAATACAGTAAAACTGTAATATTGTGAGGAATGATAACAATTTACTATTAATATTATAATATTAAATTGAATAAAAGTATTACTTTTTTGATTATGTATCCCAAACTTGTGAACGGTAGTGTGTGTGTCCCTGTGTGTACAACCCAAATTCCAGAAATGTTGGGATGTTTTTAAAATTTGAATAAAATGAAAACTAAAAGACTGTCAAATCACATGAGCCAATATTTTATTCACAATAGAGCATAGAGAACATAACAAATGTTTAAATAGAGAAATTGTGCACTTTTATCCACTAAATGAGCTCATTTCAAATTTGATGCCTGCTACAGGTCTCAAAAAAGTTGGCACGGGGGCAACAAAGGGCTGAAAAAGCAAGAACTTTTGAAAAGATTCAGCTGGGAGAACATCTAGCAACTAATTAAGTTAATTGACATCAGGTCTGTAACCGGATTAGCTATAAAAGGGATGTCTTAGAGAGGCGGAGTCTCTCAGAAGTAAAGATGGGTAGAGGCGCTCCAATCTGTGAAAGAGTGTGTAAAAAGATTGTGGAATACTTTAAAAACAACGTTCCTCAACGTCAAATTGCAAAGGCTTTGCAAATCCCATCTACAGTGCATAACATCATCAAAAGATTCAGAGAAACTGGTGAAATCTCTGTGTGTCCTGCGGGCCAAGGCTCATTTAAAATGGACTGTTTCAAAGTGGAAAAGTATTCTATGGTCAGACGAGTCCAAATTTGACATTCTTGTTGGAAATCACGGATACCGTGTTCTCCGGGCTAACGAGGAGGGAGACCTTCCAGCGTGTTAGTGTTATCAGCGTTCAATTCAAAAGCCAGCATCACTGATGATATGGGGGGTGCATAAGTGCATACAGTTTGGGCAGGTTGCATGTTTTGGAAGGCACTATGAATGCTGAAAGGTATATAAAGGTTTTAGAGCAACATATGCTCCCCTCCAGCCTTGTGTATTTCAGCAGGACAATGCAAAACCACATACTGCAGCTACTACAACAGCATGGCTTCGTAGTAGAAGAGTCTGGGTGCTGGATTGGCCTGCCTGCAGTCCAGATCTTTCACCTATAGAGAACATTTGGTGCATCATTAAACAACAAATATGTCCAAGACGACCACAAACTCTTCAGCAGCTGGAAACCTAAATTAGGCAAGAATGGGACCAAATTCCAACACCAAAACTCCAGAAACTCATAACCTCGATGCCCAGACATCTTCAAACTGTTTTGAAAATAAGAGGAGATGCTACACCATGGTAAACATGTCCCCGTCCTAACTAATTTGAGACCTGTAGCAGGCATCAAATTTGAAATGAGCTCATTTTGTGCAAAAATTTTTAAACTATCTCAGTTTAAACATTTGTTATGTTATCTATGTTCTATTGTGAATAAAATATAGGCTCATGTGATTCGAAATTCTTTTACTTTTCATTTTATTCAAATTTAAAAAACTTCCCAACATTAACGGAATTCGGGTTGTGTATATGTCATAGTTTCATTTCAAAATTTTGAAAATGTTGAGTATGTGTGCTCTTCTTTTACGAAGGCAGCTCCTCATGAATATTAAAATATGGTGCCATGGCAATGTCCACAAATAGAACTTGGTCTGACTGTGTAAATCATTTGGACTGAGTTGTCAAATGTGATTCCCCTACATAATGTGTCTGTCTAGCAGTAGATGAAACGTTTGCCGAATGTTGGTGGAATCTGAGATACATTAAAACACTGACTGATCTGCTTTTTTTTATCGTCAATGAAATGACTTTTTTACCTGTTACCGCACCCAGCTACATAGTTTCATGATTAAATTAACTTCCAATGTTCAATATCCAGTGCGGACCGAAGAAATATAGTATGTCTGGCCCATGAAGTCTTATATTTTTCCCTTAAGGCATCATCGTAACAGGTGCTAAACACAGTTAAAATAATTATGGAACTTTCGCTCCCACTACATAATAACAGCGCATTGTGTGTAATTTTCTCTTAAAAATCATACACCCTCACAGCCTACAGTGGTTTATCCACAGGCTGTGACTGATTAGAAGCTTCTCGAGTGAATTTAATGGTGCCTTTTGGAGTCTTAGGCCATCAAATGTGTTTAATGGGTGTTTCGTATTGGGAATAAATCGATGTGACACTACAATAACATAGTTTCTCCCCAGCATGATGGAATTTGTTCTCTGCTCAAAATAATTCCAGTGGGGGGAAGCTATTGTGTGAAATCTGGGACAGAGTTCTCCCTTACCAGTGAAAGGATTATCTATCCCTCATCACATCTCAGCTCTCCTAATACCCACAGATCTGCTTTGACACATGGATAATATCACCACTGAAACAGGACTAAATGAGAATCTGCACCCCCAACCTATGTCTGGACTCTAAGTCTTACTCCGTTCTGGCAGTTTCTATCTGATGAGTTGCCAGGGGCATCCACCTCCACATTAAGCATGCGTTTAGTGCAGGTCAGTGGCATTTCAAAGAGATCTGGCACTGCCACAACACTTCACCACACCAAATCAGTTAGCTGAAGGCCTAAAGCAAAACCAAAGCTCAAAACAATTTCCTTTATCTCCGTCTTGGTTTCTTCCCTTTGCGTTTTTTATCAGAGCGAGGCCACCTATTTTTGATCAGATAACGTTGTTTTGAAAGTGACAAACGCATCCAGCCTTGAAAATTGTTTTATGTGGCGTAACATAATTGTGGCTGAAAACAATAGTTTTGTTGGCTATTGAGGTTGTACAGGAGTCCCTGTGGGAGGACGGCATGATAACACAGACTGTGTTTTCGTGATATATCTGCTATTGTAAGGACCGCACAGAAGCAAGGAGGCACCTGCGGAAAAGTGCTGTACTGCTGACCCTGTCAGCCATGCATCTTAAAGGAATAGTTCAGCTAAAACTGAACATTTGCTGGAACTTTACTCACGCTCAGGTCATCCAAAATGTAGATGAGTTTGTCTCTTCATCGGAGCAGATTTGGATAAATTTAGCATTACATAACTTTCTCACTAGTGGATGCTCTGCAGTGAATGGGTACCGGCAAAATGAGAGTTCCACAAGAATCCACAAGTAATCCACATTCCTCTAGTTCAGGGGTTTTCAAAGTCTACATTCAAAGGTCCAAATCTGAATTTGCATCGGTGTCAAAGGTCCGGACCGGAACAATTGGTTACAAAACTTGTTTTTAATAAACATACATAGCATGCATAACAAATAAACATTAATTTTTAGAAAAAATAAAGTTACATTAATATAAAGTTACAAAATGCATTAATAATAAGCGCAAAAGTGGCAAAACAATTAATTTAAGTGTCAGCAATAGAGGTCGACCGACAAGGGTTTTTCTCTGGCCAGTGCAGATATTTAGAAATCAGGGCGGCCTATATGTTTTTTTTGACCAAATTAAACACCTGAACACTGCTAAAAGTCAAATGGCCATAATCTAAGTGATGATAAAAAAATAAAAAACAAAAAACCTCATATTAGCGGTGAAATGTCGCCCGATTATGTCAAACGTCATATGCTCACTGCATGTCATGACAACAAATGTCATGAAGGAAAAGAATCAATATCTCGGCTTCGCTTTTATTTCGGACCATCTCCAAAAATAAAAAATAAAAATAAAAAAAACTAAACAAATGATTTACAACATGCGTTTATCAAAAGTAGGAAATATAATTAGTGCTCTTGAAATATGAAATGGAGGCAGGTCCGGATTGAATTCCCTCTGGGTCTGGATCCAGACCGGAGTCTGGACTTTGAGAAGCACTGCTCAACTTGATCAGGTAACTACTTCTGAAATGAAAAGCGGTATGTTTGTATGAAACAAATCCATCATTATGGTGTTTTAACTTTAATTTGTCTCTTCTGGCCAAAATACCAGTCCACAATTCATAATAACACTTCATCTAGTAAAAAGTCCATCCCCAGATAGTCCTCTGACAACAAAATCCACTGACTTACAGTATTTGTTTAAAGGGGTTATCGGATCAGTGTTCGAATTGTCAAAGCTCTTGGGGGGGTCCCCCTAACCTTACCATAACCCCCCCCCCCCCCCCCCCCCCCCCCCCCCCTCTCTCTCTCTAAAAAAAAGTAATTAATTAAAATAAATAAATAAATAAAACCTTATATAATATGATTCTGATTTTTTGTCTTCGTTATCGTTGAGAGAACCTAATTCTAAGATAAAAGCTTATTTTAAGATGATCAGTGAATTATGTGTACCAAACAATCACCAAGCAAAAAATAATTAAATATCTAACCTAGGGGTGTGCAATATAGACAAAATATGATATCTCTATATTTTCTGGGATTTTATCAATAACAATAATCAAACGATCTTTTCCTGAGTGTGTCCCTGCAGGACTGCCGTGGACAGCTGACTCCTAAAGTTTTTGATAGCCTGGTGGTCCGTCAAATTCTTATATTTAATCAATAAAGACAATAATAAGACATTTGGGGATGTTACCAAACAAATAAAATCATTATCAACAAAATTAATCTTTGCAATGCCGAGAAAACACAGAAGCTGCATTTGAAGAGGTGTTTAGATGTATTTATTTACACACTGTTTAATGCAGGACATGAATTCGTTTAACCTGCAGTTACACATGCATAAATAATGTTTTGATATTTTAATCTTAAAACGCTGAATACTGATATTTGAAATTATAAAAAAAAAAATAAATGAAAAGGTACTTTAAATGTGAAATTAAAACCGCCAGCAGGTGGCAGCAAGTCACTGTTAGTGAGTCATTGCGATTGAACCGAATCATTTAAATTGTTGTTTCATTTAGGAACTAAACACTGTCGTGTTGCTCAAAGATGGAAAACAGTGCTGTGGCTGTGTTTGGAATTATTTTTGTCGTTGAAATAGAGCAAAAATAGGCAATATGATGTCTAAAACGTAAGTCTATTAATATTAACTTCTTGTTTATTGAACTGCTGTATAGGCTAAATATCACATTTGTGATTTTTGCAAAAAATGTCACTCTTCGTGTCAAATTGATGAACAATATGAAATGATATAAATCTAGGCCTATACATTTTCTGCCCCCATCTTAAATTTTGGCAGCATTCTAAATGCATTTTATTAGACTGAATAAAATCAAAGCGAAAGTAACGTTAATCCTCTGCCTTCAGCAGATGTCCGGAGTAAATGATGACTGCTATATTCATTATTACATCCAACAATTAAACACTTCAATCGCTTAATCGGAGACATCTTTTCTTCCCCTGCACCGGAGCTGACACAATGGCAGACAGCTCTCAGCTCACTCAGGTGTGGGTCTAAGGAAAGACATAGTGTCAATCAACTATCGTGGGAGCGATCTGTACAGAACTACGTCATTCTGACAGGAACCTCAGAACAGCCTGAAAGGGGATTTTAAAATGGGGATTTAAAAAAAAACACTGGGTGTATTTTTATCATTTTAGGATGGATGTGTACACATACTTCCAACACACATTTATGTTCAAAAAACTTGAAAAGTGAATTTTGTATCCGATGACCCCTTTAAAAGCATTTTAGACTATTTTCACTTATAAATGTTTCTTGATCTGTACATATTTCTCTTCTGATTCAGACAAGATTAATTTTTAACTGTAGAAAGCCATATACAGATATTTTTTGAATGTCTTTGCTTCACAAGACATTAATTGATTGACTCTCGTCATGTGGATTTCTTGTGAATTATTGTTTTTTTATCGGCTCATTCTAATGGGGAGAAAAATGTCATGAAAAAAATGCCTAACCCTAACCCTGCCGTGCAGAATATGTGCTTCATAAGTACAAATAAACTAAGGTGACCAGATGTGCCCCTTCCCGGGGACACGTTCAGCTCAGGATTTATAAATTGCCTAAAATAACCAGGTGCTGGTTGTTTGTGCTCCTCAAAAGTATCAAAGTACTGCAGTACTTTGATGTCATACAATGATCGATTGCCACAACGCAAACAGGAAGTGGCACGTCTGTTCACCTTATAATAAACTGCCAATATTTTAATGATAGACATGCTAATAAGCAACTAGTTAATAGTGAGAATTGGTCCGTTTTTGCCAAATTTTCACTTTTAAGATGTGCTGTAAAAAATTGCATTGAAAATAATAAAATCTACTTTTTATTGAAAAAAGAAATAGTAATAAAGACAAATGCAGGATAGATATTCCGGTATTAATTTATTTACTGTCAAAGCATGGCAATTAAAATGAGAAGAAAATTAGCATGATGTTTTTTAAAAACAACCATTTAACAATTAATAGATTTGTTTACATTAATTAGCCTTTAATGTGCTTAATGTTCCTATTAATTACAAGTGAGCTTATAGTTTCACACTGGCAACCTTTACGCAACATTTAAAGGTCTTTTCATGCATCACATGACATGTGTATGATTCTTATAACACGGACCGTGCTTTTATTCTCCGTTTTTTTGTTTTCAGCATTACCTTTATGATTAGTTGTGGCTATATTATTACTTAGGCATGCAAAAGCATGACTTTAATGCTTCTGTCAATATCATTAAAATGTATTTCACCATTCCAATTTTTGTTCATTATTCTTGGGCCGGGATTCCTTCCACCACCATGCATGAATTTCCTATTTACTCAACATCCATACTTTATAGCTGGCTGATGACTTTACGACAGGCTTGTGTGAGAAAAGACATTATGAAGAGACAGGTCATGAATGTCGACTAAAAATGGATTTGCCAATGCATACCAGCCACTAAATGTACAAACAGAGAGTGAGAGAGAGAGTCTGAGTAATTTTCTTTGATGTGCTCTATGTCAACTTACAGCCCCATATCTTCGGCTTAAGGGCAGTAAAAGCCTTAGCGTGGGGATGGTACCATGGTATTGATGCAGTTGCAGCACAAGCAGATACAAGGAGAGTGAGTTTAAAATGCCCATTATAATTACATTTTACCACACAGCCGTTATTTGTTTTTAAAACAAATGCATAATTTAAATGCAATTTAAATTTGATTTTGAATTCCAGATTTGGAGTGTGAATGTAGACTTTTTAATCTAACTGCATGTAAATACTAAGCCGTTCCTTTCATTTAAACAAAAGTAGTTCAAATATAAAGAGAAGAAATTATGCTGTGGGCTGCTTTTTTACCCAGCACATATGATTGTTCTCTCAGAAGTCCCATTAAGTGTGTTTTTTTTTTTTTTTTTTGCATGTCAGAGTCTCATGCTGAAACCTCAAAGATCAATGGTGTTTATTAGCACCACAAAAGGCATTTGTACTTCCTGTAATGAACCCTTGAGATTGGCTGACAGTGAACAGAGTAATGGCCTTAGCTAGCACCCCAAACGTTTTTGTTCCAGCTTAAGGCTGTTTGGATTGGCCTAATGAGCGTTACGAATGGGGGAATAATGCTTGCACGCTACTGGGATAGTGGGAAAGCTGTGGGGTCTAAAGGTGAGCCGACTTCATAAGCTTCAACAGGAGACACACTCCGGAGGCTTGCTAATGGTGTGCTTCACTTTACTTTCAAACTCATTACCTTTCTCCAATAAAAATGGGATAATTACTTAATTAAATGGATAAACGAAACAACAGCATAAATAGACCCTGACTTGAATATTACCAATGGCATCCCACCCTCACGTACCTTGTTCTAGTCGACGTCTCCCTTAGCAAAGCCGTGGAGAGATTTAATTTTGATTGAAGGAGGGTGTAGAATGCGTGTAGATGCAATTTGCTTTGCTTGTGCATGCAGAATTAGAACCCGGCTGTGTTTACCTCTAATTATGAAGATTCATATACAAGAGCATGGTTGCCTACTTGTGGTCACACTATTGACAGCAGATAAAATATTCTTTGTGTGGTGTTTTCTCATATCTGATCACCAGCTGAAAAGCAGTCATTGTAGATATAAGGAGACTAATTTTTTCAAGTCCAAATTAATTTTATATTGAGAGACAACTATAAGTAAATAATTTTTTTAGGCTGACTTCCCTGAGCAGTGTAAACATACCAACTCCAAACGTTTGAACAGCGGTGTAAGATATTTACTTATACTTAAAAAAAAAAAAAAAAAAAAAAAAAAAAAAATATATATATATATATATATATGCAGTAAATACAGTAATATTGTTAAATCCTTCAGAAATCTTATGAATATGTGGATTTGGTGCTGATGTACAATTTTTTCCTTATTAACACTATAAGCAGTTGCATCAGTTTTTCAGGATTCTTTGAGAAATACAACGTTTATAAGAGCAGCATTTTCCTGAAATATTTTGCAACATTATAAATGTCTTTATTGTCACTTTTGATCAATTTGATGCATCCGTGCTAAAAATAATTAATAAAAAAAGACAGTTTGGGGTGTGAATATCTGTTTGCCAAGCAAAGCAAAATAGGATGTATTAATAGAATATATAAATGGGATATTAAGAATATTTTATTAGGCTAAAAATTATGTTAAGACTAAGCACTGGAATTAAACCTCTTAAAAAAAACTGTTTATTTGTATTGTATTTTAAGTATTCGTTCAAACATTAACAATGTCCTCTAGGTGAGCCCTTGACAGTGATCTAAACCTGACCTTATAGGCCTAATTAAAGATTACTACATTGCTGTGCATTGGAGGAACACTCTAGATTTTGTCAACTGAAATTTAGCAGGATGTGAGGAAAGATTTGAGCGAGAGAATGAGAGGAAGCTCAGCAGCACTTCCTTTTTTCTCGATTTTAATATCAAAGCTGAAATATGTCATTGCTGTTTATTTGACGAAATAATGCAAAAATAATGACTTTTTTTTTCTTTTTCTTTTTTTCGAACAGAACACTCCCCACGTCTTCCTAGTGATAGTCCCACACCAAATTAACACTATTTGTTGAGCTACCCTTGTGAAAAAGAAGTGCACTTAAGTATACTTTTATAAAGTGTACTTATTGCAGAAATAATATATTTTAAAAGAATACACATAAGTTACAATACACATATGCAAATTAAATGTTATTTTTTACGCTTAAATACATTTCTATTGTAATTAACTTCAAATATATCACATTTTAAAGTGATATTAAATGCAATAAGTTGAACTTTTGAGTGATTTTTATTTTAAACCACTTAAGTGATACTTTTTAGTACATCTTTATATGTACTTTCATAATTGTTTCTAGTGTCTTTAAAATATGGTTAAAGTGTACTACTAATGTACTAACAAGCAATTCATGTTAACTAAAATATACTTTAATGTCAGTTGATAATATACTTAAGCATGACTTAAATGTAATATTTTCGACCACCTAAATGCATGTTATTTGTATACAACTTTGTTATAAAACACATCCAGTCATTATAAATGGTTCAGTTGAGTGAAAGCAATAGTTGAGGTCCAAAGTTTGTATACACCTTGCAGTATCTGCAAAATGTTAATAATTTAAGCAGTAAGAGGGTAGAGGAGTAGAATCATTAAAAAATGGCAATTTCTGCTCTGATGAAGCAGTTTATTCTGCAAGGTGTATGTAAACTTTTCACCACATCTGCATCACCTAAAGGTGAATTACCTCAATCATCAGGGCAACATCGCAGTAGAATGCTGGGAGATGTTCCTTCAGATTTCCTGATCACACCATCTTCACTGACACTGGGCTTTAAAAATAAAGAACATTTTTACAAACATTTTTCATTCCTTCTTAACAGGGAATAAAACATAACTTTATTATTTACCCAAATATAGAGAAATATCCCAAAATCTATGAAAATGAAGAAAGAATGATATTAAGACCTATTGTCATTAAAGTGTACTCTCTTTAAGTACACTTAAGTGGCCTTTAATTTAAATTATATTATATTATCTGCAAGTGCACTTTTTAAAAAGTATACTTTTAATAATTGAAGTACACACTAAGTACACTTTTACTGCAGTTAAGCACACTTTTCCACAAGTGTTGCTATTTCAGGCTAATTTGGATGGTAACATAAACAGAGCAATGTTTTGATGGTGTTAAACAGTGATAGGAGAAAGTGTTTTAATAATAACCAGTGTTGGGGAAAGTTACTTTTAAAAGTAATGCATTACAATATTGCGTTACTCCCTAAAAAAGTAACTAATTACGTTACTTAGCTACTTTTTATGGAAAGTAATGCGTTACTTTTGCGTTACTTTATAAATATGAGCAGGGCTTGATTGTTTTTAATACAAAAAGTTCTAATCATAGCAAATGTTTCACACCAAAAAGTGTAATGAATAAACCTCAGGCTGAAGGAAAAGTAAATTCACGTCTGTAAAGTAGAACACATGAGAAGAGGGTTCAACACTCTTCAGCAATAAAAAACAATGAAGCACAATTGTTAGTTTATCTAAAGTCATTTTTGGCTTATTAGTATGGTTGAACTGGATCATCAAAGGTCAGCAGCAAAGACATTGGTTAATAAAATGGGATACCCCCAACACTGATAATAAGTACATGCTCCATCTTTAAGTCTGATTAAGCAAGAGGAAAGAAGCTATGATTGCTTTAAAAAAAAAAAAAAAATCTTATGAGTGTTCATAAATAATTTCATGGTGTGACTTTTAGACCAATTAATTACTTGAAAGTGAACAAAGAAAAACAAAAAAACAATGCCAGTCTGTCTACAACGGACCATGTAGACATAAATTTAACACTTCTTTGAAACATTACATAAATTATTCTCGGTCAATTTTAGCTTTCATCAGGGTTCATTAATTCAACCAAGCACTTGTTTTTGATAACCTCTACGGTGGGTTATTCAGTTGTGTTTTATCATGGTTACAGGCAAAGTTTACCCTGTCAATTAAATGTTTCGCTTTGCCAGGAACAAAATACATGTCCCTCAGTTTTACTGGCATTTGGCTGGAAGCCATTCTCTATTATCTGAGTGACATTCTGGAGATTGATTACAGCACTTCCTCTTTTTTATTATTTGAGTGGCACATGCTAAGTTAACCCCTTAGCTGTATTAATTGTCATTCAAATACGTTAGCTTCACAATTATTGCCTTCTGCTGAGCGAATGTGAAACAGTATGTCAGTGTCTGACTGAAGGCCTGCTGTTTATCACACTAGATCATATTATTCATATCTTACAGTACAGCCACACAATTTGAAGACTGTTGACAGTTTTCCTACATCTGTATTACAATCTTTATGTGTTTGCAAGATAGAAAAATTGGTTCTGAAGTATTGTTTGATTTGACTTGAATGTGTATAACTTTTGTACTTTTTCCCTTCCCTTCCCTTTCCTCTCAGTTATATATTTTTATGTGTATAAGGTGTGGTGCCGGTGTAGTAAGTATAAGTTTTAGCCTGCTCTCCCAAAATTAGTTGGCTGATGTTAGATACATAATTCAACTATAATTATTCAACCAAGTAAAACTGCCCTTTTTACCGTACACTATAAAAAAGCAGTTCCTAAGAATTTATCATTAGACCTACTAAATTCCCAGAGTATACAGTCAGTCCAGAAATGAACATTGATCTTGTATTTGAGTTTGTGTTTCCTGACAGGTATATTCAAGAAGTCCACAAAGAAATGCCCATTTATGCTTATGAACTGAGAGAACAAATGCTAATTGCTGGTTTCAGGAGATCAAACTTAGATTTATGATGAGAAATAGCCATTAAATTAGCTATTGTTATAGTTTTATCACAGTTACAACTGGTTTTCTACACTATACTTAAAAATGTGGGGTTGTTTAGATTTTTAAAGGTTTTTAAAAGAAGTCTAAAGAATTTATTTTAATCGATCATTTATTTATTTGCCTTTATTATTCAAAAACACTGATACTGTCAAATATTGTTGCAATTCAAAATAACTGTTTTCTGTTTTAATATATTTTAAAATGTAATTTATTCCAGTGATGGCAAAGCTATTTCATGAGCATTAATATATATATATATGTATAACATAATATTAAAAAGTAATGTGAAAAATATTAGCAAACATAAAACGAGAACAAGAATATTGACGAACATGACGTATTTTAGCAATAGGGTAGCACATACACAAAATATTAATATTAATGAGCTCAACCTTCTCCCACCTTAAACTGGCATTTCTTTCTTTCCCTCTCTCTCTCTCTCTCTCTCTCTCTCTCTCTCTCTCTCTCTCTCTCTCTCACACACACACACACACACAGAATGTTGTGCTGAACGTTTGTCATTTAACATAGTAAGATCTGGGGTCACTGTAATTACCCTCAAGGATATTGATTCCTCAAAGCTTATCTCACACTCTAAGATAGCTGGTTGATTTGACCATCTTTCGTTAATGGAGGTGAGAGACAGTGTCTCAAATGCGGTTTGACAAAGATATGATTCTTCTTCCATTAGGATGGCTTTCAATGGCTGAAGGCTCACGTCACTTTCGAGGTATTCATGATCTGAGCACGCACACTGATTAGATAACATATTTTACTTATTTGAAAGGGGTTCAGCCTTCAGTTACCCAGCATAATTAAATAAATGTCAATGAAAGTAACATGCGTATCCTTCCATGAAAATTTGCCATGCAGCACTAGAGCAAATATTAGATTTGGTTATTATTATTATTAAAAAAAAATTTTAATTCAAGCACCAGAAATGCATGAGTATGCAATATTAGAGCAAACTATTTTATAGTAGATCCTTAAAGTATTTTATTAACACAGCCTTGGTGCAATTTTTGATTTTATAGAATATGCTACAGCATTAACCCTCGTGATGCTATGACTCACCATATAAAAATTCAAGGTTCAGCTTTTTATCTAGATTAAATGAAGCGGCTTTCCTGTATATCAAAGATAACTAAAGTTTATATGTCTCTTTCCTTTGCTGTAGACGAAATCTGCACAGAAATTCATTTCATGCAGCATTCCTTTGGATATTGCAAATTATGGAAATAATCTAGGTTTTATTCGCTCCTCCAAATGGGAAAATCATCAGACTGTGGCATTTTCTTCAAAACAGTATTTTAATAATAGGTGAATTCTGGAGTGCATCATGCACAAACAAGGTGCTGTCTCCGGCCCGACTGTTGTTACTGCAGTGTAAGCAGTTGGGCTTTTAAAAACATTCATAGAATATGAATTACCTGCTGAAAAACACCTGGAACCATCCCAAAGTGGTTAGCTGGTCCAAACAGATCTGGTTTGGTGGTTTTAGAGGGGTTTGGGGCAGCAGATTGATTAGCTAAAACCCAGATCAATAGCTAAGACCACCTGGTATAAGCTATTTTTAAATCTGTTCAAAGACTGACTGCGGTGATTTTTGTTGGTCTGGCATTTCAAAACACCTGCAAAGACACACCTCCCTTTTACTTAGTCAATCAACCTACATCGTCTTTGAAGAAAACACACCTTTTCACTGAAGGATACATGCTTTGTAATTGTGCTGTTGTTTGAAGTGGCGTCTTCCATTCTACCCTTATCTCATTCTCAACAGTTCCATGGGATGTTGCTCTACAAAGTGGTAGCTTCAAAGATGAGCACTTTTAAAACCAAAAAATAAGCTACTATCAACTGACCCTTTCATACTGCACCCAAGTGTGCTATCATCAAGGTTAATTTGCCATCATTTTGTTAATTAATAGAAAACCAAACCGCTTTGTACTGGAGATTTTTGATAATCTCTGAATACTGTAAAAGACAGGAAATCTTCATCCAAAAGAGTTCTGAATTGTCTGTCTTTATACTTTACAAATAAGCAGTGTGTGTACGTACAGTATGCAACTCTTTCTGTACAACGGGTAATGAGGGGATTTTTAAAGTGCTTTTTTATATTTTTACATATTTCAAGTAATTTTTAAGTGGTAATTAAATGCATTGCTAAATGTGTTCATTAATCATACATATATTATTATTATTTTAATGGAGTATGTTATTACTATAAAAGAAGAGAAATATGATGGTAACTAACAGAACACTCATTCAGAGCTTCAGTGTTTTATAGTGAATGACGATTTTCATCAAAATGTGCAAATTTGCTCAAATTCAATTCAAGTTTATTTGTATAGCGCTTTTCACAATGCAAATATTTGCAAAGCAGCTTTACAGAAAATGAAAGTTTCTCCATTATATTTAGTAATAGCTTATCAGTGGTGACTATCTCAAGTTGATGTCCATATGGCAGAAATGTACAGTAAAAATCAAGCAGTTAGTTAAGGTCATGTAATCAAACAGAAGGTGAACACTATTAACAGCAATGATTATATGTTGCGATCAAAAATATCCACATATGTACAGTACATGAGGATGACATGGCACTTATTTTCTAGAATGACTTGTGTACTTGTTTCTGATGGTTTATTGTGGATTTTTGAAGTTTGTTCTAACAGTTTCCTTTTCTTTTTCTTTCTCTTGCTTTCTCGGGTTGATGTTGCTGCGTCGCCAACATCTGAAAACAGGTAAGAGATCAATTGACTTATTTGCTGCTCATCCCACACCTAGTTCAGATGAAATCAGATCTGTTTCATAGAAAAGCAACATGCTGAATGATGTTTAAGCAGTTTCTTTTCTATGCTAGTGTTCTGGTGAGCTCCAGACTGCTGATTTATTTTGGACGCCCAAACTTGCATTGTCAGCTCATGGAAACATGAGATTTGCATATTTCATTCATGTCAATGAAATCGCTAGGAAACTTTATGAGCTACTGTTATTTTGACCATTGGCACTGCAGGAGCAGCTCTTTAAAAACGCTCACAAGGTTAACTTGCTGTTGCTACGTATTATAGCTTGAACCAAATGTGAGTAGAAGTGAAAAACTCCTGCTGGGTTCAGCGGAGCGTTCGCTCTGTTGTCTGGTGGAACGCAGGGATGTAGTCATGAAGTATAAACAGATGGATATGTACAGGATGTGGTGTGAGTGAGTCATCAGCCGGGTGAGAAGAAGTGAGACTCATCAGCAGAGAGTTTGGAGTAAAGACTTGACAACACTTCCAGCTTTATATCAGTCAGTGCTGGTGGTCTTATCACTCACACCCTTGTTGAAACTCGGTATGCTCATCTTCACTTGCGTAAGGACTGTTCAATGGGTATGTTGTGTTGGTATTAGCCTATTTTTCAGTATTTAACTTTCATTTAATCTTTCTTATTTAAGCATATTTTATTTTTGCTTATAAAAAATAAACTAAGTTTTAGTTTGAGTAGTTTTGGTACTTTTTATTTAGATGTCAAGGCATAATTTCTATTTTTCCTTAAATTTTTTTTTTTTTCATCTAATACTTATATTTTCTTTCACTTCAGATTTATTTAAATTAATGAAAACTATTTTTAATGCTGGAATCCATTTTCTAACTGTATTTTTTTTCTTTCTTGCCATAACTGCTTCAGATAACAGTTAAAACATAGTCTCCCATTTACATTACATTTATGTTGTCAACAGTTGTTTTATCCAAAGTAGTATTTATTTGCCGTAGTCTTTGATGGTAAAATGGTAAATAAAAGTACTGTAGTAATGGTATCAGATGGTAATGTCATGGACCCCTGCTATCAATATGATCCTTCTACCTAGGTATTACTGTGGTACATGTCAAAAACTGTTTAATTGATGTTTTATGATTGTTTTTAATTGATGTTGTTCATGCCCAGGTCCAGGTGTAGTATTTAAGCTATTTTTGTGTTTGATTTTGTGGTAAAAAAAAGTTGATTTAAATATGGTACAGTATGTTAGACTAATTGTGTGATATCATCTAGTTGTAGCAATCAATAAAAATGTAATGAACACAAGTTTTGGTGTGTGTGTTGAATCTTGGGAATATTTCCATTCTGAAGCAATCTGCAGAGCTTTCCTTTACATGCTCCATGTGGATTTAGTCATGACATTAAATCTGGACATGTACAATCCTTGATACTTAAAGCTGTTTATTGTTGTAAAAAAATTACCTTCATTCATTCCTGTGTCCTTGTACACAGTTTTAAGTCACCAACAATATTGTGTTGGTTTTTTGTGTGATCTGCATAATCACTGACTGGTGTTTGCCTCGTGGCTCCAGCTCTTGCTAACAGCAACAATGCTAATTGTTTAGCAGTTCGTCCCTGTTGGACCCCTAAACCTAGTGTTGAATACTGAGGGATGGCTAGCATAGCGCATCCTTGGGCTGTTGCCTGAATGAACAATGCACACTTTGAATACACACTGCCATTTGTTTCCCTTAACAAACCTTTTTGTCCCCCAGACTCCTCTGCGATGAAATGCTTATGAAGTTTTGAGAGCCAAGAAGGATGTTGCTAATCAGGAGCATAGTCTCAAGTTAAAATCCCACCACACTAACAGAGCTCACTGCCAAGGACGTACTTTGAAAGGCAGATAGTGAAAGAGTGAGACTTTAGAGTATACGCAGTCCACTTGAGAGAATATGGGCTGCAGCTCTTTTCATTTCCTGCTCGAAATGGGATTTCAGCTTGTTAATTTGTGTTATTCTCTGGTATCAGGACCCCACGGGACATGTGACCAACATGAAGTCCTTCTCACTTAGAACTGCTAAAGAGTTGCATACCTATAGTGTACGGCAATGATACGGGGGATTCATCTCTTGAGCCCTTGCTAGCTGTCAATCAAGGTATTTTGAAACTGTATGCGTTCTCAGCAAAGACTCTGAAATTGAGTAACATTTTGCTGTATGAAGTGAAGAATGATGCCTGCATCCATTTTCATTTAAAGACATACAGCTACAGTACATCTAGTATTTCATAAGTTGTCTATGCTATAGTTCAAAATATTATAGTTGGCTATCTTCTGTCATTTACTCACAAATTGACTGAATAAAACACAATGTGTTGTGTGATGAATTGACTGAATAAATCACCCATAACGTTTGATGTTGCTGACATTCAAACCATGCAATGGGCATCGTATTTGATTTAAGAGCTGCAGCAAAGGTGAAAATTATATGAATCAATAACTCCGTTCAGTTTAAAAGAATCAATCATATGGCTTCTGAAGACTTGTAATAGTTGGAAGATTTTGTAATTTATGGTGTAGTCATAATTCATATCTTTTCTTTACAACTGGAATAAGTGTATACAAATGCATTTTTTTTTCAAAGTAAAATATATTAAACAAATGTTATTAATTAATAAATGCATCAATACAATCATTACATTACCCAAAATAGGGGGAAAATTGTAGAAGAGGTGTATTTCAAGTGTTTTTGAATAAATTAATAGATTGGACAATAATGATTGTCACATCATTTACCTATGGACTTTTTTTTGTCCTTTTCTGAAGCGCAACTGAAGCATAATTTAGTAAGTGTGCGTGTTTGCAAAATAAATAACAAAACACAAATTTGGAAAGTAAATAATGACAAAAAAAATTTTTTTCTTTATTTTCACTTTATTCGTGTTGCACCCGTGTTGGCGCCTTCACTCACCCATGCATGGTTCATCTGCGTGCAAAAACAACACCACACACTACCTCCCAGTGGGTGCGGACTAGCTGTCCCCAGCTCTGCCGCTGCCTGTCAGGTGCATCCAGATGTGTTTCAGCTACGTGTGCACATTCCCTAGCTGGGTGCCTTGCAGTCTGTAAAATGTGGTTTCCTGGCAACACACATCCGAGAGCTTTCCGCAGTCTGTGGCAAGAGACAGTGAGCGCGAGGGGCTTTTACAGTTCTCTCATGTGTTGTTAATGGAGCAGGCTATCTAAGCTGAGGAGAGGGCTCTCTGCCACACCACATTTAGCCTGGCTCAGCCTCCTGTGGTTCGAGTTCATCCCTGTCTGGCACTTCCCAGGCAGACGCCCATGGACCGGCCTCAGACTCGGTGGAAAGTAGTTCTTCATGTGAAAGAGATGAAAGGCAGCGGAGCAAACATGAAATGTCTGGAACGGGAACACGAGCAGAGCTTTGTGTGTCCTGTATCACTGAGGCACATGGCTGAAAATTGCGTGGTGAACTGGCTAATGCGATCATTTTAAAGACAGACCAGAGATGGGTGCCCTGCAGCACGCCAAACAGTGCCAGTCATGTGAACAAGCTTTGAAATAAAAAGAAAAGGCAGTGAGAAGAAAGTTGGCTTTCCTGTTATGTTAGTTAGATAGAGCTCTAGTTTATTTAGAGTCGACGTGAAGCCTAAATTGACCCTGTTTACTTTCTTAATGTGCAGTCCTGGTCATATTGTACATGATTCCTTGGGGCACATTATTCTGCCAAACCTAACTCCATCAACCCGTAGTATTTGCCTTCTAAAAGAACTTTCCTTTTCTGCTGATGTCACAAACCCATACTTTATTTAGTTAATAGTTTTAGCGCAAAGAAAACAAAAATAACAACTTTATTCAACAACTGTTCTTCTCCTCATCCAGTCTCCTGCAACGCACCACCATTGTGTATAGAGTATCACGATGCATATTCTTGCTTCCGCATCTTGTAAACGGCGCGTGTAAGCAGCGCAAGCAAGTGCATGCATCGTGATACTTTCTCCAGGAGGAGAAACATAGCTTCGTAACATTACAGTTGAACCCCTGATGTCACATGGACTATTTTACAGATGACCTGGGAACAATACGGTTGTGTTGCTGTCAATGAAGGGTCAGAAAGCTCTCGGATCGCATCAAAAATATCTTAATTTGTGTTCTGAAGATGAACTAAGGTCTTACGGGTTTGGAACGAAATGAGGATGAGTAATTAATGACAGAAGTTTCATTTTTGGATGAACTATCACTTTAATGTATTTGGTTTTGGAGGACTAGATCTACTACGCTGCTACTGCGGCAGAGCAAGTATGGACTAGCTACTGCCAATAGATACACAGACACATGACACAAATCATGTAGCAGATCTAGACAGGTGGAGCTGGGGGAGGTGGAGAGTTTCAGATTAACTCTCACTGCAGGACTAGTTTACACTTAACCAGGCTATTTAAATGTTCAGTAAGCAAGCTCATTGGCTACTGAATTAGCAGAGGCATGTGCTGTGAAGGAAATTGTGTGATTGTGAATGGATTCCATGTAAATTACCTATTACTGCGATATCTTAGTTTCAGTTAAAATTGTCTTTTTTTTTTTTTTTTTTTTTAGTAGGGAACCCTTTCACTTCAGCAACATGATAAGAGAGAATTAAAGCGTTTATCTTTCTGTTAGAGATAAACGCTTTAATCAAAGCAGTAACTAAAGCCCGGCTCACACTGTGCGATTTTGGCCACGATTTGGTCGTCTGAGACAAATTTTGAAAATCCTAAAATCCTAAAAGATTCCTATAATCCTAGGCTAAAATCGGTTGTCTAGATCGCTGGTTTGACATGTTCACCGACAGCCGATTAATGGCCGTTGCGATCAATTTTTTCCTCCGATTAAATTCTGGCAGTGTCAGAAGATTTCAGACACTTTCCTGCAGTGTGACATCTCCTAGGACGACCGTCAAACCAAGAACCAATAGGAGCACTGAACTTGATGACGCAATTAGCACGACAACTTCAAACCATTCATTATTTGTAAAAACAATATATGTACAAAGTAAAGTTTACTTAAAGTTTATTTATTAAGGGGCAGGATGTTTAAACTCGAATAACAAAATTACCTCAAGTTCGCTCTGTAGAACTGGAAGTCCATAAAGTCCTCTTTTGCCCATCGCAAAAGACTATTAAAAATCGCACAGTGTGAGCCCGGCTTTAGTCAGCATATTATCATCTCAAAAACATTGCAAGAATTAGATGTTTTGTTTCCAGTCAAGACTTGGAGAAACTTGTTCATGCCTTTATCACCAGCAGGGTGGATTACTGTAATGGTCTCCTCACCAGCCTTCCCAAGAAGACCATTAGCCAGCTGCAGCTCATCCAGAACTCTGCTGCCAGGATTCTGACTAGAACCAGAAAATCTGAGCATATCACACCAGTCCTCAGGTCTTTACACTGGCTTCCAGTTACATTTAGGATTGATTTTAAAATACTTTTACTTGTTTATAAGTCACTCAATGGCCTAGGACCTAAATACATTGCAGATGTGCTCACTGAATATAAACCGAACAGACCACTCAGATCATTAGGATCGAGTCAGTTAGAAATACCAAGGGTTCACACAAAACAAGGGGAGTCTGCTTTTAGCTATTATGCGGCCCGCAGTTGGAACCAGCTTCCAGAAGAGATCAGATGTGCTAAAACATTAGCCACATTTAAATCCAGACTCAAAACTCATCTGTTTAGCTGTGCATTTGTTGAATGAACACTGTGCTAGGTCCGAACTGACTGCAATTAATTTTATGTAATCATTTTCTATTCTTAACTGTTTTAAATTCATTTTAAATCAATCTCTATATCATTTTAAAATTCCTTGTTTTTATTATTATTTTTTTAATTCCCTGTTTTTATTGCTGTGATTATTATTTTTAATGACTATTTCACTTTCTTTGGTGTAAAGCACTTTGAATTACCACTGTGTATGAAATGTGCTATATAAATAAACTTGCCTTGCCTTGTTACTAATAACAGAAATCAAACGCTATTATACTTTTTCATAGAACTTTTAAACAAAGTTAGTAAAGGGTACATGTAATTTATTAGTCAGAACTGTTAAATTGAGACTTAATCCAGGGGTTCTCAACCCTGGTCCTGGAGGGCCACTGTCCTGCAGAGTTTTACTCCAACCTTGATCAAACTCACCTGCCTGTAGTTTACTAGTAACCCTGAACAGCTTAATTAGCTGGTTCAGGTGTGTTTGATTAGGGTTGGAGCTAAAATTTGCAGGACAGTGGCCCTCGAGGACCAGGATTGAGAAAGCCTGCTCTAATCTGATGAAGAGAGGAGCTCTGTGCACCCTGGTACTGGTGTCGTCAGTGCTGTCACATATACACAATTTCAAAATAAAAATCCTGCTTCTAACATATCGGCCAAACAGAAGAAAAAAAAAAAAAAAAAAAAAAAGGTCCAGTGTTAATAATTGAAAATATTGGCTTATATATTGGTTGACCACTAATCTTTAGTGTGTATTGTCACTAGTCATAGAGAGACTGCACACACTGCTTTTTTGGATAGAAGACTCATCCTTGGCTCTAGAAGGGATAAAAACCGATCTCTTACTTACTGATTTTGTATGAGTGAAGCTGAAATGAGGGGCACCGTACGGCTCTCCTGGGCATGTTTGATGTGCACATTCAAATTCAGATCTTTTGTGTCTGCTGACATGAATAGAGAGGACTCCACTTCCTGAGCTTTGACAAGATGAGCAGAGGAATTGTATTTGCCCTTCAAGCAGCACTGATGCAAGAAGAAGTGGAAAGGATGGATATTTTGCACTATAACCTGTACTTATGAGTTGGCCCGTGGATTTTTACAGAAACCCCAGCAGATTTTCAATGTTCCTGATTCAGCATACACAAATAATTAAATGTATACGTTTATAATTGCATTTATAAATAATATATGATATGTAATATCTTAATAGTTGTTTAAAACATAAAGATAAGCATTTTACGATATTTAAAATTGTCAGTAAAGTTAATTTAATATGGCTTGCAGCTAGAGTAAAACATTTTCCATATTTAAATTTATTCCACAGAAAATGTAGTGCCGGATCTTAGAGGCACATTGATTCATGATGCATTTGTCACCTAATTTTTAGTATTCTGCATGAAAATTACAGCCGGTCTGATGTCAAGGTCAAATGACTCTGATCTGGTGCCTTCCTGAATATTTCTCATCTCATAGAGCAGAATCCTGACCTGCATACAGCAGTTCCTTGTTATGTTACTTAAAATAGAGTATAGTTTAAATTGTATTACTCATGCCCTTGTACAGTGATGACTAGCATTTCAGTCAAAGCTTCAATGTCAACAGGTGAAAGTTAGAGGCATGACTAGACCCTGGCCATTGGACTAAATAGGGTCTTTTGAAATCTGTATTATTTTACCCAAAATCTGGATTTCATTTTAATGTTTTGATTAAATTTTAATAATAAAAAAGCATGTCTAATCAATTGAATTCATAAAACATTATTTTAACTATAATAGCACCCTAAGAAATTAACCCCCCTCCCCCGCCCATTTTATTTCCCCCCAAATTCTGTATTTTTCTACACTAGTCAACATTTGAAGTGGATCAAAACTTTTCATCAAAGTTGTCCTAAAACCTAAAATCAAAATGTGTTCTTGTCTTATGACAACTTTGAACATTTTTGATCCACTTCAGATGGTGTCTACTATAGTCTGTTTTATGATTAATACAAATTTGTTCAAAAACTGTAGAAATCAATTTAATTCACTGAAGTTTAACAATTAAATCAATATTTAAAAATGCAATTAAACGGAAATACAGCAGTTTCTTTACAACAGCTCCAAAATGGAGCCCTTTCCCAAACACACAACATTTGTTTGAGTCAGTGTTGTCTTCTAAGTCTGGTTAGGAAGCTGAAGATGATACACTTCTGATGTCTAAAATAGCCTGTGGTTTCAGACCCTGTTGGCAGAGTTTACTCACGCCCCTGGCGATAGACTGGGAATGAGGGCTAGAGAAAATGACAGACAATGCCACACACCTGCCCAGGGACTTGGAGGCGCAGAGACTGGCAAAGAGCGCTCAGCCCCTGTCAGCACCAATCAATGTGGGCGGTGGGCTGGAGTCTGCCATTTAGCAGTGAGGAGGGGGCCCATAGGGTCCAGCCCATAATAGCCTTCCACTTGCTTGATAAATCACTGATGACAACAGGCAGGAAGTCGAGATGAAGCGGGAGGTGGGAAGACAGGACATAGGGTGAGAGCACATTGAGACACCTCCTATTTGGACCATGTTGCTTACTGGTGATGTCAAGAGGAGTGTTGATTTGAGCAAAGAAGATGAAAAGCCCCACAGTGAAAACATGGCACTCCATCACTCTGTTCACCACACACGATTGTGGCTGTGCTTGTTAAGCCGTCTGTTGTCGTTATGATGTTTCAAGGCTTTTCAGCTCTGCTGAAGCTCTAGATCAGCGCTTCCCATCTAGGATCTTGTGTAACTTCCAAGAATTAGGTTGCTTAACCTGTTTAATAGAACGAATCTAAATTTGAAATAACTAATTAGCATAAATTTAATTATCTTTATCCAAGAAAGCAAAGTAAAAAACAGTTTCTACAATACCATTAAAACATTCAGGGAGGGGTAAGATTTATAAATGTCTTTGAAACTACAGTGTATGCTCACCAAGGTTGCAGTTATTTAATCAGAAATACAAAACACTAATATTCTAAAATATAATTACAATTTAATAACACTATTTTTATATATGTATATGTGTGTGTATATATATGTATATGTATATCATTACTCCATTCTTCAGTGTCACATGATTCTTCAGAAAACATTCTAATATGCTGATTTGTTGCTCGAGAAACATTTCTTATTATCAATGTTGAAAACAGTTGTTCAGCTTCATGTTTGTGGAACACGTTAATACCCTTTTTCAGGATTCAAAAGAATAGCATTTTAACTTTTGTAACATTCTAACATTATAAAAATTATGGTGACACTTTTTTAAGGTGCGTTCTCGCTATTAACAAATCATTAACTACAACCTTTGGCTCTATAAACTCCTAATTTACTGCTTATTAATAGTACTGTAGGTAGTTGTTGAGTTTATGTATTGGGTAAAATTAGGGATAGACTATTGTCATGAAGAATATGTGCATTATAAGTACTAATAAACAGCCAATATGTTAATAACCGGCATGCTAATAAGAAACTAGTTCATAGTGACAATTGATCCCCTAAAGTGTTACCAACATTATAAATGATTTCCCCCCCTCCACTTTTGGCCAGTTTAATCTGACTGCCCCAAAGATAGATCTACTGTATATAGAAGAAAGAAAAAAATAACTTTTTTTTATTATAATAGTTATAATAGATGTATTACATATAATTTATTAAATATCTTAATATATAGTTTAAATGATTACTGTTTCAATATATTAGTGATATAATTTAGTTTAAGCTATTTTATGAAATTATATTTAATAAAAATGATTTTGTTTGGAGAGAGAGACAGACAGTATTCTAATTCATAGAACAATATTTTTTTTTTTTTGGCTTGGTGCTGATGAAGGAACACTTGAGTCTTATTGATATGGTTTTGAGGTTATGTAGGATAAAAAGGTTGGAAAACACTGGCTTAGATGAATAGGAAATGAAAGTATGCTTAAACAAGTTACCAATGTTCGTGCTAATTCACATTCGTGAGGCTTTGAAATGATTTTCATTCATGGACTGTTCAAGGTCCCTTGTTTCCTAGTACGAGTTCAAAACGTGTGTGAAGGGAGTGGGTAGGGAGCAGTCTGCCTCAGTTTTAGTAAGCGCTCACTTCCTGAGGTCCTCAGATACTGGCCTCAGTCCTATTTGAGGCCTCAAATCGACCATCATTTTTTTTGTTTTCACTTATTTATTTTTATTAAGTAATCGCCTCTGCACTTTTACTCGGTTCAATATCAACAGCCGTTTCTGCAGTTCCTCCAGCTATAAAAGAGCTTACATAAATAATTAATTGACCATGAAATAATTAATAAGACAATTTTCTTGTGCATTTGATAATGGAGGAGCTGGAAATTCAGAGGAGAGGAGCTGCTTGGACGGTCTGTTCAGCCCCTCACGAACACATCCAGTCTGCATACTAACACAGCCATATCGCTGTCAGACTGACATTTGCACGCGTTGCTCATCTTCATCCACAAGGACCCACGCATGTACACCTGCAAATTACATGCATAGAACAAAAGATACAGCACTCACATCTGCACCTTTCTTCCCACCAGCGCTCGACCTCGCAGCATTCGCTCTGTATTCCAAGACAGATCACCGATTGCAATTTTCATTCTCTTTGCATGCACATACAGCAGAGTGAAGGGTCTTGAGAAGTAGAGTTGTGACCTGTGCCTTTTTTTTTTTCATTGGAGAAGAAATGTTCAAAGTAAATCGGTAAGTCTAGACTCAGTGTACTGTAACAGGAGACATACAGCCCTCTACTGGCATGTTACCACTCACTCACATCATATGCATACTGAACACTCAAGCTGGCATCTGCCAGTGGGTAACCATGCAGGGACACACACATGTAGTCTCCTTAGGGCAATTGTCATTCCACGTTGTGTTCTAGGTGGTCTGTGGTTTGACAGTGACTGATATAGGAGTGGCAGGCTCTGTCAATGTACATCTCTGCATTGTTTCTAGGGAGTTTTATGGCATGACCTTCTTAAGGGGAGTCTTTTTGTCTTCTACCTAGTTTGTGAGCATCTCACGCCTTCGCAGATGCTGTTTCGTGGCTTTTGATGTGATGCTTGCTGTCATTTATCTGAAGTTTGAATTTTAAAGAGATAATTCACTCAAAAATGAATTGTATTTGCTCTCCCTCATGTCATTCCAAACTTGTATACAGTTGTTTTTTTCTGTAGAAACTGTTCATGGTGATAAAAAGCTGTCAAAGTCCAAGAGGTGCATACAAACACCTTAAAAGTAGTCCAGTACAACTCAAGCTCTATATTTGAAGTTTCCTGAAGCTGTATGAGTGAGACACTGACTGAAATATACGATGTTTGCTGAAGCTCATGTCTGATTTTTAAAACTCCACTGACACCACTGATTGCAAAATTGCATTTGTTCTTCTTCCATTTGTGAATTTACTAAGCTCTTTGTCCGTTCTATACAAAGTTATCATAAGGCTTCAGAGGACTTCAGATGTAGCACATCAGTCCTGTGGTTTTTAAACACAGTGGGTGTTTGGCGCTCATTGGATTATTTTTATTTTTTATTTTTTAGTGGTTTTTGTGCATTCAAAGTTAACTTGTGAATTGACGATATTAAGGATGTTTAATACTATAATTTTTAAAACTTTTCTTGCTTTTGAAGCTAATGTATTGGTATTTTGACTAGTCAGAACAGTGATCAAATCATGAGATTAATCACAAATATTTCATAATGTTGACAGCCCTAGTCTTCTTAATAAACTCAAAATGTATTTTTGACTTCTCAAGTATTTTTTGGTAATGAGTGGGGAAAGAAAGATCACGGTCAACTGAAGTAAATACTTTCT
Source organism: Barbus barbus (assembly GCF_936440315.1). NCBI lineage: Eukaryota > Metazoa > Chordata > Actinopteri > Cypriniformes > Cyprinidae > Barbus > Barbus barbus. Next base: position 15,080,881 of record NC_136757.1, on the reverse strand, counting down.
GCGTAATATTGTATCCATTTGCTTTGGTTTAAGTCTTTAATTCTGAAAACAACACATTTAATATTTATCTCACATTGTATAAGAGGGTCCCACACAAGGCATAATCATATTTGGAGGAGCCTGGCATTAAAAATCAATACTATGAACTGTGGTTATGGTATTTTTAAGATGTTTTGTTCCCTAGTCACTAATGTTTCTCTAAATCTTTGCTTTTAAGTTCAGCGAAGAAAATAGCAGCATACAGGTTTTTAATCGACATAAGTATATACTGCCAAAATGTAGATTTGTGGCTATATAATATGTCTATCCTCTATTCTTTGGATATTGCCTCTCTGTTGCACGTTGGCTATGTGTTCATTTCTAACACGGTAGCAAGAGAGCATTTGCTATATAGGACCCCGTCTTCCCACGAGATGCTCACAATGGGATGAAACCAGCTGGAAACACTTGTGATTAGGCAGACTGGAGTGGATATAGCTTGTCTGATGTAGTTGTTGAGTTCAGATTGAGACAGACTAAAAATATTCAGACAGGATCTGTTTTCAAGGCAGTCTATGTGATTTAATGCCTGGAACGTGATCCATTATGGTCAGAGTTTGTAGTTTGGCTATTTTAGGCATTTGCTACCTGTGTCACACAGAGTACAAATGGATGCAGGTTAAGAAACAGCCCCATGAGGTACAAGTCTATATATAAGCAATGAAGCAACCCCAGGGGGTTTTGCACAAGAGTTTATTGCTTGAGGCAAAGGCACACGGTTATTTCCAGGTGTATTAAATGGCGACTCCAGCGCTCGGACCACCCAACTGTTTTATGCTTTGTGAAATATGATTTAATGGTTGAAATTGTAATAAAATCTCCATATCGTACACGGTAATTAGGTTGATTTAAAATGTACTGTGTTAAAATACAGAAGCTACCTTGCCGGAGCTGACGGAAAGCGTAATCCATCATGGATAGTAGTCATGGTGCAGAACAAGGGAACAAATACACATTCATTTTTCTCTTTTTATTACTCTGTTTTCCGTTTCCTCTTGAAAAACCACACCCTCATTGCTGTTTTCAGAGACAGAAAGTGAGTGTTAGATGATGAACGTTCATCCAAATGAAACATCTCTTTAGTCCATGGGCACTGTATGTGTGCTCAGGATGAGGCCAGAATAAATATGCAGCAGGCACTGAGAGACTACCGCTGTACTGCTCGTCTGACTGTGGCTTTTATCATATTTTATTATTCATATTATTTATATGATGCATTAGTGGGTCTCCCTTTGTATGCTAGCCGCGTGCCCCCTTGCTCGAATCCCTCCGGTGGCTTTGGGTGCAGGGGTGTAAAAGCCTGCAGCGTTTTCAAGTGTGATTTTCAACACTGCCCCGGGTCAGGAAGATAGAGGGGAAAAAGTCAGATGAAATGTAAAGCACCGCTGAGTTCTGTTCCTCCTCTGCTCCGGTTTTGTTTGGTGTCTGGCTGTTTTCTTTCTCTTTCTATTTGTGGCGTGTGCCGAAGCTATTTTACCAATTCTGCTGTGGGTCATAAGGTTATGAATTTGAAAACCTGAAGCAATTTTGTTTTTTTTGTTTTTATTATATATAATACATTTAATATATAGACATAGCATATTTGTCTTAAATATATATGTGCATGTGTGTGTTTTCATATGTAGGCTATATAGGAGATTACAAAGATAAAAATTAGTGTTTTTTTCTTTTTCTTTCTTTTTTGTAACGCTGAAACTTGAAATGTGGAGTAATCTGCTTTTGCTATAAAACAAACTTATCAAGCGTATAGGATTGGTTCTGGCAGGTCACGTGAGTCAAGCTTGCATCAGCTGACTCTCACCTGATCACATCTACCTATAGGAATATGACACCTATTACAGCATTCCTATATAAGCTCTATTCAGTATTACTCAGCAGCTTTTGCTTGCTCAGGAACAAATTACCCTTCTCCAACCCCAACTCCTCCTTTTGCCACAGTCAAGACTTGGCTTTCAGATATTCCTTGTTGAATCAGACTCCTTTATCTTGAATAATGTGTTACACTTAAATATCATTAAGTACATTAATGATATCTGCTTTGTTCTGTTCTGTTTACCTATAGGGGGTTATTATTGCTGCTCTCCCTGCTCATTCATGACAGGCATGGATGGGCAGGGAGTTTTTACCCAGAACCACACCGCACTGCCAAACCAAACTGTATGCTAAGTGGCTATCATTTTGACAATAGTGGTCCTGACAGAATTAATATATATATATATATATATATATATATGTATGTATGTATATATATATATAAAAAGCATACTATCAATGAAGTTTAATTTGATAAGTTACCTGTATGTGTTTATATACAGGTATGTTTATAAGTTATTATTACTTAAAACAACCCACCTGCAGTTTGATTGATATTACTTGGAATATAAAATATATATCATACAGTATGTATTGTATATTTGTGGTTAACAGTACAAAAAAGTTGAAAGATCGAGGGTCATGCTTAAAATTCCATTAAAAATACATTCATTCCTCCTTTCCAGATGGAAATAAGATTAACTTGAAAATTCTGCCGGCTGAAATAAATGCTTTTGTAGTTGAATAGCTTGCAAAATGAGCCAGTCATTTACTTTGACCTCATCTCATTAACAGTGTGTCACAATGTAAGACTTATTTTATGATCTAGATTAGACTCACAGGCTGAAGGTTCTCAACCGACTGTAACATTTCAACTCTTTGAAGTAAATGTATTTGTTAGACTGTTTGCTTGTTTAATCACCAGCAACTCTGGTACTTGAGAATGTAACACCTATAAATAGTGAGAAAATGTGGAGGTTCATTTTTTTGCAACTGAGAAATGTTCATTTTCTTTCCTTTTTTATTTTTTTAATCCTGCTTTGCATGTGTTGTGGCCAGGGGCCGACTAATGGGGGTGTGATGAGGCAAAGAGTGAGGTGCTCATTAAATTGCCCACAGGGGGGTCTGCATATGTGTGTGTGCGTGTGGGCTAAGACCCCCCCGGGAGATGTGTAATCATTCCCATTATTAATGACATGGACTGCTAGGCCAGAGGGTGGAGACTGGGGTGAGAGTGAGATGTTGCTTTATTCTGCTTGTGTGCCTTCTGTGAGCAATAATTTACATTCCATGATGATGGCATCAGACAAACTAATCAAAAGCTGAACTATAGACAAAACTGAAAAAATTTAAGAAAAAATTAAAGGGACAGTGTCTACAAAAATTATAATTTGGTCATTTTGTCAACCTGCAAAACTTAACTTAACTTAAAAGCGTCATATTGAATTAAAAACTTTTTTCAGAAAGACGATTTATCATCTTAACAGTCTGTTGTTATACAACAGTACAATCCATTGAACACACTGTACTTCAATCCATCACAGCCTCATTTTCATTCCTGTCAAAAATTAAATATAGTGCTACCTGACTAAGGTCTATGCTGCACCTTTTAGCTAGCACAGTCTGAGCCCCTGGATAAACTTACCCTGCACACTCTCAGAAAAATGGTACAAAATCTGTCACTGGGGCAGGACCCTTTCAAAAGGTAGGCTACTAATATGTACAATTTAGGAACTAATATGTGACCCTGGACCACGAAACCAGTCTTCGCTTCAGTTCGCTGGGGTATATGTGTAGCTATAGCCAAAAATACATTGTATGGGTCAAAATTATAAATTTTTCTTTTATGCCAAAAATCATTAGGACATTAAGTAAAGATCATGTTCCATGAAGATATTGTGTAAGTTTCCTTCTGTAAATGTACTTAATTTTTGATATGTAATATGCATTGCTAAGAACTTCCTTTGGACAACTTTAAAGGTGATGTTCTCAATATTTAGATTTTTTTGCACCCTCAGATTCCAGATTTTCAGATAGTTGTATCTCAGCCAAATATTGTCCGATCCTAACAAATCATATGTCAATGGAAAGCTTATTCAGCTTTCAGATCATGCATAAATCTCAATTTAAAAAGAATTGACCCTTATATTCAGACTTGTTGATGTTATTTTGAGTAATTTAGCCTTTCTCTACACTTTTTTTTTTTTGTGGTCTAGGGCCTAGAATGCATAGAATTTGCTGTGCGTGTACACAGAGACACAAAGCTAATGTGTTTACACTGATTCACAGTTACAGCAGACAGATGCCATGATCACATGCAAAAGCTGATTGTGGGTTCACAGACAGCGGACAGAAAATAAGACACTCACTGATTGCCATGACAGAGCTGCTGTTGTTCATCAGTGTAAAGACGCTGTAGGGGCACATTTGCCAAGAAAACAGCTCTCCTGTGGAACTGAACTTTTGCTGCAGAATCGCTTTCCTCTCATTCACGTCACGGTCAAATGTTTGCTAATAGTTTCCAAATTTAAATCTCCAGCACCCACTGTAGACTGGCTTAGTGCATTAAATTTACACCTTATAAATGACAGAAAATAGACTGAAATTATTCAATTATATAAATATATTTCAGAACAAAGAAGCACAACAAAGACAAAAAAAAAAAAAAAAAAAACTGGGGAGAAATGCTAAATTACTCAAAATAACATCAACAAGTCTGAATATTAGACTGAACACTACTGTACTACTAAGAAAATGTGATAAATATGCGTTCTGTGTGAACGGCTTGGTTCCAGTTTTGAGGTAAACAACATCATCTCGTAATATTTTGAATAAACAACGTAGCAGCGCCGCATCCACTGGGTTCAACTGGACAGGCAAAAAAAAAAAAAGCATTAACATGCAATGATACAATGTCATTGGTGTTTGGTGATGAGTTTTCGGCTCAAGGTCTGCATTTAAAGTCACACCAGAGGTGTTTAGCTGGGATTAGGACTTTGCTTTATGCAAACCAGTCAAGTTCTTCCACACTGAATCAATCATTTATTTTTAAACCTTGCCTTATACACAGAGGCACTGTCATGTTAGACTAGAAAAGGGTTCTGTCCAAACTGTTGCTGTAAAATTAGAAGCACACAATTCCCTACAATATCATTATATGCTTAAAACCCCTTAACTGTCACTGTCCCGTATACGGGACGCCTAATTTTACTTCAATATATTACAATTAAATCCTAATCTAATCATGACAAACTATATATTGTTGGAAAGGTCCATGACTCCTAAATAGATATTTTGCCACTGTTGTTAAAAATTATGTAGGAGCAGTAATATATTAATTTATGACAAGAGTGCACCTCAAAACATATACACCATAACAGGAGTTCTGACCTTTGACACAAAAAATCTATTCGTTTTCCTATCACATGTTTTAGTAATCATCATATATTATATATCATTTCAAAGATAAAAACCTCTAAATTCATCCTGTGAAAACCGTTTTGAAATCGGATATTGCGTTACCATTGAAATTGTTATTTAAAATCTTTTTGCGGGCTCCTCCCCCTTAGTGGGAGGTGTCATAGGAGGTGTCTTATTCTAAATGTATTACGGTCTTGTTGAATCAAAACTTTTTATAATCTTGACAAAATCGGTGTTGCCAGATTGGGCGGGTTGCCGCCCAATTGGGCTTGTTTTGATCGGCTTGGACCGGAGAATAACGCATTGGGCGGGTTTACAAAATTTGGGCTGCTTTTAAAAAATTAAAACCCGCCCAACCTGCTTTTTTCTTCGCTTTTATCTTCAATCATATTATTTTAATATGTTCAAACTCAAAGTATCACAGTAAAATAATGTGTAGCGCAGTCATCAACTCATTTTTCCATAGCCTAACGCAACCCTAATTGGTTCAGTTTAACAGAGACTTGTCAATCAATTTACCATCTTTTATGTTGGTGAGATGTGATGAATCTTGAGTGACGGGGTTTTTGGCGCTAAAGGGCAAGATTTAAATGTGCAGCTATATTCATTCATTCATTTTATTTAAGTGATTGCGATGGCAAAGTGGCCTAAATATACACGATAAAGAGTCTAAGAGTGACTCAAATCTGAATGAATAGAAGACTTCTAAATGTAATTGTAACTGAAATAAGAGAACAGTTGAATGATTTAATAAAAATCAAAACTGAATATGGGACTATACGATGCTGTTCTGCTTCAGAACATCTTTTAAACCGTCCAGACTCTACTCTGGTATGCATTGACAGCTGCTGGACTTGAACAGTTTGGACTGTGCAAAGTTCTGCATTATGTTCTAAAATGTGTACTTCGTGAAATGCGTGCTTGAAGCACAAGACAAAGGTAAGCGCATTATTGTTGTTGATTGATATCATACAGTATGTATCAATGAATAACACATTTTGGCTGTCATGGGTGTGTGCATGAACGAGAGTAAAAATGCCAGCTAATTTATTGCGTTCTGATCACTTTATTGTGCACTTTTTGCTCAAAAAAATAGATTATTCTTACTGTGGACATTGAAAATAATCCATGTGTTTTTCCGAGGGTTAAAGTCATCGGTTAATTTCTTGATTGCCACTTTGAAAAGATTTTTGGACATTTAAATTTTCTGTCTCCCTTTAACGCATTTGCCCTGTTTTGATCCATATTCCTGTGAAATTGATTTAACCTATCTTTATTTTATTTTAAGGAGATAAAAATGGTCCTTATCAACCTTTATTGATGTAAAATTTGATGTAAAATTAAAACATAAGATAAAATTCTATCACATTATTTTGGCAGTTAAAATTTTGGGCTGGTTTTTGTTGAAGCGGGCGGGTTTTGGTGAGCTTTTGGGCTGGAAATCGTCAACCCGATCTGGCAACACTGGACAAAATACACATTATCGGAAAGGTCTGAGTCTCAAGATCCATTATTTTGTGATAGGAGAAAAACAGAGAGATATTTATACATTTGTGACAGAAAAATGCATTAAAAAAATTCAATGGGGTTTGGATGGCACCCGGTGGCTGTTTGTGGTATAACGCCTAAACAAAATTGCATAGTAACCAAAATTTTTTTCATATCAACTTCAAATTTGGAACACAACTTATTTAGACATATGGCTTTAATTTTCTGCCAAATTTGGATTAAAACCTATTTTGTAAAATATTTATTTTATATAAAATAAAATAGAAATAGTACAATACATTTTATTTAAATTAAATTTAAACTTTTATAACTTTTTTTTACTTTCATTTTTTTTAAATGATTTCACTTCTGCAATAATCAGTAGTTAAACCTGTTCATTAGAAGGGGGTGACCTAATACTTTTGGCAATATAGTGTGTGTGTGTGTGTGCATGTGCGTGCGTGCATATATATATATATATATATATATATATATATATATATATATATATATATATATATATATATATATATATATATATATATATATATATATCACAATATTATTTTACTGAATATTGATCAAATAAATGCAGTGTTGGCCAGCATAATAGACTTCTTCCAAAAACAATCTTACCAACCTCAAATTTTAGAATGGTATTGCATAAGTTGCAAGGACTTATTTATTGAAGAAAGTCCTACAGGTTTGGAATGACCTGAAGATAAGCAAAAGATGACAAACTTTTTATTTTATCCCCATTGTTTGTTTAACTGAAAGAAAAGCTTTTGTTTTTAAATTGTCCTTTTCGTGGCCATAGCAAGAGAAACCACAGTCTCCATCTGATAGCACTTAGCTTTCTAAAGCGTTATTCTGCCCTGGTGTACGGTATTTGTGTATACTCGCTGTTTGACAAATAATAGTGCTTTCTTTGTAGTCTCAAAATGCTACCTTGTACTTAATCCTCTGTATAATATTTTGACAGTATTCCGCGCTTTTGCGGCTTCAGGTAGACATCAAAGACCGCTGAGCGGAGACGCTTGAAAGTGCCTGTGTTATTTACAGACTAATTACTGTACATTATGTTTGTTTATAGAGTGGCAAAGTACAAAGTCCACTAGATATAGCTATCTAGTTTTCCTTCGTGAGACAGTATCCAAATTCACCCGAATCCATCTTCCATGGCATATTTCCATAAATATGTAGATGTTCACATCAGAAGGTAGTTGTCGTAGAACATGTTTTCCCTTTGTGTCTATGATGCTGGAGTAAAGCTTAGATCCTTTTCCGGCAAGGCGACAAATAGGGATTAGTCACAGTAAGAGTAAATTGAACCCAAAGCGAAATGCCTGCCTTACAAAAGTCGCAATAATAAATGAATTTTCAACACAAATTATTTCTCGCCTCTCTTTTTGTTTTGGCATGAGGCATCTTTCTGATGAGTCCCGTTCTTTTTGTGGTTCTAATGATCGGAGCGGTCCGCAGAGATTAGCAATAGTAGGGAGACGTCGACTCGCTGTGTCGAGATGACACTCTGTTTTGAAGCTCTTGTGCTTCTCGCCAACTCATTAGTTTAATTAAGTAATTAACGAGTGAGGTGGTGTGCTAGCTGGCGAATTCTCAAAGGGATGATTTTTGTGTTGTTCCAAGTCTGGGTCCTGGCATGGATGATGCTGCGAAACCAGTAGTCAGATCTGGCAGATAAAAGGAGCCATTGCTTTGGAGCTGGAATGAGTCATACCTAAAACAGGACTTCCTCAACCCAGCATCTCCTGTGGATGAAAGGCCTCGCGAAAGCATCAAAGATGCTGTAAAGATTTTGGACTGCTATTAGTTGAGTAATTATGAGTAAGAGGAGGAACTCTTTGAGTGTACCATCAACACACAGTCACATCTTGTCTACTGTTAAAGACTATTATTTTCTGATCTACCGCAGCTTTAAATGGATGCAGATGTTTTCGTGGCACTGAAATATATGGCTTTATAGACTTTAATTGCTGTTACTTCATAAAGTGTTCTTTAGTGAACATGTTTATAGAGTGGCAAAGTACAGGGGAAAATATGAAGTGGGTGGTTAAAGGGAGAGTTCAAGCGAAGAAAAAAAAAGAATATTGTCATTATTTACTCTCCTTCATATAATTTCAAACCTTTATTGCTCTCTCTCTTCAGAACTATGTTTCATACAAATGCAATGAATGGGGAATGAAGCTTTCAAGTTTAAAATAAAATAAAATTTACTGGCCCATTTTTCAAATTTTCATGACTGAATCGAGTCAGTGAGTTAAATTCAGTTTTGAGTTAGTCTGATTCATTTGCGAATCAGGGATTTAAATGCTGAATCTGTGAACTGAATCAACTGAAAAGATCCAAAATCCTTTATTACTTTATTAATCATACATCTCTACCTCTCTCATGAGCGCACTGAGGAGAAATCAATTTTCTTACATAAAAATATTGAATGGCTTCAGAGGACTTTTATATTTTATATTGTATTATAGCACACAAGCCGTAATGACCATGATATTTCTTTGAAAGGTTGAAAGATTCAGCCCTCCATTATGCTGTAATTGCGTGGAAAAGAAGGATGAGCACAGTCTTCATAATTTCTCTGCAGTCTTACAGAATGAAACTCATACAGCTTTGAAACAACATGAGGATGAATAAATGATGACAGATTTTTTTTATTTTTAAGCGAACAATTCCTTTTAAAGATACATTTAATGTGACTAAAACAGTTAAGGCTTTTCATGGTCACATTTTTAGTGTGACATAACTTCCTGTGCAGGAAAAGGAGGCAGAAGAGGAGATAAAGAGACAAAAAGCAATAGCGAGAAAAGCAGACGGGTGATAAACGATGTAGGAGTGGGAGCAGTGTGCCTTAGCTTAGAATGGTAATGATGACAGCCATAAGAAGAAAAATAAAAGTGCAGTTTCATGTCACTGCACTGATTTATGAATCCTAGAGCACAGGAGGAAAGAGAAAAAGTGCCTGCATGTTTCATATAGAGATACACACACACACACACACAAATTGAAATTCATTGCCTGTGAGCAGTCAGGGCCTGGTGCTTCTTCAAATAAACATTTACAAGAATTGGAATATTAAACTGAACATGCCATAAGTAAGTTTATTATCGCAATGCCAAATCTGTGTGCCAAAACAAGTACCAAGGAGAATGTTTCAGTGTTCTATGGACCATTTGAAAAGTCCATAATGTCAGATTTTATAGTAATAATGATGGCTGCAGCATTTCACTTATTTTACTGTCCGAGCTCCTATTTCTGCATGCAAGACACATCATTTTAGAATTAAACCTTTTGAATATGCATTGCTTTTGAGTCACTTTATAAAAATGCAGCTTGTATTACCTCTTTAAAGAACCATCTCTTTCTTACCTTTTTTATAATCTGAAGAACCTTCTTTTGCCACAAAGAAACTATTGTTAAGCAGAAAGGTTCTACAGATGTTAAAGGTTCTTTATGGAACCATTTAGACAAAAAAGGTTCTTCAATGGCATCGTGAAGCACCTTTTATTTTTAAGAGTACAGCGAACGATGGCAGATTTCACATTGCTTACAAATTGAGGTCCTGAATGAATGGAAACGGATGGAGTTCTCCAATACTGTAGCTTGTTGCCACCAGAGAAAACATCCACAACATGCTGTTTTAGCATGTTAGAGGAGGAGCTGAATATTGAAGATGATCGTGTAACCATTGTGATTTGTGTTTTCTTCACATATCTGGCCATTGCTATTCTCCATTTAGGTACCGTATTCCCTGTAGTATTTCCCCCCACACTTTACCTCCAGCACCTCTGCTGAATCTAAATCCTAGCTATTGTCAGAAAACCCATGAAAGTCACTTGTTGTCGTGTCAGTTGCTTTTGTCCAACAATCCACAAGGTAGCACCATCCTTTCATTTAGCCGGTGCTGTATTGGCACAAAGGAAAGAATAGTCCCTCTCTGTACACATCCTTTGTTGTCTTTTTACAATACTTCTGCCCACACGGCTATTTTCTGCCTAGCTGGGGAAGAGTAGCTGTAATGCTGGGGTACAGTTGCAGGCCACCAACATCGAGAAAGCATAGGGTAATTATATTGATGAAGATAATTATGACTTATTGTTACATGCAAAAATACCCTCACAGATCATTTCCCTCCTTTTTCTGGTGAATAATCTAATCAGGACCATTTGATTTTTTATAATAAGTGGTGAATCACATCATACAGTGTATGTTGCAAAAGTCCATATTTTTCAAAGTGCAATTCAGTCTTTTTTTATGAAAGAAGAATTATTAGTGTCCTGTATATGAATGACCAATAAGTAAATATGGAATTGTTCATCAATTTCCTGTTTACAGATTGATTTGACCAAAATAAATGACCCTAAAACAGATTATCAGCCCTCCATTGATATAGTCTCATAGAACATCATTGACATCCCAGGCACATTACAGTAATGGATATGTTTAGCTACTTAATTATCGTTCAGCAAAGGTCAGAATAAATTAAACCCAATTAGGTGATCTTGACCGTCTAATATGGATCAAACCACTGTAAATATAAAGATAATGATTAATCAATAACACTGATATGTATCTGACTCAGGGGTGCAGTAATTCTATCGTAAAGTAGAGGTATGTGAATCCCTGCGCTTCAGAAAACAAACGAGAACCATGTGGCTTTATATTCATCTGTAGATTTCTATAGCATTTGTCAGATGCCATTTAGAACCAAAGGCTTTTTTGTGTTTTTGTCTGATCATGGAGATCCCACCTCCAGTTTCTCAGATACCTTCCAATGTGCTGGCCTTTTCTACACTGTTGGCTATGTATTTGATTAGTCACCTGCAGATAGCAAGCCTCTTGGCCATGGAAGTATGTCTGGGCAAATTTGAACTAGCTGAAAACACCTGGTCCGCCTCTATTGCCAGCTGTTGCAAAAAATCCTCAATTTTCCTGCCACGACACGACTATATGCAGTATTCAAGCATGCTTTGCTTCGTGAACTGGCACGAAGTTTATCATTGTGTGATAAACTTTACGTTTGATCATGCTCATTCTTAGTTGGCGTCTGTTAAATGTTAGTAAATGTAAGAACGTGATTCCAAACAACAGGATTTTCCACACTGTAATGCAGAGCACCCTGCTGAACTTCCCGCTGTCACATGTCTGTGTTGAGTTTCTGTTTTTGACCTAGTTTTTGCCTGTGTCTTGTTAAGTTCATCGTTACCACCTGTTGTTTCATTAATTATCCCATTAGCCCCTGCGTTTATAAGTCCTGAGTTTTCCCCATTTAAGTTGCCAGTTATTGTCTGTGTTACACGTTTTTGAGTGGACTGTTATTAAAGACTGTTATTTTGGATTATCTTTGCCTGATCTCATCTTCCTCCTTGGAGCTCCGTAACAGAATAACTGGCCTTAACTGTTTGAGCAGCGTTTTTCCCCTTTTTGTTTTGTTTAAACTTTTCCATAGACCTTCCCCCCGTAAAATTTATCTGCCTGGAGCAGGAAGATCACCCGCTGGAAGCTCACACCCTGGACTTCATTCAGCTTGCGTGCCTCACTCACTATCCGGACCGCTCGCTCTGTGCTTTTTATTACATCAGCCTGAGCGAGCGGTCAAAGGCACGCGTTCCAGCGGGCGGTCCTAAAGAGGATTTTGCCACCTTTGTGGAGTGCTGGTACACAACGACTCGATGTTCACCGTCAGCCCTGTGGATGATGATTTCGCCACCAGCCCCACTCCACAACTGCCAGAGACCAGCCCACCACCAGCGAAAGATGCGACGGAGGTGTCACACAAGCCCACTGCATACTGAGGAGTTCGGCGCGTTGCGATGGAGGAACTTGGACCGAGGACAAGGCCAGAAGTTACCATCGCCCCGAAGCCTACTACCCCGCAATGGTCTGACCAGGTGTGTGAGCCGGCTACACCGCTGAGCACTGAGGGAGTTTTAGTGGAGTTCGGGGAAATGGTGGAGGATTGTCCCGCCCGCACTCCTACCGCTATGAGTGAGTACGAACTGGCCTCTGGTGGATATTAGGAGGAAATAAAGGACATTTGTTCGGAGGACCTGATTGACTTTTTTGGAGAGGTGAACCCTAAGCTCCATGTTCTTCCCAATACTCCTGTGTCTCCGCTGGTCCCGTCCAGCCCTGAATCGCCTGTGTCTCCGCTGGTCCCGTCCAGCCCTGAATCTCCTGTGTTTCCTGAATCCTGGCCCAACCTCCCTCTCCCGTCCTCCTCACTCAACCAGTCCTTCAGCCCCACCATCGCTGATGTCCTTCAGCCCCTCTGCACCTCCCACTGGTCAACTGGATATGCCAAGTGTCTTCAGACCATCAGCTCAATCCTACACAGAGGATCCCCTGTTGCTGCCTCAGACCTCTGCGCCCCCTGCTCCACCTCGGTCCGTCGACACTTCGGCTCCACCTTGGCTCCTCCCTCCCTCGGCTCCACCGGAAACCATCGGCCATACGGCTTCTCTAGGCTCCCTCGTCCATCCGGCTCCGCCTTGGTCAGTAATCGACCTGCCTGCACCTACGGCTTCAGCTGGCTCCTCCTTCCCTCCGACTCCGCCTTTGTCATCGGTCCCACCGGCTCCGCCTCTGACCTCTGGATTTCCAGTTCCTCCTCGGACGCTTGTCGCCGCGGCTTCTCCTCTGTCTCCAGACTCTTCGGTTCCATCTGGGTCTCCATCTGCGAGGGCTGCATCTCCGTCGGTCGCCCCCAGGGTGTCCACAACTTTCAAGGCGTCATTCCCACCTTGGCTCCTCCAACCTTCGACTCCGCCCTGGGGCCTCGTCCTGGTTGGTCTCTGGCTCAACACATGGCTCCTCCTGCTCCTGGTTTCCCCTTGGCTCCTTCCACCTTCCACTCCCCCATGGACTTTTATTTTGTTCTGTGTTTGGTCTGCCCTCTCTCCTGCTCCACTCGCTCCTCCAGAGCCCCCACCCTCCCTCCTCAGTTTGAACTCTTTACGGAGTGTGGACACACCTTCCCGGGAGGGGGGGCGATATCTGTCACATGTCTGTGTTGAGTTTCTGTTTTTGACCTAGTTTTTGCCTGTGTCTTGTTAAGTTCATCGTCTCCACATGTTGTTTCATTAATTATACCATTAGCCCCTGGGTTTATAAATCCTGAGTTTTCCCCATTTCAGTTGCCAGTTATTGTCTATGTTACACGTTTTTGAGTGTAACATAGACAGTTATTAAAGACTGTTATTTTGGATTATCTTTGCCTGACCTCATCTTCCTCCTTGGAGCTCCGTAACACCCGCCTTCACCATCTGTTTTAGGTTTGTTTTGCACTATTTCATCTGTGAAAATCTCTCTAATCTTTACATTGCGTGTTTGGAGAGTTGGTTTTACATGATTAATCTGTGCTAAAACGGTGTTTTGGATATTATCCAACTTTTATTCTTTGGGAGTATATTGTATGTGTAATGTTTTATTGAATGTAGCCAATTTAACTGTGTTAAATGGTTACTGTCCTTTCTTATGTGCGGATCTAATGTGCATTTTTTTCGGGGGGGGGTTAATTTCCGAACACAGGTTTTCTTTACATAATATTGGTCTTTAAATGTGCTAATGTTAATTTTATAACCCACAGTGGTCAGTGACATGATGCTCATTTTTTGTCATATCTACTAATCTATTTAAAAATACATTTAAAAAAAATCTGGAAAAGAAACCCTTTATTGTCTGCAAAATCAAAGTAATGTCAAGCAGAAAAAGAAAAACAGGAAATTATATCATAGCGAGGACCTTCATGAAGATTGTGTCAACAGTACAATTAGCAGTGCTTCATTAGAACTGCTGTTCTTAATAAATGAAAAGCCCTTGAGTTTAGTGAGAGACGTGTTCTGTTTAAAGCTTTACATACAGGAGGCGAGAGAGTGCGTTTCTGTCTGCCACATCACCTTATATAACCGATTCCCGTTGGACGATCTGGTCTGACACATCCTCATAATAAGGAAAGTGTTCCCCCTCTGGGACACCTGTTGGCAGGGTTTGAAATGAAGCGAATGATATGATCGATGGCTGTTTATTTCCTTCCTCATTTCAGGAAGTGAGCTGATGGTTTATTCCCGCTTTAATATTTGCAGCACCTTTCAGTCCTCTTCTCTTGATAAATATCTGTCTTGACATTTGTTGAACCTTTTACAAATCTGCTTTTCCCTGAACACACCAACTTTAGAGATTAGGCCGACAAACTGAGGTACTGCTCCCAAATGACACGAGGAGCTCGTTGAATTTGTAATTGAAGAGTAATTTGGCTCATGTTCAAATAAGATCAGACAGTAATTACAGATGTTGTTTGTTTAAGTGATTACAACGAGCAGTGTGGAGATGAAACCCATTAGGGTCATGGCTATCGTCTGAAGCGTGTATGGGCTTGCTTTACATCAGCCCTGTATTCACATTATCCTGATCCTGCATATTGATTGCCTTAAGTAGATGCAAATGCACTTCCTGTGACTTTGAGCAAGGAACTCATCTGGCAGGCTGTGGCATATGCTCTAATTGGCCTGGGTACAGAATTTGGTTTGAGCAAACTTCCGACAATTCCTCATTGTGATTGTGACTCGATAATTATTAAATGAGCAGAGATCTTCACCTTACCCAATTATTTTAATTTGTCTGGTCGCACATGCCTCTAAATAGACCTGAATTCATTATGCATCAGCTTAAAAGAAACTTAAAAGAGAGACAGGGATGGATTGATGGATGGATGGATAGATGGATACAGAGAGAGAGAGACAGAGACAGAGAGAAAACATTTGCCAAATATAAGTCAAAATTGGCTTTGGCAAGTAATTAAAACACTGCCAGTGGCCAGAAACTTTATTAAGAACTGCAGCATATATCAAATTGTAAGAGCAATAGTAAAGATATACAGTAATATTGCTCGCATTAAGCAACAATAATGAAAACACAAAGAACAAAATAATTTTGCGTTTTTGTGACTGAAAGAGTTTTACAGAGAGAAGTTAATTCATTTCAAGGAACGAAGTACGAACAGCTAAATAATTCCATTGTCATAACGGAAAAAAAACTTTACCAACAGATAAAAACTGTTTCAGTCTCAATTATCAATCCGTTTTGATTTTCCCCACCGACAAGCGCTAATGGACTGTCCCGTATTTGCATATTTATGCCCTTAGCCAATTGTACGCGTCATTTTCACGTAATTTTCTCCCTGTTCGAGCAGATATAGCGACAACAATGTCTTGTAAACAATACAGGTGTTTTGTAGCTGGATGTAAAAGTGAACAAAAGAGTCTTAATTCGTGAGGACAGTAAATCGGTTTTGTTTTTGATGGTAATGCCCCACCGAATACATAAAAAACAGTAGTGAGAGGTGGAGTGACTGTAATAATAATAATAATTTTATTTTATATAGCGCCTTTCTACAAACTCAAGGTCACTTTACAATAATTCCACATTCAATACAGTAATTCCACATTCACATGACAGCAAAATAAAGGCATACGTAAGAGAAAAACTCATGCAGATGAGGAGACAGGAAGATTAGAATAACACGGTGAAAATATATGTTTTTAGCTGGGTTTTGAAATCCTATAATGAAGAGAGATTGCGAAAATGCTGTATTGCGAATATGCGACAGCTTTAAAGAGATATGCAGAATCATATCAACTTGTGGAAAATTGGCATTCGATGTCCCCTTTAAAATGTTAATGAAACGGAAACATTTTTGAACATTTATAATTGTAATAATAATTAATACAAAGTTTTATGGTATGAATTTTGTTAGTTCACTTGCCCCAGCAGGTGTGACACAAAGTGAATTTTGATGTTTGTGCAGCAGCGCGCCAGATCAGTACTTGGCCTTCGTTCCACACGGAAACTCTCTGAGGGACTGGATTCAGGCTGCTCGAAATCCACAATTAACAACATGCTTTTTACTGTCAAGGTGTCTGAAAGCTCACCTCAATTTCAAGCCCTTCCTTAAACAAGGCTGTGTTCATTACCCTATCATCCACAGCAGACTTGTGTCTGCTTTATCTCTCTGATGCAGTGTCTCTGGATGCCCTCCAAGGGATCTTCCCCCACGCTGAGAGATACTGTTGCCTTTACAGTACCTCTAAAGTCTGAGCTGCTTTTCACACCAAGCATGTTTTTTTTATGGTGACTACATTGAGGTTTTATATAATGACTATCGCCGGCGTAAACAGAGGCAGGATTCATTGGGGCTATAGGTTTGCGTTCTCGACAGGGACATTGTGATGATCTCCGGACTCAGCGTCCATGCCGCTGCCATTCATTCGACCGTGAGAAGATCTTATCGATGTGCTTTTTTAATCTCGCAAACCCCGATAACTACAATACTGATGAAGCAGCGACCACCCCCCCCCCCCCCCCCCGGCGTGAGATAAACAGCAAAGCTGGATTCAGTCAAACATGGATGTCTTTTAGCCATCGATTTTCTGCTCCTTTGCTCCCTGGCTCTCTCTGGAGGGACGGAAATGGGGCCCCATGACCAGATCCTAACTGAAGCTTTCACCCTCCACTCCTTTTCATGCTTCTCTTGCTTAGAAAGCCTCAACTTGCTGAAGATTGAAGACCACATTGCAGATAAACAATGTTACGTGTTTAAAAAAAATAAATAGCCAAGATGTTTTTGTTAAAGAAACAGTTCACCCTACTCTTGTGATGTGTGTGTATGTGTATATATATATATATATATATATATATATATATATATATATATATATATATATATATATATATATATATATATATATATATATATATATATATATATATATATACATATATATATATATATATACATGCATGCATGCATACATGCATGCATACATACACAGGTGCATCTCAATAAATTAGAATGTTGTGGAAAAGTTCATTTATTTCAGTAATTCAACTAAAATTGTGAAACTCGTGTATTAAATAAATTCAATGCACACAGACTGAAGTAGTTTTAATTGTGATGATTTTGGCTCACATTTAACAAAAACCCACCAATTCACTATCTCAACAAATTAGAATACTTTTTAGTGATTTGTTGGCCTTCTGGAATGTATGTTCATTTACTGTATATGTACTCAATACTTGGTAGGGGCTCCTTTTGCTTTAATTACTGCCTCAATTCGGCGTGGCATGGAGGTGATTAGTTTGTGGCACTGCTGAGGTGGTATGGAAGCCCAGGTTGCTTTGATAGTGGCCTTCAGGTCATCTGCATTGTTGGGTCTGGTGTCTCTCATCTTCCTCTTGACAATACCCCATAGATTCTCAATGGGGTTCAGGTCAGGCGAGTTTGCTGGCTAATCAAGCACAGTAACACCATGTTCATTGAACCAGCTTTTAGTACCTTTGGCAGTGTGGGCAGGTGCCAAGTCCTGCTGGAAAATGAAATCAGCATCTCCATAAAGCTTGTCAGCAGAAGGAAGCATGAAGTGCTCTAACATTTCCTGGTAGATGGCTGCATTGACTGTGGACTTCAGAAAACACAATGGACCAACACCAGCAGATGACATGGCAGCCCAAATCATCACTAACTGTGGAAACTTCACACTGGACTTCAAGCAACATGGATTCTGTGCCTCTCTTCCTCCAGACTCTGTGACCTTGATTTCCAAATGAAATTTACTTTCATCTGAAAAGAGGACTTTGGACCACTGAGCAACAGTCCAGTTCTTTTTCTCCACAGCCCAGGTAAGACGCTTCTGACGTTGTCTCTGGTTCATTAGTGGCTTGGTAGCCCTTTTCCTGAAGACGTCTGAGCGTGGTGACTCTTGATGCACTCGTCTTGAGCGTGGTGACTCCAGCTTCAGTCCACTCCTTGTGAAGCTCTCCCAAGTGTTTAAATCAGCTTTGCTTAACAGTGTTCTCAAGCTTGCAGTCATCCCTGTTGTTTGTGCACCTTTTCCTACCCAAATTCTTCCTTCCAGTCAACTTTGCATTTAATATGCTTTGATACAGCACTCTGTAAACAGCCACACCTTTCAGTAATGACCCTCTGTGACTTACCCTCTTTGTGGAGGGCGTCAATGTTCGTCTTCTGGATCATTGCCAAGTCAGCAGTCTTCTCCATTATAGTGGTTTCAAAGAACAAGCGATACCCAGAATTTATACTGTAGGGATGGTCATTAATTGAAACTCAAATGTAAATATTCTAATATTTTGAGATACTGATTTTTGACTTTCATGAGCTATAAGCTCTAATCATCAAAATTAAAACAAAAAAACTTTTGAAATATTTTACTTTACATGCAATGAATCTAAAATATATTAAACTTTTTCATGACATTCTAATTTATTGAGATGCACCTGTGTGTGTGTGTGTGTATATATATATATGTATATATATATATATACTATATTGCCAAAAGTATTGGGTCACCCCCTTCCATCTTTGTTGCCACAGTTTTT
Organism: Barbus barbus; assembly: GCF_936440315.1. Lineage (NCBI taxonomy): Eukaryota > Metazoa > Chordata > Actinopteri > Cypriniformes > Cyprinidae > Barbus > Barbus barbus. Next base: position 15,061,705 of record NC_136757.1, on the reverse strand, counting down.
GAAGTGCCTTCTTCTGTTCTAAAGAAGGGGGTGTCCCAATACTTTTGTCCATATAGTGTATTTACAAATCATTGATGTTTGGTGATGAGTTTCCGAATCAATCATTTCTTTTTGAACCTTGCCTTATACACAGAGGCACTGTCATGTTAGAATAGAAAAGGGCCCTGTCCAAACTTTTGCAATAAAATTAGAAGCACACAATTCCCTAGAATATCATTATATGCTTAAACATTTAAGTTTAAGTTTAATTGAATTGTTGGTACCCTTGGTAAATATGATCAAAGAAGGCTGTGGAAATTAATCTGCATTGTTAATCCTTTTGATCTATTATTTTAAAAATTCACAAAAATCTAACCTTTCATTGGAGAAAAATAATTTTAAATGAGGGGAAATATCTTTATGAAATAAATGTTTTTCTCTAATACACATTGGACACAATTAACGGTACCCTTTTATTCAATACTTTTTCAAACCTTCATTTGCCAAAATAGTATAGGCTTTTTCTCCTATATAATGCTTGATGAAGTTAGAGAACACCTGATTAGAGATAATTTTTTTTTATTCAAAATCACTCCAGGCCCTTTAGATTCCCAGCTTTATGACGGTGCTTCTCCTCTTCAGTTCACCTCACTCATTTTCTATAGGAAGCAGATCATGGAACTGTAATGGCCACAGCAGAAGCTTGGTTTTGTGCTCAGTGACCCCTTTTTGTGTTGTTTTTGAGGTTTGTGTTTGGATTATTGTCCAGTTGGAAGATCCAAACATGGCCCACTATAAGATTTCTAACAGAGTCAGTCACTTTTTTATTTTTTTTAATCTGTTGGTATTTGATAGAATCAGTGGTGCCATGTGTCTAAACAAGATGTCCAGGACCTCCAGCAGAAATATAGGCCCACAACATAAAAAATACAGCAGTATATTTCATTTTACACATGGGGTACTTTTTATCCCTGTGTTCACCAAACCCATCTTGAGTGTTTGCTGCTAAAAAGCAAAAGAATTGTTACATGTTACATATTGTTTTATCGAGGGAAATTAAGTCGCGATAATTATCGTTATCGAATTATCCCCCAGCCCTACATCTGACCATAGAAGCCAGTCCCATTTGAAGTTCCAGTCGTGTCTGACAGCTGAATATGCTGGAGATTGTTTTTTGGTGAAAGCATGTTTTTCCTTTTTTTTTTCTTGAAGCCCTCCCAAACAACACGTGGTGATGTAGGGGCTGTTTGATCCTTTTTTTTAAAGGTTTTCTGACCCCGAAACTCAACCTTTTTCTGCAATTCTCGAGCTGTGGTCCTTGGAGAGTCTTTAGCCACTCAAGCTCTCCTTCTCACCATGCGTTGAGACGATATAGACACACATCCTCTTCCAGCAGATTCATAACATTTTCTGTTAATTGGAAATTCTTAATTATTTCCCTGGTGGTGGAAATGGGAATTTTCACTGCTTTTCTAAAAGCCACTTTCTAATTTTTGAAGCTTGATTATCTCTTGCTGCACATCAGAAATATATTCTTTGTTTTTTCTCATTGTGATGGGTGATTAATTTGGAATTTGGCCTTTGTTTTCCCTCCTATTTATATTTCTGTGAAACAGGAAGCCATGACTGGATAATTTTATGTTCATAATCACACTGGTGTGCTCAAAATTGTGAATATGAATGGGAATATATTTCAGAGATGTTTTACTCATAACAATTTCCAGGGGTACCAGTAATTGTGTATACCAGTAACATGTATTTGAGAAAAAAATTATTTATTTCATAATTAAATTTCCCCCCATTTTATATTCTTATTCTCCAATGAAAGCTTAGATTTGAGTGATTTAAAAAAAAAAAAAAAAAAAAAAGATCAAAAGGATTAACGATGCACATTTATTTTCACAGCCTTCTTTGATCATATTTACCAAGGGTACCAACAATTCTGACCATGTGTGTGTGTATATATATGTGTATCTATAATTATATAATATAAAGTTACAATTTATTATTATTTATTTTATTTTTATCATTATCAATTTTCGTTTAATTTTCCTTCATGGGCACAATATACAAACACTGGTTTTCAGCTGCTTTTCCTGTTGCTGTGCTGAATTTAAAAAGTAAAAAAAAAAAAAAAAAGACAGCCTTGAAACACTTTGGTACTCTTTTTCAAGGTTAATGATACCAGTTGACCATTGGCTATTTTTTATCAATTTAGTCCTATTTGTAGAGCGTCGAGTACTTTTAATTTTTATTACTAGCGCTTCACAATTCCTCTTAGTTGGTTTTACCACAGCAGAATTCTACCACAGTTCTAATATATAATATAATTTGTGACTGTGTGTGTGTGTAGATATAAATTCTTTTTAAAGTCACTCATTGTTGGAAAAGTTCAAAAGCGAGTGGGCGGCATGTGGTCATACAGTTTCATGTTTAGGACTATTTAGGCTACATGTGGATTTAGCACTGACTACATGCTCAGCTCACCTTAGGCTGATATTAAAACCAAGTTTAAACTTTGCGATTGTGATATGATATGTGAATATATTTATGCTAAAACATTTTAATTAGACTTCCAAATTCATGGACCTCCAGGCACAGAGACAGAATATGTAATCAAATAAATTCATGAAGTCACGGGACTAATTTATGGAAATTACTGTTCACAGACAATTGAGAGAGGCACCATGTAATTACCCAGAGGCAGGTGATCAGTATTTGCCAACAGATGATCCAATAAAGAAGAAATCACTGTTCACGTACAGTACAATGGTCGCTGAAGGTGCGAGTCTCCAAATGACGGTCTTTGTTTGCGAATGAAACAGTCTTTTCTTTCTATATTGACAGTGTGTAGGAGACAGGAAAAAGGTGAATGTGTCTTGCCAGCTCCCAAACCAGCCATAAAACTTATTGTTTTAGGTAATAATCAGCACTGAACTTTAGCACCTGCAATTTCCATAAAGCACAATGAGCGGCTCTGACGTGCCTGAGTACAAATAGAACCTACTTGATTGGGCTTGACTGATTGAGCGCAATAATGGAGTAAATCTCATAGACGATGTCTCAAACCCCACTGTGTGAGGCCTGCGAGAGTTGTGCTGTCAGTGTCTCTGAGTGATGCTGCCTGAAACAGAGAGATTTATATGGCTGGAATCCATTAAGAATGTTTTGAGAGCCCCACAAACACTTTACAGTGAAACTAGTCGGCATTCAACAACAGATGAATTATCAATTACATCCCTAGACGTTTCACATGGGAATGCAGCTTGATAATCCAGAGAGAGCAGTTTAAAATGTACACATGTTTTCTTCAGAGAAGTCCACTTAGGCTGAACTAGATGTTTTCACAAGCATCCAAGGGGTTTGTTGTTTATCTTGTAGCTGAAGCGTTTTAAGGTGCATTTTTTTTAAAGGACAAATTCCTCTTGAGCAACCTGGAATAAAGTGCTTTACTGGAGGCCACAATGTTAAGAACATACTAAGATTTGAAGAGACAAACTTTGTGCAACCTGTGTTCCTTGAAGGTGAAGTGTGTATTTACTTATTTTAAATTCGAAACCTGTTTGAAAATAATCAGTATTTTTGCAGTTCCCTTTGGTGCTACTAGAGGTTCAGAAATTACACATGTAATTAAGTAGTAGTAATAATAATAATAATAATAATAATAATAATAACATTTTTCACTCCATATTTTGGTATTGCTTTCCATTAAAAATATCTAAACATTCCTAAATCAAACTTTACTTAAGCAAAAGGACGTAAGTATTGTTTTTGAAAAACTGATCAAAATTAAATTAGTTTTTGATTAAAACAAGACAAAAATTGTTTTCCCTTTTAATTAATTTATTTTTCTTTTCGCATTTTTCAGATTTTTTCATGTTATAAGCATACACTCACTTCATTTAGTTTTTTTATTTTGCTTTTTGCTTTTCAATATACCTTGAATTAAGAATGATTAGATATTTGTACAGAAAAACAAGAAAAACAAATTATACAAATAAGTAAGAAAATAATTGTTTACATGTCATCTTTGACCACTATATTAATGTTTTTACTCCACATTAGCAATCCACAGTTTTATACTAAGATACAAAGCCTGTGACTATCAACACAAGATGTAAAATGTGAACAAAGAACATTTGCATTCACATGCTATAGTTCATTACGGTCTATGGAGCATTTATAAACTCACTTTCGTTGTTACTGATGCTGTATAAAAGCGTTTGATGCAATTAAGTAGCATTTTTTTCTGGCTCGTAGAACTGAGGCGCACAAGGCAAGAAAGCGTCTGTAATGAATATGCAATTCGGGAATACAATTGCTATCTATCATCAATCAAAAAAGGAATAAAGCAACACTCTTCTAGCAAATTAAAGGAACAGGTCACTTTCTCATTTACCTTTATTACTATTTACCTTCATGTCATTTCAAACCTGTGTGACTTCTTTTGCAGAAAACAGAATTATTGTTTATTTACTTTTTACTAATTTTTTTAGCTTGATGGTGCCCGGTCACTGTTTAGACTTTCACTATATATTAAAGTTATGAGTAAACAATTGAACAAATTTTCATTTTGAGATGAGCTGTGCCTTTAAAGTGAAAGTGAAGTGACATACGGCCAAGTATGGTGACCCATACTCTGAATTCATGCTCTGCATTTAACCCATCTAAAGTGCACACACACAGCAGTGAACACACACACACCATGAACACACACACCTGGAGCAGTGGGCAACATTATGCTGCGGCGCCCGGGGGGCAGTTGGGGGTTCAGTGCCTTGCTCAAGGGCACCTCAGTCGTGGTATTGAGGGTGGAGAGAGCGCTGGACATTCACTCCCCCCACCTACAATCCCTGCCGGCCCGAGACTCGAACCCTCAACCTTTGGATTTAAGATTTAGATTGTGATGTTTCCATGTTAAAAAACAGCAAAGCTAATATACCTTCAGCACCAGTAATATAATGTGGGTTCCCTCAAGGGATTGAAAAAACGTATCAAGTAATATGACAATTTTTCATTTCCTTGACATCTAAGCAAGTGTGCAGTGATATTAGGGATATTAAATGTGCTGTAAGCAATATTTTGCTAACTTCTGCCAGATTTCGCCACACATTGTTTTTTTGCTGTTTACACAGCCTAGGGTTATGGCGGAGACAACTATATCCATGAAATATGTCAGGGAGATTTCCTGAGTAATATTTTATAGAAAAAAATTCCAGTTTAATTTTACATGTCTTTCTCTCTGTTCCTGCGTCCAATCAAGATAAATGGAGAATGGAATGTCTTTGCTCTGAATTGAATCATTAGAAGTTGCTAGAAGGAGAACCAGTACTAATTGTTGGGTGGGAATTCCACTTATGTCAGTACTGTTGACTTGTAACAAATTAATATAATTTTCTTGCCAGTGAAGTAGCTCCAATATCTATGAACAGATTTATTTATTTATTTTATTTATCATGTATGATAATATTTAACTATAAGATGTTTAAAGATCTGTCAGGAAAAAAACTGCCATGAACAAATGACCTGAGTCAGAGGGATCGAATGGACAATAGTTTTCGCATTGTTCATGCAAATTTACATAGTCGTGCTGTTGTCAGTGTAGGCCGAAACTCATTTCACCACCTCTAGCACCTCCATCCTTTTCATTTCATCTCTCAGTATCTTTATATCTCTCCTTATTCTCATCTTCCTGTTCTTCTGTCTCAGGGTCCCAACTGGTAGACTGCTATTTAATGATTCAGGAAATCGGATTGCAAAGGCTTTAGACCTGTAATCTTTCACCTCTGGCCCCATAAAAATGCCACCTATCTCAGCATCTTTCTACTGCACCGTCTCTCTCCTCATCAGCCCATAAAATAGCCCATAGAATGTGCATGGTTGATTATGACGCACTGAAATCCTGCATTTTATTTTTGTATAATAATACAAAACAATGATAAGGGCAAAATAAATGTAGTTGGGTTTAAAGGCTTCGCTGAGAAGGCTAGTGACAACGGGAAAGGGATGATGGTGAATGTTGATTTCCACAATAACTGCTACTTCAAAGTCATTTGAGACCACTATATAAAGTTCTCTCTTTTATAGTCATATACTCTTAAAGGGATAGTTCACCCAAAAATGAAAATTGTCATTTACTCACCCTCAAGTAGTTCCAAACCTGTATGAATTTCTTTGTTCTGCCTAACACAAAGGAACATATTTTGAAGAAAGTTTGTAACCAGGCTGTTTTGGGGCACCATTGACTTCCATAGTAGGAAAAAAAATACTATGGAAATCAATGGCGCCCAGAATTGCTGTTTCCCACATTCTTCAGAATGTCTTCCTTTGTGTTCAGCAGAACAAAGAAATTCATACAGGTTTGGAACTACTTGAGTAAATGATGACAGAATTTTCATTTTTGGGTGAACTATCCCTTTAACTCTTGAATGAGCACAACCAAAACAAACAAAACACATAATATTTCTTTGAAGTTCCTTTTGGACTAGATTAGATTCCATTAAGGATAAAACTTAAAATAAAATGTTCTCGTACTGAAATTCACCCTGGTAACCATAGACACTAATGTAGTAAAATTTACCATTATCCACTATCATTATCAAATATGTTTGTGTTTTATGTAGTATATTATATATATTTGAAAAATGTATCACTAATGTTTAGGGCCTATAAGTTTTTTTTTTCTCCTTTTTTATTTGATTATTTCTTTATTTTATTATTTATTTATTTATTTAGTTTGAAAGATCCCTCTTATGCTCACCAAGGCTGCATTGTTCAAAAATGCAGTAATATTGTGGAATACAATATGATTATAGCTTTAAAATAATTGTTTTCTTTTTATTTATTTATCTTTTTTAATTATTCCTGTGATGGCAAAGCTGAATTTTCAGCAGCTATTATTCGCAGGGCTGCGTAGTAACTAATTACATGTAACCTGGATTACGTAATCAGATTCCAAAAATTGGTTACATTTTATTTTAAGGTGCCCTTGTTACAGTGCAATTATACATTTAAGTACTGAGTAATATTAATTAACTGCATGTACTTACTAGTGGTGCAACGGATCACAAAACTCACGGTTCGGATCATACTACGGATTTAGAGTCACGGATGGGATCATTTTTCGGATCAGCAAAAATAAAGTTTGCTTTTCATTAATTACTAAAAGCTTACTTTAGTAGTTAAGCTAGTAGTTTCTGCTGGGGTATTGTAGTACTTAAAGTCAGTAATAAGACAAGAACAATTAATTTACAAGCATAGATGAACAGCCTACAACATAAAAATAAAGACAGTATCAGTAGTATTGAAGTGCAGAAATGTAAAAATCAAGTGTAAAACAACACAATAATGCTTACTGCATAGATTAAATACAGATTAATCTTTGTTAAAGCTGTGGTGTTGTTTGATTAGCAGACAGAAGCAGGTTTTATAGGCTGCTGTCTCTTTAAGACTTAATGCACGGACCTAATACTGACACACATCCAGTTTCTTTCTCGGCTGTATACGTTAACTTAAGACATAACCGACTGTGTTTTACAGAATACTTGCCAAAACGGGTATTTCTGTATCCATCTGTTGAGGCGCTGTCTGAAACGCGGTATCAAGTGAATCAGCAGTTAATCCGTGAATCAGATGCGTGCCGAACCGTGGGGACTGATCTGTTCGGATCACGGATCATCTACGATCCGTTGCACCCCTAGTACTTACTATACGGCTAGGGTTAGGACGAGTGTTTAATGTAGAGTTAGTTGCATGTTATTATGCATAATTGTTATTATAATACTAAGTACATGTAACGTGTAACAAGGACAAATAAAGTGTTACACAAATTAAGTACTTGTAATTAGAGTGTATTGTATTTTCAAATGTTCATAATCATATTACAGTTACATTTTTATGGATTACGTGATTACATATTATGTGCACACAATGGCAGTATATTATTCATAATTTATTGGTTTTCCCTACTTCTTTCTCTTTAAATAAATCCTACTGTTATACCATTTTAGCTTTGTCTATTTCCACAAATGTTGTATAAATAAATTTGCAAACCATGCTTCTGAATTTGAGGGAATATAGCACTTTTCTAGCAATTAGTAGTATATGCTTTTTATATATATATGTAAAATGCAATACCCAATGATCAACCACTTTTTTTGTTTCAGTCTGTTTAGCAAGCCTCTGAAACTAAATTGCATCAGAATATACTTGTGGCTGAAGCACATGAATGCAGTGATTAGTATGTATTTGTTTGTTTGCTATTTGTGCTTAACATACAGCACCCAAGTGGTAGACATGCTTCAATGAGGTTACAATGAGTGCAAAAAAAATAAAATCTCTCAAAAAGATATCAGGACACAAAATGTGCTCTACCAAATGGTTGAGAGGCCCATTAAAGGGTTAATTGTGTCATTAATCTTGTTTATGTGAAAATGATAATCGTTTAATGACTCTGTCTTTGGCTCCTTATCTGACCACCTTTGCATCACAACAGTTCAATACACACAAAAAGAAAGACGGCGAGAAAGTGAAGGAGAGAGAAAAATTGTGTTTCTGTGTGCAGGGACAAAGCGTACTCCAGATTGCTTTGAGGACAGCTAAGAAAAACAGCCATTTTGTTAAGAGAGGAGCATTTTTGAGAGAGAGAACAGAATTGATTGAGAAGTGTAATGTTGCTCTTCGAAAAAGCAACACTCTGTATTGCCGCCAGATTGCGGGTTAACGTGTCGCATGCAAGTGCAGTGCAGCTCGGATCGCAGAGGCATTTGCAACTGTAATAATAAAGCGCTCCACTGTATTCGTCTGGCCCTTCCTCCGCCTGCTGTTTGTAAATTCTGCCATGGCAAGCAGTGGTCACATTTGCATGAAATTGACTTGTTTAAATAACCATAAAACATTCATGCAAAAAATACAACAACACTTCTGTTGTATCGTACCATCACTCTCGCATTCGTCTTGGAAGTCCATTAAAAATATCATATTATTCCTTCTGTGGGCACGTTGAGCATGGCAGCGGTTGCAGATGATCTGAGAGATGAATATAAATCACTGAGGAATGGAGACTGACGGAGATGAAGAGTTTAGTGGATTTATTCCACCGTCCGTTTTGCCGCATCTCATTCCATAGCCGTTTCTGCCAACTTTCGACATCTTTCTAATGGCAATAGACCCATCTGTGTACCGCCCCCCGCCAGCCATTTTCAGCCACAGAGGACATTTTTGTGTGCAGGAAGAACTGCCTTAAAACAGCTTCAAATTCAGTTTAAACGGGTATAGATGGAGATTATATCGAGTAGAGAATCGACTCCTGTCTTGTTGGAACTGTTAAATACATTTAAAGTGAATAGGCCCAGCATGAAAGGACCCATTTCTTTACTTTTTGTGTGTACATTTAGCTTGCGATTGTTGAAGGCCAGCCAGGTATTACCATGTGCAGCTGTGCTTTAATCAATTGAGAATAAAAGCTCAAGCTACTTGAAGGAAAAAATGCTCCTTGTGGAGCATTAAAGTAGCTGGATCTTTGACTAGTCCATGTTGCAGATAGTGAGGAACTGCCCAAGAAGAGCCATCTGAATGGCATGTAAATTGATTAATCACAGCTTGTATTGTTCATGTTGTTTAGAGGAGGAGCAGTCTGAGATAGATTGTTACAATAATAGACACAATATGGCATATATTCATATGTAAAGTGTTGAATTTAGCAATGTTCCCATTATTATTCACTACTGTTTGGGGTCGGTAAGAATCTTTGAAAAAAAAAATAGCATGTTTTTAAAGCATGTTATGCTCATTTATTTGATACTAATAATAATAATAATAATAATGAATACAGTAAAAACAGATATTGTAAAATATTATTGCAATTAAAAATAGGGCTAACTGTTTTGTATTTGAATATAATTTAAAATGTTATTTATTAACATGAAAATGTTATTTTAATATTAATTTATTAAGTTTTCAGCAGTTATTACCCCAGTCTTCATTGTCACATGATCCTTCAGAAATAAAATTCTCATAGTCAATGTTGAAAACAGTTGAGTTGCCTTATATTTTTTGTTGAAACCATTCTTTAGGATTCTTTGATGAATAGAAAGTAAAAAAAAAAAAAAAAAAAAAAACAGCATTTATTTGAAAAAGATTGTTTGTAGTGTTTTATTTTGGTTAGAATGTAAATGTATTTACTGTCACCTTTGATCAGTTTGTGTCTTTGCTGAATAAAAGTATTAGTTTCTTTAAAAAAAAAAAAAAAAAACGGTAGTGTACATAAGATCAGGTAAGAAAATACTAAGTTGTATTATCTAGTTAACCCAGTATCTTAAGCAATCTGAAGGTCCTCATTTCTGTGATGACTAGTTTTATGCAGTGAATCATGGCTATTTGGTGTATTATTGTGTTAAAAATCTCACAATTGCCCTTTTGAAGGACTGTGCAGCTTGCTGTTAAGCAAAGAGAACATCTTGGAAACAGAAAATGTGAAAGGTGGTATTTCAGAGGCATGTCGAGCATGTACAAAGCCTTGTCATGTGTCCCCTTCACAGAAAAAGGACAAATTCCTATAGGCCGTATCCAACAACACAGTGATGAAGACCCTGGTGAATTACATTTTTATTTTTTTCATTTTTTTAAACAGTAGTGAAGTATTGCACTCTGTCTGACAGGATAAAGGCAAAGTTTGCTCTGGCTAGAAAAAATCTCTATATAAAGAAGAGGAGAGAAGCTAAAGTCAAGGTCTGCAGATCTGATCTGAGTGTGACATTGAAGTCAAACAAAGGTATTTTGAGAGAGGGGACATGAATGTGTCAGGCTCTGACTGCTGGGAAGTCTCTCCAGGATGGGTTTGAAGTCTAATTCACCTCCCTGCACCAAAGCGGGATGAGAGATTGGGGGGATAGTGCTATTCCAAAACCCTGCACAAACCACTTGACAGGACTCACATACGCAGAGATACTAAAAGCATCTTAGATTTGGTCTCATTCATTAATAATTGTGTACAAGTTGTATACAGAAAAGGCTCTCACAGAAAATTTCCACCCTCATTCTAATGTTGATAAATCCATATTATTCTAAACGAGGGCACACATGCCCGCAGGTAGTTAGTATTACACGCCCAAACCATATGCACGCAAGGACTTTCTGCTCAACTGCTCCTGTACAGCCATTTGTCACTTTGTGCAAATGTGTCCTCATGTTCTTGACCGAGATATTTGAGCAAGGCCAAGTCAAGCATGCCTTTCTCAAAACCATCTAACACTTTATCAACTTAACCAGGCCTATGGGTTTTTAAACGTTTTGATGTCAAGGTCATAACCTCCTTAAAATATTAAAGGGATAGTTCACCCAAAAATGAAAATTTTGACAGTAATTACTCACCCTTATTTCATGCGTCAAAGACTGACATGGAATAGATTAAATTGTTGAATAAATTTTTTTTTTTTTCTTCGCGCACAAAAAGTATTCTTGTAGCTTCATAACATTAAGGTTGAACCACTGATGTCACATGGACTATTTTAACAATGTCCTTACTAGATTTCTGGGCCTTAAACACGGTAGTTGCATTGTTGTCTATGGGAGGATTCAGAAAGCTCTCAGATTTCAAAAATATCTTAACTTGTGTTCCAAAGATGAACGAAGGTCTAATGGGTTTGGAATTACTTGAGGGGGAGTAATTTATGACAGAATTTTCATTTTCATTTTATATATATCACCTTAAAGTGATATATATATGTGTATGTATATATATATATATATATATATATATATATATATATATATATATATATATATATATATATATATATATATATATATATATATATATATATATATACTAGTTGTATTATTATTTCTAGTTGTGTTCATGTTAGGCAAAAGCAATTAAAACAATTGAAAATATTATCTGAGAAATATTTGCTTTGTTAAGTTAATGGTGTATTTTCTCTCTCTATGTATGTGCGTGTGGAGCAGTTTGAATGATAATTTAATCATTTGATTTTAATGTAGAAATTCGGACAAAGATGAAATATAGTGTACTTAGTAATTTATAACCATAAAATTCAGATTTTTTTTTTCACTGACTTAACAAATTAAATACATTTCAGTCCGATCTCACAGCAATTAATTCGTATTTTACGAGGTGGCTAATTCGTACAAATTCATACGACCTCACTCGTACAAATTCATACGATTTTTGCCAAATCGTAGGTATTTTACGAGTTGCACAATGCGTTTGAATTTGCACAAATGACCTACACCTAACCCTGCCCCTAAACCTACCCCTCACTGGGGTTTAGAAAAAGTTAGTGAGGTCATACGAATTCATACGAATTAGCCACCTTGTAAAATACGTACGAGATAGCATTGTGTTTAACAATTAAGTTGATTTATTTATTGTTTATTATAAATGTATTTTTAATAATATTAAAGATAATAATGAATAAAGCTGTTGACCTTTTATATATATAAATATTAGACTTCAAATTTTACATAATATTAATCTAAATACTTACTATTGCACTCTGAAGACTTGGTAACACGATTTGAGAACACCATCTACTGTTGGAAATGGGAAATGCATTCTGTCTGACCAGAAGTGACCGGAAGAAGTGCTTTTGATATCAAAAGCTGAGGCAGGGAAAAACCTCATCCCCATTCAAGTGCAGAATTTGTATAACTGTGATATATGTGAATAGTTATGGTAGGGTCTCTTGGTTATTCAATTTGTGACAAAAATACAAATAATTAAGCAATCTGGCTTAAATAATTTCATGAGGTCATGAGGAATGAATCTGCAGATTTATTGATAAATTAGGATTTCTGTGTGAAATGGTTCCACTCAGATTTTGTGCTTGAAGTTGTATGCACACTTTGTGATTGAGACCTGTTGTGTACAGTATATGAGGAAGCAGAATAAGGTTTTCTTGCTCTGCACTCCTAGTTGTACACCTCTGTCAGTATTCAATGCTAGTGTAGTAACGGAGTATGATAGAACAGCTGTCAAACGCCTTAATTATAGCATTTTCTAAACGGCTAGAGGCAGCTATATATAAAGCTCTCATTTTCAATAATGAGGATAAACTCGATGCAAACGAGTGTACATCATCAGATCTCATTAGCCTCTGACACGCTCTGTCCATCATTCCTCTGAGAATAAAGCAAATTCCTGTGCACCTGCCATCAAATATCATATTTTATGCTTTGAATGCTGATTTTCTTAAACGTTGTTTTCAAGACTCAAGGGCAAACCTAATTATAGGTGTAAAAAGTCACATTAGCAAAATCGGCTGCGTAATTATAAGTTATTTTTTTGCTCTGTGTATGCTCTAAACCTATCAACATCTCTTTGATACACAGAATGCAGAATCTGAGAATTGTTGGGCAGATTCCATTAATCTTTTGCTGTACAGCACATTATTCTTTAAGGTCAAGAGGTAAAAATATTTATTTAAATATTCTTGTTTCTTTTTGTATGTATCAGTGTAAAAACGACCACAAGCCATTCTTCCATGTTGTTTGGTTGTCAAGAAAGAACTTGCATATTTCAGGATCATGGCTACAATCAAAAAGGCTGAGAGACCTAGTCTTGTAGCATGTGCATGTATGTGTGTAGTAAACGAAACTGTGCGTCTGCACCATTCATGGACACAGAGACACGCAGAACATGCAGGATTCATATTTAAATGTTATTTTTGCGGCTTAATATTCACAGACACTAGTCCATATTGCGTTTTGATTTAAGTGTACTGATCTACTTTTGATGTATCCATCCATAATTTGGCAAATTCCATGACATTCTGCGTTATACAGTAAATTCCGTTTAAGACTGGATTCCGCAATTCCGTCCACATTTTCTGCATCACGGAAATCACAGAGCCCTACATAAGACTTTTTATCGCTTAGTTAACACTTTGTATGTCATAATTTTGACTTGGTTTCAGCATGATGTGTATGTAATTTTGACTTTTAATGTCAAATCTCATAATTTTGACTTTTATGATTATATATTAGCTTTTTTAATAGCATGTCCATCTCTCATATCAGCAGTTGTTTATTTGAACCTTGTTTTGTAGCAGGAACTGATTGCCCAAGCATGCTTTTCAAGTTAATTCTGTTTCAAAAATAGATCAATAATTAGTCGCATGTAATAGTCTCAAAACCAAACAAACAAATTTAAAAACATGGTATTGTATAGCTCTAATGCAGTAAAATGATACTGTGCTTGACGAGAAAGACTCATAATATGAAACAGACTAATGATGGATTTTATGTATGGTTAGTGTTTTTCACATTTACTCAGGATGCAAAATTAGACTCTCATTATGCCAAGTAGTTATTTGTGCTGTAATTACAGTTTTTGCTTTTGTATTTAGAGACCTTCTGAAGGCCATTACTAAGCGGGTCTCACCATGATGTACTGCTTTAACACTGCAGCACTGCAAGTACCTGACAGGAAAAAATACAAATAATTGAGAGGAAAAAAAGAATCACACATCATATAAAACTGACGAACAAATGACAGGGCCAAGAAAGGGCCACTTGTGAAATGGAGGGGAAAAGAAACCTTGGATAGTTCCTTTCTTTCTCCTGTTTCATTCACTCTGCATGACATTTTCGTTGTTAGAAAGTGTGGCAAAGTCATGATGTCCTTTGATAAACACAGAGTAGAAGCATATGAAATTGTGCAGTAGGAGACCTCTCCCTCCCTGTGCAGTCGGCGTTTGGTTCCGGAGTTTTCCCCACCGCATTCCCTTCAGCCGAAATGAAGGATAGGTACACAGTCAGATGCCAGCGAATGGGGGGGGGGATTTATCAGCTTGATTGTGGAGAGTGATGGAGAGGTTGTGCTGTGGCAATCTTTAACTGCACAATTACTCAAGCGGATTTACCATAACTAGCCTTATCTTCAAACAAGCAGCTTTGATCGATCATCTTGCAGATGGAAATGAGAAAAAATAAATATTTCCCTCCGGCGGGCCTAGAAAGCGCCATTTGTAAATTGCTCTGCCACAGGTTAGCCGAGGTGATGGTGCACAGCTGTGGCACGAGATATCGACGCTTTCACGCACAAAATCAGAGTATACTGTGTGTATGTAAATAAAACCTGCTTGTGTAATGCTCTCCTTTGCCCTTTTTACTCCGACTTCTGGCTTGAAAAGCAAGTGTCAAATGTAGTTTGTGTCGAATTTACATGGATCACACAAATTGGACATGATCTGGAAAAGAGAGCTGCTAAACCAGCAGAGGAGGATTTTGGCAGTAGAGCCGGTTTAGCAGGTTTGAGAAAGCTGTGCAATTTCATTTGACAAATTAGCTCTTTCCCACAACAAGAAACATTCCCAAGCCCTTGCTTCCCTTATGTACCCACTATCGATCTGAAACCTTTTAGGACCGTAATTAGTCTTGGATTAAAACCCACCCTGGTGCAACTTGGGGGCCGCATGTGTTAGCGGCCCGCCTGTAACGCGTCATACAACTTTCCCTAGATATTTACAGTCATCATTACTCATTTGCTTTCATTAGTACTTTAGAATGAGAGTACGGGTTTAAAATTAAATGAATACAAACACACCGCAAAGGCTAATAGAAAGCTAGCACCCTTTCTGAAGCTCCCGCCTAATCTGATACCTTTGCCCACACCAGTCTGGCTCTCTTCTGTTCTTCAGCCGTTGGGAGAGGACTTTGATTTTCATCCAGTTGAATAAAAGGATCAAGGTCAATGTTTCATTGTAATAGCGAATTTCAGCACACCTAGCTAAACAGGCTGGAGGGCATCTGTTGATGGCAGCATGTGTTCAGCTGGGAGAAGTAATTTTGCTAGGCCAATTTATGTTCTGCTTTGCTGTTAGAAATGGCCAGTGGAAGGTGGGATCAGTCTGATCTTGAGATGAATGATTAGACGGGGAAATGGTCCTTCCTGCTCATTCATCAGTTGATCATTATGTTCTCATCTAATCTAATTGGTCGAGTTCCAAGAACACTGATATACAATCCAGCATCACTGAGTCTTTCTATTTGAGTCTATTTGTTTCATTTCACTTGTCTGTGTTAGTGTATTAGGAATTAACATATTACATCCTCTTCATCCTTTTCATTCAAAACAATGATTTATTTCTTCAATTAAACAAGTGATTTGCTGAATTTGCACACTACTATAATTTTCTTTTAGTGTTTCTTCATATGTCAGAAATTGAAAGAGTATATGTTAGTATGCAATTCCAATTTCAGTAGTTGTCTTTATGAGTAAGTTATTAAATGATTCATTCAAAACACTGATTTAATTAATTCAGAACCGAATACTAGCATACAACTCTTATTATTTTTACTACATTTTAATATGGAATAAATTGAAAGAGCATTATGTTAGTTTGCAGTTCTAAATTCAGCAATCAATCACAGTTTTTTTTCGTTCATCGTCACGTTTCGGGGTGTGGAAATGTCGCCACAATAACAGACCGGCATGTAAAACTCTCGGACGTATTTTAAAAATTCTTTGCCGTAAACTTTAAATATTTCACATACTTTTGAAAATCCAGGGTTTAGTTGATCCCGATAAGCACTTGTCGTCACAGTTGTAAACACGATGGATTTCTTCTTTTGTGAGGGGTTTGGGGCCACGGCATATTGACGGAACGTTAAAGAACATGACATGCACGTCTCCCGGAAATCCTGTACAATTTGACAACTTCGAAACTCCTGAAGTGTTTCCACTTTTGTGTGCCATATGCATCAGACGTTCAGCCAGCGGTCCGTGGGCGTGACGTCTGAAGCCGAGACTAGCTGTTGAGTAGGATTAGGGATGTAGAATAAATGCTTTATAAGTACTAATAAACAGCCAATATGTTAATAATAGGCATGCTAATAATTCATGGTGTTTCAATATTAACTTGAATACAGCTTTTTGTATAAAAGCAGTTCCACCACAAGCATCTATGGATTAATCACATGATTCTTTATGTATGTGACATTATCTTTTATGTTGTGCTACAATACTTTATAAAAGGGTCCAGTCAACAGTCTAGTCACTTCAAAGGCAACAAAAAACTTTCACAGTCTAAGCAAGAGAACAGAAAAATAGAAAGCAGTGTCACCGTGAAACTCTCTCTTTCTCTGCCTCTCTTTTTCTCCACAGGTCTCTCAGCAACTCTCTTTCTGCTTCATTCATTACATCCCATTTACTCCTGTCTTTCTCTCCTCTCTGCCTCTGATGTCTATTATTTCTCATTTTCCTTGTCTTAATATTTGCCTCCACTGAGAACAGATGGTTTTTTGTTCCAGATGAAAAGACAGGAGAGACTCATTCCTCGTTTTTCTACTCGCTTGATGCGACGATCCATCAGAAAAAATGTCGGGAACGGATAACAGTATACGAATGAGAGAGAAAATAGCAGAATTATGGTGAAGGATTTGAGTTTTACCTGTATTTTTCTGAAGTTGTCATGGTTATGCCTGAGGTATTGCCCATCATATTGAAATATACACTACATTGAAATATACACTACATGGGCCAAAAGTATGTGGACATTTTTTACTTAACAGATTTGTCTATTTCAGCTACATTATTACTAACAGCTGCATAACATTAAGTATTCAGCCATGTAATTTTCTTAGCCAAAACGTTACAACTAGAATCCATTTCAAATAAATGCTGTTTTTTGTTATTCATCAAATCATGTTTTCTCAAAAAAAAAAAAAAAGTTATCAACATTTTATTTATTTATTATTTTAATTTTTTTTTTTTTTTTTTTGCTCACCAAATCAGCATATCAGAATGATTTCTAAAGGATCATGTTTATATTAATTAAGTAAAAAGTGAAATTTCTTATATAAACTATTGGAATTTTCACTTTTTTTAATTATTTAAAATACTTTCTGTGGGGCTTTTTTTTTTTATCACAAATACAGAGAGGAGACTTGGACAAGTTATTTTATTTCACATTTTTCATAATTTAAAGGAAGTCATAAGCTCTCCAAAAATACAGCAGCATGTGAAAGTTTGGGAGCCCCTTGCAGAATCTGTGAAAATGTGAATAATTTTAACAAAATAAGAGATCATACAAAATGCATGTTATTTTTTTATTTAGTACTGTTTTGAGTAAGATATTTTGCATAAAATATGTTTACATGTAGTCCACAAGACAAAAAAAAAGCTGACATTTATTAAAATAACCCCATTCAAAAGTTTGAGAACCCTTGGTTCTTAATACTGTGTGTGGTTACCTGGATGATCCACGACTGTTTTTATCTTTTGTGATGGTTGTTCATGAGTACCTTCACCTGTAAAAAAAAAAAAAGAAGTTGAGCCAACTAAAATTTTAAGGCAACCAGCTTCAGCAGATTTTTGAGTTTTCTCAACTTCTTGTTTTAAGTTTATACAACAAAAAGTTGAGACATTTTCTAAAAAATAAGTTGAGAGAACTCAAAAATCTGCTGAAAATTTTTTTTCTTTTACAGTGTTGTTGTTCTGAACAGTTAAACTGAGCGCACCCCCCCCCCCCCCCCCCCCCCAGCTCTTAATGCATCATGCTTCCTTCTGGAGCATCAGTGAATGTTTGAACCTTTTTTTAATAGTTGTGTTTGGGTTCCCAGACTTTCGCATGCCGCTGTACATGAGTTGCATAATTGAATGCTAAAGATTCCCCTCTCGAACTGAATGCTGTTGAACTGAAAATAGGAATCCAAGCTGTCTGCTAAAATTTACTGTTTATTAAAGCATATCTTTTTAAATGAATAACAGTGAACAAAATGACCCCCCAAAGGTTTAGTAATTTGCACCGTGCATGCTCTTCACCAAAACAATTCTGTAATTTGAATACTGCCTGTTATTTTCTTTTCTTAAAACTTTTTATCAGCCTGTTTAATGAACCATTGAGGGCACCTCAAAATTACTCCTGTCTGCGCAGCGAGAACTCAAATATCACGACGGATGTTTAAATTAACAAGCACAAGTAAGGGAGGGACCGTCAGAGTCAGGAACATTTAAAAGTGAGCGCCATCAGCACAACGGCATCAAGCAAGCAAGCCATTTGTTTTTCATGCCTGTGAGAAACGGAGAAGTCAAAGTGATAAGGAGTTGTCTTTTTTCCCAACCTCTAGCCTTGGAATTGAATTAGCATTTCCATGGCAACCACAGCAGTCTCCCTCCCTCCCTCCTTCCCTCATGCTCTCATCCTTTCTCTCTCCAGCGTAAATTCCTTGAATTTTTCACTCTTCTAATTGTTTAGATGCTCTTTTTGTTCAACAAAGTGGGTTCTGATGCTTTAGCATTCTAACAGGAAGAGCGGTGAAAGGGAATGAGGGTGAACGGCGATTGCCAGTACAGAATCGAGTTGCCATTTGTCACCGCTGAGAGCAGACGGTGACATTCTTTATGATGTAGAAAAAGACACATTCCCCATGACCACAATGTCTCAAGCGCTGCCCTGAGGTCCTGTCATATAGTCCTTGACGTTTCATTATTGATAAAAGCAAAAGGCAAAAACAACATCTGCTTCCCTATACCGCAAAATTATTCATTATACAATGTTTTGTCATAAATCTGCACGCTGTCGGCCAAGTATAATCCGTAGCTGCTGCACAATAGCCAAATGTATGTGGCAATCTGCTCTGATGTCTATTTAGTGTTGCTGTTGAGTTAAATTATTTCAAAAAGGAAAAAGGTCTTGCTCTCTCCCTTCCATCTCGCTCCTTCAGACAAGCATGTAAATCGGCTCTAGCTGCGAGTTTCATCAGAATATCGTGAGGGAACGATCTGCTCTTCATTTTAGCAATAATGTAAGCGGCTCTCAGAGCTGCCCAAACCACCGGGACCGATACGGACGATTATACTGGCTGAAATTCTGCCTGATGGCATCAGAATGAGAAAAGCTGACAGTTTTTCCATTCTTGATTACAACCCATCACCGAAGCTACTGTAGTCTCATTCCGTGTCAGTTGAACATAATGCATGAGGTTGTGTGCATAAATCCACATAAATGTGTCCAGGCTTTGTTTTGCTGTCTGCTCTGATTGTTGTTCTGCTGTTTGTCATGGTGGAGATTCCGTTTTGGTAACAGTGGGTCACCCATTTTCTCATCAATAATTCAGTCTTTTTCTATTAAAATCACGTTGTCTCACGTTTTTTTTTTTTTTTTTTCAGGGAAACTTATGCAGTTTGACACTAGAAAGCCAGTTTAGGTTGGGCGAAAACATGCGTTTCATGTTCTTAAGTGCTTAAATTGTACAACGATAATGATTCCTGCTTTGCCTTCCAAGAAATACCCTCTGCTTCATCTTGCAGTTAACACAGATGTGTAATTTTTGCCTTAAGTGTTTTTCTTTCTTTTCTCGATTGGCTGTACGCTGGCTTAGCTGACATCTTTAGGGAGTTCAGGGGAGGAAGGCAACCAGGGCCGAATAATGAAGAGAAAACATTAGAAACTCCAGAGACTTGTGTATTTATAATTTGATATTATATATAGATATCTGTATTTTTGTTCTCCAGTTGTACTCTTCTTCTGTGAATGTAAATCGGAGCACTATAGTCTCTTTTTCATCCTAATTGCTCCTTAATTAAATACTAGCACTCGTGTGCCCGGGGGCCTTTAGCATAAGCCTAGCTCGTACAAACGGCTGTCCAAGCATGGGCACTGGGAAGTTGCCAGTCACCAAATTGGATCACAGGCTCTTTTTAAATTGGAATCGGTGTTGAAGTATCAGAGAGATTGGATTGCTGACAGGGAGCAGAATTAAGGCATTAAACATAGCAACTGTCCAGGTTCAAGATGGAGCACGGTGGACGTTGAGAGGACTGTCCCTGAAGTAGAAAGAGCAAGAAAGGACTAAGCGGCATGTTTCTACACAGTCCGAACTCTCTTTGTTGTGTTCATGTGCAAGAACTGGCTCGGAGCACCAGAGCAATACTAAGCACATCTGCAGGTTTGAAGAATGAAGAGACCAGTTCACTTTATTTATGCTACATGAGCAGATTGGAATTGGTGTGCAAATCTAAAAAAACATTCTTACGTAAATTGTCTCATTCAATTCAATGTGCCAATTTACAAAAGAGTGCCTTCACTAGATGATTTACATACAAATTTGTTCTGCTTGTGTTTTATGAATGAGGTCCAAGTCAAGACTTTAATTCCTTACATTATATAACAGCTGGTCACAATTACCATCATTATAACCTAGATCAACGGCTTTCAAAGTTTCACAAAAATTATATTCTAAAATATAAAGGCAGCTTTGTATTTTCATATTATAAAGCAAACATTTTTACTAATCCAAATAATTGGCTTATTATATTGTCATTGTATTAAGCAGATAGAAAATATTATCTGGAGAATAATCTATTTAAAATAACAAAAATAATTTATATATATAATTGAAAATTTGTATTTTTACATTATTAATATTACATATCATACAATATAGGTACTTATTATTCAAAATTCACCATAATATTACAACCTACGCCAGATATAGCGTCGTATTACATCATACCGCCTGTATTTCATTCTTCTTTCTTCTCTACATCCAAATAAAATGATAAAAATAGCCTTAGATAATAATGCAATCAACAGCACATAACAGCAGTGTAGGAAACTGCTTGAATCCATCAATCCATGACTCACAGAGTCTAAAATCCATCCCACACTCAAAAAAAAACATCTTTCATGTGCACTTCATAGGTTAAGCTATGTTGTGGGGTAAAGACTTGTCCCTGATCAGCCCCGGTGGTAGATTAGAGGAGCTTTAGGGGGGTGATATGGTGGTTGTGAGGGGTAATGTGGAATAGAGATTAAACAATGTGGGCCTTTATCTTCTATTATACCATGTAGAACTTTTATAATGCCTGGAAGGCCATCTATTGAGTTTTCTGAAGGTAATAGAAGCATTAAGCTTCTAATATCCAGTCTTACCAAATTTCATCCAGTCATGTCCTATAAAGGAGGTTTGAAATATAAAATATACATGTCTGAAATTAAATTAAGAGGATAATTCACCCACAAATTAAAATTCTGTCATCATTTACTCGTGTAGTTCCTCGACAAAACCTTTTTTTCCCTTTTTTTCTGTAGAACACCAAGGAAGATGTTTTGAAATAATCATATTTTATGTTCTGCAGAAGAAAGAACCTCTGGTTCATCTGCTAGAGCATTTTTCTCCACTGACGGCCATTTATACCTGACCAGGTACGTCTAATAGGGACAATTTTGATGTCACGTTAACCCAAAGTATGGTTAAGAGACCATTTTGTTTGAAGGGACCATTCTGTACCACTTTAGAGTGGCCTATTTTCTGTTAAGAGAGACTTCGCTCTGTCTTGTTAGTCTTTTTGCTGTTCAGCTTATATTGAGTGTTTGAACAAGGTTGTATGCGGAGGTGGCTTGTGCAAATATTCAGCTGTTCAGAGAGCTATCTGTGTACGACAAAAATTTTGTTTATGGTGTAAAACTTATCCAAGTATCCAAATAGAAGAGGCCTGTTTTGTTTTTATTCTGGCATCATCACTGATACATGGCATGTCTTGTTCAGTCTTCACATGGATTTAGCAGTTTGAGACAGTGCTCTGTGTGTGTGTGTGTGTGTGTGTGTGTGTGTGTGTTATGATTACAGTCGGTGTTGCTAGAGGTTTCAGAGTCTTTTTCTGAGGCTCAGATTGGTTGTCAGTCTGGAGCTGTATAACCCTTCCCATCCTCCACTGGGAGTTAGCCCTGTCTGCGCCGTCCTTAGTCACTTCGTGATCACAAGCTGCGATCGAATAGCTCACGGGAGAGACAGAAAAGATCGTTAAAACTAGGACTGTAAGAGAAATGTGTAGAAAAACAGAGAAAAGGATTCTGGGCCCAGTTCTTTTTCATAATGGAAAGAATTGTCTGGGATGCAGTGGTGTTTTTTGTAGTTAATTACCTATGGCTTAGACAATTAATGAGCAGCAATCAATGCCAATAGGAAGCAGTCTCTGCTCACTGTACCTGAATCAGTGCCCTGAACGTTTTGTTTGTGGTTTGTAAAAAAGAAGACAAAGCAATCTAATGCATCGATCCGACTACAGGAGATGTGCCAAACTTACCTTTAACAACTTTAAAGTGGTGAAACGGAAGGAAAAATGCAGTTTCAGTGTATACAGTGTTTTCCACACAGGTGTTTCTTGGAATAAAATGTGGAATTGAGACGTTAAAGCTGAACAATTGATGCATCTTTGACATTCTGGTGGAATAAGGGTAAAAGAGCTGTAGCATGAACTGTAGTGCAAATCAATACTGGAACAGGTGCAGCTAGTCAGAATGTCATACAGAATGTCATCTGGCTCAGATTTTTGTGCTATTGTGGATTTTAAATTCAACTTCAAATAAATAAAAATTTGGACAATTACAAGGAAGCCTTTTAGCCTCCGACTTAAATAAATACTATCTATCTATCTATCTATCTATCTATCTATCTATCTATCTATCTATCTATCTATCTATCTATCTATCTATCTATCTATCTATCTATCTATCTATCTATCTATCTATCTATCTATCTATCTATCTATCTAGCTAGCTAGCTAGCTAGCTAGCTAGCTATATTTGGCTGTTTGTTTGTTTGCTTGATCAATAAAACTGCATATAAATACAAGGTGTAAACAGGTTTTTTATATGTGTGAATTCATAAATAATTTGGTTTTTGTTATGATTGTATTAAGTTTATAACATTATTATTATTATTATTATCATTATTATTATTATTATTATAGAATATTTATTATCGACTGACTAGTTGTGATTAGATCACTAAAAATGCATCCTAATATGGTCAATGTCAGTTAATATTTCTAAATTATGCATTTTGAATATTGTGTATTTTCTGTAAAATTGAATATTTCACTGAGACTCTCTATCACACAGTTATGACTTTATTTTTTCTGGTTGATTTAATTTTATACTGTATCATTATCTACCCATGTTGCTTAAATCATTTGAGTATCAAAGCCTCTTACAGTGAAAAAGCTTGATGGACACTGGCTGCCAATTTTGTTGTCCTCGTGCCATTGTCCTTGATTTTCAAATCCCAATTTTTCACATTGTGTTTGCATTTACTCTCAACCTCAGTGGCTAGCGATGCCATTTCCTTCCCGAGGGCCATTTTTCCATGCATGCATGAGCATGTGTTGAAGCGTGTGTTTGTGCGTATACACGTGCTTGAGTGCCTGTGTAAGGAAGAGATTTGTGTATTACTTGGCTTAACACATGGCCTTGAGTACACTTTATACTGTGTGTATTCCCAGTAGCATTCGGCAGGGTAGAGTCATGATAAGATCATCTCATTCTCTCCAAATAACTTTTTATAAGCCATTGTTCGCTCATGAATGCCTCTGTGTGATTTCTAGAGTCAGGAAAGCCTTAGTCTTGCATAACCAGACTTTCTAACAACTTTGCAACAAGTCTAGTACCATTACTTTGGATTTTTTTTCTTCAGTGTTTTTAATGGCTTGCACATAAGAACAATTGAAAACTGTATCAAAATAACATCAAAGGTTTCCTAGACTTCTGCAAGCATAGCACCTGCCAGTCAGAACGGAACTACCGGTTTGTGGGCGATCTGTAGGCTGTGGTTCAGGCTCGATGAGCCTAAACAAAAGAAAAAAGTGCACAAAAACATTAAAACTGCCAAATGTTTGTGAGAGAAGAGGATCATGTGATGTTTGGAGGTTATGAGGGGAAAAACAGACCGCTGCAGGAACAGTAGAGAAGAGCTGATGACAGTAGAAAGCCAATGGGTCAAGGTTCTAAGTATTTGGTGAGATGTTCGAGTTTTCATTCAACCATAACCTGCTGACCTCTTTGAAAATCTTGGACGATGTCTCAGACTGTCTCTCTTTCCTCCGATGCAAACACTCAGGATTCTCTTTCTTTTGGTCCGACACACACACTCAACCCTCAACAGAGTCACATCTGCACACATGCTCCTTGTGCATCTCAAGAACACTCCGATGTGTTGGAGGAGTGGGCTGAATGCTCAGTGGCATTGAGGTGCACAATAAATTGCAGCTCATTCTCCAGAAAACATCGCGTTCTGAGAATTCGAGAGAGAGAGGGCCAAAGCAGAAAATGAGAGCGTCGCTGTCCTCTCAACAACCCGGCCTCACAGTTACCCTGTTCCAGTGATCATAGTAATGTCTACAGTGAAGGTAATAGAAACATGGCTTGATAGTGCAAGATCACAGCACTGCTGGGTTTATTAGAGAGTAAACAGGACAACGGTTGCTTTCTCCAGAAGATGAAACGGAGGTTTGATAGTTGCTTTCAGCTTGAAATGATGAGAGGAACACATCATTCCCAGCCGCTTCCTTTTCTTTCATTCCTCAGCGGCCGACCATCTGTCGCGGACACACCACGGTGCAATCGCTCTTTTTCGACTCCCTATCAGCATTTCTTTCTTCACCTTTCTCCTTTCCTTCTGCTCTTTCCAACGTTGCTCATCCTCTCTTGTCTGAATCCTTCTCTTTTTTCTGTCACATCTTCCTTTCAAGCGTTCTGCTTTCTGTATTTGTCCTTCACACACATGCGCACACACACAGACACACGCACATTCACATCTTTCCAACTGAGTCTGGCTACAGAGCTGCGCTCTGAGCTCACATGCACCTTTGTTATGTCAAATAAGTTCTTGGCCAGGAAACGGAGAAAATACGGAGTGATTATTTGCACTGA